>NC_139765.1:34793633-36084250 GCF_965231275.1 Zosterops lateralis
TGCTTTGTCTACATTTTTTTGGAAATAGCTCTGAACATTTCTTTATGTAATACTATAGATATAAATCAGAGTCTGGATATGATTACATGACACAATAGCAAATTTTTCAAAAGTTTATAAATTCTTAAGCTTTCATAGAACACTTCAGATTCAGTGTATTTTTAAATGGTTAAAGAAGATGAAAAATTTTAATGATTGTTCAAAACTGATTATAATTTCTTGGACAGTACTGTGCACATAACAAACATAAGAAAGCACAGTTTAAAAAATGAACAAAATTTCATCAGTCATTTTTAACTCACTTGTCACATTTGTTGTCACTGTTCTACTTGCAGGTGAACTATAGACGGAAGAAGAAACTGCAGAAACTGTAACACTGTATGTTGTTCCAGGAATAGTATTAGAAAAATCAGCCTGAAATAGGACATAGGACATTTAAGCCTTTTACAAAGAATCACAAAAATTAAGCCCCTCCCCTCAAAAAAAAAAAAAAAAAAAAAAAAAAAAAAAAAAAAAAAAAAAACCAACAACAACAAAACATAAAATGCCCTTAAAAACAAAGCACAAAAACCTCACAGAAAATTCTGAGTAATTCATTACTAAAAATAATTGTTTATATTTGTTAGCTACAATATTTTGCTGTCAACTACCCTTCATAAGATTCAATATTAAGAACAACAAAGTTAACTATTAATTTTATCCCAGAGTCCCCTATCAATGTATCTATAGAGGTTTTTCTGTATTATCATCATCAAAGTAAATATGAAGCATTATAAAACTCCTTTTTGAAAGAAAGAACAAAAAAGCAACCCGAAAAACAAGTTTTTGACCTTTAAACTAACTCATCCTCTTCATTAAACATAATTATTAACTTTTTGAACAAGAAATTATATAAAATACCTGTATCTTTGCAGTTCCAATGAAAAAGAAAAGCAAGATTTCCAGAACAACCATTATTTCTGTTAATATTATATGTTCCAGACAGCAGAATCAAAAAGTGCTCCTATATCTTTTTGATGGCTTAGCAGTGAAATGTTGCCTGCATTAATGATTTAAGCAGAGATCTTCCTGGCAAGTGCACAATTAATGAGTCTGTACTACTCAATAGCTCTGCCCTTCCCTTGTTAAACTATTCATGAACGCTTGGATGACGGTCTGTCTCCTTCTAGTAGACTTTAAAAAAGGAGTGAGTTCACTACCTGTTGTTAGGTAGCAAACTGTGGATGCTGAAATTTTTTCCCATCCCACCAATTTTTCGTAAATACTTTCATATTCATATATGCATTAAACAGTAAAGAGGAAAGCATGAATTCCTCATCAGCACAGTGCATAAGGAAAAGCCAGCCCTGCTAGTCCTGTAATGAAAGCACTTACTTGATACTCCCTAAGTCCAAGATCTAGGATAACAACAGAAGCCTGATTAGGAACAAGATCCACATGAAATCTGTCTACAAGTCCATACGGTAGTCTCCAATACAGTGAAAAAAAATATGATGAAACATTGAAGAATTTAAGACCTTCTGGCTTTGCAGGTTCTGAAAGAGAATTGTGGAATAAAAGACATTAATGTAAATAACTCAATTTAAAATATATTAGTAGTTGAAACTGAATAGAAAAGCATCCAAGAAGAGTTTACTTGCTATACAAAGGATTAGTCTGGATACGGCAGCATGTGATCCTGCACTTGCTACACTACTTCTGGGATTTGGTTGATGGCCTCCCAACTGTGCTGGGATGCTTGTTCACTTGAGCAAGCTCAAGTGTCTCTGCACAGTGTTCAGTTAACAACAAAATCTCTGCACAGTCCTGGGGTTTTTGCTGTCCTCAGCCTTAAAGTTAGCGCTACTGCTGACGTTATTACTGCTACAGTTGAAAATCATGATATAGTTTGGCTGCTAGCCACAGGGTTGGTAACTGTTTCATACATTTCATGTATTTGGAATTTCAGTAATTACATGAACTCTAGTCAGTTAAGATTCCAAAATTTGGGTAGTCTACTCCTTTTATTAAAGCCAGATTTCCACCTCCTCATATCACATCTCATTTTCTTCTTCCGTTAAAGCCACCTTTATATGTCTATTATTCACTCTAAGCCTAATAATGAATCAAATTTTAAATTCTTCGGTAGTTCATTAAAATATTATCTACATGTAAGACTGTATAATTTGTTCACCTGTACAATCTCTAGCCATGTTCATCTGTTTTCTTTCCACTTTGGAATTCATGTACAACTATCAGCTTTCCCTAATCTCACCTCTCAGTGCAAGCCCAGTCAGTGATGCTCTTTGTCTCATTTCAGATTCACCTTTGCACTCAGTCCTCTGTCTGCCTTTCTAACATGGTTCCTCCAAATTCAGACTAAATCTTCTGGTAGTTTATACAATCGTATCATACTGTGCAGTCTGAAAAATGCATAGCTTCAACTCTGAAAGTTTTCCTTTCCTTTCTTATTTGCTATAAATCTGCTAAGATTATATATCTTTGATGAACTCTTTACACAGACTATGCAAAGTTGCAGAATTGTTTCAAACAGATTGTTCCAGTTCTGCCATCAAATAATCTGAAATAGTAACATATTCAAATATAAACTTTAGATTTAATATTCCATCTGCATTTGTCTCATACATATGATTTTTAACTCATGGTTTTATTTTGACACTAACAGAACAAAAATATATATTAATAATATGTGTGGAGGCGCAAGTTTAACTGAGAGCATAGGTTCTCTTACAGGTTTTGAGTCCTACTGCTCTCATTGGTATTGGTCTTATTAATTGCATGGATCTCAACTTCCATTAAAGTTGGATTTTATGTTTATAGAGGTCTTCTTGACTAGACCCATAATTAATTTCTGAGTGTAGTTTACAATTCAAAGCCTTAATTCTACAAACATTTCTAAACCTATTTAACTTCCCTCACTGTACAAAAAAAAACCCAAAACCCAAACCCTACTGAAATAATTGTAAGGTAAAATTCAGCTTGTGTGTAACTCTTTGCAGGATAAGATCTGAAATACTAAAAATGGACAAAAGAAATGCAGCACAGCTAAAGACATGTTTCTGACTAATGTTTAATTCTGTTTCAGGTATTACTACATGCAGGTTGAATGGGGTATAAGTAATACATGCCCACAATGACAACAAACTGTTACATATAAGATCTCTTGAAATTTCGGGGTTATTCTACAAAGTTGGATGTACATAGATAAACATGAACTGTTAGGGACGGCTACCATACACTGGCAGAAGAATCAGGAAACCACACTGACCTGTTACAAATTCAAGGAAAGAAGAAGCTCCTTCAATATTTCCTTTTAGTCTTTTCAGTGTGAAATTATAAATGCCCCCAGCAGTCAGGTCTGTAACACTGAAGTCAGTCATTGTTCCTGGAATTCTGAACTTTTTAATGAAGGTGTTGTTTGACAAAGATGCTTTATAAGAAGTGAAGTTAGTCTTGGTTGGATTCCACATTACAGTTGCAGATGAAGTATTCACCTTTTTTAATGTCAGACCACATATCCTAGAAGGTTCTACGATAAAAATGAATAAGGATATTAATAAAGAAAAAAATAATGCCTAGCACTTAAAACATAAGAAAATAACAGCTTTTATAAATAAATGGTTGTTACTTAAATGAATGTTTCGAGACTTCAAAACATCATGAAACATGGATACAAATTTTAGAAATCTTTGTATGGATATACAGAAAACAGTGCCATTATGTTGCACAGAGTAGATATAACCTGGGGATGTACCTCCTGTGTGCATTATGAAATTTATGGAAGAAAATTTCAATTCTATCAGGTCTTCCCTAAGAACAATAACATTACTCACAAGGACAACAGGATGAGAATGGAATACTTCATAAGCAGAAGTAAAGAGTTTAGTCACTCTAAAGTTTTCTAAAATATATTAGATGCCACGTAACTTTAGAAAACTTCATCTGCTCACTTAGGGACACAGTAAGTAGCACAGTCACTGTGATTATACTTTTTTTTTTACTTTTTAAATAGTATTTTTTATTATATCAAGATTCTTAAAATCCAGATAATTCCCTACACTCCTATTAATCTGTGCAGCACAGCTGCTTGGGAAAGAAAAATGTTTCCCTTCCTCCTAAAATGTGAATCTCCCACATAGTTGGTTTATGTTGCTTGAAGTTTTATGAAAAATACTAGTTAACATATGCCTATTACTCAGTATGAAAAAAATCCTAAGAGTTTACGATTAAAATTATAGAGTAAACTTTCTGTAATCTGAGCAAACTCAGGACCCATCCACAGTTCTCTTGAAAATATTTACCTGAGGAAATAAAGCATCTTCAGGAACATGATAATGAATATTTTGTTGCACATTTCATTCACAAGAATCTGCAGGACTTCTATCTTTCTTTTTTTCCAGAGATTCACTTATCTTTGAATAACTAAGTGCAGAGCCTCCCTGATTATTAACTATTAAGGAGTTATAGTCCAAACAAGCCATAGAATATCCATCAAAGAAGAGAGGAGATCTATGACATGCATGTGTACAAACCTGGGAGTTGATTAATTTTCTAATTACAACCAACTACTCTTTATCTGCTTTGGCAGTCCAGAATCAATATAAATCTTCAAATTTATGCTGCAAATAAATTTCCCTCTATTTTATGTTGCATCACAGGAGCATTGGAAAATACATGTTTGCTCAGAGACAGAAAATGAGTGCAAGATACTGGTTTCTGGACCTTGTTAAGCTCTCTGAAGCACAATTCCTTCTACTGTCTTAAACATTTTGTGTCCTTGCACAGGAGCAATGCTCCAATCTGAGACCATGGGACTGCAAGAACTTAGGAGATACAGAAATAATTGTAAACAAAATTACAAGGTAATTGTAAACAAAATTCTAGGTAAGATCTGGCAAGATCTTATTTTTTTAGATCTGGAAGCTTTTTTCAAAGTGCTATTTTCAGCATGTCTAGACTCCTAAACCTAAATCCAGTGAGTTATGTACAAGGCTCCGATTTAAGCAACTATGACAAGAAGAAGCACAACTCTCCTCCCAAAGTTGAAGTTTCATTTTGAACTCTGTGACCTTTTTGAGCTACTTACAAACAATGATTTAAATGACTCTGAATATTTACTGGTTTTCAAAAAGACAATTTATAAGGTATTTCCTTACTTGTGATAACTTTTTTCTCCGCAGCCACAGAGGAATCTGAGCCTTTAATTGTCCTTAAGTGAAAAATGTATTCTGTCCCAGGGGTCAGATTTTTCACTACAGCTCTGGTGTCATAAATAGTTCTGGTAAGCACCTTTTCATTATTCATCAGACAATATGAAAGCTATCAAAGCAAAATAATTCCTTATATTAGACTATGTAAGTTCATAAAAGTAATGCTCAGAGATCTTATACTACCTGTTAGTATAAAAATATTTAGAATGTTTTCCACATTTTAAATACAAAAAGAATCAAGGAGATTTATATTATGCTCTATCAATGTGAAACTCCAGCATTCCTTAATACCCCGGTAGTGAAAGCAGTGAGTTTAATATCTAAAAGTAGATGGAAGAAGAGAAGTGAAATCGAGGCTTACAGGTTTTTGCTCTTGAAGGATAATAAAGTGTACTCAGACTGTTCAGTCTCACAGCTATGCTGATGAACTGTACAATTAAGTAACTCTGTACCTTTCTGGCCAAAAAAACTCAAATCAAAACAAAAAAGTAAAACATAGCAAAACAAAGAAAAAACGCCACAGTTAAAACTATTCCACCAAAAAATCCACCCACACATTGTTCAGAGCTGAGATTCTGAAAAGACTCCCAAGGAATCAGTCACTCTGCTCACTGTTATACTTTGAAAATTCATCTGTTAAGAGGCACCACAGAGAATAAAAGGGCTGGAGATATCAAGACTTAACTTATGGGGACTTAACAGAGGGACTTAACAGGGACTTAACAGAGGCTATGAGGATTCCTTCTGACCTTCCAGACAATTTTATGGTGACAATTTCCTGCACCACTTCTTTCTGAGGATATAGAAAAGTGTCCCTTTTCTGGGACTGATTCCTATCTGCAGTAGTAAGAGGCAAGATGCAGGCTGTGCCTGCCCTGCAGAGGAGGGCACTGGGCCAGCACCTCCAATAAACAACACACATTTCTCAGTCAGGCCTCTTAATACTGAGACCAAGTAGGGTTGCAGCTGCCTGCAGTGCGTCCTCTCCCGCCCCTGGTCATTTCCTCCAGCAGAAGGGGGATGTTATACTCATGGCAGTGACCTGAAAGCACTGGCATTGGCTGCTATTCATCAGGGGAGGGATTTAGCTGCTATTCATCTGGGGAGGAATGACCCTTTTCCCCTCTGTCTATTTTACCAGCACAGCGCCTCTTTATACAAACAAAATCTTGGAAACTGTCATCACCTTATTAGAATTACAGCACTGCAAGATGCTAGAAGCAAAGCTATAGATTAAAGATTTACATCTAGTATAAAGAAGTTAGGAAAGTACCTTTTGTGCACTCTTTGCTTTACAAACTACAATATATTGCATAGAAAGTTGGTCAGCAGGGATGATTAATTTTAAATGATTAGTAAAATGATCCCTTTTATGCATGTGCACCTTACTAAGCAGTCTACGAAAGCCTTGCTCATTAAAGATTTAAGGATAAGCTCATTTATACAGACAAAGCACTGTCTAATGTGGCTGCTTGCTCTATGAGATGCTGAACAATACTGTGGCATAAAGATCAGTATTACAGATGACAAATATTTTCCACAGGGTGGCAAAATAGCATTATCATATTCAAAAGTGTATCTGAACAGGTTCAAAATATGAACAGGATAATTAAATTTAATTTTAAAATTTGTAAATATGCTCCAGGTTGCACCAGTGAATAGCGTGAGACGTTAACGACTGCTCATATCCATTGAGATCAATGCGGCTTTACAATAATGGAGAGAGAAGAAATGTCAAGGAATTTTCCTAAGGATACTCAAATTTCAAAATTTAGGTAAGGATATAATTGAAACCATGGAAGAGCAGAAGGAAAAGAATTGGGCACTGTAATATTGGGGTAAAAACCATGTAGATCATTGAAACAAAGTACTTTGTCTCATGATACCAATTTTGTACATGTACCAAAGAATATCCCATTCAAGTAAGTTAATTGTGAAAGATTTCACCTAGAAATACATATTGATTCAAGTGACATGTTAAAACAGCGGTATACTAAGTTTTGTTGACCACATTTTGATACATTTTTGTGGCTACATGACAGGCTGGAAAAACCAGGATACATAAGAGAGACTGGTTGCATGTCATAGTAAAATATGATCCATGCTACTTAAATAATATTGTGGGTCATTCTTGACAGAGAACTGAAATAATTAATGATGAGAAATTGAAAAAAATGAAGTTTATAAAATCACAAAATATATGGGTATGCTGAACAGGGAAGTACTAGCTATTTCTAATGCATCAAGAACCTAAAGAATAACAGGTTTAAATAAAGAAGTGTACCTTTTTTAAACAGGGCATAACAAAATTGTGAAGTAAAAATAATGAAAAGGAAAACAGGAATAGCCCCTGTTTTTCTTTATGTATATCCAATTTCACTCAGGAAATCCCTAAACTGATTACTGCCCAAGGCCAGAAGAGCAGTATCTGAGGTTTGCTGTTTAGTCTAATAAATTGCTATATTTAAAAAAAAAGCCACACAGTTATTCTGTAATTTTCTAAACAAAACATTTACATTCTTCCTTAAGGAAGGTGCTTTTTATTTTTCACTTCAGTTAAATTAATTTGCATTTCAAATTAGAAAAGCTAAGAAAAAATGTCATATTGCAGTCATATTCAACCCTTGACCTGTGATCTTTCTTGTTTCATACTAGTTGAAAAATTAATTTTAAAAGTATAATTTTTAAATAAATTTTAACACTTTTATGTAATAGGAAGTACATATTTAGCTGGCCTTTTACAATAGCATTATTCCTTCCAATACCTACATGAGTTATAAAAATAAATATTTATTACTGGGTTGCAGCACATACAGAATAATAATTTAATTGAGAAATTACAAAAAAAAAAAAAAATGCATCCACTTCTTCTCATTCCCATCTCACTTGAAACATATCAAATTCTCCTCTTGGTAGTTTCCAAGAAAAATAGACTGTATTTTCTTCTTGTCCAAACACTTGTATATCTGATGGCGGATCAGGATCTGAGGATGTAAAATTAAATTTAAAATAATCTATATTTATTTCAAGGAAATTGACACCTACAGAATGCATAGCTTTAATTCATTATTTCATAGTTCCATCTAGAAAGAAATTTCATTTTGTACTTAAAAAGAATTCCAAATAAATGAAAATAATCTCTAGCATTAGAAACAGAATCAGAAATAAAGTCAACGTCTGTCAACATTTATGGAAAATTTTTATCATCCTAACACTACTGTTGATTCACTTAATTGTAAAATCCCATTTAATGCAGAGGAAACTTTTAAAAACATTTAAAAAGCTTTTATATGCTTAGCCACTTTCAAAGATGTTTAGATTTAAAAGAAAATCTTAAAAGCATTCATTCAGTCACTGTCAAGAGGCATGGATTTAATAAGGAACAGCTTTTCTTAGAAAACACCTTAAAATATAAAAATCTTAATTATCTGTAACCATGAAAAGTCTGAAAATTTAATAAACTGAACCTACAGGTGCTGAGCTTGAGGACAGTAGGGCGACTTCTTTTTAATCCGTTGGTTGTCACAATATTGATCAGGAATTCAGTGCCTGGCAGAAGATGCTCAAATTTGTGCGTTCTACAAAGATTTAAAGAAGAGATTATGTCCTTTGCAATTCTAAAAAGAGCATGTATGTTCATATGTTAAACTTTATAGTTTTATGGATATTATTTACACATGATGTGTATACATGTTGATATCTTGTGAGTCAAAAAATATTATAGTACTATAAAATCTTAAATAGGGTTCATTACACTGTGGTTCACAGCAAGTTCCAGTACTAAAAAGTTTTAAAGTATTGATTTAAATATCCAGAGTGGCACACAGGTTCTACTGGTGCTCACCTGAATGCAGTATTTTGTTTGCTTTTCTTTGCATAAACACATCATATGAGAACTGCAATTTGATTAACAAATTTCTTAAAGTACATGGGCAACTAAACCATCAAATACATATAACACAAACATAACAGCACAGGCTACTTATTTTAAACATCCAGGGAAACAGCTGCTTTGAGTTCATGTCAGTTATTTTTAAAATTTAATCATCATACCTCACACCAGAAGGTAGCATTTTCTTCTCATTGAAGACCTTACTGTTTATTGAAAGAACATATCCATCAAACACACTTTGGGCTGGTGGCCAGGTAACAGTTATTGATTCAGAATCTCTGCTACCGTTCAGATATTTGACTGCACTTGGTACTGTGTGGCAACAAAACAAAATGCATTGATTCAAAAATATATTTTAAACATTTTTCTTTATGACAGAACTCTCATCATCAGAATGAATAAAAACTCCACACCAATGATGTCATGTTTTTCCCTATCTCAACGACATACAGACTACTACCATTGCAGAAACATGTACAGTGATTTTTGTTATCCAGGAAATCCAGAGCCAAGCTCTGTAATGCTGCTTAGCGCAGTTTTGACATCACTGATGTGGATTTCCTCAAAAATGGACAATTTCTCAAGAAAAGAAATGTCAGTATAAGTGGTAACATACTATGCAGACACCTAAGTCCTGACTAGCACATTATCTTTTATTCAACAGTGCCCAAAAGGAAATATCTGCAGAAAAAACCAAAAATTGCATAGAGTGATAATTCCTTTCAGTAGTCCCCCAGACTGCAGTTTGCAGCCCAAGGATTTAATGAACGAAAGGTGATTTTTATTTCTATGTAATAAATCTCAGCAGATTTTTCTTTTATGAATGTCCACTTGAACCTCTGATCACAATCATCAGACAAAATACCTTGTGGCAAGAAGTTCTGCAATTTATCTATAAATTAATAAACAACCATCTGCTTTTGCTTCTTTTCTACTTTATGTATTTGCTCTCTCACAAATGATTTTACATTGTTCCTCTGTCAGTTTTAAGCCAGTAGTTCCTTAAATGCAAAACATTACATATCTTTGATATCATATGCTGAACCTTTTCAATCACATGTACTATGCTTGATTTTTTCACATTAGTGGCCTTTAGA
This sequence comes from Zosterops lateralis, assembly GCF_965231275.1. Taxonomy (NCBI): domain Eukaryota; kingdom Metazoa; phylum Chordata; class Aves; order Passeriformes; family Zosteropidae; genus Zosterops; species Zosterops lateralis. Next base: position 34,803,833 of record NC_139765.1, read on the forward strand.
GGAAACTATAACATGCCAGATCTAATAGCCTGAGAGGCTATGTCAACCAGCTAGAAGTACTAGAGCAGAGGAAAACTACACTACTTGAGAATCAAATGTCCTAACCCAAAGTAAAACTAAATGTAGTAAAGCCCAAAATTACTCGTGATGTAAGGGGAGGCCAATGAGAAAACACAATAAAATTAATTTAATTCTGGTCATGTAAGTATGTTCAAAGTCATAAATGAAGAGAAAAATTAAAGCATTAAAGAGAAGTATGAGAAAAAAATAATTGTTTTCTCTAATATTGATAGCCAGACACTATGCAAGTATCAGTTACTGGACTGTAGAACTTCTTTAATCAACATTAAATTAATCTTGGTATCTCATTGTACACAGGAGCCATATTGATATTCTTAATGGTCCCTTGCAGTTAAAGAAAAAGAAGAAAATTACAAAGATAGTTGAATTACTCTTTTTAGTTTGAGAAAAAATAAAATTTAAGAAGAAAGCAAGAGATATGGATGGAGTAAAACAAACACTGAATTTGACAACATTGTGGTCTTACCTGTCTCTATTTCTATTGTCACAAAAATACTGTCTCTGAAACCTTCCTTCTCTGTCCTAATTGAAAAACTGTACAGCTTACCAGGACTAAGGTTGGAAAACATTGCTGTTTCTTGCTTGACCTTCTGGACCTAGAAAACCAAATACAGCTTTCACAGAACTGCTTACAAAACTCGTTTATTGAATGTAAACCACGCATCCAACTATTTTAATGGGGAATAAAGCTTTTCATTCAGCCTCTGACTACATAATAGAGGACTGAAAAACAGCAGCAGTGTGTATCCAGAGGTGGTGCTCTACACATCATACCTTGAAAGCACTCGCACAATTAGTACAGGTAACCTCGTACTGCTCAAAATCGCCACCAGCGCGGTCCCAAGTGACCTGTATGGAAGTGTCAGTGACATCACCCTCTCGTACATTCAGGGGGGCTGCCAGACCTGCAGGTGGACATAAAACACATCTCTGTTCAATCCCAGGCATTGTTCAGTCTAACACTTTTCATATCTCCTGGGGATACATAAAAGTGAAGATAATCACTAACAGAGTAACAGAGGGCAAAATCTGATTTCAGGTGTGCAGACACACAGCAATTCCAAAATAGAGAAGGAAAAAATAGAAAAAGAAAAAAGATAGAATAAAGACACTACTTAAGAAAAATTACTTGCATTTTTTCTTAAAATTACTTGAGTTTGAAATTACATGTGGTTGAAATTACATGAGGTTGAAATTACATTGCTCTCTGAGGACAGAGCTGGCACTCCTGGGTGGGAAAGTTCTCTAGGATGAAACTAATCCCTCCAATAGCACCACCACAGTGGTCAGAATGTACCTAAATAAAGGTAATAAAGGCTTAGCAAAACTGGGTAGATCAGGCTAGACAAATATACTTTAACCCTTACTAGTATAGTCTTGTTAGGTACAATTCAGATCACATTAAGAGGAGAATTTACAGTCTTCTCTTCATCTCTTTCACCCCCATCACAGCCATTTCTGTCTGGAATGTATCAAAATTTACACTTTTTCTAAGGAAAACCTGTATACATGTGAGGTATCAGGATTTCTATTTCTTTCAAATTTTTGAGGCTCCAGAAGAGTCAGAACAAGACTAGGTTTTGTGAGGCAGTTTCCCACTTGATTTAGGAAATGCTCTCAGAAGATTGATTAAACTCCAAATTTTCATTAAAATTATATTGTAAGAAATATCAGCTTTCAAGACTTTCCTTCAAGGGGACAATTTTTTCTGCTTTGCCCTCATTCTCTTCTTCTTTCTTCCTTATTTCTTTAGATCCTATCTTTAACTTTTGTTTTTACAATATTTCTACCCTGAAAGAAACAGAGAAGGAAAAGAATTTCAAAGGAAAATGATAAAATGGAAAAAAAAAAAAAAGCTTACGGAAGTATAAATACAATAAAAAATAGGAAAGTAAAACCACAGACTTTCAGCAGACATTTTTAAACATTTTTTAAGTTTCTATTAAAATTCTGCTTTCAAAGGCCTTGTTAAAAGTTGTCCGGTCCACTACAATTATTTTAACCTCTTTGTGAATTAATTTATTACCTTGGAGTACCTGAACACTTTTATTATTTGATTAAAGATGCACTAGGAGGAATAAACTTAATAATTTCAAGGCACAGGAGTAACTTCATTGACATTCATCTACTTGTTTAAAATAAGTGGTCAAAATGTGTCTTGTCTCCCACAAGGACAATAATTTAATACAGCCTAAATTCCTGAAATGCTTGCTAGACATTTTATACACAATATAAAAAACACAATTTAGCAAGTTTAGAAATTATAATGGATTCCTATAGTCTTGTTTAAAAATCACCCAATGTTAGTACAACCGCAAATTGCTTACATAAATATATCAAGATTATTTTTGAATAGCATGTCTTTTCTATTCCATTGAAATAAAAGTAAAGTTAAAAAGTTTCAGGAATCAAGATTTTATGTTGTACAATTTTATAAGAACTTCAAATACTCACATGTTTTTACACCATTTATATGGTAAAAGGAGCTCAACATTTTTCCACTTTTTGTGGACACACGGAAATCATATTCTCTTCCTGCAGTAAGGTTTTCAATTGTTATTTTCCCATCACTTTTTAAAAGGAAAGTTGCATTGGGTCCTTCTTTGCTTGTAACATATATGCCATCAAATACTCCAATATCAGGCATGCCAACAAATAGCACCACAGCATTGCTGTAGAGCACATAAGGAACTACAATCTGAACAGGCTTGGGCTCTAGAAGAAAAAAAATTGCCACATGTTAAACCAATTGAAAATAAATTAAGTGAAAACCACATAATGCATCTGAAGCAACTGCCCTAAGAAATACTCTTGCCGAGTGCAAATTAACAGCTACCATAGCATGTCGTTGTTCAGAAAAAATAAATCTGAACTTTTGACTATTTATTACTGGAATTTCCTTCTCAACCACAACTGCACCTAGAAGATAAACAGGGTAACTGGAAAACTATACAGAAATGTAGATGTGGACAGGGAGATAACCATGGAGAATGAGATGCATTTGATGGATACAACAGTGATGTGTTTAGTTTGCCTCCCTTACAGTAGGCTCTGACAGCTGTGAAATATCATACCTAGAATTTTGTCATCTGTGTTGTGAAAGAGGTATTAAATCTAATCCCATGTAAAAAATTCTGGAAAAGACTTAAGACTGTTACCCTCTAGAATACTCAAATCATTTACAAGGAAATGACAACGCAGCATTTCATGAATCTATAAGCTGACAGCTGCAGCCTTTATGTACTACATGTATGAGTGAATCCTGCCCACTCCTTACACATAAGCAAAAAATTTATACTGCACCAAAAGCATTTCAACATTTTGGTAAACTAAGAGCCTCCAATAAGGGAAAGATGGGAAATACACTTCGACAAACAATGCAAAGCTTTTATTTTCAGCTATTATAACATTTAATTCTTTCCTAGCAGCCTCTCACTAATGGTAAGGCAATTCTTTCTCACAGTTCTCAGAACAACAATGTATCTCCAAAAATCAATAATCTGCTTCAACCATTCCATTATTTTCCTATTTCAATGCAAATCAACGATTCACCCAGCTTCTTCTGCCAGTGGGAACAGGATTTCCAGCTATTGTCCCCATCACAGTTCTTACTAGTACCAATACGTTTTCCAAGGCTGCACTGTTCTTCACAAAAATTGTTAAATTTGCTATTAACAATTAGGGTTGGATTTCTATATTTCACATTTAACTTTTGATCCTCGGCTATTTAGCAAATTGTCTTGATTGACAAAATTCATTAGGTGATAGCAACAAGAGTGAGACTGAAGTGTGTATTATTGTCTGTAGTTTCCACCATAAATAATGTCTTACTTAAAGTGCATTGAATGGTCTTCAGTTCGCTCATAGTTCCATTTTTCACACTGGCCACTGCTATTTCATAAGCCATTCCAGGAGTTAGGTCATCAACCTTTAATTCTTCTTTATTGCTTAATAAAAACTTTTTCGTTTCACCTATGCCGGCGTTAGGTTTCACTTCAATGTAGGATTCCTGACACTCTTGTGGCAGCTTCCAGTGAAGGATTACACTCTCTTCTTCTACATCCTCGGGGTGAATATAAACAGCTGTAGGTGGACTGACAGCTTGATCAAAGAAAAAGATGTCAGTATAAAACCATACATCAAACTTACTATCACTTTACAATCACTTTCCAATAATGTCTCTCAGTTTGTTTTTTCTTCTAAAATGTCACAATTTTATACCTACTGATTCATTTGATTATTTCTTAAAATAATTTGCATGGAAACTACCTGTTACAGGCAGATTTTATTTTCTGTTTTCTCATAACAAATAAGAACTCATTTTACAAACATATTCAATTCCACTGGATATATATGGAGTAAAAAGCTAACACAGTCTGCCCTAAAAAATTGAGAAATAATGGTAATGTTTTACCTTTGCTAAAATTAGAGATACAAACTGTAAATCAGAATTTATCAAGCAGGATATCACTTCTTTCATTCATACTAATATGCTGTAAGTAGACAAATGATTAAAAAATAAATAAAGAGATTGGTACTTTCACAATTTTGGAAGGTTCTGAAGAGTATCACAATGACCATGATCTGACATGGCTTTAAAAATACCTTTATGCTTGTATTGTCAATTTAAACTCCATATAGTGAAATAAAACAATTAGCAAATGGATACATCACCTGTTGTGATTAATATAGGCTTCTCGTGGCAGCTTACAGTGCCTTTCTCTGCTACATTCTGTAAATATAACTGATACTGATGATAAGGTTTTAGATTTCCTATGACTACTGAGGTCTTGGTTTTTTCAACTGGTAACTGCTCCCAGATGTTAGTTTCAGTATCCAATATGTTGACCAGGTAGTAATGAAAAGAAACACCATATGAATGCTGTGGAGGCTTCCATTTTAAATGTATTTCTGAAGATGAAACATACGTAGCCTCTAACTTCTGGGAGTGCAACGGCCCTGTTGAGTAAGATTAGGAACAGAAATATGATATTAGCTTCTCATGCCTTTCATCAATAACTGTGGGGTATTTTGTTGCGCCTGTTTGTTTGTTTGTTTGTTTGTTTTAAATAGAGCCTTAAAACCTTACAATGCATAATTACACACAAGCTAAATATTATTTGGGCAAATCTAACAAATTACCCTTGACAGTGAATATTGATAAACAGAGAACACAGGAAACAGTGCAATTAAATGGAAAATATATTAAAAAATATGGTTATCTGGTTATTACTGTTATTTATTTTTGTAACTTACTTGTTTCTACCTTCAGAATTGGACTTAAGCTAGTCTGTGCTCCTTCTGGGTTCCTTGCTGCTAATAAGAAACTATAGCGAAGGCCTGGAGACAGCTGTTCAATTTTTGTTTGGTTTGTATTCACAGGCAAGTTCAGAATGTATGGTTTCCACTGATCTAAATAGTACTTCAGTATAAGTGAAAAGCCTGACTTAAGCCATGTGTCCATACTGCGCCACACAAATACAGCCTCAGTTGTCTTGACATCACGCACATCAAACATGAAGTCTTCTGGTACCAGAGGTACTGAAAAAGAACATCAAAAATGGAAAAAAAAATCATTAAAACCCTTTTATTTTTATATTTTTATAAATATAAACCCCTTATATTTGTATATCTTTAAATCTAAATGTAAACAGTGCAAGGATTGTAAGAATAATTGCAAAAGATTGAAAAAAATTAGTTACATTCATATTCACAAATATATGGTAGCTGTACATAGCAGAAAAATCCTGTGAAGAAGTAATCTGGGCCAGTGGGATCTCTCTGAAGGGCATAGCAATCAGTTTGATTTTCTGGTATCATTGATAGAGATGAGATACTGTCTTTTAGAAGATAAGGAGATCCATCTGTCCACAAGAGCCGACCTTCTTCCTAGATTGAAATAAATGGAATTAAAACCCAGATATTTTTAGATTATATTTATAAATAATTCAGGTTCCCCTCATTGCAAGTTTATTCCTAAATATCCAAAATTTAAGTACTTCATTTATACAAGTTAATTATATAGGTCTATTTTTAATAAAGGTTTCAGCCTAGAATTCCATCCCTTCTATTACAAAAGATTACAAGATAAAAATAGAACATAACATAATACAATATAAGCCACATGAGTATGTTTTGTCATTACAAACAAGCCTTTAAAAATCATTATTAATCAAATAATTTAATAATCCTGTATAGATAATTTTCAAAAAATTCTATTCACTTAAAAAAATCACTCAGTCAAGAAAACTCATAAACTGAATCTGAAAACAAAAATACTTATCTGAAAAAAAACATGGCTAGATTCACAATCAATGAGGAAAAGCTATCTTGCTATCTTTCACCCTTCTCCTCTTTGCTGCTTTCTCAGCTATTAGGACACTCACTCACACCTCACTCCAGGTTTCTAACCTTTGAGGGACTTTCTGGTTTTCCAGCAGAGCTCCACAAACACTAGGGTGGGGCAACATGACATTTGGGAGGAAAGATGCTTGCAGAATCTGCTTAGAGCGTCGAAAGCCAGAGCCCTCCAGAGGGACACAGGCTTCAATCTGCACTGCACTAACATATTCTAACATCTAGGAACCCTAATAGAAATCCCAGAACATTTAGGCATGGCATTGGGGCACTCTCTAGAGGTAAAAGAGCCTAAGTGCTTTCAGACATTGCAAGTCTGTGGTCCTACAGGCTAAGTGAACACTTTGAGGACTCCAATGGAGAAAAGTTCAGGTACCACCATCATTTTAAGGCTTCTGTTAATTCTTTTATTAGAGATGCTCAGAAGAAGGGAGAGGGGGGGAAAAAACTTCATTTTTTTTTCATTTCCCTGAGAAAATGATAAATCATGATTGTTGAGAATAAGCCTATCTTTTCAATTACTTGGTTGTGTTGAAAAAATGAAATAAAATACTGCGATATTTTTCACTTTCTATAGAGCAAAGTATATCTTCAATAGTATGAAATACTTGAACTTGTCTTTCAAAAGGACTTGTGCATATAAGGTTTTGGGGTTTTTTTTTAAATGTACCGGTCTTCCTAGACACTAGAGTTAATGAGCATTATATTATTACGCCTGCTATTCTTAAAACATGGTTCTCATCTAGTTCATTTAACTGACTGACTCCCACAAACATCAAAATGCATGTAATGATTAAACAGTTGGCTAACAGTCAAATTCCAAACTGGAAATTGACTCTTTTCTGTGTAATCAAAGCTTTAAAAAAACAGCTTTCTAGTACATTTTCCTACTTGCAAAAATTGTAAAGCTTCTGACAGCATCTTACAAATTCTACCTTACTTCTAAAATACCCAGTTGATTACAAGGAATATCACTACAGTAAAATTTAAAGCAATTTGAGAAGTGACTTTGGAGTCCTATTAACAAAATAATATTACATGTAAAGTGCATTTATTCCTGGTGCTTTGTTAACCAGGATGGTTACAGTGCTTCTCTAACCTAGACAGATTTGTGTTTTCCCAGTCTGCATGATATCCCACTCTGACTTGTTTGTGTAGCCCCAATATTTAACAGTCTGCAAAAAGGAATTTTTCTCTCTATATAACATGTAGTGTGACACTTACCACTCCTACTCTGACATAAAATTTGCTTTGGTTTTACTATTTTCACAGTAAAAGAATTTAAAAATAACTTTACCAAAACAATATTGAAATTAAATTTCAGTGTGCAGACTTTTTAAAAACAAAAACCACTGGCTTTCTCCCAATCTTCTACACTCAACACAAAGTAAGCTTCCACTAAACCAAATCACAGAAGCCTGGGTCCCACATTTCTAGCCAGTGCCTCCATCTTTCCAAGAGCTTTCCCAATACTTTCATTTAGGTCTATAGTTCTTCCCAAACCACACACCACCACACCACACTGAATCATTTTGTAACAGCAGATGTGGGATTAAGAACTTTCATATCCCAAATACAAGGAACAGGAAATATTTTAGAAGAAACACCTATGCTCATCTATACTGGATAGACCTCACTAAGCTCAACACTCAACATTTCAGACTTGCATCAAAATTGAGAAAGCCAACCCCAGACTTAGATATCCATAATAACAAGTGTGTACTCTGAGATTTAAAATTTGGTAATGCAGCACCACCTACAGGCAAAGTAATATCCCTGGGAAATAACACACACAAAATTACAGGTAAAGTATACACTGTGGGAGTTTTTTTCCCTAGTTATGGCCATCTAAATATTTTCAGTATTTCTAAATAGAAAGAAACAATGATTCTTTGTCTAATTACTAATACCTATATGAACAAATAACCAATGTACTGTTTAGCAATTTTTATTCCAAAGGATTGGCTCTTCTATTTCAAAATTTTCTTGTTTCCATATGTGTGTATATATATATATATAACAAAATAATATAACAAAAATATACTGACCTTTAGGTCATTAAGACCTGTCCATAACATGATTATTCGACTAATTTTCTGGAGATACGACAACACAAACCCATGTTCTTCTTCACTCCCTATGTCAAGAAGATGTGCCCCTTGTGAAGAGGTTTCACAGGTTTGTTGTGCCACCTTCCATGGCTTGCTCTCCTTACTCATCTGGTAGCAGCTGCTCTGGAATGCCACCCACCCTGGGGAACAGGTGCCTGTCGGTGAACAAGGACAGGGTTTTAAAGATATGTTGTATTGCTCATGGCACTGGTGCTGATTTCTTACAATTACACAAATATTTTGAGGACAATGGCATTTAATTAAGTCATTATTTCAACCCCTAAATTATTCAGTGATTATAAAACAACACTCCTTCAAAGTCCTGAGTGTTTTAAAATAATCTGGTTGACTGAATTAAAAGCTACAACTGCAACACAGTGAAGGAAAAAAAAAAAAAAGAGATCCATTAATCTTTGTCATACTCTAGAAAATAAGTGATTTTTTACATTTAGTTTCTGATTATTCAATTTTTTCAATTATAAAAATGAAATTAACAAATCATTTGTTTTTAATATCTTCTTGAGTTTAGGAAAATAATCATCAATTTGTTGCATATTATCCTTTCTTTTGCATATCTAATTTTAAAGATTCTAAGTTGCATTATGAGAGTAGCACATTTAAAGGAATGAGGATACATGACCAAGCCATAATATCCTCAGAATCACAGGACTTCTAAGAAAACAGCCCAGCTAAGCTTACCACTCAACAATAAAAATCCCATCATTTTGAATGCTTCAGAAAGTGTTCCAAATCCTTATCAAACTCAGGATTTTCTTTGCCTTTTCATTGAAACTACATAGCAAATTCAACGCACACACTTCAATAATTGCAAGGCTTAACTTCAACATTGACTTCACTCTATATTAGAGTGCAAAAATATAGTTCAAATATCTGCACATGCATATTTGAAATCTTGATCCTAAAACGCTAAGTATTAATTAGAAATAACCTTATTTCCTATGCTATTAACATTCAATTTATTTCCTCTTTCTGGAAATAACATCCATATATATTAAAATATGTAAAATGGAATACAGCATTTTACAAATCTTTTTAACCCTTCTAGAAAATATGCAGTACTAACTTGCATTCACTGTGACTATAAGAAACTCTAATAGATACCTGTTTCAGCTTGAATATCCAGTGATTGAGACACATTTACATATTCAGGATTTAATTGTTCAAATATAAACTTAAATGTATAAATGGTGGCAGGTGTCAAATTTCTCCATATGAAGAATCCACTGGGTCTTTTTATAATCTGAGAAGTACCATTCAGGAAAAGAGAAACTGAAAATTCTTTGATCATCATACTCCAATTAAAAGACACTGTAGTAGCTGTCACAAATGTTTTGATGTCATTTTCTGAAATTCCACCTAGTAGACAATGAAAAAAAATACTGTGTTTGCCACAATTAAATAATTAACCCAAAATTTTATTTCATCAATATTATTAATTTTTTCTTTTGAGAAGAGATGAGGGATAGCCCCAGTAGAGAAGGAAATGCAATGTCATTTAAGAAAGTCACGATTTCCTTATTTTCATGGTATGTTAACTTATGTCTGAAGCAAGCAGAGATAAAAGTGCACACTTTCAGGAGTGTTTTAACAGTAAAAATACATATTTGGATAGAATATCAGTTAAGTAATAGACACTAAGTGCAGTAACACATTAGCAGCATGATCATTTTCTGTAGCTTGCTGAATGATCAGCTGATGGCTCCTGAACTCCTTTCAACTTACTATGTTTTTTTCCCAACTATGTTGTTTGAATTCAGATAAAAGTCTATATTCCAAAGCTATGTAATAGTAGGAGCTTGCAATGTGTACAAAGGCAATGCTATAAACTATTTCAATTGACAAAGGTAAGATTGGAAAGCCCCTTCACTCTGGTAACTGGTGGGACTTGTGGTCCTGAACGGATTTACAGCTATAAATGATGCTTTTATAAATTCAGTGGCTAAACTCATATATTCTAATACTGAAAGTCTGTCCCATTAGTCCCATTAGTCACAATGCTACGATCCTCAAGATTTTTAAGGAGGGACTGTTATAAAGCTGAAAGAATTTTTTTAAAATTTATTTAGGACAATGACTCAATGTTATTATGAAATTGCAAGGCTTTAAGTAACTTTTTCCATGGTCCTCTTTTAAAAATTTCTGCTCCTAGAATTACCATAGTATAGCAAACCCTGGAATATTTAAAAATCTCAGAAACATTTACATCAGTCCCATATTTTAGAATTGTTACACTAACCAAACACATTATATTAAATTATTCCTTTAACACTTCATGGCTGAAAACATACATCAATGCAAAGTTTCTAAATACATGAGTAACCTCAGGATCTGAACCCCTACTTTTTAATCTTCAGTATTAGACTAACTATAAAGATACTAAAATATTTTTGTGCTACTCGACTTACGTGTTTTAAATGATTTTACACTTAAGATTTGGTCATTTTTCAGGGATTCTATTGTAATATCATACTTCCTATTTTCTTCAAGCAGAACTGTAGTACTGACAGGTTTCCGTTCAAGTTTAGAAATGTTTCTTACATTCTGCAAGTTAAAAGAATTTCTAAATATAGTGAAAGTAATAAAAATACAGTTTATAAGTGATCTATGAAGCTTTTAGAAGGAGAGCTTGTATGCTTTATGTCAAACTTGAGGCTGCAGTTACACTGCAAAATATCCAATGCATTTGAAACAAAGCCTTTTTGAAAACACATTAATAACAAACACCTTCATATTAAAATCTCCATATTTTCTTTAAATTCCAGAACATCCTGCGTTCAAAATAAGAACAATACCTTCCCACTGAGATCTAGGGGTAGTGTCTGTGCATCTCCTGGAGAAGTTAAACTCCTTCTTCAAAGCATAGTACCGTGAAGAACTTGCATATTCTTAACTATGAGCATATGACTATTCATTCTTATTCAACAGGATACTCAGGGGTCTTTTGAGTCCTACTGGCTTCAGTAGGACTCTGTAAGAGTATATATAAATGACATGAATTTAAAAATACAGTACATTTTTTCCAAATTTTCTCTTTATTTGGAATTTTACTTTCTTTTTAGAAATAAACTAACAAACCAAATAAACTTGTGGTGCTATTAATTACTGCTACCTACAGCTTAAATAACATGGAACACCTTATGGCTTAGATGGATAAAAAAAATATATACTTTTTGACTGAAAGCATCTTCTTGCTGATATGTCAGAATGTAATAGTCTGGATCCTCTCCTTTAGGCAGTTCAGCCCACTCCATCAAAACTATTCTAGCAGGCTTCTTTGCTTGGTCACAGTCTACACACTGTGCACTCTGTAACACAAACACACATGAATGCAAATTAGTACAAAATGTAGCAAACACACCTCTAACTACATAATTAAACTCTGTTAATTTTAATTAATTTTACCCAAGAGTTTTTCAGCTAGCAATTTTTTGTACATGGACCAGTATAACCAGCTCTACTGTGAGACACACAGAGACTTCCTAATATTTTACACGTTCTGCAGGTACAGGTTCTAGTTTTCTTTCTCTCTCCAGAGGTGGAAAAATCACATCAGTTGACCTAAATAAACCTGTCATCATTTTATATTAGAAACTATGTCAGAAATTTCACTTGCAATGTTCATACTGCAACCAGAGTTACAGGCAGTTGGGAGCTGGAGGTCTCAGTCCTATTCTTATATTACAGTTTAAAAACTTTAGTGGCATCACTTCCAAATTTTTCAACTATTTCAGCATAATGAACAACCACTTTCAAGAGGTAAAGAAAGAATTTATTAAATACCTCCCTAGCAATCTAATTTAGCCATGGCAATGCAAATTTCATTCAGCCCTTCAGCTTCTTGAAGAGAACTTATTCTAGACACAAGTCTTCGGCATTTTTGACGCTAATTTTACCTGCCTTTGAAGGACTTTGGCTTAACACTTCAGAGAAGCAGCTTCCTTCTCTGAATTTCATTTTGAACCAGAAATGTATGGGCTGCTTTGATCTAGTTTAAGATTAACCTGAATGATATCTGACATTCAAAGAAATGCGATGCCCATCCCTATCACAAAACATTTATAAAATACTGCAGTTCTGTCTTTTGTGGTCCATTTTGTCTTTCTTAATGAATTGAGATGACAAATAAATGCCATTTTGGCAATGATCTTAAAACCTAGTTCAAAAAACTAAACCAAAATAAAAATCAAATACAAACCCCTAAGACGCTAAAATAAAAGTTAGGAGCTTTATTATTGTTATTATTGTATTACTTTGTGTTGTCATGTAAAGCAATGTACCATGCACAAAAAAACCCCTAATCAAACCAAAACCATATAAAGAAAAAAAAAATGTTTTTTTAGTGTACAACTTACTCTGAAATTCAGTTTGATTTAACATAACTTCCTTTAACTAATGAATAACTAACATAACTATAAATCTATCAATATCTCTTCAGAGTTTAGATTATGCATTGGGAAGTATAAATTTTGTAAAGCTTATAAAGCCTTTAAACTCTATTAATCTGCTTGTATAAATAAAAGATGGTATATACCACCTCTGGTATGAACTGACACAATGGACTTATTGAAGACATACACAAAATTGTTTAAGGAATATTTTTCCAGGAAATTTTGCAGATTTTTAATCCTGTATATTGGGTTTATAGTTTGCTTGCATTCCCTGAAAACAAAATCTGTCCAGTCCAGACAATACAAAGGGTAGGGAAATCTGATTTTAAAAATTAAAAAAAAAAAAAAAAAAAAAAAAATCGCAATAATTTTTAATAATTTTCCACTGGCAGCAATTGAATGCCATTTTACTATACATAAATACATCCTACTTAGACCTAAAAAACAAGAAATGCATTTTCAAGTGTACATAAAAATTGTTCCATGGTTATGCCTAATGAGAGGGATTTAGAATGTCCCCTTTTGTTGCCAGCACCTTGCCATCACTTTTTAGATCCTAATCTGAAGACTGAAGCAATTTTAAAAATAAAGACAAAATTATTAAATTGATCATAAAGACATAAGGTTCAATTCTATCTTCAGGCTCGCTACACAGGAGCCAGGGAGATCTAAACAACAAACAACAACTTATTATGACTTTGGTCATCAACTGTGTCTCAACATAAGACTCAAGTAGGTTTCTCAGTCTGAAAAAAAGGCACTTCAGGAAAAATACAGCAGAGATCGATTCAATCTTAAGTAGGCAAAAGTGTGCAGAGATTGATTTTCATTTTCTCTTCAAGTACAAGCACTGTGATGGATGAAACAAAGCTGGTGTGCTCCAGATTTAGAGGGAAAAAATACAGTTATTCACAAAATAAGTAGTTTCTTGGACAAAGCTAAAAATGAGCACTAAAAGTTTCAAGAGGTCTCAGAGGAGGCCCATGCATGTTTGCAGATGATCAAGCTCATAGAAGAGAACTACAATGAAGCTCACAAATGGCACTGCAAATACACCCATCTCAAAAAGTCCTTAAGACACAAATGGTGGGAAACTGACACAGGGTAGGTAATTTTCTTTTGCTATTTTTGCAGTCCTCCCCAAGGGTCTGCTTTTTAACACTCTCAGAAATATGATAATGAACTCATTCAAGCTTTTAATTCATACCATACCTGTCTAAGAGGTAACTTAAAGATGCTGCAATCTCTTACTTCTGTGGAACAACATTAAACCAAAAGAAGCAGGCAAAAAAAGCAGATAAAAGATCTCAAAAGAGCCTCCAACTGTTTAAGTAGAAAGAAGACTGGGAATGTTCAGTAGCACTAAATGAGAGCTCCCTGTGAACAGGGAGTGAAAACATGAGGAAAAAAACCCAGTCCAAATCACACACCATCAATTTTCAACATTCACTTTGATTAGTTATCCACCCCCAAAAAACAGAGTATTTTCCTTACCTTGAATAAATATTTTAATAAAAGCAGAAGAAGAATTTGTTGATCCATAGAAAAAGAAATGTCCCAGTATAGTCCCAGTATCTGTTAAGCACTTGTATCACCACAGCTTCAAAGCAAAATCATGTCAGAATATCCTAAGAAGGGAATACACATTTATATCCACATGGATACAGAGGCAGCCAATGGTGCACCCAAGAGGTGTATCTTTGCTCTGGCCCTGCCTCTTCCCAAGCCTCATATCAAGTTTCCTAAGACTCTTTAATTTCAGTGAACCCTGGATGTGCCTGTTGTTCACTAGTCATTTAAAAAACACATCAATGTAAAAAATTATTTTTAGTTTCTATGTGATTACCAGATCAAAATTCATTGCAATGACTTAACCATTTTCTTTCAGACTCTGGTTGTTTTCTACAGTACACATTTCTATCCATATGTTTTGTGTTCAGTGTACAAAATAAGCCTGAAAACACTTCTATGAAGTACTAAGTACTAAGCACTGCTGCAGAACTATTGGTATGTCTTATGACCTTACAGAGGTCCAACACAAAGTCACCATTATAAGCAACTATAAATAAAGAATAGACAAGGATTCATAGCATAGGACCACTGATTTATTTCCCAAAGGTTGCTGAACAAGAACTTGGTTCAGAAAAAATATGCTGGGTGACATCCATCTTTGGCCAGATCTGAAGCTGCAATTTCAGAGTTGAACTCAACTCAATATAATTCCCAGTGCCCTAACCTGTCCCCAAATAACATTTTGAATTAAAAAAATTAGAGTTCCACTGTGTTCTTTGAAATTAAATCAGTTTAATGAGACAATAAAAATTGTTTACACATTATAAAATAAATAAAAATCAATGCCATAGTATATGTGTACCATAAAAAAAGAGCAACAACCATATTATATGCTTAGTATTTTCTCAGATGCTATGATCACATCATACTTCTGTCTTGAGACAATAACTTGTTTTGCAGTGGGCTGTTCCTAATTTTTACTAGAACCTGTATCCCACTGAACTGTGAATCCTGAAATAAGGAATAAAATTTTCAACTAAAGCTTTATTTAGTACTTGTAGTAAACAAGGCAGGCTTACTCTCACCAGAAAAATACCATTTTGGAGCTTTTATGTTATCCAGACTCAAAGACCCATATAGTAAAACTAAAGTTGCTGCAATGAAACCCCTGAACTCAAACACTGAGTCAATCACCCTCTCAGAGCAGCAGAGCACATGGATGTAATCACCTGAATGCTATTTTACCATCATCAAAAATAAGCTACTGCCTATTCAGCTGTTTTGCAAAGCAGACATGCTCAATCGTTTTTTCCAGAGCAATTTGTAATCATCAGGCACAAAGGGAGAGTTTATTAACAAAGTGATTTTCAAGACACCAGCAGGAGCCCTCTCTGTTAACCCCAATAAATTAACTGTGCATGGCACATTCCACCTTAATCAAAAGAACACTCCCCAAAACATAAGCACATTCCTTTATTCAGCATTTCTAGTGATTAAGTCATGACACCATTCACTATTGGTTTTCTCCAGTGTGACACCAGTACAGAACCAACTCTTCAAGCCTCCCGTACAAAAACTACTCATAAAACTAGAAACTACATGTACACACATTTTTTTTCAAACTATCTCAATGAAGAAAGATTCACAAATCTCTGATTTCAGGGAATCATTTACCAGTGATTCCAGGAGATACAGGATCACCTAATTTGTCTACATATTGAATTATTTTCCCAAATAGGCAAAAATGACTGTTCTTAAATGATCAGTACATGGATACCAAGGTCTAGTCAATGTATCTTATTGCTACAGTCCACTGCTCTTGAGCTCTGAAAATACCCTTCCTCCCTAAACTCTAGTGACCTGTTAATGGAGAGATAATGTTTTAAATTTTATTATTCTATAGGCAGCTTGGACATTTCACTTGGAATTTAAAGAAAGTTTAGGCAAAATTTAGTACACAATGTTATGCACAAACCATCTCCACTATAACCTTTTCTCAATAAAACCCTTTTTTTCTCTTGCATTAATGTGCTGAAGTCTAGCCCTCAAAAGATTTTTTTCCTTACATGCTGTGAATGTTTTTTTAAAATATGTTCCAGAGAATAGCTGGGGGAGTGTAGCTGTACAAATGTTTCTGCTGATGGCCCTCATGCTTTCTCTTCCATGATGGTTATATTGCTATGGTCTTGTGTGTGTCATTTATGTTTTGTTCCCTACAACACACTCCTATGGAATTCTTCCTTTGGACATATACCCATACATGATTACAGCAGCAGCAGCATCTCAAGGTAACATTTGAAAAAGGTTTTGATGAGACAGACTTGGAAAAATTATTTCAAGTCAATGTTTTCCATTGCCGTAGTATTCCTGAGTGGTTTATTTGGCAGTAAGTTTTTACACAAAGGTGAATCTCTGTAGCATATGGAAATTGGATTTGTCCTTTAAATTCTTGTAAAAGTCAAGATGGAAGAAAAAGAGATGGAAAGAATTATACAGAAGTAATTAACAATAATAGAATAGTTATAAAAAATAATTACAGTTGCTGTAAGCTGAGTTTATTAGCAGGGCAGAAGTTCAAGAGAAAAAAAATAGGTTCAGGGAAAATGGATTGTGAAAGAAGAGGGAAAGGAGCCACATCCGAAACAGAATTTTGTCACTGCTGAAGCACTGTGAACAGCACAGTGACCATTTGTAATCCCAGAGTGGGTTGCTCTAAATGTCTCTGCCTCTCAGTTTATTATGTGGCTTGTAACTATGTTCAAACACCAAACCTCAGGCCTGATCCTGCCCTAAAATTCCACCAATATACAGGAACATGTATTTAGGAAGAGCTCTGTCTGCAATTTGGAAATAAATTATGCAAATGAATTACACTTTACTTTTTATTTGTAGTATACAGATTTGGCTGGCTAAAACCCAGAATATTAGCTGGCAGTAAATCAGTACTCTCAGATTTTATTAATGAAAACACACAGTAAGTGGCTTATACCTAATATTAAAAGCTGTGCTTCAAATTCTATTTGTATATTGGGGCTATAGTTGGCCTTAACAAACTATCTGGTAAAAGGCAATGGAATTATAAAAGTCTAAAATAAATAATATGTCGAAGACTTACCATTTTATAGAAGCATATTCATGTACAATCTGATTCAAAGTGTAGAGATATTTTTATGCTCATCTCTAAAATAACTGCATAGTTTTATGGTTGAGTCTTTATATTGTATGAATTCTTTCCAAGCACAGGTAGGAGAACAGAACAGAGGAAGAAATGGGAGAAATGACAAGGCATGGTGGGACTGCAGCACACGGCCTCACTCCATTGTGCACAGTTCCTTGCATTTTTCAATAACAGTGTGGGAGTTTCAGGAGAATGACTTCCCAGCCTTCCTTTTAGGGGAGTAGAAATTATGCTAGCCTCAGTTTCAGAGTGGGTAGAAGGGAGGGAGCTCTGGGGGTGTAAAAGCTCTCTTGGTCAACAATAAGCAAACTAATTAATTTTGGTATTTAACTAAATAAGATTTGAGTTAGATCAGCTTTCCAAAGCAGCTCAAAAAACACACGTGCAGACTGTTACACAAAATTTGAGGACGGGGCTTGAGGCAGGATTGCAGAGTTGAGACATGAGAAAGCCAAGACAGAACCATAAACTGCATATGTGGTTTTGTGTAGGTTGCAGACAGAGGAAACTGGAGCAGAACTGCCACACTGCAGGCTCATTCAAACCTCTCTGGTGCAAGGCCTCAAGGGCTAGATCATGTTATATAAAACACACCACACTCTGCCAGAGTCACCCCCCTGGAGATAAAAGGGCTGGGTGGGCTGTCCAGGAAATGTTCATGGGATTTAAGAGATGCTCCCTTTCTGACAAGGCCAAAGCAGCCTGAGTTTGAAGTTTAACTGTAAAATGAAAGACAATCTTTCATTTCAGAGCCACCCTATCCAGCTCCACTGAAGATGTAAGATTTTGCTGTAGGCTTCAGAGAGAATCCTGACACTATTTCTACTGATTGTTTGCTTAAAAAAGCAAATTTTCTAAGTGGGAAAAAAAATAGTTTAACATAAATTATCTTATTGCAGGCTGTCATGAAGTTAATTTTAAACATAACTTTTTTAATAATTTCTAGGCTTTCCTAAAGTTTTGCATTAGTATTCCTCTTAGTGGCAAAGCTTAATTAATTGCATCAACGCTGATTTATTATCACTCTGCAAAATAATGTTTATTAAATGCTTTTGAATTACAAACACAATTATAAATCTTAGAAAAGCAAATGGCTTGCATACTTTATAAAAGGCCACAGCTGTTCAAAGAAAATGTTTGCTGATTATATTGAAAAACACTATATTTTGAGAGCTTCCTTTTTATCAAATGCTACATTCATTAAGTAGATTTGGGCCGAACTCTTTTAATGCAAGTGTAGGATACCTACCTTTATCTCAAAAATCAAAAGTATGATGGGGTTTTTTTTAAAGTTGTCCTTTAATTTGCTGTACAATTACACCAACATTACAGGTATGACTGTGATTTAACTTCTATTTCTTGCCTGCATGAAAAGCTTCTGTGCACAAATTCTGACAGCAGTATCAGAGAATATTTTGGTTTTAGGCTCTGGTCTATAATACAACTTGAAATATCTGCCTTAAAAATCATAACAACATGCAGATGAAGTATAGGCTTTCTCAAAGTGTCACTTTATTTTGATAACTAGTTGCTCATTATTTCTTTATAATGGTTAAATATTTTGCTGATATTTTACAATGGATTGCTATTTAATTTTTCAAGCAAGTCACTATTTTTAAAGATATGGATGAGTAGATAAGTCTTGTTAATAACAGCAGATTTCTCTGTATAAGCTATTTTTCTTTGTAAGCCATCAAACAGAATGTAGCAAACAAAGATTTGTCACACAAAGAAAAATAGCCTTGGATTTTAAGGCAGTTTTAATTGCTTATATTTCATTGTAATAACCCATACGAAAATCCAACCTTTTTGTAATTAAACAATGACAGCTTGAAATCAAAACTGTCATAAGATTTTCAAACTTTGAGACAAGAATTTCAATTTTGAAATTGAATTGTAAAAATTGAATTGTAAAAATTGTTAAAATCATTGAATTGTTAACAGTTAAAACGGAAGGTTGATAAGGAAAATACTGTCATGATTAATATAATTTTCATATAGTGAGTTTATAAAGCAAAGTAATCTAAAAACAAGCTTAAATTTGCATCCTTTATTTTTAAAAGCAGATTATGTAGTATGTTGAGTAAAAGGGAGATGATATTCACCTTAAGGTGCTGAATCATGGATATTTACAACTTGATTGGACATGAATAACCCACCTAAGTCCTTGGAAACATTTATTTTAACTGACCTGTTTTTCCTGGACTCAAAAACTATGAATCCTAAATTCAGGCAATAGTCTAAATATTCTGTATTGAAAAAAAATAAAAATATATTGAACACAAATCTTCAGACTAGAAGACAAAGACAAAACCCAATATGAATATTTAAAATGTACAATATTGTGGGGTTTTATAATAAATATATATACATATAATCTTATTCTATACTAGCAAACAGCCAATTTCTTATCTGGGAAAAGTGAAAAAATGGATATAAAATGGAAACCTTTGTAGCAGAAATGGCTTTAAGGTATTCTTAAGGTACAAAAGCTGTAACTCTTCAGCCTTTGTGTAGTCATGCTTCATATTTATAATATACATAAAAATTGAATACATGTCTAAGGTTGCAAGATACTATGATTCTGTTATGTACTCTGGAGATTTCCTACAAGTACTTACAGATCACAGTCATGTTGTTTCTCAGTGACTTACAGTGTAATCCAATCATTGACAACAGCTTAATGGACAAAAGATAGATTTTTGAGCAAGGTAAAAAATGTTACATTTGAAACCGCTATTTTAAAATAAGTTAATTCAGTCATTTTCAAAATCCTAATATGCTTCTTTTCTGTTTAAAATGGGACTGGTGAAGGTTTTAAATTGGAGGCCTCAAAGTAAATGAACCACTGAGAAATTCTTTGAGAAATTCTCCACTTTGACAGGTAGCCACGATTCAAAATGTTAAAACACTGGATATACTATCCATATTAACCAGATTTTTTCATCACCTCATCAGAAAGCCACTGGGTAGAAATAAATGATAGATGGACTACACATTGTTCAAAAGGATTTATGTTTTTCTTTTTACTCTTGCCAATACTTTAAAAGATAATTTGAAGAACAACAGACAACATCGTTGCTAAATTTCAGAAAAGTTACATCATAAAGCATAACTGATGCCTTTTTTTTATTTCCCTGCAGAATACTATACCCATCCATGCCCAAAAAACTGTGTCTGGTGAAAGGTAAACCATATGCACAGTAGTGTTCAGTTCCATTGGCATGAGCAGTCTATAGGCTCTTGAATGACGTACATAATTTCGGTGCCGTTTCCTGAGCAGCGCAAGGGCACAGTCAGGACTCGTGTTCCAACTTCTCGACAACATTTACAGAATCTTAGATGGCTATCAATATTGACATTGAAAATTGTTGCAGACGGGCATTTTCCATCACAAGAAGCCACATTTATCTATGAGTAACATAAAAGAAAATAAGAATAAGAATTAAAACTAGATATCTCAAGTTTTATTATAAAAATATTACATTTCAAACTTCCTTGTGATTAAAATCCATTTTTACATTTGAAAATGACTCTGGTCTTAAATATTATTTTATCTTCTAAAATTCATGCATTCTAAGTTTAGCCACATTTAATTTTTTTTTAATCAAACTTTTTGTTATTGTTTAATCAAGTGTTTTGTTTCAACCTTGTACCATGGATACCAAAATTGAATCTCCATTTACAAATTAATAACTTTGGAACAGCACAGCTGAATCTGTGTCCTTTTCATGTTCATTGATAAAAAGTCAAATTCTTCTAAGTAAAATGAAGGGAAGTTTATCTTTCTCCTTGAAAGAGGAAAAGCACATCAGTGCAAAAGCTTTTCCCTTTCTTATTTATACTGTTTGTGACTGAGGGCTGTGTTATCACACAAAGAAATATATCCAAAAAGTAAATGCAGTAACAAACCAGCTAAGGCACATACTAGCTAGAAAATTATTTGTGCTGTAGACTTCAGCAGAGAAACACTTTTTCTCACTGTTACATTATGTGAAGAATTTTCTTAGCTGATATGTTGACAGATAAAAAACCCTATACTTTTTAATTAAACTTAAGCAGAGTTGAAATGCTGAGAAATCAAGGATAGCTAGTTCCCTTTGTAACACCCTTAAATCGGATTTCTTCTGCAAGTGGGGCATATGAAAGATGCTGGAGCTATTCCCTTCCAAGCCTGTGATGAAATGCTCCATACCCATACAAATAAGACTAAAAGATTACTCTTATAACTTTGAAATTTTCTGAGATTTGACAGGAGCAATAAACAACTTTGTCCTAAGCACTAGTAATCCCAGTTATTAATTAATTAAATGTAGTCATGCTCAGCCCTATCCAAAATTGGACAGCAGTAATCTGGCCAAGAACACACATGTAGTTCTCAGCCAGTCACAGCAGATACCACCATTTGTTGGGCCAAAATCACATGATGAAAAAAGAGTGCCAGTGGGAGAGCTGGAGAGCAAAGGAAGGGGAATTTAGGGTATGAGGACACGAAAATCTGGACATGCTTTGTGTGAAGGGTAAGAGAACCTGGACTGTGTAGAGGATGGGCAGCCACCAAGGAACTTGAGAGCAAAGAGATACTGGGAAAAGGGGCTCTAATACAGATAGAGGTGGGATGGTGGTAGGTCTTTTTGGAAGGTGGGTAAAGAAGGAAGAAAAGATGAAGAGTTTACAACAGAAAGAGGAAAAGGAAGGCTTCGTTTTTGTGCCATTCAAGACATGACCTGGCCAACATTCTTGTTGCCCCTCTATGCATGCTTTAGTTTTGCAGCAATGTAGAGGGACCACAGCTGAACAGAGCCCTCTCTTGTACTGCAGCAATGATTCATATAAGACACTAGAAAGAGTTTGTTTCCACTGCCTATCCATTTGTCTAAATGCCATAGCTCTTAGTTAGTCTTTTTATCTGCAGGAGAGCAGAGATTTTCACAGAACTGAGTGAAAGGGCAAGGATCTTTTCACCTGGCATAAAAAACCTATGAGGTTTCACTAAATCTTTCATTTTAGTGTTATTTACTTAGTCAATATCATGTCTTTATTTTTGTTATATTGCTGTCTCTTACCCTAGGTTGCTGAAGTAACTCTGAGGCTCTCCAGACTATAGCAAATTACTCAAATTTCCTCTATATATTTACACTCCCTCATCATGAATCCTTCTAAAACTAAATAAATATGCCATGCACTCCTACAATTTAAATTTGAACATGTCACTATTGACCTTCTATCAGGATGGCTTTTAACATGTGATGCCATTATGCCTCTTCCCTGATGATTGCTTAGGTTCTCCAACAGAATCTTGCCAGAGGTCTTTAGGAAGTCTCGAGATACTTTGTCAATTGCTTCCCTTTCAAGTGCTTCCTTTTGTGTCAATTGCTTCCCTTTCCCTAAGAAGCACATTTTCTGCTCAGAAATTTCCTGGGGTCTGTAGATGGGGCTACACCAAAGCTGAGAAATAAGATGTCTTAAGCAGACCCATAAATTAATAGGATCGTGAATAGATGATATGGAAACCCATGCTGTGTGAGGGAGAAGACAGAGAGCAAAAAGGTTTTCTTTCTTAATGCTTGGCTTGGCATGCCATGGGCCCAGCACTGAAATGTTATGCTTACCGGGCTTTGACTTATACAGTCATTTTTTCTTATGGTTGTCCTGATTGTCATTTTCTGGCAAATCCTTTCTTCCTTTTTGCCTGATAAAATACAAAAAAATGCATACTGACTCAATATATCTTCTGTAATGTATTTATTTCTTTTAAAAGAATAAATATTAACATAATTTAAATAATTATACTTTGTTTTCATAAATATATGCACAGAAACTATTGCTTCCATAATTTTCTTTTTAAATCTAATATATTAATATACAGTTCCTGTGCAGTATTACCTATTTTTAGGTTACATAGATGAACATCAAATGCCCCAAATAAGCTACACAACTTTTTAAAATATTAAACTATGAATATTTTTATTTACACATATGACAAGAAAAATATAAGCAATTAGAAAAAATTTATTGAGTGATTTTAATTAGTATTAGAATTAATTCTGTTTTATTGGGAATGTTGAATGGAAATAGGATTTTTGATCCTGCCTTCTATAAAATTTTCAGAACTCAGCATTTGAGAAGGTGAAGGTATGAATGTTTCATGCTATTGAAGGTATGAAAGCTTCATGCTATTTTGCATTATTAAAAAATTAAATATAATTATATTATTTCAATACATTTTTGAGAAATATGTCCTTCAAGTAGCCTTGGAAGAGAGACACACATTTGCTAAATACGGTGCACTTTTTATCACCAGATCTGAAGCATGTAGCACATGCAGTCAGCATAGAGATCTAGGATGAGGGAAATACTGAATTTTTATGTTCAGTCTTGGAGATATTGATAAGAGTGTTTGGGAGTTTGTTTATTGAAAAATAAAGCTGTACAGTGAAAAACCATTTTTTAACATAGTAAAAGTCATTATATAATACTGAAACAATTAAACATATAATTTTTCATGCTTCACTCTGTATCAGACCATTATCACTATCTGTGTAACAGCAGTTATTTAGATCTCCTGATCCACTACCCATCAAAATGATCTGTTGGTTTTGCTGTGTAACCATTCTGGACATACATCATATAAAATCAGAAGCACTATTCAGTAGTTTCTTGACCTTCCTTCACGGTTGGGAGTACAGAAAAACAACACTTCTGTTCCCCAGAAGCTTGAGAGCACTTTTATAAGATAAATGATCTCTGAGTAACCAAGATATTCTGTAACCACACTCTATTGAGTACTGAAAAATTAGGTTGGCTGCAGAGTACAGCTAGATTTTAACCTGTGCATTGCAGAATCAAACAAAATTCTGTTACTGAATTAGCAGATCACTGTATGAGCGAAGTTTTTAGGCTATAACATCTCGCTTTTCCTTCCCAATGAAGTTGTTAGACTAAAACATCTCACTTTTCCTTCCTCAGAAACACTGAAAAATTTTTCTGTGATGTTTCAATCTGAAAGCGTTTGCCAGCTTGAGTATGTGTAGACTGTGCAATCTTTGTACTGCTACAAGTCACATAGAGATGTATATTTAACATTTCAGCCTATAAAGTGCTGATGTCCTATGAAAGCACTGCTGCTACACATTCTCCAACCTTGAACTGTAAAAGATCTGCATTTCAGTATCAAACGTGCTTTGTTTACTCACTCCTTATTTGAGGAAGGAGTTTCTGTTACTCACCTATCCTAAAACAAAGAATTATGAGTGTAGTGCAACGGTTTGTAACATTCTGTAATTTCTGGTATAAAAAGTGTATATTGCTGTGGGATTGTAATGGGGTGTGTTGTGTCCCCCTTCCCGCCCCTGCCCTCAATATTTTGTAACTTTGTAAAACATTATTTGTGACAAAGAAGAAATACAGCATAAATCCATATCTGCAAAGGTGAGATCAGAGAGTAACATAACACTCTTGCTCGATTTTAAGGCCAAAAGATTTCCATCATTAAATTAAGAGACCTAGGATCAGATTTAGAATCTCTTGATAACAGTATTCAGAATTAGGATTGTTTTAAAGCGATATTTCTTCTTAAAACTACCCTGTACAATAAGTTGCTGTGATAAAAAACAATTTCTACAATGAGCAGCAGAGATAACCATCAACAGCATATACCAGAAATGGATGAACCTAATTCTGACAGGTGCTGAGCAGTGAATCTTAACCAGGCTTTAGAAAACCACTGATCTGGGAGACAAGCAGAGGATCAGCACCTCTCAGTATCAGGCCCAGAGCCATTAACTGCATGGTAACATCCAATGACGATGACAGCTATGACACATATATCAAGCAGTGCTTATATTTTCAAAATAATAAAGGAAATACATTATAAAAAATAATACCTGGTTCACAATTAATACTATCAGTAGGCACTACTGGACTAATGGCAAAGGGTAATAGACCCAATCCAGAACCTGGCAGAATCATTAGGAATAGAAGATTCTCATGAAATAAAAACATTTCTGTATAAATGACACTTCATTAATTCTTACACTGCCAACTGCAATTTTTCTTTTAGCAAAAGATGATGAACTTTCCTGTTAGTCTTCTACAATTTAGAAATTCTGCAGCTCTTCAAGTCTCACTAAAGACGGCCTATACTTTATTACTCTCCTGGTTAGCACACAACTGGGATGCTTACTTTTAAACCAAACTTTTGGAATTAGTCTGTCTATGGCAAGGTAAGAATTAAATATATGCACTCACTTTGCATGCATTAAACCAAGCTCTTTTAGAAAAGTTATTTTTTCCCATTAAAAACCCAATGTGTCGCAAGCTCTATTTATAAGTACTCAACTGCTTCACCACAGGGCACATGCTTTTAGTTAAAAATAAAACAAAATAAAAACAAAATAACATATAATTGTATGAACAATGTCTGGGAGTGTTAGCAGCCACCTCAGCAGGTATTTCTGAAGTATAACAATGACTTTCCTGAGGCCACAGAATATGGCCAAAATTATAATTATATAAAAATTTAAAAATAAAATTATATCTTCCTGGTCAACAGAGAACCAGCAGTCAATAATTTTAAAGACTAATTTTCTAAAAAATGCCAACTTAATTTTTTTTTTCTTTCTTTCTTTTTTTTTTTTTTTGAGGGGATGAGGGGCAGATTTATTTTTTTCACACAACTTATCTCATGAGAGAAACATTATTGATTAGGAAGATTTTAGCACAATTCTGGTGTGTTACTTCTTTATGGTGATTCTCAATAAAAAACTATATTCTGTTGTATTAAAATACCTTTCATTTTCCATGTTTTGTTTACAATGGAACAACAATATTTGCAGTTTCCTTTCCAAGACTCACATAGCTTGGAAACTTGGTATTGTTCTGTATTTTATAAATATCACTACTTCTTATTTCTCCAAATTATATTCAGTACATTGCACTTCTGTTTTATATAATAACTGTGCAATATATGGTTATAAGTCTGCAACTTGCTATTCAATAATATTAAGTAAAGATTTTTATAAAATAATTCCAAAGACTAATTATCTTTTACTATAATGTTGAACACAAAAACAGCCAAAAAAAGGTAAAGGTTTTCTGTAATGTTGAACATGTCCTTGCTCTACACAATTAGCTTTACAGAACAGTGTTTTTTATATATATATACACACACACATACATAATTATATAAGTAGATAATAAGAATTTTTCTAGTCAAAATTGAAAAGAAAACCAGTTTTTCTCAATTTATTTTAAAATTGCATAAATTGTGAAACCTTTATGTCAGCTTGAGTCACATTTAATCATATTTTAAAGTTACACACAGAAAATGTGAATGTTTTACCAGATATTAAAAGGCTGATTTTATATAATCAGTATTATTCTAATTTTTGCTCATTTGGGATTGAAGAAAAAACATTCCAGTATTTTAAACTTAGAAAATATATATTAAGGATACAGAATAAATGGCTAAGTTTGAAAATGCATTGCAAATGTCATTGAATCAGGAATCACTCTTAAGAGGAAAAATGCTTGTCTTTTAAGGTGAAGATCATGTAGGCGGTATTTGAGAGCCAACTTAATGATAAAGATAATGTTTTAATTGTTTTAATTGAGACAGTTTCAATCTTCCATGGGTTATATTTGGAGAGATTTGGTTATACTCCAGAACAATAAAGTTAAAAATCACCAAGTCAGCAGCCAAATGAAGCAAGCTCTTGTAATGAGAGTAGTTAGGTAACTACAACAATTTTACGTGATTTTTAGGGAGAACTGCATGCTTTTTCCCTCTTTGTATCCCAGCAACTGAGGTTAAAAAATAAGCCCTCCAAAATGAAAGCCAGACTAGCACATATTGCAGCCTTCATCACTTACAGGTCTTGCAGCAGCCATCATTATACGTCTGCACAATTCCTCCATTCTAGGAAAATAAAAGAAGAATATAGCAAAAAAGTCTGGGCCCAATGCAAAGTGAAATTGTATCTCAAGATATTCCAAAGACATCAAATAATAAAAAGTAGTGCCACCGAAATCAACAGAATTACACAGATATGTATCAGCTGAAAGTTTGTTTCACAAATTCTTTACAGCCGTTGAAACTGAAAATGAACTCATCACTGATGGCAAGTTCAGTCGTGTTCAGCTGACATCTGATCTAGTTTCCTTTGAAGAAGTCACTTAGTTTCTATAAGCATAATTATATAATTATATATGCATATCTATATATCATATATATTATATATTTATATCTTCTATTGTCATCCATTTCCCCACAATGGAGATTCATTAGGATAGTTTCAAAAATTCATGTGAGTAGCCCAGATCTGTGTATCAAGCAGACTACGGAACATAAATAGAGCTCTTAGGATAACAACAGACAAAAGACAGAAATTTTCAGCTTCTGTCTCTTCATGTGAGCACATATTTTTTACCCCATTACATTGAATAAGTTGTTCAAGAACTTCTTAAAAGAGAACTTAAACTCAGATATTCCTGAATTATTCTTAACTGCCTGTGAGAAAAGCTTTCTTAGCTACTGGTTCAAGCCTATCCTCAGCATCTCAAAAACAGGTCAGACTGATTCAGAAAGTTAATTTTAGGGCTACATTCTTTAAAATCTTAACCTAATTGATGGTGTCAGAATGGTTCCAAAGAAGAAACTCAAACATTACCTCAAAGTAGTACAGGCATTATTTTTAAATAGAATACCTTCTTCAGGACTGGAAGAAATAGGAACTTTTTTTTTAAAAATGGAAGGGATAAGTAGGACTGATACTAAATTTATAATCTGTAGTCAAGGCAGCAATGGTACTTACCCTCTCTACATATATATTTATTATAATTTCCAGCTCATATTAAATATAGAATGTACTGCAAGTGAAAATTTTACAAGTATTATAAAATTAGAGCATTATTAGATTAGAAATCAAACTGTAAACAAATATGCAATCTTTGTGAAGAATACATGTTGTTCAAAGCAATTTATATGGATATTCCACCTTTATATTTTTAAATATATGATGTAGGTAGATACCCTGGATATTTTTGGTTATGTTACACAAATTTTAGTTTAAGAGATAATAAAGTTTATATATACTCTGTCATCTCCCTGATCATTGCACAACTTAAGGAATTTTTAATACAACTGACTTTTATATGGAGCATTTTTTGGATTTCTTGATCTGATTTATGTATTGTGTGTATTCTATGAACTTGGCAAAGTATTATTCCAAACTCAAGTAAGACATAGTGATTAGCACTTTATATAGTAGTATGTCAAGCATGATTCCAATTCCACCATATTCTAAAAGCAAACATCAACAAGACCCAAGCCAAATTCTTACACTCCACACAGATATTTTGTCAGTCAGAAAGAAAACAGGAGTATAGGAAATCACTGCAAATTGCTCATTTACATGCTTTTACTTACCACTTTTTTAGTGTAAAGGAATTGCATGAAGTTTGCATGCGTTGTGGAGTATAAGCCAGAGCAATTATTGTCACTTACCTTACCCAAAATACAAACCTTTGTACACTCAGTGTCATTAAACGGGGGGCAGACAACACTTGACCCCAGTACAATAGCCCCTGCAGCAGTCTTTACACATTTGTAGTTGGTACAATTGGAGGTCCAGGTGCTTCCTTCCTGGATATAGAAAACAAGGCCATTGTTAGGCAAGCCACAACACTTCATCTCCAGCCTGAAATGTCTATAAAAGTAGTGCCTTCATGCTGTAGCATCTTCTGGAGTGGAAAGTCTGCTGCAGACCACCCACAGGTAACAAAAGGGAAAGACCATCCTCTGACTACCAAAGGCTACTCCTCCCTGGAGCCATGGCTCTACTCTCCAGCATGCAGCTGAGCAAGGGTGTCCTACTGCAGAATGAAAGGAGACTGTGCCAGTTCAATTGTTTCTTTTACTCTGAAATCAATTGAAAATTTGAACCAACTCATGGCCATATCTAAATTTCTATGGATGTGGATGATGGAGCACACCATCAAGATCTTGAACCCTAGAGCCTCAATTTGCACTTTTCCTCTCTGTAGTAACCAGCATGAAGAGAGTGGCCCTGAGGGAAGGGGGGAATAGAAGTCCTGACGTAGGCTCAGAAACTCTCAACACATCTAAATCACAGTATATAATTTAGAGTTACAATTTGAACCCTGCTCTGCAGTTGGAGCATATCCAGCCTTAAGTAAATTATGACATTTGAATATCTTTGCAGAAAATATTACAAGCAACAAGATATTTACATGTGTGAAATGGCAGGTCTTTAGATAAACACGCTCATTTCCAATCATACATCATAAATAGTCTCCAAGTGTGTAACCAGCAGTAAGGAGGTTATGAAGCAAGAATGACAGTATGAGTTAACTAAAAATGCCTGTCAGACTCCTGTCTATTGTATCATTACAGTTACTTCCTATCTCTGTTCAGAGTGTTCAGAGGCACTTACCTCATACACAATCAGTGTTCCATTCTCTGTATGAAAAGAGCAGGACACGTTTTGACATGTACCACAACATGTGTGGTGACTGAAGGAAGGAATATATACTTGATTCTGGAAAGAAAGGAAAGGAAAAAGACAAACTAGTACTTTTTAAACCTACATTATATGGAAATTCTTTGATTTCTGAAAATAAAAACACCAAAGAAAATGATAGATGGATGGATGGATGGATGGATGGATGGATGGATGGATGGATGGACTGACAGATAGATGTATTTACATAGGCTGCTAGAAACTGCCTCTCAAAATAATCATGAGACACAAGATACACATCATCACTGCTAAGTTCTCAAGTTCTTGCTGAGTAAAAAGGACTAGCAAAAGTCTTCACTAAAACTTTTATCCTCATTGTGCTGTTGTGCTCACAAATTGCATCATTCCTGTATTTTAAGAATACTCACAGCTTCACATTGCTGGGAACAGTTCATCATTGTGAAATGCATGGCATTGTAGCCTGTGTTCTGATCTTTTTCTTGTAAACATTGTACAGTATAACAAAGGTCTCCATCCAAGTACTGAATCACTGACTGTCCAGGACTCAGTACTGTAACCTCTTGGAAGATGCACACATCATCCTTCTCTAAAAACAAAAAAAAGAAATGTTACCAGAGGGAAAAAAAAAAAAAAAAAAAAAAAAAAAAAAAAAAAAAAAAAAAAAAAAAAAAAAAAAAAACAAGAAACAAATTAACAGAACCACTAGTAAGACAAAAGTAGGGCAAATTCCTATCCACTGCAAAAGTATTCTATCTTTTAGACTTGATTGGTTTGTGGTTTTAATTACAAAACAAGAGTGGAAGGAATGATAATTCTGTTTTAGAAAATGCTACAAAATGCCAAACTGCCTAAAACTGATAGTATTTCTACTATGGAAGTAAAAAAAGTCTGTTGTTCTTTTTTACAAGTGTTCTAATATTTAACATTCAGCTATTCTGTGCATCACAAAAGGTAGCCTTTCTGTCAGTTAAACTACTCAGTCTGCAAATAGCCATGGTCCAGCAATCTGCCCAGGCTGTACCATAAATGTATGTTGGCTCTTGGAAGCAGTTTAGCCTGGACTGCTGCCAGGACTGGAGCTTGCCTCAGCACCCTTATGCACAGTGAAGCTGAAATCTCCTCTACATGCGTCACTGAGCGAGGGAAGGGAGCAGAGCTCTGATCTTAAGCCTGGCTACCTCCTCTTGTGCTGGCTGAACAGGTCTGCTGCTCTGTGTGAGATGTTGCCTTGCCTGTGTTGAAAGCAGACTAGGAGCAGCTGCCCTGCTCACACTCAGCTACCATTCACAGCCTGTTTCCCACTTGCCTTTCACCAGAGAGACTGCACCTGACTCTGAAAGCATGGGCAGTTCTACAACACTCCCACACTCTGCCAGAAGAGACACAAAATGGATGGGTTAGCAGGCAAAGCATCATATTTAGAAAAGAGAGTGTCACTGCAGAACTAGATAGACATACATCAAATTAAGATAAAAGAGTGTTTACATTTGAGAAGGTTACAATTACCTTATTTCTGCTTTCTTTGCACACCCTTTTAGCTAAAAACTAAAACATAACAATAAGAAATATGAAAAAGTTACCACAAATGTAGTGAGTGCATCCACAAGCACTGGAAACACTGCTATCTATTTTTTTAACTTCTCCCTGAGTATAGAAAGATAAAAGTTTGCAAATTCATGCACAATTAAATGTAGTGCTACACAGACAATTCTCTAAAAAGTGTAAAATACTACTTTCATCACTGCCACCCCTGGTTTCATAAAAGAGAAAAATTGCAATGTATTCAAGAAAGAGCAGCACATTCAGAGTTACTCAGTGTATCTATCTCTTAAAACAGAAAACAGCACTTCATTTTCTGTAGGGGTGCATAGAATAGCAGAGTCAATAAACAGCATTCTTTCCTGAGATACTAAGTTATTTCAGTAATAAATATTTTAACAAAAGATTGCCTCCTAGGAATTTTCTTCTGAAAGATAGGTGAAAGCTATTTAAATCTAAAATTCCTTAATAGACTTGACATTATGCCATCTTCACAGAAGGAAAAAAACTTCAGGCATTGGATAAGAAAAATATGGTCATTATGATATTAATGGGAGTTTGAACATTCACTCATAATTATTTTCCAGATCACAGTCCCTATTATGACAAACTACATGAGGAGCAAAATATTTATAACTTCTCAAATCAGCTAATTCAATAATGTTAAATCATTTTAATCAAAAGCATAAATGATTAACAAAATAACACATTTCTTCAGATGATACATATAATCATAAAGCTCATACCTCATTAATTAATTTTTTTAATGTGAATTATTTTTTTGGAAAGCCTAGCTAGCATAGCTATGTTTCTATGCTTACTGGCATATTGCTTCATGTCAACACTGAACAGAATAAAATTACAGTTGTTTTTTTTCTTTTTCTACCTTACAACACACAAAGTGAAATTTCTCCAAGGAATGGTTGACAACACTACACAGACACTTGGAATTACATGCTTGAGCTGGTACTGGAAGGCAATCCCACCATGTCCCTGTTCACTCTTTGCAACTAACTGAAACAAGGAGTGTAAAAGGGAGGAGTAAAACAGTTCAACACCATTACTAACAATATTTAAAAGACACTACTTACCAATTTACAGGTCAGCATAGTAGCATTTTCACAACTACATTCTGAGGAGATAAGGAAAGCTGTGTTAATCAATTAGCTAACTGTTTGCTTTGGGCAATAGCTGTGACTAAGGAATAAAGCAATAATTACCACAGTGCCATTCTGGACAACATTGCCCAAGTATTTTTTCCTTCACAGGTGTCATGTCATCTGTGCAAATCATAGGAGGCTCAGAACAAAGATTTTCATCACAAACTAAATGAGGGGAAAAGACATACAATAATTTACTCAGCTTTCCTTCACGTTTTCCAGCTTACGTTATTTTTGATAAAATAGTTTAAAAATAAAATTATTTTATATAATTATTAATTTGTTTCTCAAGCATCTGAATTATACTGAGAATGAAAAACTAAACAAAGATTTTCAAAAGTGATTTTAGTTGTCTTAGAACATGTTTAAATTTTCAAAGAACATCAAACAGGAATAATTTAATATTCTTCCTACTTCAGAGTTACTCAAAATTGCAACCAGTATCAAAGACAACTAAAACTATTATCTTTGGGAAACGTGGGCTTGAAAAGTACTGTAAAGTGCACTTCTGGAAGATAACAGGGAGCAATTGCCCTCCAGGTATGCTGCTCATAAGAAAATACTGCCTTCCTTTATCAGAAATTACTTACTCAGACTGTGAAAGAATATCATGCACTAAGATCTAACTTTCTCCCAGCCAGAATTGGGGAAAAAAATGCCAAAGTCCTTTGCAGAAAATTTCACCTGGGTAAAAGTGCCAGGAAAAGGAAAGGACAAAAATACAGAAACAACTGAAGTAAAAATTACTAAACTCCAAACTTCATGGAAGTCAATTTAATTATTTGAAATGACCCTGAAAGACTGCAATTGGATGAAAGTTAATCTAAATTAAGCAGTTATACTTGTAGATGTTACTTTAAAATGTATAGGCACAATTTATATGTTTTATGAGGCTATGAAAAGGACTAAGTTACACTGCAAATATTTTTCTTCTACCTGCTCATTGTTTGAATAGTAGTCAACCCAGAAGTATTTGAAACCCTTGGTCTACTCCTTCCCCCAGGAGCTAAAAGTGCAAAGAAACTGCCTAAACATTACTGAATGGTACAACAGAGGAAAAACAACATGCTGTTTTATTAAATGTGTTTTAATATATGAACAATTGTATATTTATACCCCAAGGATGGGATTCAGTGCCACATTAATATACTGGTATTTAGACCACTGTGAAGATAACCATATTCTGTCTGATGAACTAAATAACCTCTCCAGACTCCGCTGACTAGGTTTGTTCAACCACCACTGGGCATACCAAGAACTTTGAATCTATGTCAAATTTGGTACCTCTACACCCTCATCTGGAACTCTTAGTCTGGACCTGACGCCCACCCTTATTGCCAAACCTAAACAAATCCTTGCACACCCACACACTGTCATTTTTACTGAATTTGGTGATATCGAACTCACAGCAGTTACACTCACCACAGAAGTAATGAGGACAACAGTAGTGTATGGTATTAAGGTCTACAGTGAGAATTTCCCCTTCACTACACAAAGGAACAGGTTCAATACAGGATTCACACACTAAATTAAAAAAAAAAAAAAAAAAAAAAAAAACACAACAAAAAAAACAGACATGTACAAAGTTTTAAATACTAAAAAGTCAGCATATGTGAATTCCATCCAATAGACTATGTAACAAGCAGTACTGTGTTTGTTACTCAGATAATAGAACTGTTAAAGATTTTATGGATATAAAAGCTAAACAAAGTTCAAATATGATTTTCAAAATTACATTGGAAAGAAAAGATCCCCAAACCCAAGAATAATTATGCTCAAGTCAGCCAGATCTGTGTGAAATCTCACTCCAAGAATTCCTGCCTTGAGTTTTTAAATTTAGAATTATAGTCTGTTCTTGTAAATACTTGAATATTCCTTAGCTCTCCATAAAAATATTAGAGGCTTCTTACCACAGAGATGAGAGAAACAACAGGGATCTTCCTGTTTTGCTTCAACAATAAATTGATCTTCTCTGCAGCTGGGCTGGGAGGCATTAAAACAAACTGAAGGATCACATTCTGTAGGGAACAAACACTGTTTTAAAAGGAGTCATTGAAACAAAAAAGATAAAGACAAATATAAAGAAAATATATTCTTTGTAAGCTAAGTAAAATAAAACACCCCAAACTGACTGTAAATCAGAAGTAACACAAAACACAAGCTCAAGAAAATATCAGAGAATATTTTTTAAAAATACATTGTCTGGTGTTAATTACAGTGTCCCATTCTGTTAACAATCAAGACAAATTGTAATGCAATTTTTTTTCCACCATATAATACAAGTATGGAAAACTTTCAACTAACTGTGGTTTTGTATTTCCCTTACCACATCGGTACTGTGGACAGCAGGACAGGGGATGGTAGCCTACCACTAATTTTTCATTGGGTTTGCATGTTGGAATAATGGCATCACATAATGACATGTTACATTCTGTGGGATAAAAAACAATTTTGATGTCTTTAAACAGATACAAGTGCAAGTCCTATAGTTTAGGCTATTTATACCATCTAATACAGAGATCCACAAAACAAGAGCAGCCCAACTCAGCTTAAAGTTCACTCGATACCATCATGTAGACCTTTGAGATCAACCCAAGCAAGCAGTTATACCCGTCTTAAAACTGGTATTTACTTGCTCAGCTCCCTATGCATGAAGCCAGCTGTAATGTCTCACTGACATTCCTTGAGCAAATTGACAATACAGCATTAGTTATAGGCATCTAATAAGCAAAAGCACCATATCAGCTGGACCATATGTTCTCATTTTCCTTGTGGATCTTCTGAAGAAATTAGTCTATTTTGCTTAATGTTTTAGGAGTAATAAGCTTATTCTTTTTCTTAATAACCATGGCTAGGCAGAATATTAGTATTCATGCTCCCAAAAAGTGGCTTCTGGGAAACAGCAGTAGATCAGAGGATACTGCTTTTCACCCAAAGCATTAGAAAGAAAAGCAATCTCTGATGACATCCCCAAATACCAAGGTACTTCTATCATTATGTATATATATCAATTTATTATTAAATTCCATGCAAGAGCTTAAAAAATAATTTTTAACAGAAGTTTTGTTTAACTGGTGGACTTCTAAGGAAAAAATTGTTTCTATGAATAATTCTTATTATACTTCGTTTTACAGAAAACAAGTGTGGTATGTACCACAAACTTTCTTGGGACAGCAAGCTCTCTCTTCAATTACATAGAGTAGAACTTCCCCTTCTCTTTCACAGACTGGTGGTGGATCTTCACTGCATTCAGGTTCTACAGCAATAATGCTTCCATTTTCTAAACAGCCATACATGCAGCACCCTCTCACGGACCCATTCCAGATCTCCCCAGCAGAGTGGGGTTGTCCTTTGTTATCTGTACATGCTGGAAGAAAAGAAAAACATTATATCCCTTCAACAAGCAGACAGCTCCCATTTCCTGCAAGCAACTACAATTTGCATAAAATTATGTGTAAAATAATATGGCTGTGCAGCATTATGATAAAAGAATCCAAGAAAGGATGGTGACCTTAAAAGCCCCAAAGGAACAAATGCTTTGGGGGCAAATGGGTGAAAATGGATGAGGGCAAGCGACAGAACCTGCCCATGTTATTCCTTTCTAAGTTCTTAAGGGATGAAAGCCTGGGAGCTATAGAAGCATGAACATCACTTTTCTCCCAGCAGAGGTACATCAGCACTGGTTCTTAAAGACAGGTTAACAGAAAGCACAAAGTGCTTTAGCTTGAGAAAAAGGTAGGCTCTGTTGAAGGGACCTTTACCAGATTCATATTTACTGAGAACTGACACAGAACTTAAGCTTATCTCTTACCATGAACTGTTAATATAACTGTGGTTAACATTATGATAACTGCAAAACTACTCTGTCCTACTGTACTTACTACATTTTTCTTCCGGTATACAGAGGTCAGAGTCTGTTCTATGCAGAATGGTGCCATTTTTACACACACAATCTTCTCTTAAATAGGAGCAGGGAGAATCTTCATAGAACCATTTATTCAAGCATGTCTTGGCTTCACAGGGTTGCACACAAGGCTGGTATTGCTT
The DNA here is from genome assembly GCF_965231275.1 of Zosterops lateralis. NCBI lineage: Eukaryota > Metazoa > Chordata > Aves > Passeriformes > Zosteropidae > Zosterops > Zosterops lateralis. Next base: position 34,840,730 of record NC_139765.1, read on the forward strand.
GCCCTCAGGACAGCTCAGTGCTGCAAGGAATAAAAAAGGACATTGAGTACTTCCATATTCTTTCAGCATTTCATTGGTTAAATAGGTAAGAATAACAAGTGAAAACACACAGAAAGCATGCATTTATACTTTTAATGGTACCTTAGGTAAGCAGCTAATTCAATGGAGATTAAAATTCATTCATGACTAAATGATGTATTCTCGTCTTAAGAATTTTTACTCTGATTTACCAATGCTATGATAAAATGAGACATTACATACAAGAATAATAGAAGGAAATATATTTTTAACTTATCACTAAACACTTAATCACTAAAAAACCTCATCACTAAAGCCACATAAGGGTACAGAATATGGCTATCTGCTTACAACAGTAATCAGGTGTCCTCCATTTAATGCAGATGTTGTGCTTGTTACATAAAGCCACATACGCAGAAAGTGCATCACACTCATAATTCCAAAAATTAGTACTGTTGATCCACATCTTCTCACAAAATTCCTGTGGTGACACCTAGGAACATATTGAAATTGGGGATTAACAAGCATAAGGACTTCCTGTAACTAAAATAAATCAGTAATTAAGAGAAACGATACAGCCACAAGGGGGAAAAAATATGACTACCAGTGTCTAAATTTAAAAATATCTTTTTTGTCAGAACACTCATTCTGCAAAACTTAAACTGACAGAATTTTTATGCTGATCAGTAGGCAGAAAATGCAGTCCTAATGAGATTGTCACAGCACTTTAAAGAACTTTTCAGTATAGCTCTGTCAACTAAAAGTGAACAATCTCAGCTAAACACTGCTGCTACATCTTCCGTACAATCCTGCTGTGAATGAATTACTTATTCCTCTGTTTCTGTGTCTGTAGGACCTGATAGCCTATTTTAGTGAGCCTAAATGCAGGTGGTGCAACCTATCTTATTTCTGTTGGGTTTGTGTGCATAAATTTGTAACAAGATGTAAAAGTCAGATTTTATTTCATTCTGCCTCTTCACTAATGTGTTGCACCCAAGTTCTCCCTGTGATTTCAGCAAATCTTCAAGTAGTGTCTCACTTCTACCCAGAAGTTCATCACACTGATGGCTCTGTCACCTATCCTTGACCAGCTGCTTCATGCCAGCAAGTGCACAATACACTCCATCCACTCTGGCTCTGCCACCATCATGTACATGAAAGAAAACAGATTTCATAATGGATGAACCAACCACCTGAAAATCTTGATGATATGTCATTTTTTGTTTTAAACCAGGAAAAGATGCACTATCAGAGGTCTCCTGGGAACATATATGCAGTACGCATTTTGACTCTTTCTTAAATTATTATAAACTGAGATACGTTAAAACAATTATGCAAAACCTCCCACTACTCACTCATGCTACTCTATACTCTTGATTCCAAACTGCCACCACCACTCCTTCCCTAAGTTTCTGTAGCAAATACCTATTAATTTTTGTATATAAAAAAACTACATTAGTGTCTTCCTTTCAGAAGAACTCCCTGCATTTTTTTCTACCTCAGGAAAGTGAGGAGAGGTCTTAGGAATTTGAAAGAAGGGACTCAGCTGCATGCAGTACTTTTAACAACATTTGTCTGTGATGAAAATAGAAGTATAACACAATAAAAACAAAGGGTAGAAAGGCAACAAGAAGAAGCGAATCAGAAATTTGAACACATCTATCTCTCAGAAGGAAAGGGCTACTTGAGTAATTAATCCTTTTTATTTTTAATTAAATTGGAAAGTCAGTTAGATCTCAGAGATTTGGGGCTTCCTCATTTTCTGTTCTGGAAAGCAGCTGTGCTGCACTGCCCACCTCTGGTGACTGATAGAGGTCTACTCGCCTCTATAGCTACATGCCACATCTATATCCCCATTAGAAAGTACAATTTGTAGAAAAAAATTATAATGATTTCTGTAAGAAATGCTACAAAATTGTCAACGTAATATTGACTATGTCAAATTCTTTTAACAGGAAATTTCTTTGGTCCAATAAGTCTGCCACTGCATGAATCACTGTTGTTTGCAGCAGAAGCATGAGGCTTTCTGTTCTAGTGATCCACGTCAAGCATTTAAAAAAAAATAACATCTCTGGAATGTATTTATCTTGACGTGATGATCCAGTGTGTCATCTTTGAGAAATGCCCATTAAGTAATTTCAAAAAACAGCATAATAGAACAGGAATCAATATTTACAATGGACAACTTGACAGGGGTATTAAAGCCACCCATTCCATTGTCAAATCATAAAAATAGGCAAAACATGAAAAATGTGCATGTATCAGTCACTCTTTTCTTAATTATACAACTATTATTTGATTTGGTCCTGCAGTTTTTCTGATTCTCATACTTACTTTCTTGTGACAAGGGATGAAAATGCTTCTGTTTAACAGCTCCATACAGTATGTGCAGTTATCTTCAATACAGTTTCTTGCTGGCCTTCTGGTTGTTACATCAAGGGATTTCTCAATTTCCCAACTCTTAATGAACATTTCAATTTCCTCCATATTTGTAATTATGGTCATGTTTTGCATTTTCAGGTCATCACTAGGATCTCCGTTACACACCCCTATGTATATGAGACAGAGCATCATATTCAAGGCATAAACATGCCATATACCTTCATTTGGGAAAGAAAAGCACACTTGATAAGTTATGATCAACATTGCATCAGGTTGACCTTAGTCAGTGAAGCTTAGTCACTGGAGTTCATAAATTAAAGCAGCTGTATGGCCAAGATAGTTCCAACTTCCTGCTTGTAATTCCAGTTCTCAGCTCAACGGCTTAGTAAAACAGGTAGATCATAGAATACTATGATCTTTCACAACAACTAACTTTTTAGAAAATCTGCTACCAAAATGTGCTGTTGAGTGTATCAAATTCACTAACACAGCACTATATTCTGATCTTATTCTACTGAATGGCAGTCAGCTCCTGGGGAATAATAGTAGATGGTTTTAAAATTAATTGCTCATCACAAATGATTTTACACTGTATTGAGATTTAGTTGAAAATTCTAAGTGCAAGAATTTATGAAAATAGTCTTCTGATGAACAAATTACTTTATCTAGAGAAAATATTGCTCTTACTCAAGTTATCCATACAAAACCACTGTAAAAAACAGCGTTCTCAGACCCCTGCCATTCATGGTCTACCTGAGTTCATTATTCTATTGATTCATCAATTAAAATTCATTATCTCTTTAAGCATATAACAATTGAGTTATGCCAAAACTTTAATCTTCATACTAGTTTTACATCTCGGGAACTGATCAGGAAAAGTTCCTCTCTTGTTTCACTTTCCTTCTGCACTGTTAAACACAGCCTATGCCCTTGCTCTCTTGTTTTCAGCTCTGCAGTCTGGTGCTCTCCAGGGTCCTTTGTAAGAACTGGACTAGCTTGGTGTGGCAGGTTCAGACAGCATGGAGAAATACAAAAAATGGCATTTAAATAAGAGGTATTTTACAATAGCACCACTTTCCAGTATTCTTAACTCTTCTGCCTCTTGCTGCAGATCACAAACTGCTGGCATTAGAATTTGTGGAGCCATGCTACAGAACTTCAGAATCAGTACAGCTTTAAAAATAAAGCGAATTTAGCACATAGTCCCACAACTTTTTCTAGTATGAGAGGAAGAGGGTTGCAGAATCCGAGACAGAAATAAACAGCAGAAGACAGGAAAGAAGCATTAAAGAAAACTTCAGATTTTACTGCAAAATATCAGTTAGAGCAACATTTTAAGCTAAGTTTAGATTTGTCTGCATAGTCTTCCTCTTTTTATCTTCTCATGACACAAAGAGGAACTATTCTATAATTCTTTCTACATTTGTCATCTCATCTTGTCCCACTCGCTCGGCATGGATAGAGAAGATGGCATGAGACTGGGAAAAGATGCAGGGCTACCTTTCACCTTCTCTCACTAGATTTAGAAGAACTTTTCTTTTGTTCAAGCAGAAGACAGCAATTGATTTTAAAGACTTGATTTGTTTATATTTATACTTGAAGGATATCTGAATTTCTGTTTGCTTTCAAAACTAAAGGCAGTTTAAATATTATAAGCTCATTTTCCTTTTTAATATGAAGTAGATTATGTAAAATTACAAACCACAAGAAAATGAACATTTATGATAAAATTAAAGTGATTTTTTAATCACCTGCTTACTCTTTTCCATATAATTCATACTGACAAAGTTATAAAAAGGCTTCAGAGAAGCTTGAAACATGCTACATTTACTATCATTGTAATTCAAGACTGAGACACCTCAGCACAATTTTGGACCCTAGACCCAGCCTCAAGAGGTCTGAATTCAGATTCTTAATTCATTGTCCTCAAAAGACTTGGACCCTTCCCAAGATACTTTTGTCATACTTCTCAACTTTTGTCAGTATTTTCATAGCAATAAGCTGCCAGTGCTAACATCAGACAATTATTCTTTTCTCCATAACCACTGAAACATACTAGCACTACCTGAACTTCTTTAGCAGCCACTTCTTCACTAAAAATTTTCTTTTTCTTTACTTGGCTTCAGCAAAACTCTTAAAACAGGCAGAAATAAGTAAAAGAAATAAGTAATTTTTTAAAAAGCTATTTAGATACAAAGTGCTGATCACTACTTGTTCTGCAAAGTACTTTATTAGCACACAGTGCTTTCAAACAGAATGATTTGTTTATTATTAATTAATTGATAGTATTTCACAGACCCTCACATAGGATTGTCAGCATAGTTCATGAGGGTCACAACGAGAGCTCTAGGGACCGCTGGTCACAGACACAAAAGGGAGTTGCAAATTTCAACTGGGAAGTTATTGAATAAGAAAAAACTTGCCACCACAGCCTCACCACAAAGTCCTTCTGTCTTCCTCATTGTGTTAGAGTGTGATCCATAGTGTATATCAATGATGCCTGTAACATGAGCCCACTTGATGCTAATACCAGCTGGGGTATTAACAACGTACATTGCACCAGTATCCTGAATACTCAGCCCTTCTTTTGAAAATGGTAATGGTTGAATTACAGAATCCACGACTACCTAAAACAAACCAAACACATTTTACAGATAAAGCCAGAATGCAATGATGTATTTTATATGTATTTGTATTTTATATGTATTTGTATTTTACAAGAACATTTTTTTCACAGCCTCTGCCACATATAACACTGACAGTGCTTAAATTAGAGAGCTTCCCACCCATGCCACTTCCAAAAACTGCAAATGAAGTAGGTATGACAAAAAAAAAAAAACTTTTCTAATTAGGGAAGGATGAATCTTATTTATCACATATCATACGATGAAACAGAGCCTCATTCCAAGTATTCAGTCATCTGTTCTGACTTGTTACTGACTAGCAAGAAAAGCAGCCTTTGTATTTATCACTTCTAGGGTTCTAGGGTTTCTGGAACTATAGTCTCAGGCATAACTGCTTTTGCAGCTTCATTAAAATCTCAAAAGAGTGAGAAATGCCATTTTTTTGAGAAATGCCATTTAAGTGAAGCATGGTACCAGAAATGTAAATTGTTTGTTTTGCCTCTAGTATACCATGAATTATTGGGAATCTGATCTGCAAAAGTAATCCTAATCCTGTCATGTTTTGTTTTAAATCTGATTTATCACTTTCTACAACAGAATAGTTCTCCAGCTATTTTTTAGGAGTACACGCGATATATACTTACTTTTCTTGCTAAACGATTGATAAGTATTTGGCAAGTGTGTGTTGTGACATTTAACTTCTTAAAACAAAGCCCTGAAGTGTTTGCCGGTGGCACCTTGAAAGAAAAGTGACAAGAAAATTTAGATACTATTATTTTTCTAATTCTGTGCCATGCTATTGGAATTTTTTATATTAATTGAATAATGTTTTTATATTAACACATTTTAAAATCAGCAAAAAAAGCAAGTACTTACTAGTTTTCTTATTGAATTTGCACTCTGGAAAATATTAAAAATAAATTAGAAGTGCAATAATAATCAGCAGCAATTTTATTTAGAAAAAATATATTACTATTTTCTTGGTCTTTAATGTTCTTCTACAATCAGCTAAATAATTAAACTAGTTTCATATATTCCCTACAAATAAATAAAAAATACAGACTTTTGAGCTAATTTAGTGTATATGGTGAAAGATGCTTTCAAATCATATTTCTTAGAGAACTAAAACTACAAACTTCTAAAGCTCATCTGCGTGTGTGTTCTGCATTCCCACCTCTAGAGTGCAACCAGGAACCGAGAGAGAAATTTAACACAAAACATCTGAAGCAACGCAAGGCTGGTGCCTTTAACAGCCTCAAAGCTGAAGTGTACAGTTGCCCTGTGAGAGTAAATAAGAGATGGGAAGGAAAGAAGGCTGTTGAGGTCCCTCATCACTGACTGGTTTATCCACAAACTGAAGATGGACTCGATCCAGTTGCTCATGGTCTGCATAAATTAGGACTACAGACAATGCAAAGGAAATGTTTGTACAGACTCTAAGGATGAGACTGACCTGACCTAAACTGGTAATCAAAAAATAAAGTGATTGGATCCCCTCTGTGGACAATGCAGAGAGTTAGACAACTAAAAAGAGCAACTCATCACAAAGTCATTAGTACTTTCCTAAAATAACTACAAAATATATATATGTTGTGACTATTAAAAATATTTTACTATTTTGACAATATTGTAAAGTATAAATTCAAGGTTACAAGAACACATCTGTGTGGAGAGCTTGAAAGGAGACATGTATATTGAGAAGTTATATCACCTCTGATAATTTAAAAGGAACCAACATTTGAATTTCCTTATAACACAAAAATTACTATTTCGCGCAAGATAAAATTCTTTTATCTATATAGCATTATTAAGCAGCCTTCTTGAAAATTAAATAATTTGGCATTTTTCCTTGAGTGTGGCTTTTATGTATAAGTTTTAATTGACATATTTTTGCATAATTTCAAACCTATAACACAAAAAACTTCAAGGAACAGTTATAATTATTGCATAAATGCAAGAACCTTACCTGATTAGCAGGACATTTCTCAATATGAGCAACAATGATTTCTCCTGGTAACTTGACTAAAACGTAGGAAGCCATATTACAGAGGGCTATGTTGTTTCCATCAAAGGTAATAACACTCAGTTCAGACAGTACAGAACACTGACCTAAAAAAGAACTGTCATTAGCCTTTTTGTTCCCTTGGCAGGCTCATCCACCATTTTCTGCAGTTTCTAAGCATGAATAAAAAACTGCAGTTAGAGCTAAATGAAATATGGGGTTCTGTCTTTCAGAAAAGCTGGTGTTTAATTTCTTTTTTTTAATAAAATGTTGAAATCTTAACATCTCTCCTGATAAAACTTCTGAAAAGTCTCAGCTGAAAAATATTGGAGTTCATGCTGCAGATATCATTTCAATGATACCATTAAAAAAAAAAAAAAAATTGATTCCCCAGGATGTCAATTCAAAGGTACCAAAACGTTCAATATATTTCATTCTGCTTTGCTGATGAATAGCCCTTTTTAATTCAATCCAGCATTTAACCTCTTATTCCCATTGAAATAAACCTTTAATTTATTACTTGACATTTACAGATCAAGGCTCCATATTTTATTTAAAAATCAAAGAGTGACTTACAGGGACATTCCCATTCAGGACAACAGCTATCAGTGTTAACTTGAATAGGCATTCCTCGAAAACCACAGTCTGGCTTCTGCACATCCTTAGGGCAGTTCCTTGAAAGATTGTATAACATCCATCCCGTATTAACACATACATACTGGCTACATTTGTCAACAGGTTCAAGGTATCTTGGCTGTCATATAAGGAAAAAACAACCAGAGTCAACTTTAATCTTCATTGGCCATATGAAGTGCAAGTGATTTACTTGTCCATTCCCCAGCTCTGAGAATCAGCACATCTACCTGCCCCTCATCAGTTATTTCAGAATGACTTGCATTTGTGTGGTTGTAACCAGTGACAATAATGCATGTCCATTCATCCATACCCTTCCTGTTCCATCCAGCTTTGGTGAAATATCCTATGTAAAGCATTATGCATTGGGGGATATAACCTGAAGCATTTTAAAAAACACAAAATCATGCGTTCCCATAATTTTAAACCCCATGACAAATAAACAAGTGAAAAAAGGAAAGCCAGGGTAAGATTATGCAGAAACATCAAAATTGCAAGGATTATGGCTTTTTCTGCACCTCAGAAATACATTTAGCTATCTAGAAAACTTTAAAGCCTGTTTTAATCAGAGCAATTCATTCAAGTTCCAGAATATACCAGGGCAATGTGAGAGCAGCAAAAAAAACTATCCTCTAAGAATAACTGAGAATTGTAAAACAAGTAAATTAAATAGAAAATAGGAACTATTTTAAATCTCTGGTATTACATATGTATAATAAAAGAATGGACTGAAAAGTAATATGTATTTTAACATAGAGGGGAAAGTAAGGCTGATCATACCACACACTCAGAAGATGTAGATATCAGTGTATGCATCATTGTGCCAAAGTAAGCCTTGTCAGCTACAGCAGTCGTTCCTGAAGAAGAAGGCAGAACCATTCCACCACTAGAATGAGATAAATCTATTATAGCTCTGGTTTGCAGCTCTGTGGCCTCTGATACACTAAAATAAGGTGTAATAGGTTTCTGTGTTGGGATTTTGGACCTATCTGATGTCATTACATCCAGGACTCCAGAAACAGAGATATTTTTGACTGAGGTTGTATTTCTTGAAACAAGCAGACTCTGAGCTGCAGTTACTGGCAAATAAGGTGGGGAAGATTCGTCAGTTGTGGTTGCCTTTATCCTGGTAGCATTTTTTTGCCCATGTGAAGTCTGACCATCTTCTGAAATATCCACAGATTTTTCAAATGAGGTAGTGTATTTAACTTCTGATGCTATGTATGAGGTACTCTTCATCTGTGATAATGGACTTGTAGTAACAGTTGTTTTCATTATATTAATCTTTGGAGTTTCTCTACTGCTCTGTGAAGCTTGAATTACTGCACTTGTAAATAAAGATTTGTGTGTTTCTATGGTGGTAGGAACTGAAGCTGAAGCCATATAGAAATCCAAACTGACAACAAAAGAATCAGTGGTTTTTGTAGTAATCCTAGAGGCTAGGGTAGTGCCTGAAGTAACTAATAAACTGGCCGAAGAACTAGGCATCATTTTTGCAAAAATATAAGGTGCATTTGAGGATGTAGCATTCACTGTTGTGTTGGCGATCATTGGCGTGGTGGATTGAGTGGAGATTCCAGCTGGTATGGCTGATATTGTTCCATCTTCTGAAGAACTTACCGAAGAACTCTGTTTTCCTAGAGAAACATTAGAGATATGAGTGGTCATAGGAGGAGGTGAAGGCATAGAGGGCTGGCTTTCTATAGTGATTTCAGAGGCTCTAAGCATTAGTAAAGAGGGCATTACAATGGATGTTTTTAGTGCTGCTGAAAAATTAGTAGAGAGATTTATTTTTAAAGTGAATTTAGAGAAATCCACAGAAGTTGTAAGGTCTGTAATTGGAATTTTTGAAGTTCCTTGTGTATCTAGAGATGAAACTGATGTTTGGCTAGCACTTATATTTTGTGTTAGTGATGATGTGCTACTGACTATGGGAATCAATGAAAAACTTGTAGTCTGAAATGTCACATAAGATGGTATTGATGTTGATAACAAGGTTGTAGATAAAGGTAATGACCTTGTAAAAGAAGGATCTTTGGAAATGAAAGTACCTGAACTTTGAGCCACAGGGTCAGTTTTCAATTCTGTATCTGAACTTTTTGGGTACTCTGTAAGTTCTGAAGTGGTTATTAATGTAGCATTTAGAGGGAATACCAATGTCCTAAGAGGGAAGTGTGTAGACATAATGGATTTCATTGGCTTTTTAGAAATGGATAGCCATGAAAAGAAATCAGTGTGCATTATATGATTATTTTCTGTTGAGGCTTTACTTACTACACACCTATGAAAGATTGTTGAATTGACTAGAGGAGTGGAAGCACCAGAAGACACTGTATAAAGACTTTGGGGGGCAACAGTGGCACCTGCCATAGCTTTGAGCTTCAGGCAGGTAAACAGAGAACACGCTGGTGAAGATACTGTGCATGTTACAGAAGGACTCAAAGAAGTGTTTTTAGGGATTTGAGAAACAACTTGAGGTGAAGATACAGTCATTATTGGCAGAGCAGCAGAAATACTGCCATTTTTTAATGGAGATGTCTGCTCAAGAACAGTCATTGAAGTTTGCACTGAAGGTGAAAATGGCTTTGGAGAAAAACTGGTTGAAGAACTACCACTTAATGATATCAGAGGAGTTTTAGATAAGGGTTTTGCTGTTTTGAAATATGAATCTGTGATTAATTGAAGAACACTTGTCTCAGACCAGAAAATCTAGTAGTCAGAGGAATTTGAGGAGCAGTTGAAGCCAGTGCAGAAATGGGTGTTGGATAAACTGCAGTTTGACTAATTCCAGACCTAGTTCTGACAGACAAAGTAGATATAGGAGAAGTAGATGTGCTTAGTGTCAATTGTGGACCTAGAAGATACACAGGTCTTGTGAAAATTTCTCTATCAGCCCGCAAGGCATACAAAGGCACTTCAGAGTACATTTCTGCTCCCTTAGAATGACTTACTGAAGGACTCCTACTCTTCCCAATCCCTGCAGACAGCTCAGAAGTGACAAAAGATAGCTTGGAGGCTAAAGTTGTTAGTGCTGAGGAAGGTTCCTAGCCGAGTGGTTGATGTTTCAAGTGAAAATGGAACTACCACTAGGAAAGTGGGTGTTAATAATGCAGAATGTGTTGAAAGAGGACTTGGACTAAACAGGGTTGTTGGAGGTTTTATTGTAAAAGATAAAGTTATAGATGCATTAGAGTGGGCAGTATGTGGTGTGACTGCTGAGGCTTGAAGAAAAATTGGAAAATCTGTTGAAGGGATGGGTTTGGAAAGGACAGTAGGGCTGGCTGTGCTGTAAAGTACATCAGAAGGCTCCACTGTACTTGGTAATGAAAATGTTGAATAGGTGGCTGCATTAGATGCTTCCAATGAATAAAAGTCTGTAATGGACTGTGCCGACATATTCATTCCCCTTGAAGCTGTGTTTGCATTCATGGTTATTTTGTCTGTCACACTGATGAGAGTTGTTTTATTCCCTGAAGTAACAAGTGCAGGAGGTGTCTGAGGAAATCTCTCTGTGGTAGGACTCATGTGAGAGATTAACAGTGAAGGTTTCAGTCCAATTTCTGATTCTGTAGGTGTCACAGGTATGCCTAAAAGGAAAAATGTGTGTTTAACTGTCATTTATGGGTTATTATTAAAGAAAAATAGCAAATCTACCTCTACTCAAATCCCATTTAAATATTTGCAAATCAGATCTTGTCAATGGTTCCAGGTCACCTGATGACTTTGAGGAACTCAGCTGACTCAAAATGTTTTCCAATTTTCTCTTCAAATGAAATAATTAATTTTTATTCTTTTTATTATTTTTATATTATTGTTCATTATTATTTTTATTATTCTTTTATTATTGGTGAAAACCTTTATTTTGCAAGGCAATTTTGAAGCAACAAGGCAATTCCATAGAAAATTCAGTAAATCCGAAATAGTATGAGATAACTTTGTACTAGCAAATATTAAGCAAAATGTATTTAATTCAAAATTTGTACAATAAAATACATATTAAAATTAAATTTTAATGTTAAAATAACAGTTTGCCCCACAAAATAGGCAAATAATGTGGTATCTTTACACACTAGAAATTATGAAATAGATGAGCTGAATTTGTTAGTGTGTCATTCTCTGAAAAGACTGAAGTTTTTGCCACAGCTGTATTTCTTTCATATGGGATCTCTCCCTTACAGATGTGTAGTATAGTAGCACTATATAGTCAAATATAGTTGCTCTGAGTATAACATAATCACAAAAGGTTATATATAACTCACTATTAGAGAAATATGAGAATTAAACTTAAAAATATAACTTGTTTGAAAGAAGAAGCTGTATTTTGGTGACTGGGAATGGAGTCTATGTCCCAGACACACAATGTGTGTCTGGAAAGATGTTCTGAGAAAGCATTTAATTAAAAAAAAAATTGCATTTGAGTAATCCTTTCCTGGGATCTCTGGAACAATTTATAAGAGTAGATCAATATCATAAAGTATACTTACAGTCTTCTGGATAAACACATCTAAGTGTGATCTCATCAAGGATCATGTTTTTGGGACAGTATGGCATGCATCCTTCGACCCTTTAAAATATTGCATAGTCAATTCTAGAGCCACAGTAGAAGTATAAGTTAATTTTAAATTATTTTACATTGGCTACACAAACCATTAGAATGTCTTATCAGAGTTTTAATAACTTTCCAGTGAAATTATGAATATAGCATTTTGAGGCATTTCAAGGTCAAAAGGTTATTGAGCAGCACAATTCTATTTCTAAACTGTTAGTGATTATTTGCATAGGCTGATGAACATGATAGCTTTGGACCATTCTGCTTCCACAACCAGGTGGAAGTTTAGATCCCTAAGCAGAAAAGTTTTTCACAGAATGATGAACTTGTCTACAAGACTTTTGTTTTATCCATATATGTTCATTTGAGATATTAAAATATTTAGATTGACTCCATAAAGCCTTTTTCTTGTGTCCTTTCAACATAGGAAAATGCAGACGAATCACTATATTCCTGTGTCTTTTTTTCTGGGGAGACTTTTCAATAAGAAAATCATGACAATAACAACCAGTGTTTCCATAAGTAAAAGCTAAGAATATTAACAGAGAAAATTAGTCATATTAGTAGTATTACTAATCATAAATTGAATATGCCTAGGGAGTCTGAAATCTAAAATTTCTTTTCTTTTCCACCACATTGTGCCTTGAGCTTTTAGGCATTTTTCCTTTTAGTTTACTGTGGTTTCAGAGAGGCCAGGGAAGAACCATGGAAACAGCAAATCCGTTAACTAAATCCCAAGCTATCACCCCTCTGAAATCCCTCCCTTCACGCCAATGGGCATCTCCCAGTATAAAAGTTCCCTCTTCTTACAGGAGAGGGCGTATTCCTCCCTTACTATTCCTACAATTTTTGATCTCTGTCATATAAACACCAGAGAGTTGTAGTCGTTTTAGCACCATGGTGTGCTGGTTTAGGATGTGACTATAAATCCATAGAAGGAAATACCCTTCATTTAATTTAATAACTTTCTACTTAACCACTACAGAAGTTAATCCTCTGGGCTAAATACAAACCCTCTTATTCTTGTGTTGGAAAAGCACACATAAATTGGAATACAAACTGTGGGAAACGAGAGGCTTGGTACAAATGTTTTCATATGACTCATGAGAGTTTTTTATAAGAATGATATTGAAATCTGGATAGTAAAACTAAATGGATATTGCAGCAGCAATAATTTTCAGAAAGCAAATGGTATGGTTATTACAAAAAACAATACAGTAGCAATATGAGATTAATTTTACTTACAGAGGAAGAAATTTACATGTTATTCCTTCAGGATCACTACATGTCTTAAAACAAGGATTAGCACAGGATTCATATCGCCATTCACACATCCTTCTGTAAGGCACAGAAGCACTGAGTTCTGAGAAGGAAATAAAGGGGGTTTTTATTGATTCAATAGTCAATAAACAATAAATTTACAACCTTTTCTATAACATAATTTGAGAATTTAAAATAAATGAAAAAAATGGAAACCAAATGGACGAATTTTTCAGAACTTTCCAGTAGGTGAGGTTTCTTCAGCTTCAAGCATTTTAAGTTTGTTCAAGCTAAAAGACACTTCAAGCTTTGAAAATAAAAGCAGTTATTCATTTTTACAATTTACTCTCTTTCAAAACCTCAAAGGTCAGTTAAACATAGTGAAGATACTGTTGGTTTCAGATGCAATACAATTACCCAATTCATTTAAAAGAATAGATATCTATAGATTACTAATGAGACATTAATGTACATCATTTTGTGACATGACACTTCGATTTTGAAAGAGTAAGCCAATGAAAACATAATTCAAAGAGAAAGTGATCCTCCTATCTGCAAATTTAGAAAATAATAGCATTTTGAGATGGAATGGAAAACAAAGATGGAAGTTAAAAATAGGATAAAATATTTGTTACTATTGCTGATGAAATACAAGAAAGAAAGTGCCCTGAAGGCAAGCAGAAAAGGAATGCTTATCCCTGGAGATTGTGCATGCAAAATTTACCTTCAATACTAAAGCTACTGAAATGTTTGAATTCTTCTGAATCATCATACTTTCCCACTTTAACACTTGATGAGGTGAGAATGATGAAAAAGCCTTTTTTACTGTGCAGCTCAAAGGCACTGAGCCCTGGACTCCAGAGACCCTGGTGGTGGAAGAAGGTGGCTCGTCTCTGAAAGAAGGCACTTGCCTGCCACTGCTCCAACCCAATGGTTTCATTGTCATGTACATACAGAAAGTAGTTTGGTCTTTCAGCAGATTCAAGTGAAACAAGGGGCAGAGCTTCCACAAAAGAAAAAAAAAAATAAAAATGGTGTTATTTTCACAGGAAACAACTTAATAATTGAAATTAAATCCTATATATTGGCCATTAAGCGGCTCCTTTTAAAAAACTACTTTTCACAACAACAACAACAACAACAACCACCTTCAGTTTTATGTTGCACAAAAGAGAGTTAGAAATGCACTGCAGAGTCTAAAAGAGACTTCAAATGATCATATAATCCAGAACCACCAGGGAACTTACTGGTTAGACCAAAATTGCATTCAGCCTACTGCTACTAATCCTCAAAAATGATTCCTACTCAGACTCAGACTGGAGCTTGTATATCTTGGGAGTTTCTCAAGTTTGGACACATCAAACTGACAGTTTAGCAGTGCCAAAATTTCATTAGTAAATAATATCACATTGTAAGAACATTGAGGTCAGGCTTTTTTTATATGCAGTCATATCCAGAAATACAGTAAGAAAATCTATGGCCCAATAAGAGATTTGACCTCTATTAGGTCTATCCATGCCACAAATCAAAAGTGAAAAAATCCTCTGAAAATTTAAGAATTTATAAGAAAAGTGACTTCATACTTGATTTTCAACTTGAATGCGGTCCTGAAGTTCTTCAATTTAGAGGAATACTAGCTTATCCCCTATTTCCATATGAAAGACATCTGTGTACTGCACAGATATAATGAATTATTTACTTCCACTGTACATGGGGATTTGACAAGACCGAATTAATTCTTCTGTTGTATGTATTTTTAATTTCAATATCACATCTAAAAATCTAATTTTCCCATGGAAATAAA
Source organism: Zosterops lateralis (assembly GCF_965231275.1). Lineage (NCBI taxonomy): Eukaryota > Metazoa > Chordata > Aves > Passeriformes > Zosteropidae > Zosterops > Zosterops lateralis. Next base: position 34,856,002 of record NC_139765.1, read on the forward strand.
CATTCAAATGTTTGTAAACTTAGTTCAAAAATTTTCTGTGGAGAGATACCTTCTTTAAGTTGATTTTTGAGAGTCTTGGATTTTTTCAACAAATTAAATTATTTGAGAAAGCAATGACAAAATCTTTATTGATTTAATTGGCACAACCTTCACATATGTGTAGAAAGAAAAATAGATACAGAAAGAAAAATATTTACACATGCGCTTTTTTTTTTTTTGTGTAGTTTAGGTAAGTCTCTGATAGGTGTAAAATAGAGCATAGGATTAGCCGTTCACCTAAGAAACTACCTTCTACATTACACAGAGATGTTGTTTATTAATAATGCAGAAATGGATTGACCATTCTGAGCTGCACATTTTTCTAGGCCAAGAAAAGTAACAAATAAGGTGAAAACCTAAAGTAGAACCAAGTTTACTGGAGACAAAAATATCCTGCATTGACCTTCAGTATTGACATTTGCTAGATCCTTGTGTAAAATTCACCAGTTTCCAGTTATAAAATCTAACTGAATTTTTTCACAGAGTTATTCTATTCACTTTTATTTTGTAATATTTCTAAAACAATTTTTGAAAAGTCAACTTTAAAACTGGAAGTGAGGTTTTCTAATATTAAAAAAATTTAAATTTAAATCCCTCCTTGATTTTGAAACTGGCCACTTATTCCAATAGCTAAAAATATCTAGGCTACTTTAGGATATTTAGAAGATGCAACAAAAATCATTCCTATAGTTTGAGATACATATCTCACCATTAGCAAAACTGCTGAGAACACTTACATAAATCTTTATCTTTGAAAAGACCTGGAGTTATCATGAAACTGAAAATTACATTTCCATGTGCTCCAGTTCTAGGGAGGGGAAATATCTTTCTGCTGGATACATTAGCCCCTATAATTGTGTCATTCACTCCAAAACTTGCCAAAATATAGGGCCCTTCACCAAGACCTAAGGGAATAAAAATCAATTAGAAAAAGAAAAATTTTCATCACATAATATACAAAACTTAAATCTTAACTTTCCACTTGGTTCCACTTGGTAGTGAAAACACGCATAAAGCTATCCTTGACTTTAAACATGGCACCACACACCTGGTCACTCACCCCACACCTCACAAAAGAATCAGGAGGAACTGAAAAAACTCATGGGTGGAGATAAAGACAGTTAAGTCGTGGTTTGAGTTTTGTTTATAGAGAAATAAGGAAAAGAAAAGGAAACCAAAGAAAACAATTGCAAGAAAAAAAATGAAAAAGCCAAAATTCTTCAGCATCAGCTGACCAACATCTAGATGAACCCTAAGCAATGCCAGTCCCAGAAAACTTCCCCTCCAATTTCTACTGCTGAATTCAACATCATGTGTTCTGCAACATCCCTTTTGTCAGCTGAGGTCAGCTGTCCCTAACCTCCTGTGGCTCTAACCTCCTGTGCAGCCCCAGCTTGCTTACTGGCAGATCAGCATGAGAACTGGGAAAAGCCTTGATCTGTGTAAGCAGTAGCTAAAACACCACTGCCATCACAAATACAAAATATATTACTAAATTCATGTAAATTATATGAAGAAAATTAGCCAAATCCAGGACTCCTTCCCTCCTTTTTCATAGAATCATAGAATAATTATGGTCAGAAAAGGCCTTTAAGATGACTGTCTTGATGTTTACCATTAAAGCCATGTCCTCAAACCTTCTTGAGTAAAATTCCCAATTAGAAAGTAATTGTGGGAAGTCAGCTATACCTCGCAAGACCTACATGCTACTACTGTAGTTGGCCAGACAGGAGGAGAAAAAAATTATCTCTACAATGATCCTCATTATAGAATGCAAGTCATCCTAGTCATCAAAAAGATACATTAAAAGTCAGATTCATATCATTGCAATTGGTCAAGTTGCCCTTTTCAATATCTATTACTCCCTATAAAGTATGTGCACAGTATCCAAATATTAGAGCGGATGACACAGGAATTAATTCTGTTAAATAAATACCACTCTCATTCTAAGGTACTGTTCTTTTTACAGTACAGTATTGTGAGACTTTTGCATAAAATCCCATAGCCTATCAATGTCCAAACATTGTAGGTCATAGCCTATCAATGTCCAAACATTGTAGGTCCTAGATCTGAAGTTTACAGTACAAACACAAGGGAATGTCCTTCTAGAGCTTCTCCCTGACTGCTACCATATGTTGTAGGATGAGGGATCAATCCACTCCCCATACTGAACATTCTGAAATTATTAATGGAGGTATTAGGGATTACTAGGATCATTCAACACAACTGAGCCACTAACTGTTGCAAGAGGACACAAAATGAAGGACACACATGCAGTCAGTAGTCAGGGCAAAAAGGAAGGGGAGTTTTATTTTCGACCTCGATTTATATAGATTCTGGACAAAGACCAGGGATTGGACAAACGAGGTTGACACCTCTCCAACCACACTGGTCAAACTAGAAGTCTATCAGTTGTCCCTCCTTCAGAGAGGAATGTAAACAGAAAGAACAGCTTGTAAAACATTACTTTTGTTGACATAAAAATTTATAAGAAACTTTACTTCAAAAATGTAAACATCGGAAGGTTGAAAAAGATCAAAACTACAACTAACCTTCACTCATTAAAAATAAAAGCAATGTTAAAACTACATACATCAAATCAAAGAAAAAGTCCATAAATTAATTGAGTTTTTGAACTCAAATATCAAATAGTACATCAATATCAAGAATATCAATTAGTACATACCTTGGTTGTAATATTCACAGTCATAAGCTAAGATAAAAAGAAAACAAGATGATGATGATTATTACTGTTGCTGTTGTTATTACTATTACTATTACTATTATTATTATTATTACAAAGTAACAAGAGAAGCCATCCATATCTGCATCTTAAAAATGTAAAGCTTACTTCCAAGTGAGTAAGTTTCATGTCCCACAGGATATTTCAATCAGTGATTTTATTTTCTTAGCCTTTCATTCAGCAACAGGAGATCTGAAGCGGGAATTATTCTACAGCTCTACATTCTCTATACATTCTCTATTCTACTGAGAATCCTTTTTGCTGTCAGTGAAAAGAGCAGACTGGGTCTCTTTGCAGCCCTACACAGAAAGTTGGACATCCACCAGTGCCTTTCCCACAGTCTCTACATTAAGACACCCTGGGCACAGCCAGCCCTTTTCATCAAGACAGTGAATTTGGGTGTATAAGGATGACACAGCCAACACAGCTTGAGAGATGTGAACTATGTTTATTATCCACCTGCTTCTGTCATACTTGTATAGTTGGGCAGAAAAAATTCAGAGATGCGTGTGAAATGAGCTCTGGTGCATGGCCAGCCCAGGTACATACCACAGAGCAAAGGAGATCGCCAGTGAATCGCTGCTCCTTGCTGGCAGCACTTGTGGGCATAAGCTGCAATACTGGTGCACAAGCACTCACAGTCCCCACCAAGATTGCAGTTGCATGTATCTGTGTGACAATTTTTGATAAAAGAAGTCACATCAATCTAGGGGGGAAAAGAAGAGAAATAGGTGAATTGCATGAGCTGTACAAATTCCAGTTGCAGCAGGAGTTTTACTTCTGGACTGACTGAAAGAAGTAAACACAAAAAATAAGGTATTTTCCAAAGTTTGGGCATATTCCTACACAAAATGTACACTTCAAATGATCAGCTTACACCTAAGTTAAAGGTCAAAAGAAAAATTCCATCAGTGATTACTAAAAACGTGCTTGTCCACACACTTGCTGTTCATCAACTTTAAAGAATTATTGAAGCTGGCAGTTCTGCTTTTATAAGGCAAATACTGCCACCTGTAGTCATCCTGTCAGTTTTGCATGAACAACAACAAAATCAGAGCTGCAACTCTGATTACCAAGTTATTAAAGTAATCATTTGTAGAGGGGGGTTTTCCCAGAGGAAGAAAGCTTAAGACCACCTGTGACACTGTGCAGAAAAAAAACATTCTGCACTTACCAAGATTTTAATAAAATTTGCCCACAAAACTTCATTAGATCAGAAACCCACACTCTCTAAAATCCCGTCACAATATTTCTTGGTTTTACATGATGCATTATTTCTTGAGTTTAAATCATCTTTTTTTGTAATGTTGAGCAACATTTCCAAAACAGTGTTCTTACTCAACATGTGGAATGTTTTAAGCAATGCTTCTCTTCAGTTTAGTCTCTGGTCTAGCCCAGTTGTAAAGCACTCAACTGGCACACGTCAGATTACAGAAATACCACCACAGTAACAAAGCAGTACTTATCTAACACGAAGACAGCTTCTCAGCTGGCAGTTGCTAGAAGCTGGCAGGGATTGGATCAAGGGCAGAGAGATGTCATTGTGCTTTCATTCTTTTTCCTGTTTTGAAAACAGGAGTACCACTGGGGACGTGGGGGACACACATGAGAACTAGCTCCATTGAAAGTGGCAGTAGTAGCTTTGTAGAAATCACCAAATAGCAAACTGGCTCCAAAGATCTCAACCTGTCTCTCATGCCTGCAGGACAGCATCACTCCATGGGTCAGCAATATCCTGCTCTTGTGATAAACTGGGAGCCTTGGGCCAAAGTTCCTGCTGAGTTCAGGAATTATGAGGAAGATCCCTTTTTCTCCAAGTGTTCAGGTTCCTCAGACCCTGTTAAATTCAGTGCTTATCTGGGCAACTGCAATCCATCAGTTGCTGCCAAGCAGAGATGAAAGATTTTGTCTCCCTGAAACCTGGTATTGCAGTCTGGGTTGAACTGCAAGGCCACCGGTCCCACAGACAGGAGCTTGCCTGTACGCACTGCAGGATCTTCCACCCACATAGCAGGAGCAACAATAAGCACATTTGAAACCCCCATCTGTGTTTTCTGTTCTTTCCATGCCCCCAGTTTCAGTCTCTGCTCAGGCTTTTTTCTTGGCACCCTGTAGCCCACCCAGAAGTCATCTGCATTTACCCTTGATAGGAGGTCACTTCACATTACATTTGCAGAAGCTGTACTTTCACATGCTGATTAATAGGTTCTAAAAACACATGAAAGATATTTGCTTTACAGACACTTCCATACAAGACAGATACATACATGTGGGAATATTTGACTACTAATTAAATTACATGTTTTGCACCTGGCACAGATTTCTAAATGTAATTATGCTAAATTTTTGGCATAACATTTTCAAATTCTAATCACAACAGGGATAAGGTATAGAAAATGAATGTTCAAGAGAAAAGATCTTTCCAAGTTATTATAATAATACAGTTTCTTAAAAACTCTCAAAACTTCCATTTTTAATAATTTGCCACTTTGAAAATACACTCATCACTATGTTCTCAGGCACATGCTCAAAAATTCTTCACATAGTAACTTAAGTCAACATTAATAAATCTCTTGGGTTAAGCTACTGCAACCTCCTTCACAGGCAAATTCCTAACCATGTTCACATCCAGCTTCAGTTCTAAAAGTCAGGAGGTTCAGCTGAGACAGCTGATCTCAGTTAGTATTAATAATCATGAAGAAATTAAGGGACTGAGATGAGATGTTGTAGTGGTTGTTGCTTGCTCAGGCATAAAGAAGCACCTAAATACCATTGGGAGGCTAATATCAGAAACAGGGGGAAATGTAGAAAGCATGTCTTGCATTGATAATGGGTGGATTAAAATGGAATAAAAGATTACCACACAAAATAGGGTTGTCCCCATCTTGTCTAGACTGAACTGAAGGATGTTCTTGTAACTCAAGTCCCAGGTTCAGCCAGGTATTGGGAAAACAAGGATACCAAACCTCAGAGTTTTGATAAAACCAGATGATAAACTGCCAAACAAAAATACCAATAGCTCTGAAGCTGAAATCTTGCCTCTCATATTTCTTTCTATATAGAGCAGGACGCTTAACAAAATAAAACCATTTGAGCTAAGCCATAGGTGTATTACACATACACTTATTTTAGAGTCCCTCAATTGATACAAATTTCCAGTTTATAAAACTTATCTACCTATATAGATAAAAGATATAAATAAAACTTAAAGAGAATAGAACCTTGATTATCCAGTCGACTAACTCACGACTCTGTTACCATTTTTATGTTTAGATTCCAGTCTTGAAAGGAACAAGGAGCTCTGCACAAATATAGCCCACCCACACAGAGATACTCTCAGGGCTTTACTCTGTATCCTCACATTCAGACTGAGGGTATTGGCAAGAAGAAATTAATTACTGGGATTCTATTATTTTCATTACAGCAATCTTGGATCTTTAATAAACTTACCACATTGCGACAAGGTGCAAAAAGATCACTGTATAAAATTGAGCATTCCTTTTTGGCATAAGGGAACTTGCTCTGATGTACTTCACATGGTCTCAGTGTTTCATTTGGGCTCTTGCACTTGAAAACAAGCAAAAAACCCACAAATATTTTATAGGTAGCTGTGTTTATCACAAACATCATAGTATCATATAATTCAATACTTGCATAATCAGAAAATTAAAAAATTAAATGCTATCTTCTTCATCTTCTTTCCTTGATTTGTTTTTATAATAGAAAACATTTGCACAAAAAAGAATCTTTTTGTTTTGTTCTAAAGCACTAAAATGTTCCTGCTGTCTGCTCAGTGCATAAAGACAAAATGTTTTCTTTGTGACACATTATAATCATTACCAGAGCAACCAACTGTAACATCACAAACAAATACACGGTCCAAATCCATCCTGGGTGGTTTTCACTGACTTTAAATGGAGTCATAATACAGATGGCTTTAGCCCTGTAAGCTCAAAATAAAGAAGCAGTGGTAGGAAGGGAGCAACTCATTAAAAAAAAATAGAGTTAAAGGTCATCATGATAACTCAAACATGGGTGAGTTACAACTACATGGCTTATAGGATCTCTTCAAAAAGAAAAAAAAAAAAAGAACAGAAAAATATAGGAAAGGGACACAGAGCTCAGAGCACATATGTTCATCTGAAACCATGCTGTCAGTGCAGCAGGGAAGGTGAGTGTAATGCACCAGGAGGGTCTGACAATGAATGTAAAGGCATCATTGGGCTGTCCCACAGCAGCCTTAGCTGCAGTGCAGTCACCCACCTATGCTGCCCTCCTGTTCAGGTGCTCACACACTGCTGTGAGGATATGTGCTGCCACTCCCAGGAAGGAGAAGCCCTGGAAGCATCAAATGCTCCACAGTGCTAATACAAGCACATTTCCCAGCAGCAGAGCTGGATTCTAGGCCTCCAGCTATCAAGTACTCCTTTACAGCATTAAGATGGTTCAGAAGTGGTGGATACATCTCTACAAAGACCAAAGGTCCTTTCTGAAAAAATCCCCAAGGCCTGCTGCAGGAGCAGACAAAGTGTCAAGCCTCTCTGTGCAGAGCTGACCAGCAAGATCAAGACTGAACTTAGATTCTGAGTGCTCTGGCACACATAGAGATCTGGAGGTTACACGAGGTTTTACAGACGCGTATCTTCATCAAAAAGTAAGGTGCAAGTCTGAGATGCATAAGCAAAAGCAAAACATTCTACAAGTTCATGTGCTATGCAAACACTGTACACCTTTTTATGGGAGCTGCGGAATCGATAAACTGATAAAGAAAAATTGAATTGCTTCATACAAAGTATTCACACATTTGTTTATGTACAACCTCCTAGATGAGCAGTATAACTCTACATATTTGCCTTGCTTGCTTATGAAATTTAAACATTTTATGTAGAATAAAATATATCCAAAGGGAGATATTGAGGCAAAGAAGCCTTAAAATCTTTATTCCAAAGCATTCTTCCATGAGGTGAGAGATATTTTGTCAATTTCCTGCTGTGTCAAGGATAGAACATATTAAAAATCGGTCCTGACAGACGTCCAAAGGAGTGTGTTACAAATAATGATTTTTCAGGAGGTCCACAAGGCTATAAAATTTTACATCTTCTCAGCACAAATTAATGAAATACCTATTCTCCTGTGTTATAAACCAGAGTTGCGGTCATCCACTCCCTACAGCGTCCTCCTACCTTCTCCTCAGAAACCAAGTTTCCATACTGGGTTGTGCCTGCTGATGTTCTGAGCCTTTTCTGCCCATCCCTTCACCACCTCTGCTTTGTCAGCTTACTCTGTTTACAAAGTGCCACTAAAATAAATCTTCATTCTATTTTCGGTGTTCAGAAAGAAACTCTTCCAGGCCTCTTTTTTTCCAGCATTCAGATTCTGTTTACTTCCAGTATCCTGATGCTTCCAACCCCAGAGAAATTACAATTGCTTTTATAATTGGGATGGATCAAAAATACCAGAAGCAGTGTACCTAACTTTGCAGAGCACAGAAATGTAGACAGTTAAAATTATCTTACACAGGGGACAACATATCCTTCCCTGTAGTGGTTTTATGTTTGATAGAATACTGTTGGATAAATTTAGTGTAGTGGTCTAAATGCCTTTTTTTGCTGTGAGATAGGATTGAGAGAAAAAAGGCAGGTAGGCCTAACTTAAAGTTAAATAGAGATTTATTAACATATATAAAAGAAGAAAATAAGAATTAAAATGAAACTTTTAAACCCCTTTTTTCATTTATAATTTTTTTACTTTTTTATAAACAAAATAAAGAGACAATAATTTTTAGTTAGTTTAATTATCTGAAAATAATCTCTTATTAGTTTTTTAGGGAGAAGAGTCTCAGTTTATTATGGAATTTTTTTTACTGACAGCAGGGTTTTTGTGGGTTTTAACTGTTACAAATACAGCTGCTTGGGGAAAACTTGTTTCTGTGACATTTTCTTTTATTAGTAGTTCCTTAGGATTTCTTGATATTTAACTTTGTAGGTTTACAGAGATGAATTCCATTCTAATTAGTTTGTCAAAATATAACTTTTTGAAAAATCACTTCCTGGCCAAACCACTACACCCTAAAGAGATTGTTTGGTTTCATTTAAATTTGATATCTATTTGCTATGATATAAGACACTATCAACCCTACAGACACAAAAATTAAAACATCCTCTTATACTGTGACCATAATTTTAGAAAATACCTGTACATCATGTGCTTATAATGTGCTCATTTACAAATTAAAATTATAATCCTTTTTCTCTACATTTTTATTGGACATGGGACTTACCTGTCCTAACACCCAGCTGTCTCCAAACACCTGTGCATTTCTCACCTCCATGTTGTTTGATGTAGTCAGATCATTTGAAGTGTATTTGTCAAAATTTCCACACAAGCCTGCCAGTTTGCCCTGAAAGAGAAAATTCTTTTTCATAAACTTGCAGTCAATATTTGGCACAAATGGCGCACATGGAATATAAAAACTTGTAAGTGAAAATGATGAATGTAAATTTGATTTATCCTTTGAAAGTATCTGACACTCTGCTAGGCCTGCAGTTCCATATCGGAAATATATTTTAACAGAAATCAGTGGTTTTCTTCTTATTCTGCAGAACTACTTCTTACTACCTGCCTGTGAAAACAGACTGGAATCTAGTATTTTTTTTCTGAAAGTTCAGTAGTGAATCCATCCAAAAGTCAAAAGTTCAGGTGAATCACCTCATGATTGTGAAGCCTGACTAGTTATTGTCATTAAAACTTGCTGCCTCTAAATTTAGTTCACAATAGCTAGAACATTTGTAATAGCAATTATAAAAGAGACAGCTGCAACTTTCTTTTCTTGGGCGTGTGCTGCTGATGGAAAAATTATGCACGCACTATGTATATATGTATACATATATAAATATATAGGAAAATAGACATTCTTGCACAACAATAAAAAGTAGAGTTGGATTTTTCAGGTGTTGTGGCTCACACTACTGAGTTCTCTTTTTTTAAGGTCTGCTGCAGACAGCTTACTGAACTGGAGCCTCTGGAAGAAACAGTCATTGGAAACAGAAAGAACTGGAAGCATTTATGTTCCTAAATGCAACCTGTAGAACTCAGCTTCCTGCTAACTTACTCAAAAACAGAAGAATTTTTTTTTTCTCTATGTGTATTGATGGCTGATAAATCAACTTGTATATGAATTAATTATTTTACGGCTATTTGGACAGAAGTCTATAATAATTTTGCTTTAAAACCACATCAGGTGGTCATTATAGCTTTGACTCACACTTAAAAAAATCTGGTACTGCATTCTAGCCTAGCATGCTTTCTTTTGCTGAATGAGCTCCATCTAACACATGTGTTCATGTTTGAAACAAAGAGAAATGTAATTCTGAATTGTGCTGATATGGTTACTCTGCCAGCACCCAAAGACTGAGTTGCGGAGACACCAAGGTAGATGATGATACAGGAATGGAAAAGAGAAGAGCAACTGGCAAAAAAAGAAGCTTTGAATTCTTCCTTGCACCATTACTGCACACTGTCATGATATATCCATTAGGTTTAAATATAAGTTTTTGTCTAGATCTTTTTCTGTATTTTGTCTTTTTAAATTCAACCCAAGAGTTGACTCCATCTGTTCATCTCAGAAGCCTCTACTATATCACAGGTTGCAGTTTCATCATCAGTCTCATGCAATCTGTAAAACAAACTTGCCATCTTCCATGTCACTGGGCATGGAAGCTTATTTTCCATTGACTTTAGCCAATGAAAACATAAACTGAGTAACTCAAAAACTGCCCCTTCCTTCCAGTCCCCAAAGCATTTTTGAGTCAGAGCTGAATTTATACATTTCTTTGAAAGTATCTTTGAGTCAGAGTTGAATCACTGCATATCTCCAAGGCTGCAGTGAATTGAGCAACAGAGTAAGCATACATGTACAAATCACTCCTCCTCTTCAGGAGCTGCATTCTCCATCTCTTTTTACCTGAGAATGCTAGCAGCTGAACACCACAGTAAACAGCTGTATCACTGGGAAAGCTAGTCTTGAAGAAAAGACTATCACAATTATTCAATCAAAGATCACACTAGCAATATAGAGAAGCTACATAAAATTTTATATTTTGGCTCACCTTCCATCGAGGTCCAACTTTAACATGCATCATTGTCTTCTTATCCCACAGAATTGTAATGTCCTGTTCTGGAAAGTGTATCACAGTATAATATCCAGCCTTCCAGAGCTGATAGTTAGATTTGTTTTCCTGTGCCCCTAGGGTCTTCTGACACAAATGAATATTTATTAAGATCTACTAAAGTATTCCTACCAAGGTATACAGCCAGATAACAATAAAGTGTATATTGAAGAATATTTTGGCATATAGCTGAATCAATAATATTAGTAGAACTGTTGTTTAAGACTTCAATATTTTGTCTTTTTAGTCATTCAAATTTGCTTCATACTTTGGTTTCTCTTTCAAAACCAACTGGAAAGAAACTCATAAATGCCAATATGTTTCAACTCCTTGAGACTTTTGGCAATCTTCTCTGTATGACAAGTAGGACTTGAAAAAAAACACAATGGAGAAAAAAAAAGTGGAAAAGTCTGTCCTGAGACCTGCTGCTTTATCCAGGCCTAAACACTTGTACTATATTAACTCAGACGGAGAGACGCTTTCCAAAAACATGCTCCTTTAGAGCTGTAAATTTGCAGTGCTTATCTTAAAGGGCAACCCAAAAAGGAAAGAAAATAACTAACCTGCTTCTCAGAAGGTTCACTAAAATAAATCTCAGTGTCTCCAACAGTGATGAAAACATTCTTTGAGCAAACAATATCATTGTCAAAGCACTTTTTGTTCTGAGCAATTATAGATATATTTGAGTTATCTGTGCTCTGCAAAATTAAGAAGAAATCATTTTACTTATATATTTGATTGCATTTCACTCCTGCAGATTTATTCTTTGCTTACTATCACAAAAGAATATCGGATACTTTAGAATTTACACACATTTGAAATTAAATTTAAGGAAGTTACCAAATCAGGAAATGCATTTCTAAATTCAAAGCTGAACCCACAAACTTTGGAGTTAAACACGAAGAACCATTATGCTCAGCTGTGACTCCCCTCGCTGAAGACTTCACAAACTCAGAGGATCAGGCTACCCCTAAAATAAGAGTCTGGATGAGGCTTTTAAAATATGCATATACTTGGAATCCAGTATTTACAGCACAGTGTGGTTGTCGAAATTGAGACATGCTATAAAAAGAGCTTTATTTTTAAACCAAGGTACATGAGATCAAGCTGTTTTTGTATTTTAAAGACCAAGAAACCTACCATCTGCTGGTAGTAGATAGAACAGTTTCTGTCCCACCACACATCAAAATTCACAAAACTATGAGTCATGCTCAGTGTTATTGGAGGGGGTAAAGGTCTCTGCCAATATTTTTGTTTGTAGGTTAGGTTTATTTTAATATTTAGAAGATTTGAATACTTTGTTGTCCTGATTTACTGGTATTTTAGTACTTTAAATTCAAATGTACTGCCTTCCCAATCCCACACCTTTTGGCTCTACAGCCTTTTCATTAATTTTCCATTCTAGGTACAAAAAATCAGCTTTGCACTTTGGCTCAACATGTCTGTTTATTAACCTTCAGCTTCTGTGGTTCTTCCTGAGGGAAACACACATGCATCCATGCTAAGATTTTTATTTGAACAAAGGAGATGAACTGTCTTTTCAGAGTTGCTGACACTACCAAATGCAAAAAAAAAAAAAAAATAGTTGAGCTATTCCTATTATTTCCTATTTTAATTTGCCTTCCGGATCATTTCTGTACCAATACTTGCAAATCAACAAGCAGGCATAACTATAGACATTAACTTCTTAACATTAATATGAGCCAATAACACTGTTTCTGGATGAATCTGATCCAATTTTTGATCAAATTCAGTCCTACAGTCATCACAAACCTGAGACAGACATTAAATAAAAATCTTGGAAGCAGCAAGTAGCACCTACTGAGCAATCTAGTCTTATATGGGACACTTGGGAAGTGCTGGGAACAAAAAGGTTCTCTTTTTACTAAAACATTTCTTGCTTCCACCCTCTATTGAACATAGATTCTGAGATGATGATTAGATGAAACTAATTGCAGGTGCTAATGGGCATGATGTGCAAGATGGAAATGGTGGCTCTCAGCATCTCCCCAGTCCTGGGAATGAGACTTGGCTCCCAGGAATGCTCTTGAAGAGCTCCACTTGGCCACAACGGGGGGCATCCCTCACCTCGGTTTCTGCCCATAGCATCCCTCCCCAGAGCTTCACTCCCTCCTGTGCTCAATGTACCACTGCCTTGGTCAGTGTACCCCAAAAGTTGCTGGCTACTTGCTCCTAACTACTTCTTGCCTGTCTCACATTTGTACACTTATTTATTGTGTGCTCATCAGAATTCAAGTATTTAAAAAAAAAAAAAAAATCAGTAATTTTTCCTCATCAGTGAGAAATACAGCATGCAGAAAACATAGGTGCTATAGGAATCAGTTTGTGTAGTTTTTTCTTCATAAAAGTCATAGTGACCAAACTCTTTAAAGAACACTCTCAATCTAAAATCAAGAACAAACCCAACCCCAACCCCAGATGATGGAAAGTATTGAGGAACTTTTTTGCCACACGGAAGAGGTGCTATCACTTTGCTACCCTTAGCCTAGCATGACCCACAAGTGAGAGAATGCTGCTACCTGGCATAGAAAACACTCTACAGCAAGAGCGTGCCTGTGAATGCAATGAACACAAGTTGTAGGAGCTTTTCTTCAAGCTCTATGTTACCCTAATGCCAGGCCTTAGGAAACAGATGGCATTTGTCAGCAGTTAGCTGGAAGACAAGAGTTACAGTGGGTAAAGTTATTCACCAACTGCTTAGTGGTGAGGGGGTGTAGGGAATCAGATCTCCATGATTTAGCAAGGGAATCAGTTTAAAAGTATCAAAAGCTTCAATGTAAAGCAAAGTTCATCGATTCCATTCTGTTGTAAAGTTGTTTTAAGTTGCACTCAAAATAAAATTGGTCACTACCTTATTGGGAAATACACTATGTTTTAATTAAACCAGGCCTGCTGCTGGAGTGAGTACAACAATTATTCCCCTCCAAGTCAGATAACAGCCCAGAGCATTTCTTGATTTATTGGATGTGATGTGGTAAATTCAAAAGGAGACAATCTCATTAGTTTGGTAGATAGGACGCAAGCTGATACATTCTGTGCTGGCCAACTGAAAAGTGAGAAAGGCAGTTACCTCCCCACCATGGCTCAGTGCAGAGAAGGACTTTGCTTGCATTCTCTGAGTCCATTTGATGCCTAAGACACTGTGGGCTCGTTTCATTGCACAGTTCATTCCTCTTCAGTTAGCTTAGTCTCAGCAAAAAAGGACACTGAGCTAATAGGGAAGCAATGTCTTCCCTGTAAGAAAAGAAATGAAGAGCTTGATTTTAAATAAGGATAGTTAAATCAGGCTAATTATCCCACAGTACAAATACACCTTTTTTGGCAATGAAGAAAGTCCTTGAGGCAGCAGTGGGTAGCTATATTAACTCTGCTAATTGAAGCTGCTGCCTATGCCCTCTGACAGTCCAGGCCAATCCCTTCAGCTGAACAGCATCAAGTCAGAAGTTTTTGTGTATGGTTGGGATTTGAGCCAAGGGCACAAATTGAGTTATATTTCAAGTTAACTCTGCAGTACAGAGAAGCCTGGAGCCAGGAAGTGTTTTGCTGACCAAAGCCAGAACAGGGAGTCCTGAAGACATGTGAAGTACTTCCCTACTTGTAGGACTGCATAATGGTGTTAAATTACTAGAAATTATGCAGGATGGATATGCAGAGACACTGTAGTAGTAGTTCAGTAGAGTTATTAGTAAACCAGAGATTTAAGAAAAAGGGGCTTTGCGTTAAATCCTGAATCTTCTGTGCTCTCTCGTTTTCTAATTAAATCTTAGACCTAAATCCAAACATAAAAATATAATTATTGATTACGTGTCTCTTATGACTCTAAGCTTTCACAAAACTATTTGCTTTACATACATACTCTTGCCATTCTCTCCATATAGCTCAGTAGGCACCTTTCCAAGCCATACAGTACTAGACAAATTTAAACTTGAATGACAGTTTCTATCCCAGTCTTCAAATTATTCTGTAGCTGCTGCACATGCAGTGTCTTCTTTCAATAAAGAAGAAATAAAGTGCAATTGAAACTTAGCACTCAACTATTACCAATGGAAAAGAAAAGACTATTCAGGTAAAGTGAAGATCATCTTCTGATATTTATATTAGACAGAGAGGTCTCAGGCAAATCTCAAGAGTTCTTAGGGAATGTGACAGTATAAATGATAATGATCGAGTTCCAGCTCTCTAATCTGCACTAAATCCACACAAATATGAAAACAAGCCTTTGTTGCTACCACTGGAAGAAATGTCCAAGTAGACATTAGGAGCAGGTCTAATGAATAACAAGGTAGGGGTTTTTTTTGGTTTTGTTTTTTCTGCACAGCCTCTTTCCAAGGCAGAGTTACTCTTTACCTTTTTAGGTAAAATGCACCCAGCAGGGGATGTACTACAGTTCATCATGTGAAGCCTACTTACGCTGACAGAAACTAGAAATAAAATGGTTTTCCCACTGCAAGAGTATCTTCCCACGTAAATTACCATATGCAGCCTGTTCCAACTTAATATCAGTTTCTTTGTGATAACATGGAGTTGCCAAGCAACAGAAAAGACAGAGTCACAGCTCTGGGCAGTCAGTCAAAAGCTCATTGTCAGTCCCACTTCTCAGGACATTCTTTTTCTAGACTTCACTGCACTTTTTTCCATATTTCTTCCTAGTCAAAAAAGCAAAGCACTGCTTTCCTTTTTCTGGTTTGGTCTTGGTTTTGGGGTTTTTTTTTTAGCAGTGCTTGGGAATGCTAGAGTTTATTTTTGTTAGAAATTTTCTATTTCAATATCCTGTTAGAAATTTTCTATCCCTTTTAACCAATAACAATGCTGCATAGTATGCTTACATTCGTCAAAATGCAGCCTGGGAGAAGACAATTTGATTGGCTGTATTCATTTCTTTTAAAGTTTCATAAAAATCTCTCTAACTGGTCAGTGTAAAGACTCATTCTTTTCCATTCTCAGTACCCTTTGGTTTGTTCCCTACAAAATTGCAAACTAGGGTGGCTATAAAGGCACGTAAGGATATCCTGGGAGTGGGGTAGAGATAGATTAGGCCTATCTTCCTTTTCCTTCAATGATGTTTTAGATGTTTTCATATATAGCCACAAAAAGAAGTGCAAAAAGCTCTAAAAATACTGAAAAAAATATACAATGGCTTAAGAAGTAGAATTTGCTTTCTCTTTCCTGCATATTTTCAGAGAGATTCCTTAGCTCTGTTCAGATCTAATATTTCAGGAGATTTTATGGAAAGTCAGCTTGGTTGTGGTTTATTGGCTCTGAGTTTCTTCTGAAGGAACTTGACATTTGAAACTATTACTTCTAGTGAGCTTTATCTAGGAGAAGTAAAACATCTTAGCCCAGATTTAGTGAACATTTGGGTATAAATATATGTTATTTTGGAGAGCAGACAAATGCCTTGGCATCTAACTTGTTCTTGCTCTATTAGTTTCCTGTGCCATTTTACTATGGCCTTGATCTCCAGATAATCAGTAAAAACACATTAATTAAGCAAAGCTCATGTTAATATACACTAAGAAGCATCTCTTATTGAAACACTTCCTTTGTTTTGCTGGTGCACTAATTTTTTTCTACACCTTTCCAGAGTTATATATACAGTCCATGTAACTTTATTTGATCCCTGTTTTTGTATCCTGTACTAATTTGTAAAATGTTCTTCCACCAGAGCTATTAAAACAATGGAGCAATATTGCTTGGAGTCAACAGATGGCACTGAAACACACTCTCTCAGTTTGGGAAGAAATCCACATGAAAGTTGGGGAAAAAATATTATGGGAAAGATAGTGGGTAATCCTCTTACACGAGAGAGAAAAGAGAGGAAAGGAATAGTAATAGCACTTTTTTTTCCCCCCATGGATGTTATTTTTATACAACTATTGAAAAGAAAAGAACCAAAAAACACATTTAGGAACTAAGAACCAGAGAGCCAAATTGTTTACACAAATGCATTACATTAATTTTCCTTTCCTTCATATCTTCTACATGGCTGCAGATTATTTTCACTCAAAATACGGCAAAGAAGCTTGCAGTACACTTGTAAGATATGAGATATTTATAGCCTTGAAGCACAGTTGAGCAGAAATGGAGGAGAGCAACGACTGAGTAGATTCACTGATGAAAATTCAAGAGGAGTGAGATTATTCCAACTACTGACTTATTCTTAAACAACTTCCAGATGTTTGCTAATGCATCCATGATAACTCTTTCCTATTTCTTTAAAAGTGACTTCTGCAAAGGAGATATCCCAGGCAGAATAAACTCTCAAAAACTCCAGAAAGATGTATGACAAGTATGTATATGTACATGTATGCATATATACAAGCAACAGGGAACATTATATAATTATATAATATTTTCTTTATATATAGGGTTCTTTCTAGCAGATTTTACTGCAATATTGAGCTGTTGGGTGTTATGAAGAGAATTACAGTAAAAGGTTTGAGAAAAAAATAATTTAAAGCAGATTCCTTGTGGTTTCATTTACTTAACTTGGCCTGCCTGTGTATCAGATTTAGCTTTTGCACAGGTCATATTACTGCAATCCCTTTCTAATTAAAAATGAGACCTTCTTAAGACAGAAGATTTGGGAACATTAGAATATTTGTTTCCAAGAGACATATTCTGTAATATGAATTATTCTGAATTACAAATCAGCAGCACAGTTGGTGGTCTTAGTTTTAGTATCTAAGCATGTATTTATATGCATTTACATGAAAACTGTTAGTGTTTCATTAATAAGTACATGATAAGTATTAATATAATATAGTTGGTTGCAATGATATAGTGCGACAGGAAAATAAAGGACAAGAGTTCCACAAAATTATTTCAGAAGCTAAAAAGCTGGAACTTGCACAAAACTTTTATGGTTTTCAATATAAAAAAAATGTTAAGTGTGTTAATTTACAATGCTGAATTTTATTTTTTATATATTCAGAAAAAAACCCAAATCCTCATGTCCTGACCTAAATTAGAATAAATTTGATTCACAGTTCTCATAGTTCACCAGCACCTGGAGTCAGAGGCCATAAACTAAGCAGCACCTGCAGGTGACTGGCCTGAGCATCCCACCCATTCAAACACAGAAGGGCTGGGTGTTACTGCTGCACACACAGCTCTGAAACAGCAGCACATCATGCTGGGTTTTGCTCATCTTTTACTGTGCTGTATCATCAGCAGTCCAGGAAGCTCTACCCACCAGATGCACTCAAACTCAGGCAGCCATTCTTACAGTGAACTGCCTTTTCAGGCAACCATAAGAGTAAAATATTCTGAAGTCAGTATAGCCAAAGGGCTTTTGGATGATGAACAGTAACCCAAAATTAGAAATACAAGGCAATAGGTCACTAAATAGGACAGTCCTCAGAAAAGGAATCCAACTTCTGAATCACACTATGCACACATCACCTCCAAACTGCCTTTCTCATCATAAGAACCTTTCCCCCAAACCTTTCCTGGAAGCCCTCCATGCTAATCTGCACAAATTGAAAGAAATCTTTCCTTTGTTGAAGAATAAAAGTGATTCATTCACTGCATAATTTAATGGTCTGGAGAATCAGGTGGTGGAGGCGGAAAGGCATGTAGAGGTAATTGAGTCTGAAATCATTGATCTGAAGAAAATGGAACCAGAGCATAAATCCATTGCCAAGTGTAATCAGATCTTTTGGTCACAGAAGGAATAGAACAAATAGAAAAACAGGTACAGCTGAAGACAGGATGGAAAGGGATGTCCCCCAGAGGGAGCTTGCTATTGACCCTTACAGGACTTCCTGAGACCCAGAAAAAAAGGGGCATCCAGAAAGGTTTTCTCTGAAATCATGGAACTGATGAAAAGCAAACTGTTGGTATTCTTTGCAAGTAGAGCAGGGCAAGTTATTAACGGAAACAGCTTTTTCACTGAAATGTAGCGTCTTTCTTTTTTGGACACAAATTTTCACACAACACATCATTATTTCTTGCACAGTTACTGCTGCTATAAATTATTTGACAAGAGTTGTAGGTGGAAATATTTTGGTAAATCAGTTACTCATGAAATTACATGCTGGAATGTGGTTTGAGGATTAGATATGCTAATTAAAATTTAAAGGCACTCTGATTGAAACCCCATGTACAGTTTTATTCCCTGACAAAATGAAAATTATTTTTAGAGTCTGGTGTCCAATTTTAAACATTTGTAATTTCAAATTCAACATTATTTACTTTCCCATTAAAATCTGCATAATATATTAAAAGAAACTATTTGTCTTAACTATGAATAATCAGCTTGACAATGTTGATTAACCATGAACCTGCAGCTTTAATCCTCTATAGGGTAATGGACAGCAAGAGGAATGTATTTATTTTACAAATAGTCTATGAGAGAGACCATGCCAAATATTTAAATTCTACAGATTTGCCAATTTCATGGATTTATAGTTGAGAAAGAGCTGCAGCAAAAATTACAGATATTTAATAAGGAAGAATAGAATAAATCCTACTTCTGACTCTTCAGATGTCTCAAATGAGTAATTGAAAAATTGTTGCTGTGTGATTGCTCCAGCTTATGCCCAGTCATCACCTAAAAAATTTACCACTCAAGATAAATATGTCAGCAAATAATGGCTAAAAGATTATCAGTACATTAAACAACCTCTGTATTAAGCACTCTAATAAAAGTATAATTTACTAAGAACTTTGAACTTGCTTCAGGTTACAAAAGAAGGGGATTGCAAGAAAATAATTCCCTGGCTATATTCCCCCAAGCAGTCCAGGTATGTAGGTCTGGGGACTGCTCAGTCATAGGAGGATCATTTGGGAAACTATAGTGCTGGTTCCTGAGACGATGCATATTTTGTTAAATGGCCTTAACAAATGGGCTCATAGGTAATGTCTGCTGACCCAAAAGAGTTACATCTGCACTTCTAATTGGCATAATGGTTTGATTACTTGATCAAATAGCTCAAAATGGTTGTTGCTTTCATAATCTTCCAACTTTGGCTTTAAAAGAGTTTTCATGATTGCATCAAAAAAGCTTAAAAAGGTGACTTTAAAATGCTCAAAACCCCAATGGCAGGTGAAGAGAAGTGAAAATATTTTTAACATATACTTTGAATTCAAAACTCATCTATTAAATAGGAATACTTGAGGTTGAGGTCTTAGTTATGCTGACCTTCATCTTTCAGGATTTGGGAACAAAACAGTCCATCCCTTTCTGTGCTTTAGGACCTTCTTGACAACCTAAGGTTAGTGGAAATACTTCAGTGGGGGGGTTAGGGTGTTTTTCAAAAGGCAGATGAGCATTGCAGCAGAGCTCCCTCTCATTTGAGAGTATTCTGATGGGTAGTTTGTCCCTCTGAGCTCCTGCTTGAAATCTGCCCCAAAGCAGAGAGAATAGTTTTTCTGAGAAATGCTACTGATAATTTTTTGGAGAATATTTTTTTCTGAGAAAAAATTTTCTTCTGTTTCACAGAAGAGAACATGTCTGAGGGGCTCCAAGTGCACTGATCCTACAAGCCTTAATAAAAATGCTGAGCTGCAGGACTGAAAAACCACCACTAGAAATAAAAAAGGCAAACATGTGTCATAGAAAGACATCAATTTTACCATAAAAGAAGAACTCTATGAAACAGGTAAATGGAAGAAACAAACTGCAACTAGTAAAAAGCTTGCCAGAAAAATAATCCCATTTCTTGGAGGAAAGAATGAAGCATCATCAAAGATAGTACAATAAGACAATAAGCAAGAATATGAAAGAAAAATACCATTTAAATATTTTCAAGTAAGAAACTGTTTGACTTTAAATTTGTAGTTCTTATTTAGATTAGCAAAATGAAGTGTTTACATGGTCTACACTGATAAACTAATCTGCTAAGATTATTTTTGAACCTTCGAAATAACAGATTTTAAAATGTTAAAAACAAATATTGATGTCTTCTCTGTGAATGTCATTTATCTATACAGGGAGCTTACATCTCAGTGTGTAATTAACTCTTAATTACTTGCGAAAAGTGAAGTTATCATTTCATGAAACTTTATTGCCCTAAAATTCTTAATTGCTGATCTAAATATTTTATGTTATTTTCTGCCCAATTGACAAATCTGTTGAACTAGTTATAAAGGGCTTTTTTATACACTTACAGTCACCTTAAACAAAAAGGCCTGACAGGAGACACTGATGCTGAAAACAAGTAAGTTTCATAATTGGCTGAAAGCTTATACTTGATTTTTCTCCCACAAGAGCACAAGGGCTCCTTATTAAAAACATAATAAAGGTAAGGATGGGTTCTTTGTTTGGTACAGTGGAATATGATGACAAATTAAAGAGTTGTTGAAACAGATCAGATTTAGAAAGGCCAAAAGCCACATCAGTGAAAGCTGGTAGCATGGATGGGAACAGCACATTATCATGTCTCTAGGGGATGATGGATTCAGATTATAATTCTTGCACTCAGTTCTATATCTGGGAAGAGCTCATATGCCAACAAACTGATTGTAGCTATAACTTCCCTTATTGCCCTGCTACAAGATCTTTAGGGCACTTCTGTCAGTGGAAACAAAGCAGTCCACTGCTTATGGGAAAAAGATTAAAGGATAAAAGATAAAAGATAAAAGGTAAAGGACAAACTTATTACAGTTTTGTATATACAATACTACAACCACTTTAGCTGCTTCAGTTTCAGGAGTCTGGTGAGCATTTCATGTTATCCATAAAAATCAGCCTCGCAACAGCACAGCAAACTAGATTAAATGAATGGAATGTGTATTAGCAGCTGTGAAATCTGTGATCTGCGATACCTTACAGGCAGGAAATTTGAAGCACACAGCATACATCCCCCTGGCAGGGGGTTTGAACTAGAAGACCTTTAAATATCCCTTCCAACCCAAATCATTCTATGATTCCATGATTGTGTGAAAAAAAAAAATGGTTTGTAAAACAGGTAGCATGGTTTAGGTGCTACTGCCTTGGATAGCTGTGCCTGCCAAGATGTTGGGAAAGGAATTAAAATTTTGCATTTGTATATAAATTTTTTCCACCTTTCATGTGGTTATTTGGATAACTGGCTAAAGAGACAGGGTTCTCTTCCATATCTTCTCAACAAATAATAACTCAAGGTAGACTGATACTACTTGGATACTACTACTTAAAATGTCACAATATAGGGGAAGAGGATTATACAGATAGAGAGACATGGAAACCTCTGCTCTAGGAACAAAAAAGAATACTTCAAACAAGCAGCTTCATCATGTCTGCATATATAATGCAGCTTAACCTCATCAGGATGTGGTACAAGTGTAGTGTAATTGTGTACATGCAAATAAAAGCATATGTAATTATCAGTCAGGCTGCCACTATGAAGATATCCATTACATGTGTTTAATTTCTTTTTCTCATTTAAAATTCCATTCCTGCATCATAGTAGCTAATTTAGTGCCTAACTTCATGGTAATGTAGTTACAGGGTTGTTGGTTTTTTTCTTTTCATTGATTTGTATTTGTTTACAATTTTTTACAATTTTTTTACAAGATTTTCCTGTTTTATTTTATTATGCAGTGTTTCCTTCCATAAGATCTCCTGAAGCTTTTGTTTCAGATGTTCAGCCTGAATTTTCATCATCAGAATACTCTACCTCAATCCTCACCTTTTCAAATTTGTTTCTGATGCTGAGTGCAGGTCTCAGCATGGATCCCCTTAAGATTTCACCAGGATTTGTCCTTTACAACAACAATAACC
This sequence comes from Zosterops lateralis, assembly GCF_965231275.1. Lineage (NCBI taxonomy): Eukaryota > Metazoa > Chordata > Aves > Passeriformes > Zosteropidae > Zosterops > Zosterops lateralis. The sequence goes on from NC_139765.1 coordinate 34,878,680, forward strand.
ACAACAACAACAACAAAGAGCCACTTATTCCTGTGTTTTAACTTTTGACTTATAATAATTTCAGCAGAGGGCAACAAAGATGATGAAGGGACTGGAGCATCTGGAGCATCTCTCTGGAGCATGCCTCTTACAAGGAAAGGCTGAGGAAGCTGGGCCTGCTCAGCCTCCAGAAGAGATAACTGACTGGGGACATCATCAAACTTTATGAATATCTAAGGGAGGGTGTCAAGAGATCTGAACCAGGTTCTTCTCAGCCAAGCAACAGGACAAGAGGCAATGGGCATAAAGAGATGCACAGGAAGTCCTGCAAAATATAAGGAAGAACTTCACTGTGGAGGTGACTGAGCATTGGACCAGATTGCTCAGAGAGGGTGTGGAGATAGTGAAGAAGTGTCTGGACACAATCCTGTTCCATGTGGTCTGGGATGACCCGGCCTGAGCAGGGAGGTTGGATGAGATTATCCACTGTGGTCCATTCCAACCTGACCCATTCTGTGATTTCATGAATTTGTGTCTCAAAGAATATTCATTCTCATCCTATATGAGAGTAGTTTCTAAAAAATATTTTTGAAATCTTTCTCCAAAAGGTCTTTGAGCTAAAATACACACACATTAACTTAATCATGCTTATCCATATATTTATTGCCTTCACAGAATAACTCAGAAAACTCATCATACATGAATCTTCTTTATGAAAAAAAAAAAAAAAATAAAAAAAGGGGTGGTTCAACTCTTCCCCTATTGCAATTTCTCTTTATTAAAATTTCTATTAAGTTCCTTCATATATAAAACATACATATTGCTCTGTTCCTCTCAAATTCAGCCATTTAGTCCTTTTAAAATATTTGGTTATCCTGCCATCTTCCATTCCTCTGATTCCAGGGTTACACATCACATAGTTCATCAGTTCTGTGGTTTAGTTCCCTCAAAACTCTGGGGCATCTGCCATACAATTTCATCTTTTGTTTCTTTTTCTATTTTTTCCCCCCTTAAAAATTCTCTAAACATTTCCCAGTCAAAAATCAGCCCACAGATACATCTGTTCCAGACATAATTATGCAGTGCCTAATATGTACTAGAATCCTTCAATACAGGTCATGAAAGATTTCCATATACTAAAGAAAGAAAAATTGTGAACAAATTCGGCTATACTTTCTCACATTAGCTGAGTTTGGGAAAAAAAAGCTTGAAAAGCTGAAAAAAATCAGAGAAGTCTGAAAAGCAGATCTGTGTAGGCAGCATTTTCATCATTTGTGTCATGTTCACCTGAAGAATGGCCCACTGGCAGTGTGCCATGTGTCTCAATTATCCGGCTGCCAACTTTATTCTTGGATGTCAAATGCTCCTCATGGTTTGTTTCCAGATAGGTTCTTTCTTACACAGTAGAGTGACAGGTGATATTTGATTGTAAAAGCCAAACATTCCAGAATCATACTAAAGTTTGAAAAAGGACCATAGATTTGTCTTACAAATCTCTCAGAATGAATGGCACAAGAATTAAGAAATGACAACCTACCTTTCCATATCATCGTACAGGCAATATGATTTTACAGGTAAAGTAACTTTTATTTTTTCATCTTAAAAGGAGAAAGGCTTGTACAAAGGTTCATATATCTCTAGGAGTTAGAGCTCTTTTATCATAATTGATACATGAGAGGAATTTCCTATGAGGTATTACTATCTTTTTCAAATCTCTCTTTTTTCTTTTTAAACACACACAAAAAATCTGAAACCGATGTATTTTATTTCACAGCTGTGAATACTCTACTAAAGCATACTTGAAATAAATTGTTTGCAATAGTCTTTGTTGAGAAACTATGCTTTATTCTCAAGGTTAGACAGTCAGGAAAGTGAGTATTCTTCTAAACATATTACTGTAACTGAGAACACAGACACTTAAAATAGCAACAATTATAATAAACAATAGTGGTTTTAGTAATAGACTATATTTTTAAATGTCAGTAATGGTATTTTTAAACAAAAAGCTAGCAATGTGCTCTAAATGTGTGCTATGAGAGACATTAGCATGTAGCTGCCAGACAAACTCAGTGAATGATTTCACTGTTGAATTATGAAATCATTGTGTTTGATATTATTATACACATACAATCCAGATCTGATGCAGATCATGTTCAACCAGAATTCCAAGCAGCCTGAGCTCATCACTAACCTCAGGCCAAACAAGGTTTATAGATAAATATTAAATAAATCTATGGATTATACCTAGTTCTAACAGTTTCTATAGTGTTATTCTTTGCTGACAAAAGCATGGTTGAGGCAGAACAGAAAACATTGATTTTTCTTTTTCTGTAAACCATAGAGATATGCAAGAACACACCCACATATCATTTTCAAACAGATGAGCACAAAATAGCCATGTACAGGTTCTTCTTTCACATCTGTTCTGCAACTGTTTTCCTAATGTTTGTTTCTATAGATCAACTCCTGATGTTCAAAATACTTGTTTTCTCATGGACACAAAAAAAAAAAAACAACATATGACCAATCCTCTTACCTTTAGCAGGTAAGTTTGGCAGTCACTGACATAATCATACTCCAGTCCATCAAAGGTGTAATAATGTCTGTCTCCATAAATGGTGCAGACAGCAGGGCAGGGGTAGCTGGTGCAGTTGAAGACGCCTCTCCTACAAACACTGCAAGGAAAACCAACCAAATCAGTACCTCTTCATAATAGCAGTCATTTGCTGTATATTTTCAAGAAAAATCTTCCTTGCGTTCTTTATTTCAAATCATACAGAATTTCATGAATGGAATAAAATTCTCAGACCTTGAAACAGAGACCTATACTATGAATTACTTCTGAAGATACTGGTGATGCCATGGAAAGAAAGTGTTGAGCATTTTGCTGTCAGGCCATATGTAAAATAAAAATGCATTTTAAAAAATGCAAAATCTCAGATTTGTACTGCTTATGCGAATATTTCCATCACTGCCTCCAGTATAGATAAGGCACAATGCCACAACATGCTCATTCATAAGGCATCAGCAGTCTATTTTTTCTAAATTTTGATAAAGGTCTGCAAATTTTCAAAGGAAAATACTTCCAGTTGCTACCTGTAAGATTTCAAGGTATCAGACAAATATGGAATGAGTTTAAGAAATCAATGCTGATATTTTACAAGATTACTTTCCTGTCAGGTACATTCAGTGGCTTACACAAATTTGTATGAAAGTAGTACTGGTATCTTCTATTTTTGCTTGTGTAAGTGTAAATCCTCAGTTGATTTGCCAGTGCAGTTTTTAACTGATTAAAAGCTGCCATGGCAATTTTTTTCTCTTTATTAAATATACACTTAGCTGAATATAGATATTTTGGCTAGAAAATTAACATATCTCTCTTTTTCTCCTTGGCTGTCTTTCATTATATTCTATTCTGTAAAATGCCATGTCTTCATTTAGGAGACTAAGAAATATGTGTGGAATTAGGTATTTGTTCTTGACTGCTTTTTAACTTGGATATCTATCAGTAAGCCTAATAAAAGATACATCCTGTAACTATCTATAAACAAGCATATATTTTTTTGATTTTCAAAGTACTCAACACATTTTCTGTATCAGTTTTACTTTGGGTCTAGATCCAGATGATTTGAAAGTATGCAAAATGAACTCACCAGGTGTAACATGGAGTAGCTATCACTTCTCCTGACAGAAATTCTCTGTCTTTCCAGGTGCATGGACAACTCTCAGGAATATAACATTTCCCTCTGTGCTCAGCCATCCTTCAAAATAAAAGAATTATTAAGATGAAAGAGTAAATTCAAAAGAAGATCAATCTAACTGAATGTGTAGTGTACTGTTGAAACTCCATCAAGAGCAATCACTCTTCCATCCAGCCAAGAAAAATTGTTTCATCAGCAAAAGCTGTCCAAATCAAATGATCTGAACCCGCAGTGCACAGCTTGAGACCTTTCCAAGCTCACAGCTGCAGCTCTCCTATCTAGAAAGGGATATGTTGGTGTGGGCTGCAGTTTCCAAGCAGGAGTGTATGCAGTGTAGGTATTCCTCTGAAAACTCCAGAGCATCTGGGTACCACGGGAGCTGCTGAGGCTGTGACCGAACTGCCCCTCCCTCCCTGCTGCTCTCTTGTCCTGCTGTGCCAGGAAAGCAGCTGGACTGGAGTGCCTGCTCCTCTGCATAGACAGGCCTGCCCTGTCCTGAGTGCAAAACAGTGAGCTGCCCTATGGCACCTGCTGCACAGTTTATGAAGAGCAGTGGTGGAGGTTAATTGCCTACACAAGGGAGGCTGGATCAGCTAACGTTAAGACAAAACAGGCACTTGATGCAAAAAAGGTCAAATCAAATTGGATCAAAAAGCGACCCAGATACATGGTCAATCACGTTTGCTATCTCATTTCCACCTATTTAGCAATTTTAACTTTCTTAAAAAGAAATGTTACTGACACTCAGTGGGCTCGGGAAGGTACGTAGTCTCTGTCAGTAGAAGCCAAATGTTTCCCAAGAATAACATCGGTATTGCTGGTAGTGCCTAAAGGCAGGAGATTAACTTAGCCCCATGAAGTCCCTTTCCACAGTACCCTGTGCTTCTGCAACTCAGTTCAGCCTCATATCTCCAGCTCAGTGTAAGGATGACTTTCAATGTATCTTTGGGTGATGAATTTACTGTCATCCTCAGCTCATTTCCTCATGAAAATTTGGGCTGTTACATTATTCAACTTCTAAAGTATATCAGAGACCCCCAGTGTTTCTAATTCTTTGTCACTTCTTCAACTACTGACTAAAAGAACAACAAGCTGTTGTGCAAGAGCTTTAACAATAAAATATGTAAACCATTTTTACTTTAGGAAAACCATTTTTTTTTGCACACTAGAGTCCATCTTTTCATGGTTTTCCAAAGGAAAAGGTTTCAACACCACGCACAAACTGCTCTAATTTACAAGCACCATCAATATCCAGGATACTAGAATAAGGTGCCAGCCTCCAGGGGAGTTCATGATTCCACCCCAAAAGCTTAGGTCATTCAGCTAAACAATGGGTAGTGGTAGAAATAAGGTGGGAAAGGAGAATCAAAGAGAAGAACAGCAACTGAGGAGAATTTTAAAAACTACATTACACTAGAACATCTCACAATAAGCTTTTAATGACTTGTCAACTTAGCAGAAAATATATGTTTAACATTTTCTTGTATTAAAAAGAGACCTTTTGAAACTAATTTTTAAGATAATACAGCTGCCCCTTCCTAGTTAAAAGCCATACTCTCTTTTTGGAACCATGAGGCTGAAAAGCATAATTAAGTACAATTTAACAACAAGCACGTTAGTAAATGCACTGAGTGTTATGCACTTACTTTTCAACCTAATAGTAAAAGAGTGTTTATTCTCTTATATAATAAAAATAATTCATGCATTTTACTCTATTATTTGACAGACAGTTAGGACTTTGCTTGTCTGTTCTCCTGTTACAGTTATACTTCAGAAAATAATCAATACTCAATTTGAAATGGTATGACTGTGAGACCAAGGCTTTAGCTCTGCTCTTAAACTTTTATTTTCATTTCTTCAAATTTTCAAATGAACTTTCAAGTCAATACTGCTAGTTTAATTTCATGCAAATATCATGGTAATTTTTTAGTTTATTACTGGTTTATTACTTTTACAGATTCGTGCATTTCTATGCTAAAAATAATTGTTTATTCCCATAACACTAATGGTCCCAAAAGCTAAGTTCTCAGTTGAGGCAGAGGTTTTAGAGGACTACAGAATACCAGGCAAGAACTAGTGAAATCTTAAATAGCTATGCCTGAAATCTGTACATTCACCAGTGCTTAATCATCTATGAACATTACAAGGTGCTGGAAGAGGAATGGTGACAGTCTCACCTATACCCTGATCTGTGCACAACTGATACACTGTCAGGAGAACACTGGCTACACACAGTGAAATAAAATGGAAAGCTGAAGAAAAAAAGGGAGCCTTCAATCTGAGATGAGAAGAAATTACAGCAATTTGCCCAGCATATTTGACTCCTCAATCTGAATATGCACACAGGAGGCACCAGGGGAGGAAATGCAAACAAATGGGGGGAGTGGTGACTGATCCTGATATAAACTACAATAGAAGTTTTTAGATTTTATACTGGATTTCACTGACCCCTGCCAAGTTCAGCAGACTGTTTCTGGGTACCAAAAACAAGTACAGGAGCTGAGAAAACAAAAACAAAAACAAAAACAAAACAAAACAAAACAAAACAAAAAACAAAACAAAAAAAACCCCAACAACAAACAAACAAACAAAAAAAAAAGGGGCAGAGAGAACAAAGAGAAATAGGGCAGAAACCAGTCCATATCTCTGCCCTCCCTGCTCCAGGCTGGGCATTGACATCATAAGCCTGAGTAGAAATTTAAATGAGGCAAATACTTGGGCAGCAATAAACAGGAGCACAAATGGTTTACATCAAACTTTTTTGTCATGTTTGCTTTTACATTCAAACAAACTATACTGTGCAAGTGGTGGAAGCCATCTCCTGTCCAGACAGTCCCAAATACCAGCCAACTGGAATGGTAGTAAGCTGGATATCTGATGGCCTTTCAGCCATTACTGCGTGTCTGCAACAATTTATAGAACAATAGTTTCAAAATTAGAAGTGTGATACCACTGGAATTTAAAAAGCAAAAACAAATTTGCAGAGTTGAAATGTGGAAAATATGCATTTGGCTTGTGCTCCAGGTTGTTCCATCAAAGCTTACCCAGGGGGGCAAATGCAGCCACTTGCACAGGGTGGTGAGGGGACACAGGAGAAGTTCATGGCAAGGTTTGCACAAGAGATCCCACAGTTCACACCTGCTGCTGGTAACCCAGGCACAGGAGATCTGCAGTCATAGTAGATTTTTCCTTCAGGGCATACGTGAACTTCAAATGCAAAATTAAGGTTAAATAAGATCAACTAAGATCAACTGTTCTTTTACACTGAAGGTTTTCTATTTATTTTTGTTGACAATCTATTTATTTGGATACAAAGGGAGATTAGGTTACAGTTCATATAAGAATGCAATAGGAATAACAGCCTATAACATAATCTATATTACAGACATATAGAATTAATATATGATGTTCTAATGTAAAAAAGCCAATAATATTAAGCTTATGGATGTATGCATCTTGGATCTCACACAGTCCATTCTAAATGATGGAATCATTATATCTTCCCTTCCCTTACATTATATTATACCTTAGCCAGAAAAAACCCTTAGAAGTGGCCTAACTTTCAAGGTACTTCTAAATCCATTAGAAAAGCATTAAAAATTTACTTTCTAGAAATCAAGATCTTAAAGCTTCCTAGTGAGCCTAATTATAGGTATTCCCATGAGAATACATGGACTTAGATGTCACATGCAATTATTTATTTCTTTTAATTTCCCAAGTGACTGAGTAGTACAATTTGTGCTACAGAAAAATAGGGGGAAAAACCATAAGACTATTTGTGCTTCTAACTTCTTATTTTAACTGTTGCAATAAAAAGTACCCCATAATTTACATACGTATGAGGAGAAAACCAAATTACTATTCAATATCAAATTCTTTATATGTGCAACTTATATATAGGAAAAGACTGTAAATTACCTGTGTTTTCTGTAGTGGCTTCAATACATTTAACTGTTCCATTCAAACATTGACTAGAAAAGAAAAGGAAACCTGTGTTTATTCAAGGAAAAATGCTCTGTAGCCACTATGTTAAAAAAGATTATACAATTCAACCTAATTTAAACAACAGAAATTAGGAGGAGAAAGAGGATTAAAATCCAAAAGCTTGAGTTCTGCTCAATATTTTGTTGGTATTTTCTAATTCCTGATCTGTAGAGAAGACATAAATTCATTGTGTATTTACTATGCAATTTCCTAATTTCCACTGAAATTAAAAAAAAGCTGAGTATGTCAACCCCTGTAAGAATGGAGGGCTAGATGATTTAGGATGCAGGCAGTATAGCATGAAACCTTATCCACCATGGCTTACAGAATTTTGCAGGTACTTTGTTAAAATAATCAGGTACATAATCCAATTTATACTAGGCTCCCTTTTACTAAGTGTGCAAAAAAAAAAAAACAAACCAACAACCTTGATACAATAAAATTTCAATCTACATGAGGAAAAATTCTCAAACCACTTAAAGTAGAGTCCAAAGTGTGATATAAAGAAGATAAAACTCTTGCACTCAAACCTACCAAGAGCCTGTTGGCGTAGGAAGGATTTCTCCAGGCTGTAGGGCTTTGCCTTTGTAATGACAGTGACAGCCAGATCTGTTAAAAGAAGAGTCTTGCATTTAGGTAGAAAAGCAAGATGAAATGGGATTTAAGGGCCCTCTATTTATTGAGCTACTATGATATGCAGGTCTCAACATTAACTTAATTCATTAACTCAATTGTTGTATGTACAATATTCTTTGAAAGACAAAACTTAAAGATGACACTCAGACTATATTGAAGTCAGTGCCAGTGCTATGATAACATAGCAAAATCCATTAAGTCTGTGAAAATTGCCAGGTGGGTTAGAAATAGCAACAGAATTACCTAGAAACCATGATAAAATATGCAAATAAGGAGTTTATTCACACTCTTGAATAGTTTAAAACAGTCTTTATCCCTACAGTATGAACTGTACTGATCTTTTCAAAATATATGTTGCAATGAACAGAAATAACTCTGTAACTACCCATGGTGGTAAGCTGTAAAATTTTGGGTATGCAACATACAAAAACTGTTTCCTCTCATTGACCATTTCCTCCCATTTAACTGAAAAGGTTTGCATTGTGGGACAAAAAAAAAGACACTTATAGCCACTCTTCCCATAATATCCCTTACTTCATGGATTGTTGCTCTATAGATTCCTTCTCGGGTTTTTTTTCAAGCACTAAAAACAAGGTTTTTGCATGAAAATGCTATTCCATTAATTTAAAAAGTTTCACTACCCTTCTCTAAAGCAGGTTGACACATCTGCTCTAAAGTGAAGCAGATGTATGTAAGAGATGAGGTCTTACTATTGATTAGTAAGACAGAACATTAAATCTCCACATATTGCTTGCTATCTTCTCTAGGAAGTCTAGGTCTTGAGGGATACAGCAAAAAAGCTACTTTAAGTCTTGCTGGAAAGAGGAAAATGTGCCCATACATATATTCCATTTTTTTTATTACTTACATTGATACACAAAAGTTGACTGACTCTTCAAAGTACTTCCCATCAGGACAATTACATCCTTCTGCACAGTCATCAGCACAGATATTTGCCACAGAAAGTGAAGCACAAGAATGTTTACAAAAAGAAGAGCACTGATGATAAAGCATACCACTGTGACACATCACAGCTGGAGGAAAGAGGGAGAAAAAGAGAGAACAGCATACTCTTAAAATGTGAAAAATAGAAAACATAGCAGTGTATCATGAAAGTTCAAAAATATCAAAGCAAAGTGATGTCTTGTTGCACTGGGTTTAGTTGAAAAGCATGAGAAAAATATGCTGTTTTACCAATTTCTTAAGTTAGAAATATTTAGATTAAGGTGAGTTTGTGTTAAAATAATTCTTTGATGGAATCATCTGTTTTGTAAACAATATCTCTCTATTCTTTCCATATGTTAAACTAGGCATTCATCTAATAATTCAAGCTTCCAAGAGAGAAGAATGGTCCAGCTCAGGCTGAAGCATTGCTGTATGGCTTAGAAACAGAAATACAGGAGTTGAACTTCAATAACCCCTGTGGGTCCCTTCCAACTCATGGTACTCTTAAGATTCTGTGAAATGCTTTGCTTTAAATCATTACTGTATCCTACTTGTCCAATCACTGCCCACTCTGCTCTGCCCTCCCTAGGGAGCCCCTGCCAGCCCAGCTTGCCTTCCCTTAGGGAATGGCTCCACTCCAGTCACTCCCTGACTACTTTATCCTAATAGCAGCTTCCATTTGACTCACAGCTTCAAAGAAAGAATTCCATTTCTCTCTGTGGCCAATAGAAAAAGCAGACATGCCCTGTGAGGTAGCTCAGGGGCCCCAGTGTAAAGGCTGTTATCATTCTCCCCCAGTGCATCATTACACCATGGTGCAATTCTAGTTTCCAGGAAGAAGCAGCAAATATGTCCCCTGTATTTTGTGGAGTGAATGAAATTCGCAGAGTTTTACACCTTTCTAAAAGATATTCCATTATGGAAATGTTACTCACCACAGTGAGAAACATGAGATCTGAAGTCAATGACGACGCCGTGCTTGCCACAGACATAAGCATAGTGTGCCAAAGCGTTGCACAAACAGCTGCTTCCACATTTGCACGCGTCAAAGCGGCAGAGCTGATAGTACAGCCCTGGACTGATGTAGGCATGGCAGGGAGCAAAAACGTCTTGGTTGATGATATCACAGTGAGAGGCATACCCAGCTAAGAGAAGATGACATTGTTTTAGCCAGATCCATTTAAATATAACAGTTAGTCAAATGAATAGCACAGAATATTTAAAACCAAACATAGTCAGCTGTGCAATAAACACTTGCGTACAATGTCTTTCTGTAAAATTCTATAGTTTAAAATTGATAGTGCAAGCAACTGCCTTAACAGCAAACTCCACTTAAGATAAAAATAACTGTACTAAAACAGTTAAGCCTTCCTCTTATACCACAGGAAATTCAAATTCCAAAATAATATATTTCAAAAGAATAGTTAAAAGAGTCCCTCAAAGCTTTGAGTATGGTTTTCCTACTTGACATTCATTTAGCTTTAACATCAACAACGGCCATGTACTTCCTGGCATGTGGTCTCAGGAAGTATTACAAAGCAGACCTTGAGGGCATGCAAATCCCAAGCTGCCATAAACCCTCTAGCAGCAACAAACCCTCCTCCAACCACTGAAGCAGACTACCACCACAAGAGGTAGAAAAGCTAAGGAACACTGTGAAGTGGATTATATTTAAGACATTTTTACTGCTAAAAGAATGCATTTCCCCTTCAACCTCCATTTCCACGTACACACATTGACAGAAGAATTTCACATTATATGGACTCTCTCAGTAAACTAGATTCAAGGACTGAACTTGACTCTATTTAAATTAACCTGACAAAATAAGTAATCAAACAAACAATCTTATCTTTTAGTTTAGTTTAATCAGGTCAATAGCATCGTCAGACAGAAAAGATGCCTGTGCTCGTAGCATGGTGTGGATCACTTCACTCCCCACTGCTTTTTCACAGTGATTATTAGAGGACCATAGGGAAATTCAGGTGGAAAGGACCCTCAGAAAGTCATGTCCACCCTCCTGCTCTAAAGCAGCTCACATTTATGTCAAACTCCACCTTCACTGAGCTAGCACAGAACTGAGGATGAGGCATGAAGGCTCTGAGCTGATCTGGCTGAGAGATTTTGCTGTCTTTAGAAGACAGACAACAATAAAGGCATAAAAACGCCTAGAATGTCCCACATTGTTCAAGATTTATTGTTATTCTAGGCTTGCTTCAAACAGGCTTTAAATATGGATAATTCCCACATCCTTAGTGAGATCTGATGTCTGAAATATTAAAAATATTAGACTACATTCTGTCAGAATTGGCAACTGCAGTCTACCCATTGTCTTCATTAATTGAAAAGAAAAGCAATGCAAAAAGGAGACAGTGAAAGTTCAACACAAACCATAGGCATGCCAACCAGCCAAAACTAAATCTTTGCTCAGGAATTTAAACAAATTCAAGGCTCTCAGATTGTCTGCACCAGTTTTTGTCAGAGAACATAGATGGAGGAAAAAGAAATTTTCAATGCAATAAACATGGAGAAGCCAGATACAGGACTTTTGATCTCAATACTCTCAATACTCTTTACCAATCTACAAATATGTATCACACTTTTCCTCTCAACCAGGACAATTTACAGGATCAGAGATAGCTAAAAATCTGCATGTATAATGTACTGCAAAATTTAATACTCATAGCCAGTACATCCAGTACTAAATAACCAACTAGCTTTTATTTATCAAGTACTTATTTCAATTAACATGCTAAATGTATGGAAAAAGGGGGGAGGGGAGGGGAGGGGAGGGGAGGGGAGGGGAGGGGAGGGGAGGGGAGGGGAGGGGAGGGGAGGGGAGGGGAGGGGAGGGGAGGGGAGGGGAGGGAAGGGAAGGGAAGGGAAGGGAAGGGAAGGGAAGGGAAGGGAAGGGAAGGGAAGGGAAGGGAAGGGAAGGGAAGGGAAGGGAAGGGAAGGGAAGGGAAGGGAAGGGAAGGGAAGGGAAGGGAAGGGAAGGGAAGGGAAGGGAAGGGAAGGGAAGGGAAGGGAAGGGAAGGGAAGGGAAGGGAAGGGAAGGGAAGGGAAGGGAAGGGAAATCTGAAGCTGAAATACATGTATGTGCAACTTTTTCACAGAGAAAAGGAAAATGGTCCCATAATAATAAGACACAGCTAAGTCAAGACTCCCATGTAAAAACATACCATTTTGCTGATTCACATTGCAGGGATCAACCACAGGAACATTGATAGGCATGGAGCAAGCTGAGGAAACCTTCCATGCATTGGCATGAAGTTGTGGGGTCCCTTCTATCATCCCTGCTGGAGATCTGAAAAGGAAAATATCAGCACTGCAAGCATCCTGCTGACCTTAGGGTCTACATGGATGAGGATTCAAGGTCATTAAAAAGGCTTAGATGCATAGTCACATTGAACAGTCAACGTGCCAAAAGAATTTCCATCTCTGAGGTCTAAAAGAAAGGAGGGCATGTAAAACTTTTTCTTCAATATTTTTTTCATGTGAAAATGTTCCTATACTCCAAGTCTGTTGTGCAAACAAGTTTTGTGACATTATAGCTTGAGGAACTTTGGAGGAAATAAAGTTAAAAAGTAAGGAAAGTGTGCCCTTCTAATTAAAATATTCCTGTGGTTCAGAATTACATTTTTTTACATTTAAATTTGATGTGGGGAGGAAAATCAAGTAGTAGTAAATGTCAGCCATGTGAGGATGACACAAGTATTATCACCCACTCTTTTTCTCAGTGCTCATATATTTGCTCTGAAGATAAGGGAGCAACAAGAAAGGGAAAAGTGCATTCAAATAATATCATCATCTAGTAACTTCTACAAATAATATGGTAGCTTTCTATAATTACTTAGCAAAGCATTTTAGAATGCCTAAATTTTTGACTTTCATATTTATAGAAGTAACTACCATTTTAATTAAGACATTTTAAATTGGTTAGTTTAATAAAGTTTGAGCATGTTAATGAAATTAAATAATCAGATGATTATGTTTAACAAAACTTTCAATTTTTATTAAACAAGATATAAATGTACAATGTGCAACTTACAGAAAATCATCTCTTAAATTTCCATTGAATGTTCCACATAGTCCTAATGTTCTTCTCTTCCACCTGACATCAACTTGAACATAGATCCTCTCTCCATCTTTAGCAAACAGTATCTTCAAACCAAAACTAGTTTTCAGTTGAACAAATAAAGAAGATATATTCTGAATTTCAATAGCCCCTGAACATAGCAAGAGAAGAAGAAAAACAAAGTCACTGAAACCCATCTTCCAGGTTGTACTGCTTTACCATTAAACAAAAAAAAAAAATTGAAAACTCAGAAATAAAATTAAAAATTATGCACAACCTCACCATCAGCCAAATATTTTCTCCATCTGAGCTTATTTCCAGTAACAACACAAATCGGGAATTCCAGCTACTGCCGACAGTAAAAAAATCTCCCACCTTTCTGTACCTGTGAGTTACCTAGAAACCATGCTTGCATCTCTCTTTGGATTTTTTAAATTTATTTATTTTAGAAGAAAGCAATGCAACTGCAAGCCTCTGGAAATGAGAAAGCAAGACAAGAAACCCCTTCTTTCTTAATCTCCAGTGATATTATAAAAGTAAGTAACAGGTGTCTGTAAAGTGTATTGAATCTTTAGATAGAAGGTTCTCTCTTACCACTATTGACATGACATCAGTATAGCGCCTTTCTTGGACTGTATGTGAACTGAGCCCCTGTCAAATTCCCAGCTTTCCTTCCCAGCAAATCCATTATGTGAGGAAATGGAAATTTTACAGTTACAGCATTAATTTGCTATACATTGTTGAGCTACATGCAGCTGAAGGCCTAAAGTAAATCTACCTTCATAAGCAGCCTCTACACATGCACATACACACAGACTCAGGTGAATAAACTGAGAGAGGAAGGTAAAATCCTTAAAGACGTCCTTAGGGGATCAAACTTACTAGATACACACAATTATCAAGAATGTGAACCAAAATATTTTTCATGGAGTGTATTTGTTGCAGACTGTGGAAAGAGACAAAAAAGTGAATAGGGACTAATTTAAATGAAATAAAATGAAGTTACCAATCAAATTATAAAGCAGACCTGTCAACACAGAGCATAACTGAGCTATGAAGCTCACTGTCATAGGAAGCTGTGAATGCCAAAAGTAGTACTGTGACTGGACAAATTTAATGAAGAAAAGACATAACTGCAATCACCAACACAGGACTCCCTAAACTCTGTTTTGCTGAAGCCTGGGTAAGAACTTTACTGTTGCTTTACTCTTTTAGAAAGAGACTAAAATTCTGGTACCTGTTCACTGTAAATTTCAAAATTTAGCAATAACATTTCTACCTTCAGTACTTAATTCTATAATATGCTTTTGAGGCTGGTTTATTTTACTGTCCTTTTCAAAAATGTGAAGTAATCTGTCTGAAATCAAAACATAAGTCAGCAGTGAAATCAGTATAGATCCCATGAAGCACATGGATTCTATTCCATTCTATTTAGTCTAAAAAGCTTTAAACAAGCTAGACCTTAGCATCAAGGTCTTTTCACCTCCTTTCTTTTCCTTACCTCTCTCCCCCTAAACACAAACAAAATGAGTGGAATTTCTAGGTACTCTGTAAGATAAGAAATGCAAAGAAATGAGGGCATAATGAAGAACTGTTTCACAGACGATAAAAGTAAATTTCTATAACTATTACTAATATTCTAAGAAATAAGTGATTGTATGTTTAAAGAAATTACTTTTTCATAGATTGATATTATTAAAAAGTTTTGGAGCATATAAAAGACAGAATGTGAACTCTGGTCATATTCTTCTCCATGCACTTCTTACCATTGAGGTTAAAAACGTGGTTAGGGACAGTTTGGATTTGACCATATCTTGTGAGAGTTACTTGTTTCTTCACATCATCTTCAAGAACTAGTGTTAGAGACTCAATGCAGGCGTGGTCAAAGTTCTAAGTAGAAACAAGTTTCACCATCAGAAGCAGGCAATGACATTAATAATACCATGGAAAACAAAACCAAATGAACGGGGGGGAAAATATATAGAAGGGAAATATCAGAACTGTCTTCAGGTAAATCAGTTGTAAAGTATCCCTCAAAGCGTTAAACAAAGCACTCAAAATTGTATGTACAACATAATAAAACATTGCTTATGCATGATCTTCATATGCTAGGAGAATGCATTTTAGCTATTATGGCAGCCTTATAGTAAGTGGACAGAGGTCACCAGATACCGATATAGGGTTCAAAATCCCATATTTGCATGGCCACCCTGGGCACTACTCATAGATGGGTTAACCATTGGTAGAGCTAGAGTCAGACCCTATCTAAATCAAGCTGATGCAACCAGAGCACAAATGCAGCAATGCATGATAAAGAAACTTTGGCACACATGGAGGTGTTTCTCACCTTGAAATGGAGTGATGATCTCTGATAACAGACAAAAAGGACATAAATTCTCCAGTATTATATTACAATAATTTATAAATATCTGACTATTGAAAAATCGTGGCCTATAAACTGTGTCAAACGCATGATTTTAGTGTACAATCCAGGCAGAATTTATGAACCTAAATAATGGACAAGAGCCAATACATAATTAGCTGAAACCAATGCTCCCTGGGGGCCCTGTTGTTTTAATCCTGAAACTTTTCAAGGTGCCTAGAGTCGTACAGAGGGTAATTACCAGTGGCAACCTTGTTTCTCAGTGGCTACCTAACCAACCATTTCATGCCTGAGGCCACCTGAAATGCAGAAACAGCTGTCTCAACACCCACCCAGGAGAAGGAGGTGCTTACAAGAAAGGCAGACAGGCATCAGCTCATAATCAAGCTTTTGAAAGGAGGACATGAAAGAGTCCCAGAATAGGGCATTGCTCCCTGCTGAGGTGTTTAGACATCCCTGTCCTCAGCACACGGTCAGCTGTGAGTCAGTCTCGAAGTCCCTTCTCCTGAGAGCCAAACAGCATCATTAAATCCACTCTCACAGGTAAGTACTCTTTATAAGCACTTTTATTCCTAAAGCCTGTTGTTGAATGTCTGCCAAAATATTTTCAAACAAGTATGTGTGGCGCCTAGTCTCATAGATGGTTTTCTAAAAGGCATTGTTCCAACAAATTAAACAAGCTATATCCAATAAAAATGTAAAGCTACCAAAAAAAAAAAAAAAAAAAAAAAAAAAAAAAAAAAAAAAAAAAAAACCTTGCCTAAATAGTGATGTATTAAACCTACAGTGCTGCCAACAGCAGCTTTTCCAACGCCTGACATCTGTTGGTACTATAACTAAAGGTGCTAAAGGTGTTTATACAACTTTAATGTGAATAAATTAGTAACTCTTTAGACTTGATCCCTCTAAAGTTGCAATAGCTTTTACAAAGGGCAATATAAGATCTAGCAACACAATTACCAAAAAAAGCTGTAAGATGGTTTCAGTTTATATTTTCTATTTAACATAACCAAGTAGTTTACAGCAGAACATATAGAAGATGTGGAATATGGATAGACTTGATTGCTTCAATATTTAAAAAAAATGTGGCTTACCTGTCCACAAGGTGCTTTTTGTAAAGTGATTGTGAATTTGTTATTTCCAGTGCCTTTTACCAAAATGTACTGGCAAATCCCAAGAAAGGTAAAATGACGTCCATCAAACGTTGTGAAATGAGAGCTGCCTGTGATGGAGCATTCAGCTTGAAAGAAAAAGTATAAAGAATGTGCACTTGTATAAGAATGTATCATTATTCTGTAAATTATGTAAGAGAGGGGAAAAAAAGAAACTTTCTCCTGATTTCTAGGTATATAACCCTAACTTTAATCTATCTAACAATAATGGCATTTAGAAAAAAATTAAGCTAGAAACATCTATTTCCACAAATACCAAGTCATAAAGAACACATCCATGTGCAGCTTCTTTCAGTTCTAACTGAGATGCCTATGACTAAAATACAAAATATTTTCTGTTTATTACAATTCAGAAGTATCCTAGAATCCTTTTTTCTTCCTTTTCCATGACTCAGTATGAAAGAGGACAAGCTTCTTTCTCCATCCTTCCAGGTATTATGAAGCTGCTTGTTACCACGGGTATAAAGGGGATGCAGGTGCCATCAGGGCACACATTTTGGTTTTTTTTTTTCAGTTCAAATCAGGAATGCACTGCTGAAGCAAGTCTCCAGCTCATCCTCACTTATTGCACTTTCATTCATATCATGGGGTAGCATCAGAGCACATGAACTAGATCCATTTTGGCTGCAGGAGGTGCACTCTGAGAGTACATGTAACCTGTTCCCACTGCTAACAGCAACTCAGTCCCTAGGATCAAACCATAGTTGTAATGAACCCCCCATGTGCACATGCAACACACACAGGACATAGAGAGGCATTTCTCAATGGCAATTGTTTTACATTACAGATCCATGCTGTCAAGCCTTGCTTGGCAACTGTTAAGCCTCATTACCTCATTCAATGAGGGTTCCTTAATTTGTAAAAAATCTCTCATAAGCTACATAATATAATCCTGTTTGAGGTACAGAACTATCACCACCTGCCTGCTGCATGTTCCTCTGTGTAACTCATTACAGACACATGCTATCTTTAAAGATAAGGATCGTTATTAAAACATGAACTGCTATTACAAAAGAGAAAATCCAGCCCACAGCATCAGAATGATGGTTTTATTATTACTTACAATAAAGTTGCACCTATAAGTGAGGAGATCCTTATGCCTGGCCTAGGTACTGAACAGGCAGTAAAAATACGCCATCTGTGGCAAATAACATTGACTATAAACAAGAGACAGAAAATAAGAAGTGGATGTATCACACCAGGGTAGGGGGTCAAGTGGGAAAAGGCAGGATGAGTATCATCAAGCAAATAACAGCTTCATTCCAGCTGGCCTATAGGTACTGTCAATGTCCACCTGCTTAATCTTTCTCCTAAATTAGCAGCCAAAAGCCTTGGATCATAAATGGTTCTATTGTCTTCAGAAAAGTTTACCTTTTTTGTTATGAAGTGAGAAAAGAGTAATGGAATACAAATACCTGGACAATCATGATCAGTGCAGTTCCAAATGCCACCAACACAAATACTAAAAAGAAAAATCACAAAACAGAGAAAGAGTGTTCTGATCTTTAGCAAAATAAGTAGCTTTGAATTAATGAATGTGCCTTGAATTCACACAGAATAGGCTGTATATTTTAATGATACACAGGCCTCAGACTGTAAAACATAGACAGTAACTATTATTTAAAATCTAAGTTAGACTACGATGTTAAACTAACTATGGACAGTAGTCCTAGAGAGATTAAGCACACAGGCTTTCACATACCAGTTGCTACATTCTTGTTCAATTTTTGAGCCTACAGGGAAAGCAGTTCCATGATAAATACAAGGACAATTTGACAAAGAGATACAAGTTCCGTTTTCCATAATGAGACCTATTGGGAAAGAAGTTAATAGATGAGATACAGAACAAATTAACAAACCCCAGATTATTGCTCTTCCCCCATCTGACTCAAACATTCCAATTTGCCAGAAGGTGATGTCATCAGTCTAAAACAAGGACCAGCAAAAACAGTTGCCCAGTTAGTGCAGAGACCTCAGAGCTCAGCTCCCTAATAAGAAGTTGTCACTCTGAATTGTTGCTTTATGAAAAGTATCTGCCTTAAGCATGTAAAACTGCAAAGACTCAAAACCGAAAAGATTCTGAAATCTCATTATCCTTAGTCTGTCTAGAACTTGGATGGTTCGTAGTCCAGTCAATAATTTTTGTCCAATACAGGTCTCAGAAACTCTGGTTTCTTGTATGGAACATGACACATTCTGTTTAAACAAAATTTCTACAGATTTTTTAATAATACAAATAAAGGAGATTAAATCTGTGCAATATCTTATCGTAGGAAGCACTAGTAACAGCTCCAGATTTTAACTGATATTGCATGCTGAGACACCTTTGTATTCTAGATAAATGTTTATCACACAATAAAGGGCAGAATCACAGTGACAATAACAACAGCTAGGACAGAATTTACAATATTAATAATTTTCAGGTTTTAATTTTAACCACAGTCTATTTAGACATCATTATGATGTTGGATACTAGCTTCACACATATTTTTTGACATAACATTGACAATATTTACCATCTGGACAGTAACAGCCATCTAAGCAGTGCAGATTGCTGCCAAGACAATCTTTTTCAAATGTGCAAGTTGGTGGACAACAACTGATACAGTCACGGTGAACAAAAGTGTCTTCACACTTCTCAGCTAAAAAAAAAACATTGTATATTGAACATTCATGCAATTTCTCCTTCCATGCTAGGAAACCTATTTCTATCAAATAAACATTGTGCAGCTCTTCTGGTATTGATAGGTAATCAGACCAAGTAAAATGGATGTTTTGGAGGAGTTCTAACTGATGAACTATGGTGAAGCTCTTGTCAATATTTAAGTCTTTCTTTAGCAAATCCTTATATCATCACTCAAAAATAAGTTATAGCTTCTGTGACAGGGAAATGTGTTCATATCTCAGCTAGTTCTAAGCCTTGTGCATGAGACTGAGCTGCACTTGATGGGTGGTAGTGATAATAAAGAGTTGGATTAACTACATTAATTCTGTTATAGGGCCAGTAGAGGCTGAAGGGTCTTATGGGACAAGGAACAACAGACCTCCACAGATACTTGCTCCTTCTCCTAGAATATGATCAGCACACATGATGTTTCAAGAAATCCACAGAATCATGAATTTTTTATGAATCTAAATCATAGCAAAATGCAATTAAAATATTCCTCTAGCAAATCGTTGACTTTATTGTTTGCCAGGAGGAGTGAAACTGGCTGATCAGCTTGAGTATCAGGTTTGAGTTCTACAAGGAAAAATGCGGTCAAGATGGAATATTTGAACTGAATACATGGGATATTTCAAAGGTCACATAGTATGCTTTATCAAAGAGTCTTACTACAGGCAGGAAAGTCATCCCTCCAGTCCCGCACCGGGGACCCAGCGTGAGAACATGCTCTAGCGTACTCTGTCACTGCCCTGCAGTATGTTTCATCATCATCCACTCTGAAATGATAAAATAAGAGAATCCTCAAGGAACACAAATCTCACCTAAAAATTTCTGCCATGTGACACAGCACAGGATATTTCACACATAGCTGACACCACTCGGTGATAAAGGCACACAGGGAAAACATAAAAAGGAATGAGCTATACTGAATACACCATTCTGGTTTTATCGTTTGATCTCACAAAAAGTTAATAATTTTAATATTACAACAATGAATAAAACCACTAATCTATTATTTTTAAAAATATCTGCTTGAAGTGAAACAGGACCTTTTCTTGAAGACAATGGACAACTCAACAGTTTCAAGATCCTTATTTCAGGCCTCTCCCTCCTGCATGATGTAGAAACTCTGACCTACACTGATAAAAGGCATTCTGGTTCAAGTGGGAACTTCAAGTCTCCAATTGCCTTGAACTTAGATGAGAAGAACCTTATTAGTGGACTCCTGACCTTGTACTGAGGTTCTCAGAGACAGAAGTATTATCCACTGAATACTGTGGACAGGTTCAGGGATTTACAGCACAGCCTTGGGTAAAGACAAGATTTCTGCCTTAGTCTATACAGAAGACACTGTACAGTGCATTTTTACTAGAATCAAGTAAAAAGGCATTCATTAATGTTTAGGCAAATTCAAAGTTTACTCAGATGTAAGTGAAATACCACCAAACTTCTGTTACTGTGAAAGTTGAACAACTCACAACATTAGCTGTGAAAGATTTGATGCCAAAATAAACTAGTCATAATGTGACATTTCTATTATGAGCATGTTTATGACAGATCAAGTGAGTTTGCCTTTCAGCACATAGGATCATGCTTCCAAAATTAATCGTCTTAAGAATATGTTATATTCTGCTTGTATTCTGCTTTCAACACATCTATTATCAAATCAAACACCACTATACTCTTTGTTACAGTGATCAGAGTCTCTCCAACTCTCCTTATCTAATCCAATTAAATGGGTCTTAACAGAAAGAATACTTGGCCTATACTATGGCCACACAAAAAAACCCTTCATAAACTGACAGTAAGTCACAAAAAGAGAGGTTTCTTTTATAAACAAAATAAGCCTAAATTAATGAAGTTCTGAGAAACAGAAACTTAGCGGTTTTTAACATTCACAAAACTCACATCAACACATATCAGATTATTCACAAAAAATCTAACCCTTCTCCTTAACACCATAGCACTGATTCAATATCCTACCTGAAAAAAATGGTTTTCATTATTCTTCAAAAGTCACAGTAAATTCCTGAGTTACACAGAGATCATACAGAGGAAACTCATCTCTTTTCTGAGCAACATCAATGTTTGCCTACAAACACAAATTCTTCCATCTTGACTCTATGGTAAATCAGAACACTAAATATTCATCAAAAATTGAACTAACAAGTTGTAATGGATTATACTGAGTGATCCTTATGTTTAGTCTTGTGATCCTTTCTGTGTGTTGTTGATTAAACTGGTGATACTCTGAGAATTATATACTCTGGAAAAAATCCTCCTATTTCTGATAATTACTTCTTCATTTGAAAACCTCACTAAAAACAAAGTAGTACATTGCCCAATTATCTCTTCAATTAATGGAGTACAAGTTTAACTTGAATGACAAGAACTAATCAGGAGTCTGGAGAGCTAAGGGAAAAATACCAGGTTGCCTACAATGCCAGCAGCTGAAGGAATGTGACTCCCACCAAAGCAAATTAGTTGAATTTCTTTTGGCAGCTCTGAATTTAACTAAATGGCACCATTTTGTACAAATTCTACTAATTTGAATGATAGTGGTTACTCATAAAAAACAGTCCAGCTGTGTCTGACAAATGGCCCAGTTCCTCCAGTATTGTTGAGATTTCTTCCTAGTATCATCTCTATGTAGTTCTGTTTCAGGGCTTCCAGATACAAGTTTCATGGGGGTTTTTGTGATTAGCAACTCATCTTTTGTCATGAGTGATTCTCCATGAATTTACCTTGTCTAATGTTTCCTTGAATCTATATAAGCCCTTAGCAATCAAAATATCCCTTCTCAGGCTCGTTCTGCATCCTTTGTTCCCACACAAATCACCCCCTGAGAAACCCCATCTCTTTCATTTTGAACTTGGTTCTTCCCAACTTCCCTCAGTGTTCCTTCATTCTAGTTCCACAAAAAAGACTGAGCATTCATTTCATGTGTCAAGATCAAAACCACAAGAATTCCAGTACGTACCTGCAAAGATCATTCATACAGCTTGAAATATAAGAATAAGGATCTATACTTTCATGACAGCTGAGAAAAGGAAACTGTAGGAATATTTGGCACTTGAAGAATATGTCCTGTGCATTAAGGAGAATCAGTAAATGGAAGTTAGCCAACATGTTCTGAACAGGCATCATTCTCTTTAGCTTTGTTTCCCTAGTCTAAGGTCCTTTATATCCTCATTAAAATTTGAGCATGGTGCAGTCTCAATTTACTATTATATGTCTTTCATTATTCTTCCTAAAATTTTCCCTCTGTGCCTAGGCCTGCTTGACTGCATGCTGGTCCTGAACCACGTGGGATGAAAAAGTGCGAAATGACAAAGAAAAGCATTTTGTGTCAATGCAGTAGCTGACCTGCAACTATTTCACAATCATTAAAATAATGAGGTGTAAGATGCCAGACCTGGGAAATGAACCCAAGTTTAATGCAGTAATGAAGAGCTCTGCCAGCAGACTGGTGCCACTTGGCACATCCAATCTGAGCCTTTGTACTTTTAAGCTAAATGTATGAAGAACTTCAGGCACTCCCTAGCAACAGCTCTGATCTGAATCTTTCCCAAAGCCTCAATGCATTTAAGGCTTTTTCAACATTGTGTATATTGTTAGATTCTTGTACCATCAGTAGGCAGTGAGGATTAAGAAAATACATGTATACATATGCATGTTTCTATGTATATACATAAAATATAATTAATGTACCTCAGTGGATTCTGCATTGGCTGAGCAAGGACTGGAAAAA
The DNA here is from genome assembly GCF_965231275.1 of Zosterops lateralis. Classification (NCBI taxonomy): domain Eukaryota; kingdom Metazoa; phylum Chordata; class Aves; order Passeriformes; family Zosteropidae; genus Zosterops; species Zosterops lateralis. The sequence goes on from NC_139765.1 coordinate 34,901,971, forward strand.
TCTGAGGCAGTAGGGACACAAACTATATCATCTGAGGCTTGCACAGCCCAGCTATTTGCAAATTCAGCAATGTCTTCTGTATATTCACCTACTGCATAAAAACATTGGGAAAACAATAAAAAAATTGTCAACACAAACACGTAAGACAGCTTTGAAAATTTTAGTTATTTTTCAATGTGTTCATTACCTCGATAACAAAAGATTTCAGAGTACAAGTCATAAAGAAAAGTAATATCTTTCTTTTTTTATTTCAGGTTGTATTTTAAACCACATTTAAATAAAAATATTGAAAAAATACATGATAGGTGTTGACTTGGGATATTTTAAGTGCAATCACTGATAATTTCATTAAAAATATACAAATAATGACAAGTGTAAGGCATTGAATACTTAAGAAAAAATACATTTCTTTGAAGCACTTGAATTCTTTCATGATGTTTCACAAAGGTCAGTTAGTACTATTATCTCCCTCCTTTTCCCTTATTGCAGAAAAGCCCAACAACACACACCCCCGAGATGCCCAGCTCTCCTTACAGCAGGAGCACTGGAGAATTAACAAGATGCATGGCTGGAAGTCATGGCAACAGGCTTAGATACACGAACATACAAGAAGGTTGGCAGTAAAAAAACAGACACAAAATTCCCATATACTTGCAGCAAGAACTAAATATTGCATTTTCTCTACATTCTTAATTAGGTTAAAAAGGGTATATTGCCTCCACTTTGAAGAACTTGATGGTCATTGCCTATGCTATGGTTATCTGTATCTACAGGGCTAGGAGACAAGATATAAATGAAATCAGCTAGAGGGTTAGGTTTTTTTTTCACAGAGCTATACTATAGAAAACTTAATCTAACTTCTACCACAAGAGGTATGAAGTTGGACACTGCAGTGTGGAAAGCCACAAAACACGCTAATAGATCTCCACAAATAAATGACTATAAGATCCTAATCATCAATCTGTTTTACTTAAGAGTAAGAAAGAGTTAAAATATTTCTTCCTGTCTGACAGAATAGTTCTTTATACAGAAAACCGTTCCTAAACATAAAAGGCTGGTGTCTGATCTAGAGGTGAACCTGCTGATATAACTCTGCTTCTACAAAAATATTATAAATACTTTATGTACATTTTGACATGGCTTGAAAAAAAACTCTAAGTCTTTCAAAAAATGCCACAAAATAAAATCATTGTCATTGAAACAGTTCTATACATAGATATGGTCTTGCATATTAAAGCAATACAAAGATGGCATTAAAGATGAAGATAAGGAAATAGAAAATGAGTTCGTTTTTAGACTGTACTTTGAAATGGAATATTATATGCCTCTCAGTTGCTTATTTATTTAAGCATTACAAATAATGAGCATTTGGACTCTGGAAGACTCAGGATAGATATAAGAGCTACTACCTTTACACTATTCAGGAAAGTAGTTCAGCTGGGAGAGAGAAATAATCATATCAAATGATTGATAAGATTTAGAAATTCTTAGGAAAATGTTGCAGCTTGGAAGGGATCTGAATTAGCAATCTATTCTTGTGAAGATTTCAGAATTTCATCCTTTGTATTTGCTGAGTCAAGGCACCATTTATACAACTGGTTCAGGATTAAGGTGATTCATTTGGCTCTCACTTGTACACTGCACTAATGCTATCATTTCTGACAAAGAAAAATGCTAGATGAAATGATCATGTTGAAAAAATTTAGCTCTGAAAATGAAGACAGGTATGAGCTGGAAATCTTTTATAACAAATAATACATTTAAAGATACTGAAATTACTGGATATCTTTTATAACAGATAATACAGCTAAAGATACTGAAATTACTGAATTTTAGAGATCACGTGAATTCATTATTTCCTCCAAATGTTATTTTTCTCTATTATTACACATCAGCAGACTAAACTGGTTATTAAACATACTCTACTCTGGTGTGCAGAAGTTACTGCACAAAACTTACTGCTCTCATGGCAGAAAAGGCATGAAAAATTTATATTAAGGTAGATTTTTAAAGAGTCTGTAAAGATAGGTACAGTGAGCATTCCATCCCTAAGGAAGTTTTAAAGCTCCACTACCAATCATAAAAAGCAGGGAACAAAGTTATTGTGGGATACCTTTGTGATGCAAGAACATGCAGAGCCATGGGACTAGATTCTCTCAGCAGTTAATGGTAACAGTAAGATAATCTTATTTTGTTTGTATAAGAGAGTGAGAAAAATCCTCATATTTTCAAGCTTGTTCTTGTTCCACTTTTGGGTTTGTTTTTTTTTTTTTTCACATTAGTTGCAAGTAGTGCAAAAGTCCCCATAGAGTAGTCCCTACCTAGGCTACAGAACACTAGTTTAAAAACTCATCTCTGCCTCAGACACAGCACAAAGCAGCTCCTCATCCTAGAGGGTAGTCAGAGGCCCATAGTCCATCACACCAACAAGGGACTCCCAGAAAACAGCTTGGAAATTTATTTGTTTCAACTTGGATTTTTATGATTCTGCTATTAAAAAATAGACTCGAGATGGTGCTCTTCCCTCCATCTTTCAACACAGAGAAAACCATAAATATTTATGTATTTATTGTTTGAAGGCATTTCATCAGCTAGTATAAACATTCTCCAAGTGCTTTGCTGATCAAGAGGCTTAAATGCACACATATAAATACTTTCTTGAACTAGGACCTTTTCCCTTTGCATGTTCAATGATGAGGAGAAGCAAAAGTTGAGCAGATTTACTATTTTATTGAAATAACTGAAACAGGAATGCCTTTTTACAGCATTGTATCTAAAGTGAATATGGAAACTGTTCACACAAAGTAAGGTTAAGCTGTTTACTTACTATTTTGGAGTATCAGGTCATCATATTTATTGCCATTAAAATTTCCACAAAGGCCACAAGGTTTTCCCTTATGATCTTCTGTCAGCTTAATATAAATACCAGAGCTTCCATCCCAAGCAAGAGAAAAACCAAACGTAGTCTTCACCAGAATATAGTCAGCCAGTCTCTCAATGAAAGCATTTCCAACTGTCTGAGGCAATACTAGTCTGGAAAAATATAGTCTACATCAAAGCTCTCAGATGAGATTAGGTTCATGCTAGAAAAATACCACATAAAACATCACCTTTCAACTCAACAAACACTTTTGCCTGGGTGTACACAGTCACTCCAATTTCCCATCATGGTTTTACTATCTAATGTTTACTTCTTATATCAACCATCAAAAATGAGTGTTTTCTGTTGTATACACCTATCAGTTGTCCCAATTATAGGCTTGAAAGAAGAACGTATCTTTACTTTCAAAGCTGGGCACACTGCATTGAGGAATACTTGAGCTCACGAGCACGCTGCATTGGGCAAGGAGCTGCATGGTGCTATGATCACCAGCAGCCCTTCTGGACACTGGGTTAGAGATCTAACTGCAAATGGAGGAACTTGCAGTACAGAAAACATCACTGACAAAACAGTTGCAACTCTTCCTCCTTTGCTGAAAGACCACTGGGCAATAATAAGCACAGATCTAATCCTAGTCTTCCAAAGTTGTTTCTGTTGCTTCTGTTATCACCCTAGGTACCATTCTCAGATACTAAAGGCATTACAAAAGGGATGGCTAAAGCACCTCAACAACTTTCTTAAAATTCCTGTACTTTATCAACCAGTAAAATATACTTTTGAGAGCCTTGGGCACATAATCTTACTTACAAAAAGAAAGGTAAATTTGAAGGTTAAATGTACCTCAGAGATATTTTGTGCAGTTTTTGCCCCAAAGGGGCTAAAGATCTTTGTTTTAACCAATTCAGTCTCATCTAGAAGAAGATCATGTCTTACATTAGCTATAGCTACCAAGAATAAATAATGATTGCCTTGTTCAAAATGCTATCAGGATGCACCATGGATTAGCTAGGACTGCCTGACACAGACTTTGTAAAAAGAAGGAATGAGTAATGGTTAGGTTATAGCTGAGAAGTTGAACACAGTAAATGCAGGGAGTGTATTCTATCCTCACTTGGGTATTACACTAGTACTGTTACAGCTGCTCACACTAGAGCACTATCAGCCTCAATACAGAACAGCAAGGGATCAGTAAAGGTACAGATTAAATTAATTTATCTGGATTGTGTAAGAAGCATCACTTTCCCAAACTCCACATTATCTTTTTGCAATAGAATATTAAAACTCACTATTAAAACACTTACCTGACTCCATTTTTTCTTACTTCATGTCCTGAAATCATAATTTCTTCCCGGTTTGAAAAAAATAAACTGATGGACCTATGACAAGTATATACTGAACCATAACAGTGAGGACTGTTATGAACCTTTGAGGGGAAAAATAGACAACAATAAGAATAAATGCTTGTCCTCAATAATTTTGCACCATTTTTATTAAACTCATATATGAAATTTAACATTTTTATGCTCTAGTTACTCAAAGAGCTTCACAAATAAATACCTAGAATGTTACAAAGTCACATTCTAGTCACAAAATCAAAGTCACAATTACAAAGATATGCAAAACTCAAAGTTCACGCTACACAATACTACTGAGAAATACAGCAACTGTTTAATAGTGCATAGCATCACAGGCCAGTGGTCCAAATACTGGAAGAAAGAGTCAGGTATTTTACACTGACAAACTTCAGAGACACTGTAGTGAGCTAGATTATAGAGGCCAAGGTAGGAGCTTGTTAAATGCACTGAAGAGATACCTCTATTTCTCTGTTTCTAGAAACCTGATCTATAAAACAGGATTACAAAGCAATACAGAACCTCAGTGTAATAGCAACATTCTCCCTGCCACCTGACTGATCTTATGATAATATGGAGCATGTCCTCCTCAACCACTCAGGATTTATTGAGACTTTGAAATGCTCCCACAGATTACAGAAGGCATCTAAATTACATGGATCTGTTAAAATCCATTTTGCACTGACTTTCCAGCCCTGCTAATGGAGAAGGGTAGATTTCTCTGGAGTGTGCTTCTCTCCATTATACATACACAGCATAATGAGCCAGGGGATTGGTTTAGTCGCATATCAACTTATCTTGCTTGACTACAGTACTCTCAGGACATTAAAACTGTGGGCATGTGCTTGAGCAAAATTTACAGAGTTTTCATTAATCTCAGTGGGAATGAGCCACTCAAATCTGTAGGATGTCCTATAGTGCTTCAAAAGCCTATGAGCTCATTTTAGACACCACTGAAGAGAGAGGGAATGTGTTTTGAATCTTAGATGCCTCTCATTACCCAGATTAAAATATAGACAGAGTTCAGATAGCTCAAATATGACTTTTGTTACTCTGTGTGTCGTCATTCTCTGAGAAGGATGGGAATTTCATTACCAGTTTACTTGACACTGCTGTGAAACTAAATAAACTTGTAATTGGGAACATTTTACCAACATAATGATGGAGGCTGTAAATGTAACTGTTTTGAAGAAAATATCTGTGAGTAAATACATACAGGGCTCATGAATACTTGAATTAATCTTCCCTGACTGACACTAAATCTGGAAGTAAAAAACAGTTACTGTTTCTTTGGGTGAAATAAACTAGACCAGGAAAAGCATTAGGAGTCTTTACATGTAAAAAAATAATCATAATTAAAGACAACAGAAAAGTTATTAGTGCTGGCAGATGGCTTCTATGTAAAGCTATCCCAGGACAGAAACACAATAAAGGAAAATCAAAATAATTCTTATGTGTTCTTCTCCTCTTTAGGGGTGGATTATTAAATCCAGAAGGACTATAATGCTAGGATTTGGCAAGGTTTTTGTCTCTCCATTGCCCAGTCTGTCTACAGTCTCACATTACTTATGACTTTGCTGAGTAAACATTTTCAGTTTTTAGTAAAACATGACATTTGTTCCAGCAATTGAATAGAACCTTCTCTCCTTCAGAGCCACTGGAATCCACTGGCATATTGATTCCAGATTTTCATATAATCCTGGACTTTGCTACAGCACTTTCTGAAAACCTTTAAGAGGTCACAGCTTCATATAGAGTACAAATAATTAAAATGAAATTGTGAAAGGAAGGTGTAACAGCACCTCTCTGTAATTGAGTAGGTAAAAATGGCAGTTTTAATGATAGATTTCTCTTCACTAAGTGCTGTTATCTGAAGTAAGAGGTCATCTATTTATAAATGAAAAACAGTCTTCAGAGCAGAAATCAGCATCTAGATCTGCCCTCATGCCTACGACCACAAGAAGGAGCCCTCTTGTCCCTTCTTCCCTGCCCAATTAACACCAAATCCCAACCACTGTGAATAAGGTCATATAATGATCTTGTATCCTCTCCCCACCGTAACCACCAGCCTGACAAATAGGGCATGTCTCTACAAAGAGGGTATAGGCCTGAACTCTCCCTGACCCACAGTCATTAACCACAGTCACAGTCATGGATACTCAGCAATTTGAAGAAATTACTAAAAGGAGTGCCTTCCATACTTAGGTCAAGATATAAGCTTTTGAGCTGTTAATCCTCTCTGCAGGACATAGAGGTTCCAAAATTAGAATGCAAATCCCTAGAGAGGACAAGATGAGGAGCAAATCCCATTGGCCAGGGAGGCAGATCCTCATAGCGTGCCAATAGCTGTGAATTAGGGCCCAGCACATTCGTGTTCCTCGCTATTAGGCAAGTGATAGCTGCTTGCACTTTACTCAGCCACTCAATAGTTTTTTACAAGCTGATAGCTGAAGTTTATTGACATTTCTGGGGTCTAGTTTAAGACCCACTTTTGCTCCAGAAAGGAGAGAGCAGAAATCCCATTTAGGATCAGAGGAGTAAGAAATACTATTTTTAATATACTAACTCTTTTGATTATAATTTCATCAATATTTGAGTTACTGTATGTAGGTTTAGGCTTTTCCAGAAGTTTTCACATTTCCACAGTTTTATATTTAAGTAATTAATGCCCAGTTTGGTACATTTATTGTCTCTCTACTTATTTTACTTACTTACTTACTTACTTTCATATTTACTTACACACTTATCTCTAGTGTATGTTTACATACTTACCCAAACAGTGTATTGGGGTTCCAGAGTACTGCAGTCTTTTGCAAATATATAGGAGCAATTTCCTGGGAAGTAGTAGTAGATGCCATCAAACGTTTCAAAATTATATTGTCCCCACGATTTGCAAATCCCATCTCGGTCCTTACCAGTGTTAGGTACTGGAAAGAACACACTGAGCTTACAAGAAGCATGGTCATCAAAAATTAGCAAGTACAAAAGATAAATTTAAATAAAGTCAGCACTCTTATTTAATCTTAAGTCTGCAGTTTTAGCCATGTGCAATCATCATTAAGTTTTTTATTTGTGTCAGTGGAGACATTTTAATTACAAGTAGAGGCAACGGATTTAGATATTCTGCAGATCCTGCAAGACAGTTCTTGTTGATACCTACATACAGCAGATTGCAGAAACTAGTGTATTTAAATAGTGGGTAATTTAAATTGCAATAAGCCACTGCTTGTTAAAAGAAATGTAGTGGTTTTTTGGTTATTCAGCTAACTTTAAAAAAAGCTGTCTGTCTACTGATATACTAGGCAATGGTCTATCTGTTATGGTATCTATATATCATTACAGCCTAAGTGCTAAAATATGGGCATTTCTGATGTTACTTTCTATATGTCCATAATGCATATAATTTTAACCCTCGTAGCTACTGGCCCACTGAGAGTCCTGCTACAGAATAATCACAAACAAGCTGGTAACAGTATTTTTTTCAAAATCTGTATCCTAAATCTTCCTGAAAGCTGTCACTAAACTATTTTGGCCCAAAAAACTTACCAATTTGGCACCTGCTTCCTTGAGCCTGAAATAACTGACAGTCACAGTCACCTGCCTCTGTGCAGGTTGCTCCATTAAGGCACTCCTGATGGCATGAACCTGTAAGCAAGCGTTCCAGCCTTTTACTAGATACAGTATTTTGCAAACAGGCTGAGTTTAATCTCAACCCAGTTAAAATCCACTTTAAAAACTCAGTTAAAATTTTTTACTGTTAAATCATGAGCTGCTATATTAGCTGAGAAAATTAACCAACAACTATCTCCACTTTTTACCATATGCTTCATTTTGCAGAATACTTTGTGTTCCTTGGTTAAAAGAGAAGTAAGGTTCTCGTTTGGTTTGAGACTTATAAACTAACAAAGGAGCAAAAGGTCAACCTCCTCCAAGCAAACAAAAGGTCAAGTTCCCATGTAAAGAAATCAAATCTCAGTCCTGCCGATCTCAAAATATACAGGACACAGATTCATTCTAATTCACTAAATTCAGCATAATTTATACATATACTCAGCTTCTCCCTCCTAAACATTACTGCAAAGGGCACATTTAGTTTATGACCAAGGCAGAATATATATTTTAGAGAGTCAAAACCAGTCCTAAACAACCTTCCCCAAATGCTAAAAAAAAGTCAGCTAAAAGGTTATTTCTGCTTCAGTGGTGACTGGAGTCAGAGACTTTAGATTCCATGGGAATGGCTTGTTTTATGTTATAATTAGTAATTTTTTCCAAAAGCAGTTACATTAAATGGTTTTATAGTTTGTTTGAAAGCTAAGACCTCTTTGTGATTTACTAATCATCCATTGAGGTGGGTCTAAATCATCATTCCCCAAAAGTGGAGAAGAAAGCTAGTCTCAAAGAAAAACATCAGTTTTTGCAGATAGTTGCTTGCCTTCTTGGAGTAGGATTAAAACTCTACATTACATACAAAACTTCCAATGTTGCTGATGGAGATTAAAAAAGCATTGCAAAAGGCGGGAAGTAAATGAAATAAACAGGCCCTTCCGCTCCCAATGAGGCACAGGAAAGCTGCTAGTGACATTAAATGGGAAAAAAAAATGGAATCTTTATAGTAAAGGTACACAGAAGCTACCAGTGTTTAGGAATATCATCTGTCATTGTGAAAATTCCTTTCCATGCTTAGTTTTGATTTTTTTCCATTTAAGAACTGCTTTCCAAATATACATAGATACTCTGAAAATACCAACAAGGCAAAACTATTGTTTCTATAACAGCATTAACAGGGAAATCTTTTGCTGTCCTTAGAATTTTGAGTTGTAAAATTGCATATATTAATTTACATAGAAAAATGTAAAAGAAGGCGCCTGCCCAGGTGTTTTCCAATGATACCAAAATTCCAGCCAAAGTTGCATGCAGTGAACTTTTCTGCAAAACAATTTCTGTAAACTGAGCTGGCTTCCCATGTTTGTCCAATGCTTAAATTCCTACAGGAGCAGCTTCATGCTCATTGCCTGAGTACTCCTTTCCTTTTGCACAGCCAGTTATAAGCCTCTCTGACATCCTCTGACAAGGCCAGAAAAAAAGTGGCAAAAATGAAAATTTGTAAAAGAACTAAATTTTTTTAAAAAATTAAAATAATAATTAAAAAACCTCAAAAGATTTGCTTCATTAGCTGTTTGGATTTAGTTGAAAGGTCTTTTTTTGAAAGAACAATTTTAACAGATTTTTTTTTTCCATATTTAACATTGATAAAACCAGATAATGAGACAGGACAGAGTTTTGTAGGGGCATGAAGCAGAGGGCTTCCACAGCCTATGGTAACCCAGGGGAAGAAGGCAGCATTTTCAGGGCTCTCTTCTCCTGCAGGTGAGGGGCACAGCACTGACCTCCTGGTGGACTCCGCATCAGGGCCCCATGATGGTGCAACCGAGAGGCAGCTTGAACCTGTCAGAAATATAAAAGCAAAATCAGGGGTTTGGTGGTTTACCAATCAATTGATAAAAGCCTGAAGCCTTGTACTCAAACATTTGGTTGGGACTTTTAATACAGAAGAGTAATTTGCATCTCAAGTGCATGGCACAGTCGTGGGTGCTGCTGGAGGGATTGGCAGCCTGGGAAGGAGAAGCGCTGTCATTTTTGAGGAGATTGGGAAAAGATACAGCTGCTATGTGAGCTCACTACTGGCTTCTCAGCCATGCCCTCTAGTCCCAGTGAGTCACCGAGGTTCCACATAGGAAGTTTTGCATTTACATTTGGAAGGAAAAGGATGGAGAGAGAGTGCAATCTGCCTTTTCATTTCCCTCAAATACCCATAGTTGAAGAGTTGCCTCTATTGCTTCTGCTCCCCTGACTCATGCTCCGTGCCACACCCCGAACATCCCACTATGGCCAGTCTACTGCAGTGGATTTTGTGTTCTCCTTGACATCCTTCAGAATTGCATTTTGGTTCATTCCAAACAAAAGAGAAAGCAGATCTGCCTCACCTGCTTCCTGTTTGGGAACAGGGAGCCCCACACTAGGAGGAAGCCCTGCATCTGGGCCAGCACTCTGATACTGCAGCTTGTCACATCACATTTTCCCTTCCAAGAACTGATCCCAGTCCAGACTGAAAGTACTCTGGGGGTTTTGCCCCCACTAGTCTGACTGGAAAGTTTACCAGGACGAAGTGCTGAGTACTTAAATATTTCCCACTTACATTTATTCATGGCCAGTTTAAATCCCTTACTTTATAGATCTGATCCTTTTTGCTTAAGTAGCTCTTATTCCCTCTGTTTTTAACTTATATCTTACCTGATATTCTATGAAAAAACAGTTACGTTTCTGCAGTCCTCCACAGACGTAAGTGCCAGCCTTTAGCCACACAACTAAGTGAAGGAATTATTTTATTCTTTGCTTGTAAGCTAATTTCTTTCTTCCCTCCTGACTCCACTCATTCTTCACATCTTGAGTTGGAACTGATGGATCTCAAACACTCATTCAACAAACATTCCTTGCTCAACACCATGCAAGGAACATTTTAGGGTTAGTCTTGCCAATGCCCCTTACAGTGACAGAGAAACTTTCATTTTCTAAATGGAAATATATTGTGGGATGCTTCCAAGTAGTACAATCTGTTTAAAATCAACCTGAAATAGATTTCATTGAATCACCACCTGGAAGGCCCCCTGCACCAAAATTATTCCTGGTGCCCATGGTCCATTGCTAGCTGCAGAGGGCCCCTTTCCTCCCTGCACAACAGGACCCATTTCCATTTTTTCTGATAGCGACTCCAAGCCGCTCGCCTCAGAAAAGCTTCTTTTGGCCTTTGCATCATTTCGCGTCCTTGGTGCAACAGCACTTCCCTGCTGAGGCCCCTCCAAGGACACCGCCAGTCCTGCTTCTCTCAGAGGCTTGTTATCCTCAGTGTAGTGTTTCACACCAGCTGCATTCTGACTCGGCAGCAGCACACAGATCTCAAAGGGTCTTGGAGAAAGTCACCCCTGGTTCGGGTGCAGGCTCCCTGAAACCCCCTGAGGCGGGACCATCTCTGGCTGCCTGCCTATCTCCTTCAGAGAGGTTATAACCCTTGGCTGGGCTCCTCAGCCAAGTGTGTACAAGCGGGGGAACAAGATTCCTCCATTTAGGATTGAATTTCAGCACAACATTGCTGGGATGCAGTGCTGAGGCAGCGTGGGGCCGGGGCGATGGGAACCAGGACTGGGCCGGAGCCGCCAGGGCACCGTGTCCAGGGGGAAGCCTTGCCAGTGGCACCCCACGGTGCCTCTCACAAACACAAACAGCTTTCCAGCTTCTGTTCACCCCCACAAAAGACAGCGGTGCCCCGGGTTTATTTCCCATGGTGTGTGTCAGTTGGCACGGCAGGGTGGGTTGCCCACTGGGTGCTTTGCAGGGGGAGAACAAAGGCATTAGGCCACAGCTCAGGCGGGGTGAGCAGGTGGGGAGTAGCTGCTCCTCCTCACTGTCCTCCTATTACCACAGCCCATCTCCCCACAAAGGGTCATTTGTAAGGATGGCAAAGGCCCAGAGCAGAAAAGGGAGGAGGGTTTCCCCACCCTCCTGCTTTTGGAGGTATAACCTACCTCGGCTGTTACAAGATCTCTTTTCTGTCGAGTTGCATTAGACTCATTTCTGGAAGAAAACAAAAAGGATCTTGTATTATCAAAGGTCTCTGAAGCAACCTGAATAAGCAAGTCCCCAGAGAGAAGTGTTTCTCTCTGATTACCATCACTTTGTCAAAGAGGTCTTTCTTGGGTTAACATTTAAAAAGGTGATTCTTTTTTTTTCTTTTTTTTTTTTTTTCTTTTTCTTTTTTTTTCTTTTTTTTTTTCTTTTTTTTTTTTACATTGTCTCATTTTACAGAATTGGGCAGCAGTCCAATCTCTGCTTGGACAAGGAGGTACCTGGATCTTTGGGGAGACATAAATAGGCAAAACAGACTTACACAACAGGATACAAAACTGTAAACCAGCTTCATATTTACTTCATGCTGCATGTCAGTGGCTACAAGTTCCCCAGAGCGTTGCTTGAATATACTCTGATGGTACTTTTGATAGCAAGAGACGACTCTCCAGCTGGAGCCGACTTTAATTTGTGATTAAGTTTAGAACGAAGGACATCAGACTATAAAACACACTTAGTTCTTTCAACACTCCATGATGGCATATTATTTGACATGCCTGTGTGTCCGCTAGATGTATTAGAAGTCATAAGACACACAAAGCTACATCCAACTTGATGCTTCCATTGAAATTGATGGCATAGATCCCATTTAATTCAATGGGATCAGGAACATTGCCTAGTTTGGGTTTTGTTTGGATTTCAGCTTCTATGTGAAAATTTGTATTGAAAATGTTTATTTTAAGGCTGTATAGCACTTACTTCTCTGTGCTTCAAATAGCAACTAGGATTTTATCATGCAGTTAAAACTGTAGATGGATACTCATTTAATGTATTTTTCCAGTCATGAAATCATGATCTCATGCTGTTTTCATTCCATTATTTCTCTAAGCTTTCTTGAGACCATAGAAGTATCATTTTTCATAAGGATCTCCATTTTTCAGAGGACCCATGCCCATTGCATAAATACTTGGAAGAGACTTGTAAACATTCTGAAAGTGTGTTCTACATCCAACCTACATGTAGATGACATTTTACACGTTGAATTCAAGGCTATATTTTACTTTCTAACTTGCACTGCATTGCACTTGCTCGTTCTTGTTCTGTTTGTAGGACTTGACAAATAAGGAATAAAAAACGTACCTCAAAGTTCTTCTCAAAAGAGAAAGTTTGCAATAAGATCCTGTAGATTAAAAAATTATGAAGTTAATAATTTTTTTTCTACAGCATCACTTTGCCCTTGGCAAGCAATGTCAAGTTTAAAACAACATTATTGAATTTCAGGGTTTAACAATTCTGAGTTTTCCAGGGCACCTTTGTACAAACTCTGTATTCAAGGAATGTATGCACTCCCTCCTAAGAATTTGATTCTCCCACACAGTCTTCACCTGCAGGTTTTCATGGTTGTAGTTCTGGTACATGCTACCATGAAGAAGTGAAAAGAGTTCATACTTCTTTAGAGGCTCAGAACAAAAAAATAGAACAGGTAAACAGGTAAAATAGAACACTCAGAGCTTTCTAGAATCAAACCTCCAGGGTTATAATACTTTTCTGACTTGTTGCCTGTAAGACTTAATTGTAAATAATTTTAAATTAGTCCATGCTTAAAACAAGCCAGCAAATGAACAAAATCAAACAAAACCACAAAAAAACTTTTTATATTACATTAGAAATCTTTATAATTGTAGCAAGGAAACGATCTATAAGATCCAGTTGCATTACATAGAAAATAAGACAATTTCTATAACTAGAAGAGCAATTATTTACCTTAGCAGTCTAAAAATGCTTCTGACAATAATAGCAAGAAGGACAAGAAAGTTAGACTTTGTTCATAAAAAACTGTTTTCTAACAAATTCAGATATAAAAAACTACTCTTAAAATTTTATATTTTAGTTTCTACAACTGTGAGAGAGAATTATGATATATACTTGCTTAAATTGCATTTACAAATTCCAGCAAGGTCAAAAAAATATAATGCTTGAAAGAGAACTAGCTGTAATATAAAAATATTTAGAAAAATATTTGTAAATATTAGTATTACTACAAAAAAAAGAAATAAAATTCTTACCTTGCAAAGTGGACAGCAGTGAATGAAGCAAGAATATACTCCATGGTATCATTAAACTGAGCTTTCCTACAATGTTCATTTCAGTATAAGTTAGAAAAATGGAATTTATCCAAATTAATAGCTTTGATTATATGGCATCTTACAACCATTAATTTCCACAGTGTGCTTAAATCCTTTAGCGGTTAGATAATTGGACTCATTACTTAAAGTAACGCAATGCAAAAGTGGAAAAGAGCAGGGGACATCAAGCTTGGTAGCTACATACAGCTTCAGGAGCTTTGCGAGTGTTGCGTACAACTTCCTGGCTGCATGTCTCTCATTAGCAATGCATGGTAGCTCCTCAGCACAGTCTGTATTAGTTACACTTCCACCAGACCTGAGAGTATTACTCCCCTGTTGAATTGAATCGGCCCTTTATAACACAGCAGACAATGACAGAAATGTTGCCATGTCATGGTGGTTTGAGAGATCCTTCTGTCGTCACACACCTTTGTGTGCATTGAGGCTTGAGCTGAGGGCTATTCTCTACTCTTTAGTATGGCAAAATATTTTTGCAAGACCATGAAATAATACCACTGTATAAATTATAACTACATGGCTTTACATATTAACATACTAATGCTTTTTCTCTGTCCTGAAAGGAGAGAGATGAACTTCTATTAAATAATACATCCAGCTTTTAAAGAATATTCTGGATGCCTTTCTGGGTCTAGTTTGCTTATAGCACAAAAGAAGGCTTCTCAGAGGATAATTATATTTTGGTTTTAATAAATCAGGTAATGAAGACTTTGTATTAAGAAAAAGGAGAAAAAAGTCAACAGAGCCAAAGGGTTTTATTTATAATTTTTAATAAAATATAAAAACATAGTTTTACCAAAATTAAAAATTATAATTTTTAAAATAAAGGTCTCTTACCTGATTTACCATAATGTAAACAGAATCATTGAAAAGCACAGCTTTAAAGACACATATAATGCTACTCAAAATTGCTGCTGCTCATTTTATTTTGGAAAGCCTATATTTTGCCTACCCTCCATTCTTCCTAGGAGGTGCTTTGTGAGACCCTCTGAGCATGCTACAGAAGGTGTGGTTGGACCCAACTGAAATTTAGAAGTTAATGTCCTCTCTTGGGTAAAAAGTTCTCCCATCCTTTCTTCTAGCCCTCTTTCCTAGATGGACAAGAGAAAGCAAATGAAAACTTGGCTTCTCCAAGCATGGACAAGGACAAAAACGTGTCCACACAGCAGCCAACAGCGCTAGTGAAGGTTTGGGATCACTGATGGCACAAGGGTACTTATTGCAAACTGATTTGTAGCACTACACTCTGTGTGGAGTATTTAAGAACTATTTTTATTACTGTTGGATCTGAGACGCTGACATTCCCGTAGTTGCATTTCAAGAGCTTTTTGCTTTGCTTTTACTCCTAACTAGCTATGGGCTGCTCCATGGATTGGCTGTTTGTCTGCAGCTGGACTGCATCTCTCAGCTCAGTTGCACCATCTCATAAACCTACTCTCTTTTTGAGACTGCTCTCAAGATCAGATGAAACCAAGCATTACATCTTCCAAATTCTATCACCAGTCTCTCTGTTATCTTACTGTCAAGCTAAGTCTGGTTTAGAAACTGTTGGAAACTCAAGCTCCTTTGAGAAATCTGATCTGGGATTCCTTCCTTTCTCAAGACTGTATTTTTCACCATGCTTCATATGCAGTTTCACAACTAAATTAATGTAATATTAATAGAAATGAACTCTTTTGGTTTAACAGAAAAAAAAAAAAAAAAAAAAAAAAAAAACAAACAAACAAAAAAAAACCACTATCCAAAATAGCTTTTGTGTGAGTTTTGTTTGGTCTGGTTAAAAATTAACAATTTTTCTATAGCAAAATAGGTATATGTAGTATTTCACAGTTGTTTAACTTCTAGTATTTAAAAATAGGTCAAGCCTTATTTGCTGCAAAGGAACTTTGCAAGAGTTAAAGCAATAGGCTTCATAAAGTTTGGACATCTCAGCCCAAGGCAAGGTAGGAAATAGCAAAGTCCCAAGCACATTAAGGATGTCAACTAAGGAAAAATAATTATTCAGCCAAGTACTCTGAACCGTAACTCAGAGGACTATATTAAGAAAGATATTAAAATATCAAATCAAATTAAATCAAGGCAACAACACATATCACCTAGACAAGTATTAGAATAGTGCCAGACTGGCACTTCTGAAAAACTTGAACAGAAAAAAATGCACTAGAAAATAACTGATTTTATAAGAAAACAAGCACAATACAGAACACGCTTGTCCACACTTTAAAAATGCCAGTGTTAGATTTTTAAGTTACAGATTTTTTTCTTCAAAAATAAAATTTAAACATTTCAGTGGTAGTATATTTGTACATTGAAGTCAAAATAAATTGTCTACAAATTTTCAAACATAATGTTTGAGAGGACTTAAATTTATAGACAGGTCACAATGTCTATCATGATTATAAACAATGACTGCCTTCTGTGCCATGGCCACAAGCTTACCCTGGTTTGAAAGTGGGTCCACTGTCATTGTTAACAAAACATGGTATTTTCAATGAAGAACTCAAGTGAGGCAGCATTTTGTTGTGCACAGATGATCTGCCTAAGGATTAGCACTGGTGAAACTAATGAAAGAGATGGAGGATACTAGGTTAGGGGCATTTCCTCTCTTCTGAGAACCATCTACCCAGCTGCTCAAGAACCTTCCTAATGGTTTGAAGATCAAACTCTTACTGTTTATCTGGGGATGAGTTTCTCTGGCCAGACTGGATGCTCAATGACAAGTGCCTGATTACCATCCCTGCAAAATCAGGACATGAGGAGACATTTTTACCAACATCTTCAAACTTTACAGTGGTTACAGTTTCCCAATGAAGTTAAGCCCTCTAGTGGGTGATCAGTAAGCAACCTCTCAGAATAAAAATCTTCAGCCATCCAGGCAGACAGCAGCCCAATTCTACAAACATTTCTCATTTAGAGCACAAGCGTGTGGGAATGACATTACTGCAGGATTAACGGGGCATTTTTATAGGATCAGAGTTCAGTTCAGGAAGCATTTTTATTAAGAGTCTTCTGGTTGAAGAAATGATATGCAGATATGATCTCTGAATATATTAGTAGAAATGCAAGTTTTATTTTCAGCCATTCCACAAAAGAACAGCAAAACAATAATCCCCAATTGTTACAAGCTGTTCTATGAGCAGAAAAATAGATCCATCAGGCTTCCTCAGAACTGTGAAATCCACCCCTAAGGTTACTACCTCATCTCCCCCTGCCTCATTAAGTTTCACACCATCACAACTTTGCATCATCTCTTTTCCCCTCCATCCCACAGATCCAACAGCCAGACAAGAATCAGTTTTGGACAAGCCACAGCACAGGGTATATATGTGCCAACTGGCAGGCCAGGAAGCATTTCCTAAGCAATGAGTGAGCCACTGCTTTTCAGTCACGCAGGGAAACAACCAGAGACTTTATTTTCCCTCAGCTGAAGCTAATTAACATCAAGACACAGGTTTTCACAAAACTCGGGAATTCAAGCGATCAAAGTCAAAAGTTAGCTCTGCATAGCATCTTTTCCTTGGAAAACCAAGCTAGGAGGCTGAGCATGTTTTCAGCAGCCCAAGAGCTTAGAGAGCTTTTCTACAGGAAAAGGAGACTGAGGAAAGCAGACCATGCCTTTTGCCAAAGACAAGAGTTTGGGATGGAGTATCCCATTTGCTTTGTGTAAAATAAATAATCCTGGTATGTAAATTGGTGATAGAACATGCATCAGCCCCCTTCCCCTCAACAGGAGCATGAGTGGTTTGAATACAAGCATTGCACTTCCATTCAACCATGGAATGTAGTTATTTTGTGGCAGAAACTGACAGCTAAAATGGGGAGATGGATAGAGAGTTACTTTTTTAGAATGAATTTGTTTGGTGCACATTTAACTCTTGAGTAACTGTGAGTATACCTTTAATACTCTTCTACTGAAAAAAACAGAGGCCTCATGACAAATGCTTAACATAAAGCTGTAAGCACCTGTTTAATTAAACTAGAGCAGAAGGGTGGATTTTACTGTTCTTTCCAGTTCCCCACCACACAAGAGAAGCTGGTTTGTGTTGACTGAGTACATTGAGAAAAACTCCCATTAAGTCAATAACACGCCAAGAGAAAGCCCAACAAAAATCTCAAGCACCAAGACGCCCCTCTGACAATTCCAGTACTGCCATACAAGCAGACATTAAAATACCAGGCTTGGAGAGCAATACAGCAGTAACTGGGCTCTCAGCACCTTAGTCTCCATTATTTCTTCCAGTTCCACTCCAAACTGGTTTACAAACACAAGTAACAGCTCAGGGCTGTACTCACACCAGCTGGCCAGCTTGTATCCACAGCCTCACTCTTTAACTTGTATCTCTTCCAAAGGACAGAATGAGTCTTTATAAAACCTTCTTGGCCCATCTCACATTTACTCAGAATTTACTTTTTGTCCCTGGGTAAACAGACAGAAACTTCTACATTTGATATATCCTGTAGCCAAATTTTTGAAAATTACTTTTCAACTCACTTTTTTCCCCCCTTTCTTCTTCCAAGGCTTTCAAATTGCCTCACCTAGCTCATAAGCAGTTGTACTGCTTGTACTGTGTGAACATGTGGCTGAAGGATTAATCACTCACACCTAATCTTAAAAAACAAAATCCTTGATTTACTTTTACAAAATACTCTATTTAAGTATTTTAAGTTTCCTACATTTAGATGTACTAGTCCAAGACTCTGTCTCTTCATTATCTGGTAATGCAAGACTTCAACACACCTCCCTTCCCTGCCCCCTTAATTACTCTGGTTTTGACGATCTTAACTACCAAAAAGGTGAAGACTGAAATTGTCCATGAATCACAGCGTTGTTGCATGTGCCTGTAAAATTCAGGATGTGAGCCTTCTTTATGCTTGGATAACCACACAGGCCTCAACAGAGGAAAGATTTTCTTTACTCCTAAAACCCTACCTATCCAGAATTACTATGAAAGGATAAAAAAAAGAATTGCCATCAACCCTCTGGTCCTACTGTAATGCAAATCCCTTTGTGTATCAATCTTAACACACAGTGAAAAAATTTATTTAATCCACCCAAGAAAAGGCAATTTAGAAACATGAAAATTATCAAATTCTTTCTGTTTATTGACTGCCACACGATTAGAGACCAATTTTAACGGTAAGACTTCTGGTAGCGCGCACGAGCACCAGGTCCTCCAAATTTCTTGGATTCACAACGGCGAGGATCTGCAACAAGCAGAGTCCTATCATACTGGATTAGAATATCCTTGATCTCTTTCTTGGAAGCTTCATCAACATCTGTTTAAAAAAGAAGAATCTTTAATTTAAGCCGTTTCACATGGAACAAATCCATATTAATGCTTTTTGCAATAAAACAACCAAAAGCCATGCACTTCCACTTAAAGCTAATAAAACAATCAAAGGTACTCACATTTTTGATAATAAGCCACCAAAGCTTTGGAAATAGCTTGACGGATAGCTGTTAAAAACACAAAAGATCAGTAAAGATTGCAAATCTATTTAAAATTTAAACACAAAATGCCAGTTATCTGAGAAATGGGCTATTTTGTTCACTGCCAAATTGTCCTTTCTCTCCTTAATATCCTCTCCCACATATTCCACGTGACCCTTATTTTGGCAAATCTTAAGAACACCCACAGCTCATGTTTTGATTTGACATCTGCCAGCCTGCCAAGAAATTGCACAAGGGCTGTCTGATCACCTTCTCTCCCAAGTACTAAAGTAGGTTCATCTTCTATCTACAAGCAGTCAACTTTCAAACTCTCCAGAAAACACAGTTCCCCGAAATGTCTACACTTCTCAACAAAGATAAAATTGATTGTGTGTTGAAAGACTAAGGAGGCAAAAGGGACAACAGGATGGTCTGAGTGCTAGAACATGGCAATACAAAAAACTAGCACAGTAACAGTAATCAGAACTTAAACCAGGAGGATGGGAGTAACTGTTAGGATGTTGTTACATTTGTCTGTCAAAATACTAACATCAGGATTTTGATGAAAATTTAAATGTTCTGAAAAACAAATGGTATTGAGTTTGGGCCTAAAATTTGCCTCTGCTTTTTATGCAGCCTTAGTTCCCCTTCACTAACTACATTCTAATTAAGAGCAGAACAAATCTGTCTTTTTTAAAGATGAACTCGTATCAACAGCTAATGTAAATACAGTCCCAGTCTTCTCTGCAAAGGGAAAACTGCCTAGCTTTGCTAATATCGGAAAAATGCTTCTGAACACGGAAATGCACAACTAAGGATATAGTTTCTGAAGCTAAACCCCTCCTAAAATTCTTGTGCTTAAGCTACATTTGAACTATCCTGTCACTGCACAATGTAAAGGTAGTTCCCGTGCATTTTGTCAGAACTTTATTTTGAACAGTTTGGCAAGTCACTATTCCAAACTTAGGCCTCTCAAATATGTGGCTGCAATGGGTCTGGCTGAGATGATTTTCCTGTGACAGTTCTCACCTGGTTTGTGCTCTGGCTACAACTGAGCAGTGCCTGGACAGCACCAAAGCTGTGCCTACAACATGTCTCCATCAGCATTAGGCTGGGAGTGGGCAAGATCTTGGAGCAAACACAGGCAGAACAGCTGATACCCAAACTGACCAGAGGCGATATTCCACATCAGGGGATGTCTGCTCAGCAGTAAAAGCAAAGGAAGAGCAACTGCTATAGATACTGAGGCCCCACTTCCTGGGAAGTGGCTGAACATTGCTTGCTGATGGAAGACTTTTGTTTTCCTTTGGTTCAGTGCACAGTCTTTGCTTTTGCCTTATTTATCTGCCTTCATCTTAACCCACAAGGTTTTTCCATCTTATTTTCTCCCTCTGCCCATCAAGATAAGAAGAGTGATACAGCAGCTTGGTGGGCACCAGGCATCCAGCCAGTGTCAGCTCACCACAGTGGCTTTACCCATTCCAGCCCACACCAGAAATCCCACAAAATCCTTACCATAGATCTGTGCTACGTGGCCACCACCCTTCACACGGACTCTGATGTCAACAGCAGCAAACCGTTCCTTCCCCAGGAGGAGGACAGGTTCAAGCAGCTGGGAAACAAAACACAAAGAGAATTTATTTGTAATGAGGATCAGGGCTTGTAGCAGCCGCATCAAACGTGATGTTATTGAATCTTCCAAAAAATGGAGCCTTTTAAAAGCACACACCCAGGTCAAGTTCATCTCCTGCAGAGTTCTCTGGCATCTACCAGTGCTGTCATAAGACACATTTACTGAAGCCTTTTGTTTATTGAAGTTTCAAATATCTTAATAGCAAAGCACATGTTCATGGGAATTAAGAACAAGAGAACAGTTTAACTAGAATGCCATAACTACATACAAAATTAAGTTCATTAAAACTGAACATCCAAAGTAATTTATAGGTCGTTTTCTTCACTATTTATTGTACTTTACAGTTATCTAGACCATTTCAGATTTTGTCAGCATTTTTCACCAGCTACTGTATAAAGTTCTAAACAACTTCTAAATGGGGGCTTTAAGTCACCCATTTCAGTTTACAAAGTGGATAAGAAGTGTAGAAAATACTTGAATACTTCACATTAACTGAAACCTATTAAGCAAAACCCCCCTCACAGAAGCGCAACATACTGAATTTTCATGACAGCATCTATATTTTAGGTTAACAATCAAAAATTTGGTACTTTCAGTAGGACAAGCCACTTGTCTCCAGTGTGAAGCAATTACACACATAAAGGGTAAGCAGGGCAGAGGCCGAGTGGATGCTTACTTTATACTGCAGAGTTCTGGGCTCGATCATTTCCAGAGGTCTTCCATTAACTTTAATGAGGCCATTCCCTCTCTTGCAGTGGGCAACAGCAGTCGCAGTTTTCTAAAAATCCAAATGTGTATTAACACAGCGTTTCATTTTTGCACAAGCAGCAGGAACTTCAATTTAGTTTTAACACTCGAGCAGTCTTAGTCTGAGCCCCAGACTAATATTGTGCACTAAACGAAACAGTATCTCCCATTACACCTCCAGGAATAATCACAGTATTAAAAACAGTCTTAATAAAAGTTCCAGTATTTGATTTACAGTTACAGCATTCAGTTGCCTACGAAGGAAAGACCCCTCCATTCCACAATACTATCGTTTTGTGGCTCATTTTCTCACAAGAGATTAGCACCGTGCCTTATTCGAGATGCTGCATTCCGGCCAACAGGGACAATTTTACCTTTCCGCCCCCACCTCACAACGTGGCCCTCGGATACCGGCAATGGTAAGGCGGGCCGCTGTGGACTGGGGCGACAGCGGCGGCCACTCCCCAGGACTCCGGTGAGAGGCGGCGCAGCCCCATTCCCGAGGGGAGCCAACCCTTCCCCGGAGCTCCGCGGCGCCCCGTGCACATGGCGGAGCGGGGCACGTGTGTGCCCGGCGGGACTCGGCCCGGGGGGACTCAGCATGGCGGGACTCACCCCGGCGGCCCAGCCCCGCCGCACGGCCCCGCCGGAGGAGCTGCGGCCGAGACGCGCCGAGCGCGAACAGCCCGAAAGCGCGGCCCAGCCCGGCCCGGGAGCGAGGAGCAGAGCGGTCGGGCCGCCACGCCTGCGCCTCACCTTTCGTCCGAAGACCTGGACGCTCTGCAGGGGGCCCTTGGCCGGCATGGCTGCTCCTGCAAGAGAGAGGGAGCGGCGTGAGCGCGGGCGGGAGCGGGGGAGCGGGGGCGCGGCAGGAGCGGCCCAGCACTCACCCGTCCTCGGCGGCGGCTCCGCGGAAAGGCCGCACGGGGCTTCCCGGCCTCGGATCAGGGGCGCCGCGCCGCAAAGCACAACGCCATCACTTCCGGCAGCGCGACAGAGAGCACGCCCGCCTCCGGCCCGCCCGGCGCGCTTTGCGGCAGCGCGGGGCCGAGCCCGGCCAGGGCGGCGGGGAGGGGGTGGGGCGTGGGGCCGCTGCCAGGGGCGTGCTTCCTCTGTGCAGTCCGCACACGGGAGCCCTGGGCACTGCCAGGGGCGTGCTTCCTCCGTGCGGGTCGCACACGGGAGCCCCGGGCCCTGCCAGGGGCGTGCTTCCTCCGTGCGGGCCGCACACGGGAGCCCCGGGCCCTGCCAGGGGCGTGCTTCCTCTGTGCGGGCCGCACACAGCACCTGTTGTGTCCCAGCCACACAGCAGAACCCATGTCGGCTTCTGTAAAGACCACAGAATGATGCCGTGCCCCACAGGTTTACAGTCGCTTTGTGAACCTCCTTGAGAGGCAACAATACAAACTTCGTAGCTTTTATAATGTTGAACTCTGGTTAACTGCAGAAGATGAAGCATTAAATCCTGTATTCGTTCTAGTATTTCCTAGCACTGTACATTGATACTCAGGCAATGCCTTATACCCACTTAAATACTCAGTGATGGCTCTATTTAAGATCAAATCAGAGTTCTCTTTAGATTTATTGCCCCCAGGGAACCCCATCAAATTTATCTTCTGTCTCCGTTTTTTCTGTTGAATATCTGTCATAAAGCATGGGATTTAAGTCACTTTCAGACTGAAAATATTTTACTTCTAATGCGGTAGTATTTAGTATGCAACATGTTCTAGAATGATAAAAGGAGAATCTGTTGAACTGAGGCTACTCTTCTTAGATATTTTACATGTTGAGATATTTAAATTACTGTGATGAATTAGAAAGTTGACTGCTCCAATGAAACAATCAGTTCCTTTGTCTTCGGACAGGATTTTAAATACTGAACATTAGTCATCAGTCATGTGAGGATTTAAACAAGCACTTAGCTTTATGCAATTTGAGTGATTAGTTCTATTCAAGTGAATAGGACTGTGCAGAATGTGTAAGATTTAGCACATCTCAAACCCTCAATTGTAAAAAGCTTTAACATGTGATCCAATAAGTGATTTTTTTGGGTTTTTTAAGGCCGTTTCCTAAGGAGCAGTGTTTATGCAGTCACACGAGTCTATCATCCAGTCTTTCCCTATCATCGAAGGAAGGGGAATGGTAACCTCCTTGTTGGCCAGTTTCAGTTCTTGAAGATGAGTGGAAATTTCAGAACCAATTTAGGTTTTACAGATTTGGTGAAAATAGGTGGCTCAGCATAAGAGGGAACTGTAACTTGTGCAATGAAAGCAGCTGCAGGAGCAGAAATATTAAGACATTATAAAACCTTTATTTAGGTGAAAAAGAGAAAACATAATACCCAATTAACCCAGTTAGACAAAAAGGTTCATCTAAGACTTATGATCAACCCAAAGGTGAGCCATTAGTAATTCAGTTTTGTTGGGTGTCCAGAGAACTTTTAAAGAAAAAGAAAGCAATTATCTAAGGTCTGCTACTGAACACTTGTATTTCAAGAGGAAGTATACCATTAAATAGGTATTTTTAAAATGTATAAAACTGACATTTTGGGACCGTGCTTTCTTAGGTCCTTTAAATTCATCCTCATTTGGATGTTCATCTGCTGCATGTCCTTCCTGGAACTGAAAACAATCATCCTAGAGGAGCCTGTGTGAAAACCAGGGATATGCCTACAAAAATGTGTCTTTCTGCCTTCTATTACCAAAAGACAATAATTAACATATAGTGATAAGTTTGCCTGGAGGATAAGGTTAAAGGCTTTGCGCTGCCTGTTTCCTTTACTTTCTAGCATCAAAACAGGAATAAGAGCTAAGAGGTTGTAGGCTGTAACATTGTAGGAGTTAATTGGAACATGAATAGCACAAAAAAAAAAAAATCCCTCAGGCAATATATATACTTTTACAAAAAGTCCTAGCACTAACAATATCCCTATTTAGTTTTACTGAGCACAGAGTACTTCAAAATGGTAACGTATCTCAGATTTCAAAAGGAATACATGGTAAGGATCTCCAAGCACCATCTACAAACTCTTGTGTTCACTTCCTTTTTATTTGTGAAATAATTGCACCTGTGGAATGTAAGGCATTTGTTTGGTGGCTTTTTTTTTTTTTTTTTAAAACCTGATTTTGCACCAGTGTGAGGACTTGTATAGGGAATAATCAGATGCAAAGAAATTAAAGCATGTTTGCTGGTAAACCACTCTTAGTAGAAAGAGCATCTCATTAAAAAGCTGGCAGGTTTGGACTCATCTAGATATAGGGCATTTTATTATTTTCTAGTAGAAAGAAAACTATTTGGATTTTCCTCAAATGTAAGTACTTTATTTTGCAGTCATTCTGCATTCTACTGATGGATGATGTGTTGTGTATCTTTGTAGCAACAAGAGTCTTACAACTACTAAGTCTTTTACATGTGCATTTAGTGAGGCTTTAAGGGATTGAGGGTCTCACTACCTGACCTCCTCCACTGGGGCTGCTTTGACCTCATTGCAGGCTATGATGTAAGGTGCTGCTGTGACCAGCCCCATGCAGTGCTGCTCTCCCAGTTTTCTGGGAACAGTGAGGGTATGGCAGCAGGATGGAGCACTGTCAGGAATGTCTCTGGCAACATCTCCAGTTGTTTATTCGGTTTGTGAGAGGAGCACAAACCTTGTGTATATAGCATGGCTCCACAGGGAGGAGGGCTGGAAGGGAGTGGCAGGAGGTGGACAAAGCTGAGCAGAGCCGGTGAGTTGGGCTGAGAAGAGCAGCACTGAATATGTCTCTGGAAATTTGCCGGTGCGGAGCATATGGAAAACTGCAGTACAAAACCTGTGTGTCAGTCCACTGCCCAGACAATCAGGCTGATGCAGTGCAACCAATGAATTTTAAATTTGTATGTATTTGTTGCTTAGTTTATTTGGCAACACAGGAGTCAAATATATTGAAGATTTTTGTGACTTACATGCTTGTGTGGGGTTTGTTTTTTCTGGGATTTTTTGTAGTTTGGAATTTAAAACAGCACACGGTTGGACTTCCATGTGAAATCATGATGTTGGTTTTCCACTCAGATCTTGTCATCTTAATATCAAATTCACATGGAAGTTCAGAAGGTAAACATTCAAAGAGGACGGCATTTTAGCCTCAGCTTATCACAGAATTATGTAGCTGCCAAGAGTGTAAGGCAACAAAGAGTCAAGGTCAATATGTTAACAAGGCCAGCTGTAATGTGACTCTAAATTTCCTTCTGTTTAAAAAGGAGAGAAAATGCTCTCAGTGGAAAAATAATGGGAGAAATAGTGAGATAATAAATCTTCCTCATGTATTACCTGAAACATTGATAGAAAGGTAAGAGCTGTGGCAAAATAGAATCAGTTATTTCTACATATATTGTCATAGGAAATAAAATTATTGTGAAAGTAAAGGAACATTTAGGGGAACTACAAAGAAACATTCTCCTACACAGTCCATAATCATGTTTAAAAAGATCCACGCCTTCTACCAAAATGTCCCAATTTGCAATTGATTGTACTTGGTAGGGTTTTGTGTGGTTTTTTAGTAGAGTGGATAATTTTAATCAGGGAACAGATTTGTCAGATTTCATGCATGATAAACAAAGAAAATTCTCTGAAGTTTTTACTTCACACAGCAAAATCATCTCTTCAGAAGGCAAAGTTGGTCTTGTACAGTTTTGTATCTTTTGAAAATTAGTGGATTCCTTCACTAGGAAGTATGAAGTATTTCAAGAAAGAAGATACTGACAACCCTTTTTGATGGCAGATCTTATAATCTGAAAGGTCTGGGATACCAGAATATAGTTCTCATATTACAGTTTGCAAGTGATCCATGTTTGATGATAAAGTGTAATTAGCTAATGGATCCCATTATTTCTGAGGCTTGCTTTTCACAGATCATATTCATCCAGGCAGCAGCTGAAAAATTTTCTAAACTCAATTAGTGCAAGAATGCTGTGGCCAATGGAAAAATGTTTGATGCATGCCAGAAAACAAATCTTCCCAGCTCTTGGAAATATGTTCTGAAAACAAATATGGATCACACAAGATTTTTATAGCAATAAATATTTTTTTTCCTAAAAATATATTTTAAATCTAAAGCAAAATTTTTGATTTAATTATCCTTCTCAAATGAAGCTCTGTAGCATAAGCTCTGGAATTTAAGGCTATGGGTTATCCTGATTGGTGTGAATACTGACTCCCATTTTCAGGTTAAAAATGTTAATGTCACACTGAGATTGAAAACATGAGGCAATTTCTAATGTAGAAATTCACACTGTGATAGGCTCATTCACACTGAAATTCAATGCATGTAAATAATTAGCAATACAATAGTTTACTTAGGACCATTGCTACTTCAGAAAAAATCACAATTGATGATTGTCTTGACTTTCATTTTGAATGAATAGGCTAGCTCTTTCAGTACAATAAACAATAGAAATACAAAGCTCATGTTGTATCTGAACATACAGACAAAGATTAAGGCTCATTGTTTCAGCTCTGTTACCTGGCTTGTTGCTGAAATCTGAAAAAAGTTGTGACTTAAATTTGCAAAGTGCATCCTATTTACAATGGCTGGAAGTTTGTATAATCAGTTAACATACTAACTTTCCAGCCAGAAAGTTATGACTCATTTTAGAATCTGTCTGTATTAAAGGCTAAAATTTAATGATCTAGAATTTAGACTTGGAATGTACGGTCCATCTCCCCTGCAGCATACAAGGCTTTAGTGAAATCTATTGACAGCAATTTAGAATTACTTAAAACTATTCTCTGCATTCACAGAAGCTGCTTTTAAGTATTGTGTGCGTGAGCTCACACACTCACACTTTTGTATGTCAACAGGAATCAAAGCTGCAAGAAGCTGACCTGGCAACAACCCAGTACCCCTAAGCTACACTAATAAGCAAAGAAGTAAATAGAATCACGTACATGAAACAATTTATTTTTTAGAACAGAACGGCATCTCCAAGCTTCCTGCTGTATTTTGCTGCCCCTGGAGGCTGCTTCTCAGTTTAGTTCCCATTTTTAGAAACTAAACACAGCAGGGTCCAGTGGGATCCAGCTGCCCTCTCTCAACTCTGCTGCAGAAAGAGAAGTCCTGGGTCTTAACTTCTGCAGGGAATTTGGACCCTTTCTACTTTCTTACATTAAAGAAATATGAGGAAGAGTGACTGTAGAAATAGACACCTATTTCACACTTAAAATACAGCCTTTTGCTCCAGTTGGCCTAATTATGTTCAGATTGCAAATACAATACTGCACTCCATGATCCATGGGTCTACACTTCTCTTTAAATCACACGTTTGATGTAACACATACAGAAAGTTGCTGACTTCTAGTAGATAAAAAGAAAAGCAGAAAAAGACTTAAATATGCACACACTTACTTTGCTGAAACATCAATCATGGTTTAGAGCAGAAAGAGATAGGTTCTGTGCAGTTATATTAATATCTACTGAGGTAATTTCTATTTCTGATTTTGAATGTTTGTTGTTTCAAGTTAAACATTTTCCATTGCCTGTGGTAAGAGAGCAGATTAGGCAGAAGCATCAGAGCTCGTGAACTGTTGTGTACTTACTGACCTACCAGAGAACTGAGACATTTTCTTCAGAAACTTGAGCAGCTGAACTCTAAAGGAGAATGAACCCTTTTGGCAAGGCTTTGTAAAGGCTCCGGATGGAAAATCTTGTGTTTATGAAACAGAGAGAGCAAGCAGAAATGTAGTGACTGTTCAGCTTGTAGAATTAAGGGAAAATAATAACACATTTTATTCACACAGAGCCGAACACAGCTATGTTATCTGGATGCTGCATGCTGTCAGGAATCATGGTACTGTCAAACACAGCAGAGTACCTGTCTGGTGTAGGATTGACCAAGTGGTTGTTACCTATTACTAGCTGTAGCTCTTGAACTGAAACAATTCTCAATGCCTTGTTACATGTTAATAGTTGATGCATTTTAAAGTAATCTATCCACCCTCACCTAGCGCTTTGTTCAGGGACTGCAGAGAAGAAGTTGTGGAGTCTGGTATCTCCAAATGACTCTTCCGTCATCCATTCCTCCACTGTTCCCAAGAGAATCTAGCCCATAATATCTACACACCAGGAGATC
Source organism: Zosterops lateralis (assembly GCF_965231275.1). Taxonomy (NCBI): domain Eukaryota; kingdom Metazoa; phylum Chordata; class Aves; order Passeriformes; family Zosteropidae; genus Zosterops; species Zosterops lateralis. The sequence continues at coordinate 34,930,883 of NC_139765.1, forward strand.
TGCACAGTTCACAGAAACACAAACACATGCAGTATTACAACACACGTATTACAGTGACATTTTTTTACAAGATCAAAAACAGATAGAAAAAATGAAGGGCTGTGGGAAAGCTTTTACCGAATAAAAATGTCTGTGGAGGCTTGATCATATGTGGGCCTGTGAATAACACTCAGGAGACTATAAACTTCAGACAAATCCAGATGGTTAGATAGCAAACCAGATGCTTTTATTTATGAAGACATAGTTCAGATTTTGTAAGGTACTTTGTTCTTCTATAGAAGGTTTCACACACAAAGTAAAAGAATTATATATGTGTTCTATGGTGGACGGGAACATTCATACAAATAGTCTCATTCAGTAGTCCATTGTTCTTTCAGTACCTGAAGGAATGACCTGAAGTTGTGTCAGGGGAGGTTTAGGTTGGATATTAGAAGAAGGTTTTTCACCCAGAAGGTGACTGGGCACTGTAACAGACTGCCCAGGGAACTGGCAGTGTCACTATCCCTGGAGGTATTTAGAAGAGGTGTAGATGTGGTACTTGGGAAATGTTTCAGTGTTGGATTTGGCACTATTTGGTTTATAGTTACACTCGATGATCTAAAGTGTCCTTTCTGACATGGAGGATTCTGTGATTTTGTGGCTGGTGCCTCTGGTTTTTACACATCAAAGACACTGTTTATGCAAGCTTACAAAGTCTTGTCAAATTAAGGAGTTTGGAGAGTAAGGTAAGTATAGATATACAGAATCTGGTGGGTTTATACCACACAAAAATCAGTGGTTAGATGTGAATGCCAGATTTCAAAAATATTTAAAATGTATATGAGATTTAGATGCCTAAATCTAAAAGGAATACAAAACTTCTGCCTTTAGGTGATTTAGGAGCCTGAGTTCTGTCTGTAGAATAATATAGATTCATAATTTATATCTAATTGAAAGTTAGTTAGATTAAGCTTTTTGGAGTACCTCTATCTTTTGTAATTAGGACTTCTGTTCATCATCATTTGAAATTTTTGGAACATTTACTTTTCATCTAGCATGCTGTCTGTATCAAGGGGAGTAAACCTTTCTGTTCTACCAATTCCATTATTTTGGGGTCTTTGAAAAGTAACAGGTTGAGTATCTCATAGACACACCAAGGTTGTGCTTGGGATAAATACATCAGGGTAGGTATTAAGGGTTTAAAAAATGTATTCCATTGGATTTAAAGATGCTTTGAACTGTTATTCTTAGTTATTCTTATAAAAGCACTTTTCCTTTTTTTTTTTTTTTTCCAAGATTGGGGTTAAAAGCTCTTCAAATCTGTTTATTATGCATTCTGGACTCAGTTGCTAGTTGTTTATTTTAAGAGTTAAAGTATTTTGAAAAAAAGGTCCCATATAATCTCTACCATGTAACTCCATTCCATGGTGAGGAGCATTTTAGATAGGTAAGCCACAAACAAAATTTTTCCCAATCTTCTGTCATCCCAAAATCTGTTTAATGGTAATTATATATTTTTGCCTCTTCATATAGAGCTGATAAAATACTTTTTTATCCATAGACAGCATCCCATTTCAGATCTTTTGATGTTCAATTTGAATGTACTTGATGTTTATACCTTTTTCACTAAAACCATAGAAAACTTGAAATTTTCTGTATTGTATTAATTTTTGAAATGTCATTCATACAGTTCATATGTAACAGAAATAATATTAATAGTGCTTTAATAAAATACTAAAATGTGATACAGAGATTTATCATTTTGAAGAAAATATTCTGCAGTTAGTTGTATGTTATGATCTTGACAGATAATTGCCTTTCAACAGCACAAAAGTCAAACCATCATTTGTGCAAAAAGAAAGAGACCGTCTCTGTGTGATCTCAGGCTGTGCATGCATGAATTTGCTCTATGCAGTGATCAAATCCTCTGAATGCAAAAACTTAAACAAACTAACCTATAGTTGTGACTGAACATGCACAGAGTCCTTGCCTTCAGCATCAGGATCTGCAGTTTTAATTTAACAGTTTCATTTAGTGCCTTTATTGATTGCTTACAATGAGGCCATTTGGAAACCGTAGCAACAGAAATCTTGCTCTATATAGAGCAATGTCAGTGCAGGCTTGCCTGCTTAGAGTTTGAAATGCATTTTATCTAAATTCTCCACGTTCCTGTTAACGTCTGCAAGTTTGGATTTCAAATTTGTTGGCATATGTCCCTGAATAATGATGTGATGACTATTCAATAGGTAGGTCTGATCCAAACAAAGTAACACTACTCTAAAGAATGTATGCAGTTATTCTTTCTCAAACGTCCACAAGAAACAACCACTTTATGGGGTGTTCTGAGAATGAAAAATTCATCTCAAAATGCATTTTCTTTCAGCTATTCCTGCATTAACTCTCCAGAGGAATGGCTGGGAAGAGGGTTTTACTGAGCTACACTGTAAGGACCAATTGATGATTTCACATGTGACTCTGGCATAACCATCTAGTGATCAGACCTCCAATTGTCCTAATCTGATCTAGATTTGAAATCAGTTCACTCAAAGGGGCCTTTGCAACTTCTGTCATCTGTTTGGAGTCCTGTAGAATGCTTTTTACTGAAGGCTTCCTCAAATACAACTGAAAACCAGTCAATGACCTATTCAAGTGTTTTCCACTCCACATACATATTCCTTCCATCTCTTCCCTCCTTGCTAATTCTCTCCTTTATCCCATTGCCTCTCTTTGTTTTGTCAGAGGGTTGTGACAAGCAGTCTGGAACAGACTGATCTAAATGTGCGAGGGCGGCAGGAGATGGGGAAGGCGAAGCTGGCCAGTGTGCAGCCCACCATAGCTGTGAGTGTCCTTGTGGTGTGGAGGGTGAGAGCACACCAGGTTGGCATTAATGCAGCTGCCATGGGGGTGAATGCTAATGTTCCTGAAGCTTTTCCATCACCAAGCAGGTCCTGCACCTCAAACACGGTGGACAAGCTACAATGAAGTGTTTTTGCACTAACTCAAATTTGTCACTACTTACCTGTACTAAAGAACTACCAGAAATCAGCTGATTTGTATTACCGTCATGGACTCAAAAATAATGCTTGAAAAAAGATTGCTATTTTTTTATCCATAGACAGCATCCAGTTTCAGATCTTTTGATGTTCAGTTTGAATGTACTTGCTGTTTATACCTTTTTCACTAAAACCATAGAAAACTGGAAATTTTCTGTACTGTATTAATTAAACTTCGACATGGATCTCAAAAGCAATGCTTTTCACGTGGGGTCTGAGCTGGGGGCTGGTGGTGGTGTCCATTTCACAATTTTATATTATTTTGGTTTTCCAAGCATGGCTTGCTTTTCGATTTGTCTGTTTCTGAAAATCCTGCAAGCCCTGCACAGCACCCACTTTCCAAAAGAAATACTTACTGGCTTGAACTGTTGACAGTTTAATATAAAAATAATAATTGGATTGATTAAGCCTTTGTGAGCTATAGCCCTTTTGAAATGTCCCATGGCTCCTCTGGTAGCTGTAGCTGGGAGTTTGAGCAGAACTGCTCTAGCCAAGAGTTGTTGTGACGTGGACAGGTGTTAAACTGCCACAACCCTCCTGAAGCATCTCCAGGAGGAGGGCATTCCATCAGCTGAACAGTAAACAACACCACACTCACACTGCTGATCACTCTCCAAGTGACAGAGGCAGGAAGGGCCTTTAATGGTATGGCAATCCAGCGGTAGCTTTATCTCACCTAAACACTGAAGGGGACCAGGGACGAAGGCAAAAACGGCTGGAGGGTCCAGGCTTATACATGGATGGAAGGGGTGGAGCCAACCATAGCAACCAATCGCCGAGAGGTATGAGTGGGGAAAAGGAGTACAATGACCAATAGGGAAGCACAAGCGTAAATGGACAGGGGTACAAACCAATGGGGTTACAAAGAACAAAGAAACTACTAGAAATCTGCTATATATGGTCAGCCAGGGGTGTAAGGGCCAATGGGCAGCAGGGGAGGGTGGTACCGGGTTTGACTGACGGCGTGTCAGGTGAACAGGGAGTCCATAGCAGAGGGTAAAGTCTAGGGGGCGCTCTTCCGAGGCATAGCCCCAGGCAGTCCCCTAGCGGGCCCACAGGCCTCCACAACTAGTTACTATTGTCAGCAAACTGCTTTGTTACTGAAAAAAATATATTAACCTGGAAGTAGGCAGGCATCTTTCTTGAACATTAAACCGCTTTTACCGAGATGCCTACTGGCATTAAGATAACCGAAGAATTTATTTGTAGAGAAATGGTCTCTAGAGGCCTCCACTACCCCAAAGTGTTTGCTGTCCTCCTTAGGCACGTGCATCCGGCGTCAACCACAACCAAGAGGCTTGAAAAGATACAGGAACCTGCCTGTGTGGGTGGGGAGAAAGGCCGTGGGGCTGCCAAAGGGAGGTGGTAAAGCACAAGCAGACCGTGAGAAGCAGAGCTGGTCTGAGCCCTCACCTACAGCTGCCTTCACTGAATTCCACTCTCCATGAGAGTTTAGATTCCTCCATTTCCAAATTGTCGTGGACCCTTATGTGCTTTTATTTTTTTTCTTTTCCTGTGCTTCGTTCACAGCAGGTTATTTCTGCTGCCCCAGGGGTGTGGAAGGAAGGCCCAGCTGCTGTTTTTCCCCTCCATCTCGCAGCCCGACAGAACCCTGGCTGCGCCAGCTTGACTTGCACTCTGGGGGCTCCCCGTGCCATCCTGTAAAGAGACTGGGGATTAGGGTTTGTGCTTGTAACTTGCTCCACAACACTGAAATATGTGTCTTCCTGTACAATCTATACCCACTTCTGTATTTAGGATACCTTAACTCACGTATTGAATATTTTTCTCACACACGCACACACACAAATATGTGTGTCTTGGTTTCAACACAATAATGATCCAGCTTCACTAGTTTGCTCAATCTGCTTTTTGGCACTCCAGCAACACAGAGCAACTGTAAAGCCTGCTTAATTGAGCAATTAAACTTTATGACCACTCTGCATCCCTGAAGCAGTAAAAGGCAGACAGAGTGCAGTGGGAAATCTTGCCCATCATTTGGAAAAACTAAGCACAAACCTCCTCAAACCAGCCCTCACCCCATGCAGAGGCACTGAGTATCACATCTGGCCCAGCAGGGCTGTGCTGGCAGCAGGGTGTCAAGAGGACAGGCATGTGCAGAGATTAGGCAGAGTTTACCTTTGCAAAAATGCAGGCATAGCCCCTAATTTTAAATGTGCTTTTCATTGTCTATAATGTAAGTCCACTAAAGATAATGGTGCTTGAGATGTAAAATTGCACCATGATCTCATTGAACCCTTGGACTATGCAATGAGCAAGAAATCTGTGTTTTTAGGATCAAATCTTACTTTTTAGGAGCACCACTGATGAAAAATTTTGTCTTTAATTCTGGTGACCTGTCTAGAAGAGTAACTACTGGTAGCAGTCTCATCACCATTCTGCTAGTCTTTCTTGGAGAGTGCTGCAGTCATTATTTTCTATGCAAAACCAACAGAAGTAGTCCAAGTACAGAGGCAGGACTGAAAGCGCTGCTGATTCCAGTATGTGCTCTGAGTCTACTCCTGACTCACTGGCTGACCTTGAACCAAAGTCCTAGATCTGAGCACTACCTCCTTTGGGAAAGCTGAGGTCTGGGTTTGATGCTTGCATTTTAGACCTACCCCTTCAAATGTTTTCTCTGGTTGAAACGGTTCTTCCAGAGGCAAGGTGTTAGATATTCCAGGAAAGGGTTAAGTGTGTCTGGCTGTTTGATTCCTTCAGGAAATGGGAACTACATTCTAGAGAAAGAAGGAACGTGGGCTATGCATGGTTCTGAACTTCTCACAGAAAGTCTCAGGATGAAATACACAGAGATTGTAACGAATATGAAGTAATTGCTAATATGTTTGTCAGCAGAAAACATCTCTAGGATGAAGAGCTTTTTATTCTTAAGCAGTAAGATTTCGTTTAAGATAATGTAAGTAAAGCACCCACACATACCTGCTATTTGTTTTTGTCATTCCATTCACATTAAAAAAATATACTTGTTCTATTATAAAAGTCTTGCTTTGCACTTACTCTTAGGAGCACAAGTAGCTGGAAATGTCCCTTTTAAATTTTGTGGCTGCTTAGTTACCACAGCTTCTTGCTATCCAAATAGACTCACTCTGTCAGGGCTGCGAGATGGGGAGAGATAAACACAAGGAGCAATTGTGGCTTCCTGCCACCAGCCCTGCTCAGAAAGCAAGAAAGCAATAGCAGATGAACCGTTGCTGCGGCAGCAGTGGGAAGCTGTGGCCTCAAAGGAATAGGGGAGAAAAAAATCCAACCAAATATCCCTAGAGCAGGATAAATAATGTCAAATAATGTTCTCTTTTCTGGTCCTACTTTGCTTAGTCAATAGTTTTAAGGCAGCCATTACTCTGCCAGGAAATAGTTCATGTAGATATGCTTAGAAAGTATTGAGTTTGAGGTCATGCAGTGGGATATTCTATATGCAAGACTTCCTATAGTGGCAGCCAAATTAAAAATTATGGTATAGTGGTATAGTTATTTATCAGCTGTAATTGTTGCATGTGTTTTGCCTAAATGTTATTGTCAGGTGTTGAGTTTTGTTACCTGACCATGTATTTTCCTTGTCTGTTCAGTTTTGGAAACTGACTAGAAAGAAACAAAGAAAACTGGCTGATGGGAGAGAAAATGAGACAAATGGGAAAAAATCCCAGACAAAAAGTTGAAGGTGAAAAGCTCTAAAAAGAGGCAAGATCCAAAATATGAACAGCTCTCAAGCAAACTGGCCTTTCCATTTCCTCTGGTGGGATTGGAGCAGGCAGTTTTCCTATCAGAAACTGCAAGACTCCTTTCTGCTGTCATAGGGCTTTGTAGCAGAACTTTAATCAGACACACTTTTGCAGAGGGAGGGAAATAACAGCATTTGTTTGTTGTTTCTTTAACTTTGAGCAAGGTTGCATGGGGTGCAGCTAACTGCTGCTAGCAGGAGCTAAGCCCAGCGTGTTTCACACCAGAGGAAGGTTACACAATGCTGTGGGTGGCAGAGTATTTCTGGGAGGCCCACTTTGCTGCGGACTTTGCTTGCATCATTTCCTGAAATAGAGATTGACTGATGTGATATATTCTTACTTTTATTTGGGTTTTTTTTCTCAAACCACACTTTATACTTGCATGCTGTTTGCAGAGTTGCTTTTTGAAGAGAAAATCAAGGTGCACTGTATTCACGAGTTCCCTCTGATTCCTCTGGTTTTTTCTCTGTTCTTCTGGCATGTCAGAATGAAAACTCTGCCAAAGCACTGAATAAAAAAGGAATTATATTCTCTGCAATATTTGTCATAATTTTTATTCACTTTACTTTGGGCTGTTCTCAACTTGTGCTTTCTTAATGTGCTACAGATTTTGGAGTTGACAGTGGGTAACTAAGGAGCCAAGAGCTGGTCAGAATGCAACTAGGGTTTTAACTCTCAGGAAAGTGTAGGAGGTAGTTTAGAATTTAAGTTGTTTGGCTGGGTTTTTTTCCATGGGAAAAAGATACCTCTTCTCTGTCCCTTGTGCATGGGAGAAATGTGAAAGGAGGGAGGTCTGGCGATTTCCTGCTTTCCTACTTAGCAAACCCATGGCAGCCACTGTCAGTGTCCTCCCCTTTAGCCTACTATTTATCAGTCTGTATGTATTTTTGATAAAATTGTTACAGAAGTGAATTTAAATATGATATATTGCACACTCAAGTTTAATCTCTACCAGGACCTGAGTGGAATGCAACTCTAGGAAATAGTATTTTAATTTGTTTGTATGTTTCTGCATAACATTGTTTAATCAAAAGGCATTTGTTTCATCAAATTAGTCTTGATTATGTTTTTCACTATTAATGTGCACTAGGCAACAAGTTCAGCTTTGAGAATTAGAATTATTCTTTCTTGTGCTACAACAGGGAAGGGCACGGGATGACAAAACAGATATAGTTCATTACACAAAACAGCTCATCAACTGAATGGTATCAGTGCTCTTAAGTGTAATGAAGATACAAGTGTGCTTTTTCTGTAGTGGTTTCAGTATATTTAACTTCTTATTTTCAACTCATGTATAGCTTATGAAACTTCTCAGAATGCTATTTCCAGCATTAGGAAACAAACAAAAAAAAGTCAGTTAACTCTTCCTCCCATATAAACTGCACTTGGATTATCCTGTTTAATAGCCAGCATTGGACTTACACTCCATGATTTTATATCACCTATTTTTCTTAGCTCTTTTGAACTTTTAAGTCCGAAGTCTGCAGTTCAGTTAATTCTGCATTTTAAAAAAAGGAATAAATCTATTTGTTTCCAGTTTGCATTCTACTAATTTCATGTAATTCATCACCCTTATTGTAAGAAATAATTCTATTCACCTTTTTGATCCTAACCAAGGTTTTTTTCATAGATCCCCAGCATATCTTTTTCATGCATCTTTCAAATCTGAAAAGATTGATCCATAAGGTGTTACCAGACAGGAGCTGGCCAGTATCTGTTACTTCCTTCTAGGACATTCCTACCACTCCTTACAGTATTCACATTTGGATTGCGGTGGGGCACTCATAAATTTTTATTTCATTTGGCTTTTAATCATTGCAGGCATTTCTAGCTGAATATCTGCTATGTATTTTTTAGATTACCTTTAGCGATACATGCATCTCCCTGTGTCCTAAAGTGGATACCTGTCTTCTAGACATAGGTTTGTAATGCACACTGATGACTAGGTCCCAAATCTTACACTGCCTGCTCTGAAATGAGTATGCATTCAGAGGATGGAATAATGACCTTCAGTTTAGGAAACAATAGTCTAATAGAAAATTAATAGTCTTTCTGGCAGCAAAAACCCATTTGCACTAAGTTAACCTGCTCTGAGTCTTGTGCTCCTCTGCTTAATAATGTGTCATTTTCACAAAGGCTATGAGACATTGGAAAACATAGCTGGTAAGCTAAGATATGTATTAATTAAAATTATAACTTTAAAATTAATTCTTATGGCCTTTGATACCACTTTTGAGGCATATTTGAATGTTTAACATAGTGAAAGTTCCAGGTCTATAAACAAGGCATGCTAAGGTGCATTCTGGTTTTTAATGCTTGTGGTCGTCATTGACCCCTACTGGACTTACTATAAAATGAAACTCTAAATGAGCAGCACCTGGGAAGGTCAAAGAATGACTCTTTGAAAACCCTTGTTCAAATATGCCAAGAAGCAGGGGGAAGTTGCAGTAGCACTAGCAGAGGAATTCGTAAGAGGTAAGGAAGACTGGCTGTAGCCATATTAGGGCTGTAGAAAAGGCATGATTTCACTTCTTCAGTATATTTTATTATCTGAAAGATCTCAGTTCTATGTTTTATCTTCTTCCGTAGACTAGATACCTGTTACACTGAAAACGGGTTTTGTTATTACCTTAGCTCTTTGTTTATCCTGCACAATAACAGCTGCTAGAGAAAAACACAGGTTTCTTGCTTCTCTGCTCTGTAATTGTTGATGGAATCTTTATTATTCCAGTTAAAATGAAAAATCATGGGGCCGTGGCAAATTTCCCATGCTTTAACAGAGCTTTGCTGAGGCAGTTGTGTTGGGTTTGTTGTGCTGTGCGGGGCTCGTTACTCAATACCTCTCAGTTTAAGTGAAAGCTCCTTTTGTGCAGGAGCAAGAGCTGGAATGCCAACACACCGCACTGTGTCCCACAAGAATAGGTGCTGGGCTGCTCAGCCCCCAGCTTCCCTCTGCTTTAAATCAAGACCTGTTGAAATGAGCACACCTCTCTGGCATGCTTCATCGCTCTTCCATTTCTGAACAAAACCCTTATCAACCTGTCACTTTGCCTTTTAAAAATGCTTTGTCTCTTTCCAACAATGGAAGAACGGTTTTGTACAGCATCCCAGGGCCATAGTCTGCCTTATCTTTGCTGAGAATAGTTTCATCTGCAAAGTGCTCCCAAAAATAAACAAGCAAAAATTTGAAAATATTTACATCCTGCCACTGCACATCCACAGATGCGAGCAGTTTATGGTGTATTAGAAATAACTCTTGCTTCTACTCGGTGTTGTGATGTCAAGTATCTTCCTTTCATAAAAATACTGATGTAGTTTCATTTTCATCCAATTAGTCATTATGAAAAGTGTACTTTTGCACTTAAAAGTATTCACCCAAATTTTGCTCAGTTCTGGAGATGCCAATCCATATTTTGATTGTAATTCTTTTTTAGCCAAGAAAATGAAGAGCAGGAGATAAACTACTACTTTGTCTTCTCTTCTAAACATCTTTTCATGGTTTTCTACCTTTCCCATGAAGAGAGAAAAATAAATTAGACATAATAGTCCACTGCTTCCTGGGTTATATTTCATCTTTCCCTAGATCTGGACAATGCTTGAACAGGTTTGTTTACACCAATTGTTCTGTATTTAGTGATTATCATAATTTTTTACTTGATTTTTAACCTTTTAAAGCAGTATGGATTGCTCAAAAAGACAGTGATGCTAAATAAGGCTAATGCTATAAAACACTTACTTGGGGGTTAAAGGGATATTTTAGATAGTCTGCATTTTGCAAGATCCCTGCACATGATCATTAATAATGGGGCTTTTAAAAACACTCTCTGCTTCTTATAAAACCAATAAAATAAGACTTGGGGATCTTAAGCATAATAATGTTATGGTTATAAACAATTAAAAATATTCCTCCCAATGTTGGTTATTGAGATTTAACGTTAAACACTGAAGATCTCATTTTGCTCCATACTTGCAGCTGTAACTAAAATCCACCAATGAGTACAAGAAATTCTCTCTTGGTTTCATTGCAATATGGATGAGATCCTTCAGTATTAAATTGTTCTGCAGTTTTGGAGAGAGTCAAAATGAAACCACAAACAACTTCTTTAAAAGCTGTCTGCAGTTTTCACTTTTCCAGCAGATTGCTCAATTACACTACAAGTTGTGTTTATTTTTATCTGAGTATAGTATATCAGAGATGACTTATATTTTTTAAAAATAAAATTATTTTTCTGACCTCTTCATATGCTAACATATCAGTGAGGAACAGTTTCAGCTCAAAAAAGCAAGAGATGTGAAGGTTTTTTTATTTCTATATGCTTTTATATTTCTGCATTCAAAGCACAGGAGTGGTAATGAAGTCTTTTAACTACTTGGGAAAATAATACACAAGGATTAACTATTCAACAACTTTAGAGATCATGATGGGGACAGCCTGAGATATTTCTGAAGTTTTGGAGTTCTGTATTTTCTGTAGAGAGAAAGAGTGTGAGGCTATAGATACTCAAAATAAGCAGATTTCACCAGCCTCAAAAGGTGATAGGTAAAGTCAGAGGGAAACAAATAAGTTGGGAGACCAGAGGATGGGAGTGCAAGCCACTGCTGTGGAAGGCTCTGTTACTCACCTGGGTTCAGAAGGAGAGCACTAAAAACCCCAGCATGGCTGTAACAGCAAGAGGAAAACTGCTAGAGAGGAGCAGCAGAAAGGCTGTGCCTGTACAGAGTAAAAGGAAATCCTTCTGTAATTGCACTAATGGTAAGAGGAAGGCTGAGAAAACTTTGCTGCATTGAGGGGAGGAAAGATCTGAATAGATGATGCTGAAAAGGCTAAAGTGTTTAATGCCTTTTTACTGGAGAGCTCTGTGCAGAGGACATCTGCTACCACATGCCTGGCACAAATCACCCAAGTGACAGAGGACTAGGGTAAAGGAAACACAAGCACTTAAGAAAGTTTAAGATTCCCAAATCAGCTAGTGAGAATGTCTCCTGATTAATTTCATCCTGAACCTTTAGACACAATAAGCCTAGATCTGCAATGGAGGATTACCTCATTTAAATGTAACGAGCTAAAAGTTTGGCACCCATTGCAAACCATTTCTTTCTTTTAGGGGTCCCTGACTCCTTCCCAGGGCTCCTCCTGCGCTGCCCACAAGCCAGAATGCCATTTCAACCCCCTGGGACTACCAGTTCCTGCTCTGGTGACACTGCAGCCGGCCTCCAGATCCTCAGAGCCCTGCCTGCAGGAATACTTAAGATTAAAAATGTATTACCATGTGGTCTCACTCTTGTTTCAATAAATATGTGTAAATAAGGAAGGGAGATATCCACTGACCCCTGTAACAATGCAGATTAAATCTGTTCTCTTGCATGCTCCTTTCCAAAATATCTGTATCTGCCACCTGTTCTCTCTACATCCTGACTTCTATGCAAAATGACTTTGTTTTTCTAGCATGTCATTTCAATAAAGATATTTGCTCTGCACATATCTGCAATGCTTGTTCTGCTCTTAGAAATTGCAAGTATTCTGCACCTGACAGGTTGCATAATGTGGCTTGGTGAAAGAGAAATGTGGTCAGTAAGTGCTTAACATAACCCTTTCATCTCTCTTCTTACAGCAGCTTGTCTCTCTGCAGTTTCCTTTTACAGGGTGATTTGGAAGTTCCTTTTGAGTAGCTTACATTTTATCTCTGGTTGGACATGAAATAACTCCACACACTGTACTGGAGGGAACATGGTGTTCTAATATCACAGGCACAGCTGCTTGGGCAGAGGAGGCTATTAACAATGAGGCCTTCTGATAAACTAAGTAGATACCTACAAAAATGTTGCTACCTCATTAGAGATATTCTATCTTGCAGCACAGCTCTGTTTGAAAACCCATTTGGCTAGTGAAATATGAAATGAAAGGACAAATATGCAGATGATCTTTTTTAATCAGTTTGATTAAAAAGGAAGGTTAGTACTTACTTTTACTTCCTTTCCTTTTAATCAAGCAAAAAGTATAATGTAATTTGTGTACCACAGGCAGCCAAAATAGTAGGAAAAGCCTTGCTGCACAGTTTTATCAGCTTAATCTTTTTTCTCCTGAATGTCATTTGGCATTTGTGCTCAGAACTCATATGGACAAAAATCCTTAGAAAAATATCCACTGCCAGATCGGCTGGCTATGTCCTAGTTAAACTCTCTTTCCACTTTTAGCTTTGTATTGCCAATGAAAAATACCCAAACAAGACTCTTCATTGGTGGAAAGAATGCCAATTGCTGTGACAGTAAAGAGAGAACTGTGATTTGTTTGTGGTTTTTAATGGAAAAGTACAATCCCTCATCAAATGCTGTTCTTGTTTAGCAAAGGTGACTGTAGTGGCGACTGTAAAAGAACCACTGCAATCTCACTTTTCTGTTACCCCTGGGGCAGGGAAGAAGCCACTAGTACCAGTTCAGCTGTTTCCCAAGATCTCTGAGTCTGCAGCTGAGTAAGAAGCACAAGCTAGAAGCATCAAGGATATTTATATTTCTTTAGCTCTTCTAAGAGGACTTCTCTTGCTTCCTTATCACACTCCTTTCATGTGATTTTTGACTGGCAGTCTTTCCTGATCCAGATTGTTGCTGCTCAAAATGTGTCTTTTATAGATCCTCCTGCCCTCAAGAGAACTCCAAACAGTTAGCATTTTATCAACTTTTCCAAGTGTTTTTAAAGGTTATTTAATACAATCAGACCTTCTCATTTAGGTAAATTTGAATCCTAAATGAAAATTAATGTGGCAATCTACGTGCTTTTCAAAGTTTCTCCGGCATGATAAATAGACAGAGAGGGAGAGAGAATAAGTGAGGAAATGGGGCTACCTCACATCTTTGTTTACTAAGAGAAAAAAGAGAAACTTGGAAATTACTAAAAAGAGAAATATACTATCCATGAAAAAATAGAATGGAACTGGAAGAAACCTGCATGTGCAGCAGCTGTGTACTGGTGTAGCTGCCCTTCCAGGGCTGGTGGAGGGACAAGATCAGTAGAGATGAGGTCCTTCCAGGCAACAAATGTGGAAACCAAAAGATGGAGCTGAGCAGGGGGAACACCTCTGTGCAACAAGTAGTGGGTGGCAGCCTTTTAGGGATAAGAACAGCAAAGAACAGAGCCATACCAGATTAAATCAAATTGCCTTAATTTTTAAACAGTTAATTATATATTGGGGTGCTTTTTTCAGGGGTCCAGAAATTGCATGTGCTTCTATGAACTAAAAATTGTACATATTTAATGAAATCTCAGTGTGGCATGCATAGCACCTTAAAAGAACAAAGCCTATGTACAAAAGAATGCTCTAGAGCCAAGGTGTAAGGTCCATGAGGAAAAAGGAGCTTTGCCTGCTACATTACTTAAATACTGAATCATTTCCAGTATCATGTGCCAGGTAATGTAAGTGCATGTAAGCTGTACCAGTATGATCTGATACATCAAGAGGCAAGCAAGTTACATCACTTGTCTTGATCTTATCAGAACACAAAATCCATGTCTCTTTTTTTGTGTTCAGTGTATAATTTCCCGAAGTACTTTTTTTGTGTTTCCTTCCCAGATTAATTTTTCTATTCATTGCTTGCTAAATCCTTGATGCAATCTGCATGTCCCAGCTTAGTTCTTTAGTTCACTATCTGCTGCCTGAGCATCAACCCAGGATTTGTTTAGCTGTTGTTCTAGTAGCCTGAAGGCTATTTCAGTCACAGAAAGAGCATTTTAGTTGCCTAACTTGGGAGCCTGATGCTATTTGAGAAGCTCTGGAGTATCTAAGCCACCCATCAGAGCTGATAACACGAATTCCATGGGAGATCTACACTGTTTTCAAGTGGCAGGTAGGGAGATGCAGGACCTTTAGTTCATGTGAAGTGATGTTTGGGTAACTGGGTAAATCCTCAATAGCTGATCATAAATATATTATTGATCTTTGGAAGGTTCAGCTTGAATATAAGCCCATATTTTCATGGCTGTTAACTTTTCCTGGTGCTGTACATCTATTCTTGCAGTCTGTTCTCTGAAAAGCAATTAACAAGTAATTATGTTCTATCTCATCTCAGGCTCATGTACAGGAAACTCAAATACAGGAAGCTAGAATAATGTTCAGAATTACACTATTACACTGATATTTAGACTTTAATTCATTTGCCAAGTTAGACATATGCATCATTCAGTTTCTAAGCTTGGTTTTCAGTAGCCATAGAAACTAGAGAAGAGTGAAAATGGCATGACTTATTTCTTCTTTAGTTTACTGATCTTGTAAAGAATTCCTGGATCTGCAGAGCTGTGTTATATTTAATCATAATTTTGTCCAATCTAATTTTATGTCAAGAATTTTATCTAACTTAAAAATATTATCGGTACCTCATATTTTAGCATCAGGTATTAAAACTGCAGGGAAGATTCAGTGTGGTACAATTATTTTGTTTTATTACACTAAAACACAAAAATTGCTTCCCTTGGTGACAGCCCACCCTATAAGTAGATGTTTTCTTATACTGTGTTCCTACTTTATATTTCTGCCATTTCTCACTGCTGCTACGTACTCTGCTTGGCTCCTGCTGAGAATGATGTTTGCAGGAGGAAACAGATGGTGAAGTACTGATGCTAGAAAAATACTTAGCTCATCTAAGCTGTTCCTGTGGCCACTGAGGCTTATGGAAGGACTAGAACATATGTAAAACCTTACATAGTCTTCAAGCGTGGCATTTTTGCAAATGCTGATCATTATAAAAATAGCCTATAATCACAGAATAAGCTGAGTTGGAAGAGACCCACAAGGATTATTAAGTCCAACTCCTGGCCCTGCACAGGACCAGCCCCAAGAGTCACACCATGTACCTGGGAGCGTTGTCCAAACTCTTCTTGAACTCAGTCAGGCTGTAACTACTTCCCTGGGGAGTCTGTTCCCGTACTCAACCACCTTCTGGGTGAAGAACCTTTCTCCCTTGACTCAACTTCAGGGTCCTGTCACTGATGCCTTTTTATTTTTTCTTCTGTTAAGCTTCCTAGATGTACATGAAAATGTGGTTGGTATTTTTAGGAACAGACTTCTTTTGAAATCACAACTAAGTCATTACTCAGTTATGGCTTTGGGATGCCAATTGCCATATCCCATTAGTCCTGGATTTACAAATTTAGATCATATTTTAAAAATGAGATATTAATCCTACATATTTAAGTATGTTATCTTAAATAACTTAGGTAAGTTTTTTAGTTAAATTTGGCTGTAACTACCTAGGATTAAAAACCTCCCTTTTTAAAAATAGATTTATATTAGATTTATAAATACATAAATATTTATATAAATATAAAAATCTAGTTTGATAAATAACCTTTTATCTATTTGCTGGTGTGAATGCCTCCACTTTCTGAAAGCCACTGGAATACATTACAAAGTCCTGTTCTGGTCCAGGAGCCTGATGTGGAACTGGAGGTTTGGCACTGCCACTGGGCATAGGTGTGGCTGAGCTCACCCCTCTGCCCAGGCTGGTTTCAAGGCCCTGCACTGCCCGATGCCAAGAGTGCAGCCTGGTGCTCCTTGTGGGTCTGACCACTGCAACAGGACAAAGCAGTGCCTGCAAGGCCAGCAGCAGCTCTCCTTGGCACAGCAGAATCTTCCTTCCCTGACACACCTCCCTGCACACACAGCTTGTGAACATACAGAAAAATAAGCACGTGACAAACTGGATGAGCCATGCTAAGGGTGAGCAGTCCTTGCCCCAGCGGCAGCTGGGACCTTGTCGGCAGCACCTGTGGTGAGCACCCAGCTTTCCTGTAGATGAACCCCTGGAGCCTGCACACTTCTAGCCTGCAAGTCTGAGCCTGTTTTAACTAACTTATATGTGTGCAAGAGTATGACAGTATGGCCCAGTGATCAGCCCTACCATGATCCATCCGGACCCCACTATCTCACTCTGTATCAACCATCCAGTGGCATGCTCAGTGAGAGGTCCTTGTCTCAATTTTCTTCATGAATTCATCTCCAGAAGCATATTTCCCCTCTATGCTCTTGCAAGATGTGCATTTTTCCAGCAACCTTAGCTTTTCCATGCACCAAGCCTTTAAAATTTCTGCAAATTTTAAAAAAATAAAAATCTTATGTTTCAACTGAGCCCTGTCCCACGTTGTTTCTATCTCGAGAGCTGACTACTATAATTTAACATTTAAATTCTTCTTCCTGGGAGATACAGGCTTCAAAAGATGTTCCTCAAACTGAAATTATGAACTTTCAACAATTCATGTTTTAGAAAAATTCTCTTGCATCCAGTAGTCTTTTGGATCTCTTTTTGTGACTTTCTGAAAACTTAGTATAAATCCAGTAGCACGTTTATATGGGTATTCAAATTCCGTGGTATAAATGGCACTAAATCTGTTTTCTTTTATCCATATAGCAAACAGAGAGGACTCTGTGTCAAATGAATTAATTTATTTAAGAAATGTGTGAACACCAACGTCATGCATCAGCTTAAGAAATAGTGATAGGCAGTGTAGTGCCTTGCCAAGTGAGGGTATTCTGAGAGTCTGAAACAGGGTTCAAACAGGTCCAAACATAATATGTCTTATTTATTCAGATTTCCAGACTGATATTTCCTTTCTTTTTTTTTTTTTTTTTTTTTGAATATTCATCAGTTTGAGTCTCTTTTTCTCTGAATCCATATAACATTGTCACAGGTTCTGTCTGACTTCTTTTGTTTTGTTTTGTTTTATGTAAAGATGTGAGGGTGGACACTAAATTTTATCTCAATAACTTTAGTCACAGCATTAAAAAAAAAGGAAAGCGTACCTTCATTGGAGGCTTTATTGTAAAGTGTTAGTTCAGTTGAGAGTGTTAATTTTTAAACAACTGATACTTTATTTAAACCATTCATGGAAGTATCCAGCTGCATGAGCACACTGCTCACCTTGTCTTGTGAGTTTCTGGGTGCAATAATGTGATCAATTTTATTTGACACTTGTTTCCCCATTTTTTCCTCCTAAATATCCCAAAATGCTACTTAACAGGAATAGAAGTAGCAAGTAAAAATGATGGAGGAAAAAGCATTTGATGTACAGCAACAAAAAACATTTGCTCCAGTTTTGTTTGGGATGTGCAGATAAAGAAGTGCACACTTTACAGTGGGACATGCATACAGCTTGGCAGAGGTTTTATAGCTGACATTATGCTATTCCCTGGCTACAAAGAAGAGTCCTAAACAAATCTCTTAAAATTTCTTCTTGTGCCTTTTTGTATCAACATCGATTTCCAGGATTGCATCTAAGGAAACTATTGTACTAACATTTTTGCCAGCATTTACTGTGATAATTAATTCTATCGTATGGTCTGTTTTCCAACACATACAGTTTTTTTCCAACTTTTCTTTTTTCAATTATTATTATTATTTTCTGATAATATAATTATTCTGGCCTCCAAAAAAGCATTCTGCAATTTTCTCTGTTTAACGGGAATGACAAAGTGTTGGAAGTATTTGAAGCCCAAGAAGCTCCTGAAAAGATTTATAGAAGTTAATGCTATAACTGTCTAGCCCCGGAGATTTGCCACTTGGAAAGGCCCTGCTTAGACTTTGAATTTAATTTGTCAGCATCATGTCTTTAAAAAGTAATCTTCAGCACTTCAGTTGTGTCCCCAAAACTGTAACACCACTGCACTGGTAAGCCAGGGCAGACCTGCGTGAATCCAGGGTGCCAGAGGAATTTGTCACAAAGATATTCCCCAAGAACAGTGAAAACCTCCTATGCTCTAAGCATCTTCTGTCACTCCCTTGCTGTGTGTTACTGGCACAAGGTAGTCAGTGAGCAAGGGCTTTGTGGCTCCTTTATGCCCCAATAATCCTGGCTACTAAAATAGCCCTTTTGAGACTGCTGGCATGTACACTAGCCTTTAAACTCTTTGCTATACACCAGCCCCAACCGGATTCCACAACCAGGAGAAAATAAAGTTGCCCTAAAGCAAATTTTGCACAGCCTGGGTGCTGCACTGGGCACTCCCTTCATCACTTGGATGGTCTGAGCTTGCTTTTGTGCTGAAAAGTTTATGTAGAAATAGCAAGAATGTATTTTTACATAGTGAACTTGTATTATTTTCTTTTTGCCCCAGTTGAAAGCCTAATGGTAAGGGACATTGCGTTTGTGAAATACTGTGAATTATTACATAGTACACATAGGCTATAATATTTTTGGTGTAAGCTGCAGGTTTCTGGGTGAATTAAGAGGTTACTAATCTTCTTCCTGTCAAGGGACAACTGAATTTCTTCAGCTGAAAAGCACATCTGGACAGCTGTCACTGAAGAAACACATTGCTTTTTAATAAATCCTTGGCTAATGTATTCATATGTTTCATGAGGAAAAACATCTGCATGTTGTGCCATCCACAAAACATTATGCACGATGACCCATAACTTAATGTGTAACTCTCTAGTACACTTAGAAGGGCTTCTAAGACAACCAGCCTTTGATTTTGGCAGCGTAAGCCATCTACTCTAGACTGATGTATGGTCTAAAATAAATCACATCTGTGTCACAAGCTAAATATCTGGAGTCTGTTTCTCTCTTGGTAAAAACAAAATCTATTCTAGATGTGAATTGCTAAATTTTTAGCAGCAAGTAAAAGCTGTAACCAGTCTTAATTTAACTGCCTCTGGGTATTGACCAAATCATTTTACATAAAGATAGAAATGAATGCCTTGTGTACTTGTAAGCTGAGATTTCTCTCATTCGAATTTTTAACACAACATTTCAGATCTTCCCTAAAAAATGCTCATGGAGTAAAATCCTGATGCCTATTAATGTAATGGCAAACCTCCTACTGACATTTGGGGAGCAGAGATTTAACTCAGCCTGAAAGCTGATAGTGACTTTAACTCACTGGGCTGAAACCTGAGATCCAGAAGGAAGGGCATACATTAAATAGATAATTAGTTTATTTCTAGCCTGTATGCCAACAAGCAAGTAATAATGCACGTTTGTATCATTTCCAATGACACAAGGAAAACAACTACTCCCTAGAAGTAATACAAGATGCAGCAAACATTTGTCCCACCCAATTTTTTTCTATCTTCAGAAAGATAGCCTATACTCTAAAATATTTCATTGAGTTTCTGAACTGAGATCATAGCCACTGCTTTTAAGAAAAATAATTCCTTAGATTATACTTGTAGACAGTGCCCTTCATATTTAATGTGCAGATTTTTAAACCACACAAAATTCAGTAGGAGTTTTAGTTTGTTTATTATATTTATACACACACACACTACTTAAAAAGATTTGCCTGCTTTTGTGAGTACTTACAGATTACTCTTTGAGTGCAAATTATAGAAAAATTGATTTGTTACCAGCTAATAATTAAATGAAAGACAAACCAAGATATTTCTTAACAGTTTTAAAATTGACTGTAGATATATTGGGAGACATTCCATTATATTTTTTTAATGTTACACATGTCTTTCTGATGATATGGTCTGTCAAAGCAGCAAGGAAACAAATAATTTCAAGAGTTTTCCCAGATTCCCAAGTGCAATAAGCAACAAAAAGGTAGATAGCCAGACCTCTACAAGCAGTTAGAGATGAAATTACCTGTAGTGAACTGCAAGGGGAGAGCCTGCAGGAAGGCAGAGCTTGGACGCAGCACAGCCAGGCAAGTCGTGTGTATCTGATTTGCCAGCTCAGTGTCCTGGTAAATGAGGCTGTTAAGAGAGTTCAATTTTAGAAGCAGGGACTCCTCTTGTGCTGATGTACAGCATGTGGTACATGAAGCAGGGCAGTCATAGGAATGTTTCCAGAGTCCATTTGTTTCTTCACCAGACGAGCTTGGCAAAAGGAGCTCACGAACACACAAAACAGAGGCATTGCCTTGTTATAAAGAAGATCTCTGCTCTGAAGCTCAGAAAAGTGAAGTTCTTCAGAGGTATTTCCATCTTGAAAGTGGGGTACAAGAAGTGTAGGCCTGTAGATCTTTTGGGTGAGACATTGGCTCATCTCACATTAACATTTTTCTCCCCCAGTGCTCTGTTCCTATGAATAAGTCATATTTCACTTGGGAGAAGCCTTTCTCAGTCACTGCTCTTACCTCCGGGGCCCAGCTGCTGAAGAACAGTCTCTGGCAGACATCAGATCCAGTCAGACCTGCTGCAGAATGGTGGCTGAGTGCCAGAGGAGCCAGGGCCAAGGGTGGGAGAATGCTGTGTCTCCACCAAGAGAGGGAAAGAAGGAGGGATGGAAGGTAAAGGGTGTGGGACAGCCTGGCAAGGCATCGCAGGGGTGCTTTCTCTCATGGGTGACTGACTTTGTGTGCCGTGCTCCTCTCAAGCCAGGATAAGCAGGCAGTGGTCATCCTGAAAGAAAAAAAAGAAGAAGAAATGTCCAAATAGGTGAGCTGTATCAGAACAATTCTCTAACAGCTGAACCAGACAATTCTCTAACAAATATACGCTAGTCCTCAGCTGATAACCACAGTAAACAGGATAGGGAATGTTTAGATAACCCTGGTCTCTTTCTTCAACATTATGCTATAAACAAGGTTTTCATGGAAAGGAGCTTTTCAAGTAGAACAACACTTCCCTGTTTAATCTTAATATTAAAATTAGCCATAGGAATTTGAGTTCTGTCAAAATTTACTCCAACCTTGAACGAAAATGGAAAATTAAGTTTTAGTGCTGTAAAATGAAATGGTAACCAAAGATGTTCAAAGATCTGTGGTCAAAGAAAGTGTTTAAAAAGTAACTCCCAGTAGTTACTTTAATTAATGCACATCTTGAGCCATGGAAATAAATGGTAATATTGCCATTTGCTTGAGTGAAAAAGACATTCCTCAATTTGCCATGCAATTTCCTGGTCTAGGGATGGACCAAAATCTGTGGGCTTGACTATTCAATCTGGTAACCTTAGCAGATTTGCATTTAGTAGGTCTTGTCCTGTTGCAGCAACAAATAAAGATTTACTGGGGAAAGCCACTTCGGTAAACTTCCAAATCTCCTACACCAGCTCTTCCTACCTCCCTTACTCACTCCTCTCACCCCTTCACAGCTTCACAGCACATACTCCTACATCTGTTCCCTGCAAAGACCCTTTCAAATAAATCTGGCATATATTCAGCCCTGAATGCAAAGGCAAGCCATTGGTTATTGCTTCTCACTGGACAAAATATTTTATCTGAAATTACTCGATTTAAGGGAAAAAGCCAACAAAACTTCCCTTGTAGCTACAAGAAACAGTCTCTGCACTTGCTTGTCTTTTCTAGGGCTGGAAGCTGATAGGCTAATCTTTCTGCTTTCAGAATCTCCCACAACGTGTCTTTGTGCTTTTCTGTTCACTTCCAAATGATCTCACTGTTTTCTCTCCACCTTATAATTAACCAGCAACTTCTAATCATTGTCTTCCTCTGAGCACACAAACGTAGTCAATCAGTGGTTTAATGTCTCAATGGAGCCTCCTGAAAGGATTGCACAGAAAACATACCATGTTGCTTTTTACTTTAACTTTCCAATAACTTCCTCTTAAGGAGGATCTTATGTTCCCTTGCTATTCAGACACAAGTACACATAATGATGTATTACTATCTTTAGACTATTATGGCTCAGCTACATGTTGCTTTAATGACACACACGTAATTGCTTTCAGTCAGGATCACCAACCACTTCACTCTCAGAACTGCTGCAGTCATTTGTTACTCACTTGAAAGCTGGAGGAGCAAAGTTCATACTCAGAGTATCAGGGATGGTGTGAATATAGGTGTAGTCTTTGGGACCAGGCAAGAGAGCACCAAGTAGGATTCTGTTTGGGCAACACACACAGGGTTGTATTGACTTTCTAACATAGCACTGGAAAACAGTCCCAGCAGAGCTTGGGATTGTGAACTAAGCTGTAAAAGAAAGAAAAAGCTTTTTGAATATCCTTTACAATATTTAATTGATTCAAACAAATGAGTTGAATGCCATCATAGAGGGAATAATATCACCTTCATATTTAAGGTGAGTTTCTTCAGCTTGCATTACAATAACATTTGTGATTTCAAATGAGTAGCTGGAGTCAGAGGAAAAAAATGTGTCAGACAGAATTTATAGAATGTAAAGCAGATAAGACCTTTATGTTAGATTTTAAGTAGAAACATGTGATTCCAGCAGTACTGTTGATGTTAACAGAGTCAAGGTTATGAACAAAGGATAGAATGAGTAAAATAGGTTTATGGCATGAATCACACCACTGAGTTCACATTAAAAGGAAGCAGAGATGATATATTTATCATCATAATGTGCACTTCATGACTCACCCTAACTCAAAAAAATAAAGGAGGTGAATGATTAGGCAATGAAGATAGGTGTTAAGGAAGGAGGGACAATGGAAAATATTATTAAGCTTATAAAAACCACTTGACCTATTCATTAATTTAAAGATAATATGTTGCTCTTCCAATTATCCTAAAAATAAACAGAGGGGTGTTTTTCTGTGTGAAAGACAATTCCAGCAATTTGGATGACAGTCAAATATGTTTGAACGACAGGCTGTATAAAATGATTTAAGGCTTTATTTGGCACATACTTTTCATGTGAATCAGTATGCTTATTTTTATTATGATTCCTCACCTTCATGCTTGTAAAGCCATAAATCCTGTCTTTATAGTTCAGAAACTGGATGAAGAGTGGCAGCTGTAACATCTAAAGCATCAAGCCTAACTCATAGTGTAGAAGTTTTTTCTACCAGATCATTCTGGGTATTACAGTTTTTATTGATTTGGATTCTTTTTTTAAACTTTATGTCTAACTTACAAATTGCCATCTTAAAAAGGTCAAATGCTTGAAAACCATGCAACAGTACATAGTTTATTGGTACTTCTAGCTCTAAATATTTTTTGGGTTTTTTCTGTTTAGAGCTGGAATTGTGGTTTTCATCATCTTCCTATTTCAAATTTCCATTGTTTGCCACCAGTCTACATGGGGCAAGACTACTAAAGATCTTTCTGGCCAAATGTAAGTATCTCCAATAGGACTCTCAGTTGTTGAGCTGGTTATCTGGGTTTCCCTTCTAGTCAGAGGAGAGAAAGAAGGTCTTTCAAGGTTCAAGTAGTTTCATCCAGAAGTAGACATTTACAAAGCCCGAAATAAATCATGTCTCCAAGCACCTATTTCTTTCTTCTGTAAGGGAGAACCATGGGAAGCTGGCTCAGAGGTTCCTATCTGAAGCCAGGAGAGATGAGTTCCATACAGACAGTCAGATCTGTGACTGAGTAAGTGGGCAAAAGGGGCACAGGGAGGGCACAGTAAACACATCTCATGGTTACAGGGCAAGGCTATGTGATATGCATGGATTTGACAGGTCAAATCACTTGCCTGTTTCTTCCAATATTTAAAAAACCAGGATAAAAGTACTATGAGAGAGACTATCAGGAAGAAGGGAAATGATAGAAACCCACACATGGAAATGCAGAGGAGGAGATATATGAAAGGTAGGCTGGGAAAAAACATGATTGGGGACAGAAAATGTAAGGGAAGATCTTATTTGGTTGTCATCATACAGAGGCTGATAGTTTCATGGGGTCTTGTCACCCCAGTCACTTCAACAGATGGGCAGAGACGTAGCTGAAGGAATCACATTGCTAAGTATGGAGAAAGCAAGGTTGAATGATTCCATGTAGATAAGATCAGAGTTTCTCTGAACCAAAACCTCTCTGGCTGCTAGTATTTCTCACTTGCACAGCTCTCCTTACTCAGGGAGCCTGGGAATGGTAAAACTGAAGGGCCCAGGACTAGAGCAGTAAGAAATCTTTTTTATTTCTTCATAACCAAGAGAAACCAGAAATCACTCCTAAATACAGAAACACAGTTTTGGGAGATTTCTGAACCAGTAATGCCAAGATGCATGTCTTGGAAACATTTTTATCACTAGCTTGGAGATTGTTTACCATAAGGTTTCCAAATGGCTTCTCAGGACACTTCTCTTTCTTGCACTTAGCTTTGACAATATGCAGAACTGAATAAAAATGTGGTGACTTGGCTTTTTCAAAATAGGTTTGGTGTTGTTTGTTGGCATGGGATTAAACATCTGCTCTGTGCAGCAGCATGCATATTGATGTCCAGAAGCAAGAACGTGTTAAACCATAGCTGCCATATCCCTTGGAATTTATAAGCTTTGTTTACACTTATATAGTCTTAAATTGACATGTTTAGAAGTCTCCAGTTTGCTGGTGAATTCAACAGATCACAACTGCTTTTCTAACCCGGGTATAATTTGGATTAAATCATCTGGATAAGATAGAAATTTACCACATAAAAACAGAACCTAACTGTATTCTGCAACACTAATCATGCAGAATAACATGTCATTAGAACACTTTGCTACATTTTTGAGGATCAGTATTTGCAAGAGTCACAGGACAATAGGGACAAGAATAAATGTAATTTTTAATAAGCAACAATGTGGAATCTCTTCACCTAAAACCCTTACCTGGTCAGTATGAAAAAATCCTTATCCTGGGATATTAGGTTTAAAAAGATTCAAACTGAATTTCTTTTATGAACATTAAACTCTTCTATGCATTTCAGTTTCTAAAAAAAAAATTGAAAACAGAAATGGCAACACTTTAGGTCAGAGGAAAGGAATCCATTATACATAAAGTTTCACCTAGAGATCTAATTAGCATAAACTACTGATGAACTCAGCTGAAAACCTTTTACAAACTGCTGGGTTCTCCATTTAATATCACATTAATTAATTAATTAATTAATTAATAATTAATATTTTTGTATCATGGACTGGCTTCTGTTCACTAAAGTAAAAACAATAAATCATTCCAGAGGAAAAATACTAATGAGTTAGATTAACAAACAGTAGAGAACAGGGATGAGCTAGACAAAATTACTTTCTTTGCTTCTTTTAGGAAAATAATAATACTACTCAGTAGCATTAGCAGGAATGAATTCCTGTGCTGATTCACTGGCTTGAGAACTAAGGGACTGGTTTTAGTCCTGGGCTAAGTGCCCCAGACATCACATGTAATCTTCTGTGAATCTTTGCAAAAGTGGCTTTTTACTTCTAGTTCCTTGATTTCTGAGCAGTTGGCCCAAATTTCAGACCTGCTAGGTGCATACAGATCCTGTTGACTGTAATCAAAATGCATCACAGTTTTAAAAATGCGTTTTCAAGGTGTCTCAGTTTGGTTAATCAGAAGTTAAACAACTCAAAGAAAATGATTGCTTAGAAGTGTGGGCTCATGATGCTACCTCCATTTCTTCTTTTGCAAAACGGACATAACATTTTCCATTAATTGCTTAACAAGAAGCTTCTCACAAAATTACTTCATCCTATATATTTTAATGTGAAAATATCAACTAATAGCATGGCAGAGGAGTGATTTACAAACATTTTAGATAGGCAATTGCACATAGATTGCTGCATAAGGAGACTTATTCCTCCCAGATTTTGGTAATAAAAACAAAGTATGTGTGAAAAATTACTGTAGGGCTCTGCTAAATCATTTATCCACAGTGTTTCAATACCATTTCCCATAAAGGAACAGCAATATTGTCAGTCTTGTGACTAGAGTACTGAGGAAGGTGAAAGATAGCATCTTTGGAATGAAATTGGAGAAATATGACTCATCCTTTTTTGTAGCTTGCCAAGCTTACCTTGACATTTATTTCTTTGCTGGAGTGCAGAACTTGTTTACAGAAGTTTCCCCCATGCAAATGCATCTGGATTTCCTCTGAACTGTCATCATCCTGCAGGGATATTCAGTCTACCACCTCATGGAATTTTCTTTTCTCCTGACGGTAAGTTAAATGGCACCACGGGCCTGAATGTTGCCAGCACTCATGGCAGCCTTGTGTTTTGAAAACTTCATATCCCAGTGGGAACTCTGAGACCCCATCCTGACTTTAGAGGATAAAATCAAAACTTCGATGTGAGCTGGTTCAAACCTATCTGGGTGGCAGCTTTGCATCTCAGGATGTTCTCAAATGACAAAACATTGCTGAATTACTGAAAAAAATGTGATTGTTTAATGTGGTTTATAGGGTTTTATTATTTAGGTCATGTCAGCATGAGAAGGGCTGCAACCATGTATTCCTGATCCATTTCAATTCAAAGCAAATCACTACTGATTTTCTCTGTACAAGAAATACATAAGTGGTTAGGGACCACCTCCTTGGTGAAGGAGAGTAATTTTAATTTCTCTTTTACTGCAGTTCATGTGATGGTACAACCAAACCAAAACTTGATTCAGATTAATATGGTAGTGCACTGATACAAGTAAAACCAGCTTTAGCATTGTTTATACTTTCTGAACACAGGCTCATGAGGGGTTTATATTTCTAACCAGGCAAGCATCTTAAATGTAGGTAGATTTGTGCAGATTTTATAGTCCAGGCAAACTACCCTGGTGCCATACAAATGAAGGCAATTCTGTTCACCTCCACAGGCATTGTTGTGCAGTCACAAAGCAGTCACTGTCACAGTACAAAGGAAGCATGTCCATAGTCTAAAAGATAGGGATCTCTAAAATGCATTCCATTTAGATATCTACTTGTATTCAGAAGTACGTCTTTTTACTTCTTCACCGAGCACTTTTGTCTTGTGATCACATTGACAAACCAAACCATTTTAGGTTATTGCACATTATTGACAAAATAGGTAGTATTTCTCTCATTTAAACAGTTCACAATTCTCATGACAGAATCAAGGCATTAAGCAACATGCTTCACATAATAACGTTTTCTTCTTACTATGTTATGATGACGTCAGAAAAGTAACCCAATTTTTTCCACAGCCTCTGTATTACTTAGCAAAACTATTTACTCCTACCTATTTCACATTTATAAAATGAAAGAGGAGTAAAAGTAAGAACTGTATTATTGCAAGAGTGATCTTCAGTGACAGTATCATCAGAGGCACATTATATTTGTAATTAGTTTAAGGAGATCTGAAGCTGCTATAAGATATAATTTAAGTGAGATAATTGTAGCTTGGATTGTACCTCCAGTTATTTGTTGTGTTTGGAAAAGATGACTACGTATTTTTAATTTCTCTATTTTGTATACATCTGTTTGATTTTAATGTTGTCTGTAATTGACTACATAAGTTGCTCTTTATTTAGTACTTTTGTTGTATGGCTGTAAGCCAAACTGCACAAATAAGTAAACAAATGAGCCCAGAGGGTTGTGTGAATATATGTTATCTGACAGTCCTCAGAGACCCATGTTCCAAAAAGGATATGGGTTTTTTTCATTTTGTTTTGTTTTGCCTTTGTGAATAGTGGTACCAGGTTTCTTAAGTTTGAGCAGAACCACCCTCTTTGAAGAAAGTTATATGCATAATTTGGGTCAATTTTTTAATGCTTATCCAATGTTTCAACTTTGAGAAAGTTTATGGGGAATGATAAGGAGCTAGTTTAAGGTGTATTACTTCCTTAGAGTCATACCAACTAGTTTTTAGGTAAGGTTTGCTCCTATCTCTTTCTATGCTAAACTTCTCCCTGAATCTATGGACTATTTCTGATTTTTGTGTATAACAGCCTTCTGTCACTTTCAGCAGGTGATCAGAAAAACCTTACGGCTAGGGAACCAAAGACATTAAGGACTAATTCCCATTTCTGTTTTCTTCAAACCATGATTAGGTCTCCATCATCATGTAGCCTTTTCCTTTAAATAAACTGTTCAATACCAGAAATGTGAGGTATGTCAAAGTTCTGGCAAGACTCTTTCTACATTTCATCATTAAAATTTTCTATTCCGATTAAGCTTTTGGGGTGAAATAGTTCAGTGTGTGTACTGATGTACCTTGAGTTTCGGATATGGGATAAAACCAGCTATTCCATAACTATCCAGGCTTGGTTTGTACTCACTTAGGAAAACAGGAAAAAACTAAAAGGAGCTGGTGCATGCTGGGAGGGAGATTCCCACACGTGTGTGCCATGCAGTGCCATGCTTCCTCCCAGGAGTGCCAGCTACTGGATCCAGTGAGAGACCTGTCTGGGAGGAATGGTCAGCACCCAGACAAGACAAAGCAATAACAACAACCAAAAATTCATTTATGCACATTTGTGCGTGCTGTTTTGCTCATATGCATTAGGTACACATACCCTTACATCAAAGGAAAGGTACTGTTTGAAATTATTCCTGTGTACCATGGATGAGAGAAGCAAATCAGACAGTGAAGAAGGTCCTTTTACAGAGAGCCTAGCCATGATCCTTGACAAGGGATCTTCTTTGTTGCAAGAGCACTAGACCAGGGTATATATTACGTCACACAAGAGATTCTCTAACTTTGACTCAGCCAGTCCAAACAGAAATAAGTCAGAGTACTGTGCAGCAATAATTGCTAGCTGAGGCACTAATTGGAACAAATTTCTCTTAGGGGGGAAATTAAAAACAAAGGGATAAGCTTCCCATGATCTTTGCACTGCTGTATCCATTTACAACAGCAAGTTCTCCATCACAGTGGGCAGGAGCAGCAGTGGGCTCTGAATCAGCTATGAAATCTAATGGGTTGCAGCAGGAGCGAAGAGGTCACTCTTCAGGAGAGAGAGAACGAAACTGGCTTTAAGACTTGTGTTGTTCCAGGATTAAATAACTAAAGAAAAAAAATATTAAACCTTTAGGTTTCTCATTCAATATAGAGATGATAAACAGCCTGCCATAATAAAAGGACCTTTCGTTTGCAAGGAACAAACTCTGCTGAAGCAAGAAACATTGTTTGGTTTCTTATGTTCCCTGGAGCACTTGTAAAAAATATTTTTGCATCTTCTACTCATATAATTTCCCACTGCCAAAATGATTAACTGAGACTAAGAAATTGAATCTTCTTCTGACATGGTCCTAAAAACTCAGAAGTACACAGAGTATAACTTGTGGGGTTAAAATGTACTCTGGGAACTTCGGGCACAGTCAGCCTGCTACATTTCCATTTTGCTCTTTTTCAAGATCTATTTGAATAATGTTGCTGGGTGATTCTAGTCCACTGAATTGCCTGTGGACAATGCATTATATTTTTTGGGGGGAACAAGATCATTTTTTCTTTTATTTTCTGGGTTCTTTCTTGAATACATGCAAGTTTGTAATGACACTACATAGATAACTTAGCCTACACAGAGCTCCTGTATGTATGCAGTGATAGTTCCCATTCTTGTTTGTTTACTTTACCCTAAACAGCAAAGAATCAGCTACTAAAGTCAGTGAGATAATGTCGGTAAGAGAGAGTTCAAATTTGATTTTTTTTTTCCATTCTGAAGTCTGTTACCCCAGAGGTGCTACCACTGTTTATCTTGGGCTCAGCCTTGGCCAGCAGTGGGTCTATCTTGGAGCTGGCTGGAATTGGCTCTGTGGGACATGGGGGAAACTTCCAGCTGCTTCTGACAGAATCCATCCAGTAGCCCTCCTGCTGCCAAAATCTTGCCATGCAAACCTAATACAAGGCCATACTGAGGACATATCACTATGCATTTGCCCTGGTTTTACATTCTTACATAAACAACCGCTATGGCCATGACAGAGACGGGATACTGGGCTGAGTGGACTCTTTGGTCTGACCCAAACTCATTATTCCTCTTTCCTATATTATTCTGATTACTTGATTTTCTGCTTCATTGACTCAATCTCCAGTCTGCAGGGCCCATTAAGTTCTTATAAAGGAAATTAGATAGACAAATTATTCTTGACAATTCCTCAAGGGTTGCTACTCCTTACTTCTTTCTTTGTTATCCTCTCAGGATGCATAGAGACAGGCTGGGATACTTCTTATTTGCATTTGCTTTTGCCAAATCCTCATTTTTTTCCTATGACAAAAGTTAGTACTTTTCTTTGCAATAATTCTTATTTAGCTTCTAGATAAAAAGTTCTAAATTATTGCTTGAATGGCTGCTAAATTCAGTAAAGACAGATCTGAGGCCTCAGCGTTTAGTGACCTGTTTGGGTTGTTTATCTGAAAATGATAGTGTATGAGTTACACTGGAACACCTAAATTTACAGAGGAAATGTGAACAGTGTCTTTGATCATGGTGTATCAGAGCAGACTGTGACATTTGCTTCAGAAGAGAAAGTTACTAATGTTGCTGCTATCTTTTAACCCATCCTTTGACCTCCATTTCACAGTTAGTTGCAGCACTCTAAAAAATATTGCTTTCATCCACTTTCCTAACTGTTGCAGAAGAGGCAAATCAGGAATCATAAGACATGCACAGTACAACAGTCATGGATTTAGTTCTGATTGAAGGGTCAGAACATTTAGTTCTGACTATGGAGAAGCCAAATCTCACACTGCAAGTACCAGCGATACAACAAATTACTCCATTCATTGGTTATGCTGACATGGCCTTCTTGCAACTCAATCACTTTCATAGCTCAAATATATTTCTCATTCAAAGACAATATTAGGTCTTCAAAGTCCTCCTATTGACTGTTGTTTAGATTACTACAAGATTTTTAGATGTGTCTTGCAGCTATTTTAAATAAGCCATCAGTAACATTTTTTATTGGCTGTGTATAACTAAACTTGCTAGTTTTGTTTCTCTTAACATGGTAATTATGCAGCTTCTAAGAACACTTTGAGAGAAAAGGAATTTCAAAAAAGTCAAAGTCAATGAGAGTCTATTTTAAATTTTAAAGTTGTTTGTAATTCTCTGAAGCTCCAGCTAGATCTGTGTACCTTTCTTACATAATTTCACCATGTCTATATGTGGATGAGTATATGGCTCAACAAAATACAGGTGAAATGAATGAAATCATGGTGAAAATATGGTTTTATTCTATATCATTAAATTCCTTAAGCGTAATGTATTCCTAAGACTAGGCCCATGAGAGAAATCTCAAGGTGGTTCTGCCAAGAATCACAAATCGATGTGATTAACATCCCTTGCCACGTTTTTCTCTTTCATTATCATTTTTCCTATTCTTATCTTACAAACTTAAATGTACAGCTTGTTTATATCAACGTTGTTACTAATAGCTTGATGGTGCCATGTAGTGTATTGTCATGCCATAACTTATAAATTGCTATACAAATAATAAGAAAATCACGTAATTCATCAGAATATCTCAGATTCTGAATTGATCATTTCTCATTGTGTAGCTTTAATAAAATTGAAAAGTTTAAGTCTTTTCATTCAAAAGCAAAAATTGGCTGAAGGGGGAAATAATAAATGCTTGTTCTGTAAGTTAATGATTTAATTTAAAAGATTGAATTATAAAGTTATATATCCTTAAAATAACTTAATGAATCTCAGATGCTTGTAAAATAAATAAATAAATAAATGAAACCAAAGCAAACAACAAGAAAACAAACCAACTTCTGTACTGACCCAGAGTCCCGGTGTCAATTCATTGTTGGGAGGTTAATTAGTCAGTTCATTTTAACTTGTTTGTTGTTTCAGTTTTATTCAGTTTACCTGGAATTAGAAGTATACAATACAAAAAGCAGAATTGTCACTCTGTTTCTCTTTTGTTTGTGTCTGTTTTCTTTGTTGCTAGACAACATGTTATTTTTTAGTTGATTTCCCATAATTAAAAAAATACCGCTATAGCAGATAATATGAGAGAAAGTAAAACAACATACTGTCTCTTTTGTCCTAATAATGGGAAGGTATTTGTCTGGATAAGGTCACAGTTGCTTCTCAGTATAAATTACTTAATTGCTTTCAGAAAGGCTGTTGTGTGAGCTCCAGGACTAGGCAGTCTAATCTAAAGCAGAACTCTCCGTCTTTGAAAGAATGTTTCTGGGGATGATCTTTGCAGGACAGACTGCTAGGTCACCGGGGACTGGGCAGATTGGATTTTATTAGTTTATTATATTAGTACTTTTTGTTTTGTCTTAGAAGAAAATGTGGATAATAAAGAAACATAATTTTATGGACATTTTTTTCTATGACCACATACTTTTTATTCTTTGTATTTTTAGGCAGAGAAAAGGCCACTGCCAAAAAAAAAGGTAGTCTTCACAATAGCTGCATAAAAATTTCAGGCACAGTTAGTGAGATTTTTAATAACAGCCTGTTTCTTTAGCTGCAAAAAAGTATTTTATGCTATTAATGTAATCCATGTGGTGATAAATATCAATAATTTTTTTAGGTGTACATTCCAGTGATGCCTTTTCAATAGAAAATGGGAATAGTGGCACCCCATTAGTACCATCTAATGCAGCTGGAACCACGTTGTTGTGTACTCACAGGGCAGCTCCAACATCCTGGATAAAAATAAAATTCATTCCAGCCAAGTTTGTATATGGATGGACAAGCCTGTGTGCACGACTTTGCAAAGAGCTCTCCCTCTGCATAAACACTCTCTCAAAGCCAAAGCTGGAGGCCAGTTCAGTCAAGACATGTACTGGTTTAACAACAAATTGTACTTAAGATGTTGTTTTAATTGACATGTCTGTGGACAGTCAAACCCCTACTTTGATCTGGCTTGTATCAACCAATAAACTCACAACTTTTGTGGGAAAACAAGCCCTGGCCCTACCCAAATCTTGTTCCTCTGCACGGAGTTTATAGAAAACTATGCAGCAGGCTGCATTAGTTACAGTGCAATCAAGGATTCACTAGGAGAGAAGAAAAGGACTTGTCCTCATGTGAACTCTGCATAAAATCCCTGTAATTCCTTGTGGGGACTTTTGAGGTGACACAAACTGAGGTTATACTGGAGATGGATGTAGAATTATAACATAAATCTATGTAAGTTTTCAGAGCACATCTAAAATACTTAAATTAATTGCTTTTTTAAATATTCCTATTAGCCAATTGCTTGCAACAGTCCAAAGACGAGCAAATGCCAGTACAGCAAGAGTAAATTTAGCATCCACCACTATGCTAAAAAAAAGTTATCCAAAACATAAGGCACAAGGAAGGGTGATTTGTTGTTAGGGGTGTTTTTTTCAGATTTTCCTCTGGAAGGATAGAATGACCCTCTTGAGGAAAAAAGAGGGCTCACTTAGAAACTTTTTCCAGGGTAAGCCATACACTTATACAAAAGTGCAGGTACAAACACAGAGAGGTGTGTATCCTACATTGCCTCAGAGCCATTACGTCTGGCTCCAGCAGAAGAAGGCCTGTCGAAGGGGTCTTTCACTGGGCATGGAGGGAAAGCAGAAATAAGTATTTGAATAAATGTTCAAAGCCACACTGTTTGGCACTGATTTTCAAGTAGCTTACTTCCAAATGCTTGTTGCATGTTTGCATTAAAATGTTTTAGTTTCTTTTCTCATCTCTGTCTTGAATCATGTTCTGTCTTTCCCCTCTGCCTCTATTTATTTAGTTCTTACACACTTGCAGCTTTTTTTTGTAAACACCATAGTAAATTTTGATGTGGGAGCACCTATGACTTCAATTTATTAAACTTTTGGTTCTCAGCAATACTTGTATAAACATTTCTGGTTTTACATTTTTATCTCAATTGTTTAATCTGCTGTCTGTTTAAACTAGACACCAGCAGGGTTGCAGTCCTTAGCAGGCAATCCCATTCCTCCAGTGAGGACGCCTGTTTTGTATGAAGCATGTGATGTTAGAAAGGTTTGTTAGTATATACAACAATGAGACAGCTAGGATGCCATCTATGGTTTTTGTTGGAGTCTATTATCTTACACAGTAGCTACAACCTGATAAGTGTCATTTAAATGCCTAAAAGTTCTTCTTTACCGCGGTACAAGATATTTCTATATATGCAACTCCTGTTATTATCAGTAGGATGTACATCTACTCTGTGCCCTACTCCTAGCATGATACATTAACTTGAAATTTATAGCTGCACTCTAAAAGGGCAAAAATTTCTGTATAGGCACTGCTGAATATATACTGGGATATCCTGTTTTTACCAAGTTCCAGGGGAGAAAAGTTTGGCAAGTTTACATACCTTGATGTACAGCTTCAAGAGCAAAAAAGGAATAATGTATTGCTGAAATGCCTCACCATCACTGAAAGGCTCTGAAAAGCTGCAGCAGAACATAAATAAAGAGCAACCCACCACTCTGTGCCAACTACGACTTAGTTGGGAAACTATGCAATGATTAAACAATGAAATTAAACACATAGGACCTGGTACATTTAAATATTTAAATGCCACTTTTCATAACAAATCATACTAATGCATAACTACAAGGCTGACCTTGCTTTAGGATGGCCTATGACACTGCAAGCACGACACATAACTTTGTGCCTTCTTCTACATCTTCAGTTATGATCTGTGTTCTCCCATAAAGATAGAGCTACCCATACAAGATCTTGATCATGCAATTTCTTTGGTTTTTTTATATATTTCTCAGGGAAATGACAGTCATTTTAAAGTGAAAATAATCTGCTTTCATATAAGCATAAATCTCAAGTAAATCCCTTGACGGCAGGAATGCTACAGGAAAATGGAAGTCTAGCTTCTTAAGGGCTGCTACTTAAAAGTTTTTTCTTAATATTTTAACTACTACTCACATTATTTTATTGGTTAACTTCATGGCTTTTTTCAGTGGAATTATCTCCCCACTTTATTTGCTATTCAGGTAAACTTCACAGTGGAAAGTTCACTCAGATGTCCTTCAGGAAAAAGGGTTTACAGGCAGGAGAAGACCTCCAGCCAAAGGAAACCTTTAAGCCAGCTGTGTAACAAAGAAAAATATTGCTATGTGTTTCCAACAGAAGTTTATACTTCAAAATGGGAAGGTCAGAAGGAGTCCATTCAGAAGCATATGGAGTGGGAGTTCTCAATCTTTTTTCTGTCAGCAAAGAGCCGATTATAAGATGTTGGCCCCTCCTTGCTTCCATGTCAAAACTGTATTAAAAGATGCATGTAAACACATTAAGAGCTTTCCTAAAATTAATTTCCCATGAAAGCCATTGCATGACTGTAACAGCATTGTGCAGTCATTGAATAACTTGCTACTGTCTGTTTATGACACGTCTTCAGGGGAATTGGTAACAGCTAAGCTCACTTAACTAAGAGGTTAAAACAGCAAGGAAAACAAGGTAACTTGGGGTCTGACTCTGGATAATAGCTTGAGTTTAGATCCGCATTTTCCACAGATCTCAACCCCAGGTGCCAAGCAGAGCTAAACCAGACTTGCACTGTCACTGTCTTAGCCAAGGTTTTGTGTAGCAGGAAGGGGTGGGGAAAAAGCTCAGGCTGAGACTATGCTGCTCTAAAGGTCACTCTGCCTTGCAGAGGGAGCCTGCAGCAATGTGAATTCCTGAGTCAAGATTGTCAAGAAATGTTTTTTAGCTGAAAATACCTTTGAAACCACGTTTAAAAAAAAAAAAGTCAGTGATAATGGATGATTCCCACAGAAGTCCTTTATCACAACAGCATTTTCTCTCGGAGCAAATTTATCTTGATGCAAGTTTTTAAACCAGATTTAATCCTAAAAACATAGAGTTTGTGAAACAGACACGCAATATCCCTTGGGGATTATTATTGTAGCCCCACCCCTGACACCTGCACATCTTCTGTTTGTTCAGATATTGCCCCAGGGAAAACATTTGCCCCAGCATGCGAGCCTAAGAGTTTATAAGGATTTTCTATCACATATGTTCTGTCTCACAATTCCAACATTTTTTTCAGATCCATGTAAGTGTATACTAAGTGTGTGCTAGGGTCTACTGACACATCCAACATCATTTTCACCCTTCATTCTTTTTCAGTTACGCTTGTGGGGTGCTTTTATGTGTGTGCACATGTATGTGTGTATCTGGCCTGCCATCCAGCCATCCATCCATCCATCTATTCCTCCATCCATCCATCCATCCATCTGTTCCTCCATCCCTCCCTCCCTCCCTCTCACTGGGACTGTTGGGCAGCAAGAGCAGTGGGGACATGTGTCAGTGTGGCTCAGGCTGTGGCCCTCTCACTCCTAGGCTGAGAGGTCATGTTCAAATTTCATTTCCTGATGCTGTGGACAGAAGTCTAAACAGTTAGTAGCTTCATCTCTCGAACGAGATATTGACCTGGGGCTTCTGGATGTCAAAGATTTCAGGGAATATTTTGGAAAGAAAGGGGAATAACCCCAATGCCTTGGTCACCATCCCAGTTTTCAACAGAACTAGCATCAAAACAGAGTGTGATTAATGCTAAGCACATAATGGCTGCCACATTTGCCTTTGCAAGCAGAAGGTCTCTTGCAAACAAGCTTTTTTTTCTTTCTTTCTGAATCCAGTTAAAAGTTAAAAATTTTCTTGAACTGCAGGACAAGCATTGTAAAATACGTTGGTACGCTAGTGTTTTACAAAGATTACCTTGACTTATGAATATGTTGTGACTGCCAATTTTAAATTGGTGTAATTTAAATACTTTCAGATTTCCATTTCTCTCAAATAAGTCAGCAGTCTGTGGCCTGAACTCACTTTCTTCAAACTCAACACTACTGCTCTGATAATCTCTGTACAGACAGAATGGTACTTAGCATTCAAAGATGGCATTTTGAGTGCAATAATAAGCTTTTCTCATTCCTATTGCTCTTGAAATTGGATGTAGCTAATGCTGGAGAAGCATAAGTGACCAAGTTTAATTTTCAGAATTATACCCTCTCCCAAACTCTGTGTTTAGAAAATCACTATGTTTTTGCTAGCGAGCACACAAGAACTCAGACTGAGGCTCAGACAGTTCCCATACTGTTCACAAGTGCTTCAGACTTAATACAGAGAGAAACTCCATTAGAAGCAAATGTTGCCATAACAATGTATCTTAAGCCACACAAAACATTCGCTTTTCCAGGTGGTGAGTTTGGACTGTGGTAGCCATTTGGGGCAGTCAGCAGCAGCTGAGTTCCTGGATGGGGACAGGAACACTTTTTGAGATCGTAGAATATCCTGTATTGTAAGGGACCCACAAGGATCATCAGGTCTAACTCCTGACCCTGAATAGGACCACTCTAAGGGGTCACACTGTCTGCCTGAGAGACTTAGCCAAATGCTTCTTGGATTTTGGCAGGCGTGAGATCAGTGCCTGCCTCTCTGCTTGCCCTTGTAACAAAGCTGTAGACTACTAGGAGGTTTCCTCTCAATCTCCTCTTCTTGAAGCTGAACAATACCCACTAGCTTTGTCCTTGCAGGAATTGAGTTTCTAAAGAGGGGGAAAGGAATCATTTAAACGGCAGAAACTTGCTCTCCAAAACTGTAGGAAGTAGAGAGGTGAAATATATCCACTTCTGAGATGCAGCCTTAGCTCTGCCCTCAGGCCAGCTTGGCCAGCTCTGCATGCACTAGCAAGCTGCAGCTGCATCTTGAAGAGAAACCATATGAGCACTGCAGTAAAATACTTGCTGTAATACCTTCTCTTTGCCATGGCAGAGCTCAGCTTCTCAGACACATTTGTTGCTGGCTGATCTTCAAGTACTCGGGCTGTTGGCACGAGGTCATTTACCCACTGTGGTCGCTTCTGTCATTGCAGCTTGGCTAGACCAGGTGAACAGGCTGTGCTTCCCCAGGATCAGAGGCCACAGTGATCTGCACTAGAATGCCTGGTGTGCACTGCACCAGGGGGCTGTCAGCTCAAAATACCTTCTTTAGGTTTGTGGTGGGACTCATGGGGAAAATTCTTACATATCTGCTTGCATTTCCTATAATCTTCTCTTCTATTTTGCATTTTCTCTGTAAAGTCCATGATGCTTTTCATGTCGTAGTTCATTCTCTTCATTAATTTTTACAGAAATACAGGTGATATGCAGGTCAACATATGTTTTGTATCAGAGATGTATAACATCAGGTGATATGCATTGTTTTGGGTTTTCTTATTATTTGCATCATTTCAGCAGTAAAATTGTTGCATTTTCCTCCACATGACCAGGAGTTGGGCTTGATGATGCTGATGGGTCCCTTGCAACTCAGCATATTCTGTGATTCTGTGAAAGCATAGAGAATAACTGCAGTGGACAACAAACTAGTTTCTGAATGTTACTAGCATTTATGTAACACCTATACTTGGTAAGGCAAAGCTGCAGGAATTGCAAGACAAGCTGTGAGAAGTGAGGCTGAACATTCACATAAGCCTTGACAATCACCAGAGGAGAGGCTATAGGAGACAACTCTTGGAGAGTTCAGCACCAGCCTCCAACCTGACATCCAGTGAATGATGAGAGCTTTGATGAAGATAAAAGAGATGACACTGATGAAGGCTATTACCTGCCTTTTCAGTAACTCTTTGGAAGCTGGAAGACCTAAGGCATTTCTTCTAAGACTGCAAAGCTACCAAGTCTGCATATTGTGACCATGGGGAAAGTAGCAGAGGAACACAATGAATTTGCTTCCCTTTGCTTCCCTGTGATTTAGAAGGAAATAATGACACAATTTTTCCAGTCCCAGCCTCCTCCCTACTTTACCAATCGTAGAGAAAGAGCTAATTTTCCAGGGTTGGGAAAATGTCATTTCAACAATGGGGACACATCAATACTGTGAACACAACTGGTTAGGAAGATCCATGATAATTCTTCAGAACAAAACACTTTTCTCATTTAAAAATCCCAACTTTTAAAAAAACTTTAAAAAAACCACCAACTATCTTTTTAAACTTTTAAAAAGTTTTAAAGGGAACGTCCTCCTAGATTGGCACATGCACACTGGTGTTGCTGCCAGACCAACAACTATTTCAGGAACCACCTATTTTTCCTGTTCTTTGTGGAGCCACTGGGATGCAAAGGCAGATGTGAGCATAGCTTGAAGATTTTGCACTGCCTTGCAAACTGACTGTTTAATGTGTATTTGTAGACTGATGCTGGAAACACTTCATAATTAGTCTGTGTCTAAGTAAGCCAAAATATTTTTGTTGTGATATTTGAATGTTACATTTTACAGATGATTTGTAAAACAAAAAGGAAGATGTTACCAGGAAAGAGGGCAGGGACAAAAATATCTCTGCTGATTTTGAACTGCCAGACATAAAGGCAATTACCAGAACAGACTGTGGAGATGTGCACTCGAAGGAGGCCTTAAGGGCATGCTTTGATATTATGTCAGAATCAGAGGAATGTCTGCTTTGTGCTAATTTGTGTCAGTGTAGTTGGCTTGTATAAAGACTTTAAATGAACTGCTGATTTTAAACAAACATGCCAGTTTTGAAAGCCTGAGTAAATTGACATCTACATAGACATTTCTATGAAGATTTTATCCATGAAGAAGAAGATTCAAGGTGCTGTCCATTCTTACATGGATCACAGATTAGCAAGTATCATTACCTTTAGTGTACAATGTGGTCAGTATCCTGTGAGTACAAAGTGTACACACAAGTGAGAAGAGCTAGTTTGGCCATAAGATGTTATCATGTGGCAGAAGATGGCTGTAACCTAGATTATAAATACCTCCATACAGTACAGTAGAGCCTGGCAAATAAGTTTTAGGTTCTTCTGTGTCCTTACACTTCATAATACAGTCTTTTGATATTTGAAGGCTGCAAACATCTTGTATGCTTCCTGAATGAGCTTCTAGTCCTTCTGCCCTCTTTTGAAAAGTTACTGCCTTCAGTTCTTAGCTTCTGTACACTCAACCAAGTTAGGGGTTGTCCTCCTTTTTTCCTATTTCTTCTTTCTTCCAGTTAAGTTTCTATACTTGCTTTTCAAGCATAGCACAAGAGAGACACTGAGAAAGATCTGATGGGCAAGAAGAAAACTGTAAATGAGAAAACTCTTTAAAGTTTTTCCATAAGTATATAATTAGAAGTATTTAATTTGCTTTAGATGTCTTATTCAGGACAGTTCAGTAAATCCCAGTATTATGAACACATGAAGGACATGACCAAAGGACAGATGGGTGTCAACAGTGATGAGATAACTGCCTATACTTGTGATTCTGACTGATATTTGGCTTGTCAGGATGCCAAAGGATCAGTGGAATAAATTGAAATGGATCAAGGACCTGTGCAGTGGGATATTTCAGGGTGATAATACTGCCAGAGTTTCATCGTTATTCTTGGGGTTGTTTTGCAGCCAATCTTATTCTTCTCTACATGGACTGAATTTCAGGGCTTCTTTCCTGAGAAAGTCAAGGAGATAGACTTTGAATGGGTTTTTGGGAACAAGAACTTTAATGGAAGAAAAGTAGGTCTTCGAGATGTGAGTTTGGGCCATAGAGTTCAAGTCAATAACATGAGCAGTCCTAGTTGCAGGAACATTAGGCATAGTGTGTGAAGGATGAATCACTGATAATTAATGCAACATCCCAACATGCACTAAAGGAAAAGTATTAAGAGCTTATTCATGTCAGCTAGTTTTATTAAATGAGCAAAAATTTGAGATTTTACCAACCATACTTCAGACTGCAACATGGAAGTAAATGCCAAACCAGGGGTAGTTCTACTGGTAAAATAAGTGTGGTTAGAGCTCACCAACCTATGTAACAGCAGCCAATCTATGTAACAGAAGCCACATCAGGTTTGATAAATGTTAGCAGTTTTCAGTATTATTATGACAATACCTTTTAAAGTATGCCCATCTTTACTACTCATCACCATACCATAGAAAATATAGTTATGCATGCAAACAGGCTGCTGACAAATTGACAAGATACCTCTCTGCTTCTACCCTTTGTGATCTACAATCCACAGTCTCTGATATATTAATTCCATCAGAAAACCTGTCTTTATATCTCAATTTATATAGACACTGCTCACACTCAGCCTACAGACCTCCTTCAACTGTGCTAATAGGAGAGATTTGTTTTTCCTGACTTTCTCTAGGTCCCTGAGTGCCTGGGTGCCAAAGAGGTGGCTGGATGAATCTATTTTAAATGACCTGAAAGCAAAATTCTCTCATTGTCAGACTGAAAAGTTCATGCCTTGGGACAGCAGAAAATTCTTCTGAAATACTACAAATGTAAGAATATTAAGGGTGATTTATTAGAATCATATTTAATGAAACACAAGGTTTTTAGATTATTATGATTCAATCTTCACAGTAACTTCTGTCATGTCTTATTTGCTTCCAAGAAAATTAAAGCAAGCACAAATTTCAATTCTTTAAAAGTGAATTCTTCCTGAATGTAAGACCTAGGATATCTGTATATACTAAACACACTATACACAAATAAATGTCACATAGCAAAGTAAAGGGGAGGACTGAAATTGTCCAACTGCTTTCCATCATTCTAAATGCCAGCTCTAGCAGTGCTGAGATAGTTATGTAGCTCATGGCCCAGATATGCAGTAATAATATAAGCACTTTAATTAAAGACAGTGGTCCTCATCCTGCTGGGGATTCAGTCACTGATGTGCGGTAGAGCGGGAACAGTCTCAGTAGGCAATCTTTGGTATCTAGAAGCTGCATCTCTATCTGGGTTTTTATTCAGAAGAGTAGTGAAGTTTTAAAGTCCATGCTCTGATCATCCTCACTCCCTCTGCATTGGTTTGGTTTGCAGAGTGGGTTTGGTGCATACTTAAGATATTCTTTCTGAGGGAAATTTAACTTTCACTCCCAAAGTATACCGGCTGCACTGCCACCATAATTAGAGCAGAAGGATTCTGAACCACATGTATGGTAGGCACCACCTACAATATAAACCTAGAAATAGTTCAAGCATCACAGTAAATCTGATCTAAGGTAACATGCACATATGTATGTATCCCAGGGAAGTGATTGAGTCACTATGGAAGTGGCACTTAGGGACATGGTTTAGTGGTGGAGTTGGTTATGCTGGGTTAATGGTTAGACTAAATGATCTTAAAAGTATTTTCCAACCTAAATTATTCTATGATTTTTTTGGTTCTTTAAATGGAGGAATCAGTTCCAGCCATTTCCAGCTGCTGATCTGCCCCTATTGCATTGAACTGTTGATGCAGATGTGACCAACATACAGTAGCATGTAGCCTACTACAGAATATTGAACGCGGAATCAGATTCTATAATGACACACATTTCCAAAACAGATCTATAAAGCATGCGATCAACAGTGAAAACTGTGGAGATACAAAGGCTGTAGCTAAAGTTGTGAACAACAATAATTTCTTTCAGGTGCTTCTCTGCAAGGTAAGTTTCTGGCTTCTACTTCCTTTACTCATATCAGTTGCAGGCTGACATGTAATTGAAAGACCTTGGGTCACTGGCCAGCCATGTACAGGTGTGCAAAGAAAATGTAATGAGAATGTTTAAAATAATCCCACCAGAAGCCAAGACCTTTCATTCCACTTTGCACTTGCATTTTGTTGATTTAAATCAGTGCTAAGTAGGGGATATTAATTCTGCCTGACTTCAGGCACCCGTCTTAGGGGATCAGTCCTTGGACTCTATGATCACTGGAAAGAGAAAGACCTTTCCGGAAGGCTACCGATCATCTGCCTTTGCTGACTGAACTCAGGCTGCATAACACTCTCACACAGAGCAACAGAGAACCAAGCCTACTGTCAGTAGAATTAGGACATCTAGGATGTAAAAGCACATTAAAAGAGATAATTAATGCATTTTAATCCATTAAAAATTACAGAAAATCAGGGGGTTTTGTACACCATGAGATTGAAAATAAACATGGCTATTTCAATAAGAAACCATGTGATATTTATATCTGATGCAATAGATTTTTAGGTTGCAGAACCAGAGGAAAATAATCCTCAAGCCTTATGATTATTTCCTTTTTAAACTACTTGATAAAAACAAACAGGAGAGTCCTTACTTTAAAAAGAAGAGACCTAGCAAAGCTTCCAGCTAGAGCAAGGATAAGACATGATTACAATCTGTTTACTGGAACATGATAAAATCATCTGAAAAAACAAAAAGCACTGGAAACCTTGTATTTGCTTTGGATACATTTCCTAAACATGCTGTAAGATATGACATTACCTTTTTCATTGTCCTATTTAGTGTGAAAAAAACTAAAAACCTGAAAATTATTTGAAACTATTGTGCTTTCTTTTTTTTATCTTGGGTTAAACAAATATCACTGTCAATAAATTCAGAAGATGTTTCTGTGAGTGCATTTTACCATCTTATGTATGTTAATGAAAGAGAAAAAAAAATTGTTGGAAGAACGTATCTGACAGAAACAAGCAAATGGGGATAATTCAGCATGCAGGCTAATTCCCTTTACTTAGACTTTCCCATGTACATTTATAATTATGTAAGGACATCCCATCCTGAAAAACCCATCTCACTGCTGAAAATAACTACTCTTACTTTAGACTTTATAAGTCTAAAGGAGAGCTAGGGATGAAATGATCACTGCCTAAATGGCAAAGGCCAACAGCTTTTTGGGTTTTGAAAAGTCAAAAGCTGACAGAGGGTCAAATGGCACTTTGGCAGAAGTCCATCTTCTGTCATACATACATACATACATATACACACAAGCTTTGCAGCTTTCCAGCCAGAAGCAGATGTGCCAAGGGAAAAAGACTTGCATGCACTTCTGTTGCACTTCACAAGAGCAGTGGGTGCTATGGACAGAATTGTAGTTATATGCTTTTGGTTGGATTAATGCAAATACCGTAATTAATCTCCTGGCAGTCATTTCACAGGCAGTGTGCAAATACGTACACAACTGCAGCAAAAAATTTTATTACAATGACTGATATACATGCCAGAGAGCTAACCCATCTTCTTACACCACCTTCAGCCCTGCAGGTACTGATATGCCCAATTCCAGTTTATTACATCTTTTCATACCCTTTAAAATTAGGATTCCTGCTTATATTGAAGTAGAGGCCTTAGTATGTATATGCTTACTTAATTAGTGTACATGTAACCATAGGCAGACCTACTAGGCCTTAGAGGTTTCAATGGGACCATTACATGATTGCACCTCATTATACTGATTAATATTGTGTGAAAACAAATGTTCCACAGATTTCATTACAGTTCTCCTCTAACTTCACTGGAGTTAATGAATGCATTCCCTTCCAGGTATGACTATGCAATGACTAGCCAAGGAAGATGGTTTTTGCCTCATGCAGCCAGCTGTTGGGTGCTGTACCCTTGGGAAGCGGACCCAGCTCCCAAAACAGGTGTTACAGCCAGCAGACAGAGGTCATTAGTTGTTGGCAGATAGGGTGTATACAAAAGATGTCCTGAGAACAAGTACAGTGGCTCAAACTCTGTTCTCTGCCTTGCCTCAGGTTCTCTGTTGTTGTCTTTGGCTTCACTGTTCAGGATCCTGCTGGCATTCACCACCTGTTCATTCATAGTTCTGTCCCCAGGC
Organism: Zosterops lateralis; assembly: GCF_965231275.1. Classification (NCBI taxonomy): domain Eukaryota; kingdom Metazoa; phylum Chordata; class Aves; order Passeriformes; family Zosteropidae; genus Zosterops; species Zosterops lateralis. The sequence goes on from NC_139765.1 coordinate 34,975,712, forward strand.
TTCTGTCCTTGCTGTTACTCTGTCTGCTCCTTCTCCTGGACTCACCTCATGAATTACACTCCCTGGTTTTCTGGCTCCATCTGAAGTTCAGCTATGCTCTTGTCAAAGCACATGCAAGCTTCCTGGTACCAAACCCTACATCCAACCATATGCCTGCCTTACTCTGTTAGGCTAATGAGCATTATATGTCTCTGGTTCTTGATTTCAGATTGCCTTAATTATATCACCTGGCTCCTGCCTCCACCCAGACTCAAACCCCAGGGCTTCACTGTGAGTCTTGTAACTCCCATGTCCCGTCATAACAGTCTTCATAGACAGGTGCAGACAGACAGCAGCTTGTTTTGCTGGTGCTCCAAGCTGGGCAGAAAGGAGCCAGCTTTGGTCTCAAACCTTTACTCCTACATTACCTGAAAGGGAGAGCTCTTTTATAACCAGAAGATATGTGGCAGCTTGGATCACAGACAAACTGTATCCATCTCTGTCTATGCTTGCTCACTTTGACGTAATGTATTAACTTTTAGGGTACAGATTGAATTTAGATACCAAGTGCAGATACACTGTTCACATGTCTCAAATGTTTGCCCATGATGTTGAGCAGCATCCCCTGTGGCACATAGGTGGACAGAAATTTACTGGTTGGGTTGGAGAGGACCAAGGCAGAAAGATTTCCACTCAAATTTCTAAAAACTGGTTATAGTTTAACCGTGAATGTTATCTATGTTGACCATGCCATTCAGATGAAGCATTGCAATTGCATTTCATTAATTTGGGTATCAAGCAAATTCTCATCTGAAGCACACTTTTTGAATCTGGTGGGTTGACCTTGGCTGGATACCAAGCTTGTCTATCACTCTCCCTTCTCAGCTGAACAGGGGAGAGAAAATAAGATGGAAGATGACTCACAGGTTGAGATAAGGTAGTTCACTAAAACAGAATTGGAAGTTTATGTGTGTGCAAGAAAGAGGAAAAAAATAATTTTATTCTCTAATTCCCATTGGCAAGTGATGCAGGGCTTCAGCATGCATAGTTGTTGCTCCAAAAGGCAAATGTTGTAAATAATGAATGCTCTCCTCTTCCTCTTTGTTTTCTTAGCTTTTATAGACTTCCTCAAAATCTGTATTTCTATAAATGGAACACAAATCTTATTTCCAAAGTACTAGAATTTGAAGTTTAGGCCTTTTTCCTGGATAGTTACAGTAAGTTTACACCAGCTGATGATTTGATCCTGTGTAACTTCCACACCAGCAGATGAAATATCAACAGATACAGAAGATGCCAGAAAGATGTGCTTGAGCTACCTTAAAGCTAACTAGTTTGGCTACAGGTAATAATATAAGCAGAGTCCAAGTGTAAACTAAGTTAGGCTAGATTTAATTTAGACTACTGGAATTTTGTGGCCTAAGCTGAGCTCTGTGCTTGCATAACTTGTACCCAACCCAGGCAACACAAACCTAACAAAGCCACTGTACACTGAAATCATTAAAGCAAATATTGAATCTAAAGGCTGCCTATTTTATGGCAGCTTTAAAAGCAAATGAAGCATTTATTAACTTCCAAATTGTTTTTAATACCTGAGTACCTCAATGGGTCTGCTCATAAATACTATACGATGTGAGCAAGGGCACAATGGCAGGATCTGGCAATAAATGCTTTCAGGCGTGTGACAGAGACAGATATTTTTGTACTTTTGTTTCTAGGTAACTGCCTGGTTTTCTTTAACTATGTTTTGATTATGGTATGGACTTCATTAAACACTGTTTGGGCAAATGGCATGCTTTATATTATATTTAGCTTTATCTCTCTACTTATGAGGACCCTGTTTGGTAATTGCTTCTTTGAGGGCTGATCCTCATCTCTTTATTAAAGCTAAAGTGTGAATCTGTGGGAACATTATATAACAGGGGAATGAGATTCCAGCTCTGCTAAAATATGTTTCACCTGAATAAATAGTCAGGCTGGAAATTGTCTGTGTGTTGTATAACCCTTTCATAAGTTAACACATAATTAGATTACAGATTTTGGAACTTATACTGGAAATAATTTACTTGCATAGGAAACTCCAGTAGGATGTTACTGGGAGCTAATATAAAGTCACTAAAACAAGTAGGAGTTTCTAAACTGAGCCTTTTAAGTGAAAACAAATTAATACATCTAGACCGTCTCTAGACAGAGCAAGTGTCTAATGTGACCTGTATGTATTACTTATACAATTACTATACTTTTAGAGGAAAAAGTAATTAAAAATACTGCACATATTTGGGGTATGAAGCAATACAAAATATATTTTCCTTTGTGCTTTCTGCTGCTGCAGAGAAGTGTGAGTGTTATACAACGGTGATTGTACACAGGATACAGTTGCAGGATATTTCTATTTTTTGTAGGGAATTCCATGGCATCTCTTTGAAAATAAAAATCTTTGGAAATATGCAATGCAGAAAAGCAGTGACATAAATTTTGAATTTTAACTATGGATTAGCTTTTTTACAAAAAGAAGACACAGTAATTGTGCTTTAGGCCATTATTTTTTTACACTATAGCAGTTAGACCTTCTTTATAATCTTATCTAAATTCAAATGATGAGGGAGTAGGACCAGATTCTTCTCCTTTCAAAGTAATTGTTTGCCATTTATTTTACTGGGAGTACCACAGTGATTTTATAAAGATTGTAAGATTTAATATTATCTACAAATTCAAAATATTCAAAATTATGCAAACTCTACCTTTTTTAAATATGGGAGCCTACAGAATTGTAACACAAGCATTTAGCACAGGAATCACTTCTGTGTTAGTGCAAGAATGTTTGGCCTTTTTTCACAGCACTCTTAGCTCGATCAAAGTTCCTACTGCAAAAGAAGATGCAGCATTGGGTGCTGCATCTCTACTAGATTATTATCTTTATTGAGGCTTTAATTTAAATATTTTAGGTTTCAATTTGTGAGCGGCGGGAGTGGAAAGATTCTAATTAATGTGATCAAAACTCTTTATTCAGCTCCTGAGGTTCAAATACAAACTTAGGTTAGATATGTAAAATTAAGAATTTTAAGTTATTTATCCCATGTAAAAATCAAGATTCGGGTGCAGAGCCAGGAACCTTACAAGTTTCTATTATTTATTCTACAAATCAGCCCACAGTCCTACACTTGTTATCAAAATGTTAATAACAAAAATTATTAAAACGAATTCTAAAATTTTATCTTCCAACTACCATTGTATACACAACTAGTTAATTTTACCATTATTAATCTAGTTGAAATAAGGTAATTTCTTATCCATCCAGCCATCTATCTTAAAATTAGTATAAATGTTGAGCTTTTCTAAGACTAGCCTTTACTTTCTTGAGTCAGTTCCAATAGAGGGAGAAAGCAACAAAATGCACATAACTAGAAATCAAGGAATGCTTAATAAAACCAAGCTAAGTGTCTGAGCTCAGCAAAATCAGTGTTTTAGATCTCAGATGGTGCTTGAAGTAAAAGTATGCCATAACTGTTTCAGTCATAAAGTATACAGTATATACACTCTACCTGTGTAGTATACAGCACTATACCAGTGCTGTAACAGGAAAGTGATCACCACCCAAACACACCTGGGAGGAGGAGGAGGCAGGTGGGCATGGGAGATGAAGAACAGCACTGTCTGGCTGTGTTTGGGGGTGAGTTTTTGCTGGGATCCTGGCTCACTTTGTGCCACTGGTGCTGTACACTCAGGACTGAGTGTGTGCTAAGTGTGTCCCCTCTGGATTGTCAGTTTTTAAAATTAAGACTGCCAAGAATGAGAAAGTTGTTTTTATAATTTAACATGAAAATGATCTGGTCCTCCACTCACTGCCATGTTTGCACAGAATCCTATTTGCCACGTGGAAGCAAAGAGAAAGTCACATGTAGACAGATATAAAGCCTCCACAGGGAAGACAAAGACAGGGCTCACTTGCCTAACTCAAGTTAGCAGATTTCTTTTCCACGTGCCAGAATCCAGGTCCAAAGGACAACAAACCATTAAAGATATCTTTCCAGACATTATTATCTATCTATCTAGATAGATAGATAGATAGATAAATAGATATAAATAATAGAAAAAATAATGATCACAGCTAAAACTACAGGTTAGATTTCTTGTGGTGGTTGAGCCTACATAATGTATTCCTGCCTCCGAGAAGAGGGATTCTGTCCTTCCTCAGGCCTGGACACATACTCCCAACTCTTTCAGAAGCCTCCTGTCACCCTTTGATACATTTGGTCTGTTTGCTACACCAGCAGAAAATTAGCTGAGCCCAGAAGTAAATAGTCTGCTAGTGCAGCCAACTCATTCAGGTGTCAAATGAACACAAAAGCCTGGAAAAAGATTAGGAAGGGCATCTGTGGATCCAGAGGTAGGGAATGAGCAGTACAAAAAAAGGAGGACTGGACTTTTCTGTGTCAGTAACCTGCCTGAAGTCTTCATTATCTAGTGAAACCTTAGCCTAGGTCTCCTAGAAAATGCTGGAAGACATGCCATTCTCTCAGGCAAAGAGAAGGCTGAGTCATATATCCAAATTATTTATGGAAATAATTTCTTTTTAAAAGCTAAAATCTAGAGGTTACAGCCTTTTCTTCATCTTACACTAAGCAGCTAAATAATGCTTTGCTGAAAAGAAGACAGTTTTGCGTTACATAAGCCACTGCTAAAAGGAAAATTAATTTTACAGGTCCCTTCTCAAGTGTTTTGAGTTACTGTGATGAATGGGGGAGTTGCAGGCCAGCACGCCAATACTGGAATGCTTAGGAAATGTAATTTACCATCAGATGGGAGTTGACAGTTGCAAGCCTATCAAACCAGAAGTCATTTAAGAAGATTCTAAAGCATACATCTCTGCATTTACAATACAGATGTTAAAGTTTCTGGAATAGCTTAGTGTGGCATTAGTGGCTGCTGTAATTTTTCCTCAGATTACTGTCTCAGTTAAGTAACTCTTTTCTAACTGACAAGATGAAGCAATTCAATTTCTTTATGGCCTTGTGCTAGGGAAAAAAAAGGAGGCCACCAAAGAAGTGGTTTGGGATGAAGTCTGATCAGTTGAGCTGTAGTGTGAGAAGTTACCAACAAAAGTAGCTTTCCATAGCAAACAAAGGGCTCGTAACAAATATGGGGAAGAGAAAAGGAGTAGAAGTGTTTATTAGGACAATTAACTACTGGAAGAAGTGATTTCTGAGCAAGAAAACTGCTTTCAGTTGCTTGTTTCTATTGTATTCAGAGATGCAGGTCTTTATGACTATTACTATAAATATGCATTGCTGTATGCTAACAGCCAGTCCTCTTTCTTAAAACCTCCTTTTAGTGGCTGTCTGAATACACTGAAGGATAACACCATTTTTGCAGTGATATAGGTGTGTCACTGGTGTTACTACGTTGCTAAGACTAATCATGATGTTAGTGTACAGTTATGTCATATGCTCACCAAAATAGAGCGTGGGCACCATGAGCAGCAAGGCATACTCCTAGATGCCCAAAATCCAAGCCAAGCCAATTGATCAGCCACATATAGATTTTAGTATTTTTAATTTAGAGAAATGACACATTTATATACCAAAACAAATATCTAAAAGGACATTCATATACTTTCTGGTAGTAGAAAGGCAGAAATATGTCACAGATGTCAATAACCCTTGAGCGTATTTACCTTTGCATTGTGAGTGAGAAGCTAGAATAGGATGTCTTTCATTTCTATTTGTCCCAGCTGTGATATGTTCAGAATGCAGTCCACAGGGAACAATTCGAATGCATTTCAGAGGGACAGGCCATTCCATTCCCCCTCAGTATTTAAATTGTTTGTTTCAGCAGTATATATGCTCCTTGACTCAAGCCACACACATGAACGGGAAAGAAACATTTTACCTTTAGAAAGTTAAACAAAGGTTCATAAAAGCTACTATAAGGTTATGTGGTCTTTGAGATAGCAAAATAAATCAAAGATACCTGTTCTCAATATCAAGAAGACAAAATGGACACTGTCATGGCAGTGTCTAACACTGTGTCTGCATCCATACATGTGCAGTATTCCCAGGACTGCCAAGATGGGATAGAAGCAGAGTGCCTATATTTCTGTTACACAACGTATGGCTCAGTTCTTTTTTTTTTTTCATTACCTGACTAGACAAAACTTAAATTTAATTTAAGTAAGAACTTAATTAAATAATTTAAATAAAGTAAAATGGTTTTATAAAGTCAAATTTATAAATAAGTATATTTTCCTATTTCTAAAGGACATAGTGTTACTTTTTACTAGCCAGGACAACTATTTTTAGCTTAATCTGTGTACTGTTGGAATTGTCCACAGAACAAATGCTAATTTAACAGATGGGTGCACATAAAAATATGTGAGAGCATCTCTATGTGAATCAAGTTTAAATGTTAGCTTTCATTGCCATTCAGGAATACAGAGACACCAATCTTTGTAAAGCTCATGGAAGATGCTGGGAGAATACACCACTGCAAATCCAATTCAGAACTGCATAGTTTATGAAACTGCTCTGGTTGCTATGGTAGTTTGGTTTTGGTGACTCAGGATTATGCAGCATCAAAAAGTAACTCACCTGGCAATGTGGGGTTTCTGTATAAGAATCTTACTCAGAACTGACTAAAGAGCAAGAAGTCTGCTTCATATGTAGTTTACGTGAAAAATTCAATAGCAATTTGTGCATAGTCCTCATACTTTTTTTTTTTTCTGGATAAGGATTGTATCTGAGATTTCACTGTTATATGTGTGGGTGTGTCACACAATCACAGTAGAGAATATACCAGATTTAAAGATAGAGATACTTATCACAAGAATTAGGCATTTCTTTCATTGTTTTACTTGATATTCATAGTAATTTCTATTATGGTGTTTTCATGTGAAAAGATACTTTTGTATTTTGTTATCCTTTCTCTCATTTTACCATCTATGATTATTTATTAGAATCTATGATTAAATAATGATTAAATAATCCATGATTATTTATTAGAATTTATTATTTATTAAATTTATTAGATTTGTGTCAATATATATATGTGATATTTGTCACTATCCTTCAAATTACCCCTTTTTCCCAGAGCCGAAATGGATGATATTAACTTTGATATATTAGTTTTCCTTCAATGGGGAGAGAAAACTGTTAAGATGAAATTTTTAGAAGCCACACTGTGTGTAATGCTGTTTGAAATGAGAGACAAGGCAGTAATTTTCAGATGGAGGTCAGAACAAAATTCTACATCCTAAAAATTATGATTTTGGGTAGTGCAAAAGCTTCATCTGTGAACTTCTGTTGTCTAGAAGCCTGTGTGAAATATTTGTAATGCTTTTAAGAAGAAGTGGAAAACCAGAACGCACACTGATAGCTATCTCATTGCTAAATCATTGTATTGATCACTTGAAGCCTGTCATTAAATTAACTGGAAATATGTATACACATAGATGCTATCTCTGTAAAATGTTTACATGGTTACCTCTACAGAAAAGCAGTCCTACTGAATTCAGTGTTAAGATTTGTATGTGGAAAATGATACACTGAATCACCTTTACTGTTGTGTATACACATGCAAACAAAAGATTTAACAGCACACCTAGTGTCTTGGGTAATCTGGTAGCAATACATCAAAAAAGCCTGATAAAACTAGGTCTAACTTAGTTGTCCTTAAGTTCCACTCATAATGTTGCTCAAATGGTTAAGCATCCCTTGTTAGCAAATGGTTAGATCTCGTTATGATTATTGTAAACACACACGCACACTTATGCAGTTATCTAATTCACTCTTGCGATGCTCTCTTGCAGTAGTGACTCTTTTAGAATTAATTTGTTACTCACTTTTAATATGGTCTTTAAAGATAGCTTTAATATATGTTTGCTCTAACCTCTGCACAAATGAATTTAACACTCTGTGCTTAGACAGATAATGGGAAAAGATTTTCATATTTCTACAGAAGTTGTTAATATTGGTATTTACATATGTTTATTACAATTAGTAGTGAATTAGAATCTGTAGACAGTCTCATCTTCTCTCAGCTACACTGACTTTACAATGAAATGGAATGACATTAGACATGGAGTAGAATGGCATTACAATGGGGTAAAGAATATGGCCCAATATGCCTTTGCAATTGAAATTACAAACATTTATGGGAGATATATGATAGGAAAAAATAGAAATTAAAAATTATACAATTAATATTCCCTTCCTCAAGTGTGAACATTTGCAGAGATTAACTAGTTTACATGAATAACAACTCTACTTTTTGCTTAAGAAACACCATATGTTTTGCTAGATTTAAGAACTACATATAATTTCCAGTAGAGCACACAGCTATCTCCACAAGACATTTATATCCAATATGTATGGAACATCTGAGTTTCAACTGACTGTACAAATGAATTATATCTTGCCTGTAGTGTCTGCAAAACCCCTCAAACATAAAATAACTCCCAACCCTGAGGTGCAATCCAAAAAAAATTAAAAAGTCAAGGAAAATAATGTCAAGAATGTGGAACATACAAATAGCTGCAGTATATGGAAAAATATTTGTTGAAATTCTCTGAAAAGCTGAAGCTGAATCAGTGAAAAATCTTTCCTGGAAAGAAGAATAAAAAGAAAGTATGAGATCTGGTTTTTAAAATGAAACTAACTGTATGATATTTAAGAACAAAACTGAGCTGTAGAACCTCTGCATTTCACTAACAAGCCAAGAAGTGCAAGCTGGAGTTAAAAGAGGATCCATGACCAGAAAAAAAACCCAAAAACCTGAGCTGGAAATTGAAATCAAGTAGAGGGGACTGGAGCTCTGATCAAAACTTAGAAACACACTCCATGACATTGAAATTCCTGAGAGAGTGCATTTTGAACATGTGCCTATTGATTTGCCTAGAATTACTTTGTTGCTAATAAAGCAATCTATTTAAATATTGTTTGTTGAAATCAAACATTCTTCAGATATGAAGTTTCTTGAAGAGTCAAATTTTTAGACAGCCAACTGAGAGAGAAGCAGCATGATCGGGAGGTGACTTGTAAAATATCTGTGACATCTGGGGCAGGAGAATGCAGCTTTTATCTTGTATTACCTTTTTCTGGGTTACAGTTTTCAAGTCCTTAGGAAATAGCAGAGGGTTGAGAATCTGTCCCCAGGGGAGTTTGCCCACAAGGACAAGACCACAACAGGAGGCTGGGAGCCTGTGCAAATTTCCTCCTTAGACAGGAGTCAGGTGATGCAGCCAAGCTCCCAGCCAGTGACTGTCCCTGCCGTGCTGATGGTACCAGGCTATGCCCAAGCACAACTAAATCACTCGCGTGAGGAATAAAAACTGCAAAGAGACTGGTTTTGAATTCTACTCTGCAGTCAGCCACATTTTCAAACCCAGGAACCTAAAATGTACCCCTGGATAGCCACACAGGCTGCCAACGGGAAGGTATAAATTAGGTGCCAGATAATCTTTCATCCACCTACTTAGACTGCAAATCTTTCTCTGGCAAATCTTTCATCTTGACTACCAGATGTTGTCTTTTGTTCTCAATCACATTACGCCTGCAAACTGTCAGTGCATGTATCTCAGGCACTGCTCTATGAGTAAGTCTGATGGATATTATGCATATCTCCAGATGAAAATCTATTCTGAAAGACATTAAGAACAGCACGTTGCTGCAAGTACCTTGCAACTACTACTTCTTGTGAAATGTCACTGACATCTTTATCAATAAAAATGGAAATAAAAGCCTGAGTTGGCTCCAAGACTGCCTACCATAAGAAGGAGACAGTATAATTAGAAATGCACAAATCATGCAAAATTTGAAGTGTATGAGGTTTGGTGACCCTCTCAAACTATACTTTGTTTCCTATAATTAGTTGAAAATAAAACTTATTTTCCAGTAAGTTCAAAACCACATTTTATCCCCAGAAATTATTCCATTTAAAGCAAAATACATATTGCTTTTAGCTAAAGAAAACATGCTGTGCATAGAAAAAACTTTATTATCTGTAATAGCTTGGTTCCTGGAAGTTGCAACTCTGAACAAAAACATTTTAGTCTTTGTATCTTCAAATGCTGCATGGTTTGCAACTACTTGTTTCCTCCCAAGAGAAAGGATGGCTGTGCTACCCCAGGTTGTGACATAATGGGAGTGAAATGGACAACAAGCACAGGGCTTTGTCCACTGCCATGTCGAATGATAGAATCATAGAATGATATGGGGTTGGACTGGATCTTAAACACCATCTAATCCAAATCCCCTGCCCTGGGCAGCGGCACTTCCCACTGGACCAGGCTGGTCAAGGCCTTATCCAGACTGGCTGTGATTGCTGCCAGGGCTGGGGCATCCACAGCCTCCCTGGGCAATCTGCTCCTGTGTCTCACCACACTCATAACGAAGATTTTCTTTACAAAAATATCTATTCTAATTTGTACCCATTGCTCCTGGTTTTATCAGTGCAGTTCCTGACAAGGAGTCCCTCTCCAACTTCCCTGGAGGCCCCCTAAAATGTAGAGATATATGGGAATTGGTGCTTTTATACATCAAGTTGGTCCGAGGTGGTCATGTCTAACCTCCCAAAACAAAGGATCGTCAAGCAAGTTGCTCCATCTATTTCCTTTTTCCCGTCAACTCGCTGCATGTGCCCCAATGCAGGCAGGAACATTGATATTGCTGCGGGTGACAGAGGTCACGGGCGGGGACGGCGGCGCCTCGAGCGAGGCTGCCCGACGGAGGCGGGGCTGCACTCTCACTCCCACTCCCCACCCTCACTCCCTACTCCCAACACCCCACTCCCCACCACTCACTCCCCCGGGCCCGCTCCCCCCGTCCCACTCCCCAGCCCCCACTCCCCTCCCGGCCCGGCCCCGCCCCGCCCGGCCCCGTTCTCGCGTTGCCTGGCGGCAATCTCGCGAGATTATGCTAACGAGGCCCCGCAGCCCCGCCCCGCCCGTCCGCTCCCCGCCCGCCGCGCGCCCTGGCTGGGCGGTGAGCGCGCGCGCCGCGGTGCGCTGTGGGATAGTGGCGGTATAAAGTGTACGCTCGGGGCGGCCGCGGCTGAGGGGGCCGGCGGAAGCGGGGCATGAAGATGGCGGACGCAAAGCAGAAGCGGAACGAGCAGCTGAAGCGTTGGATCGGCTCCGAGACCGACCTGGAGCCGCCCGTGGTCAAACGCAAGAAGACCAAGGTGAAGTTCGACGACGGCGCCGTCTTCTTGGCCGCCTGCTCCAGCGGAGACACCGAGGAGGTGCTGCGACTGTTGGAGCGGGGCGCCGACATCAACTACGCCAATGTGGACGGGCTGACCGCTCTGCACCAGGTCGGTGCCGGGCCCATCCAGGGACCCCTGGCCGGGCTGGGGCGGAGGGGGGGCGAGGCCGGCCGAGTGTCCCCCGCCCCCCCGCAGGAGGAGGTGGAGGAGGAAGGGGCCGGAGGCGGCGGCGCTCCCTCCGCTGGGGGGTGTCGGGGCGGGGAGGTGGCGGCGGGGGCAGCCCGGACCGAGCCCCGGGGCTGTGGGGCCGGGGGGCTGCACCCCCTCCCCGCCGACAGGGGGGCGGAAGGGGCGGATGGGCCTCTCCTCCGGCGGGAAGGAGGTGCCGCTGACCCTCTTTCGTTTTTCCCTCTTTCGTTTCCTCTTTGGGAGGGCCGGGGAAGGGGCCCTGCCCCGTGTGTGCCGAGGGGCCGGGGCAGGTTCCCCCCGGCGCGGGAGGGTCAGGCAGGTGAGAGGAGCGGGCTGGCCCGGGGGGCGCTCCCGCCGCTGCCCCTGCCCGGATCCCGGCAGTGGTTCCCCGCTTCCCTCCTCTCCCCGGTTCCGCAGCAGTTGAGCCGATTAAAGGCGCTCGTGTGTGCGGGCGGCCGTGTTGAGAGACGGATCATCTATTTCTCTCCGGTTTCCAGGGGAAACCAGTGTTTTGTTCATTATAAAAAAAAGGCGTATCAGTAAGGGGCTCCTTGTTTTCGTTACCGATGGCTCCCGCCGCAGTGTGAAAGCCGAACTTCAAGGGGAGCACGGGTCTTAAATTTTTCTTCTGTGCGTTGGAAAGTAGTAAGAAAGCCCAGTCCATATCGCTTTGTTCTGGTGTGGGTGTGTGGGAAGGGGGCTGGTGCCAGGGGAGGTAACTTTCACTTGGGGCAGGGGGGGGATAGACGGGAAACTGGCTGTGAAGTTTCCTCAAAATGGATGCTTTGTGCATGTTGAACTTCATAGCAGTCTGATTGGAATCTCAAAACGTTAGCCTAATAAGGAAAGGCTGTGGCAATCCGGAGATAATGCGGGTTTGCCTGAATAGTTTTTTTCTCTAGAAGGCCAAGAGCTTCCACACAATATTAGATTCACTGAATATCTGGAAAGCAAAAGAATATCTTTTACAGGCTAGCTTCTCATTCTTAAGTTTAGAAGTTGTTCAGTAGTTTTAAAAAAATCTTAACGGTTATGTGTTGTAGGTTGATCAAGTAGAAATCTTCCTGAAATGGTTAGGTGAGGTGGTTTCTGACATTAAAAAAAAAAAAATAAAAAAAATGGTGTATTTGTTTTCTCCATCCTGTATGGGTTTTTCAGGGATGTGAGGCTCTATAAGTGTTTTTCAGGGATGTGAGGCACTGACTTGCAGACCTGGATAGCATCCCCTCTTGAACATTGGGTATAAAATTCTACGACTCTTTGCTGTGTCTGCTGTGTGTGAATCGTCACTTGCTCCCCTGTGAAGGGTGGGTGTTACTTTCAGTTCTGAACTGCACTGGAAGAATGAGTGTTGTGGTGGAGCCTGTGAGCGTGTTGCTGCAGCGCGGTTACCTGACTGCGGGCTGTCACTTCATTGCAAGGCTTGCTGTGTTTATCCTCCTCTAATCAAGTTATGGGAGCTCTGTATGAGGAGCCATACCTTAACTGGTTAGATCCTTGGCTCTGCAAGTTGCTGTACTCCAGCCGTTGGTAGGGAAGGATGATGTTTAGTTTAACTCTCAGCAATAGAATAAGAGATGGCGTTCTCTCTTTCTGATGCCCAGATGGCATTTTCAGAATGCCTTTGATACTGTGTACAAAAAAGCTTTCATCGGGATAATTCTGAGCATGTTCTCTCCGTTTTTTATGTTGGAGTCAGCTTGCAGTTTGGAAGGGCAAAGTCTAAAGGAACAGAGGTAAAGATTTACATCACTGCTAAAATTCTAGCTCGTGCCCTCCTTTCCCCTCCCTTCCTTTAGTGATACCAAAGGACCTTTTCTGATTTTACGATATTGAAAGTAAATAAGATCAGTTGTGAAGTTATAATCTTCTTGAGGCTGTGCAGTAAGTGAAGGTTACCTGTTGCTGTAAAAAAGACAAACAAATGTGTCAGCCTATTACTGACTCCGAATGGTTTCACTTCATTATTAACACAAAATCTTATTTTCCTTTAATATGCCATATAAAAGGTGCAAATCACACAGGATGCAGTCTGTAACATGAATTAATTTAATCAAAATTGGCTGCAACGTGCACAAAGCTGTATCTGTTCTCAAAGGAAGCTCTTCAAAAACTTGTCATTATTCCTGACAGTTTTGACTGACAGATGGTAATTGTGTTCCAGTCCATGTTGTTGTGTTTGAGACTGCCATGGTGTGCTGTTGCTTTGTGATTCTTTGGTTGGGAGTTTTTTTGTTTTGTGTCTTCTGTCAGATCCCACGTAGACATTGCTGCTTCAGAAGAATAAATATCTCAGCAAAGATAAACCTACTGTACTGTTTTAGCTTGTGTCGTTTTTGTCTTCCATCAATTTTTTTTTTCAGTTATTGAGAGCAAACACGTATGTCTGAAATAGCAGTAGAATTAAATATTTAATTTAATATTTGGCCTTTGGTTTTCCTGCTACATATGGCAGTTATAGGAAAAGACTTAAGCTTTGTTTTATTTTTCACAGGTAGTTGGAAGTGCTGTGGGGAAAGTACCATTAATCCAGGAATTGTGGTGAACTTCAGGTCTGGTCTTTAGTGGAGCATCAGGCTTTGTTGCTGAAGCCATTAGCTGAGCTCTTCCTCCGAGTGAGGTAGTGAGGTAGAACGCCATCACCGTCAGAAAGCTGCATGTGGAATTGTTTCTCCTCATGCATGTGGGAAGGAAAACAATTACTTGACTCGTAGCTGAGAAGAGGAAAGGGGGGTGGATATATATAGGTACTTGTTTCAACTCTTCACAGTGCCACTGAGCAGATGTTGTTTTATAGCTGCATGTGCACAAATGAGTGGACTTGAGTGCATCATATCTGAGGAGAGATGAATTAAAATCTTTGGTATCTTGCAGAAGAGGAGTTATTGTCGTTAGGTGATGGTTATTATTCCTCTATGTAATTTTGAGTTCAAAGCTCACTTTAAGAACTTGTTTTGCACAAGTCCTCAGGTTAGGCCTTCAGCACAAAGGACAAAACTGTTGTGTACTGTTTTCCTATCTGTGAGATATATATGGAGTGTAGGATATTGCAGCAGGATAGTGGGTATTGTGCTGCATAATCTGCATTATATACATATAGTGTGTATGCATCTATAAGACCAGAAAACTTCTAAATGAGAACTAAAATTTACAATCAGATGTCAGTGCCCCATTACTTAGTGGAGGTGGAAGTTTTGAATGTTGCACCCCCAGACAGCTGTTATGTAGGACGAGGTCAAACTTAAAGTGCAGCTTTTCTAACCTGCCTTAACAGTGGAATGTAAGGACAACTTGAGAAAAGAAAGAAGCCCAAAGGTGAGCTGTGACCTTGCAGATTATTAGTGTCTGCAGAGTGGGGGGTAGAAGTGGCATATTCTGAAATAATCTTAGGAAGAGGCTATATAATATTTTCAATAAAGCCTGATCTCTTCTGACAGGCATATTTCTTCAGAGTGGGATTCAGTTGTCTTGTCCTGAAAGCTTAACACCTATCATTCCTCAGAGTTTGGACTCTCTTCTGCCTTCCTTGGCTTTCATGAAAGAGGATTTAGTTCACTAGCTCTGACTGGAATTTATTGCTAAATGGCTGAAAGTATTTTGTCTAGAAGTTCCGTAGAGCTTTGTACAGAAAAGTGGAGCCCACCCTTTCTGGACAGCACCATGGAAAGGCTGCATGGGAGGGACCACGATGTGGCCAGTTTCCTGGAAGGCTGGATTTCCTGTGCAAATTGCTCCCCTGGGAATAGTGGACGTGCAGCGTGGAGTACCTGCACACACCTCAGCACTGGCTGAGATGAGGCTGTGGTTGGGTATCACCATTTATGTAGCCTGCTTTTTGTCTGCCCTTTTTCTTTGAGGCTGCTCAGACTTAGGAGATGGTAACCTTGTTTTTGGCCTCATTCTCTCTGGGTGAGGAAGGTGAGTGCTGTAGCCTGGTTCCACCACACAGCATGAAAAGAACATGTCCTGCTGTGCTGATCCTGCCTCTTCTGGGGAGGGCACTCCTTTTGAGGTAGGGAAGTTGTCTTGGCTGTTTGGGCATGGGGATTATTGGGCACACAGGGGGGATGTTGTTGGGGCAGGCCCCTACTCCTTGGTGAAGGATTCATGTCATTTTTTTGTCTGTGACAACTACAGTTTAATTAAGCAAAACCCCTTGAAGGCTGTCTCTCTGTATCAAATAGTGTTTTTCTGCAACTCTTTAGGTGCTCAATTGAATGTGAAGGTGGGACTGTTTTAGCAGCATTATAGTTACATACTGGTTTGCAGATAGAGCAATGTGGAGTGTTAAATTGAATTTTTGATTTACTGCCACTGTTGTAGGACTCTGCTGTGTTTATCCTTGAGTACTAATTAAGATTGTGTTTCATGGAATGCTTGCTTACTCTTTCTAAGTAAGGACAGTTACTGCTGTCTTAATTTCCTTTGGGTTCTATGAAATTTATTTCTTAGACAGGAAGTACCTTCCTTTGCAGGAGGTTTTGCAACTGTTTATGTGAAAAGTTCTGTCAGGGCTTCTGGTGGCCTATTCTTAGTACCTGATGTGGTAATGAGTATGGATACCTTTGGCACCAACTGTGTCCTTGTTACGACACCCTTTCAAACTGCAACCAGTGGTGCAAAAGGGGTATAAAATCCGCCAGCACTGGATCCTTTTGCCTTAGAACTTCATGGAGAGCATTACAGCTGCACTGTCTGGATTCCTTCTGCTGAAGGGTTACACAGGTCGTGTATTTGAGCTGAGGCTGCCACACGTGCAGCACATCAAGCTGTAAGAGCAAAGACAAGATTGCCCGAGTCTTACATCTCTAGAGTGTTTGCATCATAGCAGCAGCACCCAACAACCAAGGGTAAGAAAAGTATAGAAATAGCTCAAAGCTATCCTAGCAACCTCCTGGCTAGGACTTCTACCATGACTCTTTCAGAGAATGAAAATACTGGTGCATATGATAACTTACTAACTTTTCAAAACTGTCAAGTAGGAGGCCTTTGTTTTGTACAGAAAGGTTTGTACTCAGTTTCAAAACGGATGTTGAAGTCTCACTGTTTGGAGGGGAGCAAACCCACCAGTCACCAAACCTCCTGATGCTCTCATTGTGGACATTCTACCACTGAGAATTTTGGAGTAATGTCCTCAGCTTGTTTTATTACTCTTTTATCATTGCTTGCCTTTTTTTTTTTTTTTCCCTTAAATCTGTGCAACAAAGCACAGAGAAAATGAGTCCAGAAATAAATGTAATGTTGACTTCACTCAGTGATCAGACTACAGAGGCATATTTGTTTAAGTTCCCTTTTGTAATTGGTTCTTGTGTGGGCCACAGATCTTTCTCTCTGTAGTTACAGTAGCTAGGTTTAGATGGTACAGTAAGTACTTGTTAACTTCGTAGTGATCTTGTCATTTAAGATTATTTTTTTTACCCTTGGAAATGGAAGCAAGAAGAGAGGAAAAGAGGTGTGATTTTTTTTCATAATACACTGCGAGTATAATAGTGGAAATTTAAATACTGTATTCAGAATTTTGTGTTCTCCTTAGCGTTTCATGAAAGCAACGAGTAACATCCTTCACCTTTTTAGGTTTATTATTTCTGAGTGGTCTGTCTGGTCTAAACCTGGGATTTCTATGTATTTTCATTGCTATGAAGTTCTTGTGCACAAACCCAAGTGAATTCTAGCATATAGAAATTACTTAAAGTGTTTAAAGCCACTTTTCGCATTAGTGTAACTGACAGGTTTCTTCAACTTGCTAGTCACGGAGGGAGAGTTCTGCATTCCAGTGTAAGGATGAATTCAGCTGGTACAGCTTGAGTATTTACTGAAGCTAATGTTCAGGGACAATTTCTACTGGTCTCTAGATATGAATTTCACTGTAGCATTAATGCTCCTTTTACAGTACAGCTTTGTCTGTGGTTTTCTATGTGTTTGAGTCTATTTTTGATATTGCTAGGATACTTTCTCATGGTAAGTCATCGAAAAGCACCTCATAAGAGTAGATGGGATGTGCTTTTGTATGTGTGAATAAAATTGATATCAACACACCTGATTTAAGGCCTTGATGATTTTGACATTGCAGTAGCAAGAATGCTGTTTTACCAAATTATTGCATTTCAGTTGGTAGCTAAATCTGAGGCTATGAGGCAGAAGCAGTCTGTATAAATCACTAGTAGATACACCATTCTGGAGGGATCTGTATTCCAGGCTTAACAGTATATGCTCCCTTTTAGTTGGAACAGATGGTTTGACAGGCTCCTGTCCAGTTCTTTAGTTGTCTATCCCTTTGCTCATGCTCTCAGTTGCTCTCTTCCTCAAAGTTATTACTTAGGCTCGTAAGACACTTAGTGCAATCCTCTCAAAAACTGAGAGCCCAGCAAATTGGTATTCCCTGTCTGTGTAATTGTGTTCCCTGGGGCTGGGCTGAGGGTCATGCACATGGGGAGCAAATACTGATATTTTATCCAAGGATATGTTTAGATGAGTTGGACAAACTAATATGCTCTGAAAGCAATGTGGAGGTAGTTTTGAACTGTAGCATGAGTACACCTCTCTGGGATTCTTGCAACCAAGAAACTGTAAATTGCACTTTATTACTGCTGTATTGTATATAAATATAGATCATAAGGAGTAAGATATGCAGCATATGAGGACATTTGCCTAACAAATGTTTTGTCAGTGCCCAACAGTGTATTTTTCTTCATTGATCTTGACAGGCATAAAATGCAAACTGGAATGCAGCTGTAAGGCACTGGAGCCATCCTTAAGCAGGTCAGCCTCTGCTGCTGCTGCATGGGTGGAGACATTCCAAGCTCCTTTACTTTCCTATGTGCATTCCTGAAATGACAGTCAATGGAAAGCATGGCATAAGAGTAGCAGCATTCCTCAGCTGTTTCCTTTCTAGTAATTTCAAGTCCGTAAGATAGAATTAGAGAAGGCAAAAGATGATTATAATATTTGGTGGTGGGGGGAGCGTTGTTGAATTTTTTTTTGGTTTTATGCATTGTATTGACAAGACCTGGTACCCAGCTCTTGTGTTTCAGTTATTGAGCACACTGAATCAGCCACTGTGCTTATCCTGGAAACACTGAATCTTTGCTGGCTCATTGGCAAAACCAAAATTAGAGCAATATGATGAAGTCTTTGAACAAGACTGTTTCCCATTTATGCCTGAGTGGTGTTAGCACTTACCCATTAACAATATATTTGTGAGGCTAATGGCTTCTAAAGGTCTGTTAAACTGAGTGAATTGGAGAGTTGGCTTTAAGAAGAGGGTGAAGCCCCTGAGAAGCAAATGTAGGACCTACAGTTTTGGGCCTACACACAGAGATAGGTTTATCTTGAAGAAGACAAATAAATAGTTCCTATACTGCTGTAGTTTCTCAGTGCTTAAATTTGATCTATGACCAGCACATGACCATTGACTCTGGTACTAAATTATCTGTAAGCTATGATTGTTAGAAATAGTTCTAGCCCTAAAACATTCAAAAGGGCCAAATCTCACTGATACTTTCCTTTAGTTATTTGTAGTTCAGTCTAAAGTGTGCTTTGATCAATTTTCCCTCATTATGATTGTAGTTCAGGGTCTTGAGTTGGACTATGACAGCTTGCTTTAGTATATGATCAGTTAGGCAGCCAGTGGTGATTATTATACAGGTTTTAGTTCTGGGGTGGTTACTTAGTTTTGGAGGTTTTTTTACCAGCCTGACTGTGAAGAGTAACTGGAGTCTTCTCTAAATATATATACTATATATACTTCTTGAGTATTTGAGGTTTCTTGTACATCAGGGAATTTCTGAGTGTTAGCTTTGTGTTGTGGATCTGATACATCTGTCTTTTGTTTTTTCAATTTCCTAGGGTTTTGTTGGGGTTTTTGTTTGTTTTCTTTTTTCTTTCATAGAAGGACTGAAATGAATGTTGACATGAAACCTGTTTGTTAGTAATTCTAACAGATCTCCAAACTTATAGGATGAATTTACCTTACTAGTTCTCTTAAAATGTCACACTTGGAGCAAGTATTTATCTAAGGCAAAATAACAATATCTTCATCTGGTAACCAAGGTGAACACATCTGACAAGCATGTACACTGTGTGTGTGGTCAGTGCTGCCTTCTAAAACAATTAACTTAGATGAAGCTTTCACTGAGGAGCTGCATTCCTCTGTCAAAGCCGGGATCCTTGTGGGCCCCTTTTGAAGCTGGAAAACCATCTCAGACTTATGGCTTTGGAACTTTCAGCTTGCAAATACCCTGAAGTTTGCTTTAGTGTTCTTGACTGAAAACCTACGCTTTTCTTGCTGAAGTGGCAAAGTTATTTTAAGGCTGCAAAGCACATTGTCCCAAGTTTTAACAAAAGTGTTGTTGCTTGCAATGTGTTTGCAAATACATGCAAGTATACTTAAAAAAGTAGGCTTAATTAAAAGTAGCCTTAATTAAGTGAATAATTTTATTGAAATAAATGGATTTTTCAAAAGTGTGTCCCCTCATCCCAGAAATGAAACAATTTGAAATGACTTGTATTATTTCCTCAGTCTGTGTGAATTACGACTACTAATTTTGTATTCTAGAAAATATAAGTAACCCTGCTTATTGTTGTTGCAGCATTAAGTTATTTTTTATTTTTATGAAAAATCAATGCTCTTAAAGTTGTTTTGCTAATCTGTTACTTAGAAACGCTTTTAAACATGGTGCTTTAGGTTTTGAATCTGCTGAAAATTTGGGCAAAATTAATTATCTTAGGTTTTGTCCAAAGTGAAGACTGAAAATTGGGGTGCCAATATTGTGTCTGTGGGCCAAATGCGGACTCTTGTTAAGTAATTATCTCATTTCCATCCAATCATATAAAACAATGTCTTTAGAAAGCTTGCCAAACTTCACATTTTCCCACCACTTTTATTTTATTCAGCTACTGTAGCAAGTTGAATTATTTTAGGTCCTATTTTTTATGAGGATCCTATGCTTTGTCTCCTCAGTAGAAAATAAAAGCTTAGTGCTTACCTCTGAAAGAAGAATTTTTATGTAACGTTGGTTTCTTGGTTTCTGAGCATAACAGAGGAGAGGGGGTGAGTTGTGCTGGCACTGTGACTGTCTCGGGTTTTGTTTATGAACCTCTCTGGACGTGGCTTTCTGGTCACTCATTGTCTGCTTTCTTGCAGACAGCCTGGCCAAAAGCTTGGCACTTGTCGCTCTCTAGCTGTTTGTGCGTGGTTAATAGTGATAGTGAAAGCTAATGCCTGTATGTCACAGTGCTTATCAGGTATTTGTACACTTAGGAAGAGAAACAGCTTTCCTACATCTCTGCAGAGGAGTAACTTTACAGGGCTGGTGTCTCTTGTACTTAACACTTCTAGTTCACTTATTAAATATTGAAGGTGGGCTTTGGCCATCTATCAAATCTGACTCCTAAGAAAGCTCGTCAAGTTACTGTAGAGACAAGCTTTATCTAGGTAAATACAGTTATGATTTAAAACCTGCTATTTTTAAGGAAAATAGAGAACAACTTGATGTGAATGACAGAAGATACATTATATAATTTGTAAAGTGTTTTACCTGTTACCCGTGTGGGATCTAGGGGTGGGAGAGCTCTTTCTCAATTGTTTTCTCAGCAATTTGAGAGGTTGCTGTACTCTGTAATGGTAAAATATGTGTCAATCGTAATTATAGCAAATAGCATTTGCAAGCTCAAGTAGCTGTTAAGATGTGACTGCTGGAGATAAGCACTCTTAGAGGTCTTTGCTCCAAGAAGCCTAACTTAGAATTGCTGTACCTGTGAGCAAAGTGTCAGAGCTTTCTGGTGCCTCATCATTAGTAGGCTCTATGGCATGAGGAACATGGAAACAGGACTTCTCTGGATGTGTATGGAGCAGTTCCCGAGGGAAGATCAGCAGCTTCAGTTTGATTTACAAAAACTTCACAAAAGCTAGGAAAGTCTACTAAAACAAAATGTGATTATTAAGATGGTGGAGCTCAAAAGCTGCTGCTGCAATTATGGTTTGGCATCCTTTTTTAGAGTAAGACACCTGCCATGTCAGGTGCATATGCTGGATTAAAGCATAAAACCAAGAAAACTCTGGCATAGAAAAGCTTGCATGATGATAGTCCTATTAAAAATACTTTTCCATTTAAGTTTGTTTTAGGATTTTTGTGTTGGTTTTCTTGTGTGTGTGGTGGGTTTTTTTGTTTCCAAAACACAGCATATAAATAAAATCATCACTAAAACCTGAAGGCAGGCAAACTGGGGGGATTCAAATAAAAGACCAAGTAGCACTTGAAATTAAATTTCTATTAAGAGACCTTGACATCAGAACCACATCTTCTTCAGTGGCATCATTTATCATCAGCTGCACAGGGATATGGTTGAAGTGTCTGCTTTAAGAGCTGATGTGTAGTTTCCCCCTTTTGGGGGATCCTCCAAGGGCTTTGTATCTCAGTAGCTGCTTACCTGCACATATTGTAACAAGTATTTTGTCTTTTAAGGCAAGCTATATGACAGCATTTGAAAGACTTTGTTCTTTAATTTCTTGTAGGATTTTGAGCCCTTTTAATTTCTTCTCTGCAATGATCTAATTTTATTTTATATTGCCAAGTTAAATGACTTAAATATGGGAGAATTTTCTTGGTGCTTTTTCCTCCATTTGTTTTGCTTTGTTGTGTTTTGCTGCTGATAATGTATTTGATAACATGCTTTGAATTCTGGTAATACTTGAAGGGTGCTTTTGCAGAATTTAAACAATTAACAGCCTAAGCCAACTGATTTGGACTGCTTCATTGCAGCTTAAACTGCAAATATTACTTGGGTTTTAAACTTTAAGTCAGAACCTTCACTTTTTAAGACAAAAATGGTTTAAAATGTGGCTTCAGCTGTTCTGCAGTTGAGCTCATGACAGGCTGTAAAGCTGAGGAGTGCCACTTAACTGAGAGTGACATCACTAACTTTATCAATACACCTCTGTCCTTATCTTTTGGTGGCTGTGATTCATGAGACCTGTATTACCTCACGCAGTTCCTTAAGTTTCTCTTTTTAAGAAGTTCTGTGACCTAGATGAAGGTGGGCATAGGGAAACAGGGTAAAAAATAATTTTCTGATCCTAAGATAGAACAGTGGCAGAGGTAGGAATTCTTTTAACCCAGGTAAATTGTCCTGCCCCTGCTTCTCCTGTCTTCCTGTTTCCTTGCTCTACTCATGTTACAGAAACTGGATTTTTGACAATCAAATCCATGTGCCTTGTAGCTTTTAATAAATAGGCAGCACTGGTTGGTCACTGGTGCTTTTAGAGTTATAAAAGCTGTCTCCAAATTCAAGTCTTACTCCGTAGAGACCTTAGCAAGGTGCTGGTGTTTACAGAAACCCAGCACATGCCCTGCTTTGATTTCTTTCTCCAAGAAAGGTCTGATGAGCGTTAGTTCCTTTAGTACTGTCTGCAACCATTGAGACACATGATGTTTACATGTCTACTTTTCCTCCTCCCTGTTAGGATACCTAAGATGACTCTCCATAGCCCCAAACCCGTTAGTGCTTTATAAATTTCTCCCTCTGGAATGTTTAAACTTTGTTTAATGCAAGGAATTGCAGAATACAAGGAATTGGTCCTGTAAAGCCAAATATTGCAAGACCAGTATAACCCAAAGATTTGGGTTTTATACTGTGGTTTTTGTCAGCCTCAAAGTGTAGATTGTGAAATGCTTCTGGCACTTCTGGTGACTCTTGATTCACTGTGAATATTATAACTCTCTTAAGGTATCTTTACCTCCTTAATCCCAATTATTTTTTGTTAATCACTGAATATTTAGGGTTGGAAGAGACCTTAAAGATCATCTAATCCCAGCCAAACCGCTGCCATAGGCAGTGACACCTCCTGCTAGCTGAGGTTAGTCAAAGCCTCACCAAAACCGGCTTTGAACGCGCTCAGGGCTGGGTCATCCACAGCCTCCCTCAGCAGCCTCTTCCAGTGTCTCATCACCCTCACAGTAAAAACTTTCTCTTAATATCTAGTCTAAACTTCCCCTCTTTCTGTTTGTACCCCTTACTGCTGGTTATAACACTACAGTTCCTGACCAAAGGTCCTTCTCCAGCTTCCTGGCAGGCCCCTTTCAGGTACTTGAGGGTTGCTATGAGGTCTCCATGAAGCCTTTTCTCCTCTGGGCTGAACGGCCCTGATTCTCCTCTCAGCCTGGCTCTGCAGGGAAGGTGCTCCAGTCCTCTTACCAACTTTGTGGCCCTCCTCTGGGCTCGCTCCAACAGTTTCATGCCCTTGGGAGCATCAGGAACTGTACACCCCACTCCAGGTGGGGTCTCACAAGAGCAGAGGAGAGGGGGAGAATCTCCTCCCTTGGTCTGGTGGCCGCGTTCCTTTTGACACAGCCCAGGGTATGGTTTGCCTTCTGGGCTGTGATTGCATGCTGACAACTCATGTTGAGTTTTTCATCAGACATCACCTGCAATTCCTTTTCCTCAGAGCTGCTCTCAATCATCTCTCTGCCCAACCTGTAGGTGTGTCAGGGTGAAGTCCAGTTTTAGTAATGCTCTGGCTTTAGAAGTTGCGTATAAGAATCTTGAATCTTTCTTAAAATCTTAGGTTAAGATGCAGATAGTACATCCAGTTTAGGTTCAGTGTGATGATGGGAGGTTCTGCAGTCTTCTTGCTTTCTGCTTATAGGACTTAAAGTTCTAGACAATGCAGTGGCTTGAATTTTATCAGTTGGTGGAATCTGACTCTGATAACAAATGTTTGGAAAGAAGTTATTAACCGCTGTAGTCGACATTGCAGAAAGTTATCAATGCCTTAGAGGATAAGAATGATTCCCTCCTTGGCTGAAACACTGTATTCATACAAGGGCAATACTGTTGCCAGTTTAGCAGAGAATTAGGAGTGGAGGGAAGTTCTTCCAAATAGGTGATCACAGAATCAACTAGGTTGCAAAAGACCTTTGAGGTCCAGTCCAACTATGACCTTAAACCACCTTGTCAGCTGGACCATGACACTAAGTGCCATATCCAGTCTTTCCTTAAACACCTTCAGGGATGTTTCAACACTCCACCACCTCCCTGGGCAGCCCAGTCCAATGCCCAGCAACCCTTTCTGTGAGGAATTTCTTCTTAACGTCCAACCTAAACCTCTGCTGGCGCAGCCCAAGCATGTGTGCTCTTGTCCTACAGCTGGTTGCCTGGGAAAAAATCCTGACCCCCACCTGGCTACAGCCTCCTTTCAGGGAGATGCCCACAGTGGTGGGGTCTCCCCCTGAGTCTTTTCTCCAGGCCAAACATCTTCAGCTGCTCCTCACTGGGCTGGTGTTCCACACCCTTCACCAGCCTTGTTGCCCTTCTCTGGACTCATTCCAGCATCTCAATGATCCTCCTAAACTGAGGAGGCCAGAGCTGGACACAGCACTCGAGGTGAGGCCTCACCAGTGCTGAGTACCAGGGAACAATCCCCTCCCTGCTCCTGCTGGCCACACCATTCCTGACCCAGGTCAGGATGCTGTTGGCCTCCTTGGCCACCTGGGCACAGCTGGCTCATGTTCAGCTGCTGTTAATCAATACCCCCAGGTCCCTTTCTGCCTGGCTGGTGTCCCTCCACTCTGTCCCCACCCTGCAGGACTGCATGGGGTTGTTGTGGCCAAAGTACAGGACACGGCCCTTGGTCTTGTTGGTCTCATATCACTGGATTCAGCCCATGGATCCAGCCTGTCTGGGTCCTGCTGCAGAGCCCTCCCACCCTCCAGCAGATCAATACACACACCCAACTTGGTGTTGTCAGAGAATTTCCTAATGGTAGACTCAATTCCCTTATCCTGATCATCAATAAAAATGATAATAATAAACAGGACTGGGCCCAGAGCTGATCCATGGGGGCACCACCAGGGACCATCCACCAACTGGGTCCAGCACCTTTCACCACCACTCTCTGGGCCCAGCCAGTTCTTAACCCAGCAAAGGGTGCACTTGTCCAAGCCATGGGCTGCCAGCTTTTCCAGGAGTGTGCTGTGGGAGACAGTGTCAAAGGCTGATGAGTAGCAGAGTAATAGGGTCTTCTGGAATAACTAGGGAAAGGTAATGTGTCTGCCCCATTCTCTGCAAAGGGGCTGGAAGGAATGCAAGTAGCCTTTAATTTGAAAATTACACTGGGCATGGTGTCTAAACTGCAAAATACAGCAGGGCTGTAATATACTGGCTGAATGGACTGGTCTGTCATGATAAGAGAACCCTCCCTTTAGTCAGCACGGGGTGAGTTTCTGCAGTTGAGTCAGTGATGTGGCTACTTTGCTGTCTTGGATTTGAATGTGTATTCTGAGGCTTGTTTAACATGAGACTTTTGACTTGCCATCAAGTGTATCCCTTTGTCTCTGTCACAGGTAATGTCCAGAAAAGCAGGAATCAAAGGGCAATGCTGCATCTCATTGAAATAGTGCAAACTGTCTGATTGAACTGCTTATGGTAAAGGCTGTAGGACTTGCAGTACTGAGGAAAGCTTACTGGAAGCCTCTTGCTGAAGATACTGTAGTTACAAGCAGCTGTGGTCAAGAAAAGTTGCATTTTTGCAACAGGAATAGGTATATTTCATAAGCAAGTATCTGAAGGTTATAGATTAGAGCAAACTCATAACAGTTTTGTTTGTTTAGTTAGCTTTAGAAGTATTTGAAGATGCCTGACTATCTTGATCTATTTCACTTAAACAACTTCTCATTTCTACTCCAAAAAGTGGTAGCCTGTTTTCAAAACAGGCTGCTGTGGTGGCTGTGGTCTAAGTGGATACACTTTTCTCCCCTCCCACTTCAAGTGTAAGTTATATTTTATGGTTAATAATTCTTAAGATTGAGTGGCTTTTCTTTGCAGTTATTAAGAGGTGTTTTCGTGTCATACAATTTTTTCATTGACGCTTGTGATGTGCGCTGTATTCAGGGTTGAATAGGCAGTTGTGCTCTAGAACCTTTGGGTGTAATGAATCTGCAATATCACCATGTCTTCATGCTGTTTCTACTGCAGTTACTGTATGGGCAGAACAGGTGCTTAGCTGATTGACAGTGCTCTTCAGCCATAAAACAACAAGCTAAAATTTTAAGTCTCTGAATCCTTGATGTATTCAACTTTTGCAGCATTCTTTTTGAGCTTGGGAATTGAAGACAATGTCTGCAATATTTTTTTTAGAAGAATGTTCATATTGACAAGCTTTGACTTGCAAGTCTCTACTTTAGTGTTAGTATTGGGTTTAACCTGTGATTTCAATATACACATCACATACAATTAAATAATTCTGAATTTTCTGTATTGCCATAATTCTTTCCTCTATTTTGCCAGTAGTTGTAACAACTTGTACTTCCACTAAGTGCCATAAATCACTAATCCTTTTTTTCCCTGAGTTCTTGCAAAGAACTGTGGGGAGGGAGAAGAATGGATGTTCTGCGTTTGCTGACTGGTAAATGTACAAGTTGTACGTGCCACTGAATTAGGAGATCAGGAATCTTTAAATGCATGAAGCCACAATCCTGACTCTCCATCACTGTGTTATGGGATTATTTAACTTGTAATTTCATCCAGCATTTGAGCTAAAACTGCTAAGGTAGATATTGAATTCTCCAGTAGCAGCTGAATCTCAGGAGTAAAGTTCAGTGCAACTTTTGCCTTACTTGAAATCCTAGCAAACTTGCTTGGATGAACTTAGATTTTATTTTGTGCAGGCACTGGCACAGGCAGCTCCTTCAGTTTGTAACCAGCTATGATGTGTAATCAAGTATAGCCAGATTGCTCTGACCTCCTGCAGGCTGGTCTCCTAAAATGGAAATTATTCATTTTGCAGATGGAAATTGGAGCCAAGCAGCTGTGAATTCCAGGAGACAAATACTGAGGCAAACTTATAACTTTGTTCTTCTGTTCAAAACCCAAATGACAGTTGAGTCTTGCATTTGCCACTTGCTTTCAATCTGTGATTTTTTTCCAATAAGTCAGCAAGTACTTGTATGAAGGCACTGCTTACTAGCCAAAGCTTTTTGTTTCTTTTTTCAAATAAGTATTTTCTTCATAAGTCTTGCCCTAACTTCCTCTCTTAAATCAACAAACTCTTGCTATTCCCCATCCTTTACTTCTGTGGCTGTTTAGGGAGTTAGTGTAAATTTGCACTGAATCAGCTTTTACTGATTGACACCAGGATAGGTTGACAAATATGTACATTTTCATGCAGCAGTGACGCTGATCACCTGCAGTTGTAGAGGTTGGTGTGGAATTGCTGAGTTGAAAACCTATTGAATGTAGAAGTGACAAGTTATATGCTTAAAAGGATACTTCCGTGAATCTGTGGCTCAGAATTAAATGTACTGCCTAGGTGAAAGATTTACTGTTTCATCCTTAGTTTAGCTTGGGCATTGAAGACAAAAACTGGTGAAATTGCATTAGTTGCTGGTGTTCTGTGCTGTTCCTGGGGGTTATTTATTCAAACCTATAAAACCATCATTTAGCTGTTGTAGAAATCTTTAGTCTGTGTGAAAGTATTAGCTGTGTATTTTAGGTTTTCATGGAGGTTTGCAACTAGTACTGCTTCAGGTTTAGTTTTTGACAAAAATGTGACTTGTAGGCAGAAGCAAAGCTGGCAGTGTGTGCAGGTAAACCACCAAACAGTTCTGCTGACATGTTCCCAAGGGTCCTACGTAAACTGGAAGAAAAATTGCGCAGCCTCCTTAATCTGTGTTCCTGATAGCTGTACTGAAACTTTGCCTCTAGTGCAAAGTGGCTTTTGTGGTTGTGCCCTAAAGCTTCAAAAAAAACCCCAAAACCGAAAAACAAACAACTAATGCAGCGAAAGGTGCAAAATCATAAGGATCTTTCCCAATATCCAGATCATACTAAAAATTCTTTTGGGTGAAAAGTGCTTTTTGGGTGACCATTAGAAAGTTGAAAGACAAAACAGAACTGTGGTTTGCTAAAAATTATGTAAAAGAGGAAAAAAACCCAAAACACAACCAACTGGTTGATTCTACTGGTCCTTGAAGACAAAAAAAACCTGCTGTTGCACTTGTAAGGTTTTGCAACCTTTCTGATTTAGTTCTTAAGTGGTAGACACTGTGAGCATGGTACTGCTTTCTGTTATGAGGTGGGCTGTATTTAATGGTGTAAAGTACCTTTAGGTGATGGCTAGTGAGTGTCTGGTGGAAGGTGATACTACTTCTGCCACTGAAGTGTCTGGAGGATATATGCTTAGCCTTTGCTTACTTTTAGGTGAGATAAAATTAAAATGAAGGGAGTTTTATAAGGATTTTTTTTTTTATTATTTTGAGTTATGAGGCTTTTGATTTTTAGGGTCTAAGGCATTGACTTCCTCAAATACTCGGCCATGGAAAGCAAGTACATAACTAGAGATGGGATGCTTACTAGAGTTGTGTACCAAAAAAGTCTTGTTTCTCACTGTATTCTGGTGCCTTTTTAAAAATTATTATTCCCAAGGTTACTGGAAGGAATAAAATTATTTTTGCTTTGCACATCTTTTGTGCATTTAGCCAGCAGTTTTAGAATGCTGTTTGATATTATACTGACCTTGGTAGCATGTAGTGTTGTCTTTCCTGCTTTAGTCAGTCTGAGCAAGAAGCTTCCCTCCAGTTTAAATGCAAGCATACAGGCTTTAGTCTGCTGAACGGGGATGGCTTTGCTCAATCTATTCCTGGATCTCAGAGCTTACTTTTTTTGGCAGGTAGATAGGCATGTGTTGTAATCTTTCCACCTACTGCAAAGTTAGTCTGGACAGACATTGTGTGGTCTTAATTCCTGAAAAGCATGACATAGGAAGCAGAGAAATGAGTGGAGAGGAGAGATTGTAGCATACCAAGCAGAAGTTTGTTACAAAAAGAGAGTAACAAGTTTTGTTATAGCAAAGCATTCTTTGTTCCACAAAGCAGAAATGGAAAATGTAGTTGTTAACTTTAGTGCTGTGTAAGTAAGCAAATGTTTATTTAATACATGGATTATTTTATATAGTTTGCAGTCATCTTGCCTTACATTGTCTTTTGACTATTTTTTTTTTCAAATGACATGTGAACAGGTGACTGAGAGGTGCCACGGGGCACCGGCTTGATGGGAAATGAATTTCAACAGAAGGTATTTTTGGGTGTGGCTTTTTTTTTTAATGAAAGTATAGTTTAGATTGTCTATTTTGAGTTGGATACAGAAACACAGATGCCCAAAATAGTTCTCCAGGAGTATTGTTTGGGGAGAT
The DNA here is from genome assembly GCF_965231275.1 of Zosterops lateralis. Taxonomy (NCBI): domain Eukaryota; kingdom Metazoa; phylum Chordata; class Aves; order Passeriformes; family Zosteropidae; genus Zosterops; species Zosterops lateralis. The sequence continues at coordinate 35,005,263 of NC_139765.1, forward strand.
CAGGACTTTTGCTGGTGTGCTAACTAATGCTTGTCTGTCTGGTTTTCTTGTTTTATTTTTAGTTGGGTTTTTTTTTCCTTTTTGGAGACACTGCTGTTTTTTTCTACACTCTGGTAGCTTTTTGGCTACTGAAGCAGAAACCTCTTCCAGAAAACCTGAACTGCTCCACAGAGGTGGATACAGATCTTTCTGGAGATCCCGATGCGGTGTTCAGAGCTCTCAGTTGTTACAGTAACACGGGAGCTTGTGTGGTAACTGCTGAATTCAATGGCCTTTCTCATGATGGGCCTGACATACAGGCGCAGCAGGAATTCCTAATGAAACAGCGGCTTCACTTGTGCTGGGCTTTGCCTAGACCTCTGCAGACATCATTCCTGCTCTACACCGCATCATAGTGGAAGATGGGTATGAAGTTTGAGGAGGAAGAACACCATCAAATGCATGAAATTTGCTTGCTTGCATTTTAATGTTTGATTCTTCTTGAAGATTTTTTTTTACTTACTGTACCATTCTGTCAAACACAGATTGTACTTCATTTTATCTGTAACTGGTGAATTGAGGGGCACTATAGTACTACTGGGGCCAGGGAGGGATTTGTCCTTCTTTGCTGGGCTGTTTGGTGTTTGCTTTGTGGTGTTTTCTTTGTTTTTTAATTTACCTGATTAATTTGAATAGTTGGGTAGACATAATTATTCTGCTTCTTTGGGTTAATTTTTCCTCCAACCTGTAAACATTTTGGCATTTTTTTAGAAACAGGAATGTTGTCATGTGAAATTATCTGATATTGCAAAATGTAATTTTTTTTGTAATAGTGTATTCACATATTTAATGTAATAGCCATTAAAGAAAAGAAATGCTATCTTGCTGTTTAAAGACTTTATTGTGTCAGAGAGGATCGTTTAATGGTCTCTGATTTTTATTCAGCTTTCATTTATAGAAAGCCAAGATCCTAAAGTAATAGATTAAAACTACACATTTGGTTACCTTTTTGCATATGAGATGGTATAAGTGAAGATCCCTGGTGGTAAAAAGATCCTAAAGCAGGGTATCTAAAATCCATCCAAGTGATAAAACTGTTGCTGTCTATTACTTGAGGGCAAAGAAGGAATGGGTTAAATTTTATATTAATATTAAAGTATTCTAAAGATTTTTTTGAAGTAGATGGGCTGTAATTCTTGCTGCAAGCTCATTTTAATTGTTAATTTCAGCAAATTTTGTCTTGCTTTAAGTGTAGTTCTGTAGTTGTGATGTTCTGAACATGCTTAGACCTAAAGCATCCAATAAAAACAAAGTAGCTTGCTTGCAGTAATGGAAAAAATGACTCAGTCCAAGTTGAGAACAGAAATTAGCTAAAAGGCAAACAGTAATTCTTAAAACAGAAGCTGAGTTTAAGCACTTCATGAACGAGGTTGAAGATCATTCTGTACTTCTGGTTTTCCAGTTACACAAGTCCTTCAGTCACAGTGTTTGTGTGTCATTTTTAGTAAATTTCCCCAGTTTTGCCAAATAGATTTTATACTTTGGTGTGCTATGTTTGGTCTAATACTACCTTAGTTCAAGAACCATCAGACAACACCATACAGTCATCTGAGATTAAGGTATAGTTTACTGAGGAAACTCATCTGCACATCACAAGTGACACCTGAAGAGTGAGGGTGGTGCCAGTTTGTCTTCTGCCAGTAGCTGTGTGCCTCTTTGGAGTCACCTGTTCAGCTCCTCTGGTACCTTGTCTGCATGCCAGGGTTCTGAGATGTAGATCAATTCTCAAATGAAAGGAATAAGCCATTTCCTTATGAGCAAGACAAATCATGTATTGCAGTTCTACATTTAACCTTCATTTAGACCTCGTATCTTCAGTTCAAGACCTTAAGTACAGGGTAATTTTGAATATTAAGCATTAATAAGGAAGATTGCTGTAATTAGGGAGTCATTACTTCATAGTCGAATGAGGCTTAGCTCATAGATGTCTCATAAAAAATGATATTATTCCAATCAACACTAAGATGCTTCTTTCCTTGGATTCTTGTTTAATTCAAGCTGTTCTAACTATACCTTTGCTCAAGCTAAAACTAGTAAATAGAATGTCCTTTCTAAACCACATAGTCATACTCTGCAGTGTTATATTCTGTCTAGGCCTGTAGTTAGACATGTAGCAGTCACCTACCAAAACAATACTTGGAACTTGTGTTCTAATGCACATTGCAAGTGGGTGGACATTTATTTTATAGGTACTACTTTTGTTACCTCGGTGCTCTCTAAATATGCTTATAAATAACATGGCAGGCAGGAATTAACTCCTGATTTTATGATATCCCAATGAACTCCAGATTGCAGAAAACTGGCTTTGTCATCAGGTTTCTCAAGAGGAGGTGAAAATTAAACACAGAATCACTTCTTTTTTTCAAGGTGATGATTCTCAGTTTTATACGTTTTACCTTCCCCCATCCAATCTTTGATGTTGGCTCCTGCATGGATGCTGTCTCCACTACACAGATGGCTTAAGGCACAAGCATGTGTAAACTTCTTCCCTCGATAACATTAGCTTCCCAAATAAGAACAGGGAAGTTCTGGAACAGGGGCTTTGGTGTGCCTTTATAGGCACTGACATTTCAGTCCAACAGTCTTCTAATCTCATTGTTAGACTGCACAAACACCTGAACACAGCAATTTGAAGCATGGGGAAAATGAACACAGTGAGCCCTTTTTTTGTTATTTGTGATAACATCAATTCATGTTACATTTGATAACTTCTTCACCAGCTATTGTTGATCACTTTTAAGAAAATTATTAATCAATGTCTGACACCTTCATCTGAAAACCTCAATTTTCAATGCTTTTGTAAGAAACAATAATTAATTTATTTTTAAGTCTTGATAGGGCTCTACTGCAGATATAGTGAGCAAGACTTAAGAACTGCATCTTGCTTCTACTCCTGGAAACGCTTCTGTAAATACCACAACTTCAGTAGAGTTATCTGTAAGGCTTGCAGATTTCCAGCCCTTGGTATACTTGGAGCATTCTTTTTCAGTGCTCAAGTTTAAAATTATATCTTCTAGGTTCTCCAGAGCTATAGCTATAACTTTTACACATGTTTCTAGTGTTTCCCTTCTCTGTAACAATAAACAACTCCTATCCAAGCTCAGGGTTTGCATCTGTTTTAGCTAAATGAGTTGCTTAGTAAAAGGAACTATCTATGGTAATGCCTAAACCTGCTTTACAGCAGTGCTTATCAAACTACTTTTTCTGGTCTGTTAGATAATTATATGCTCTGCTTTTAGAATAGTGTGGTTAAATGCAAACCCCAGAGCAGCAAGATGGTGTATTTTGTGTCACCATTGTTTTTGCTTGCCATCTTCATGTGGGACAGCTCAGCTCAGTTTTATTCAGCTTGGTTAATGACCTTATCCATTCATAAATGTGTGGGTGTCGTGTTGCTTTTCATTAAGGCTGTGGGAATTAATGCTCATAACCATCTTAAACCTTTTTCTTCTGAAACTCAACATGTATATTGATTTTAGTGCAAATATCTACATATTTTATTGATGAGTATATCCAAAAAATGGTGTATGAAGATACAGAGAGCAGCTGAGAAGTTGCTGGAAGTTTCTTGACCAGAAAGTGACTTGGTTTGGATTTGGGTAGTCCGGATCTGAACTTCTCATTTTAAACTCAGAAAGTGAGTGTTGCATTTTGCTACATATCTTCTTTCACAACTGTCCTCTGCAGTTGAGATGTAATTTTGTGACTAAAATGAGGACAAGCACTGCCTCAACACATGTTCAAGGTCAGCTGTTTGTAGGATTTCAAAGAATGCTTTACCTTTCTGATCTTACTGGCTTAAAACTTCAAAATCACATATTAAAACTTTAGAGTTTCCCTGACCTGAATTTCCATTCTTTTCCTAGATTATCATAAAGACTGGTGGGCTGAATTTTGTTGATAATCAGTTACCATCTCTTCTCAGTATTCCTGGGCAGCAGGAGTGGAATGAGGAAAGGGGAAGATACGAACTGATTCTAAAATTTTTACCTAGTGAGTGGGTAAGAAGGCCCAGAGCGACTGTGCAGCACCAACTCCTGTGTTTGTAGGGCCCCATGTCTTGCGCGCTGCAGCTTAAGGTGTTTAATTGCAAAGTATGTGACTGTTTTATCAACCTCTTCTGTCTCAAACATTAGTGATTTCCATGGGAAGAAAGTAAACTATAGCCTGGACTAACTTGGAAAGGCAAAGACTCACTTGCCATCTCATTTCCTTCTCCCTCTTCCTCACCAGCATTTTACAGAGAAGTGCTTGTGATATTCATGTTTGCAGCGTGCTACAGTTGTGTCATCCTTTGCCTAACCTAGTTCAGTCTTAATGCACACGTCCTCAGCAGAGCGGTAGTGAGTATTTTCTGAAATACACCTAAAGCCAGGAGTGTTAATGTTATATTTATTGCTTCAGTTGTAGTCTGATTTATATTTAGTGCAGGGCTGATAGGGAGTGACTTGGAATCTAGAAGTGTATCAATATGGGCCTGTCAAACAAAAGTTCAGCATCCCAGCTGAGGCATCCCACAGTGACCATCTCTGCCCTTCAAGATTTCTTCTGAGGAGAGCCCGTATATGTGGCTTTTTGAGTCTATGTGCTTTGAGCAAGCTGATACCCTGCAGAGCAAAAATATAGTTGTAGCTACTCTAAAGATATCTGAAGTAGCTTGGTATAATGGTACATTTTTCTGAACTAAGAATGCATTTACTTTAGATAGGGGTATAGATACTGTGAACTACGGTGCTGTTGTTATAGACTAAATCCCTACTTGAGCACAAGTAGGCAGCTCCTGTGCATTCCCATGCTCTATTCCCATGCCCATTCACTCGTGTAGGGAAGTTTAATTTGTTCAGTTGGCCAGTCATGGTAGATGAGCTTGCGGTTGGAGTGCAGTAACTTATTAAATACTGATATAAGAACTAATTGAGCATCCATTAAATTGCTACTTAGGTCCACCCAGTGACACGATCTTGAGAGCTAGTTCTAGCTGTCCTTTGTGGAAAAAGTTACATAAATCTACAACTTCTTGAAGAATGTTTTTAATTTGGGGGAATGTTAGCCAAATGAATTCCAACTTGAGTAGAGATCACTCCTGATTCACAGTCTGGCTTACAGGTTTCAAATATGTTTAACCTCAGGGTCAAATTTAAGATCAGACTAAAGTTTCACATTTTACACAAAAGTAGTTGTACTGTTGTGTATTTTTACCATGGTCACACATGTACTCAGTTTCTATAGTAAAACTAGTTCTAGGTCTTGTTTGACTACACTGCTTAGTTTCTCTACTTTGTTTTTTGTTAGTGTCTTTGTTAGATGGAGTATATTTGCTAAGGTGCAAAAGGGCAGCTAGGTCTGGCAGCAGCTGACATTTACTGGAAAAAATAGTTCTGTTCAGATTGTGTTAATCTACAAGCACTTTTTTTTTTTTGTCCTTAGGAGTCAATAGACTATGTGTTGATTGAAGAATTACATTCTAGACCTACCTAAAGTAGGTGCAAAATGTCCTACTTAATTCAACAGATTTGGTAACCTGGTGTACAGTATACTGTGAGGTTTGGATATCTGTTCGAAGAGGAAACTCAGTATTGACTAAACTATGCATTGTATTGGCAAAACTGACCTTTCATAAAGGCCAAAGGTGAAATTCTAAAAAGATTAATGCAAATATTAAGGGGAGGTAGTATATAAGAAGTATGGCAGAGTGCTCTAGAAATATTGATACTGTGTTAGAAGTGTTGCTTCCCAATGTTTAAGTGCTTGATTCCTTATGAAAAATAAACCCTAGGGCTAAGAAGATACTGTTGTCATGCTGGCAGATACCTCTAACTGCAGCTTTTTGTATTCCTGTATTTATCTGTCTAATGCTGAAGTTCACATTCATTTCTTTCTTGCCATTTTTTCTCGACTGATGTTTCCTTCCATTGTTGTGAAAGCTCCCTTGCCCTTCTCAATTGGAAGCCCTGCAGTTCTCTCTATTTTATACCCCCATCTGTTCAAGAATGTTGCTTTCTTCAGTTCTCCCTGTCCTTTCTCTGTAGACTGTGTATTACCATCTCCTTATAAGCACTTGCTCGTTAGAGTTATTCTTGTTGGAATCTAGGCTACAAATAATCTTTCCATGCAGCAAGTTACTGCCTCTGATAAATGCAGACTGCAGCCAGTAGCTGGCAGCGAGATTCATTTGCTGTCAGACCCCTGAGTTAGGCTTTTCTGGTACTTTTCATTTGCACCAAAATCAAGGATGTTGTGTTTATGAATGCTGCCTGCAGTTTTGAAATTGATCTGGTCTTAATATTATGTAAAGAAATGCATTCAGTTGAATATTAAGCTGTAGATTCTTCTGGAAGGCTACTTACATAAGGTCAGTTAAGGAAAAAGTAATGCTGTATGTGTAAGATTTAATTCTAAAATATCTTAAAAATGTACTGTAAATATTCATCTGAACTGTGGTATATAAACTAAATGGACTACATGGGTAGATTTGTGTAAGCATTTTCCATGGGAATCCCAGTGCCTTATATGGTCAACTTGCTTTGTAGTGTTCCAGTGAAATGAAGGCAGCCATCCAACAACAGGGGAAAAAAAAACCAGCCCAGCTGTCTTTAGCTTTGTCTGTAATACCCTCTTTCTTGGCCTCCTTCAGTAGCACAGTAGCTAATTATTAAAACTGAAAATGTGGCAAGCGCCTGTGTAGCTAGTAGAAGAAATTTCTTTTGTGGCAATGACTTTATACTAAAAAATTAATTAATTTAATGAAGGATAGTAGCATATTGATAACCCTGCTTTATTGCATAAGGCACTTTTGCTATCCTGTAAGCTGTTGTGCCTCTACCCAAGCTTGTAAACTGTAATTGCAGTGTCTGTTAGAGGCAGAGCAGGGTAGTGGGGAGAATCCCCTCCCTCGGCCTGCGGGCCCTGCTCCTTTTGGTGCAGCCCAGGGTTGGCTGTCCGGGCTGCGAGCACACACTGGTGCCTCATGTGGAGTTTTCATCAACCATCACCCCAAGTCCTTTCCACAGGGCTGCTCTCAATCATGTTTTTGCCCACCCCATGGGTGTGGCTGGGATTGCTGTGACCCAGGTGTAGGACCCAGCACTTCACTTTGTTGAACTTGATGAGGTTTCCCATCTCTCAGGTGTGTCCAGGTCCCCTGGACGGCATCACCTCACACGGTGCGGTGCTGTCAGCGGATGTGCTGAGGGAGTGCTTGCTCCACTGGCTGCTGCTGTTGCTGACAAAGAGGGTGAGCAGTACCTGCCCCAACTCCTGAGGGACTCTACTTGTCTCTGGTCTCCTCACAGACAGTGCGGCATTGACCATAAATCTTACATGCAGCCATTCAGTCATTTCTTTATCCACCAAGTGATCCATTAATCAAATCCATGTCTTTCCAGTTTACAGGGAAGGATATCATGAGGGACAAACAACTTGCATAAGTCCAGGTAGATGGTGTCAGTTGCTCTGCCCCATCTACCAGTGCTGTAGCTCCATCATGCACTAAGAGTTTAAGTGCCTTTGGAGGCTGCTTATTAAGGAATTGCTTCAGAGGGATCTGGTTCAGGTTCCTCTGGAAAGGGCATCTGGGTATAGTAGCACCAGTGAGGTAAACTACCCTGTACTTACTCTTAAGTAGTAGCATGCACAGAAGCTTTACTGTAATTCTCTGTATGGTAATTTATATACCAATACTTTAAAAACCCCTCCTGAATGAGAGACTAGATTGTTAAACTTAGTCATATCTCTTTATTCAGAAACACAGAATGCTGTTGAATGCAAGAACATCATTACCTTTACTTGTAGTCCTAATTAAAAACACACAACATATTTTCTATTGCAGAAAATAATAAAAAAAGCACTTCATTACTTACCTACTGTGATGAGAGAAGTATCAGTAAAAATGCTACAGTATTAATTTAAATAGTAGTTAAGAGGGTATTTTTCCTGTATATAGCTGTCTGAGGCCTTTAGCATTCTTTCAGTTAATCATACAGCTCCAGTGCCTGATTTGTGTGAAAAGCAGAGGCCAGTCTACTGAGACCAGTGATAAGTCATCTTTGCTTCTGTTGATATGGAGCATTCCAATCAGTTCTCAGAAAAGCAGCTTTTGTTTCTTTATGTCTTTTGGTTGCAGCTTCTACTGGCTTCATGTAATGACTTGAACTCACTGTTTTAGCAGAAATGGTGAACAGTTTTCTCTAATGAGTTTTAGTCTTGTGTTACATGGTCATCAGTGTCATTTTGTTCCAGGCTGAAGAGTTCTGCCATTTGAGATGTTTTTGTGGGAGATAGTCCATCCCTTTGACTAAGACTCTGGATCTCTGTGAAGTCTGTTCTTTTACTGTTTTCAGCTATGAAGCTGTAAAAGAGGATGGAATTTTAATACTAAACCAGATGGGCAGAAGCAAAATCTCCTTGGACGGATCTTTGTGTTAATATTCTAGCATTTTGCAGTGAGATAGGATTTTTCCAGAAGAAAATATCTTTTCAGATATCTTCAGATTTACCAGAAGAGTGCTTCAGGGAAAAGCTGATATCCAAAAGAACATACCAAGATGTAAAAAACCCTACAGTACCATACAGTGTTAGATCTGTGTTAATTTAGAGTATGATAATTCAAGACAGAGAAGCTGTACAGGTGTCAGGGTGCTGTGGACTTGTAAAATTCATTTAGACTTAGGCTGGTACTATCTGTGCTGTGACCTCTTTGCCTCCAGTAGCACAGAGGAGGAAGCTGTAAGATGCAAAAATAGAGTAGGGATGTAGGAGTGAGTCAGAAGAGTGGAGGCAAAAGCAAGCTGTCAGATGTGGGCTGGCTGTCAGGATGAAACTGAGAGTTAGGAAAATTAAGTGATAGTGTAGAAAAGAAAGACTGATATTGGGAATACTGAAATAATGGAACTCAGTTCTTGGTATATTAGATATGAGGTAATTAACCTGAAATCTGTACTTGGACTTAACATGCATTAACCTTTTAATACTCTAGTATGTCATCATACCTAGATTATAGGGCTTCATAGAGGATTTGCTCTTGGGATACTCCAGGACATCTAAAAGATGCTGTTGCTCATCAAACTTTGGCTTTATCAGTGAGGAGGTAGAGAATGGTGTGTAGGAGACTGCAGAGAAATCTGTATGCACTTGTGATTGTAAGTGTAATGAAGAGAAGCTTTCCTTTAGCCATATGAAGTAATGGATATCCTAAAATCTCAGTTCCATGGTATTTCAAATTGTATGGTTAAGTCAGAGGATATGTCTTATGATAACCTTTTTGTTGTTTTGTTTGTTTTATGATTGTAAAGCAATAACTTTTGGGGTGGAGGGTTTATGAATCCTGCTTTTGTACCTAAATGGTTGTCAAGTTGCAAGTAAGGGCACATGAGAGAGTGAGAGTTCCATTTAGAACAAGATTTAAGTAGTACAGGCTGAACACTGAACTGTAAAGAAAAGTCCACAATTTTGAATAACCACACATTATGGAAATACTGATCATCTCACAGGTTGAATGAAGCAAGTTCCTTTAGCCACAGGGAAGTGGAGATCATGTAGGACTGTACACAGGCCATGGGTTTGTGGGGCCAATCGCTTTGGTTTAGGCAGTGTTAATTAAAGCGTTTCCTAGGCCTGGAATATTTGGCTGTTCAGCCTTACTATTGCTTATATATAGGTGCGTAAATGAATATTTAATATCAAAGTAGAGTCCTCAGAGAAGCATAAAGCTCTAGCGCATTTTGCCCAACTTAATAATGAAAATTAGGCTGGCGGAGCAGCTTTCCCCTCCAGAAGTTTTTTTGTAGAGATGTGCACTGTAGAGGAGGAAAAAGCAAGCTCAAGGTATCAAAGGTTGTCTTCTGGAATGTCAGGGAGTAGGTTTCTCTTTTCTGTACAACATAGAGTCAGTTTCTCACCATGTACTCTGAGGTATTTGGCCCTCAGCCTGATGGGTAAAGCTTTTGTGAAAATAAATTGAGAACCAGTTTTCAAAACAGTTTGCATTGCAGGAGCTTTCAGTTTTCAGCATGAACGGTGGATGATTGAATAGTAGAGAAAGTCATGTGGGCATTTGTCTATTATAAATGTGAAAACTTGGAAGTCTTCCCTGTCAAACTGTACCCCTGTCCTTGCTATTGCTCCTCCCCTTCCAGGAACACTGTGTGGTTACCCACCAAAACTCTGCAGCACTTGGACTTCCGCCGTGCTCAGGCAGTGTGTGTGCTTTCTCAAAGCAGTTTCATTTTTTGTGTGGCTTTTTTTGTTGGTTTTTTTCAGTCGTTTAGCATTCGTTCATAGGTATTTGTGAGGGAAATGCACTCAGTAAAGCCAGTGTGTGTTTGTATGACTGACCTTGAAGCCAGTGTGCTTTTCAGCCACTTTTGTGCTTTTTAATAATAATCATATTTAACTAGAAGTCTGTTATACAAGAAACAAACTTTAAAACATTTGTGATTGATTTTGTGATGACATGCATACTGCTAAGGTCAGATAAACAACAGACTTCTGGGCTTTTGTTATTTCTTTCAAGCTGACACAGTCCTGGTAAAGAGAAGGTCAGTGTGTTTTCTGTCCTGGTGCATTTCAAAGATGTCAGAAGCCTCTCAAGTTAGAAGTCAAAACAAATTAGTTACTGCATAATTAGCAATTTAGGCTTTTGTCCTTTTCTCTAGAATCCTTTTTAGACTGAAACTCTGAAGTAGCTGCAGCTTCAGGTGCAACTGAGGCAATACTCTACTTTGCTGCCATGGAAAGGGTGTGCTCTTCCTCCCACCATGTTTTCTTTCCCTCCTCCTTTTTTGTTTGTTTCAGTGGGTGGGGAGGAAGAAAAGGTTGTTTCTGCCTTGCTGGTTTGGCTAATGGAGAGTCTGACAAATGCTTTTGGGAGTGTGCAGTTGAGAATGAGGAGGGAGGCTGGGACCTCCCTGTTTGTCAACAGTGAGCTCGTGTAGAATCATGCCCTGAGTGATTATGATTAGTGTATGTTAGCTCAAAGGAATTAGGGTTTTCTGGTTTTATAACACTATCTCCTGCAGGGAACAGATTATTGCTTAAAACTCATCTTGAAGCATAGGCAAATTATCGGATAGGAATGGTATTTAGAAGTACTTTGAAACATTGTCGTCATCTGAATGCTTCATAGATTTGCTTCATAGATTCTGAAGGAAAATATTCAGATGAGGGTCTAATTGCTATCAACTGGGATATGATTTTTGTGTAACTGCCTAAAATCAAGTGTAGCAGGGAAAGAAGATCATAAAAACCCACTTTAAATGCTTTCCTAAAGTGTATGTTTTTATCAGTATTTGACTACAAGAACTTTTACCAAAGGTTTATTCTCCTAATCTCTTAAAAGTGATATTGTGTGCGGCTAAAGACACTGAAAAAAATACATCAGTGGTAAGTTTTTTTACTGTCTTTTTTCTTTGGAACTCATTTCTGAGCTTCCAAAATTTGGCATGCCGAGCTGAGAAGCTAGAGGTGAACTGCTGCAGCATGTGTATGAATGTCTGAATTCATTGTTCTCTGGCAAAAGTGCAGAGGACGCCACAATTTTGCCATGCTGATTTTGGCATATATGCTGTAGGTGACAGTTGCTAATCTAGCTAGAGTATTTTTCTCTTACTTGCTTGCTTGGATAAAATTACTCTTAAGAAGATTAGCAAGAACTAGAAAACTCAGAATTTACTACCTTACAGGTTTGCCTTTACACACAGAGATAACTTGGTTTATGAGGATCAAAGCTGGCAAAGCTGGCAGCCCAGGGCTTGGACAGGAACACTCTTTGGGTTAAGAGCTGGCTGGATGGTTGGGCCCAGAGAGTGGTGGTGAATGGTGCTGCATCCAGCTGGCAGCCAGTCACCAGGGGTGTCCCTCAGGGGTCTGTGCTGGGGCCAAGTCTGTTCAATATTTTTACTGATGACATGGATGAGGGTACTGAGTCTTTGATTATTAAATTTGCAGACGACACAAAGCTGGGAGCGTATGCTGATCTATTGGAAGGTAGGAGGGCTCTACAGAGAGACCTGGAATGGTTGAGTGGATGGGCAAAGAACAATAGGATGATGTTTAATAAGTCCAGGTGCTGAGTCCTGCATTTTGGCCACAGTAACCCTCTGCAATGTTATAGGCTGGGGATGGTGTGGCTGGACAGTGCCCAGGCAGAAAGGGACCTGGGCGTTCTGGTGACAGCAGCTGAACATGAGCCAGCTGTGCCCTGGTGGCCAAGAGGGCCAAGGGCATCCTGGCCTGGATCAGGAATGGTGTGGCCAGCAGAATGAGGCTTGAGATGGTGTTAGTACTGGAGCACACAACAGCAGTTTAAAGGAAGAACTGCTTTTGTAATATACTGACAAACAGTATAACATTTTTAGTATACCAATTCTTCTAATATAGTGACAGAAAGTCAACATACATCATTCTTGACCTCTGTATCAGAGTAAGTATCAGAGACTCTGTATCAGAATCTGGTTTGTTTTTTAATGCTATGAGGAGAACAACAGTAACACTGGTTGCAGATGCAGTCTAGAGAACTGCTCCTCAAAAACACTCAGTTCGTGCTGGATTTTCATGCACTGTGTGCCAAAACAGTAGTTAGTCTGATACTTGATGTGGTGAGGGTATACTATGACCAAAAAAAGAGAAATCTGTTTCCCTGAGGTTTGGGGAGACATCCTTCAAGGTGTCCTCTCCTTAGGAAGCCTGTTCAGGCTCTGCACTGAAGGTGTCTCTGCTAGTAAACTTTCATGAGCATCTACGAGCAGTTGTTCTAAGAGGAGTAAGCTTTCATCTGGCAAGCCTGCAGGCTTAAAAAGCCTCGTTGGACTCATGTTATTTCAAAACTGTTTGCTACTGCCCCAGATCATAGGAGCGAGTGTCAGCTGCATTCCTTGTTGCTCAGGTCTGGCTCCATGGTGCAAAAAAACCAGGGGCGCTGTTGGTAAAGCTGAGCAAAGCTTTTGGGACAGTATAACTGTGTTCACATGGTATTGCCTTCCTGCTTATAAGCCTTATGAACCTCACTTCTCTTAGAATATTTCACATGGATTAATTTTTGTTTGTTTGTTTGTTAATTTTTGATTTATTTTATCCAGTATGGCTGACAAGCTAGCACTTTGAGGCATTTCTGCTGCTGCTTTGCAGCACTGGTACAGTGCTCCCAGTCCTTTGCTGTTTTCTAGGTATTTCACAGTCTGTTCAGAAGACAAACACTGGCAAACTTGAAGCTGCATTAGTTCTTGGGGAGCTGCCCAAGGACGCTTGTGGTTTGTATTACCAAGATCTACTAAGTTAATATAGTGATCAATGGGGTTTTAATGTTCTTCCTTATTACTAGTAGACTAGAAGGTTTATCAGCCTCATTATGCTAGACAAAACTTTCTGATTCTTTCAAAACACAAAATAGAAGTATTTGTTGACCAATTTTCTATATTTTTATATGTATTTATTTATATATGCCCTACATATTATTTGTAGTTTTTTCTATTCTTAACATAACTAAAAATTGTTAAGTATTCCTGCCCCTGACAGCTGTTTTTTCATTGATGTTTGTAACTTTTCTCTCCAAATTTTTACTCTATTGCTTTTTTATACTACTTATACTCATTTTTACTTCAGATTTTATCTTGATTGTCTCTGTTTCATTTGTTAAAAAATAATTTTTAATTGCTGCCATACTTTTGCTATATTTCTTTACTACTGTAATTTCTTAATAAAACTGCTTTTTAGAGTAATGACTTCTGATCCATGTGATACCCATTCAGAGGATTAAAAGAAAAAAGACTTGAAAATTGGCTCTTTTAAAATGCCATGTATTGTGTATATATAGTGATACATACTGTTGTGGATGGGTCTGAATAAACTTAGATTATTTTACTTGTTGGCTGTTGTCTTCCTGACCATTTTCAATGTAATTGGGATGTAAGTGGTTTCTTAGGAACTTGTCATTACTTGCAGTTTCTTTGTTAATCTGTCATAATGAGTTTCTAGTGGGACAACTGTACCAAAGAATTTCCTGTTTATATAGACCAGAGGGAATCCGATGTCAAAGGTGGTACTTCTGTCGTGCTCTTTTGGGAGAGAGAGGGTTCTAAAGTGGATGTTAATTTCATGGCTTGAGAGAAATCCTAGATGTCTGTCCCTGTTAGGAAGAACTCACGGCTGTTTTCTTGTGCTAGTGAAAAATTTGGATTTTTTAGAAGTTTAAATGTAAAAGTTGTGGGGGGTGGGCCTGGGGTTGCTGCTGGGGCAAAGGCAGCCCCCGCACGGGAGCGCAGGTTTTGTCTTCCCTCCAGCCAGGGAGGCTTTGCTTAGCGAGTTCGCGGAGCAGAGAGCCTGTTGAAGGGGTGTTGAGTTACGCTCGGGCAAAAACGCCTTTTTTAGAAGTTGCAAACTATGTCTGTGCAGATGAACAGCTGCATAGCTGGCCTTTGAGAGAGAGGGAGTTAGGTCTTGAATACTTCTTTCTGTTCTTTATTCCTGACAGAGGCTTGTGGTGTGTTGGATTGTTTATTATCTCTTTATTTGTTTGAACAATTTTGTTAACTATTCTGAAGCATGCATGCAAATTATTTTAGAAGCTTGTTTAGCAAAGGGACACCATGAATACACTCTTTTTTTAGCTTCCAAAGGTTTCTTTAAGTGACTTGGCTGATTTGAATTTTGGCTTTAGGTATATCCTGATGTCATCTTACACTTGCAGAGAATTTGAGTTTTGGTGACCTTTGTTTGTTGCAAATACCTTAGCTTTTGGAGAGCACAGGCACATTTTTTGTGCAGATTAAATGAGAAAAAAGGCTTTGGACAGGTTGTTCCAAATCATGCTCGATGTGTTCCTACAATGTGGAGTATGAAAATGTATATGGAAATTACCTGACACTGAATTTTTTTGCGTTGTCCATACCTTATACACTCTCCTGAGTAATTCCTTCAAAGTTAACACAGAACAGAAAGCAAAGCAGGTCCCAGTTTCCTCTGGTTTTGTTCTGGATGTATTTCTGAAAGCGGAAATGAATTGAGTGATTGTAAAATGAAGTTATCTCTATATATGTGTGTGTTCCACAGCCACTGGAGAAAAAATTTAGGGAAAGTTGGAGAGTTGCTTCCTGGGGCTTTTTTTATTGATGAAAAATTAAGTTAAAATGCATAGATATCACTGTTGTGTGTAAAACACACTGTGCTGGGAGGATTATTCTGGAGGTTTCTCAACACTTCTGTGTTGCCCTGCCTCAGAGCAAGGCCTGTCCTGAGGAGCATTGAGGTGTCACTGCTGATACACCTGGCAAAGGTGGTGTCTGACACCTGCACGGTTGCAGGGACTGAAAGCTGCAGGTTTCTCACCTTATTACCATCTGAATAGCCAAAATCTGTATTAAAAATACATCTTTGAGAAAAAGCAGCTGTTTGATGTTTACTGTAACAAGTTTAGCTGATTTACTTTTGGATAATTTCACTTAAACTTTATTTAATTTGGGTTTTTTAGAAAAACCTTGGTTTTCTGCTAGAAGTCTGTCAGAATACTTTACTTTCATCCTGAACTTGCTGGTTTGCAACCTAAGTCAGCTTCAAGACTTAGTAGCGTTTTTGAAAAGCTAAAAATTATTTCAAATTTATCTAGACAATTCAATTAATCATAAGTTTGATCATAAATTGAAGAATTTTCTGGGATGTGCATTAGAGAAGAATAGCTTTTCTTTTCCCAGTCTAGGAACAGAAAGTAGCAGGGGCAAGATATTCTTTCTTTAAAAATGGAAAATGGAGAAACAGTTAGTTTTCTTGTTTATAGGTAGTCCTACCTTTGTTTAAGTGATTTTGTGCACAGAATGCACTTTTGATAAACAAATATATTTATCATATTTAAGATTACCTAATTAATGTTTAAGTAGTTTGAAACGTCAGTGTTCCTTCTCATTTTATTCTTGGTTCCATCCATGTATGAAGTTTTTCATTCAATTTGATTATATTCACTTTTTACATGTAAAATGCATATAAATTTAACTGATGCATTATTCATACTGCACATGTACTTTTTTATTCTATGTTAAATTGAGTTATACAAATTAGTCATTTATTTGTGGAGATTCCCCTGCGTAGGGAGTAAAGAGCCCTGACTGACACCAGCCTTATGAGCTTACCATATCTGCTTTTACTGCTAATATACTGTATAATGCTATGGACAAAATCACACATGGCAAGTGCTAATGGAATGAGTGTCTTACTGCCTTTTTTAACCTGTAATTTTGGTTTTTTCTGTTAAAGGTGCTTTTTATTGTCAGCTGTAATCTGTAGTAGGAAAGTGAGCACACAGAAAGTCTGTTTTGATCACTCTAGGATGCTCTATCAGCATGCAATTTTTTTCCCCTTGATAGGGTGAAGGGTTATCATTGCTTTTCTTAAATTCAGTGCTATTATTTTTATTCTACTCAGTTCTGCCACTTCACTTAGCTAAAATTAGAAAGCAGTGAAAACTTCCCCGAGATCCTGCTAATGCAGAAGATTAAACGTCAGCCGATGACCAGAGTACAAACAGCCTGTGAGTTCACAGGGCAGGGCTGATAGATACGGTCAGGTTTGCTTCTTCCAGGGCGCTGCAGTTTCCACTCTAAAGAACTCACAACTGTATAGAGCTGGTGGTCAGAAACAGAGGAAAAAAAAGAAAGCCATAGAAACAAATAAACCTACTTGTTTTTGTAAACAGGTTCCCCTACAAAGTTTTATATTGATGCCTTTTTGTTTTGGTAGATTATTTTGGTTAAGAAAGTGCATTAGGGGATATCAGAAGGTTAAGTATTTTAAATTGAAAAGCTGCTTTGGCTCAAGAACTTGATTAGTCACCCATATGCTAAAAGCAGGTTATGTTTACTCATGGAAAAAGCCCCTATTTGAAATGCAATTGGCTACTTTTTAATTTGACTGGGACAAAAATGCATGTCCTATATGGCATTGCTTTCTCCTTCTCAAATGTAATATCTACATATTGTGTGACCATGAAAAGTAATCGTTATCTGCCAGAGTTGTAGCAATAAATGCTTAATGAAAGCATAACTGTATAATGGCACTATATTTTTACAGGATGCCAGTTTTGTTTGCTCCTGAACCTTGTTTCTTTTCCATACTTGTCAGGAGGTAGATGTGGAGGGTTGTATGTCTCTATCCCACTGAGCGTGGTGCATCAGCCCCAGGGCCTGTTCAGCCTTGAGAAAAGATGCCTGAGAGGGGACCTGGTCAGTGTCTCTGGGTATCTGAAGGGAGCGACAGAGGCTTCCAGGCTCTTCCTGGTGGTGCCAGGCAACAGGGCAGGAGGCAAGGGGCACAGACTGATGCACAGGAAGTTCCACCCGTGTATGAGGAGGAACTTCTTTACCGTGCCCCGGGACAGATTGTCCAGAGAGGCTGTGGAGTCTGCCTTCCTGGAGATACTGGAGAACTCTCTGGACACAATCCTGTGCCATGTGCTCCAAGGATGACCCTGCTTGAGCAGAGGGCTTAGGCTGGATGACCGCTGTGCTCTCTTCCCATCTGACCCATTCTGTGATTCTCTCATCTGTTGAAATTTTCTCAGAAAGCAAGCTGGGAAGGCAGAGGCCAGAAAAAAGAGAAAGCCATTTGTGAAACAAATGAGCCTGAAATTCAGTTCTGGATGTGACTCCCAAATTTACTGATTTTTGATAGGTTTCAACAACATGAAGCTAAAATGACAATGTATCTTATGTAATTTATACATACTTACCTGCCTGAGCCTTCAGGGGTCAAGACAGCTTGTGAATTTACACATCACACCAGCTATAATACCATGGTGTCAGTCAGATCTTCATTTCTCCATTTTGCCTGGTAAACTCATGTTCTTTTCACTTGGCATGTGGTTAAAAAGCTGCCTACAAAACCTGAAATACATTTTTAAGCAAGTTCCACAAAGATTACTGGTGTTCTTTTTAAACTGAAAGAAATCAGAAGGAAAAGCAGAAGTTGTTTCTCAGGCACTTAATATCAGAGGTTTACGAAAAAGCCTCATTTATGTGAACTTTAGACAGAGATTGCTTTGTAGAGTCCAGTCTCTTCACCAACTTTGTCAATATGTTGAGCCAGGAGAAAAAAGGCCGTTCAGGCAAATAGATCTGCATCAGCATCAGTAACTTAGTCTTTCAATGCTATTTGGTTTGATCTCTTCCAAAATAATTTTTTTCCATGACATCTCATTTTCCAAGGATTATTTGAGGGGTTTAGGCAGATGTTTTTGGCAGGTTGTCTTGAGATTTTTTCTTCGAGCTGCAGTAGATGAATACCATTAAAGTTTAATACTACCCATTTAGTATGGTGGTTTTAATTAAGAGAGAACTTCTGGTGTGGGAATTTCAAGTGTTCCTTAAAATAGATTTTCACAAAGCTAAAAGTGAAAACAAATATTTATTTGAAAGCACATTTGCATGTAATACTAGGTAACCTGGAACAGCTGGGATTATTTCAGCCAGAACAGGAAAGCAGGTAATAGACTGAGTTGTTTTGTCCATATAATGTCCATCAGAATGAGCCTTGATCCATTACTGGGATTGGTAACACTAGGGCTGGCATCTCTGGTTAGAGTAAATAATATTGAAGCTGCCAATTCTCTTCTTCTCCTTATTTATCTTGGCAGGAGGTTGTAGGGCAAGAATAATTCTATCTCTGCTTGAAACACTCTGAAACCACTCAAATATATGTATCCTATTGCAGTCCTGATTAAGATCTATGATGGAGCATTCATTAGGATTTAAATAGTGGGAAATCCCTATGAGATCAGTTTTTTAACATGTAGATTGTATCAGTCTCAACAGCTATAGATTTTAGTATTTTTCATTAATTGTATCCACAATTAAACTTGCAGATTTAACTATAAGTTACAAACTAGCAAAGCTTAAGGGCATGTAATTAACTTAGTAATTCAGTGTAGCAAAGAAAACAAGACAACTGTAGGATGGAAATTACATTATGCTCTTACTGCATATTTGAGCTAAACATTTACTGATTTCATGTAGTTTCTGGTTTTATCTTGGAGCTGAAAGAAAATCTTAAGTGAACTTTTGTTGAGATATACTCATGTATATCTCAGAAAACTTAGACAAGTTGTTTACATGAAGTGGAAATAATAGCTAGAGAAGCTGAGTTCTGGAATGATTTCTCTGTTTTTGTCAATGTTTGACAGTTCCGCAAGATTTGAATTAAGTAGCGATGGTTAATGACTGCTCAGTTTCAATAGCCTCTGCATGCCTTCCTGATGAGACTTGAATGGACATGAAACGTTGCGTCATCCTCAAGTAGTGTTTTTTCCTTAGGAGAAAATGTCTTTCTCACCTGCTTTTGCAGGTGTCTAAAACGATTTTCCTTTTCTGTGCTTAAAAGTGGAGTGTTTCCAAGAAATTTCTCTGGAGAATAGTTTACTTTAACTTGCAGAAGCCATGAGATATTCTTGAAATGCTTTGGTAGATTGAATTTTTGGATATGGTAATATTAATTCTAACTATTTTTTATGGGCCAGTTCTTCAGGATTTTAAATAGTAGGCCATTCTTACACATAAGTGTATCATACACATAATATTTACAGGCAAGTTAAACAAAATAACACTAGTCTAGCAAAAGGGTAATATTACTAGTTTAGCAAGGATATTTGCATCATAAACCATACCATTTTTACTAGAAAGCATGCTTTAATAAAGTAAAGCATTAAATCCTAAAACTGGATTTTGTCAGTAGGTAAGGTATCTGGTATTACCCCAGCCCAGTGAAAAATAGAAGCTGTGACTTTTGGATTGGCTAAATGAACACTTAATTTCATAATTGAGCAACAATTGTCATCTGTAATACCAGATTAATGCCTGAAGTTTTGTTACAACACCAAAACTCCACTGTTTCTTAAACATGAACATCAACAGCAGTCTTTCCTCCCTATATGTAGTGTATTAAACAGAGTACTTGGCAAATGTAAAATACATGCTTTTATAGTGATTGCTTGAATAGTAAATAAGTGTAGTAATCACTAATATTTCATAACCCCATTTGTTGGTCATTCTTATTACCCTTCATCGTGAAAGTATTCCAGAATATTCTGTGATCCTTAGGACATAGTCATTAGGAATATTAGAACCTTAAGATGTTACACTTGGTATGAAAACATTGAATTAATGGCTGAGTAACAAATATAGGTGCAAAAACTATTCCTCCTTTGTTCTAGTGGCTATAACTCCCAGATTACTTTAACTCTGTAGCTTGAAAATTAGATAAGGCTCATGTTTCATTTCATACACCTTACAGCCACTTCACTTGTTGATGTTTTATTGTTAATTAATATGCAGCATAAATATGTAAGTTATTGAGAGTGGAAATTGTTGCTTAAACTTGGTTTGGTTTTTTGACCAAATTTCTTTTTAGAACTTCTAAATTAGTGGTTTATTGACAGAAAAAAAAACCCCTAAGAATTGCAATATGTAAACTTACTCTTTTTTTTCCCAACGTCAGTGAAGATGAATTGAAGATGTGATTAGTGAACTGTGATGTCCTCTCTCCTAAGAAAACCTTTCCTCAAGAAGGCAAAAATCATTGCAGAGTGAGAGCAGCATTCAGACTGTTGGGATTATCTCATGGCGCTGTGCTTACCGGGAGGGCAGCACAAGGACTGGGTAGGAGCAGTAATTGCTGAGTTCACTCTGTGAGCTGCTCTGTGGTGCCATTATTTCACAGGGCTCATGCTTTTCCACCTTTTCATGACAACTGATGAATTGAATTCTCTTCAGCCTCTGTTCCTGTCTCAGTTTCAGTTGCTCCTGCTCTGCAAGGAGGGAGGATAGTGAGATAGGCAGAGAGAGTAATGGCATTTCTATAGGAAGCCTGTACAAGGCCAGATTGGATGGGGCTCTCAGCAACCTGATGTTCCTGCCCATAACAGGGATTTGAAGCTAGATGAGTCCCTTCCAACCTAAAATTTTTTATGATTTCAAAAAATACTTACAAACAAGAAACTAGGCTTAAATGTGTTGTAAATTTAAAAGTACAAAGCGGTTGCTAATTTAAAAATACGTCTTTCAAAAAGTGTCAATTTGAAACAAGAAGCTTTGACACAGGCTTTGTAATGGATGAAAATTCAGAGTGAAACTAAATTTTGGTTCTCTAATAGTGGAATTAGGACGTGAAAATAAGTATCAGAACAATGCTGCTTCTCCGAATACAAAACCCATTTTAATATAATCAGAACAAGTAATTTGGCTTCAATCAGATAAAGATAAGAGTATTTTTCTTTCTTTTTCTTATTTTATTTGATTTTAAATTCTAATTGCGTTTCTGATTCAATTTAGCACAATGTGTCAGCGTAGCTGTAAGGGTGTGTGGGTTTGTGATGGCAGAGGGAACAAGCAACCCAAGGCGAAGAGAATGGGAACCACTTTTAACCAGCTCTGCTGCTTTAATTTGATTCTCAGGTACATCAGCAAAGATGTTCATCTTCTGCTAAGTCCTCTTGGACCCACTGAAGTTACTTCACTCAAAAAATCAAAAGAGAGGATAAACTATTCTCCAGACCCACTGTGTGAGGTCTTCTTCCTATTTCTGGTATTCACATGGCATTTCAGAATGGCTGTTTGACTTGTTTTATCCCTTTAATTTGTTCTTCTGTGTTTGTATTTTTGACTCTTTTCTGTACCAAGAATAAATACGGAAAAAATAAAATGTGATGGCAGAGGTGAAATAAATGTTTGTTTTCCTGATAGATGCAAAATAATTTATGGAATGGGTCAAAATACTAATCTAATCAGTAAAAAGGGTAGGTTTTAATCTCTCTGTGGAGAATGGAGATAAATTTTACCAAAACTTATTAAAAAGAAATGTAATGTCTAAACCTTAGATGGTGGTACCTCATTAGATGTTAATGTTAATGAAAATCAGTAAAAATTGTAGCCCCATGTAAGGTGTATGGCTCTGCTTCATGTGTATGGGACAGTGGTCTAACAGGCTGATTGCTTCTTTCTCTACAAGATTTCTGATTTTTTCAAAACAATTACAGGTTTGTTTTTCCTGTCTTTTGGGGAAGAGTGCTGTCGGCTGAATTCTTTGGGTGGTTACTCGCTGAGGAACCGAGCACTTCTGACATTACTTTTAGAACTCTATCTCTTAAAGGCTGCTGACTAGCTTACAGTTCCCCATCCCCTATGTTCTTATCACATGGTAGTATCAAGAGCCAGCTATATCACCTGCCACTTGCCTTGGAATACAAAGTCATAGCAAATGCAGTTAGAAGTCCAGCATGTTTAGCAGGTATCTGGTTGTCCCCTTTTGAGTATTTATGGGAAAGGGTTAAACTGTTGTTTCCAGCACAAGCTGGACCTACTTAGGGGTGGTCTGTGTAGGAACCAGGTGCTGCTGATCTTTGCTGGTCTTTGCAGTCCAAGTTTCAGGTTGTTGTACAAATGGAAAGTGGTTCTGTTTTCTGGACTTCAATGTACTTCCTTTTTCTTATCAGAAAACGTGACCAGACTTTGTATTCTCAACTTTGCTTTGACTTTATGACTGATTAGCCTAGTTTCTAAATTGGTTCTCAAAGGAAGCAAGGTTTATATGATTGCACTGGCAGCTCTTGTTCTGTTTGAGGCCCATTGGTAACTTAGGTCAAATTTGGCAGGGTAATGAGTGTTCCATGCAGAAATGCCGTTCTGCCAGTTGGTGAGGCTGGGGTTGAGAGAGACAAACCTGTTCATGGGATGGAAGGATATCTTGTGTGTGAGGTCCCATATTGTGCTTGCCCTAGGAGCTGGCTGGGCTCTGCAGATGTGTTTTGCAAGCACTTGGAAAGAACTTTAGGATGACCTGTGGTTTCGCTGTGTGGGAACTGATGCTCTTGGTGGGAACTGTGGGCCATGAAGGGAAGATAGGGGATATCTGGGGATAGGGGCAGATGAGTGCAAAGAACTGAGATGAGTCTTGGAAGGGGTGTAAGAGATGTGGAAAAGGAAGACCTGCAGCTGTCTCTGTCTTCTATTCAGATTCTGGGACAGAATTAATAATGAGAATTTATGTTTCTGAGTTACTGCAGCATCACTGGAATGCCAGTTATTTACATCTTGGTGTGCATTGCTTTTTCCTTTGTAATAATGCTGAGGTCTAGAAGGGCAGTCTGTTCAGAGTTTATCATGCTGCTCCAACGAGCTTTCCTTTTGTGGTTGAGATGTCAGTCTTTAACAACAGAAGCACTTCTGACACTTGATAAATACTGCTTTTAGAAGTGAGCAGTGCAGTAGAAAGGGAAAAACATTTAGATAAAATTTTGTTTATAAGATTTGTTTCTTGGCTTTCTGTCTTTAGGTACCTGCTGATAGTGAGAAGTGCCTTTCTTATGGAAAGTGCTGAGAGTAATAGGATCTATCCAACATGTGCCTGTAGTTCTCTTAAGAAGAAAAAGGGGATGTGGAGACATAGGATGCAGTAGATTTGTGTTTTTCAGCAATAGAATCAATTGCAGTTTGTTTCTTATTAGACTTAAGATAGGTATTACCTTTTTGGAGACCACGGCGAATTTTTAATACAGTATTTTTGGTCGTTATGAATGTGCAATCTCTGCTAATACCTGATAAGTGTATTTGAGCTCTCCTGATTCTTGCCATGTATGGCACAATAAACTGCCCAAATTTGGTCAAATATTTTTAGCCACTTAGTCATATGTCTTTTAATGTGCTGCATATGTAAGCTTTTGATTCACTTAGCAACAGCATTTTTATGAGTATGTCTTGCCAGGTTTTCTCATGTGTACTTGAAAAATAGGCAAGGATTGTCCTGTGTTGGGTTGTGTCATGACCAGATGGTTGGGGGTTTTTTGTTTGATGTTTTTTGTTACTGTTTTTTGAGTGGGTTTTGTTTGTTGTTGTTGTTTTGTTTTTTGTTTGTTTTGGGTTTTTTTTGTTAATAGTGCTAATCAGTTTTAAGATAGCCTTCCACAGATGATGAATTTTAGGGAATTTTAAGAGAAACAAGCATGCAGCATATTCGAATTTAATATTAAATTACCTATATTTGAAAAATGTTTCTGATATAAATTTGTTTTTCCCTACAATTAGCTGGTGAATATTTTTATAGGCATAGACTATCGGTGGTTGGACAAATTGAATATCCAGAAAAACTGGATATATGGCTGGATATAGTTGATGTTTCTGTTAAATGTAAACTTCTGAGTTTCTTCAATTTGTTTTCCTCCTAAAGTGATTAATCATGTCTTGCATTTGATTAAT
This sequence comes from Zosterops lateralis, assembly GCF_965231275.1. Classification (NCBI taxonomy): domain Eukaryota; kingdom Metazoa; phylum Chordata; class Aves; order Passeriformes; family Zosteropidae; genus Zosterops; species Zosterops lateralis. The sequence goes on from NC_139765.1 coordinate 35,029,520, forward strand.
TTTCATTGGGTTACAAAATGTCTTACAAAAATAGGTGGTTCTCTTCTTTCAGAGCTTGTTGTAAATGTGTAATCATTGTACATTGTTGATAAATGGGAGAAATTGTAGACAAATATGTTTGACAAACTTGTAGTCTTTGTTGTTGGAGTATTATTGGAATATTATTAAAAGAACTGGTGATTTTAGGGATGGATATGACTAAGAGGTTTTCAAGTCAGTTTTCAAGAATACCTGAAAAGGTAGGGAGGATTTCATTCAAGAATGGGGTTTTGTTTTTAACTGAAAAACAAATAATGAAAGCAGTGTATTGCAGTCTAGTTGCAGTCTAGCTGTACCTGACTAACGCAAATGGAGTTAAAGAAGGATAATTTGTGGCTGGTTTTGTTTGGCTGGTTGCACTGGGCAGCAGCATTCTCCTCATGATGCAGCTGTTGCCTCAGCATTGCAGAATGGAGGAGAGCCTCAGGATTCATCTTGGAACATGCAATTGCTTAAACAGGGGTATCCAAGTTGTTTTCTTTCCATAGTAAAACACAATGTAATTTGGGGTTTTTTTTCAGAAGTATTCTGAAAAGTAAAATTTATACCTTAATTGCATTTCATTAGAGGCATAATTCCCTAGTAGGATTTAGGAGCTCAAGAGCAGAGGTTCTCATTTCAGCCTTGTGGCTATGTAGTATTGTTGATTTATTAAGCTAAAAAATTAATACCAGTCTTGTGGGGTCTAGCTGCTTGGAGTTCTTGCTGCCCTGAAATGCAGCGGGACTTTTCTCTCAGTTGCTCTGCCCTTTTAAGGGCAGCAGGATAGAAGTTGGCAAGAAAACTTACCAAGCACCCTGTGAGAAAAATACCCGAACACAGAGGAGAAAGGCAAAACAGGAGTCAGTCAAGATGGAGGTCTGGAGAATGGCAGTAGGTCTGCAGCTGAGCAATGCTGTTTAAGAGATGTGGGCAGATGATAATATTTTTGCAATTGCCAAAATGATACTCAAATGAGTTTATAAATAAGAGTGATTAATAGACTGTTAAGAGATTTTGTGGTGGTATAGAATATACTGCAGTAGAAAACAGTAGGGGGATATTGAAACACTTTGTAGCACCCCCTTCATACTCTTGTAGTCTCATCTACATTACAGGTAAAATCACATTATGGTATTGTTTTCAAAGTGTTTCTCTAGCTCTTGTCACAATTCCACTTCATGGTTTAGCGGTTTATTCATTTTTAATCTCCACTCGAGTAGCGGAGCTGGGCCTGGGATGAAGTGAGGACCTGAAGAACCACTTTGTATTGGAGAATAAGATTTCAGTGAGAGTTGTAAAGGGCTTCTCAGAATGCATTTACCTGAGAAAATAGTATTTTTTTGCTTTTAAAAACTGTTTAAACTCATTTATTTAAAAAGTTTTATTAATCTGGAGCACCTGCTGTTTCTCTCTCAAATTCTTCCTGTCTTGCTGTCAAACCCTGACAAAGAAACCTGCTTCCTCATCAGAACTGAAAATACTTTTCTCCTGAAGTCTTTGCTTAAAGATGCACAGAATTGTAGAACAACTTTGATATGAACTTACTTCTTAACTTTCTCTTTCTTTGTAGGCTTGTATAGATGATAACGTAGATATGGTGAAATTTCTGGTGGAAAATGGAGCAAATATTAATCAACCAGATAATGAAGGCTGGATACCTCTACATGCAGCTGCTTCCTGTGGATATCTTGATATAGCAGAGTAAGACTTTTTCCTCTATTTTTAAAATCTATATATTTTGCTAATACATTGCTAGAGAGACAACAGAAACAGATGGTATTCATAAATTGTGTTCTTAGTTGCCTCTGGGATGTGTAGTGAGAAGAATGCTTTTATACTGTGTGTTGATTGTGAAGTGTGCTGCATCTATAACTTTGTGTGTTGCATTTTCTCTTTCTAGTTTTTTTACATTGCATATTAGGTAGATACACACATAGACAGGACTGCCTATGACATTATTTTTCATATTAATTTTCTGTAGAAAGGTTTTTATGGGGGAAGGCACAGGGACAGTGTTCCAAATTAATTTAGTAGTCTGAAACATCATCCTGGGATAAATCTATGTGTAGGAGATAAGTTTTACAATTGTATTTGCAGTCTTGAAACGTTTGTTTTTCAGCTATAGTATAGAACAATTGACTGGTTCTTTTGGCTGTGGAACAAAAGCCTACAGTAGAAGCTAGATGTCTGTTTCAGTATTAGTTAAAGGTTTTTCACTGAATTACAGGAGTGGTTTTGTTATTTTTGAAGTCTGTTGAAGATCACTGAAGGTGTGCTAAAATCAAATTAATTGAGAGGTTGTCTGTTTGAGCCCAAAATGATTCTTTTGAGCAAATGTGTGGCATATGTTGTTCAGCACACTGTTGTTGCAGTTAAGCAGATAATAAAGTCTTTTTTAAAACCCTTTGGGTAAACAAAAAATTCATTAATTTTACCAAACTCATTGTGACATCTGATCCAATGTAAGATTTGGATAAAACAGAAAGTAGTATTTTATCATGTAATTATGTACTAATTGCAGCGGTGAAGAATGAAAATTGTGAGTTTGTTCTGCGAGTTTGAGAGTTTTACTTGCTGCAGTCTAAAGGGAAGTGAAGAATTCTGGGGACTCTAGTATATAATTTTCCCTGGATTTTTTTTTTTTTTTGAGGTGTTCACAGAGTGACGTGCCTCTTATATCCTTGGTATCCCTGGGGCACTGTGCGACCACTAACTTTGTAATCTGCATTTCTATGCTATGCAGATGTTTCATGCTGTAATCCTCCTTGCATGAGTACTGGAAGTATTTACTTCTTGGCTACGCTATGACAAGAATTTCCCTGCAAAATGAGATAATATAAGCCTTTCTTCAGTTTAGTGGAAGTAAAACACCTGCCTTTATTCCACAATAGGAAAAAGTTAAGTGATCTTGATTTGGCATTGCAGCCAAACATAGGCACTTGTTCAGAGAGCAATGTCCCTTGTCCGCTGGACAGTTTTTTACTATTGACTTGGATATCTGAGATCTATCTGGTTCTTATTCTCTCAGAGTGGAGCAGAACCTCTCTGCATATTTTCTACAGATAGCCTTTAGGGAAATGGGTTTATTGAAGTATAGTCCTTTAGGATGTGAGACATCTAAGTTGTTGGAAGAGCAGTGTTTCTAAGGTGTATGGAGTTTTGAAGATAAGCTGTTGAAACAAATTTCCATATACAGCTGAGAAAGGTAACCTGACATGAGAGGAGCATTGTTTATATCTGACGAGGCCCACAGAGTTTAGATCTTCTTCAGATTACTTCTCCAACATCTTGGCTTCAAAAAATTTACAAAAATGAATTGTACAAAGTTTTCTGCTGAAGCAAAACTGGGAGGAAGGTGAAAGGATGATACAATAAACTGCCAGAGATTAGAAATTTTATTTTAGTTTAGTCCACAGTATGTGCTGCATCCAGCATCTGCTTTAGTGAGGCTGGATTCCTGGGAAGCATGAGAAATGTGTGTTTTGTGCATGCCTGTGACTGAATCTGATATATTTTATTTTTAGCACCTATTTTTATGCAAGAGAGAAGACAGTCAGCAAATGAGTTCTGGTGTTTTCTAAGTTTGTTAATAAAAGGTTGGGGAGAGTCTGACTTGCGCTTCCCTTTCTCATCCTCCTGTGGAACTGCATGTTGGACAGCTTTGTAATGCTTCTCAAATTGGGGGCTTGCCAATTTTGTTTCTGCTTCTTCTGCTGCCATCTTAAGTTTTCTTATGCTTTCTTCCCTCCTTCCAAATATTTAGTTGGAATTTACTTGTTGAAATAGCACAACTCTTTTAAATCATCCAAATATGCAAAATTAGTTAATATATAGAATTTGTTCACAATTTGTAATTTGACAGTTTGTATTTTTAAATTCCTTAAAAAATATTACAAGATAGCATGCTTTGGTTATTTTAGGCTTGCATGTCTCAAAATCTAAAATTATATTTAAGAAAGCAACTGAACTAGGAGGTTCTAATTCTAATCTTAGACTTACAGCGTATTTGAGTTGGCATGGACCTTTCATAAGTCATCTAGTCCAGCCCCTCTGCAATGAGCAGGGACATCTACAACAAGATCAGATTATTCAGAGGGGTGTTCAACTTGGCCTTGAACAATTCCAGGAATGGGGCACCTACGACTTCTCTGGGCAACCTGTTCTGGTGTTTCACCATAGAATCATTTGCATTGGAAAACACTCCAAGATCACTGTGTCCAACCTTTGAGTGAAGGACACCACCACCATGACAACTAAACCACAGCACTGCCATGTCCTGCTGTTTCTTGAATGCTTCCAGTGATGGTGACTCCACAGCCTCTCTGGGCAGCCTGTTCCAGTGCTTAACTACCCTCTTCAGTGAGAAAATTCTGCCTGATGTCCAACCTGAACCTCCCTGGCTCAGCTTGAGGCCATTTCCTTTTATCCTGTCACTGATTGCCTGGGAGAAGAGACCAAACCTCACCTGGCTACAGCCTCCTTTCAGGGAGTTGGAGAGAGGTCTCTCCTGAGCCTCCTTTTCTCCAGGCTAAACAGTCCCAGTTCCCTCAGCCACTCCTCACAGGACTTGTGCTCCAGACCCTTCCCCAGCCTTGTTGCCCTTCTCTGGGCATTTTCCAGCACCTCAGTGTCTTTCCTGTGGTCATGGGCCCAGAACTGGACACAGGACTCAAGGTGTGGCCTCACCAGTGCCATGTACAAGGGGACACTCCCTGCCCTGATCCTGCTGCCCACACTCTTGCTGATGCAGGCCAGGATGCCATTGGCCTTCTTGGCCACCTGGGCACAGCTGGCTCATGTTCAGCCACTGTCACCAGCATCCCCAGCTACTCCATCCCTTGGGCAGTTTCCAGCCTGTCCCCAGCCTGTAGCACTGCACGGGGTTGTTGTGACCCCAGTGTAGGACCCAGCCCTTGGCCTTTCTGAACCTCATCCAGCTGGCCTTGGCCCATCCATCCAGTCCAGATCCCTCTGCAGAGCCTTCCTGCCCTCCAGCAGATCAACACTCCTGCCAAACTTGGTGTTACCTGAAAAGTGACTGAGGGTGCCCTAGATCCCCTTGTCCAGATCATCCATAAAGATAATAAACAGGACTGGCCCCAGTACAGAGCCTGGATAACACCAAACCACCAGCTGGATGTAACTCTGTTCATCACCATTTTCTGTGTGCGTCTGTCCACACAGTTTTTTACCCAGGGAAGAATGCACCTGACCAGGCCTTGAGGAGCCAGTTTCTCTAGGAGTGTGCTGAGACAGAGTGTGTCAAAAGCTTTTCTGAAGTCCTGGTAGACAACATTTACAGCCTCTCTCATCCAGATGGATTGTCTGTGCATAGAAGGGAGATCAGGTTGGTCAAGCAGCACCTGCCTTTCCTAAAACCATGCTGGGTGGGTCTGATCCCTTGGTTGTCTTGTAGATGACACTCACAGTGAAGAATTTCTTCTTAATATCGAATCAAAATCTTCCTTCTTTCAGTTAGAAGCCATTCCCCCTGTTCCTGTGGCTACATGCCCTTGTTAAAAGTTCCTGTCTAGCTCTCCTATAGGCCCCGTTAGGTACAAGAAGGCTGCTGTAAGGTATAGATGTGTGCTGTAATGTACACATTACTGTTAAGTAGTCTCTGCTGCTACTCAGATGTTCCTGAGTGAGAGCACCCATGTGCTGGAGATCTGTGAGAAGTACAGAATATGGAGGTCGTAGGGAGCTTCTCTGAAAAAAAAACTCTGCATATCTCAGGAAGCTACCACTGCAGCAATGTTTTTTGCCTTGGTCCTCTGCTAATAGCTGGTGAGCTGAGTGAATTTGTGGCATGGCTTCCACTAGTTGGGAGTTTATTTTGCTCCGTACCATCTGGTCAGTGGGCTTTTCACTGCAGGCATATTCCCTGTCCCTGTTGTCCTCCACTGTGTTCACCACTCCTGTGACAGCTTCTCCCAGCGGTATCTCCTGTGCCATTTCACCTTTCCTACAGAAATAGCCATCTTCTCTTGAATATGCTTCCTGTCTCTTCTAAAAAAATACATCTTCCACTTTAAGAAATGTTTGTCTTGTAGAAGGCCACTTCAAGTGAAATACAGCAAAGAACATAGTTTAGTGTGTAATAAAGTGTCAGCTACTTGGGAAGGGGGAGTTGTGTTGTAAAAGTAAAATTTTTGTTATGGAAGGCAATTGCTCCTGTTGTTTCTGACATCTGTAGATGTGGGAGTGTTTCAGCTTGCTGGAAATCCTTTGAATACTTTAATTTTAGGATTGTTTATTTAGATTGCTATTCATCTGGTTTATTAATATGTAAATTGCCTTACAAGTAATTGTAATATGAACATGTATTGAATCAGAATCCTTCAACATTGCTGTAACAGGTGGATTTTGTATAGTATGTTCTCTTTTCTGTTCTCCATTTTTTTCATACACAGAAAGCTTTACCCAAATGAGCTTTTTTTCTCACTAATGTGTTAGTATGAATTAAGAAGTCAACATGAAATGCTTTGTAAAATGAATATGTGGAAAGAAACTTGAATGCAGAAGGACTTGAGCTGAAATTTTGTGTGCATTCTTTAAGATGGTATTTAATGGGTGAAACCCTTAAATTTACCTTTGTACAGCTGTTTTTTTGTGTATAATGAATTAGTTTTTCTGGTAGATCTCTTCTACAGTTGAAAAGTTTGTGTATTATTTCAGTATATTATCATTATTCAGGGAATAAGCAAATAACTTTTTTTAAATGGAAAAAAAAATAATAGGAGAGGGGAAAATATGGAAAGTAGCATTTAAGAAGTAATTTAAAAATGCTTACTTTTTTATTTCTCTCTGCTACGTATTCCACCAGATTAAAATAAATCTGAAGTAGTAGAAATTTCTATTTTGTTCAATAATTAAAGTTTGTGTTAAAAGTTATTTTCTTGTGGGCTTTGTAGGCCACAAGGCCTAGTTGTGAATGTGTAGTTGGTGTATTTTGAACCTTGTTTGCAGCTGTTCAGAGGCTACTATACAGTTATACTTAAATAGGAATACTTTTTCATTTTACCCACAATGAAAGATGCATCTTCCAAAAGTATAAGAAAAGTGTTTTTCAAAACTAGCATAAAGTCAGCGACAGTTACAGTTTTGTTCCAAAAACATCCCAAAAACTGAAGGGGGAGAGAGATGTCTACTGAAGGAAGAATTTCATACCTTTGTGTAGTATTACAACAGTTTGACAGATGTTGCTGTAGATACTAAAATTCCTCATAGGTTCAAGAGATGAGATATCCATGGAGGATGGATACATTAAAAAAATACTAATGCCGAATACATACATACAAATGGAATCTGATCGAGAAAGTCCATGAAAGTAGTTGGAAAGTATTATGTAAAAAGTAGCATGTCTTTGGTCTACTTTTATTCTCCTTGGAGATCTTAGGTCTGGAGTTGTTAACTAGATACTTGGACTATCTCTTTATGGTAGCTTTTATGTTTGACGAGCATGTTTGATACCCATACAAATCCTAAGACAGTGCAGTTTCAAAATACACCTTCTTTAGTTAAGAGATTTTAAAGGTTGAAGCATATGATTACAGTCAGAAACAGAAAAACATCTCAAGTTCAGAGTCTCCTTGGTCAGTTTATTTAGGAGGAGAATAGTAGTTTGATCAACTCTACTGCTGTAAAACACAACTCACCCACTTTTCCTTTCTGCCCAAAGTTTCCTATGTTGTATATCTCCTCCTTCCTCTAATATTTAAAGCAGACTTTAAAAGGCTTGTGTGTAACCACAGGCTTGCTGCTGACGCCCATCTGTTCTTCCAGACTCCAGACACCTGAAAGTGAACCCAGCCAAACTCGTTTGCTGAAGCCTTTGCAAACCATTGTCCCAGGATCTCCCTATTTTAGTAACAGTCCATTAAGACTAAATGAGTGATCCTTGTCTGATAGACAGAAGACTCTGAGACAGTCCTGCAAACCTGTAGTTGGATATCTAGATGTTCAGTGATAGGTGGTTTCTTGCAGCTCTAATTGCCTTGGGGGGACTGCTGTGGGTGCTGCCTGGTAGTGATTCCTGCCTGTGGTACAGGACCAGTGCTCATCTGGCAACAGCTAGCCAAGAGAATTCAGTGGAGTTTGATAATATGATTGGTGATCTAACTTGAGACTATGGCAGAAACAAGCAGATTCTCACTTCCACCCTTCTTTTGCCTCCTCCACCTTCCCTCCATTCTTCCCTCCACTCTTCCCTCTAAGGATCACATAACAATGTAGGAACTACAGACACAAGAATAGCCTTCAGGGGCTTTGGAGGCTTTGTTGTCTTTTGGATCAGTGAACTGACCTGGCGTGCCAGCAGCACTTGGCATAGATATGCAGGTTAAAAGAAATGTCTAAGCTGCTTCTCAGACATATCTTGTACTTCTGATCAGAAGCCTGGCTGAGTAGAGCTGCCTGTTCAGTGGTGGAGTCCCATGCTTCATCTCCCACTCATGAGTCTGAACCACTTCTTACTGTTCAGTGTTCCTTCATGATATCTGAGGGTGTTGGTGCCAGCAAGTATGTTCCAAAGCAGTTGTTTTTAATCCATTTTCTGTCAAAGTTTTAATAACTTGATCATCTGAAGCTGTTTCTTACTTACTAGTGAGTTTTTAGTCTCTACTCTTTTGCTGTAACCCATTTTAATCCTAAAGAGCAAAACACTACTTTGGCAAAGCACACTAATAAAAATGTCAGGGATGGTTCCTATCTCCTTCAGCTTAGTTCCAAGTTATGGTTTTAATTAAGTGAGTAGGAAGTGATATTACCAGTGATACATTCAGAAATGGATCGTTGGAGAATAACCAGAAATTTGGATTTTTGAATGGCAAGGTAAAGCTTGTGGTCTGAGGTAAACCACATGCAAACTGATGATGCAAACTGCTATGGGATTTGGTCTTACAGAGATGCTTCAAGGTGAAGGAATGTTTTTGTCAGGATCCAAAATGTTTATTTAAATACTAGGAAATGTTAACTGGAGGTGTAGAAAAGGAAAAGCAAGCAAAGATGAAACATCATACAACCCACTCGAGAAAATGAGAAGAGGACTTTAGAAGGATAAAACAAGCTATGTGACAAAATAAAAGCAGGGAAAGAAGATAGATTCCCAGCCAAGGAAAAACAGCCTTTCTAGAAGAATGACTGACTCTTGCAAGTTGGTACTGGTAAAGCTGCAGTGTTTGTTTTGAGAGCTGTGAAAAGGTCACTGCAGGCTTTAGAAGATTCTTTCAATTAATTTCCATTTGCTGTCTTCTTCCTCAAAAAAGAGATTGGGAAAAAAACATGTGTCCCCTAGCGTCCTCTCCCCCGACACAAAAATTTGATACTCTGTACAACTTAAAAGTTCCTCCTTCTCCAAACTTGTATTAGTTATCTGCAAGGAAAAAGCTAAATTCTGTTAAATAAAATAGTGGACGGACTGGGAGAAGATGAGTGAGGTAGTATCAGTTGGCATTTTCTTTTATGAAGATGTACTGTGGCAGTGTCCTGTTTCCAGCATGTTTTTGCTGCATAAATATATGTCCTAAGAATAATTAAATGCTAATGAAATAAGGTTGAGGTTGATGGTGAAGTTCCCTTTTTGAAATCATGTCATTATGTGGTAGAGTTTAATCTTTTCTACTGTGTAGCTGTGATCTGATGTGTGGATAAAACCCAACTGACAAAAATACACAGTAAAATATGAGCTGATGAGTTAGAGGAAACTATAGGACTTAATTGATTTTCATACATGATTGTTCAGGTAGGGAGTCAAGGAGAGTGGTTACTGTAGAATGCACAAAATGTGTGCTCTAGAGCTGCCTTCTTTCAGATTAGATTACTGTGTACATCTTTCCTTGTGACCTTAAATATTTTTAGTTAGTGTATTAGTATTTAGGAAGTGTTCCTGTTCTTTTAAAGGTAAATGTAATAGAAATAAAGTTCAGAGATATTTTTCTTTTTTTTTTCTTTCAACAGAATTTAGCAGTTCATTCAATCTAATGGAAGGTCAAGGGACTGATGCCCTTTGTAATGCTCAGAGCGCTCTTAATTTTTGGCTGAAAAAGAATTTGAAAATGGAGCTGATGTCTAAAGAAACCTTCCTGCTTTGAGAAGTGAAGGAGGAGAGATCTTGTTTCTCACAAAACATTGATTTTGTTGGTATCCTGAAAACAATTTAGAGTAGATGCCTTACATCTGGGTTTTGAAATTGAATGTGGTACACATGGAAGAGAACACATACAGAAGAGTGATATGGAAACCAGGGAGCTTGGATAGACTCACAAGAAACAACACTCAGGTCCTTCCTGGCTGGTACCTTGTAAGTGGCCATTGCCACCAGTAAAGTTCCTATTTTCTAGGCAGGACTAGAACATGGGAGAACAGCTCTAGATAGATACAACAAAGTCCTGAATTGCAGAAAGGCTTGGTGGGTATGGTGTACATGTGAGGGCCTCATCAATCCAAAATTGCCATGTGACAGGGGTGGTGATAGATTCTCTTTAGACTATGGAATCTATGGAATTATTAATACTATTGACCACCGCATATAGTATTTTTTGAGTTATCTGATATAAAAATAATTAAATTCTCAGCAAAGTTGGCTTTGAGGTTTGTTTTCTAGGAGAAAACAGGGTTGTGGTATAGATTGTCATGTCTGTGCATCTCAGTTTTTATTTTCTTTCACCTTTTACTTGAGTGGTTTTCTCTGTTGTGAGTTTGACCCTAGTCTGGCAAACATGGTAGACTTTCTAGTGACACTAAAGCAATTTATGATCTACTTATCCTGTCTTAAAGCCCTGTCTTTTGCTGGCTATCCTAAACTGCGTCATTTCACTGCAAATGATCCTAATCTGCACGTGTTTTTCTAGTCTTATCCCTGACTGAGGCAGGATAAAAGATGTTTGAATTCTTCTAAAATGCATGTAGATGTAGCCATGGTATCTCTAGACACATAAGGGCTGCTGTGCATTGATGAAAGTGAGTTATTTGGGTACAACTCAGATACTAAGACACAGAAATGTGAGAGTTTTCTATAAACAGTGGATATGACGGGAAAAAAACTATTAAAAAGGAAGTATTTGAAACCTCTCTATTACAGACAAGATACTGCTTATCAAATTTGAATGAAAAGTAGGACTTTCTTCAGGAAGAAGAGTGATTTCAAGGAAATTCAAAGCGGACTGAACATGTAAACAGTTGCTATGAAGTGCAGATTGCTGGTATCTAAGTGGGGGTCAGACAGAGTTCAGTACTACTGAGTGATGCTAGAAACTGCACTGTGATGGTAATGTTGCTTTACAGAGAGCTCTGCTTACTGTATTATTATGTAATATAATTACAAATAAGATAAGTTCTGTGATGTAGTAGTTATGTATATGCTAAGATCTGTTTAACACAGGAAAATAATTGATCTTGGTTTAAATTTTTCTGATAGAAGTGCGAGCCTGTGGCTGTTGGAGAAAAGCAAGCCTGTTAAGTCCACACTCATAACTTCTGCTGAAATAGAAATCTATGGGTAAATCATTATTTTTGATGCTACCATACCCAAATATAGCAGTGCTGCTTTTTGCGTAAGTTAGGGGGGATGGTGAGCTGCTGGTGAGATCACCTCTTGTTAGCTGAGGAAAGTGGGAAGCAGCATGGTCTTCCTTCTTCCCCCTCTTCTGCCTCCATGCTGCTCTTACCTCTTCTTCTCAGCCACTGTAACTCAGTCCCAATTGTTCACCTTGATGACGGTTCTATAAATCTCCACAAATGCTTGGAGACTTGATATGGGAAAACGTTCCAAGCATGGTGTTGTCAGCTGGAGTTACAGTATGATCTCTGTAGCTGCAACAAGACATTTTTCATACTCGCTCTTGACTTTTGCACAATATGCTGCAAACTTCAAAATGAACCCTTGTTCATGAAGTGCATCATGAAAATAACATTTGATACGCACTTTAAAAACACTTCTTGTTTTGCTTCATTTCCATTCCTGCAGAAATTTTTGTGCTGTATTCCTCCTGGCAATGCCAGGCTCCACTTCTGTTTTTTCGTGGGTGCTGGTTTGTTAGGGAGGTTTTTTGTGGTTGGTTGGGTTTTGGTTTGTTTTTCTTTTTAAATAGGATGTGTTTCCCTATATGACTTTCTTTGTGTTTTCTACTTTACTTTCTTCATTCAGTGTTTATTTTCACCTAAACGTTGCTCTGCCACCTCTCAAATGCGTTTCCTTCTATATGGATAAGGCAAAATATGAAGGCTTAGTTGCTTTTCAGATGCTACAAGCAGGAACTTCTCCTGTTCCTTTTTGTACTATTGAGTTTAACCGGCCACCTACATACAAATATTTCTAGACCTGGCTTCTTTCAGAGGTTTCTTGGAACACAAGAGGACTAAAACTCACCAAATCCTGTTGCCTACACTGTTTCTTTTATGCTCCTGCATACCAAGAAGCAAGACAGATGGGATTCTACACAGTGTGCTTGGGCATACAAGCTGCAGTGGAGGCTGGGAACAGCCAGCTATGTGCAAAATTCAGTGGTGCTTTGGTATGTAATGGAATGTTGGCTTCATAATCATAAATATGTTTCTTCTATAGATAAAATATTTAGAAGGGATAGTGCTTTTTGCATAGGAAGATTTTTTTGTTGTTTTACTGTTTTGGTAGCTTTGGGAGTATTTGACAGTTTTGAAGCAAAGCTGTGTGTCAGTCCAAGATTCCTCTCATACGAGCTTCAGGAGAGAGAATCAGAAGCTACATTTGATGCTATACGCAAAAGCTATTGCATATTGAAGGACGTAAAAAAGTCTTTGCAAACTGGTTAATTGTTCATAAAAAGAGATAAATGCTTTATTCTGGATTATCTTGATGAAAATTGAAAATAAATGTCTCCTATTTGCTTTAAACCTTTTGGCCATTATTTTCTCAACTATTTTTTGTTACTCTTTTTTTAAGGATCTCTAGCTATCAGAAATTCTTGGGGTTTGTGTTCTGCAAGAGGAAATCATAAAATTACCTCGGGTCTCTTGTTGATATTAGCTGTCTTAAAGCCATCACTCATGTATTTAAGGATAAATAATTGTCTAGTTATGCCAAATCACCCTAATTGGTCTGATTTAACTTGGTGTTTTGCATGGCTACTAGCTGATGATACTGCTCGTAGAAGGAGCATTCCTTTATAGAAAGTGTTGCAGCATTCTTTTTTCAAAAGAGGAAAATGTGAGTGAAAGTCTTCTGGATTTTGCAAAGCAGCATAACCTTAAAAGCGCCTGAGTTTTTGCATGATTTGATTTAAATGCCATCACAGAAGCCTGTCTTTATTGTGCCAGTCTCTGTTCAGTTTTAAATGTTCAGAGGCAGAACACTGAGGCACAGCAGTGACTGACAGTGTGGGATGGCATTTTGCAGAGTGCCTGAATAAGACATCCCTGTGAGTTTGACTTTGTTTTTCAAGTCATTTGATTTGCTCTCCTTTGGTCTTAAAATCATGCAGGAGAACGGATTCTTGGCCCACTTGAATTGTGTCCGTTTCGGTTCCAATGCTGAATTTGGAGCCTTCATTTTCTTTTCTGAATCATAGATTGAGAAGAGAGAGCTGCAGTAGTACCTCAGCTGTGGAGAAAGGCTGGGGAAGGTTACCAGTTGGTTTTCTCTCAAAGGGGTGAGGAGAGTCCCCGTGGTGCTGTGTGAGGGGTCCCTGCCCAGGCAGGCAGGGCTCCTCTGGGCCTGGTGAGACCTGCCATTGCCTGCCCCACGCTGCACACATCTTAACTCCCTCCCCAAATGCTTATAGGGATTACAACATAGCTTTCCAAAACTGTGAACTTGTGGCTTTTTATCATTACATTGATCTGGGGTTTGAATTACATGTTCAAAAGTGAGTGTGACATTGTGAGGGCGTGATTGAGGGCTGGCTGTGCACTGGCTGTTCATACCTGTTCAGCCAACTGTGTGCTTTCCCTGGGACTTGCCTACTGATAGAGGGCTTATTTATACTGTGTACCACAACAGAATTTAGCATAATGTTACTCTAATGCTACTGGCTTTGCTTCATGTTTGTATTATTTTAAGACATTCAAGGAAAATAAAAAGACCAGGCCTTTCTTCAACATCTTATTTTGAGAAGTGTATCCTTATAATTCAAGAATCACATAGAAGCTATAATCCTATCTCTCAATATGTTGTCCATACAGGCATGTGTACCTTTGCTTACCTGGCTTTTAAGTGTTATTTTTGCTGAAAGTTAAATACCAAAAAAACCCCGAACTGAGAAAACCAGACCAAAATAAAACTACATTTGGAAATGACAAGTAATCTTGAAGGTAGCATTTCTACCTTGTCTAACAACAACATTGTTAGGAAATCAGAGTGGAACTATTTTACAGTTAGAAAGTATTTTAAGAAATGTTCCCATACATTTAAAGCAATAAAAGTCTGAGAAGGATCAGGGTTTACAGTTTCAGTGTAGTTCAACATAAAAAAAAATTGGAAATAGGAATGTTGAAATTTTATAATTTTTATTTGTTAAATGTCTCTTGAAAGTCTAATTGTTTGGCCAGAGTTATTATAAATGTAATTTTATCAGTAATATGAATGTTTTACAAAGATGTACTTTTAAAAGTGCACTGATACTTTATATTTAAAAAAATAAACAGTGAAACAATTCTGAAAGGCTTTTTATTTTAAAAAGGCAGTTAAAATACATATTCCAAAAATGTCAGTCTTTAATTTTTTTCATTGTTTGTTTCTTCAAATGAGGATTTACACAGCTGCATGAATACAGTGATACTTTTTCAGTCTCTAGCTCCTTATTATCATTCAATTAAGATACTCATGGAATTAATTTGAACTCCACCATGAATGGATTTCTTTTAAACCAGCTAAGTTTAGCTGAAATCTTAAATGTTAGCTAATTAGTTAAAAGTTCTTGGCAGACCAGTTGTGCTGTTAGTTGGGGCCTCCATTAGCAATTAGGCCGTGTTTCCCAGGAAGGACACACTGAGCGTGTTTATTTAAAATGTATAAGTAATATTTTTTTTCAGCAGGTCCCGCTCATCACATTTTAGGAGTCAGGACCTGCTGTCCAGTCTTCCGAGCAGTCTGATGGTCCCACTTGTTTGCGCTAGTTAGTCTCCAGTGAGCTCAGTAAGCAGTTTGTAATAAACTGAATCAGTTCAGCGGCCACTTCTCTGCTCTTCCCTGTGCCTGCCACCCTTCTGGTGACCTTCAGGTTCAGCCAGTACTTCAAGTTAGTTATATCTGTAATGACTTTGCAAACTTGTTTCCAGATACTGTGAACTGGGCCAAGGTTCGAATGTAAACATACGCCCCTCTTTCTGGTGCTGAGATAAATAATATGAAAATGCTGTCTGCAGTGTTTGCTGTTAGCCAAGTTGGAGCATCTTCCAGATTCTTAAGTTCTAAATTCAGAGATATGACTCAACTTTGTATACAAAGTGTCTTCAGAGAGAGGTGTTTTCCTCTCTTTTTGTCTATATATGCATTTTGTTAACAGATGTGTGTACACACACACAAAATTCAGTTCTAAGGGTTTTTATTGGTTTGGGATTTTTTATTTTAAATTCAGAATATAGGCCACGTTGCTACTTAAAATTTTTTATTTCCAGTTCCTGGGATTGGTTTTGGTGTGGACTGTTCGGCTTTTGTAGAGAATCTCAGAGGGTTGATTTTTATTGTCTCAGATATACTGAGATTCCAGCCCTTTATTTGTGGTATAAAAATGTATTTTTCATTAAAGGGTGGGAGAGTATCTGGGTTTCATAGTAATTCTAGAAGAAAAAATGTTTGCTTGGTTTTTTTAAAGTAGTAAATTTCAGTTTTCAGTAGCTATTGAGGAATATACAGCAGTGACTCCTAAAAGAAAAAAAATCAGTTAGAAGTATATTTGCTGTCATAAAACAGTGGTATTGAAAAGCAAACGCGTTCTTCCAGTCTTAGTCAGACTGCATAATCTTTGTCATGGAAATATCAGGACAAAAGTATTAGGAATTATTTTCTTTTCTTTTGCTGCTTTTGTCTCTCCTAGTATTCCTGGGATACTTAGAGTTCTCTATATTTAGACCACAAGAGTCTAAAAGTGGTAACTTTAGCTTCAGTGTTAACACTTGAAAGCTTTAACTCAATAAAGGAGCATGGTATGAATCAAACTACTGTTTCCTTGTCATCTATTTAGATTTGGAATGAACACCTTCTAATACATTATGTGGATTATCACTGGATTTTCTGAATTATTCTTCTGTAATTGTCTGTTGAACATGACTATTTTTGAACACGTGAATTCCAAGAGATACAAATTCAAGTGTTATACCAAAAGGTTTAGTTGGTGATGGTGGAAATCTTTTTACTTTTTCACTGCTTCCCAGTTTACATAAAGCACTTTTTTCTAGGCATGGTGTCAAAAGGTTCTAGACTTTCTATTACACAGCTTCAATTTCCTTTTCACTGTATACTTGTAGCTGTATAAATTAAATACCTCTCAAGGAAATGAAGTTATATTATGTTTGCTTGCTTTAGAAAGGCGTCTTTTCAAGATGAAGGAAACATCTACTTTTAAAAGGTAAAATACAAGCAGTAGTTTGTATACGTTGTTTGGGTTTTTTCCCAAAACATGGAAGTCCTAATATATGCGTACATACCTACACACAATAATACACTGTGGCATGTGAAGATTTTAGTATACGGTACCAGAATAACTGAAATGTCAAATACACCCTTATTTGAAGTCATACTGTAAGTTTTAATTAACATTCCGTTTGGAATACAGTTCATTTGAGAAATAGTTTTCGTATGTAAACAGCAAAATCTTCTAGTTTTCAGGATTATTCTGGTATTGTCTTCTGCTCAGTTATGCCCTACTACAAACTCAGGGCGTCATTCGCTTGGTCTTGTTTACCAAATCTGTTTTCTTTGTGTATGCAATGCAGAGTCAAGTTATCTACACATGGAAAACAATTCCTCTCCTTTCCGTTGGTAGCACTCAGTTTCTAATGAAACCATTGAGTCTGTAGGTAGCAGGTTGACTTCGTGTACCATGTGAACCCTGTCATTCCTTTCCTGAAAGTAGCTGTACTGTAAGTAAACAAATGCATACATACACTTTCACAGGACAGGGTAATCTGAATGATACGGAAAACAGAAAAATGGAGATTTCATTATCGGGTTTAAAAGGTTTAAAGTAGTTGGAATTTGAGTTACTTGCTTTATAACAAATAATGTTCTTGCACTTAATTTACTTGAGGGGATGACTGTTAATTTTTTGAGAGGGATAGCAGCAGAGAGGCCTAGTTGGGGTGGCTGAAGGAAGGCTGGGAAAAGAGTGTTCTCACTTCTTTGGTAAGGAGTGTGCTGCCTTTCATCTTTGTTGTGTTTCTTCCATCCTTTTAAATCTTGTGAATTTGGAGCAAGTTCACCTATCCTTCCTTTGCTGATCCAGGAAAACCAAAGCCCTGTAAGCACGTGCAAAAGGAAAATCAGATAACTACTTCTCCAACCCTACTAATCCCCTAACGTTGCTGATCTGATTTTGATCTGTAAGCAGCTTCATTTTGAAGTCTGCTTTAAAGGATCAATTGATGGTGAAGTCATCCATCTATATCAATAATAACTATTTTAAATGCTGTGCTAGCCTTTTATTCATTCCCTACACTCTTTTATGCATTTGTTCTTTTATCATATCTATAAATGATTGACCCAGATGACCAAATGCAACTGCTTCAATGAGATACATATTTTCCTTACAGAAGTGGTTTAATTTTCTGCTAGAGGTATTATGTGTAAATATGTAAAAATTATTTTTTCCCCCGTCTGTATTTAGAACACTGTAAGCATTGAAAGAATGTGAATATGGATGTTTTTAATAAAGATATTTTTGTGATTGACTTTATTTTGACTTTGTAAAAAAGTTGATTTCCCCACTGCTGTTTCGGCCTGTTTAGCAAACACCTGCATAACAGTTACCTAATCTGTGACCTGGGGGGCTATTTCACTGTTAATACAACTAGTATTGTTCAGAAAAGTTTTTCCTCTGTATTAATTTTTCATTCCTGCAGAAGATCAGTCTTTTAAAAGGAGTGAGGTCAGACTTAGAGAACATCACTCTTTCAAGAAGAACAGTATGAAACCAACATATATACCAGCATTAAAATTGTTGGTGGCAACTGATGATGCATATGCCAGGAGATAATAATTGCATTTCTGGGACTTAGTTTTCGTTTTGTGACCTACTAGTTTTTACCACTTCTTGGTGTAATTACAAAGATTTAGTAACAAGTACTACTTAAGTCATACATTAAAAAATACAGATGTATGAGAGTATTTGATTCTGAGTTATTGATTAAAGATAACAGATTCCAGCTATCTAGAATGATAATTAATTGGCAGAAGTTAAGCAGCAATAAAGTGCTTCAAAGCATTTGTATTAGTGTTGGATTAATTCTGTGATTGTCTCCTGCATAATTTGGAATTCTGTAATAGTGAAGGTAGGAAAGCACTTTTTATTTTGTATACCTGTTATGATAGGTGATTGATTCTTCAGTATATCCTGATTTTTTTTTCTTAAATATCTGGAAAAAATTAATCAAGCTGTGCAAGGCAGGAAATGTGTTTGCAGCTTTTTGCTTGTCTTGACTCCTTGTCATGGCTCAAAGTATTGACATTTTTAGGTAAATGGAAATACTATGTCAGAAGCTGCAATATTTTATTGATAAATTTTAATTGTTTGTTCACTGTAGCTTGTCAATAACTTCATAGGCTTATGGTTTAATACAATTAAATAATATAATAATTTTGTTAATAATAATTAATTAATAATATAATACTTGTTGTTGGAATTGATCCTTTGATCTAACTGGAAATTGAGAATGTTGGCTTCTTGACTCCTGAGACAGTAACATATTAAATAAGAAAACATAGTGGGGTTGAAATTGGTAAAGTACTGTTTTCTTTCTCCCCCTTGCGTTCTTCCCCACCAAAAGCTGACTTTATGAATACTTAAGAGATGTGGGGGTTTTTTTATTGACTTTAAGAAGCTGCCAAAGCGATCAGGAGTCATCATTCTGGCAAGCTGTAGAAACATTATGTGCCACTGAATTTGTGAGTTACAGGAAAAGTGACTTAATAAGAGGAGGACACGGGAATTGGTGATTCCATCCCTGTTCACCTTGTCATCACTTTTGGTCATTATCTAGCCATTTTCTTCTTTCAGTTCTTCCAGGTATGTATTAAACATGTCAGGAGTCTTTGTGGCAAACTGAAGACCAGAAGGCTATTTGTATTAATGGGTATTAGGATGAAAAAACATAGGGGTATTCATAGGTTGCAGACAGTCAAAAGGGTTTGTACTTAGACCAAGTATAAATGTTTCTGTTAATGGTATGTGTGCATATGATATCCTAGTGCCTGCTATTTTTTTTTTCTTTTTGCATCAGCTTTGCTGTGTTATTTACAGGCTTTTTTTTCGTTGTCTATTGGCAGGTATTTAATTAGTCAAGGAGCACATGTAGGAGCTGTAAATAGTGAAGGAGACACTCCATTAGATATTGCTGAAGAAGAAGCAATGGAAGAGCTGCTTCAGAATGAAGTAAATAGACAAGGTAATTTTTCATACAGTAGGTGGTTGTATTTATGGACACTAAATGTATTTTCCAAAACTTGGGCTAAATTGTGACTGTTAAAGCCAATTTATTTTCTAAAGAGAGTTGATCAATATAGAGTGTACAGTGTTTTAAGTGTATCTCTTAAAACAGATTTACATAATTTAACAGTAAACTAGTAATTGTTTCAGGCTTTGCTCTGTTTTAATTTATATGCTTAAACCCATTTAATGCCCAAAGGAAATGGTAAAAAGAAACTGGAAGACATGATCTGCAAGGAAGTAAGAGATACCTACTGATACACAGAAGTTGACAGTGGTTTTTGCAAAGGATTTAGTTAATTGGTGGTGTTAACAGAAATTTGATTAGCAGCTTTTACAGTTAACACGCAGTGAACATCAGATGAGACTGCTGTGTGTATTTTTTGTCTGTATTACCATTTCTCTATTTTAATTAGTTGTTCTCTTTTCTAACAGTCCTGTCAATCTTTGCTTGAGAGTTTTTTCTGGAATACACCTCTGCCTAGATTTTTTTAAGGTTGTTCTTGGAATGCTTGGCTGTACTGATGTGTGATATTAAGTGACTGCAGTACTTCTTTGTGAAATTGGAATTATTTGGGGAATGAACTCTTCCAAAATCTCTCTTTTACATGTTACTGCTTTTTTTAGAAGAAATATTTTGTTGTATGAGATTTTACATACATTTTTATAATGCAGATACTCAAAATTACACACTAGTTTGTATTCTTTTGCAAGTTTAATTAAATTATTTTGAACAGCCCAATTGTAAAATTAGCATAATGCCACAGCAGGAAAATTTCAGTGAGGTTTACATATTTCACAATTAAAGCTTACTGTGTACGTTACCGTCTTTATAAATCTGAGAAGAAGGTACATGTTCCCACACTGTAGGTATTAGCTTCTAAAGGAATGATTTAGGTTTTAAAATACTAAATTTAGTTTTAAAATACTAAATTTCACTTGGTGTGGACAACCTACTTTCCTTCCTCTTGCATTTCTATGGCAGTTGGTTTGGTTACTTGTTTCAGGGAAGTAGGGAAGAAGGCCTGCATTTATCCCTCCTTCTAAATTCGTGTTTGAAGGCGTAAGAACTAAGACGTAAGGGCTTTTACGCGCAGAGATAAAATCACAGGAAGTATCTCATGATTGAGGATGATAATGGAATAGAAAGGGTATGAATCTGGATGTGAACTTACAGTGCATATCTTACTTAATCATGAGACAGTTGTCTCAGCAATAAGGTTTTCATTACGCACCTTTGATGGCATCCTTAGCTTAAATATAGATATTACATAAATTTGTGTGTTAGTGTTACATAAAAAAAGGATCATTTAGTCACTATCAGAATCACTTAGAAAGTGCATAATTGTGTGTGTTGTGGCTAGAGAAGTAAAAAGCTCTAAAATAGAAACCTAATTGTTTCTCTTAAGTGGAATTAACAGTCATTGTGACAGTTTCATCTCTGGCTGTACATGTAGCTGAATATAATTATCCCTCCAGCAGTAAGATAATTCATATTTCTTCCATATGATACACTCCTTCATATCAAATAAAGCAGTGCCACAGTTTTGATAATGCAAGTTAACAGTGGGGTCCATGGAATGATCGGCTCTGGCTCAGTGTTAAGGGTGGTGGAAGACCAGCCTATTTATTTTGAAGATAAACAAGTCTGGGTGACAGAATATCCTATCTCTGTGTAGGTAAAATATGCCGTGTGAAAATGAAGTAGGCATTTTCCATAACATTTTTGCCTTGCAACCCTTTCATATGTTTATTCCTACATTCATTGTAGTTTCGTTTTTGTGTTGCAGTGTTAATGCTGTAAATTTTTGCTTCCTACATATTGGGAGTCAGAGTTGTTTGGTGGCAAAAGATTGCTTGGAAAAATTGGTCAGGTTCATTGTGATATCAAATTTAAGCGATGACTTTTGATGTTTGTTTCTGTTTGAAATCTGAGACGAACCACTTGTTACATCTCCTTTTTTACTGCTTTTGCAGGCCTTATGTCTGTATAGGAAATGTTGAAACAGACTACTCAGCTACTCAGCACTCTGTTAATCATCAGTTTGTACTTGCGCTCAATTTTTAGCAGGTATCGAGCTGTATTTTAAGGACGTCTTATTACAGGACAAAATGTGGAAGCCTCTAGAGACACTAAATGCACAAAAATAAATCTTAGAATACAATACAGTTCAGTTTTGTGTGACATTACAGGCTTAACAAAATGTTTCCTCATCCTGTTTTAGCATTCAGGCTCCAAGGTCTGATCTGACTAGAGAGGAGATGGTCAGTGATCCAAAATAATCTTCTTGTTATACAAGTTCTATTGTAAAGGAATGTTGGCCATTGAAGAACGATTTTCTACTATTATTTTCCAGTGTCTGTTTTTCTTCAGTCATTCTGATCCCCACATGCTACATCTCTAGATTGCACCAAGGGTCAGATGCCTTTTCGGGTGTCCTCATGTCCTGCTGAGCAAACAGCATGACTTGATAAAATGGGCTGTGCAGGAATTGTGAACTAAGGGAAAAGCTATCCTGTAACTGAAGCTGTACCGCTCCAATAGTTAGGAAAATATTTTTCTACCCTAATCTTTGGTGGGGAATTACTGGCTTAATTATTTTTTAATAAAACCTAGCTTAGTTTTGTAATTTGTGAGAAGGTAAATTACATGCTCAAGTAAAGCATTAAGATTTTTTTGACCTAGTTACAAACACTTCACAGATAACAAAATCAGGTGTTTTATGGAAATTATTCCAAAGTAGTGCTGAACAACTGTTCTGTTTTCACTCCATATGGTTAAACTATTTTGTGTGTTATAAAAAAGCCCTTCTTCTAGGACTTGTTTTATTGTTCCTCCATATGACTAATATCTTTTGCATTGGTGAATCCCATGTATATATAGGGGCCACTGCAATCCTCAGATTCATTTACCTTTATCAAAAACATTATTTAGTTTCTCAGTGTGACCTGTTATGTTTCTGCTCTGCAGTGTTTCAACACAGAGCTGTGGAGGTTATCTTCTACCAGTAAAGTTTTCATTTGCACTGGCAAAAACCAGCAGACTTGAAAGAGATTTGGCTTTAGTCCTGGCCAGCCCTGGCCACTTTTAAATGTTGTCTCTCCTCAGGGCTTGAGTGGGGTTAAGTATAATGGTTTGAAGTGATTTTTTTAGCTGTTGATCATCAGATGTCCTCTTAAAATTATTTTTAACTGCTTAAGCAGTTATTTTGAATTATAGGAAACATTCTCAGGAGGTGAGTGAGTGGGGAGAGGTGATGTGAGGTGAATCAGGGGTTCAGTGTGGTAGCTATTTATTCAGTAACTGTCAGAATGGTCGCTCCTGTTCCAAGGAGAAACACATGTTCCTCATTCTTAATTATAGGTAATGTAACAAGACTCTCCCTGATGTACTGCTTAACTCAGATTTGTTTATGTGGATAAAATGCGAACTATTACATTTGTATATAAACATTCACTTCATGAAGTAAAAAGTGGGTTGATCTTCCCTGCAGTATCTATAAAACATGCCTTTATATGGCTGAGTCGTCCTGAAACAATGATTCAGCAGTTCAATTTATGCTGAATTTTCATTAAATGCTCACTGAGCAGCACACTGTTTTCAAACTTCTTTGAGGCTGTTGAGTAACACTTGTTGATCAGAAAAAAAAGTGGAAGCATTTATTAATAAATTATTAATTATTTAAGTTGTTAGGCTGCCAGAGAGGTTAGACACTGGTGGTGTGAGCGAGTGCTATGGCTGAGGCT
Organism: Zosterops lateralis; assembly: GCF_965231275.1. Classification (NCBI taxonomy): domain Eukaryota; kingdom Metazoa; phylum Chordata; class Aves; order Passeriformes; family Zosteropidae; genus Zosterops; species Zosterops lateralis. The sequence continues at coordinate 35,052,904 of NC_139765.1, forward strand.
GAGCTGGGAGGCAGCGCATTGCCATCTATGGGCCGTCGGGAGAAAGGGATGGAAACAGATGATGAGCATTTTCTTTTTCCCTGGTGTCTTGGTAGAGTCTGGAAAACAAAAGGAAGGAGAAAGGCCCATACAAGGTATAATAAAGGCTGTTTACATTCCATTTCTCTAGTTAATAATGGGAATTGTATTTATCTCAGAGCACAGCTTTTCTTTTGTGACACAAAGCTTAATTGCCATTTTCACGCCAGTTATTAATGCCGAATGTTTTATTTAGATTGGCAAGATTTCGGTACTTTCTTCTGTTGAAATATGACCAGAAATTTACTGTCCTGTAAAATAATGTATTGATACAGCCATTAAACCTCTACCATTATATTTTGTTTGGGCTTCAGAAATGCAATAGTTCGTACTATTAATGGAATTTTTTATTGAGCAGTAGTTACTTTTTCTGCAAAAGCATTGCTATTTTGACATAATAACCTGGTTCTTTAGGCCTGTCTGGAAAGTAAACTTAGATATGACCCATTAGAAGCTCACAAGATCAGGGTCTGGAATGAGTTTTTCTTCTCTGTTTCTCCTTTGTACAATAGTGCCTCAGAACAAACAGCTATGTACATGAACCATTTCACACTGATAAGCATTTTTTCAGATTCTTCAGGTGGAGAAGGTTACTCATGCTGATAAGGATTCACAGTTGGACTTTAAGCATACAAAAAAGGGAATGGACATTAATGTGACTAAGAGATGATCAACTATACAGTATTTATTTACATAGTAGTGTTTTGCAGGCAACACTGACGTGTAAATGACTACTCTAGAGTATTGTCCCAGGATCTGCTGATCGCTGCTCTGTCATTCTGAAAGGCAAGCAGATGCTCAGGCCCATGAAGTTACAATTTACAGTAATTCACAATATCAACATGTAGGAGCTTCCTGAGGAATGAGAATATGTGATTATCAGTGTGTTACTGATTCAGAGATCGTGGTCTTCACTCTTTGTATTTGTCGTATTTGTACTTGGAAAGTTTTCCAGCTTTTTCCTCTGCTGAGTCCCTCAACAGCCTTGTATGTCTTCCTGCATCTTGGAGACTCAACATCTAGATTATGGTTTTCATTAGTTTCTGATAAAATGTAATTATATTCATTTTTTACCTAAATTGTCAAGATTAAGATGGTTTTGCTGGTCAATTAATTGAATGAGTCTGGGAGTTTGGTTGGGTCCTCATGACACTGACTGCTTAACTAGCTTTAAATACATTACGGTACTTAGTGAAATTTTATCTTTTGATTGTCTTTAGCATAAAGTTTTACAGTATATATCTCCCAAGCCCCTGCATACCAATGTGTAAGATTAGAGAAATCATACACATAAAGACATTTTCTTGAAGCCTGGGCCACTGATTTTCTGATAGAGGTCAACCCAGATACAATTTGTGCTGTTGATGATCAGTTTCTAAATTGTTTTTCCTTATGAGTTGTCACTATTCGGCCATCATAGATAGAATTATGCTCATGCATAGTTCTTTTCAAGATCTCTTTCCTGCTATGTTTTGAAGTAGTAGTTACAAAAATGCTTGCAAATAATGTGTGTTTGCATTACACATTCAGGGTCTGGAACTTTTTTCCATTTGTTTAACCTGACGCTTATACTTGTAGGTGTTCTGATGGTAGGACTGTGTTTCTCCCTTTCCATCAGTGTATGACTTTTTTTTTTTTTGGTGAGACTTACTGTAAAAAGTTTTCAATGTTTCTGGTAGTTTTTTAGTAGAGCTATGCAGTGCAATATCCAAAGTGTTGTCTATTTGTATATAAGATTTGTGGTTCACAGTGATAGGAGACAAACCAGAAATGCTTTAGAAAGTATAAAAGATACAGCTCCAACTTGTCATCAGTGTTAATAAGCAAGATTTCCCATAGACATCTATTTGTAAAACAACTTCAGCTGTTTTCTACTGTATGCAGATACATCAACACAGACTTCATTTTTTGATGCTTAGAAAATTAAAATAGAATTTTTTTTTTTTAAACAGGTCACTTCAGTGGTTATTAGTGTGATGGTAGACATTCTTAAAATAATGAGTTTGAAGAGATTTAGTAAATTGATTTTTATATTATTTATTTATAATCCTTTTTCCACCCAGCCCCTCCTTTTTTAAAAAAGACAATATGCGAGCTGTCTTACAATATTGGATGTTTCCATAACCTTGGAATTAATCTTCCAAAAAGTATTAATATCTAATTCTGAACATAATTCAGATTGTTTAGTTTTTATTTTCCTATATCATATAAATGTGGCATAAAATCTGTTATATATTGAATTGAAGTATTTGAACTAAAATATTGCATGTCTTTTCTTCCCCTGTCCCCCACCCTGTCTGAATTAGGGGTTGATATAGAATCAGCTCGAAAAGAAGAGGAGCGGATAATGCTGAGAGATGCGAGACAGTGGCTCAACAGCGGCCACATAAATGATGTCAGGCATGCAAAATCTGGGGGTACAGCACTTCATGTGGCTGCTGCTAAGGGCTATACAGAAGTCTTAAAGTAAGTGTGGTTTAACTTTTTCATATTTTATTGTCTTGATGTAATGCTGCTTGGAATTGGGCACTGCCAACTTTTAGGGAGTGTATCTTGAAAATCTCAGTCTCTCTAGAACAATCCACTCTCAAAGCTTGATTTTATGTTTTCAAGCACTCATAAATCATGATGTTGTTAGCTTTCTATTCTACGTTATTCAAAATATGAGTAACAGTATACATGTTGAGCCTGAATACTTACTTAAGAGAAGAAAGTTGATGAAAAACTTCCTTATTTCCAAAGCCAGCTATGTAAACAAGCTTAAGACCTTTTTATAATGCCAGTTAGCATCCTTGTTACTGTATATTTTCAAGACACCATCTTTATTTCCATATATAAAGAAGAGCTTGTAATCCAGGCTAAAAATTTTTACACTTAAAACCCAGATAATTTAATTTTGTGTTTTGATAATGTTTTTAAAAATCATGACTCTTGAAATCTTCCCTGAAAAGCTTTAGGCTTCAGGTGTCCCCTAATTCACAGCTTTTCATTAATGTAATATCAATACGTATTGTAACATATTTGATTGCTTTTTCATTAAAGCTCTACTTTTGTTATAGTAAAGCATAATTAGTAATGCATTGCTTTAACATGGTTGTAAATCTATTTGACTGCTTTAGCAGTGCTAGGAGCACTTACAAACTCTAAAATGAGTGAAAATGAGCACACATTCCGACTGTGAGTATCAGTGCCTTTAAGGTCTGCAGAGCAATTTATTAAATGGGAGTTCTGTTTCAAAAAACCCTGAGGCTTCAATGTGATGAAGACAAATTATTCTATTGGAAAAGAATAATTTTTGTTTTAGAGAAGCAGGTTGTAAGAGAGTTGTATCTTTAACTGTTTCAGTGGTTTTTAACTCCCTCAGTTATTATCTTTTTCATAGTCCAGTCTGTGTACTTCTCCTAGGAGAGGCAAAACATATATGCAGGAAATTTTTTGTGATTGATACAAATTATCAAAATGTGTGCTCTGCATTGGATGCAAGAATGCAAGATGTACAGCTGAGCATGTGAAAGTTGACTCATTGGAGGATATTACTATAAGTATATTGGCTCTTGAGAAACTGAGAGAATTTTTTTAAAAGAATGTTTTGTTCTTGTGTGATTTTTAACAATTATGGACAGTGGTTCAGAGAGCTCTTAGCTCTTTACATAAAATACTTGTTAGGTTAAGTGTCTTTTGTCACGTTGATGCTCACCTGGGAAGCATGATGAATGTGAGTGCAGAATGCAGGTGGAACAGGGTCCTCTCTTTGAGAAACTCTGCTCCCTGTCAGAGAACAGTTGAAGAATGTAAACTCTAGATTTTTGCAAAAAGTTGATGACAGGAAATGAAAGTTTCAAGCAGCTAATTTTGGAATGGAAGGAGGTTCTAATAGTTTTCTAATAAGAGCACTGTATCTAACAATTTTTAACCTTTTTCAGCTTTTTCCCTTAAAAAGCCTTTTGCCATTACTGGATGTACAACAACGTACTAGAAACATTGTTTCTAACTATAGAAACAGTGGTCTTTGGAGAGGAAGGGAATAGCAAAGAAAATGGAAAAGGCTGTTTTTCTTGAGTTTTCCTTAAAATATATATACACAAGTGACAAGTAAAATTAATCAGTAGCCCAAAATTTTCAGTAGAATTTTCAGTAGCCCAACTAAAATATCTATGTGAAAAAAGGAGGAAGATATTACTAGAAAGTTTTACAATTTTTACGAAAATTTATTATCCTTGTGGGCAGTGTCAAGATCTATTTCTTTTAATTTCTTCAGGCTTTTAATACAGGCTCACTACGATGTAAATATTAAAGATTATGATGGCTGGACACCACTTCATGCTGCTGCTCACTGGGGTAAAGAAGAAGCATGTCGCATTTTAGTGGAAAACCTATGTGATATGGAGGCTGTCAACAAAGTGGTAGGATTTTTATGTAATCCTTGTCAAGATACAAAGTTCTGGTCTCTAAAGTGACTTTAGAAGCCAGGGTAAGAAAAGTGATGATAAACTGCTGTTTAATGTACGTGGAGCTTTATATAATGCATGTGTTGTGAAAACAGCATGGTTGTGTTCAGAACTAAATTCTCTGATTGTCTAAATTAATTTCTAGGCCAACTTTATACTTAGTTCTGTATTAAATAATCCATTCAATCTTTGACATTGATCACGATTGAAAAAGTTTGTTGAGATTTCAGAGGTACAAAATTGGTGACTTGATGGATTGCATTCAGGCTTTCATTTGATCTCTGAAGATGGTGACAATGCCTTTGGGTAGTGTTTTAACTCCTAAAATCAGCTTGTGTTGGTATATTAAAGAGTTGTTACTATATTATGCTGATTTGGGTGTGGTGGAAGAAACTCCTGGGCAACTCTGGACCCCCTGGACATAACCTGAATGCTTCCTAAGCTCTATTTCATTGACTTTTATGCAACGGCCTGTGTAGCTTGCTGATCTTGCTCCCAGTAGATACAAATATGTTCATCAGTTCACATAATCATCAAAAGGATCCAGACCTTTTCATTCAGCCATGTAAGTGCTGAGCTCTCATTCTTCTCCTCGTAGTGTGTTTTACAGATAGATTCTGTTCTGCTTCCAATTTATGTGTTAGATTATTTGCTGGGGTTGCGACAATGTGGATGTTGTACACTATAAAAATACGTTGGAATCCACTACAAGAGTAAGAAAAAAGGAGGCATAGAGAGATGTCAGCTGGGGTTTTTTTGTGTGTATGGACTTATCTCTGCAAGCTAGGAAAGTTTCACCTGTTTTTAAGTAAGCTAGTAAGCATTTTTGCTTTTGGAGATAGGAGTATTGAAAACGCTGGATTTGCTTTCAGTTGTATGTGCTTAGCATCTTAGAGAACTCAGCAATTACTGTTTTAGGCACCTGACTTCAGGTATCAACCCTTGCAGATTTGGGTTTAAGATGTAACCTTCCAACTGCAGCAGTTTTCTGCAAAGTGATTTTTTGTGGTCATAGTTGGTCTAACAACCAAGTAATAGTACCTAAAAATAGAAGGCCACATGAAAAACTGTAGTTATAATGCAAATATAAACTTGTGATAATAGTTCACATGGCAAAAGACCTCGAGCTGTTCTGGCTAATGCTTGTTAAAAGGTGCACATGCTTCTGCTGTATGATCAGATTTAGTGGTTTAAAGGTTCATCCTTTCTGACCAGTTAAGAGTTTTCACAGTGTAATTAGGGATAAATTTGCCTTTAGTTAATATTTTGAGAAACTGTAATAAACAAACAAGAACACCTTTCATTATTTTTATAAGCTTCTGTGTCCACTTTTAAATGACAGCTCTGTTTTTATTACTGGTTATTGTACAGAAGTACTTCCTAGTTTGATCTTGTCATGGTCCCCCCCAACATCTCAGTAAGTCCACCCAGGATGTTGATGCAGCTGCATTTATGTCAGTGAATATAGGACTTTGCCTAGATTCCAGCCTTCAAGTATATGTCCCATGGAAATCATACACTAAGAAGAAAAAACAAGTGGTTGTAGCACATCTTTTACAAAGTAGAATGTAGATTGTAAAATACAGTTTTGCTCTAAAAGGTGCTTGAATTTAAGCATGACTGCTTAAATTTAGTTTAACTCTCTTAATTCATTAGAACTTTAAAGATCAAGCTATATAGGATAGTCTAAGATGGGCAGGATACTGAACTGCTCAGGATCCATCCATTCAACTGCCATTGTGAACAGCTGTTTGGCACTAATACTGTGAGATCAATCAATCTACTTTTCATTCATAGTGTTCTGTTTTTCCTTTAAATGACAATAAAATTTTATTGTCATGTCTTTATCACTTTAAAATGTGTTTACTCATCAGGTATAAATGTTTTTGTTTGAAGTCCCCTCCCTCCCCCTCAAAAACAGGAATATTGCAAAATTGTTTTCAAGTACTGACAGACTAACAGTTTGCAGTAGAGCTTGATTCATATTTTCAAATTTCTCTCTCTAAATGTTCTCCTTAACCTGCATCATCATGTGATGAGAAGACATCGTAGTACAATACATTTAAATTCTGTTGCACAATTATGGTGTTTTACTTCTTCCCCTTCTCCAGGGTCAGACAGCGTTTGATGTGGCAGATGAAGATATTCTAGGATATTTAGAAGAGTTACAAAAGAAGCAGAATCTGGTAGGCCTTGTGCATATGCACGTATACATATATATATGTATGTTCTATTTTATTCTACATATGATTATGGTATCCGACTCAGGGCAGCATATCTATTAAAACCAAAGTTTTCAATTCAGGGCTTCAGTTAAGGTGATGTCACAGTCATCTCAAAAGCTGCCCTTACTTGGTCACCTATGGTGACCAAAAAAGCCTTGAAAGAAAAAAGGCAATCTACAACTTGCCTTGTTCAGTGGGCATTTTATGATCTGAAGTATCAACAATGATCATCTTACTTGGAATAACAGTTTCTAAGATTTTTAGAGCTTTGAACATTCATACCTTGAAAGTTTATACACCTGTCTCATGTTTGTAGTATTTAGAGATTCCCCTCCATTTGTAATTTTGTCACACTGATGCCATTCTAACAATTAAACTGCATCATTCTGTGTTTTGAAGCTTCATAGTGAAAAACGTGAAAAGAAATCTCCCCTAATTGAATCCACAGCCAACCTGGATAATAATCAGACACAGAAAACATTTAAAAAGTAAGTAAAAATAGGAAAAATTATGAAGTCCTTAAAAAGATGACTTTGCAAGCTGCCACAAAGTCCTACTTAAGTAAATTTTTCAGTACTTAATAAATACTTCTCTTTTCATACTCAGTAAGGAGACGCTGATTATGGAGCAAGAAAAGAATGCGTCTAGTATAGAGTCCCTGGAGCAAGAGAAAGCAGATGAAGAAGAAGAAGGAAAGAAGGATGAATCCAGTTGTTCTAGTGAAGAGGAAGAGGATGATGACTCAGAATCTGAGGCAGAGACAGGTGTGTTATTTGGAGCATTAGCTTTCATTAAGTATTTACTCTATAAATTTACTTATTTAATATCACCTGATACAGAGTTAAGTATGTCACATTTCACTTATTCTTCCGAATTTCACTAAGTTTCCAGTTATTTTTAAGTAAATTTATATATGGCTAAAGTCATAACAGATGTATCAAATGGATACCAGTCTTTACTGGTAGCTACTTATTTTAAAGCTATTAACCAGCTTACTTGATTGACTGCTTAAATTGGTGCTTTTTATTAGATAGATAGACTAATATAAGGCCTGAAGTAGCATGTCAGAAACATTGAAAAATTTAGAAGATCAAATTAGAGAGTAAGACTTCTTAGCAGTATTTGCTTGTGGAACTGGTATAGAGATTGGATCAGCAGAAGTGCAAGCATTCTCATTTGTCCTTATCATCTTGAAGTAATTACCAATTAATCTGGCTCAGGTATTCATAAAGTAGTAGTGCATATATTTTCAGTGTGTACTGAGATAAACTTTTAAAGGTGTTATTTTAATGTTAGCTGTTACTTCATACATAACTTCAGTTCAAGAGGAGTGCTCTTTGAAAAGTTTTGCATTGTATGCACGTTACTCTCTATTTCTCGTTGAGAAATGGAGTTAGTGGGTTGGTTTTATCTTGAACTATCAGAGTAGCAAGTACTGATACAAGAGCAGGGATAGTATCTTTTCCTTTCAAACCAGAAAACAAGTGTCTGGCAATAAGTGTTTAAAGATGTATGTTCAGTCCCAATGAAGAATATTAGAATGGCAATGCAGCAGTACAATACATAGATATGGATCTCATTAGAAATAGCTTGTTAATATTTTATACTTAAACTTTTGAAAATAAGCAATCCTTTTTGGGAGCTGTCAGTTTTCATTTTTAATATATTCTAATTTCTTCACCTGAAAAGATAAGAATAAAAAGATATTTTAGAGCTAGTCAATCTATCACAAGCATTTAATGCAGGTAGAAGTAAAAATAACTTGCAAAACCAAACTTTCTACTGTGGGGTTTTTTTCGTGGGTGGGGGTTTTTTTTGTTTCCTTTTTCTTTGTTTCTTTTGTTTTTTTGTTGTGGTGGTGGTGGTTGTGCCTTTTTTCTATGTTTGTTTTTGTCGTTTTGGTTTTTGTTGGGGTTTTTTGTTGGTTTGGTTTGGTTTTTGGGGGTTTTGGTGGGTTTTTTGTTTGTTTGTTTGGGTTTTTTGTTTTTGTATTTTTGGGGGTTTTTGTTAGTAGTTTGAAATAATCCAGTATTTCAGTATGAAGCTGAAAAAAAGTGTCTGGCAAGCTTTGTAATTAGTGTTTTACTTTAGTGAACTTGCATCTGTTATTTACTGAGCTTTGCTAAACTCAAACTACTTATAATATATAACCTGTAGTAATTTCTCTGTCACTGAGCTGACTATAATGTCTGCTGAACTTTATGACTCTGGTAACTGTGTTCTCTTCACTGCTAGTAGTTTGTGCCAGGAAAATTTGACTGTGACACAAGAATTAATTTATGTAAACTTAGGGGGGTTTAGTATCAACAAGGCTTTATCATACTTTATTTGGCAAGATACACTTTAAGCTTTTCCCTGTAGAGTTACATCTCTTAAGTTCCAAGATTTTACTTTCCGTTTTTATTATAAGGAGCATTCTGGTGAAATACTTTAACAGTGTTCAGTATTCTAAAGTAGTGGAAATGGTGATTTCTAATTTTTTTGGATAATTAAAATATTTTCCTATATTTTTGCTTCATTGTTTACATGAGGATATAATTTAAAAATAAATACACTTCTGTCTGTAAGACCAAGAAGGGAAGTATTAGTATGAAAGTAGCTTATTGCAAGGGACAGAAAAACAAGATAAAAAAATAAATTTTTCCTCAGTTCAGTTTTTGTAACCTACTTTTTTTGACATACTTTAACTTTTTTTTTTCAAATTAGTCCATCTCAGCTCAGTCATGCATACAACTATGTTCTTGCTGTTCTAGAAACAATTTCAGAGTACAGTTGTGAAAAATCCATTTTTCTTCTTCCTGAAAACTTTTTCTGTATATTTTAAAGATGTATTACTTACAAATTTCTATCAGATCTGCCTGAGCATCATTTCAAATTATACTATCAGTCCACATTTACCTTGTTCAGTTTTTGTCACCTAGAATTTTACTGCCATTTTTTTGTTTAAAAAGAACTTTTCATTAAGTGCTGGTGGTCATGTAAGCTGTTTATATTTGTTTACTGAATAACTAACATTGGAAACTTCTATTCAGCTATGTCCATAACTCAAACAAGTGTGTAACAGCAATACCATGGATTACACAACTTCTAATTGTAGATTAGTACTTTATTTAATCTAAATGTTAGTTGTGAGAACACTGCATGAAAACCATGCTTACTTTCTAAATTAATTGTTCCTAGGCTGTATGGGTCACATAGATGGAAAAATGTGTTTATATAAAACAAAAACCATGTTTTGGATCTTGAACCCCATGTTGCTTCATACTGCTCTAATAAATATGAATTAACATCTGAGCCCAGAGAATGTGCAGTTTGAATACATGAAACAGAAACCAAGTGTAACATTATGAAGCTCAAGCAAAAGCAGTGACAGCAGTCGTTGTTTCTCAATCATGACATTTTCTGTGTGTTTATGTGAGAAGGGTTAAGGTTTAAAAACCATAGACAGAGGAAGGAATTTGGACAAAGCAGAAGAGAGTAGGTAGGTAGACAATGTAATGTAGGTAAGAAAAACAAGGGACAAAGAAGGAATGAAGCAAATGGAATATTGGTGTTCTGGGAGGCAAGTCCCTGCTTCACCTCATTCTGGTGACCAGAATCCCTGGTGGGGTTCTCTGTGCAGTTAATTATTTCTTTGAACTCAAACAAGCAGAGTTATCAGAGAATAAATGTTTCACTTTGAATTGGCACCTGCCATCTGTAGTTTGAATTAACTATTACAGAACCACAGAATCAAAGGATAGTCAGGGTAGGAAGGGAGCTCTGGAAATCATCAAGTCCAACTTCCCCTGCCAAGACAGGGAGACCTAGAGTGGGTCACATGCAGAAGTGTCCAGGTGGGTTTTGAATGTCTCCACGGAGGGAGATGCCACAACCTCCCTGAGCAGCCTCTTCCAGTGTTCTGCCACCCTCAATGTTCTTCCTCATGCTGAGGTGGAAGTTCTCATGGCTATTGCTCCTTGTCCTGTTGTTGGCACCACCAAAAAGAGTCTGGCACCATCTTCAGCACCTGCTTTTGAGATATTTATACGCATTAATGAGATCAGATGAGATGCTAACATATCTCCTACTGTTACAGGTTTTATGGTCATTAGCCAGCTACTAAAATACAGGCTGTGTGGGGAGACTGAAATCTCTGTCTCCAGAGGTTTCCAAGATGTGACTCATCAAAACCTTGAGCAACTTGATTCATAGGCAGTATTGACCCTCCTTTGAGCAGAAGGTCGAATTAGGTGATCTCCTGAGTCACTTTGAACCTGAATGATTCTGTATTTCTGTCTCAGCATCTCTTGATGGTAACACTTGATGAACACAAAAAAATTGTTACATGCACAACCTTTTAGGAAAAAAAGGTGGACCTAGCTAAGATAAAAATTGGGAGTGAGGGAAGAAACACTGAGGAGTAAACGATAAAATACTGGTCGTAAAATTAACTGTAAAATTTGTTGGATAGAAATTCAGCTTGGTGTTGTAAGGGTGATGAAATTGTGAATGAAAAATGAAGATTAAAATCTTGTATTTTAAAATACTTTGCAGATAAAACCAAAACCTTGGCAGCTAATAATGCAAATACAACAAGTGCACAATCAGCATCAGTAGCTGTGACAGCGCCTTCAGTAGCTGGTGGCCAAGGGGCACCTACATCACCTGTTAAGAAGGTAAAAGAAAATACCTTTTTATTTTCTATTATATCGCAGTCTTATGATTTTCTATTCCTTTTTTCTGTATAAGTATATATTTTTTGATTCTAGTGTAAGTCCTAGATTTGGTTAACCGGTGAATTGATAAAAATATGCACTGATTCTTAAAATACTTTCTGTTCTTCCTCAGAAACTTTTATTTTTAAAAATTTTTGAATGGCTTTTATTCTGAATAGGGACCTAAAATACCGAACTGTGAAATAGCTGAATGTAAAATCCTTCTAAAAAAGAAAAATTCTGTTGCACATTGAGTGGAGTTCTTGTTTTTTCTAAAGCTAAACTTCATCTTTTGAAAGTCTCTCCTATGTCAGACTCCTCCAGAATTTCTAGAAGCTACAGTTCCAGTGTTTCTCTGTGCCTGTGTTTCTGATGCACTTTATTCATGGGAGACAGGCATGACTGTGTGACTTCTAGGAGTCCCTTGAAGTATTCAGCTAGTGCTTTGGCACGGAAGTTGAAAATTATACCTGAAATAAGAAGTAGAAAGTGGTTAATATGGTTAGGACCTCATGGAAGAGCTAGATAATAGGGACACATGATTTATTCAATGCACAGCTCAAAGCCACACTAGCAAAGCCATATTGCATGCTGGAAACTTTTACAGTTAAATCCTGTTAATTTTACCAAATTAACAGGAAGAGTTAATTTGGATTAACTTGAGTTTTACTTGGCAAGGGGAAAATAGGTATGCCTGGGGAAAAAAAATTACAATAGATAGTAATGCATAATCAGAAGGCAACATATAGCTCAACCTTCTAGAAAATCAGAGCAAACAGGATAGTAAGCCACTAAATCTTCATTTGTCATTCATTACAATTTTTCTATACACATCATCATCAAAATGTAACCCTCTACTGATGCATCTGAAAAGCATGTTCAGGAAAAGGTTAACCATGATGTACTGCAGTATATCATGTAAAGAGAAAAGACATACTACCAGGAGAATAGTATAAACTGTATTTTGCTCCTGGGAGCTTACTGGGGTTATCCTTCCATGTTCACAGTAGAGTCTACTAGTGATTCATCTTACAAAGTATACTTTAATGTAACAGGTGCAGGTGTGTGATTTAATGATATGAGGGAATATTTTCATAAGAGAGGAAATAAGTTTGATTTTAAGCTAAATTATAACTTCCTACAAATCATCAATATCCTTCTAATTTTGTTATGCAGAAATTAATGGTTTATATTTTAGCCTAAGTAAAAGGTGCAGGCTGAAAGTAAACTGTAGTTATCTTCCTATTACTATGTGAAAAGCTCAGGGCCTTCTGTAGCTACAAAATAAATGCACATTATATCAAAAATATTATAACATAGCAGGTATATGTGATCTGAACTGCTCCTATTAGTAAACAAAAACACTTTAAACTGTTTTTACCAATGAAGGCAAAGCAGCACTCTGTGTGTGATCTTGCACCTACACTTGCACCTGCCTTTTTGGGTCTGCACCATCTGATCTGCTGTAGCTGCACTTCTGCTTTTACATCATAGATGGCCAAATCAAGGAGTGCAGATGCAGTATACTCAGCTAGAAGTCAGGTTTCCTTCAGTCTGCATTGCTTTCGGTAATGCTGCTGAAGGTAAGGCAAGTTTGTGAGGATAGCTACACTAGCATGGGATATGATTCAGGGATATGAATGATACATGCTAAGAAGATAAGGGGCATGTAGTGTGAATCTTCCAGTATTCTCAACAGTGTGAGGATTTAGGCCAAGGACCTTGTAAGGTTACAGGCTTTGTTCTTCTTTTCTATGCAAGCTGTCTCTGAATGAGCTAAATGTGCTGTGTTACATTTACTTGTAATCTATTACGAAGGTTTTAAGTGTCTTACTGCTTTTTGGTATTTTATATTGTAATGAAGAGTCACTTAATATAAACCTGGGAACAAACTATATGGTGTTAAAACAACCTTTTGTTTCTATTTTCCTTCCTTTCAATCTTCATCTTTGTGTTGTCTTAAATTGGCTTCAGTATGATTTCATTCCTCCTATCATGCCTGTCGTGGAGTCAGTAGATCCTGCATCATGGAGGCAGGGCTTGCGCAAAACTGGCATTGTTCTTGTGCCCAGTAAGGGTGAAAAATCTATGGTGAGGTTCTTGTGTGCACAGGTTTATGTACAGGTTGCAAAATAACATATTTAATCAAAATGTTAATACCAGATTTGCATGTTTTTAAGTTTTTTATCTCAAGTGTGTATTACAAAGTGTGAGTTTTTGTAAGCTAACTTTTATAGGAGTGGTATTCCTTGACCGGTCTTAAGTTTCTGATCTCATTGACTAATTCAAGAGAAAAGTGTACAGGTTGCCTCTCACCACAACTTCCCTACGAATTCAGCACTTAAGATTATTAAAAACAGTTGTGTTCTCAAATCTTTGCAAGGAGCATTAATTACCACAGATGACATAAATTAATAACAGAAATTCATTTTCATGTTTTTTATAGTTTCCAACATCTACAACCAAGGTTTCTCCCAAAGATGAAGAGAGAAAAGATGAATCTCCTGCTTCATGGAGATTGGGTCTTAGAAAAACCGGTAGTTACGGTGCACTAGCAGAGATTACTGCTTCCAAAGAAGCTCAGAAAGAAAAGGACTCTGCAGGTGTTATGCGTTCAGCATCAAGTCCTAGACTTTCCTCTTCACTGGACAACAAAGAAAAGGTAATCATTTTCAGGAGAAAACAAACATTTTGAGGAATTCATACATGTTTCTTAGTATAGATGTTCACGACATATTATAGAAGTAAGATCATAGCACACATCTGTTCTTTACTAAAATACAAAAAAGTTAAATTACAGAGCTTCTTCACAGTATCTCTTAAAGTGCAGTATACCTCAGTGTCTGGTGACCTGGTACATAGGTCTGGCATTTAATCCCATTTTAGGACTTGCAAAGCTAGTAGTCATTTTTACAATTGGAGAACATCAGATATTTGATAGCTTTTACATCACTTGGAGAATGATGCTAAGAGAATCTTATAAATGAAAGAAGTCTGTTTTGTATTGATTTTTGTTTTGTAGTGATTTTTTATTTTCTAAAGTTGGTTCTGTAACCAAACATGGATACACTAAACCAAGTGTTGTTCAGGTAGCTGAATAGAACTTGAGGTTCTATTTCAAGTACAAATGTTTATATGATTTAAAGATTAAGACTAATAATGTACTGTACTATATAAAAGTGATGAACAAGTTGCTTTCAGGAATCACTGTTGGGCTTGTACTGCAGCAAGGCAGAAAAAAGAGAAAAAGGTTATTAGCATCACTAAAATAGAAACATTAGTGGTTTCCTTTTCCTCTTGTAGTCTTTTATGATATTTAACTAAAGCTTAAAACTCATTTGTCACAATAAATACAGCTGGAGTTGGCATAATGATAATTTTCCAGACAAAATAATCAATAGCAGTAACAATTAATAAAAAACTAATGTCTTTCAGGAGAAAGATGGAAAAGGAACTCGACTTGCATATGTTGCACCTACAATACCAAGACGGCTGGCCAGTACCTCTGACATTGATGAAAAAGAAAACAGGTGACTCTGAAGTTTTTGGGTTTTTTATAATATAAAATTTAAATAACATTTTAGAGTGACTGAAAACTTACATGTTTTAAAACAGTGCTAATTTATAGTATTATCTGGCTGATTAAATTATGCTAATTCATATGGCAGTCCAGTCCCTGAAGGGTTTTGATCTTGTCAATTATAATAACCTTTTTTAGAGTCCAAATTATTCTATGACAAAAGCGGAACTCAGTGAAGAGTGTTGTCTTCTTGGGAAAGAAAATAAATCCAAAGTTCTAAACTTTTAAACTATTGAAGGGTGCTGAAAGTATTTTACTGCTTTGTCTTGAGCCACAAAACGCTGCTACTGGGGTACATTATTACTTTTGATTATGATAAAGTGTTTCTTATGGACTTCACTTAAAAGCAATACAGAAATCATAAGTTAGATAAGCAATTCTTCTACTTCTCTTGTTTACATGTTGATCTTTCATTATTTTCTGGAGATATTTACTTTCTTTGCTGCTGTTGTTTCTGTAGCTTTCAGAATAAAAGAAACAAATAGTTAGGTGAATAGGCTTGCTTCCTGTTAGGATTTGGGGTACTTTCATGGCATATTTACAGTCAGAACCTTCCTGGTTTTCACTTCTCCTTTATTGAGGTTCTACAGGGATATTTTCTGCAGCTAATGTATAGTGTATAGTGTAAAGCTTAGAGGTCTCCATAATGCCTTGGTTTTGGTTGGATTATGTCTAGATAGATGAATGCTGGATGACCTGAACCGAAAATCCTTTGATTGCTCAAAATGTCCTGTTGTAATCCTTGTCTGTAATATTCATGATCTCTTTATACCTGAAGAGGAATGTCTTTGTTGCTCTTCTTGAGAACCATTTGCTTCAATGCAAACAGAAAATAAATACTGTCTTTTCTTATGCTTGCAGGAAGTTGCTTAACTTTAGTCTCTGGGTGACAAATCCCATTTCAAAACAGAATTTCAGCTATTTCAGGGATATTTCAAATCTCACACTCCCCTAAAGCTGTGTAATTTGTTAAGATTTCTCATTTTACTTGGCCAGATGTTTTTAATCTGTATTTTTATAAGGGGGAAATTCGGAGTTTCTGTTTGTGCTATCATTCTCTCAACTCCTATATTCTTAGAGGCTGAATTTGTCCTTTTTGGTTTGTTTATAGAGAGATTATTATTGGTTCAGTTTGTTTTTTTATTTATTTTATTCTTCTTCTAAAAACCTCTTGTTCTCCAAATGTATCTTTGCGGGACAATACCTTAAGATTGGAATAAATATTTCATTCCGTTTTATTCCTTAGAAGCTGTTATTGCTTGTAACAAATGGATTAAGTTTTTCTTCAGTGTTGAAGTCTGTTTGTGTCCTTGATGTGCCAGTCTTGACTTATTCAGACACAGCTCCAAAAGTGGTTATCAGCAATAGTATAGTTTTTCTCATATGCATTGGGTTATCTGCAGTCACCAGTCCTGTTAGTCCTAGTGCTCATCAGTACAACTGCTCTTCTGAGAGCTTTCTGTACACCTTGGTGTACCAGAGATGAAGCCTGCTTTTAGACATCAATGCTTTGCCTGCTGTATGACGTGGCAGAAAACCCAGCCTACCTAACTAAAGTCATAAGAGGTTTTTGACATTTATTCTGGCCTTGTTTACATGAAGAATTTAACCATCCGCCTCACAGGTACCTTAATAAATTTATGAGGGTCTCTGCCTTTGTCAAAGATCTTTGTCCTTGTTGCTTAGCTTAATACCCTGTTCTTGTTCTACATAAACACCTGCTTGCCTTGGGAATCGGTGATGTAGCATAATCCTAGCTAACATCCTGTGTGAGTGACGGAAGTGACTTCAAGATGAATCCCAGCTGTGCTCTTAGCTTAACAAATCTCAGACACCCAGCCTCAGTTGACTAGCCAGTTCTACGGCAAAAGTGCTGTAATATCTTGGCAAAGTGAAACCTGGAGTAATTATGAAAAATTTATAAATTTGTCATGCAGCAGGACCTTTCTGTGATAGATGATATCTCAGAATTTGTATTTCTCTTTGCTGGTAAAAAACAACACTACATCGGTCTGTTTCATAATTTTCTAATGACATTTCCAGCTGCAGAAATGCTAACATACATTTTCATGCAAAAAGAGGTACATTATGATGGCCAAAGGTATCTGAACTTAAAATACATATTTTCAAAGTTTAGCTTTATTTTGCCTTGTACACCTGGTTGCTTGATATATAATATTGTGAAAGACATGTTTCATTCTTCCTACTGTCTGAACTTCAAATCTTGGGCTGACATTGGGCTGACATTTTACTAGAAATTGAAGTTTTTGCATGTCAGTTTTCGGGATAGCTTTTCTAAGTAGATTTTTGCAAGATTATTCCTTACTGCTATAAACTGCAGCAACAGTCTGGGAATTCCTTATGACCGAAGTCATGTCAGCTAGTGATACATGTCAGACCCCTCAGAAATGGCTACTGCAAGCCTAGTTACACCAGCTTACAGTGTCATGAGTTCTAAAGGCTTGTCAGCTTTTAAACTTCTTATTACATCAAAGAATGAAAAATTCCATCAAATCAGCTATTAAAAAATCCAAGTACATTTCCCTTATTGCATTGGATAATCTCAGGAGCAAACAGAAAAACATCTTGTTCCTTTTTTGAGAAAAACAAAGCCAGCAATCACCACAGATAAAAACCAACAATTGACTTTATGTTGATTAAATCCTCTTTAGCAGTTGTTGTTTTTTTTTTGAGGCTACTTTCTTCTTATATTTTTAATTGTGTTATTATGAATGTAGTATCTTTCCACAGAGGCTTGAAAATGATTGTCCATAGAAGCAATTTTATTCCTTATTCAGCTATGTTTATTTTAAGCGTGTTATCCAGGATTTTAATTTGAAGCTGTGTGTTCAGCTCACATCAAGAGCAGCCATCTTTAATGTGGGTTCACCAAACTCAAATCTCTTTTACAGGGATTCATCTGCTAGTTCAATACGTGGTGGCAGTTCCTACACCAGGAGAAAATGGGAGGAAGATGTCAAGAAAAACAGTTTGAATGAAGGTCCTACATCATTAAACACAAGTTATCAAAGAAGGTGTGGAATTTTCTCTTCTTTATTTTTTTAATCAAATTAGCCTTAAAATTTAACAAGTACGGAATCATTTTGTAAGGACAGTTTAAAATGGAGTGGTGGCATATTGCTATGTTCCTGTGGAGTAATGCAGTGGTTGTGCTGGTTTTAAACGTGCGGTTGTATGCTGATTCAGTGGTTTTGCTGATTTTAAGCTATGTAATTAAAGTTAGATGGTGTCTTTTTCCAGTTCGGGGTTCATTTGACTCTTTCCAGATGAGTTCAGTAGTCAAAGATAATTATTTTAAATGTTGCAATAGAAATAATTCTGCTTGATACATGAAAAGGGGGAAAGCACTGTCTCTGTTGAATTCTGGTTATTACTTGACAGTTTTGGAGGTGTTGGACTGTTGTCCCTGATTGTAAGTTATAGCCTTACCTGTATTGAGTGTCAGCATCATAGAAGACGTAAAATTTTCTTGAACACAAAGTAAATTATGAAAATATGAGAATAGTTCTCAGGTGTGCTGCTTCCTAACTTGCAGAATTTTCTCAGGAGGCATCATGTGCTGCACATATATACATGATTAACTTTGCTGCTTTGTGTAGTTTCAATGTAGCTATTTGACTCAAATTCTTCATTGTAATTAGTGGGGCAATAAATAGCTAAAATGAATAGATCAAAGAAAAGAGTCAAATAACTCAGCTGCATATTGGTACGTGCTGCTAATGTACATGATACATACTTAGCATTTTTTTGAGTCTTGACGTTGATATTATCAGTAACCAGGTTGCTTCATACAGCATAATGCATATTTATTTCTTGTAAACCACTGGGTCTGCTTTATAGCTTGAAGAGCAAGGGAAAAACCTGAGTGGGAGGTTATTCTTCCTAGGAATGACTAAAGATTTTTCAAAAATGGACCAGTATATTTAATTGCTTTCAAATTATAAGAGGAGTGATATTGATGACATTTTCTTTCCTGACAAGCTGTGCAGTAAGGTTCTGCATTTTCTGAGGTATTCAGTGTGGGTGAAACAGCAGTTTAAAAATGGGACTTTGGGGGCCCTATATGAATGCGTTAGTAGATGTGATCAAGACATTCTTACATAAACGAGTGAGATTCCATTCTTTATCCTCTTTGGTGAAGAAATGGTCAGGACTAGGGGACACTTCTGCTGCCCTCCGAAGTCATAAATAAAAAGTCCTAGTCAAGGAAACAATGCAAAAAATGCTTCTTTTGCACCAGAAGTTTCCAAGACTCAACCAAGGCACAGAATACATGGGCAGAAATCTAATAGATGATTCACAGCTTGGTGATATTTTAATGAGTAAATATAAGTAATAAATGCAGCCATTGTACATGTCTCTCCTTCAGTGGCTCCTTTGGTAGAAGACAAGATGATTTGATAAGTTCTAATGTTCCAAGTACTGCATCAACAGTTACCTCTTCTGCTGGTCTTCAGAAAACGCTGCCTGCCAGCACAAACACTACTGCAAAGAGTACAGCGGGTTCTACTTCAGCAGGTGTACAAAGCAGGTAATGGCACCAGGATGTTTTCTTCCCTTTTTTTTGTCAGGTCTATTGTGTGCTTATGTATGTGCATGCGTTCTTGTTTAGTAGATCCTGGGGCTCTGGATTTTTTCACTTTACTGTTAAATTTGTTTTGATTTCATACAATTTGGCTCAAAAATTGTGAATGGCTTTCTACTGTAACATGAAAGCCATGTTGATTTAAAAGAATAAATCAAATGCTAGAAGGGTCTGAAGAATAAAAGTTCAATTATTGCGAACTGCTAATTCCTAATTTATTCAATTTCATAGCTCAATGTGAGCTTTAATAGTAGAGACATTTCTCAGTTTGCTTCTTAAAAAAAATCCATCCCTCAATTTACATGTTATTAGTTGTTTAGTAAAGTGCTTTCATTGTTTAGCTGTTTCCTTTTCTCTTTTTTTGTGTTGCTGCTTGTTATGCTGTAGTACCTCAAATCGTTTGTGGGCTGAGGATAGTACTGAGAAAGAAAAGGACAGTGTTCCTACAGCAGTGACCGTTCCTGTTGCACCATCTGTTGTAAATGCTGCAGCCACTACCACAGCCATGACTACAGCTACTTCTGGCACTGTGTCCTCAACATCAGAGGTCAGGGAGAGACGGAGGTGTGTAAAGGTCCTAAGAGTAACATTACTCTTACACAAAATTATACTTTTTTTTTTATTGTTTAAAGGAATGTGTTGGTTACCACAGATTTAAACAGTGCAGTGTATAAAGCAGTGTTGTTTTCTTTCTGTGTATTGAAACAACTGGTACCTCAGTTTATCTAAGAGCTTAGTACTAGTAGACACCATTAATGAAATTTAAACTTTGATATCGTATGTTTTTGACTGGCCTTGGGTTCTCATATGGTATATGATATTTTCAGATTTATATTTCTCTTAACAGATTAAATGAGACCTCTTAAAAGTACCAGTGATGAAACTATGTAAAAAAACCTGAATTAAAAAATAATAAAACGAGTAATTAATTAAATAATTACTACAACTACGTTGCTGCTGATTGAGGTAGTGTGCCATTGGCAGTATGCTAATAAGTCACAGCATAGCATTTTTTCAATCATTTTCTATGCCTGACATTACTGAGAAGAAAGTATTGAACCCAACACATTCTGTTCATTTCATTGCATGATTTAAGATCTCTTCTACTTGAAACATAGTCATACAATTTTAAGTGCAATGCTTTAAGAGATACTCAGTATGAAGGATGAGTAAGAAGCTGATGTAAATCTTACTTTAAGAATATGGTGCTTTTCTGTTTACAGTTATGTGAAGGATGAGTTAAGATTGGTGCATATTTGTTTCCATAAAAGGTTGTTTTCTTCTATTTATGGAAGCAAACATAAGATTTCAAAAGATTGGTAATTCCTGTTATATTTCTCTTGTTCTTCTTTTTCTGGATATTTATAAATGTTTATCCTTTAACCCTCCTGCTGAAATGCAAGTTCAGATTTCTATGTTGCTCCTGTAGTAGTTTCAATTTGTACTTTCTGTATCAGTGCCAGTTATGTGTATCTCTGTATGTTCACAGAGGTAATGAAGCTGTTCCTTATTACAGAAGAAAATTGCATTCTTTTGGTTCACTTGAGGCAGCAGCATTTAAAGATTCCTTATAGAGGTCTAGTTAGGCTAGTCTGTTTTCTGTCTTCCTTCCTACCCAAAAATGAGATGAAAAAACTTCTATGATATGTGGATTATGATTTTATTACTCCCCACCATGATTCAGGAAGGGTCCACATGTGCTAACAATACATTTCAATAATTACTGTAGTCAGAACCTGCATTTTCCATAGTGAAATTTGAACCAAACCCAACAACTTAAAAGTGTAACCAGCAAAATGCATGTTTTCTTGAAAATAATTCAAAGTAGTTCAAATTCTAAAATTCAAATGCTATTTCAGTCTTATATAAGCTAGAAAGGCAAGGAAAATTAGAATTAGGCTTTTGCTGTCTTGTTTGCTCTCACTAGTGTGTGTATACTAATGTGCATATACTACATATGTTTTAGATACCTGCAGTTGGCCTGAAATTCTGTGGTTTTCTCTGACTGGGCTGATTGTGTAATACACTGTTGCAGATGCATTGTTGATGGCATGTTAGCATATCCATGAATCTTAGAAATCAAAATTTGAATAATTGCTACATGCATTTGAGAATGTAGTGCTCTAAATATGAGCACAAGCATATCTCTCTGTATATATACAGATATATATATGTGTATCTACATATGTTTCTATGCACATGAAAAAATAAATGTATATGAAATATTGTATGCTATATATTTTCTTAAATAATGAAGTTGGTTAATCTGTGTTTATAGACTTAAATGATAGTCTATAGTTTATAGACTGAAATGATATATTTAGAAAGTATGTTTGGAAGAGTATTTCAAAGGCAGTTGAAAAGTAAAGATACTATAAAGTACTTTATTGATGAAGCACGTAATGGTGCATTCATTTGGGGTAGCTGAAGAAGTTAAATCTTTTATTTTTGGGATTGGTTTAGAGAAACAGGGAAGGAAATTACAAACTTGAGTCTCTAGGTCATTGTATCATGAATAACACAGCATAGCAGTGTGATGCATACAAGGGATGTTAGAGAAGAGCACTTTCTACTCTTGCCTGCAGCTGCAAAGTGCCCCTGAAAAGCTGAGACTTCATTTTCTCTCAGTACAATTTAAAGCATTTCAGATTTATTGGAAGGTGGGTATAGGTACAGCAGTTACTAAAAAGCAAGTTATGGGAAACAGTTTGTAGCAATTTTAAACCCTAAAGGTGACACCTGCTCTGCAGTCAAGCCCTCCTAGGTAGATGGTGGTTCAGGTCAAGTGAACTAAAGCAGCCTAATGGGTACCCTTTTCTTTCTATGGATACAGCCTAGAGCTTTTGGGAAATGGAAAGTCAATCAAAAATGCTGTGTGCAAGAGACCCAGATAAGGAAATCAAATTTGCATGGTGTGGGGTTTTCTAAGATGTGCCATAAGATGGGAGTTGTTTCAACATTTTTAAGTATAGCAGTTAGTTGTTAAATATTTTAATGGGGTAGAGCTCAGGTTGTAATGCATAGGTCTGTGTAAATGAAATTTTTAACTCTTAGGAGTGTTTCAGAACTCTTTTTAGCATGTGCTAAGGCTACCAATTATATTATTAGGTGACCAAACTACTCTTTCCATATGTAGATTATTTATGTTTTAATAGCTGATGGCATAATCACTAACTAATTATTGAATCCTTAGCCAGTGATTCTTAACTATTCTTAAGTAATGATATATAAAAAGAGACAATCAGAAAATATTGTAGAATCTGATCTAAAAAAGCTCAGAGGTTTTAAGCAGCCTTTTAGCAACCCTTTGATATCATTTTTTTAAAATCTTTTTTTTTCACTTTTTTCTAATTTTTAGTTAATCCAAGGATTTAAAAACTGTGAAGTTATAGCAGCTTCCCAGAATATTCTGCCATAGAAAATCAACAAATGTATTAAAAACTTTTAAGTTCTTTAATTATGAGTTTACATACATACAAATATATGCATTTTTGCATGGATGTATCTCCTGTTGGTTTTTTTACCTGTTAAGTGGATTAGAAAATTTCTTAAAAAGACTCTAGACCTTGTATGTCTACTCTAGTAGCCTTTTGTCTTTGATTACAATTACTGAAAAAAAAATTACAAAAATAAATCTTCATGAAACCCACAGAAATCCTACTTATTCTGCAGGATTTCTGTGGGTTTCATGAAGATATATTTTTAAGCTCATTTCTTTCAAAGGGATTTGGATTGCTCAAAGTGTGGGTGATTCGTGTGAAAATAGGGTAACCACCTCCTCAGGGATTCTTAATTTCTGGTGAAATGGATGATATCATTAGGTTTTCTGCATTAAGAGTGCATTTGGCTTTTTCTA
This sequence comes from Zosterops lateralis, assembly GCF_965231275.1. Taxonomy (NCBI): domain Eukaryota; kingdom Metazoa; phylum Chordata; class Aves; order Passeriformes; family Zosteropidae; genus Zosterops; species Zosterops lateralis. The sequence continues at coordinate 35,076,394 of NC_139765.1, forward strand.
AAAGCTTACAAATTATGTTAACAGTTAATATGCACATAATTCATGTATAAATGTCTAACTGGCTGAATCTCTGAGGTCTTCTATCCCTGTGTTACTAGACCAGTGAAATAACAAAAGAGCTGAAGTTACATTTATAGAAAATGGTAAAAAGAAATCTGAATTAAGTAGGAAAACTCTGAGTATTTTAACTGAGTTCTAAGGCTGCTGTCTTGATGAATATGTAGATCATCAAGATTACATCACATCTAATCTGTCCTATATAGTTAAATATTTTCTTTTGACTGCCTTGCTTTTCAGTCTGTCATGTTGGGGGGGTGTTGACCACTTAATAAATATGTGCAAAAATTATCATGTGCCAATTTTGTTTGTAATTAACTCTTTAGATCATACCTCACTCCAGTACGGGATGAAGAGTCCGAGTCCCAAAGAAAAGCTAGATCCAGGCAAGCAAGACAGTCTAGAAGATCTACACAGGTATAGTATTACTAAAGCTTCTACATTTTTGAAAACATACCCATAACATCATTCTTGACAAACAGGCATAGTATACTGCATTTGCATCCATTTCTAATTACTTTTTTCTGTGCGTGAACTATTGTAGATAATATGATTGAGCCGATTAACATATGGATAGCTAAAAGATTCAGGACAGAAAAAAATACTGTTAATCTAGTTTCTCTGGAGAAGGAAATATACTAAAAGAGAGTTTATTACATGCTAGTAATCTACTATCTAACTGCATGTCTCCTTGCAACATTTTTCTCTCTTAGTTTACATACTGATATATTTGGAAGTTCTTTTCAGTTTTTATCCATATCTATCAGCAACTAGCACAATCCCATCACAGGGACCATGGTGGCAGTAGCAAAATAGAGTATCTCTAATGGTACTCGAATGCTCTTCGAACTTGTGCTCAAACTGCCAGCCAGTGTCTGCTGGAAAACTGGGACTAATCAGCAAGAAATCCCTGAATAAAACAGCACAAAGAAACACTCTAGCCATTGTCCTTACCTGTTTTTAGGCTGAGTCCATAGCTACATTGCTTAACTGATGTTGCTTTCAAATTTCTTCAGTTTTAAACCCCTTTAAATACTTCTGGTTAGCTTTCCTAGAGAGATCTGTGCTGCTTGATGCAACTTCATCAGACGGGAATTACTTTTACTTCATAATACTGATTCAGAGTCCTGAATGATGGTCAGACTACAGGCTAACTGTTGCTGAATCTTTACACTGAAGAAGCTACCAGGAATTACTGGATTAAACTTTATCAACACTAAAAGCAATTAAGTAACTGATAAAATGCAAAGTTGGCTTTGAAGAGTAGATTACAAAGTGTTTTGAGCAATGTCTCACTAAGGTACATCAGCTGAAAAGCATAATAGAGAAAAGCTCTCTTCATAAAACCGTTTGCTTTCTGAACCTATTTCAAAACAAATTTTTAGCCTAAAAATAACAAGACATTTTACTGTTGCTGACCTAAAAATACAGTTGCAAGGAATTGAAAATAAGAGTATTATAGTTGTAGGATTCTTTCAGAAATGTTTAGTATGCTTATGATCATATTAAAAGTGTATAGGATTCTTAAATTATTTCAATAGGATCTTCTGTGCAATCTATATTTACTAGTTCAGCTAAAAATTGGATTGTTGGAGAGTATGTGATAGATCGCATTCAACAAATACGTGCCACATATCAGAGAGATGTTTGGTTCCAAGATTCAAAGGAAAAGCTTTATTGGTAGAATATATAGATAAAATTTATTTCTTAATAGATACATTTCATTTTCTTAAGTTGAATGTTTTCTTTAAAATATGTATGTAATGTGATCATCTACATTGATTTTAATGGCATATTTAAATTATGTTTGCTGACTGCTGTTTTCACAGGGTGTAACCCTGACAGATCTTCAAGAAGCTGAAAAAACTATAGGAAGAAGTCGTTCCACACGAACTAGAGAACAGGAAAATGAAGAAAAAGAAAAGGAGGAGAAAGAAAAGCAAGACAAAGAAAAACAAGAAGAAAAGAAAGAATCTGAAACTAAAGATGATGATTATAGACAAAGATATTCCCGAACTGTTGAAGAGGTATTTTCATGATGAGTCTCTTTAGGTAGAGAAATTATATGAATCTTTACTCCAACAATATTATTTCAATTTTGGTACTACTGTAAGAGTCACTTATATAAATATTTATATATAAAATATTTATATAAATATTTATATAACTATATAAATATTTTCATATCCCGTGGTTTGTATTTGTTAATCTTGGTAAATTAATTCTGCCATTTTTCTGTTGATTAGCCGTATCATCGCTATAGACCAACTTCAACTTCAACTTCTTCATCATCCACCTCTTCGCTCTCCACCTCCACTAGTTCTTTATCAAGTTCAAGTCAGCTAAACAGACCAAACAGCCTTATAGGTATAACTTCTGCCTATTCTCGGAGTGGAACAAAGGAAAGTGAGAGAGGTAGGAGTACTTTTTATGAAGGAGTTTTTTGTTGTTTTAGTTGACAAAGTGCAACTTACATTTCTAGAGGTATTTCAAAATGGGGTGAGATATATAAGACTGCTGGGGATGTACCTTGCTCAAATCTTCTGTAAGAAATTTCAAAACTTCCATACAGAGAGGAAAAGAAGTTTTCTGTATTTGGTGGTCTTTTGCAGCCATTTGATTTTTTTTTTCCATTGTTGGGTCACAGAAATCTTGAATATACTCCCATAAATATCCACAGAATGCTTTAATTTCTGCTTTAACACAGTAACTATAATAAAATACCATATTGTAGGGTCTGAATACATGCAGCTATTAAGAAGGAATTTTACTTGATTAAATAATTGCTAAACAGCTAGAGGTTTGTTTCAGCCTTCCACATTGAAGGACTGGAATGATGATTTATTTCTTTAATGACCTCTCAGGGTTGTATGAGCAGCTGGAAGAGGAAAGGGGATGTTTCCCGTTGTAGTTCAGATGTAACTGTACATCTGCATACTTTAACTGCTCTATGTAGTCTTAAACTGAGGATTAGATACATGATTCAGAGATCACAAAGAAATTCTTCTCTGATTGCACAAAGATTTTGCCCTCGTTTAAAATGTGAGTCACCTGCTGTAATTCTGAGAGATGTTGTGCCTGATTCTTTGCCTCTCAAAGGAGGAGTCTGTGAACATACAGTGTGATCTCTTGTTCTTGGACTTGCCACAGTTGACTTGAGAGAAATCCTTTAATTCAAGTTATCGATCAATAACTTTAGTAGAGTTACTGATAGAAATTAATAATTTTATTCTCCAGAGGGTGAGACAAAATGATCCACTGATGAAATCTCCATGAGCTATGTAGCAGTATTGCCGTGTTCCCTAGAATGGTGTTTTCTGAGAAAGTTACTGGGGCTAGGCTTCATGGATATGCTTTCTGATTTTTTCCCTTAGTCCTAAAATTTGGATTGTGATTCTTTCATAATGCATGCTTACTCTAGGAGACTTACTCTAGATTGTTCTGTGGAAAAGATTTTCATTGGTAAATATTAGCTACCACAGGTTCAATTTTTTTTCAAGTTACGACTTTTGGAGGAGAAATACACTGCCATCTGAAATCTCTGAGGTAAAATCCTAGTTTATTAAATTAGGGAAGGTGTATGTTCATCACAAATGTATTTCCCATCTTTCTTATTTAATTCTTGGTTCACTCTAAAGTGTTTATTTACCTCTGAAGACTAGTGATGGTCTATTAATGATTAGTGATTCTTCTATCTGAATTCAATTCTGTGGTTTCTTTATTTAGTAAAAGAACATCAGACTGAACAGACTGCATGATAATAAGTAAAGAACTTTGATTTGGGCAGGTTTGTTTAAATTTTTTTGCACAAATTACTTGTAAGCAAATAGGAGAGCAAACATAATCCTGAGTCGTTACATCTATTTTGAATTGCAATTGCATTTGTTTTTTAAGAAAAAGGACATCTGTAATACAGCAATAATCTAATCTAGGAGGTCCCAATTTATTCTTCCTTAGAGCAAAAATGGAGAGGACTGTGATGAAAAAGAGGACTCTAAGGAGGACTTTTAAAAGTTGGGGGTTTTTTTTAATACTACATCCTTGATGTATGCAAAAAAAAGCTTGTTTGTTGAAGAATGGTAAAGAATTATCTTCTCCTTTTTTTGGACTTTCATACATCTGCTGATGCTGATGTTTCAATTATTACATGACAGTTTTGAAAACTGAATTGTAAGTCCAAGTTGTATTGTATTAGTGTTACATTAAGACATTTTGTTTTGGCGAAATTAGTATTTACAGTATTTTAGAGCTTTGTGTTTGGAGAAGTGTATATTACAGCAAACCCTGTATGTGGTAAGCTCTTCAGTGAATTTAATTTTAAAAAAAGAATTTATTGTGAGCATTTTAAAGACTGAAAAGAAGTATTTCAGAAAATTAGATGTCATAATTCCGTGAATGAGAAAGTTGTTTTTAACAGAAGGGGGCAAAAAAGAAGAAGAAAAGGAAGAAGATAAGTCACAGCCTAAATCTATAAGGGAAAGACGGAGACCAAGAGAAAAACGACGATCTACAGGAGTTTCATTTTGGACTCAGGATGTGAGTAAACTTCACTTGTAGCAAAATAAAATCCATATGGTGGTGTACTGTTTAAATAGAGAATTGTTTAGAGTAATACATAATGTAACTAATTGTTCTAGAACAAATCATGCTTTTCAATTTAAGTATTTTTTGGTTTTGTTTTTGATGCTTTCAGGAGCAAAATCAAAATTCAGTTTTTTCAGTTAATACTGCTAACAAGAATTCTAGAACACTGTAGTAACCATAACTTAATAGGAATTAATAATAATCTGAGGAAAAGAAATAAATTACTGAAAAAATGTTTTCTATTGGGTGCATACCAAAGCTGTAAAAATGAGACTCTTTATCTGGTACATTGCAGGTTGCTATGTACTTAGCAACTTAAAGAACTGTGCTCAGATTAGAAAGGTTATAGTTGATGTTTCAGACTATTCCTTTTTCTTTGTCGTGGGATCCATATGTAGTGTAAAAGCCAAATTTTCATGTGTCAAATGCAAAATTGTTTCATCTCCTTCTGGTACTGAAAACATGTACCCATTTGAGAATTTTCTTCATATATCCTGTGTATTCTCTGTGGAATATTCTACACTTATATTTTCATATTCAAAGTGTAGAATGCATTAAAATCTTGCTAAGCTTTCAACAGTTTAATTATTTTTCCTTTCCCACCTCTTTCACCAGAGTGATGAAAATGAACAGGATCAGCAGTCTGATTCAGAAGAAGGAACGAATAAGAAAGAAACTCAGGTAATTTAAGAAAGATAATTTGTTCATTAATTTTTAAGAGATACGTTTTGATTATAATATTTTTGTTACAGCTGGATTTATCTATCAATAGTGGCCATAACTGACCATTTTGTCTTCCATTCTGATTATGTAGAATTAGCGTCCTGAAAATGTAGATTAGATTTTTGACACAGAGGTCAGGGACATGATGCAGCAGCTTACTGGAGCAAGCATTCAGTTTCTACCCAGCAAAATCTTTATTTCACCTACATTGTTATTTTCAGATAAATTATGTCCAGTTAGTTACACACCTAATTAAAAACTTGGAAAATTAAACCCAGTGCTGTCACTATTATAATTAAAAATAATATGAGAAGTTAATTTAAAGAAGTACAGAAAGTTGAAGAGAGCAATGTATGTAATTTCTTCACCGAACAAAATGGTTTTCTGATATTCTAAATGAGCATTATTCATCCTGATAAAAAGTATAATAGGCTTGATTTGATGGAGAAGTCCTTAAAAACAGAGTGGCATTTGACAGTGGGGTGAAGAGTGTTAAAAGGGAATTAGTTACATAGGCTATAAGAAGGGCTATGAGAAGAATGTATTTCTTTTGACTTAAACATTGAAGTAACACACTACAGAATCAGGTTCATTACTTAGGAATAAAACTCAAGTGATATTTCTTCCTTTTTTGTAAAAGCTTCCATTACACATCTGTTAAATATTTAGTTAAGAGACTCATTCTACGTCATTTTGATTTGCTGTATTTTTTATTTCTGTGCCACTTGAACATACTGCATAGTCCTGTTTCCTTTCCTCCCAGTAGTACATATCATAATCATAAGTACATATCTGTAATTATATTCTGTTCTGTAGAGATTAATTTTGGTAGAACATGCTGTGTGATGCTTCTGATAGAATTAATAACATTACAGTAAAATTGTCCTAAATCAGTCCCAAAATTATGAATATTATTAAAAGGATCTGTGTGTTGGGCTGGAATGGTGGAGAGTGTAGAATTGACTGACCAAGAGTTCTTGGACAGGTGCACTTTTTGATATGTGCCCAGGCCCAGAGTGGTGGTGAGTGAAATTCCATCCAGCTGGCACCTGCTCATGAGTGGAATTCTCCAGGGTTCAGTGTTGGGGCCAGTCCTGTTTAATATTTTCATCCATGACCTGGCTGAGAGGATCTAGGGCACCCTCAGTCACTTTTCAGGTAACACCAAGTTTGGCAGGAGTGTTGATCTGCTGGAGGGCAGGAAGGCTCTGCAGAGGGATCTGGACTGGATGGATGGGCCAAGGCCAGCTGGATGAGGTTCAGAAAGGCCAAGGGCTGGGTCCTACACTGGGGTCACAACAACCCCAGGCAGTGCTACAGGCTGGGGACAGAGTGGCTGGAAACTGCCCAAGGGATGGAGTAGCTGGGGATGCTGGTGACAGTGGCTGAACATGAGCCAGCTGTGCCCAGGTGGCCAAGAAGGCCAATGGCATCCTGGCCTGGATCAGCAGGAGTGTGGGCAGCAGGATCAGGGCAGGGAGTGTCCCCTTGTACATGGCACTGGTGAGGCCACACCTTGAGTCCTGTGTCCGGTTCTGGGCCCATGACCACAGGAAAGACACTGAGGTGCTGGAAAATGCCCAGAGAAGGGCAACAAGGCTGGGGAAGGCTCTGGAGCACAAGTCCTGTGAGGAGTGGCTGAGGGAGCTGGGACTGTTTAGCCTGGAGAAAAGGAGGCTCAGGAGAGACCTCTCTCCAACTCCCTGAAAGGAGGCTGTAGCCAGGTGAGGTTTGGTCTCTTCTCCCAGGCAATCAGTGACAGGATAAAAGGAAGTGGCCTCAAGCTGAGCCAGGGAGGTTCAGGTTGGACATCAGGCAGAATTTTCTCACTGAAGAGGGTAGTTAAGCACTGGAACAGGCTGCCCAGAGAGGCTGTGGAGTCACCATCACCGGAAGCATTCAAGAAACAGCGGGACATGGCAGTGCTGTGGTTTAGTTGTCATGGGGGTGGTGTTCACTCAAAGGTTGGACACAGTGATCTCGGAGTGTTTTCCAATGCAAATGATTCTATGGTGAAACACCAGAACAGGTTGCCCAGAGAAGTTATGGATGTGGTGTGAGAGCATGCTAAAGAGAAAATTAGAGAATAACAAAAATGATTTCTAGCCTGAAAATGTTAAGGAATCAGAAAAAGCATTATTTTACTCATGTCAGAGGTTTTTGAAAGAACTGTCTTGTAAGATTTCAGTTCGTGCTTTCTTGTTGTTCAGAACTCTTGACTCCTCAGATGATCATTTGTCCTTAAAGCAAAGCTATTAAAGAGAAGTATGTCAGACTTTGCTAAGCACTTTTGACAGTTTGGTATTGTTCTCTAATTTTGTTTAGGCTTTTTAACAGTAAGAGCAGAGAATTTCTTGAATTGGCACAAAAAATGCCATGTTGTTACTTAAAGGAGATTGGTGTCCCTGCTAGAAGAATAGTCTTAGAACTAAGTTGTAGGCTAGCCACTTAAAATAAAGGGATTGGATGATTTCTTTGGTAGATTAAGTGTTTCTGTGAAGCCAATTTTTAAGTATGATGCATTGCAAAAAAAAACCCAGTAATTTGAATAGATACTACAGCTGTGGTTAGCTTATAATTTATGAACTGAGGCATATTCTACAAAATGTCTTAATTCACAGCATTATTCATGTTCTTGACAGAAAATAGTGATGTTTTGTTAGGGATGGTTAGGCTATAGCATGTACCTTTGATATCCTCTGTGCAGTAAGTGCACTTAAGGTGTCCAAGGGGAAATTGAGCGTATTGTGGAGAGTGTGGATGTTTACCTGTGTACATGGAAAAATTAGTTTCCTTCTATAAAAAGAAACCAAGCAAGCCACATCAGCCCCCCAGAAAACCACCTATGGGGAAGGTTTCAGCCACTGCCAGGTGAATAATGTTGGAGGATGTCCAGGTGATGATACATCAGTAGAGTTTCTTGACTGAAATGTCTTCACTCAAGATTGGAATAATAATTGGAAAAAATTATGAATTTGTATTGACCACCCAGAGGGGAAAAAGGTTTGTACAACTGATGTAATACTTAGAGGACATTCCCTCACTCTTAAGTCATCACTTTTAATTAAGTTTTTCTTGCCATGAAACTAAAGAGAGTTTAACTTTTTATATTACTTTCATTTATTCATTCTAGGTAAATCCACAGGGAAAAAAATTACTGGAAAAAAATTTCATTTAAATTAACTGTAATAAGTACTTCCTTATGTTGTTGGTGTAATAACTTGTTTCCAGTCACGCTCTGTTGAAACTGTGATCCTGTATCTAAATTTATTGTTTCGAGCTGAAGTCATTATGTTCAAAACATCATAGCTAATGTTAAAGAAGAGAAGGAAGGAACAGTGAATTTGAAGAACACTGCCCTGCTGCATTTGATAACAGGGAAGCAAACCCAGAATGCAGCAACTGTTGAAATTAGTCTACTGTTTAGGGCACTCCAGACTTTTAGAATGTTATGTTAATGTCCTTGTAAATCATATTCTGTCAAGTGCATTCTAGCACATCTTTCTTTTCTTTCCTGGATGTAACAAAATTGAAGCTTGACACAGTTCAGATAGTACACACTGGTGGATAGCATGTGCACTTGACATAACTGTTTAATTGTATTTGATTTGTTCGCAGATTGTTATGTATTTTAATTAAATTATTGACCAATCCATTTTTTTTTTCTCTTTTTACCTCTCCCCACCTCAGAGTGAGAGCCTTTCAAGGTATGTGTAATTTAAACAAATTAATTAGAATTGTTATACCTTCTGTCCAGATGTTGTCATTTTAAGTTCTTAATGTACAAATTCAGCTTAAGTCCCATATTTGGATTGAGCTTTAAAAGGCTGTGATGATGCTTATGTTTTGCATGGAGTATGGTTGTAAAGCTACAGTCCTGCCATATGTGGGTGGAATACTCCACACAGGGGAATATGTTGAACTCCATATTTGTAGTGCACTGAAGGCAGGCTGGGCATTTCATAGAACATAATGGACACATTAGTATTATGCCCTACAGATATTTCAGCGTAGACCCAGCTTTTACAAAGAAGACAAGAGGTTCTTGTTGTCTCTCTTGTAGAATATCCTACTGAAAATTTTCAGTAGCTTCAAGAAAAATACAGGCTCTGAAAAACATATTTTCTTAAGATTTGTTAAAAAGCAAATGTTGAAATATTGATAATTTAAATTAAAAAAAGAAAATATTTCATTTCTTTTTTGGACCGTTAGCTTTAGTTCTCAAATTTTATTATGTTCTGACTGATGAAAATCTGTTAAATAAAACTACTCTAACATATGATTAGTGAAGAGTGAACAATGTGAAATTACCCTTAACTTTATTAATACTGGTTGTTATTGAGTTATTAGGATAAAGACTACGAAATATTTGTTTCATCAGCTGCTTCTCTTGAAATATTAGGATTCACAGCAAATAATTTTGAAATCCTGTTTTCTGTAATAAAACTTAAAATTCATCTAGGCCATTCATCTAGTGTTTTCTAAAACACTTCAATTAAACATACACTTTAAAAAATGTTCTTTATAGATGAAGAAGAATTAAGCTAAACTAGTTTTAAAGTATTTTCAAGTGTGTAAATATTTGCTTGCATTAAATAATTTAATTACATCTAAAATATTTCTTTGTATGCAATACTCTGCAGACTGAGCAATCTGAAAACATTTTCACCCAGAATCTTGAAGTACTGGAGAATGTAAAAATGAAATTTGCATCAAATTAGAAGACTAAAATCAAATTTTAGTCTAACTAAAATACGTAATTGCATTTGGTTGTTTTCAGCTGGGTAGCAGCAAACTCAAAATATTTGATACAGTCAGGGGGTGTCAGTTTGGCTGCAAAGGCAAAGGAAAAACAGAATTTTTCTTTTACAGATACGATTCGGGATCGCTCAGCATGTCCGCAGGTGATCGTTACGACTCAGCGCAGGGGCGATCGGGGTCACAGAGCTATCTTGAAGATCGAAAACCATACTGCAGTAGACTAGAAAAAGATGATAGCCCTGATTTTAAGAAGGTATCTGATCCAATAAGTTTGGTGCAAAAATAGAATTTCATTTCTGCTTTTCTTAAATTGTGTGAAAGTAGTCTCACATTGCATCAGAAATGATGCCTAAAGTAACTTAGTTGAATGGAGGAGCACAGCAACCACTACACTGGGGAAAAATACACATTATGGAACAGCTTCTGGCTTTTGTACTTTTCAAGGCAAGGGAGAAATCCAGAGGAGCCAAGATACAGTCAGAAAAAAAAAAAGATAGTATTTACATAAGAAAAGTATTAAAACTGATGTACGCCTTTGTGAAGCCTTTTACTATATGTTTGCCAGCTTACATGCATGTAAGGTAAAAATATGTTCAGATCTTGTTTTAAAGTAGAGGAGGAGTTTGTTGAAAAGTTTACTTGGTGGGGTAATCTGTGAAGTGTGAAGAAAAAAAGTGGCTTAATTGTATGTAAGGTAAGTTGTGTGCTTGTTTCTAGAAATAATTAGTAACAGTTCCTTACCATGCTTACTAATTTTAAATATCTCTACTTCTCGGACTGTTAACTTTACATGTGGTTCAATCATACTTTTGAAGTTTTTTGGCTAATCTCACTATTATCTGTTTTTTTAAACAAATATTTTCTCTTAGCTTTATGAACAGATTCTAGCTGAAAATGAAAAACTGAAAGCACAGTTACATGACACCAACATGGAACTTACAGATCTTAAGCTACAGTTGGAGAAGACCACTCAGGTTTGTATAAAACAAGAAGGCACGTACATAACCAGCCATGTAGATAGTAAACCAGAATCACCCCAGGCTATGGGCTGCTCTTTACTAGGCATCAGCTTTGTTTTTTATCCAGAAATGGAAATGGAGAAGAGTATTTCTGTTTTTCTAAAGAGAAAAGAGTGCAGGATTATGGTCTTCAGCTGTAAACAAAATGTGTGAGACTGCTTCCTGCCTACTTAAGTAGTAGTGATTCTTGCCAGCATGTATCTGCATGCAACTTTTTTGCAGAGTAGAAGTAAACACTTTCAACACTGTTAAGCTTATATTCAAACTGACAATCAGAATTGATTGATTAATTCATAAATTAATCAAATGCTGGCAAATTGGGATAACCTGCTAGTTCTTCCTGGCTGGTTAGATAGCTTTATCTTGGAAATGAAGAGCAAATAATGCATTCCTGCTACCAATAACTGCTGACAGGTAACAGTGCTGAATATAGTTATACAAGACACATAACACTGGAGTTAGATTTGTCTAAATTTGTCTACTCTTGCTGAAGAATGTTTCATATTATTGGATCATATTTACCACAATTTACATGTACTTAATTGTCTTTCGTGTGTACCCTGCAAATGTTAGTGAAGAGCATATGATGCCTGTTTTGTAATGCTTTTAGATAGAAATACTCTGTTACTCCTATTAGCCAAAGGCTGTGTAAGGATTAAATAACAGGGATGGCCACAGAAGAAGTGCATTATAAATCCAGTTTATTCTTTATTTCAGTGTTGCTTCCCTGAACACACTTTAAAGTGTTTTTTGACGATGTACTTCAGACAGAATACTAAAATGTCTAAGTGTTTTTCCCTCAGTTCTGTATTGTTTCAAAGCACATGTCAATATCTTAATCAATTTTGTGTTTCAGAGACAAGAAAGATTTGCTGACAGATCACTCTTGGAAATGGAGAAAAGGGTGAGTTTTTGCCAAAGGACTTTTAAATGCTCCAATTCAAGCTTTGTTTTAGTTTGTTTCGCAACCCCTGGTTTGGGTATATTTTAGTAGGAACAGAAGCCATTCTTAAAACTTGCGTTTTTTAGAGGATTTGGGGATTTTAGGTTTCAAAATGGCAATGAATGTGAGATGGGAATACTCTTAAGAATTGCCTTTAGTTTGCCTGTTTGTTAGTGATAACCAGTTTCTAAACTCTGCTGCCCTCCAGGGATCTGCCACTTGTTCCATCTCATCCAAGAAATTGTTGGCATTCCAGAGGGTTAAGCAGATTCATTGTGTCTCATCTTTTAACACATTTCCAAGATTCAGAGCAGTTAATTTCCTCAGAGCTTTCCAGAGGCACCAGTTATTGTTGCTAATGAGATAACTGTTTCTGCCTCACAGACATGAGACCTTAAACCTGCTAATGATATAAAATTATCTTTATCTGCCTCTTTCCTTGCAATGTAACTTTTTCCAGAGGAATATGATAATAGGGTACGGTAGGAGAAGGTGAAGAATGAGTAAGCAGTGCAGGAAGAAGGGCATCAGAGTCAGAGCCAACCCTAAATGGAATGGAAAAGAAGTCATGCAGTAAACTCATATGTGAGATAAACTACAGGAATTATTTCAGAAGTTGGACATGATAATTTTAGGCTGTAGTTTCATGCTGGAGTAAAATCCGACCTTGTAAAAGTTTAGTTTCACAGCAGCGTAAAGCAAAATACATTGATTTTGTGGTGGTCTTGGCTTCTTTCATGACTCCAAACACCATATGTTCTTTTCTTCTCCCTTGATCCTGGAGTGACACATTAGAGACAAACTAGAAAAAAAATTAGACTTTGACAGTAAGAAGTGATTTGGTAAAGATTTATTTATCCCTGGTAAATTTCATATTCATTAGCCCTTTGTATTGATTTTTCTGGTATTTTAGGTTTCAAAAACAGGTCTTAGTTATACAAAACTGTCCAGTATATAAACAAACAGATTTTACCAGAGCACATGGAGATATAGGAATATTCTCAGGCACTTCCTGAAGTTTCATTATCATTATCTTAATAGTCTCTGAGTTAATTGCTGTGATTTAGCACCTATTTCTCTCTTTAATTTTTTGGCATCCTAGTGTACATCAGTAGAAAGGTTTCAGCAGCAGATAATTTGTTTCTTGCTTGCTAGCATGGCCACACAAGTGGACATTTAATTATTTAATAGATGGAGCTGCATCCATTACTGTGTGGGTTCATAGGTAATGCTCTGGGTGTTGCGTAGCTAGACATTATTTCAGTTTTAAATTACAGCTTTCTCCCAAAACAGGCCATTGCATTAAAACAACTGGCTTTTTTAGAAATTCTTGCACTTTTTTTTTAAAGACATTCAGTCCAACAGCAATGTCTTTCAGAAATGGTTTTTTCCCTAAATGTATTAATATTAAAGTTAGTGGATAAAATAATTAACTTAGTGATGAATGTGTGTAACTTACGTGCTGTATGGCTGAAACAGGATTTATATCTGAATCGTGTTTATAATTACACACTTCTTTTCAGACAGGAATTTAAATGAGGAATATATTTATGATTGTATTTTCTGTGTTGTTTAAATCTGAAGTTTCACTTTGAATGTGACTGAAGCAGGATTCTCTACTGCTAGTCATCAACAGCTGATCTCTAAAAATAAGCTTATTGAATTCAGCATTTCAAAATTGTTTTCAAGACACCTTTTTAATGTGTAATGTAACAATAAAAACGCAGAAATGAAAAGAAATTGTAGACCTTTTTTCAGTGTACTTCTCCAAGTATATGACTTCACTAAAACAAAATATAAAACTAGAGATTTTTGTATAAATTAATGTAATGAATAAGGAGAGGCCGAAAGTAAAGTAGTGAGGAAAAATTGTAAGAAATAAAAAGCAGATAGAGAAAGAGCTGGAGGCAACTTTGGATTATGACATTTTCAAGCTGAAACTACCTTTTCATTGAAAAAAATGAGACTATGTATTAAGCCTAGAGTTGCACAGTAGTGAAATTCAGAAAATACTGGCTTTGAATTTTATTTAAATTCACCCTTAGGAAGTGGGTTTCCATAGTGTGACTTGTTGATGCATTGTGAATATTGTTCATTTGAAAATTGTTTACCAGAAAGGGGCCATTTCTGTGGGGATGGGGGTACAGGGCACATGTGCAAGGTTCTAGCAATACATGGGCAAAAATAAGAGTTTGTTTGACAACCTGACGCTCTTCCAAATATGCTACCAGCCCTTTGCAGAATTTTGTATGATGTGATAATAAAGCTTAAAACCAAAACTTAAACTTACAAGTTTCAGTCTGGATTAGAATTCAGAAAACTTGTAGGTACCTTTATTAAACAATTTTTGTCCCAAATTTAGAATTCTTCAGCTGGGAGTTTGAATTGTATTTCTTTGTATTATTAAATATACAAGTGTATGTAGGCATATACATCTGGTTTTAATTCTTAAAACTTGTATAGCTCTGGGAGAATCAGTTTTTCATATGTGTATAGTTGTGTACCTCAGTCTCACTGCACAATCCTGTGGCTCCAAGTTGCTTTGATAAATACAAATGAGCTATTGTATTTTATAAGATGAGAGATTAGCATGTAATTTTCTTTTTTTTTGTGAGTTACAGATGTTCCTTGGCATACCTTACAGAGTTGAGGAAGTATATCATAAAATTTTAAACCTCATAGATGTCAAATACTTTCTTTGAGTCCAGGAAATAATCAAATAACACTGACAAATCTTCTCAGTGAAACTGCAGTGCATTATTTCATTGGCATCCCTCACACCAGTTCCTAAAAGAGTAAGAGTTCAAGAGAAAGAGGAGCATAGCTTCATTTAAGAGGAACAGAACAGTTTTACAAAGACTGTTCTATCCAGACCAGTCTATTTGTTTCTTTTGTATAATGTGAATTATAAAAAGTCAATTAAAGATTTTACTGAATTGGTGTTCATTGCTAATGGAGAAGCTCAACATGCTAGTTAAGCAAATGCTTCAAAAGGATTAAGAATTTCTAAGCACCTGAAATTTTGAGATTTATTTGATAATTCATCTCTTGGTAATTGAAAAAATTGTTGACTATTGCTTAATACAGGAATACATAATATATGTTATTGTGTAAAACTAGTAGGTAACAGATAAAATTCTAAGTATTGTAAGACAGTGTGGGATTTTTGTTGGTTACTTATATCCATTAACTCGCTGGTACTTATGCTCATTATTGTCATTATAAAAAATCTTAATTCAAAGGAGTTAAGTACATTAAGTAGTAACAACTGCAGTAATATATTTATTACTTTGATAAAAATTAAAGTGGTTTGCTATAATGGGAAAATGTTGGGGTGTAACTGCACTGTGATTAAACTAAATTCAAATGATTTATATCTGAAAGGTGTCCGGCAAGAGTCAGTATCTACTGGGCGGTATGATCTAACCAAAGTTTTACACACCTCAGTCAATGCTGCTTGCTGTTTGCATAACACCATTGTATGCAGATGCATATGTCCACTTTGCAATAATCTGTTGCTTTTGCCTCTCACCCTCTGGAAAAAAATCTGAATGTAGAGTACTGATAACTGCAGCTGCTTTTAAATGAGATACACTGCATTGTCTGACACAGGAAAGCAAGCAATCAAGCTATAAACCCCAAAGTCTATTGCATTAGCTGCTCATCTGTCAGATGTGTTGAAAAATAGGTTTAAACAAAATAAAAATTTGTCTGCACTGCAGACTGCAGTGTAGTATAGAAAACCCTAAGCTAACTTTCCATAAGCTGGCTTTGTTATATAAACAGTGCAATCAAGTTCATATACAAAGGATAATTTCTCCTGCTTCTCAGGTAAAAAGGGAAATAAAAGGAAAATTAAACTGTACGAGAAATGCAGAAAATATTCAGGAAACCTTTTCTCAAGAAGCAGCTGATGTGTAACTAGATTTCTTTGGTACTGAGCTAAGTCCTGTAATGTCAGCTGTAGCAACACTAGGTTGCAGTGGACAGATCCCACTGAGCTGAGACAGATGTTTCAGCTACCTTTGTTTGTGAAGGCTTGTGCTTTTGTGCTTGTATCTTTTAATATTCTGGTTTGTTTATAATAATTTTCTGCATTTCTTGGATATTAAGGTCTTACAAAAGCCTATCTCATGAAAAATAAAGCCAAACAAGTTGTACTTAAAACCTTTCTAAATTAGTGAAAAGGAAAAGGGTATGTTTTGTAGGACTTGATATGAATTCCTATATCTCTTCCTCTTTGGATATTAAAATTCCATATTGACGAAATTTCTATGTATCACTGCCATCACAAGTTTTCTGTCCACACTATGCTTTTGGTTGTATGATCTTTAAAACTTGAAATGTTTCACTGTTACCACTGTATTTACAAGCTGTAATTTTTAAAATATTGTATTGTTCAGCATTAACACACATCTTCTGATTTAGGAAAGAAGAGCACTAGAAAGAAGGATATCTGAAATGGAAGAGGAACTGAAAGTAAGTAAATTAGTACACTATTAATACCAAAGGGTATTATTATGTTAGTGAGACATGTAGTCTGGCACTATTACTGGTCTCTATAATTTCACTAGAAGATAACTAAGTTACAGCTGCATGTCAGAGTCACTCCCGTCACACGGCTTGTGGCATAAGCAGCTGTACGTGTACCACTGTGAAGAAGGTGCTGGTTCTAGGAGTCTATAATGTGGCTGACAAGAAACATTCAGAAGTGCTTAGAGTGACACTCATCTTGAGCTAATCAAGATGGAATTGCAGTCTACGATTTTGATGTGATACTTGTATGTTTTATTTACTAATTACTATTAGTAAAATCCATTATTACTATTATTAAATAGCATGTGATCATATAGATATTTAAGCATTAAATGTTCTTTCAGTCTTTATCTCATGTTCTTTATTAATTAAATGGCATGTTATAATATCAAAAGAAAAACTTGTTTGTATAGTGTGAATCTGGTTTTAGTTAACAAAATGCAGTAGGTAGATTTGAGCTGTTGACAAATAAGTAACAATTACCATAATTGATTTCCACTTTTTTCAACTACGTATAAAGTGAGTCTCAGAAGCAATATTCTCTTTAAATTTCATTTCTGTTTTGTTTGGGTTCTTTCAACCAGTCCTTATCAATGTCAAACCCTCTGATATGATTAAGAAGGGTGAGAATTTGGGTGGGTTTATTTTTTTGTTATGTCCTTTCATATAAACATTGGACATGGCCAACCAAACTCATAGACTTTAAGTGGAATGTGAAAGCACCGTTATTTTGACATTTGATACTTGTCACTGATTAATAATACCTTTTAAGCTCATTTTTGCGCTCCCTCTGGTGCTTGGAAATGGTATTAACTTCCAAATACTTCTCATTAAAATACGTGCACCAAGTTCTGTTGAAGTAATTGAAGCTGGCAGGCAGAAGAGCAACTGTAATGCCTCTGGCTCCCTTGGATTAAGACCAAGATAGTCTGCTGTAAGGGAGGACACAAGGTCTGTGATTCCTTGAGGGGTCTTCAGAAGTAAAATACAGAAAAAAACAAACTATGGTAGTGGAAAATAATTGTCTGCCTAAGAGTAGAAGACAGAGTGTGAGCTTCTAGAGAAAGCTAGGCTTCTGATAAAAATAGAGTAGACAAATATATTGCTTTTTCCAAAGTTTTCTTTCAACAAGTAATAAGTGAATATTTTGAATTAAAGATTAAATATTCTTCCCATAGTTTGTTTCGCGGTTGTTAAAAAATATATGTTAAATGTGTCATTAGGCAGAGGGTTTTGAATAGGAGATTCAGTTTGTCCAATTAGGATGTTAAGTGAAGAATTCCAGGAATAGCTCTCATTGTTAATGCATCCTGAACTGTTTTGGAAAGCTGTGACTAATCACTACTGGTACTTAGATTGCTTTTCAAGAATGTGCCACTTGTTTGATACTTTCCTTTCACAGCGGCTTATTTACTTTAAACAGGACTGTCTCTTCTAAGTTTGTTTTTCAGTTCTGCTCATCTGTTATACATGTGGGTTTTTTTCTCATTTTCACTCCTATTTCTTTGATTCCTGCAGAACCTGCAACAAATAAAGCAGATTCAATCTTTGAAACACATAAATGAGCGACTGGTGACTGAGAATAGGGCCTTGACCCGAGTGCTTGCCAAGTTGTCAGGGTCCTGTAGGCAACTGCGCTCTGTGGACTTGTAATTTCTTCCTTCTCCTTTGTTTAGCCAGGCAGGTGTTGACATTCAGTTTGTGCTTGGGCAGAATTTGACCATTAACACTTGTGTGTCAGAAACTGACTCAGTGCTGCTTGGTTTTGGAGGTGTGGCTAAAGCTAAAGCATGGTGCCCAGTGTACAAGCTAGAGGTGTTGCAGTTGTGCTGGTATGGCATGGTATTGTCTCTGCTAGCAGTGAGGCTTGTCCTTGAGGATAAATGGGCAAGGATCCAGGAGACCTTTGACATGTTGAAATGTTGGCAACAACTGAAAGGATTTGAGTTTGCATGAGGATACACTAAAGTCAGTCTCTTGTTTTGATGTTTGTGTAAATGCTCAAATTGATTTGCCTCTAGTTTTCTAACAAATTAAGATTTGAGCTTTCTTACTGCAGTTTGGTTTAAGTGCATAGAGTTGATAAAAGTTTAGCCTTAACAAAAGAGTGTTTGAGAACTGGTTTCAGTACTGTGCATTTCTGAACAGTTGCATTAGCAACCATTTTTCTTACATTTGTGTGTTTCAGTGTTCGAGAGGGGACCAAAGTATTGTTTTTTTCAGAAATGTATTGAGATTTCAAGTTGATTACTGTTTTCATGTATTAACTTCCCATTTGGGTCTTGCCAATCATTATTTTTACCTAGACAACTTAAAACATCCAGTTTTAGTGCAGTTAAGCTTATTGATTTATATTGCTATATATATATAGGCATCCCAGTGTGGATGAGAATCCTACAATGCATGGACAGTAAAATCATAGACACAAAACAACTCTGCCTGCTGTGTCAGACTGGTTCAGACCCCTTCTGATAAAAGTATGAACTGCTTTGAGTTTCATCTTGGAAAACAATGCTAGTCTGTTGTTCTTAGTGTTATCGCATGGTTGTTTCAGAAGCCCGTGGAAGGTTCAAAATTTACATGAGGATCAGAGTGTGGTTTCATTCTCCGCCAAATCTATATGCCTTTCTTCCTCTTAAATATAACAAGTGTGTAAGCCGGAGGTTACAGTGAGCTTTTAAGATGTGAAAAAAATAAACCAGCCTTCTGGCACAATGACTCCTGCTAAACTGCTTCCTTTCATCTACCTCCCTTCCCACTTTGAAAGGAACGTGATGAGTGTACATTCTGCTCAGAATGTGATGTCGGATTTTCCCCACTAAGAGGCCTGAAATGAAGAGGTTTATCCTTTTGCTTGGTGTCTTTCTGGAATTGGACTAACATTAGGATGTGGTGTTCCTGATCCAGGCCTTGCATTCCTCAGTGCTCCCTGGTGTTAACCCTTACTGAGCAAGTGAAGTCAGCTCACTGACCTGGCTGAAAACAAATCCCTTTATTCATAATAGTTCTTGATCCATCTCACTCCAGTATTGTTGGATCACAAAATTTACTGTGCAGAAAGCAGCAGGAGCACACTGCTGCATGAGGAGGGAGAGCTGTCCCTTTAGGGCAGTCGTCTTACATCAGCCTCAGCAAACAGTGTGGTTTTTCAACACAGCTGAGCTAATCTAATGACTGCTGTCCATGGCTACACATCCATACTGTCTTTTTTTTTTTTTTTTTTTTTTTTGCTAGCACTGGTATTCCTTTAACCGTGGTAAGCCATTTGGGGTATTAACCACGGAAAACCATTCAGTATTCCTCTCCCTAGCAGGAGTTTTCAGTGGCAGGTCGTTGTGGAGCTTGAGTTGCCTGACCAGCAAAAGAGAATCAATGGAAACACAGCAGGGAGCCTTGACTGTATGGTGATAGGTTAACAATAGCAGTGTGCCTGAGTAATCTGAACAGGTACTTCAACAATTCATGAGGTTTTTTAATCTTCATTAGTCAAGTTGTTTTGTATGTACAAACTGGTAAATCCTCCAGCAAACACAGACATGATTATTACTGTACAGATCTGAAATGGCTCCACATACGTCAGATATTATTGAATCATTATTTGCTGAATGATAACACTGCAAAGTTACTAGCTATTCATGATACAGACAGACAAAACAGTGTGTTTTTAATGTTACACTAGAATCGCATCATAGGAAGATGCTTTGCGATTTTACTGAGAAGCAAATTGGAATTCAAAGTGCAGTATGTTACTGTAATTTTATTGAGTTCAATGCAAAGGCATTTTTTCCCTCCTTCTGGGCATTAAAGGTGTATGGTGTCACCTCACGAGAAGTTTGAGTGCCCATAGAAATGTACTGCTCCAAGAGAATTGTTTAAAGTATGTGGGGATTAGTATAGATGAGAAGTGTAAGTATTTTAGGTGACTTGTGCTTACTCTTCCTGATGAATCTCCTGCTATTCACAGAATGGTAGAATTACTTAGATGGGGAAAGACCTCCAAGATCATTGTCTGTCCAGTACTCCAGCACAACCACCCCTAAACCATGTCCCTGCGTGCCACTTCTACACATCTTTTAAATACTTTCAGGGATAGTGACTCCACCACTTCCTTGGGCAGTCTTGCTTGACAACCATCTTGGTGAAGAAATATTTCCTACTATGCAATACAAACCTCTCCTAGTGCAACTTGATGCCAATTTATCTTGTCATAAAACCCTTTTGTCTCCTATCAGTCTTCCCGTATTTCTAGCAGATTCACAACAAAAGATAAAATATTTCCGTAAGACCTGTTTTACCTATTAATTGGATCAGGCTTAAGATCTACCTACAAAGATTTGCAGATATATAATGGTACTGGATTATGTTAAAGCTCTAATTTTGAACAGTGGATTTTGTTAAAGTTGTTCACCAGGAAATCTGCCTCTCTGTGGGTCTCTCTCTATGTAATTAATCATTATGGGCTGCAGCTCCCTCTCTACTCAGTAAGTTGAAAGAGGCCTGTGACATTCCTGGATTTACTTTGAGGTTTCATTGGAATGCACACACAACACTACTTCTCAAAGTGCCTATTTAACCAGTACAAAACCAGACTCCCTTGATTCCCTGTGCATGGCTAGATGAGGGTTGTTGTGGTCTCAGCCAGTATCTTTGGTATGAAATCTGCAGCAGAAAGGCGAGGAGGAAGAAAAGGTTTTGGTCGGTTTGCCTGAACAAACATTCCATTGTTTGGAGACACATGCATATTATCTGGAAATGACCCCTGTCCTGGACAACAGTAGTTATTTTTTGCAGCTTAAATTTAAACAATAATGCTTGAAAATTGCAAAAAGGTTGCTCATGTTGCCCAGTTTCAAACACATTGGCATGGTTTTTGAAAGGAATCAGTATTTTACAGCTCTTTTTGTTCAGAGCACAGCTCTCACTTGACTATAACAGAAGCTTCCCTGTGACTCTAAAGAGCTCAACTTAGGTGGCTTCCCCTAGGCTTCACCATAAAACAGAGTTGGAATCGAGTGTAGCAGAATTATTTTTGCCTACTCTAATTGTAGAGACCACCTTCTTTCTTCTCTCTTCTGTCAACTTCCTTTCACATACTCTGGTACTTGCAGGGAAATAAACTAGAGATCTACAACCTCAGTCATTTTCAGTTCACCATCCTGTTTCACTATGAAAGGGTCTGCAGTTCAGTGAAGTGTGGACAGAAGGAGATGCAGAAATGAAGCCTCTAGTGCACAGTTAATTAACCCTGCATTTTTAAACTTCTCTGTTCTTTCTATTGCATTATAATGTTCTGAATATAATGGGATTGAAAGTATAATTTTTCTTGAATAAAATGAAAATAAACTAGTGCCAAGAAAATAATGAAGAATAGGGCAACAGGTGTTTCATAGGTTGGTAGCTGAACTTGGACTTCCTGCAGACACTTGCACTTGAGGTTACTGAGTAACCACTGTGCAGGAATAGGCTGTTACCTCCTGTGTAAAACCCCTGCTAGAATCCATAGGTGTAATTTAGCTGTGAGTGTGATATGTGATTTGTTATCAGTATGTGAATGTAGATACAGAGAACTGCTGAGATAATTTCTGGTTTCTCTGGCAAGCTGAATTCTCCCAGCACCAACCTCTGTGCCCTGACTTGTCCTTCTTTCCTATCTGATCCAGTCCAACTCTCACCTCATTTGGCTTCTGCCTTGCAGCTTTTGTGCTCGTGTATCACCATCTCCTTTGGCAGCCGTAACTTGCCATTCCCTAACCTGTCTGCCTGAGTGTATAGCCTGGTGTTGCTGTGATCTTTTCAGTGATCTGATCTTGTGTGAGCTAGGCTATTCAGGGACATGATCTCAAATTACAGGATGTGTGCTTCAACATGACTTTGGAAGTGGTTGGAGGATTAATGCTATGAGCTAACAAGCTGAATCACACTGTATCTGATCAGGATGAAATCATCCAAGAGCACAGCGGTAGAGATGCTTAGCCACAGCATGTTTTTTTGAAACTCTGCAAGTGCAGTATAGACAAGCCTCTTTAAATTGTTGATTGTTAATTTCCCTCTGCCCCCCTTACTCCCCCCTGGAATTTGAAGTATTTCATTACTTTCCTCATGCTGCTACAGATGCTTTTGTCAGAGGCTGGTCATCTGCACCACTGAGTTTTAGTGCATCTAGTCCAAGCAGATGAAAACTTCTAATCTCTAACCCTTACATGTATCGTGCTAAAAGGGGAGATTTTTCTGAACTGCTGATATGGAGTGTGAAAACTGCCAGGATACTTAAGCTGAATAAAGATTTTTACTCACAGTCCTTGTCTAGTCTTGCTGCTTCTACTTGGGGTGTAACAGCAAATAACCATCATGTTTCATTTTTCATAGATGCTACCAGACCTGAAGGCAGACAACCAGAGGCTAAAAGATGAAAATGGGGCCTTGATCAGAGTTATAAGCAAACTTTCCAAATAAAGGGTTTACTACAGCAGCAAATATTGGTATTGCACATCACTAGTAACTCCAGTGGACCATGGTATGGCAGTCACTGGAAGTGTGGGAAGATCCTTCGAGACTGTCATTTTCAGATATCCTGCCAAACACCCTCTTACCTGTGTGTTTTTTGTATCAAGATCATTGTTTCTGTTAAAATGCAGCTGCTGAGAAGATAAAATGACTGAGAAATCTTGTTTACAGCCACAGCATAATAAGGAAAGTATTCAAGGCCAGATACGCCTCAGATATTTAACCAGTAAGCCTTAGTTGTACATAAACACTTTTACATCAAAAAAAGCTTTCAGCTCTCACAGACGACAGTTACTCAATAATGTTTTTGTTGTGCCACAGTTCCCATTTTTTTCCTATACTCAGTTTTTCTTTAAGATTTAAGTTTGGATTTTTTTTCCCTTCTAATTTTTCATGTACCAGATTTTCTTGTACAGTGTTTTCACAGCTTTACCATTTGCAGAGACCACACACCCTTTTAAATTACATAATTTGTGTAGCTAACTAGAGTTGTATTGTTCAACCACCTGGAACAGAGATGTTTGGTGGAACGTTTGCTTTCACTGTTTGTGCAATATGCATTTATTTCCTATACAAAATGCTTTAAAAGTCAGTCGAAACTAGAAATATTTTAAGAGTCCTGTTTTCTGCCTTTATTGGTCACTTTAAAATAAAAAAAAAAAAAAGAAAAAAAAGAAGTTTGTAGTGAAAGACGTTAGATCCTGTAATCGTCACATTCATTTGAACAGGTACTGAGTGATGCTGTATATATAGATGTGTACTGGTTTGATTTTTCAGACCACCACGTGGCATGCTTGAATATATTTCCCTATTGCAAATGTCTGTTAATGCAAATTAGGCTATCCAGAATAGTGTGTTTAACAAAGTTCGTTAATTTTTATGGTATAAAGAAATTAGACATTGTACATTGTATGGAGCCCTATCTTTACAAAAGGTCTAAACTATATAAAAACTTTATTATCTTTTTGTCCCTTTTTTTTTTCATTTGATAGTGTTCACCATAATAAAAAATTGCATAAATATAACTGCTTCACTACATTTCACATACCTGTATTTATCTGAGTGCTGTCCAAAACTGTTGTGCTAGCCAAAGTAATGTACTAAATCATTTGAAAAGCATAACCCATTACACTCACAATAATGTTTATATGCACTGTTGTTGCCCTGTGAGAAGGCATCCAATTTGATAACACCATGTCAGACCATTTTATACATTTCAGTGGCCTTTAAAAACAAAAAAAGTACTTAAGTGAAGATCGTTTTTGTTAGAAACAGCTTTTATATTTTCACTAAACCATTCAAAATATGACATCCTATTGGCACATAGTTTATTGCCTAAAACCACTGAAAAGATCAGCCATTAAAACAAATTGTACATTGTAAAGCTTGTAGTAGCTATTGTATTATTGATTATATTGTATACTATATTAAATGTGAATTTGTACCCCTTCATTTAAAAAATGGTCATTGTGTTCTACTGCCTACTTGGGGCGGGGCGGGGGGCAGGGTTAGCTTTACAGGGGTGGGATATGTTTTGGTAAGGAAGACATGATGTCCTCTCTCTGTTGATTGGTTTTTTGAAGATGTAAGGTTATGCTCTTACTACCAAGCTCAGGATTTTTGATTTTAAAGGTACACGGATAGTTTGAGATATCTTATTGTAATTGATCTGTATGAGAGGTGGGTCTGAACCATAGGGACTTCCATTGTCGTATGCTAACATAAAATAAAGAATTGAATGGCTGCAACATATTGAGTTCTGTTACAAGACAGTTAGGCATATTCTGGATTATATTTGGTAAAGTTTGGGTGCCTGTGAATGATTAAATACGTGTTTCTAATATTTTAGTGTTTTATATTTAGGTTATTTATTCTTTATATCTAAAAAAATGAATGGCTACTGTGCTATATTGATTTTATTGGTAGTACTGAGCAGACCTTGTATCTGCATGAAACTAGTTGCAAAACCCACTATTTTGGAAAAAAATGTATTTTGACATATACAAATAAAATGAATACAAAATATTTTAAATGTGTGAAAGTTTTACTGATAAGCCATTGAAATTTGTTATGAATTTAAACCATGTTATAAGTTTGCTATTTAAATTCTTTGGTGGGCATTTTTCATTCATTGCGTTACTTGGATGCAATGTTCAAGTACCTTTCAAAGATTGTAATCAGATTGTGATTATTTGCACATCATTGTACATGCACATCTGTAAATGCAACAGTAAAAATGCCATATTTATGCAATCTGTAACAACTTGGACAAATGTTTATATATTTTACATAAACCTGTCTGTGTGCAGAATCTGAGAACCATTTTTTACGTGATATTAACCTAATCTCACAAAGCAATCGCTAAACTTGTGTCATTGTCTTATTGTTCCTGATTGTATTCAAGATTCATTACATCCCCAGAAAATCCAGCTACCAGAGAGAGAAAAATGGGTTGTGGAAGAATATTTTATTATTTAGGAGACTGTTTGCATGTAAGAAGTATATTATTGCTGGCTGGTGACTCTGACAAGCTTCCTTAAATGGTAATTCAAACCAGCAATTTAGATTATCAGGGGACTTGTCACAGTGTGGAAAAGTATCTCTGTGTCCAGAATTAACTTCAAATACAGGGGCATGGAAGTAGCTGGTGTGGAAAGTGAAGAGGCAAAAGCAGAACCAGCTCCAGCCATGGAGGGAGCCGTAACCTGGGGAGGAAGAATGAGTGCAGAATACTCAGTGGGAGGAGAGTGCAGGAAGCACAGCTGTGTAAGGGCTGCCTGACCTTTATGGCTCCAAACAATAGCAGTTACCTAGATGAAAAAACTCAGGAGCTGGAATTTCATTTTTTGCCCACCTTGTTTCCCTTATAAACAACTTCCTCTGAGCCTTCCTAATTCATACTACATACTGCTTTACTGCTGTTTCCTTGCCAGATCCAAAAGCATGGTTCTGATTCATAATGTGCAGGTCTTGTTTACTCAGCACCAGGTACAAAATGTGAATCTCAGAATCCACTCATTTATAAATACTATCCCAGCTAAACTTGGGTTGTGCTCACATGAACATTAAACTGGTATTAATCTTACCTGTCCAGTATTCCTGGCCCCTGTTCATCTGCTGCCCTAAGGGCAAATGAGTTGCCATACAAGGATCTTCTCATTTCTGTTTTAGGAAGAGTAGTTACTTACATATGTTTTAGAACAAAAAAAAAAAGGCATGCTTTTGGGTTTCTGAGGATACCTGCCTTAGGAGATGTGTGCTGAGGGAGAAATTTTAATTATTTCACCTCTATCAGACACAAATGGACTCTGTCTGTGAAGGCTCCTACCCCTGCTAGCTGGCATAACCGTGAGGCTTATAGTCAAGAGTGATGGCATAATGCCAAAATATGATGGTAGACCAGAAATCTACACCAAAAAAGAGCAGGAGGTGATGAAGAATATGCCATTATGTCAGTCTAGGAAAAGCAAGACCATGTCAGAAAATGAATGGTTTGCATGATGGCATCAAAACAAAATTGGCTCAAAGTCAAGAGTTCAAGGCCCCATCTCATCCAAACTCCTGACCAGAGAAATGTTCAGTGCAGTCAACAGTATGAGTTATAGCTTGCTGCTGGCTCATAACACTGTTCAAAGGAGGTATTAATTTATTTCTAATTTGAGTATGAAATAATCATTACACTGACTTGCACTTGATCTGGTGATCCTGGAAGAGTTGACTTCCCACAGCTGGCACTTTACTGTTCTTTTATGACCATCTCGAGGTCATATGACCTCATCTCAGTAGCTCATCAGCTCCTCAAGAAAGGGTCAAGGACCCTTTTGTTTCTGCTCTATTGCTTGTGGTCTCATGACAGAAGTATAAATGGAGGTGGTCAAATCTGCCATGCTGAAATGTGGTGCAGCTATGGGTCCTGGGAAGCTCCAGGCTGGGCCTTCCTAGAAAGAATGGGTAAGGGCTCTTGGCAGCTGAGGCCTCAAGCCTGTGCAGTATGGAAAGTGTAAGCAGCCTCATTTTTAGTTATACTTAAAGTCACTTTTCACCTCTTAGTAGTAGCTCTAGTTTCTCTATCTTGACATGGTACAGTGTGGCCAGTAGATAATGACGGCACTTTAATGTTTTATAGATGAAATTTAATTGGCAGTTACAATCCAGAGGACTGTCACAGCAAAGTATGACACAAACTCACTATATAATATCCATTTAAAAACCCAACAAAACAAACTCCACAGCCATTACAGTTTTTTGGGAAAGGTATTTTGAAGGAGACAGAAGAAACAATTGTCACTGCATTGTAGAGGTTTGCTTTCCCACTTGCTTTAAAGGTTCTGTTGAACAGTTCTCTTGCAGCTCTGCTGGACACTTCTGTGAAATTAGAGGGGTTTTTTTTCCCACAGAGGGATAGCCAGTCTGTCTGCTGGGGAACAGAATGCTCTTAAGTTCTTCAGAAGAAGCTCTTGCTACTCATGGTTATGTACACACTGTTACATTTAGTTGTGGTGATTCAGCTTCCCCAGGTTCTTAAAGCCACTAATAACATGAGTGAAAAAATGCTGGCAACTTGAGTTACTTGCTTTACATTTGTTATGATTGCAAGAGCAGCAATGGAACTGGTTAGAGAGTAGTAGCAAATAAAATTGTGCTTGGCCTCAGTATAGATGTAAAATAAGACTAGAACAGTCCCAAAAATGACTGCAGGTTCCTGCACTGAAGACAGAATTAAAAAGCAAAACAAACCCTCACAAACTCACACTTAATTGCTCACTTTAAAGGGACAGCTGCTGCCATACTGATGAGGTAATCAGCTATTCCTGCTTTTGTCAGCACCTCCCCATTTTGTATCACTGATTAGATAGGAAAAGTATGTAGCCTTTAGAGAAAGGAGGAACTGTTCAGTTCTTTCATCTGAAAACATCACCTGTTGGATGTCTAATGTTTCTCATCTGGCCCAGGGACAATTACAACAGGGACAAAAGCCCCACATTCCAATTCTAATTGTTTTGCCCTTGCTTGGGTTCTACACGTCTGTTTTGCAAACCTATTCAAGCTTAGCAGAAATAGTTAGCCAAGACAGTGTGACTCATCTTCTGGTGTGGTCTTTTCCCTTTGCTTTATTTGCTGGGGAAGAAAGAAAAAAAAACCACAATCGGGTATGGTGGATGGTGAGAAAGAACCTATATATTTATTTGGTACCATCTTTCTGTGCTCCTCCATTGCTCTACAGAGTCCTTGGAGCAGAGACTCACGGGGCTGAATTGCTCTTTGAGCAAACCAGCACCTGCCACACTGGGCTGGCTGCTGCAGCTCCCCCTGACCTTCATCTCTCCCCAGACAGAAAATACTCCTGTTGCCCTTGTTTGTGGCTGCTTATATACGCATTTTAATGTCTCTAATTCCAGAAAAGATAGACCTGATCTGAGGGAATTGCTACGTTGCAGCTAAAATGAAGCTGTTGCTCTTTGTTTGTGGTTACTTGGGCCTGTACCCCAAGTCTGCCAAAGAAAAGAGCATGAGTTTTTACATCAGCTGGTACAAAAATGCACATCTACACAAAATTACACAATATACACATCCTGCCACACAATCTAGTCACTGCCCAGAAAGAAGATTTAACGAAAAAGTTTGTTTAAAAATAAAAATACATACATCAACTGCAGATGGGGTGGGTGATTCTTGGGCAGTTAGTAGTCACCTCTCTATTTTCAGCTGTATGAAAAACACCAAATTAGACTAAGTTATTTCCCCCACTTAAGCCATGCCTATTTGCGGTGCATTATGTTAAATAATTGCCCAGTAATGCAGCCTCAGCCACTCTTTGTGCTTTATGAAAATAAGAGCGTTTTCTCTACAGGCTTTTATGACGCTTCTTTAGTCTATAAAAAAGGCACAACTCAGAAGTAGAAGGGGGAAGGAGTGGAAGCGATACTACTGAAGCGCTAATACACTTTACCAGAGGCGATGACAGCGAAATCAGTTTGCAGCCCGTGCAGGAGCCCGAGCGCGGCAGGGCCGCTGGCAGGCGGCGTGGCCGGGAGGTGGCACCAGCCGGCTTCGCTTCTCCGGGCGGCTCGGGGGCTCCCCTGGGGCTCCCCTGGGGCTCCCGCAGCCTCCCCCGGGACAGGGCCGCCGTGCGGGCCGGCTCTGGCGCTCTGCGGGTCCGGGAGGGCAGCACGGCCCTTCCCCTGTCCCCGCTCTGCCCCCGGCGCCGCGTACCAAGGGCTCAAAGGACAGTGCCCGGAGCAAGCTCTGCCTCTCGGGTAAACCCAGCCAGGCCGAGTCTGGCTGATGGAGCGCGGCAGAGGAGCTTGACACCCAGGGAATGGCGGAGTGCGCTTGGCTGTGAGCTGAGATCCATCCTATCGGGAGGCGGAAACTGAAACCCAAGGAGAGCCGGCAGTGGGTGAGTGCGGGCACCCCCTGCACAGGGACAGACACGAGACAGGAACGGGCACCCCCTGCACAGGGACAGACACGGGCCAGGAACGGGCACCCCCTGCACAGGGACAGGCACGGGCCAGGAACGGGCACCCCCTGCACAGGGACAGACACGGGCCAGGAACGGGCACCCCCTGCACAGGGACAGACACGGGCCGGGAACGGGCACCCCCTGCACAGGGACAGGCACGGGCCAGGAACGGGCACCGCGGGACAGGGACAGCTCTGCCACAGAGAAGACGGACAGCAAAAAAAGTAATCCCCCATATCAAAAGTTGTCAAATCAGCGGTTCACAGCAGCACTGCACTTGGCTGAAATGCCGAAACAGTGGTTAACTCCTTCTTGCTCAGCCCCCTCTCAGTATCATCTGTGTGTTGCTTCGCCCTGTGCCCAGAGCTGTCTGTGTGCTCTGAGGTCCTGCTGGGCTCCCTGCAGTCTCCTCTGGTGCGCTACACCGCGGGCACTCGCATCTTTCTCATCTCCTCAGCCTTTTCTCCGCAGATCTGCACGGATAGGGTTCTGCCCTATTTCCAAGCCACCATATGTAATTATTTTCTGTGCAAGAGAGGGCTTTGAATCTAATTACATTCCCTGCTATCCCTGGAGATAGCCATGAAAGATCCCAGAAGTCACTTCCCCCGGGACCTTGAGTACTGTCTAAATTTCCCTTTGTGTGGGGAGTGGCACTCAGGATTGCTACATGCAGGCACTGAGTGCAACAACTCCTTCATATTTTACCAACAAGTCGCTACAAGCTCACCGACATGCCACAGCTGCTGGAAAGAGCAGCCTCTCCTCCATCTCCTCCCCACCTCAGCTGTTGGTTTTCTCAGTTGCTCCTGAGTGCCACCCCCGACCATCGAAACTCCCCTTTGGACATTCAGATCCCAGCACTCCCCTTCAGACCCGCTTGTATGTGCTGCCTATTTGCAGCCTCTCAGACCACGGCCCATGTTTCTGCTAAGCTTCTTGCACTTTCTACTCATTTGCCTTCTCTCTCCTGTTTCAGTCCCCCTGCAGACCTCATCACTGGTTCCTTCCTCCAGAGCTCATTGCTCACAGTTCTGTCTTTGGCTGAATTCTCTGCTGTCCACAATTCCTCACTCCACAAGTGCAGCAGCCTCACCAGTGCATGCTCTCCCTCAGCCCCTGTTCCTCACCTCCCACTCCCCTTTCCTCACACTGCCTTATCCCCAGCTTCTTACATCTCTAATGGTTTCAAAGGCACATTAATCTTTTCCTGACCACTGGATCTCTTTTTTTTTTTTTTCCCACTGATAATGTAATCTTTGCCCAGCAGGAATGTCTCTACCCAGCCAACGAGTTCCCATCTACTCTTGGTTATCTGTAATGCAAGGGGGTGGTTTTACCATAAACTAAGCCCATTCCTAAAAGTCACCTGTTCCCACTCAATCCAGTTATTCCCCTGCTCAGGAATCAGCACAATTTTTCATAGGCTCCAAACATCAAAACAGTTTCCAGAGTGAAAGGTCTTACACTTCTTTCTTATTTTCAACCCATCGAGGTGTTTGCAGGCATAATTCACAATTTTCTAGTTTTCCTTCATCTCATTTTGAGTGTCTTACAAAAAAGCAAACCGATAAGGGGATGCCTGCTGGGTCCTAATCTAGGGAATAA
Organism: Zosterops lateralis; assembly: GCF_965231275.1. Classification (NCBI taxonomy): domain Eukaryota; kingdom Metazoa; phylum Chordata; class Aves; order Passeriformes; family Zosteropidae; genus Zosterops; species Zosterops lateralis. Next base: position 35,107,595 of record NC_139765.1, read on the forward strand.
ATAAATTGAGCATTGGCTGTGGGTTTGCTGAAGCATGCAGCTTGTCCTCTCTCAAGTAACTTTTGAACTTAAATCTTCTTTTTAATGTGTATTTAAAGCTTGTCATCTTGAAACAGCAAATCCTGTATTATAAGCAAATCACAACATTTGTTTTTAAGCATGTCCACACTTGTTTATATAAAATCATTACAATGGCACATAAATTCTGTTCCGATTTTCACATTCTCAAACTCTTATCCCAAATGTTTATAGCATGGCCAGGAATCATTGAAATAAATTTTGTAATAGAAAATATCAACAAAATTTTAACAATAGGATGCATATTTTATTTATGTTCTTAAAACTATTCACTTCCTTTGTAGTCTGTTAGCTTTCATACACACCCACTCTAAACTCTTCCAAGTGCTTCCCCCTCCTCTGCTTACACTCACTGACACGTCACTGCCATTGATTGATTGTTGTTTGTGTTTGCTTTGGACACTTCCAGATGATTGCTACTAATAACCAGTACTAAATTCCTGAAATATCTGCCTGATTCCTTTTCCAAGGCAACTTCATTATGGTGTCATATGAAGCACAGTAGGCCCTAGAAATTTTTTTCCTCCTGTGCTGCAGGAGAAAAATAACCCCCAAATGAAGGGATAGCTCAAACAAAGCATTGTAAAAAGCCATCACACTAAATTCTGCATGCATCATCTACTGCATTTCAGCAAAGGCCAAGCTTCTTAGTCAGCTCTCTGAGGAGATCCCTCAGCCTTAACTATGATTCTTTTGGGGCATAGTTTTGTGCTCACTGGACTTTTCTACTGCATGAAACTCATTACCTGGACGAGGTTAGATCAAAAGGATGAGGTATAACAGTTTAACCAGGTACACAATGACAATCAAGAGGCCTAATTAATTTTTATTGACTTTGTATTGGTTTGACAAAAAAATTCCAAATTAATTCTTATGAGTTAGAATGCTGTTAATTAAAAAAACAAAAAAACCCCAAAACCACAACACAAGAGCCTTGAAGGAATATGAATTGTAACCAGTACCAACAAGACACAGACTGACAGTGAGCCAAGAACCACTAGATTTGGGTTCTAATTATTCATTTGCCTGTTTACATTAGGAGACAGAACAGAACAGACAGAGCAGAACAGAATTGTCTTTGGTGCACACCAAAAATCTGTTTAACAATGTTTTAAATTTGTTTGAAGGTAGCTGCATAGAGGCCATAGAAGTATCTTGAGTTGGAAGGGACTCATAGAATCATTGTGTCCAACTCCCTGTTTCTCACAGGACTATCTGAAACTAAAACAGGTGTATGGTCAGAGGGTGCTGTCTTTAAAAAGAATGAGTAGGCTCCACAGGTGCTGGAAACATCATAAAAAAGAACAAAGGTAGTGTTATTCAGATAACTTAAGGTTATCTTGTAAGGTAGTTTACACCTGTGATACAATTTCTGTCACACGGAGAGGTGCAGTCAGCTCTTAATCACCAAGGTGATAGACAGTATCTTGGATGGCACAGCAGTGGGGTAACCTGGCAACCTCTCCACTAATGAAGATGAAGAACTAAAGCCAGCTGCCCATTTAGGGTATTCCTAAGAACTCAAGACTCCAGAGGGACAATGTGGCACAAATACAGGCCCTAGAAAACACCCAAGGCTGGCTGACATCCTGTAAGACTAGAGAGCTCTCTCTTGTAAAGGAATATGAAGAGAGCAAGACATCTCTGTTCCCAAAAGGGCAAGTGTGGAGCTAGACTAATAAACCAGCATATGGCCAAATCCAATGCCTCTGTGTTATGCTCCCTGGTATTCTTATTGCAAGGAAGCACAGGCATTCTGAATGAGCATTTTAGTTCAACAGACTCTGTGCTGCTCAACTATCTCCAGTTGGTATTGTGTCTTAGAAAATTTGTCCCAACACAAGTCACTTTACAACTCCCTACACGGAATTCCACCTGCTACTTTATCACTGCCATTCATTTTGCCAATTTGTTATTTTTCACTTTCTCAATTTGTTATGTCTCTCTCCAATTCTTTAATTTTGATGGATCTGCCATAGTGAAGAGCTCTGCTGCAAGATGCCCCCTAAGGCTCCTTCAAAGTAAGGAAAACTTTTTTAAAAAGTTATTCTTTTGTATGGTGGTCGTATCCTGGCCCTACTGATCTGCAATCAGAGGAATTGCTTCTATGCCTTTTGCAAACTGGTCCCTAAGCACACTTGCAGTCTGCCTTACAGTATCCACTTTTTCCTCCCTTCTTTCCCAAGCACTGTGAGGCTCGTCAGCATCAGCTTTTTCTCCATCTCCTTATCCCTCACTGTTTAACATTTTGACTGTCTTCTTTTCCCTATTCCTCAATAAGTTGCTCTAGGGCATACTCACCTGCTTCACTATTCAAATCTGGCTCTCCAGAGTACCTGTTTGGGTGAAAAAAAGAACTGAATACCACAGCTGCTCAATAAACTCTGTCAAAACTCTGCTGATTGAACCTCACCACAAATAGCAAGGAGGTAAGACAAGCCAAATCATTGCTCTGTACCCTCATGGTGCAGGACATGAACAGCAACAACAGACCTGACAGAGTCAGGCTGGGAACTGTGGCAGAAACCTTCCCATCACACTTTTGAAGTCATCTGCACAGATACTGAATCCGTTCACATCCCCACTGTCATTCTTATCCAACAACTGCCAGCTGGGGACAGAGCAATCTCTGCATCAACTTTTCATACTCTAAGATGAAACGCTTAAAAAAAACCAAGCAAACTTCTGTCAGTTTGTTTTTTGCCTTTTGACACTACATTCTTCCATCAGACAGATGAATAAACTTTGCTGCAAGAAAGAATACTAGTTTGTCTGTCAAACCAAACTAGTTCAAAGAAAATAGATAGCTTTCTGGTCAAATGATAGCAGAGTTCAAGAATGATAAAACACATACAGAGACCAGAGGTTGCACTCTAGGACAGATCCTGAATGCTAATGCCTCTTGATGAATCCAGCTATTTCACAAAGCTCTGTTTTATTTACACGCAAGATTTCACATCGGACCCTGGCACTTGGAAAAAAAGGGTTTAAGCATCCAATTCAGTAGCACAGCAAATAGGATAAAATGACATTTCATTAAAAGCAGGATTTTCAGATTTGTACAAGTTTGCAGACACAAACCATAAGAAATCAACCCACTTAATTAAACCACTGACTACAGCAACTAGACCATGATGAGTTGTTACAGAGGAAATACCTTGGCAGAAGGTTAGCACTATGGCCCCAATCTGTAGAGAGGGGGAAAAAGAGAATAATTTAATCAATTTCTGCAAGAACAGTTCAGGAAATGAAATATCCCTGATGACTCTCAGAACAGTGTGCATAGCTCAGAAGCAGTAGAAAGTGGTATTAAATTGAAAGGGATAACAGTTCACCTGCCTTTAGACAAAAACACCCAAGACCATTAGCAATAAAAGGTTAAAAAAGAGGAGTATATACTTGAGGAGTGTTTTACTTTTCACAAGAGATTTGACATTAGAAATGGCATGGAACATAGGTACAGAATTTACAGGAACATTAGCCAGAAGTTACAGCCAGAGATTTAACATGAAAAGTTTAAAGAGAGGGTTTTGAAATTTTATGCATAAAAAAAACAGATGTTCCTACAAAAATATGGTTGTAAGATTTCACCGAGTCACAGCAATTCCAAGCAACAGCATTTCTGGATGGATAGTGCAGAAATAAGTAGGTAGATGGGTTAGTTAGGGTACAGTGCTGTGGGTGAGGGTTTTCCAGCAGGTAAAATTTAAAGCAACAGAGGGGGAAGATTTAATGGGACAGCACCAGAGCAAGCTGAATATACCTAGCTTAATAAACCGTGAGTGATAAAGCAGGTAGAACAATTATGTGACTGAAAAGGTTTGGACTGGGAGAAGAAAGATGAAGAATGCTGACAACTTCAAAGAGGATCCAATATGGGAAGCAGTAGACAGGTGCCCTAAGTGGAAGAGTTTCATGGAAATTCAGGTAAGAGGCAGAGGCAAAGTAAAGTCTGGAGTAAAAGGAAGAAGATGTGTGTTTGAGAATCAGGCAGGTGAACACAGTAAACTCAACAGATACTTTGAGGGGAGATACTGAAGAGGGTGAGATGGAGGGAATGTTTCAGTGCAGAACATGCAGATATGAGTGTATATAGCAGATGTTTGCTAAGCTAAGAGCATGATGGTAGCAAGTGAACAGACATTAGGCAGGAATTTGGATGTTGTCCTTAATTTCCTCAGCCATTAACCTTTTATTATGTTCTCTGTTTTCTTTTCCAGCCCTTGAAAATTGCCACTTCAGAAGAGATTATGGCTCAGATAAACTTGAATTCAGAACCTTAATAAGGTTGGATAATTTGGTTGAATCTCTAGAAGAAATTACAAAGATCTCAAGTAGCTTGCAGCCCTTTACAAAGGAGGCAGCTTTGAAGTGCCCAACCCCAAAAGGCACTTAATTTCCTTGAGAATTTAAGAATGAATTATGGGTTTTACTCTAAATTGAAAAATGAAGTATTTTTTCCATGGCAAAGGAGATCAAGATCATCCTACCCAATCCTGGTGGTAATTTTACCTCTAGGGAAGACTCTCATTCCAGAATATATAAACCCCAATATCTAAAGGCTTAAGGACCCTTATCATTACACCAGTTTAAAACGTAGCTAATAAAATGAATTGTATTTTTAGGACTTAAGAATATCCTGAAGACTTTTTTTTTTTCTTTGTAAGAAAAGAGGAAAGTGTTGTTCTAAAAAAGTTTGCAAGCTATTAAGCTGTTCTCCCTTGTGGCAGAGGAAAACATGCAGCGTGATACTTAAACTATTTGGGACTTTATCCCTGAAAGCTCTCCAGTACAGACAACCTTATTGAGATGCAAACATCTGACAGTCAGCATTTTTGTATTGGGCACTTAAGCCCAACCTCACTCACCACAGCATAACTTCTGTTAATTTATAACAGACCTAAGGCAAACAAAGCCTTTTTGGCACAAAAAGACCCCAAAAAACAAACAACAAAAAACCAACCTCACAATGTTTTTTAGAGCGGAGAGGAAAAAAAAAGTCCAACGGCAATGGTAGGTGCAGCTAAAGCCTGGACATGTCAGCTCCTACACATAAGGAAGGTGGGCACACAGGACATGAAGCAGGGCAGGCACATCTAAGCCTTGCAGATAGAGGGGCTCAAGGGGCAGCTGGCATGACCTGGGGGTCAGAGAACCGAGGGTGTCTAAGAACTAAAATACATTGTTATATTTCTCAATATACACAAGGTGTTGTAAGTAACAACTTTCTACTATGACTTTTTTGCTAATATTTGGCCAGCTGTGCTGCTCATGGTGTGTAATAAGGAGGGTGAAATACTGTTTATTGTCATAGTTACATGATTCTCTCAAGAAAAGCTCTTCATTGTATAAATGAAAAAAAAAATACATGATAGGAAAGACAAGAACTCATGTCAGAAATCCTTTTTCTAGATTATGTTTAATAGGAATATAATTGAGTACTTGTCTAATTTAAAAATTCTACAGGTAAGAGTGCAGGAACTACTGCTGAGTAGTAAAGAGTAGTGCTAGCCCAGAACTATGTTTTTACCATCTATTTTTCTGCCTGTTTACAGCTTTCCAACTCAACAGTGAACAACTGGCTGGTTTTGTTTGAGGATTTTCCCTTGGCCTGAAAGATGAGGTTTCACCTGCAGTGATGAAGCTGCACCTTAACTTCCACATATATGAACATTTAAACGCCCCTTCAAAACCAACCACCACACCAAACACATCCTTAGATCCAAACCAGAGCAGAAATCACATGTGAGCTCAGTGAAAAGTCCAAGTAAATGAATGATCACCAGAAGGGCAGAGAGGGCTGGCAGGGTGAGCCTGTGCCCATTGCTGTGAAAGACAGCGAGGTAGAGACTCACTTAAGGCACAAGTGGCTACATGGATTAATCCTGTTATTTACGTTGTGCAGAACTTGTATCTGGAGCTCCATTTTGCTAGATATTTTTTATCCCTATCATCTATATATTTTTTTCTGTAAAAAGAAACCAACAATCCTTGCAAAGTTTATATTCTCAAGTAATACTGATTTTTATTAACTAGTGGACAAATTCAGGAGTGAATCTGAAAAGAGGAGAAAAGGTAATGAAAAGGTGATCATGAGCTCTCAGCCAGGTAAGCCCAGGCTCTATGGATTTCCATGACTGATGTAAGCCTGTATCTTGTCCTGCCCCAGCTGGAAAGGTGGCACAGCTCAACTCCTTTCCTTCAGCATACCACTGATAAAGCAGGATTAAGCCACAACTGAAATAGCCACGGTCTATTGAAAACCGTGATTTTCAAAAGCACCACGACTGATTTCCAGGGTGCTAAGACACAGTGAGCTCGAGCAAACAAAAAGAAATGCTGAGTTTTCCGTGCAGGTTTATCCACCTTATCACCTACACAGGCTGTCCAACACGCTCCCACCACGGTCCTCGCATGTTTGTTTTTCCTAACATTTAACGCAGCCAGGTTTCCCCACTGCGGGCTGTTATTATTTATAAACGAGATATCCATCAAGTCTCTGCAGCACGACTGGCGGAAACCCCTTGACTCCCGGTTTCTTGTAACGTCAGGAAAACACAGGATCTTTCCCAACCTTCCGCCCGCGGGAGTGAACTTCCAGCAGCCGGCAGCGCCGGGGCGGCCGGAGGAAATCCTTCTGAGCGGGAGCCGCTTGACCTCGGGCTCCTTCCCCGCGCCCCGATCCGCTCACGGGGCAGCGCCGGCCCGGCGCTTTGGGGTGCGCCTGTCCCCGCTGACGGCCGGGCCGGGGCTGCGGGTGCCGGGCTGGGCTGGGCTGGGCTGGTCTCGCCGCCGGCACTGCCCCGCACCGCCCCGCCCCGGGCCGGGCCGGCACCTGTCCGCGGGCCGCGGCCGCACGTCGGGGCCCCGGGGCCGGGGCTGTGCGGCAGGTGCGGGGCGGGCCGGCGGAGCCCCCGCAGGGTGTGACCGCAGACCGCCCTCCCCGGCCCCTCCCGGCGCTTCCCGCAGCCCCCGCCCGGCCCCGTTGAAGCCGCCGGGGCAGCGGAGGGGCCGGGGCCGTCCCGACCCGCGTGTCCCCGCTCATCCCCGCTCCGCTCCGCTGCTGCCGCGGCGCCCTCGCCCCCTCCAGCCCCCGCTGCGGCTCGTCGGAGCGCCGAGGTCCGGTCCGTGTCCCTGCCCGTGCCCGTGCCCGCTCGGCGCCGCCGGGGCAGGTGCCGGGGCTCGCTCGGGTGGCCGTGCACACCGGGCCGGGCCGGGCGGGGCGTCCCCGCCCTCACCCCATTGTCGGGGCCATCTCGGCAGTTTCCGCCCCGGCCTGGGCCGTGTCCGGGCGCGATGGGGAAAGGGGAGGGAGCTGGGGCAGGCCCGGGGCCGTGCCGCTCCTTCCGGGCGGGGGAGGCGGTGCCGCTCACCTGGTGCCGCCAGCGGGGCCGAGCCGAGCCCGAGCCGCCGCCCCGCCGGGCGGGAGGTGAGCGCGCTCCGGGCCCGCCCCGCCGGTCGGGAACGCGGCTCCCGGGCAGGCAGGGAAGGCGGCGAGGGGACCGCACCGGCTGCGGGGGAGCGGTACCCACGGCCCGGGGCCAGGGACGGGCTGCGCGGCGTCGTGCCACAGCGGGAGGAGGAGGAGGCGGGTACCGGCCCCGCGGTGAGGGGCCAGGGGAGCCCCGGGAGCGAGGGGAGCCCGGGGAGCGAGGGGAGCGAGGGGCGGCGCGGTCCCAGCCGTGGGAGCCGGGCGGGCGAGGGCGGGCGGTGATGGAGACCCGTCCCCCGGGGCCGGGGCTGCCCGGGGAGTTGGCGGGACGGGCACGGGCAGCGCGGCGGGACGGCTCACGTCCCCTCTTTGTTTCTCTCTAGGGTATTTGTGCTTCTCCCAGCCTCTCCCCGCCCCCGTGTCTCCCGCCCCCGTCTCTCCCGCCGGGACCTCTCCTCTCCTCTGCTCTGCTCTGCTCTCCGGGCAGCCCGGAGCCGCCTGGGGCGGGCGGCGGTGCCGGCGGTGCTCTCCCGTCCAGCCCGCCGGGAACATGGCGACGGGCGGCTACCGCAGCGCCGGGGGCAGCACCACGGACTTTCTGGAGGAGTGGAAGGCCAAGCGGGAGAAGATGCGGGCGAAGCAGGCGCCGCCGGCCCCGGGCGCGCCGGGCGGGGGGGAGCCCCGGGCTGCGGGGGGCGGCCCCTCCCCCGAGCTCAACAACAACAACAACAGCGGCGGCAACAACAACAACCTGCCCCCCGAGCGCGCAGCGCCCCCCGCCGGCGGGGCCGTGAACTGCCTGGGCCTGGGCCTGGGCCTGGGCCTGGGCCGCGCCGCCCCCGCCAAGGAGCCGCCGCCGGGCCTGGCCGGGAGCCGCGGGGCCGAGCCCCTCACCGCCGCGCCGGGATCCCCCGAGGGCGAGGAGAAACCCGCCGCCAAGGGAAAGAGCGCCGGGCCCAGCGCCAGGAAGGGGAAGGGGCAGATCGAGAAGAGGAAGCTGCGGGAGAAGAGGAGGTCGACAGGTGTGGTGAACATCCCGGCCGCAGAGGTGAGCGGGGCGGGGGCGCGCTCTGCCACGGGCCGGCGGACAGGCCGGGGACAGATCAGCTTAATTTATCCCTAATAAATTAGACCCGTCATAACTTGCGGCCCCTTTTTTTTTATTTTTATTTTTGGTAGCTTGTTGTTGACAGAGAGTAAGTTCAAAGCTTTTGGAGCATCAAACTGAGGCACGTGCCTGTTAAAGTACGGTCAAAACAATATTAATGAGACAAAATTGATTTATCAGGTTGGAATAGATGTTCAGGTGTAAATATTATTCTGTTTGGAACCCAGAAGAATTTCCTGCGCTGGAAAAAATGTAGTGGTTTAAAGAGCATTTTTTTGAGGCAGAGGAAGGTATTTTTATCAGCCAACACCACTGTCCTCTGCGGTTTGCTACTTGTATAAAAATCTGGCATTGATTTGTAATACTCCTAGAGGAATTCAGAAGAATGATAACTAAGCTTTTAGCTTGTTTTGCAGTTAATAAGAAAGGCCACAGGAAACTTTGAACAGAGTTGGATCTCTGTCTACAGTTCTGCACTAGTAATGGTGATCACCATATTTTTGTAGAAAAAAACTTGTAGTTCTCTTGGTTAATATTAGGGGTTATTAAAGTAACTCTAAAAACTAAAGATCTTTGTTTCTGAAGCAGCAGGAGAAGATGCAATTGTGTTCACACCTGAAGTTACTAACCCTTGCTTGTGACATCCTTGGCACTTTGACAGCACACACGTTCATGTCAGGTGGTCTAAAATGCTGCATCTTCACTTCTCTGAGTGAACGAGTCCTAGCCCAGTCAGGAATGGGTTTGCACATTGCAGCAGGGGTTGTATGACATGATATTTTAGGGGTCTCTGTTGTGTACCCTATTCCTAGCTGTACTCTTGTTGGTTTTGAGGAGTGGGTTTCTTTTTGCTCTTTGAGACTAACATCCTAGTTCTTTGAACTAGTTTCTTGAACTGCTGTTCCTGAGGCAGTTTTTTGGTGGTGTGGTTTGGGGTTTGCTAGTTTGGTGAGTTTGGTGGTGGTTGGGGTTTCTGTTTGTTTGTTTTGTTAAAGTATTACTCAAAATATGTCTTGCTTTCCAGGAAAACATGTTCCTTGCTCAGCAGCTGTTAGAGTCCTGTGTTTGAATTTGCTGCATTTCTAAGGGTATCTTTTTTTTATTAAGGGTAACATATTTAGGCATTGAGAAATGTGTTCTCACCTGCTCCCTAAACTTTTGAGGGCCTAAACTTTGCTGAGTGTCACCACGTGTTGATGCTTCTTGGAGACTTCTTGTACCTTTATACTAACTGTTTCTATAACTAGCAGTTAATCATTTCATCACATCTTTGGGGTCAAATTTTAATAACTGTAGGTAACTGTTGTACAAGATGTTATTGGGGAAGCTTACTACTAGTAAGCGTTGCATTGTTTAACCAGCATGTACTTATGCAGAGCTATGTCTTTTCTGTATTTCACCTTTCTCAAATGTTTTTATTCATTGCCACATGCATTCCTAAGAATTGTTTAGCTAGGGAACACTAGATCATTCCTGGTAGTGAACAGCTTCAGAAACAGTCTCCAGTGTCAAATGTGAGTGCCTACTTACCGGTTAATGCTTTGCAGACTATTTACTTGTCATGTCTTTCATACAGCTCTGTAGTCATGAGAAAATGTTTTAAAGTATTGAATTAACCTGGTCAGCTGAAGTTCTCAGACAAAAGAAGGCTCTGATGTAGATGATGGCTTGTTGGAGTAATCTGCAACACGCCAGGGTTTTGCTGTCTTTCTCACTAGATGCTAGGCATAGCTTTCCTGTGCAATACATAGTGACTGTAGTAGTAGTACACACTGAATTTTACCACTTGTAGTTCTTCATGGTGTATGTTTTAAAATTACTTCTCTTATTTTAGAGCTTTGCTGTGTGTTTCAATGTCTTCTTTTTCAATAAAATAATTTTTGTAAGAATGAAATAGACATTTTATACTAAATATCTCCTCTTTATGATCATCATCCCATTGTGGTGGAGACCAATAAGATCCTCTGAAATTAGAATAGGTACCTGTTGAAAAAATGCACTCCTAGAAAGTGTCTAAAAGATTTTCTTCCTGAAACTGAATACAAAAATAAGTTTGACCCAAAGAAGTAGGATTTAATTTCCTTTGCAATGTAGCCAAAGAATTTATTGATAGGAAAGGTGGCAGAATAAGAAAAGTTTGTGTTGTCTCAGCTATCTTGAAACAGGCATGAAAAATGTTAGCAGGTTACTCATTAATGATTAATTTCTCTCCTGTTCAATGGAAAGGTAATAAGGCCAGTTCTTAAAGACTTCTATGTCTTAACTATATTTTGTATAGATGTTGGTGGAGGACAGGAAACTGTAGTGGAAGCTGTAAAAGCAGATGGTGACAGGTTGGAAGTTGACAATGCTTTGTATTTAGAGACCACCATGATAAAAGTAAAGGCTGGTTTTTACCTTATCAGCACTAGTGCTTTTCTAAATAATGATGACTTTTGAAAATGGCTTCAGAAACACAATGTTTTTCCTTTCAATGATCATGAAGTAGTTTCTTGAAAGTTGGATAAATATTAAGTGCTCTGGGTTTTGAGTTTTGTGGATTCATAACAATTCAGGTTGTAAAAGGTAACTGAATTATATGCAATTATCATTACTGTGTATGTTTCCCTTCCCTAAATATTAAATTTCATAACCATTTTTAATTATGTTTGGAATGTGTTTCTTAATTTGCAGGTACTCACTTGATGTAGATGTTGAGTTCACTTGCAGCATTTTTCTTATTTACAGTTGTGCTAGTGCCTATTTAAGAAACACAGAGCTCTTATTATTCACTGAGTGCGTTGTGAGGATCCACATATAGGGTGAGAGTTATGTTTTGTATTGTTATAATAATATGTCCAGCTCTAAGCAAGCCAAGCTGCACTGGTGAAACTGCAGCTTTACTTCTGTAACTTTACATTTGAGGATTATGCTGGTATAGCTATGTGAGTAAGGTTTTTTTTGGGTTTTATTTACTGAACTCCAAAAAGGAGAATAACAAGTATTTTTGTGGTTACTTTTTTAAAAAAGATGTGTATATAATCAAAATCTTGGTTCATTTAGGAAAGACAGTTATATAGCTGGGTTTTATGTAATGTGTGCAGTATAGATAAAGTTTACATTTTTACTTAACAGATGGAAGTCATCTAAGTTGGGAAGTGTTCTTTTGTTAATAGCAGGGCGATGAATGATTTTAAAAGGTGTAAGGAACACTGATCTGTGTATTTTGTACCTGAGGCTTCCAGACCCAAGACACCACAGTCTCCTGACCCATTTGTGGGAAATACGGGAGTGAAAGGTAGAAGTAGTTCAAATACGGACTCTGCAAAGGCTGTTCAGCCAGTCTGTGATCATCTCTTGTCTTATGAACAGCAGTAAGAATATCACTCCTTGCAACCCTGCTGATGGCTTCCTGTCAGGAGTCTGCCTGTGTGTGTAGAAGGTACTGCATATGTGGTGCTTGGTGGGTGTCACACTGAACAGCAGCCTTGGAAGTAAGCAGAGCAGGGAGTGCCTTCTGTGGGGAAAGAGAGTTCCTGCTACTAGAGAAGTCCAGTGTGCTCAGTTGAGGAGATTAACAGAAAGTTGCTGTTTTCCAGTTGGAAAAACATAAAGAAAATTTAAGTGCTACATGTGTCAGGCATAGCAATTACTGTGTGTGTCATAAAGGAATTGAAATCCTTCTCTGAATGGCTGGAAACTAGGGAGTGGAGTGGAATCCTATACTAGCTGTTGAGCTCTTTTGATTAGACATTTGCCTTCAGCATTGTCTTTCTTAGTGATTCCCTACCTGAGGATTAAAGTGTCTTCTTGTTATATCTTAATGAGGTAGTGTCTTTCCATCTGTTGTACTGAAAAACAGCTTGTTTCTTTTTACATGTGTTGGGGAAGAAAGAGCCTCAATAAGTGGTTGTTCAAAGTACTAGGAAAAAACCTGCATTTGACTGATACCCTTACCATTCATGCAGATGTAGTAGTGTTATAATCAAAATCTGAAATACATTTATTTGATCTGAACAACCATTCATGATAGGTTAGACCATTCTCCTGCTGGCTTTGTGTAGTGAGCACATCTTATTAGGATTCCATTTATGGTTCTTCCTTCAGATGTAGCAGGGTGAATATGAGCATTTCCAGGTTCTGATAAAAGATTTGTATTGAGATTGTTTATATCCAATTTGTTTTGCTGCCTTTGTGAATTCTGATTTTGACCAAGTCTCCTGGGGATACCTGTTCAAAGGGCATATTTTTTCTTTCCATCTTTTTTTGGCACATGGTGAGCTTATCCTTATCTTTTTGAAGCTTTGTTTTGTTTAAGAGTATGCTTTAATATCCTGACATAGCTAGATACTAGAAGTTATTTGGCCAAAAAACCCAATCACGACTAAGTTTTTAATAAACTTAGAAGTCTGGAAAACTTTGAATCCCCAAATCCATGTGGCAGCTTCTAAATTGCTGTGTGTGTACCTTCCAAACCTGGTGTACCCATCCTATTGCTTATCACTGGCAAGCCTGGGAGAAAACCAGGTTTCCCTGTGATAAGCAATGGAACTGCATGGCCAAGTTTGATGGACTGTGTGCTCATGAGGTCCTTCAGTCATCCCCATGAGGTGTTGGCTGCAGTGAACTGCACTTGAGATGTTCCTACGCCAATGCACACAGCAAGAGGAGCTTCCTTAGGCCCAGAGATGTGACAACATTAACGTAAGTGAAACCTGGTGGGATTAGTCCTGTGACTGTTACAATGGACAGTTCCAGGCTCTTCAGGAGAGATCAGGCAGGGAAGGTGAGGTGAAGAGGTGACATAGGTCATAGAGAGGCTGGAATATATGGAACTTGGAGTTGGCAATGGCACAGTTGAGAGCTACTGAATAAGGATTAAGGGAAAAACTTCATTGTGGAAGTCTTCTATAGGTAGCCTAGCCAGGATGACAGGATTGACAAATTATCCTTTAAAGAGCTAAGGAATATCTATAAATCTGCCACCCTTGTTCTTATGGGGGACTTCAACTTGCCAGATGTTAACTGGGAGCACCACACAGCTTCTGCAAACAGGTCCAGAAGATTTCTAGAATACCTGGATGGTAGCTTCTTAATGTAGATGCTAGGGGAGTTGACTAGGAAAGGTGCCCTTCCTGATTTGTTGCCTTCATCAGAGAGGGTCTTGTGAGTGGAATGGAGCAATGGTGGGTGTCTTGGCCACAGTGGCTATGAAGCAATCCAGTTTAAAATGGGCATGAGGAGAGCAGACTTCAGGCTGCTCAGGGAACTGGTGAGTAAGGTCCCTTGGGAAGATGCTTTTGAAGGTGCTGTGGTCTAACAGTGCTGGTCATTGAAGCACCACCTTCTAAGAGTTTGGGAGCAGGTAATTTGAAAATGTTGGAAGTCAAGCATGTGATACAGAAGGCCAACTTGTCTGAGCAGGGATCTTCTTCTGCAGCTCAGGCAAAAAGGAAAGTATATGTCCAGTGGAAGCAATGTTCATGGACTCGGGATGATTACAAAGAGGCTGTTTCACCCCTGTGGGGATAAAATTTGTGTAGCTAAAACTCAGTCAGAACTGAAGCTGGGCAGAACTGTGGGAGACCGTAAAAAGAGCTTTTAAAAGTATGTTAATAGCAAAAGACAGTGCAGAAATAATATATGTGATGAGGATGGTCACCTCACAAACTGGAACCTAGACAGAGCAGAGACATTTAATGGTTTCTTCACTTCAGTCTTCAACAGTGGTGGTGGCCTCTTGGAGTCCCAGTGCCCTAAGCTGGAGAACCATGACTGTGAGAATGATTAACTCTCAGTGAACACCAGTCTTGTAGAGGACTTGCTTGTCCAGCTGAATCCCTCAAAGTCTATGAGACCTGATAGGGTTCATCCAAGGGTACTGTACTCAAAGAGCTGGTGGATGTAATCACAAGACCTTTCTTGATGATTCTTGAATAGTCTCAGGAATCTGAAAAGGTCCCAATTGACTGGAACTTGACAAATGCCCCAGTTTTTCAGAAGGGCCAGAAGAATGCCCTGGTAACCACAGGTCTCTGTCTCACTTCAGTTCCTGGTAAAACTGTGGAGGAGATTATGTTGGGAATTACTGAGAAACACCTGAAGCACAATGCAGTCATGGATCACAGCCAGCAGAGGTTCATGAGGGGCAAGTCCTGCTTGTCAAACTTAATTTCCTTTTTTGACAAGGTGACTCCCCATTTGATCAGTGGATGCCTGTTATGATCTTTTTGGATTTGGGTAAAGTTTTGATAACATCTGTCCCGGGGTCCTTCTGGACAAAGTGTCCAGCACACAGCTGGATAAACATGTTGCATGGTGGATGAGCAGCTGTGAGCAAAGGGTTATGGTGAATAGGGTTACATTGGACTGGTGACCTGTCACTAGTGGGGCTCTGCAGGGCTCCCTCCTTGGCCCTGTGCTTCTAAACATCTTCATGAGTGCCTTGGACACAGGACTCGGAGGAATGCTAAGTTTGCTGATGGTGCTAAGTTGCAAGAAGCTGTTAATTGCTATGGAGACAGAGGGATTTTGACAAATAAAAGGGCTGGACAATCACCAACCCTATGAAGTTTAGAAATTGTAAGTGTTGGATTCTGCACATGGGATGGGGCAACCCTGGATGTACGGACAAATGGGAATGTAACACTGGAGAGCAGCCCTGTGGAAAAGGACCTGGGAGTCCTGGTTGAGGACAGATTGGAAGGGCCACTGTTGATTAGTTCCATACAAGTTTGTACTGAGTTCTTAAAACTGTATCTAGTTTACATTCATTACATTCATTTAAACTCATGTATGGTTTTCTTTGCAACTTTTTTTTTTTTCCTCCAAGGTTGGAGCTGTGTATTTGAAGAATTTCAATTGGAAGACTAAGTGGATGACTTATTTTCTGTGCTGCACAAGGTCATGGGAAGTTAAAATAAAAACCACAACCCTGATGTTTTATTTCAGGATTTTACTGTATTTGATCTGCTTGTATGTTGCTATGAAGAACTGAATGGAACATTTAGGTCCCTCTTACTCCAGGCCTGCAAATCTTATATTCAACTCTGTTGTATAGTCTTACCATGTAATAGTGACATTGTCTTAGATGTAGCTATGTTTGGTACAAAATACAATATCCTGAGTTAAGGTAGGCTTAAGAAAATAAATTAACCAAACAAAACCCCTCAGAGAAACAAAAGTAATGCTGTGCCATCTGCAATTTTTACCTATCTTAACTCTCAATCATTACTCAACTTTAAACAAAAATTGAAAAAAAAAAAAAGTGCTAGGTATGGGCTTTGCACAGTGTTTTATGCAATATTTCACTGATTTTCTTGATCTGAAACCTGAGTTAAGTGACTGATGTCTTGAATCTCTTAAGTCAGAAGCTTTTTAGTAGGTGAGAGACTTGTAGAAGTGTAGTCCAGAGCAGTGCTGGGTGTTTTCTTTATGTAGGTATTGAATCTAAGTGTAATTAAGGTTGAAAGGAACCTCAGGAGGTCTTTAATTCAACCTTGTTGCATCCAGTCAGATATTGAAAATCTCCAAGGATGAAGTCTTCACAGTTTTCTTGGGCAGTGCAACCGGAACATGACTCTCCTTCAGATGAAAATGTTTTCTTTTCTTTTGGTCTGTCCTTTAAATTTACATCCATTGTCTCCTGCCATGCACTGTTGCAAAGAGCCTAGGTCTATACTTGGTGACTGACTGGGGCAGTTGGAAAAAACATGGATTTGGTTTTTTGGAAGAGCAACAATCTAGACAGGCGTTAGTTGGCAGAATAGGTGATATAACAAGATTTGAGGTACAGTGGCAGGATAGTTGGGCAAAATGCATGCAGCACTCAGATGTGAAAAAAGTGTTGTGAGGTAACAGCTGATTGTATGTGTGGGGTCTAAGCCACATACATCTGTGAGATGTATGAGAGCCCACAGCGGTGGGCAGAAGCCAAGGAAGCAGTAACAGGGAATTCCTCTCTTTCACTGTTCTTCCTCTCAGCACTTTCTGACCCTGCTACTTATTTTTGTGAATTGTAGGAACTTGTGCACATCCTACTTGTCCGCTGTAGTACTGGTACATATTTTGTGAACTGTTTTCTATGCAATATGCAAACAGTTTAGTGTTTGTAGGAACGTGGGATTTCATCTGAAACCTGCACTCATCTGGATTGGTCTCTTCCCACTGTACACACTTAAGGTGTATTTAATTTGTAAAGCTCTTTAGCTTAAATTTTCCTCTCTGTACACCAATAAAATAAGACTAATTGTAGTGTATCTGACTAAACAGCCACCTTGCTCAGTGTCCTGCTCCTACCATGGCCATAATCAGACACATAGGAAAAGTCTTGCAGAAGTGTCTGGTGTTTCCTGTGAAATAGTTTGCTAGCGGCTTTGCAGTTTTCATCTCAAAGACTTGCAACACCACACAGAGATTGCTAAATAGACAGAAAATAGCATGAATTTATGTGAAAAATACTTGTTCGGTTTCCTTTTTAACTTGTGTAAACTGTTAGCAAACAAAACATCAGCTGACAGTGAGGTCCACATTTCTAAGAACTCGGCTATATGATGAGATACCTCTCTATTATTTCCTTCTTTTCCCTGCAGAAACTCAATGTGGCATCTGTTAGCTTTGTGTCATGATCCCTGTTCACTGGTTACTCTGTATATTCCTCAAGATAGCTGAGCTTCTGAAAGATGACCTTTATTGCAGAGTTTAGGAGCTAATTAATATTCTGGTACTCAGATTATTAAACAAAGTGAACATCAAAAAAGTCTAAAACCAACAATATAGGGTAACCAGTCATTTCAAAAGAACTCTAGGAACTCTTTAGTCTGATCTTAGAAAAAATTTAATCTGAATACTTCTTCCAAGATGCAATGAACAGAGTAATCAGTGATACCAAGTATAGTTTCAATTTCTTCCGTACACTTTGTCATTGCAGGTTGAACTAGAATTATTATTAATATGGATCAATTAAGCAGTGCTTTGCCCAGCCAGAACTATGCCAGTACCTTATTAGCTTTAGTTGTGTGAAGTTTGGCAGCGGTTGTGCTTGCAGTCTGTGTCCCAGGCTGTTACTCACAGACTGAGATGGAGTGTGTGTGTATTTTTTTATTTGTGGTGATGAGGCTTATGGACTTCTATAAACTAAATTATATCTGAAATAGCACCATGACTTCGTGTTTTCAACAAGTCACATATCAAAAACCACGTTGATCTCTGGTCAGAAAACAGTATTTAACAGTACCTTAGTCACACCTCTGTTCACTGATCAACTCTCCTCGTTTTGTCTTGTATGTGTTCTTCAGAATTAGGAAAACAGCCTGGAACCCAGCAAAGATTCCATGCATGACTGCTCTATTCTTTGTGCTGGTTTAGTAACTATTATCTTTCCACAGGTACTATTTGTATTTTTTCCTGAAACTGGTAGCTGCTACAGGTACCTCTAGAAGACAAAGTCAAAAGCTTATCTTTATCTGTTTGTAGTTTGTTTTCTTTTGAGGAGTAGTTTTGAGTAAGATTTGTTTTGAGTAAAGATGTAGGTATTCTGGAATGTGGAAATTGGAGTGGAGCATGGAAGTGCTTGGTCCTGTAGAAAATTATGGTTTAGACCTGTACTAAATGAGTTGTTTAACTTCTGTCTGTTACACAGCCATAGGTAGGGTTACCATTTTTCCTTCCTGTGAAAGCTCTGAGTTCCTTTTGTAAAAAGTTCTCTTTAAATTAATGCACTAACTCCAAGATGGAAGATTTTGTGTGTGTGTGTGTGTCTGTAACATGGTACTTCAAAGGAAAATTGTATGACATTGTCATTTCAATTAGACAAAAGCTAAAAACATCTGCAAAATGCTGAGAAATGCTGTAAGATTTAAAAACTGAGAGTAGAGACATTTGACAGAGCAGTCCTTTGGTTTTATTATTTTTTTAAAAAATAGTGAAGATATGAATTGAGATGGTCCACATTATTTTTTTTCACATTTTAAATTACATTCATTTACGATCCATTATGCTGAAAAGAGGTGTAAAGGGTATTTCGGAGCTTAAATTAGATTTGTCATTGTTTTTCAAAATGTTTGAGCCTAGAAAATGGTCACATTTCTTTCAGAAAGGTCATAAAGACTTTAGTCATCTCAGAAATGTGGTAGTTTTTCAGAGTTGGAATTCTACAGCTGAATGTATAAGAAGCCTGTATTTGGTGTGCTAAGTACTCTGATAAAGCATTTCAATGAAGTGTATTGGAATTGGGCACCTTGAGCACTCTTAGCGATTAAATTAGGGACCCACACTTGACAACCAAATATTTAGGTACCTGCATTCAGACACTTCTGAATGGCATAGCTAGGATTTTGTTCATCCTAACACATCTGTCAAAGAATTTCCTATTCAGCTTATTTCTCTACTCTTTTGAGCCATTACTTAGAGAATTGAAAAAGGACCAAGTCTGTAGTACTTCTTAATGGCTAGAAAGACATAGAAACCCTAAAGGTAATTTTGTGAAAGTAGAAATAAGCTAAAAATTAGTAGAACTTGTACAGTGAGTGTGCATAAAGATACCTTGTATCCTCTTGAGGATGAAGTACATTGTAATTACCTTGTGTGAAATACTGCACCTCCGGCAGTCGACTTCTACAGCAAAATATAGGTGTTATTTTTAGCCTGAGGCAGAAACTGAGGAGCATCTTCTTATCTGACAATCTTCTTTAAGCAAAAACATAGATGGGTGTTTTAATATATCCCATTTGTGGGCTTGCTTCTTCCTTTCATTTAAAGAACAAGGGGCTTGTCAGATGTCAGATCAGTTTTTGTCAAAGTTACCCAGAGGCTATTTGAATGCAGGTGTTGCTAAGCATCTCAATATAAAAAGCCACTTCTCATAGCATATTACATTTTTTATGAGATGCAAGAATGTTTCAGAATCAAACCAAGAGTTTGGAAATGAGAATATTGATGTATTTTTGCATGCGTGAAGTATTCCCAGCTACCATTCTGCTTCCCTTTTTGATTTTTCATAAATTTTTTTCGTGGTCAGTTTATTTAGAATGTTTTGGAGGTTATTTGTATGTTTTTATGTTCTAAAGCTTTCATCACTTCCTGCTGGCCTGAGCAGAGAGACCAGAAAATAAGATCTGAATCCAGGATTACCTACATTGTGCAAGCTATCAGTTAGTATCTATCCCATTATGATGAGTGTAAGCATCCCTACAGCTTTGTACTTAGGTGCTACAGCTTATTAATTTAGGTTGGGAATAGCTGTTCTTCTGTTTTGAGGTCCTCCTTGGATCAGTGTGGAAGGACTAGGATGGTGCTTGTGCACTGCTGAACTTGTGGTTAATAAATCAGACCTTACCTGACTCCATCTGGAAATAGTACAAATTGTGGGTATGCAGATGTGATACAGTGGTTTTCAAGCTGACTATCAGACCTTTGGAAGCAACCAGTGTTGCTTCCCACTTCTAAGAGTGTTTGGTTGGCTTGCCACTACATTGCGTAAGTACAGGTGTTTTTAAATCGGTGCAGATTGGGCTTGAGGTTTGTGTAACAGATCTCAGTTTGGAAGGAGCAATGTTAAAAAGAATAGGTTTTATACCAGTTTGACAGAATGGAATGGTTTCCGTCTCTTTAAAATATACCTGAAAAAGTCTTTCTTTAAATATGCTTGGATTTTTTATCCTGAGGCAGAAACTGAGGTGCAATTTAGTAGATTTATTGAAGTCATAGTAAATAACAAAAAAAAGGCTAAACTGAAGGATAAATTCAAGATGTGTCTATCCTGTAATATGTTACAGAACTTCAGCAAATATGACAATTGTCATGATATTTAAAAAAGCAGATAAAGAAAGATAGCGAACTATATATATTTTAGAAGAGGCAATTTGTTGATGTGTCTGGAGAGAATTGATGAACATGATAAATAAAAAGCAGCTCACTGAGGAGAAGTGATTTTCTATTGTGCTGTTGATTGGTTTGTTTTTATCTTGATTTTGTTTTGGTCTCTTGAGTGCATGTTGTATCCAGTGCTCATACTTGCATATGAGATGGTATTTATAAAGCCTTTTGCATTTCTTCATAATCTGGAGACTGAGATAAAAGTTTTTGAAGAATAGTGGGAAAACCCAGGCATAAATGTTAACTGTTTTAAATCTGCAGTGACTATGTGGCTGGATTCTCCCTTCATTTTACACACCATCTCCAAAAAGATGTTTAGTAAGTCCAAGTGCTGAGTCCTGCATTTTGGCCACAATAACCCCCTGCAATGTTATAGGCTGGGGATGGTGTGGCTGGACAGTGCCCAGGCAGAAAGAGACCTGGGGGTGCTGGTGACAGCAGCTGAACCCAGCTGTGCCCTGGTGGCCAAGAGGGCCAAGGGCATGCTGGCCTGGATCAGGAATGGTGTGGCCAGCAGGATCAGGGAGGTCACTCTTTCCCTGTCCTGGGCACTGGTGAGGCCACACCTTGAGTGCTGTGTCCAGTTCTGGGCCCTCAGTTTAGGAAGGACCTTGAGACACTTGAGCACGTCCAGAGGAGGCAACGAGGCTGGTGAGGGGCTTGGAGCAGAAACCCTGAGAGGAACAACTGAGGGAGCTGGGGATGTTTAGCCTGGAGAAAAGGAGACTCAGGGGTAACCTTATCATTGTGGACAATTCACTGAAAGGTGGCTGTAGTCAGGTGGGGTTGGTCTCTTTCTCCAGGCAGCAACTGACAGAACGAGAGGACACAGTCTTAAGCTGTGCCAAGGGAGATATAAGTTGGATATTAGGAAGAAGTTTTTACGGAAATGGTGATAAAGTATTGGAATGGTCTGCCCAGAGAGGTGGTGGAGTCACCATCCCTGGATGTGTTTAAAGAAAGACTGCATGTGGCACTTGTTGCCATGATTTAGTTGGGGTGTTGGGGCATGGGTTGGATTCAATGACCTTGGAGGTCTCTACCAACCTAGTGATTCTGTGAAGATGAGTATAGGATAGACAGAACTCGTATTGAAAAAATGAAAGAGATGAGCACATGACAAAGTAGAGCAGCAGAATTTGAGTGTCAGAAGGGAGAATAAAAAGAAAGCTCAAGTCGAGTTGTATATTCCATGTTTTTTTAATTATCGGTTCTGAAATGGAAGGTATGTTGCAGCCCTTCTTAAAACAGAGGTGACAAAAATTTTTGTTCATATAAAAAGTGTATGAATCTAAGCTTAAATGTAAAAATTAGTTTGGTTACATTTGTATGAGCTAGTATTTAAAATTACAATTTTAAATAAACCTCTTTATTTCCCCATGAAATCAAATTGGTAGCATTTATGCAACCAGTAGGTCAGGGTAGAGATCCAGATCTGAAACAAAAGCTAAAGAGTCTTTTTTTTTTTTTTCCCTGTTTGGATGTTTGCCACAGTCATCGATTCTGCATAGCAGGACTCCAGTGGAGGCTTGGAGGGACTGTATGAACTAGGATCTGTGGCTGCACTAGCATTTGGTCAGTATTAAAAGTTGATTAGCAAAAAGGAAGTAAGATCTGTAAAATATTTTTCCACAGTTTTAAGTGGAATTTTTTTTCTGTTATTATCTACTTTTATTCAACTTACAGAATTCAGATTTTTCTGTCTTCTGTGCAGGGATGGTTCTTTTACTTGGACACTGTTTATTAGGAGCCTGCACTAATTAATCATGAATGAATCCCCTAAAATATCACTGGATGTGCACTGCCATAAAGGAGTTGCCATCAGGGATTACAGATGCTGCCTTGTATCTGGAACTTAGTCTGGACCATATTTTTCTGGCTGTCTTTGTGTGTATGAACTATTTGTAGGCCAGCACTCTTAATAGAACTTGATAGATGATGGGATGTAAGAGGTGAGCTCAGAGGGATTGGTGCTGGCCTGGGGAACCAAGTACACGGAATGGGATGTGTGAGAGTGTGCTGGGTGAGATGGGGAGCTGCTTGTCCACAGAAGCTTGGAGAATGCAGTGATAGGTCACAGATGTTTGTGCCTAGGGATAACCACCAGACTCCAAACTCAACTCTGCATCTAGGCTTGAACCAAAGCAAGTGCAGTTGGTTTCGTTTGAAAGGTCTTGGCTTTGAATCAGCTATAGGTCCCAGGAAGGACATGTTTTTGCTGTGATAGGCAACCTTCCAAAGAGGACTATAAATAATGTCTTCTGTTTGCTCCTTTTTTATTTTACATATAGAGAAAGCTGGTTTGAAAACAAAGCTTTTGCAGTTTACTTGGCTTGTAGTTACGGAAATACATTCCTTGAAATACTTTACTCTTGAGAAAATCATGAATTTTCTAGTCAGTGTTTTCATGTGTTAGCAGCTACTGGTACAAGTTGATTTGAAAGGTGCAGATGTAAGTGAAAACAAACATTTCTTGAGAACAAAAGAAAAGTAATCACTTTATTTTCTCACTTTTTGCTTCTAAGAACTTGACTTAAATTTTAGGTGGCATACATCATGTCTGTAAGAGGACATTCCCTTTATCAGTTGTAGCCACAGGTTTTATTTAACAAGAACAGTCTCAGAATGGCATGTTCAGTCATGCCTTAACTGTATGACAAACAAAATGCCTGAAGCAGATAGAGATAACAACAATTGAGGACTGTATTCGAGCAAAGAGACACCGCCTCATTAAACAATCATGTTCATCCCTGGTATTCCAACCTTTTCTTTTCTTTCTTCCCTCAAAATTCTGGCACCACCAGATACTGTTGGTAGCATACTCCAGCAATTAAGAGGTGCAAGGATGTGAAGCCTCTATGTTTGACAAGTTCATTTAAGGTAAAAACATGTTATAGCAATGCAACATTTCTTATTGATCACTGTGAGTATTTAATTTGTAGCAAATCTGTTTCCCAAAGTACAACAATGAAAAACGTCGCTTAAAGTGCACTCATTTAAAGTGCAGCTAACAATCTTCAAAAGTCCTTTTGTGTGTGAGTATAGTGAAGGAAAGTAGGAAGGTGGATAAAAGCCAGAATAATCTTTAAGGTTCAGTTTTAAAACTTCATCTTAAAGATGAAAAAAGAAAAGGGTAGAGGTACTGATATTTGAGCCTTTGTTTGGCTTCATTTAGAGAAAGCAGGTATATTTTCTATTTTGCAAAGTACCTGGTTGCTTTATTTCTGATTTGTTGTGTAGCCTAATCCTCCATTTATCTTACTAATTTGTTTCTGACTAATTTTTTAATAGCCTGTTGGGTACCATGTCCACTTCTGTAATCAATGTATGATTTATTGTTGTTCATTCTCTAGTGTAGTATCCAATTTAATTAAATGAGACTGACTGTTTTCATTAGTTGTGGTAGCTATTTAATTCTTAATTTCACCATAACTCCTGGATGTAAGCTTCTGGGGATTTATTTCTTACTTATTTCTTCATGTCTTTATTCTCGGTACAAGTTTGTAATGTTTATGCAAAGCTCTATGCTTGTAGGGAAATTTTTATTAAATTATCTTCTGAAGTTTTAAGGGATTGCTGTTTTTAAAGATTGTGTGCTGGGAACTCTAAAATAAAACGTCCTTTCAGGCTGTGAATGGATATTGCATGCCTTGGACTTTTTTTGTGTCTCCAGGTATGTCTGAGGTAGAGCAAAGGTCAAATGTTAACCATCTCCTCAAGTTACGTTTCAGATTAAGAAGACATGAATGTCAGGAATTTGCAGGATTGAGTTTAGTGAGGCTGGTAATGTCAAAGTATTAGCTGAAAAAGTGAGGAGGGGAAGAAGGGAATGTGGCAGGAGGGAGGGGGGTATTTTGCAGATACTTAAATGCACTTCACTCAGGGGAGATGATGTGTTAACATGGGATCTCAGAACTGGTGGTGTTGGGGTGAAAAAGTGTGTTGTGTGTATTTTGCTTTTAAATTAAAAGACAGTTTGACTACTTGTGGAATGGTTTGGTTTTGAACAAAATTAGCATTTGCTGCTGTTCGGATTTTTTTTTTTTTTTTTTTGTTCTTACTATTTGTGAAATGTTTGAACACCTCTGAAAGTCTGTGGAAGTGTGATCATGTGGTGTTTTTTTTTTTTTTTTTTTTTTTTTTTTTTTTTTTTTTTTTTTAATTGGGAAGCTTTGCAAGAATGTGCTTATTTTCTGCTTAAATGTATTTGCTGCTTACAATTTTAATAAGTTCATAGATGAGTCTTTTTACTTTCAAGACCAGTCCTCTTCAAAAGATCGAGCTGTCTTTGAAAGGTGGATTTGTAGAAAGCCATTTATCTCCAGAAGGCTTTTGTCATTGTTCAGAACATAATCCTGTCCTCTAAATATTTAATCTAGTAGTCAGAGTGTTTTGTACACAGTTGGATTGAATTCCTTAATTTTTGGGGAATGCTGAACTTGAAAATGATGTTTGAGTCAGTTCTTGTTGAAATATAAGTAGATACCTGCTGTTGTAATTAACTGACCCAGGACTTGAAGAACTTGCCAAGAATTCACTTCACATAGTCATGATGCATTTAAACTTGCTACCGTGTTGGAGCAGTTCACTCATTGTGGGTATGTCATGATGCAACAGCACCGAAACCTGGACAAAAGTTAACAAGAGGGAACAATTTCCACTCAACTGTTACAAAGCATTTGGAAAGAGAACCACAAAGCTAAGTGAAGACTTGAGAATTTTTGTTTTAATGTTTAGTGTCGTTTTGCTACAAGATACTTAAATGGGCCTGTAATGAGGCACAAGGAATTGTTTTGGCTGCTTACCCATTTCAGACATTTGGCGGCTGCCTGTTTCATCCCCATAAAAAGTCCTTTGATTTGTTGTCTCTTGACAGTAAATCGCATGAGGAAAGGGTGTGGAGCTTGTACACAGCAAATCTCTGTGCTGTTTCTACTGGTAGAATACTGTACCAGAATGGGCACATCATTTCCAGATGCTAATGTCTGGTAGGAGGACTAAATGTAGTTTGTTTTGAGACATGAATAAAATTAAAATATACTCAGGGATGTGCTTCAGCTTAATTTGAAGGAAGCCTTAATTTCCAAGTCAAATTTACTGATTTTGTTTATGCTACTATGAATTGGCCAGAAAATTTCATTATTTTTGTGTTTGGTTCCTGATTTTGCTCAAACATCAATTTCCAGCATTGCCTTTGTCACTGCTGACAAAGCCACTGCTTGCTATAGATATTGATTGGAAGTTTACTTGATTTCATCCAATAGCCCTTTCATATCAAAGGGGGAAGGTTGGGGAATCCTCTTGAGAAGGTACTTTATAATGCAGTCAAAAGCCACATCTGTGTATCCTTTAGCTTCTCACTGAGATCATGCAGCAATACACAAGGAATAGGATCTGCAAAGTCTCTATGTGACAAACAGACATATTGTTTCTTATCTTAGAGAAGAACAGGGCTTTTGTGGTTGGTTTTCCTTTGCACCTTTTAATCCATGAGTCCCATTTCTTCTTTTCCTTAGAGAGAAAGTTGCCACTCTCAGTAGAAATAAAACTACAAATTCCATAATGAAAGGCCAAAAAAAAGAAGTGATCCAACTATGCAGCAGAAGGAAATGGAATGTAAGTGAATGCACTGAGAGAAAGGAGCAGAAAATAATTCATGGAAGGGAGAGAGATTTCTGATCTTGCCAATTTTGATTTGATTTCAGTCAAGTATCAGATCACAAATCCATTAGAAGCTGACCTTTATTGGATTTGGTGCCTTTGCTCAATATATAGTCTTTATCATATAGTGTATGATGTGAGTTGTGGCTTTACTGTGTATCTGTTTATGTAGCCAGTAGAGTAAGAGTTGGAACAGTGAAGCAGGAAAGGTACATTTGGATAGGGCAGCTCACTTTTTGGGCATGGGTAATTCTAGCAAATATTACAGGAAGAAGAAGTGAACTTCTATCCAGAAGAATGTGTACATTCTGAACAGTCCATCTTTCTTCATTCCCGTAATGAATAATAGAGAATCAGTTGGCTGTTTCAAAACCATAAGCTTTGGCTTTTAAAAGATTTTCCTTTGTATATTTTAGGAGAGCTTTTTAAATGCATCTGATTACTTGTTTGTATGGACCATTTTTTAGCAAATTGTTTGCTCCTGCATATTTTTTTAGATGCATCTTTGGACTTGTGCCCGAATGCTTCTTTACACTTGAGCTTTGAATTACAGAACATTTTGCCTGAATCATCTCAAAAAGGCAGTATTGATCTTATTGCCCAAAGGCAAGAAAAATTAAAGCCAAATGGACCCTGAGATTTCCACTTCGGGGGGAAATGGGTGGCAGGGCATGAAAGATAAATCAAACAGCTCTTCTGGCTCTGTAAATGCACAGAAATGTTGATTGGAGGAGGCCTTTGGAGGTGTCAGAGCAATACTTTGAGCAGCCCTGGATCAGATCAGCCTTAGTTTTGTCTTACTCAAGCTTGAAAGCCTCTAAGGCTGTGTCTCCAACTGTCTCTGAGTAACCTGACCCAGTGCTGTGCTGCTGCTCTCTTACTGAAATATTCCTCCTAGTGTCCAGTTGGTGCTTTTTGTACCCTTTGCTTTATCATCTGCTGCTTCTGAGAACAGCCTGGCTCCCATCATCTCTTCAGATAGTCTGAGGTTGCTATTAAATTACTCCTTGACTTCTTCTGTAGCATGCTGAACAAGCCCTTCTTCTTCATCATGTGCTCTTGCTCTAAAAACCCTCTCTAGTTTATTTTCCTGCTGTTTACTTTATTTCCTATTTTCAGAAATTGCTCTGATTTTGTACTTTAATCATCTTTAAATAAGAGTAAAGGGAAATAAATAAGAGTAAATAACAGTAGGAGTATAAAGCATTTCTTTTTGTTGGTTTTCTTAGTCCTTGTTGTAAGTGAGCTGAAGCATACCTGAGAAGAGTGTCTTTTTATTGGTTCTCCTTGCTGGAGTTACTGGTCATCAGACCCATATCAGAGGGAGTGTGGGGTGTTTCTTTTTTATTAAAGAATAAGAAACAAAGAAAGAATTACCTATTTCTCAAGGTAACTTCCTCAGAAGCTAGTAAAAGTTTACATTTTTCTCAGATCCTTTTCTTTCCATATGTTTCAGGGGCCTAGGCACTTTAATTCAACTGTTCTTTCAAAAAATGAAATCAATATGGATCCACAAATGATACACCCAATGCAGTAATTTTAAGTAGGAAATATTTTTTAGCTTGTTCCTCCTTCTTTAAACTGAAGCATTTTAGTTGCAACCAGAAGTATTTCTAGTTACAAAAATACTCAGTGCTGATTTGGATAGATATGTATTCTCATAGTATTTTAAAAAATTCTGGTATTGCTTACAAGAGCCACTTGGACACTCATGATCTTGGCAAATTATGGAATGCACATACAAATGTATCTGTTCTCTAGTTACAGATAGTTTAAATTTGAATCAGAAAATAGCACTGTTTATTCTGACTAGTAGAAAAATTTAACTTTTCAAATCTATCCCCATATCTTAATCATCTGATGGTGCTTGTTTTTATAAAAGCAATGTGCTGCCTTTGTGCTGATAAAAAAGTGCTTACTCCACTATTGTAAGAAGAATATATGTTCTTTTTAAGTTTTAAGGTATGTTTAGTGTTTTTTTTACAGGATGGTTTTGAAAGCTAAATGATACTACTGTTTTGTGAATAACTTAGCTTTGTGTTTTTAAGAATGGTATTTTATTTCCTTGGTTTCCATTCAGAAAACCAAATTCTAAATTGTCTGTCCAATGAAATTTATTGGGTTTTTGAAGCTTCCCTTAATGGGCAATATGAATGTATCGTCAGATACATACTTTTTGGTGATGAAGTTCTTCTTTGTTCCTAGGTTAAAAATGAGTTTCATCCTTTGATTTGACTCTTTAGTTGGGCTGTTATTAAACTTGGACGTGGGCAATGCAAAAATAAGCTCTCTTCTTGCTTTGTTGATCAGAATGCTGTGGAATAGCTGGTTTGTGAATAAAGTGCTTGATTTAGTTGTGGAGCCCAAATCTGAGCAAGTGTGAGGAAAGCACAAAATAATTTTGTCACTTTAATACTGGTTCGTATTATGCTTTTATTTGTCTATAAAATACTCCAGGGAACAAGAGCTGACTTTTGAGATGCTTAAAAGATTTTTCTTTTGACAAATTTTCAAGGGTCATATTTGAATTGTCTCTGTCTTCCAGTAGTGGATAACTATGATAATCTAAAATTTACAGATGCGATAAAGCTTATTACTAATTATAACGTTAGAGTGGTCATAAAGTCCATTTGATTTTATTGTTGTCTCCTCCAGTAAGGCTAAATAGCATGTTCTTCTCCCCTCAACTCTTTTTCTTCCTTCATGACTTCTATGTAAGATATGTAGTTTAATTTCTTAAGTATTTTGCTATTAAAATAAAGGTCGTGTGAAAATCCCCGGGAATCGGCTGTTTCCCAAGAATGTGACTCCTGAAAGATGGGTCTGTTGTAACACGCTGTTCTGCAGCCATGACGGGCTGCATGTCAGAGCAAATTAGAGCACAGCTTATTCAGTCTCCTGCTACATCACAGGAGTCGGGATTTTGAATACCCATTACTCCTTATTCTTCAGACTTCATTAATAGTTTTGGACCATAAGTAAAGTTCTAGGTCACTGGCCCTTTCCCCGTTTGTGTTAGCGGACCCCTTTTTAAGTCTACTGGAATGTGAGGAATGAAGTTTTACTTCCCTGTTTGGGAACTCCTAATTTTTGCCAGTTGTATGATTACTTCAAGCTTCTGCATTGCTTTAAGGGATAAAAGAGTATCACTAATTTATTTACTATGAATAATCAGAATTTACAACACAAAGAAATGACATTTAAGCATTAGCCTTTGAGGAAGCTAATTATCATGTATATGAAGATTCCCTAGAAGATGGGAATTGAATGCTGAGAAGCCTTGTTTTAATGACACTGGTTTAAATTTCTTTTTTTATGTTAAGGCCTCTCTTTATTCTGATGCCCTACTCATAAGCTGAACAGAAAAGTGAGATTTGAGTGAACAACTAGGAAATTATTTTAAGCAAGCATGTTTCAAATCATATTAAAAAAAAATCAGGAGCCGAATTTCAAATTAAGATGTACAATTTTATTCTTTAATGTAAAATTTTCTTTTGAAATGTCAGTTTAAAAGTAGCAGCTTCAAATATTGTAGGATTTTGCAAAGTTACATTCCGTAGTAGTTTTGAGAAGTACAAACAAGTTTAACTTGGTGTAGAAACTATATTGCAATCAGTATTTTTTTGCTTCCCCAAAAGTCCCTCACATTATCTTATTAAAACGGACTTTGCATGTTGATGGTTGTGGTTTTTCAAGGAAAGGGATCAGGAGGAGTGAGAATGTTCTCTTTTGTGTGTGTGTGTGTGTGTGTGACTGTATCCAAGTTACTATCCGTAACCCAGGTTTTGTTCTGCGGCAAACTCGTTTAAATCCTCCTAGGAATGCACAATATCCTTGCCAAAGGGTTTCACCAAGCAATTGAATGCTGTGTTTCAAAATAGGCATTCTTTGCAAATACTTCTATTAAAATTTTTGTCTTTAAGAATAGACCGTAGCAGTGCATGTGCTTTGCGGTGAATAGAGGTGAATGTTTAGTCTGTGCTGTTGAATAATTAAAAGTTCAGCATGGGTAGCTTTGCCAGGAGTGTTGCTCACTGGAGGGTGAGCATATGAAGAAAACCACAAATTAAAGCACTGTAGGAGTGTAATAAATAATACAAACTATTGGATTGACTAAAAAGAAAAACAAAAAATGACAATTCTTGTCTCTTTTTTTTTTAAAGTTATGTATCAAAGCCAGCAGAGTCAGATATATTCTCAGTGTTTCCAACACTTGGCTCCACACACAGATAAACTCTCAAACAGTAGTTTTCAGATCTTTCAGATCTTTCCTCTGGAAGTGTACAGCAGCATCTCTTACTGAGAACTGTGACCACTGCAGATTGGGTCAGACCTGTCCTGCTGTCAGTGGAACCTGCATTTATCTGCCAGAGAAGATCCTCAAGGGGCCAACTGCTTTTGACTTGGGGTTATGGTCAGTCATCAGCCGTGGCAGGGTTAGTACTGGGTTCAGTGCCTCTTGTGTGCCTATCTCACTTAAGGCAGAGTTACTGATAGTGGGTGTGCTGTTAGCCCATACAGTGGGAAATAAGGGGGTTGTTTCAAGCAGTGGGTTTGGATACTTTAAAAGAATGTTTTCAGTTTCAAGGTCTGGTAGCACGGCCATGGCCAAATGCTACATTTCATTTGGAGGACCCATCTGACTTAGATGTGCAATTCTTTGCCTCAACAATTATTTAGTCATAATGTAAGTCATGTTGTTGTGTCTTTCTGGTTAGATTGATATTACTATGCTACATTGATGAGCACTTGCCATTAGGAGTATGTGTTGAAGAACTATTTCTGTTCTCTGCCCAGTGGAAACAAGTGTGAGTATTCACATTAAAAAGGGAGTTGGTTAATCTCCAGTAAGGATAAACATTTGAAAATGATCATGTCCAGACAACTTGCTCTCAAAGCAGTTATCCAAAGTAGTCTCTGGTCTGGTAATACTGATTTCTAAGAAACCTTGGAATATTGGAGAAGTTTTCAGAGAATTTGAGTATAAAATTATGATTATAACTACAAAAACAATTCTAGGTTCATACATCTAGATCAGCAGATGTTTGCTAGATAGGAGTCAGTTCCAAGTAAATTAGTGAGAGATCTATTTTACTTAATTTTCTTGACTAATGAACAGGCCGTGTAATTTAGCAGATCTTTTTTTCCTAATATTTTAACTGAGACCATCACAAAATTGTCGTGTAGTTACCTTGTAAAAATCTTGAATACTGAATTTAATACTCTGGTGCAGTCAGTTGAATAAGGTCAAGAAGGGAAAAATTTAGGAACTCATATTCTGTGCTTTAAAAAAAAGAGCCTGTAATCAAAGTGACGTAAGAGCAGTTACCCTCGTTCAGGGGAAACACTCTAGAAACACTCTAACAATCTTTCTTGGGAGGGATGAGTGGGAATGTCTTTAAAAGCAAAGCAGGTGTGGAACAGCTTTTTTAATTTCCTTTATTTTTTTTGACTGTTACCTTCTCAGATTTAAACTATATTCTGCTTAGGGGAATTCCTGATATGTACCTATGTCTTCTGATGAAGAGCCAGTGTGCTGCAATCTGTGACAGCAGAATTGCCCTCCTGCTTATGCTTGTTTCTCCCAGTTTGCTGTGCAACTGCAGGTGGTTTCTGTGGGATGTATGCATGAAGGTTGGTGAGGATAAATGTGTTCCTGGTACAGTTTGTTAACTTTATTTGTTGTTTCTGTTGCCACTGCAACTCCTCCTGCAAAGAGTTTACTGTTAAAAACTCCTGGAAAATAAGGCTGCAGGGAGCCTTGAAGAACTGTCTAGTTTGTCATCTTGTCCCAAGAGCATTCTTACACCTGTATTATTCCTGATATTTATTTTCCATTGATGTGTACTTTAAAATCTCCAGTGATGACGATTGTTTTTCTAGGCAAACTGCTCTATGCTCCTTTTTTGGATGTGACTTTTTGTATATTGTTGGGGTTTTTTTCTGTAATGTACTTTTCTTGTGACAAAATCTTACTGGGTTGAATGAAATGCCTAAGTGAATCAGTCTGCATCCTATTTGCAAGGTGCGTTTTTGTTTTCACTAACCCAGTTGGTTGTTTACAATGTGAGCTGAGATTTTGGAAGAAAACTTTTCTTACAGCATTTTTGTATCAGTAGTGAATGACTGTGAAAGCCTTTGTGGCTGCTTGGTATGAGAATGCATAGATGCACCTGTGTCTTGCTTCCTTCTCCACAGTTTGGAAACAGTCTTCAAACACAAACCATAAATAGAAAAGGAGCTACAGAAGAGACTGAGAGCCTTTCATTATCCTAACTCCATTTAATAAGATACTGCATTTTGCAGAAATAAAGATGGCCAGAAAAATCCTAGGCCCCTCTTATATTCCAGGCATAAACTACTGCAGCTAAATTATCATTACCTTTTTTAATGTTTACAATCTATGTCGTAAGTACAGTTAAAAAAAGGCCATAGGAATGTGTATGTGTACAAAGCTCTACTTATAAAAAGGAATTCCCTGTTAAAAAATGTGGAATTTTTTTTCTTAAAGCAGAAATAAGAGAATACTAAATCCTAGCAGTGTAGGGCATAGTGCAGTACCTGTGTTACGATCCTTTGTGGTCTTGTTTTTAATGGATATTTTTTCCTAAAATGACTTGCATATGTTAGCATGAGTCACTAATGTGAGGTATGCTATGTACACAAAGTATACATATTTTAATGTGTTTTTTGTATATTTTGCCAAGAGAGGGGGTAATTCATTACAAATTTCACATGGAGTTAGGCCAGGTCCTTGTGCTGTCAGCTGTGTTTGTGCACCTGTTGTAATAGCAGGGCAAATGGCAGGTCTCAAGATCGGCGTTTTTGGGACTAATTGAACTCATTTACAATGGGATCAGTTCCTGTACAGGTAAATATGCCAAGACAGAAGGATGGGCAGTGCAGGCATCAGGATGAACAGAAGATGAGGCTGGGCTGTTTGACCAGGCTGTAGGTATTTCTGACTTCATGCCGTTTGTGTTGGATAAGGCAGGTTAAGTCCAGCTTGTTCTTGTCTCTCCATTCTGCTAATTTATATTTTTGTTGCAGTTTTTTTTTTTTTTTTCAGTTGCAGTGGCCCTGCTGCAAGTAGAGCCAAGAAGAACATGTGAAAAGGGGTGTGTTAATCCAGTCTTTGACTCTTGATGGGCTTTTTACCTAAGGAACATTAACACAGGACTGCTATGCCATGATGTGGCATGGTGGTGACACTTCAGTGGTTGGATGGATGAGCTCTGGAGCTCTGTAGTAGTCCTCCTTTTTCAACTTACAGTAATAGCAGCTGTGCAGGTTACGAGGGAAACTGTTCTGTAGCACATACAGCCTGCAGGTTCAAGAAGTCACCTGGGCCTTGTGTTGGAGCTTTGAAGTCTGAATCAGTAGTCTGTTTCCCTCTAAAAATACATGGTGTTTAGTATTATTAGGGACACTATTTATATCCCAAAATAGTTAATAATGTTAAATGTTAGGATGTGCTTTTAGATGAATTTCTGTTGAACCCCTGTTTCTCTGGTTTGAATTGCTAAGGTTTTAATTTTTGAGACTTTATCCTTTTCCATGTCCAGACTGCCTTAGATCCTTGCTTTTACCTGACTTGCCTGTGCTGATCCTGGCACACGTTTGACCCTGTAGTTAGCTAGACCAAGGTGTACAAAGTACTGTTCACTTTTCATAGAGGTTCACTTTTCACCTTTCTGCTTGGAAGTGACCCTGATGCAATTTGCCAGTGTCAGCAGAGGGGATGCAGAGGACTGGTAGATGCCCTTGGGCAGTAGCAGAAAAGAGGGAGAGTTAGAGTATAGCTGGACAGTTGCTGATTCTAACTGTTGTGGAACCTTAGCCCTTGTCCATTGAGTTGTTAAATTTCTTAGGAATCTTGGGTGAGGGAGAAGTCTTGTTTTCTTGGCTGGGAAAAGCAGTTGCAGGGGGACATGAAAATAAAATATAGGAAGTTGAAATAAAATCAAAGCAATGCAGAGTTATTTCAGTGTTGAAATAAAGTTTGGCTCAATTTTAGGGTGAAGGTTCAGTTCTGATTGTATCTAGAGTAGTTTGCTTTCTTTAAATTGTCTAGTGCCCTCACACAGTTAGTCATGGATATGCAAAGAAACTTCGTGTTTCTACATTATTTTAATATTGTTTATGATAGTTCAGGATTCCTTGCTCTTCCAGATCTACAGCCAAGAATCGTCGCAGGGAAGGGAAAGAGTTTTAAATATTTACTGAACAGAAAGCTGTATATATAAGGCCTTCTGCTAGTTTTTGTTTCGTTTAGTGCAGGTGCTAAAAGGTTAATGGCTACCCTATCACATCTATTGTATCAAGAGATTCTTTTCTAACCTAAAGCAATGTTAATTTCCATTTAAGGAAGAATGTCTGCAGGAGCCAGTGGTATTTACTAACTGCGCCTGTAAAAACATTCCTTTTCACCCTCAGATGCTCACTCAGCCTTCTGTTTTCCAAGCGACCTTATTACAGGCTTTCGCTTGTAGTCTGGGAAATTAAAAGCATGTTTTAATAACGTGAACAGCAAAATCCTCATTCCTGACTCCTCCTCGGATGCTTCTTTACTTGCTTCCCTCTGGTTTGGATTGGACTATAAGTGTAGCTGTGGCTGGGGGGTTTTATTTTGTTGCTTTTGTGTGTGTGTGTCCTCCTGTTAACAACATGAAGATCCCTACTGGAGCATCAATTTATATTTGGAAGGGTTTTTTTGTCATTAAGATTCTTTAAATCAAGGGGGAAAAGTCTGGTTTTCACTGTTATTTGGCTGTGATAGGTAATTATATGAGACAAATTGAATGGAATCCCTTTTCTAGTGCTGTCAACTCATGTGAATTCCTCTCCTTGTCCTCTTTGGTCAGAGTGACAGGCTGTCAGGCTGGACACAGCAATGGCTCAGGGCTGCTCCATGGTAACGGAATGAATGCTTCTACCTACAGGATGCATGTAATTGTTTACCTTGCTTTCACTGAGGAATGGTAAAGCTTGAATTACCTTGTGTTTACCACAGTTTGGTCTACAGAAAACAACACATGTGAACAGTTACCATGGCAAACATGATGCCTGTTAATTTTGCATCAGTCTTAACCTTAACCTCATGCTTTCATGACACTCAGTAGAAGGGGAGGAAGGGGTTTAGCCCTTCTGTTCTGTGCCTCAGCAAGGAAGACCCTTGCCAGTGCTTTGAGTCTGGAGCACAGAGCAAATCCATGTCACCTTGTAGCAAAGTTTCCCAGTCACCAGTAATGAGCAAATATCTGAGTATTTCAGAAGAGAGGACTTCACCCAATATTCCTTTTGCAGTTTTGCAGTTGAAAAATGCATGTTCCAGTTGATGTTATGAATCAAGATACTAAATGCTTTATGAGCTGAAATCTTATTTATTTGCTTGAGCTGTCTGGTCTCAGGCTCTTTGCTTGAGCTGTCGATCATGTCTAGATGGGGTGACATACAAGTAATTGATTGCTCAAGACCCAAGGCTTATGCTATATTGTATGCAAGTAACTCTATAGCTAAAAAAACCCCCAACTTTACCAGTCACTCAACAATCAAAATAACATAATGGAAAATTGCCTTTTTTGTATAAATTCTGCATTTGTGTATATAAACTTTTATTTATCCAGCATTTTCCGTGCTTTATTAACTCATGCTTTGTTCTGGTTTGATTTCTTGTAGGAATAGCATTGCTCTCTTATGGAATGAATTACAGTAGTGTAAGGTTCCAGTGGGTGAAGTTGTTTTGAACCAACTGCATGACATGACTCATTCCTCCCATTATGATCCTGTTCTAGGATTTCCTCACACCTGGATGGATTTGGTTTTATGTCTATGCATGTTGTTCTGTCTGAGGTCATCATATTCAAATGCTACTTTTGTACTAAGGTACTTGAACTTGCTGGCACTGTTTAGTGTGCACATGAAATACTCTTTAGTGGCAAAACCTTGTTTGGCAAGCCTATTTGCATGTTCCCACCCTGAAGTCCTAGTTTTTCTTACCTACTGGAAGTGGAGTGTGCCCAGCTCTGTCTTAGACCTTCATATTAATCAAAAAATTAAAATATTTGGATGCATGTTGTGGAGAAAATTAGGCAGCCCGCTTTGACAGTGATAGAAAGACCACGAAAAATAAGTACCTTGTGTAGTTTTGGTTCTCAGACCAGTGGAAACAGATGTGTCCTTTGCTTGCTTGCTTATTTTTGCTGCTGTAATATCTGTTTACTTGAGTAGCTCCCTCTCACCAGGCATCAGCTACATGTTCTTTCTGTGAGCCTTTCCCACAGCTTTTTCTGTCTCCCACGCTTTCTCCTCCTCACTCCCAAGTCAATACCATAGTTCCCTTAGTTCCTCACAGAGCTGTTGAATGGGAAGAGTCAAACACCTGCTGAGCCGGCTCAGGGCTGTATACAGTGCTGACTGCTTAGGTGGAAGGGTAACTGCCTCTTTTGTCTAGTCCTTGAATTACTGTGGCAACTAATCTGCATATTTCACTTGTAGCATACTTGAGTTAACCCCCTCACAACTTTCATGTCTTAAAGAATCTAAGTATTGATTACTGTCAGAAACACAACACGCACACACCTGCCAGCACTAGTGACTTCCAAAAGGTACGGGTACAAAAGAGCTTTGATTTCTGAATGCCATTTCCATAAGAAGCAAGGATACAAGTGGAGGTAACAGCATACTCTTAGGCTGTTAGCATGTGAGATTGCACTATGAGAACCTGGACTGGATTTCCATCATGATCCTTGGGCATGGATATATTTATTTAAAAAGTGCTGGCGATGCTCCCAAGGAAGAGGACTTCCCTCCAAACACAGAGCTAAAGAGTGATTTTGGAAGTCTAGGCTGGGAAACGCTTCACAGAATTGTCACTAGGATTAATTTGTAGGTACAAGGTGTTCCCCCAAGAAATAGTTAAATTATTGACTTCAGCAACAACTTTAAACTTTTTTGATCTTACCTGGTTAAATCTGTCCTAGGGAGGCTTCAGTACCAGTGCTGATACTAAAGTGCTTTTCTGCTTGCATGGTTTTGATCATTGCTGTCTATTCCTGACAGCAGTCCTGACTGAGTCTGTCAAAAGTGCTTGTTTATTGCCTTGGAAATCAAACTTTTTTTTTTTTTTTTTTTTTTTTTTTTCATCTAGATAAGTGCCTATCCTATTTGAAGTGCTTTTTCAGTACTACTTTTCCCTTTCTGCCCCACGGCTGAATGTATATGCCATCTCTGTCTGGTTAGTACACTTACTTGTATTAGCACTCAAAAGAAGCATCTGGGAGAGGAGAAAATTGATGGATATTTTTATCAGTTTTTCTGTAGATTGAGAAGATCTCACTCTCGAATGAGAAGTGTAGTACAACTCTCAAAAAAGTATTGTGCCGAAGTTTTCTTTTCCCTTGGGGTTTGATTCTGAGTCTGTTGTCCCGGCTTGCCTGTGCTCAGTTGGTTTTCATCAGCCATTTTGCCTTTGTTTAGTTTGACCAATCCCACACCCACTGTATGCAAACATTGAAAGAGATTGAGTGAGTAGAATAAGAAAAATGACAACTAGCCTATTAGGTAAGAGAGCAGAATCCTATGGAGTGACTGCATAAAAAAATAAAAAATTAAATGGAACTTGATATTCAGACATTATAAATGGCTACAAACTGCATGCTTTAGCAAACAGGACAGTTAGAAATACAGTTCTACTGATTAACCTGTTTGGTCTCCTTTGAGAACATTCTTCAAGTACTGATCTCATCTTTATTTCTCTTCAGAAGCACCATAGATGCACTGGGAGAAAGAACATTCTTCTGTGTTATATGGTCGCATTAAAAGGAATAATTCTGTTTTGAAAATAGCATGCTAATCTTCACCAAGATTGTTTTTCTTCCCTGTTTCTGTGGCTTTAAAGAGAAGGGTGCTCAATCTGTGTGGTCTTTTGCTACATGACAATACATCTTTCTCTCATTTGGAGCACTGTTTCTGTTTGCTAACTTTTGCTATAAATACATGGCAGTGAAAGTCAAAGTGATGGTTTTTACAGACATTTTTACTCCATTATCTGTTGTTTGAGTGGCTTTTGTTCAGCTGTTGATGCTCTCAAATACCAACATCTTCTAAAATCTTACCTAATACAGGAGCAAGTTTAACAGAAAAAATAGTGTTGGTGGACATCAAGTGTGTAAATGATTGCTTGTTTTCTATACATCCAGGAAGAATTCTCTCTTCTGCTCTTGCAGTCTGTGGTTGTTGTTTCCTAACATCTGTGGCATGATGCAAACTGATAAATATTTATTCTGTGAACAGTGCAAATATGTTTAACAGGTCTCTCTTTTCCTCCCTGGCCGAACCAGGCAAACTTTGTTTCACCAAATTTCTTCTGCTCAACCACTGGTTTGCCATCTTTGTTTCAGATAGGATATGTCATTTCAGAATGTTAATTAGAAGGTTAACGAGACTGGTTTGGTGACTGGCTCCACTTCTCTGTGAGACTGGGACCACTTCTATAACTTTTAGATTCATATGTTCAACGCTATTAGTGATTTCTGTGTACAGAATGTAGTTTTTATTGACTCTACACCAGATGTCCCCCATCAGCAGAGCAGGAAAAAGACGTTACTATCAAAGTAGAAGTAAGGAGCAGTGTGCAAAATTGGAATGAGGAATGGGATGTTTGTTTTCACTCTTAGTACACAGAGGTGTCCTATATAAGGACCCTCTAGTTCTGAAAGTAAGATCATACCAACACCATTAGGAGGATTTGGCTGCTTTTTTCCTAGACGCTTTATTTGATATTGATTTACATTTTCTTTTTAAGAGAATGGGATTGGGATTTCTTCTGGATGAGTCATGATTATATTCATATAATAACCTCCCCATGGAACAGATGTAAGCAGTTGGATGTCATTGCATAAGGATCCCCAGTCATTGTTGCTGCTTTATACTTCTGTTCTTAGGTGTTGATCAGTCAGAAGGGCTCTAAAATGCTAAAAGTGACTTCAGCCTTAAATAGTGCTTCATTCTGATAGTTTGCCAATCCATAATTTTTGTGATGTCTCTCCCTTTTCTAGAAAGATTTTAATAATGCTAGATAGCTTGTCTTCTGCAAGACAAGTTTTTTGTATTCCTGGAATTTTACTCTGTGACTTTAATACCATGTACTAAGTAGTTAAATTAAGCATATCCACCAATCACTCTTGACAAGCCTTGTGATAAAGGATTTTTTGGCAATTAGTTTAAGTTAAACATTTGACTTTTGAACTCATTCTTGTGGTATGTTTGAAAACACTGTTGACCAAACAGTGTATTTTGATGAATAACAAACTGCAAACATTGCTAACATTGCTGCTTTTTGTTATTGTAATGAGGGATAATTGACATTCTGGTGTTGATGCAGTTGATGTTTTACATAAAGCTTTAAAAGAATTCAAAATACTTTGTTATTTTGCTCTTAATACAGACAAATATGCTGGGTTTTTTTTTTCCCAGAAACATTTCTAAGAGGATTTTGAGACTTTAAATTGTATGTGCTCTGGAATATAATTGAATATACAAAGTAGGGACTTAGAAATTCTTATTATGGGTGAGAAAAGGATAGAGTTCAAAAAAATGTAAATGTGACTTATAATCAGGAATGCTGTGAGTTTTATAGAGCAAGATGTGCATTTCACTGATCGCTAGGTGATGCTTGTCTTTCAGGATTGCTTTGTTGGCAGCGTGGTCAAGGATGAGTGAATCCTATGGCTGCAGTCAGCTGTGCTCTGGCCCACCTGCTGGGCACTGACCCATGGCTGTCCTGGGGTCTCTTTTGATCTCAGATACCAAAGATTCCTGCCTTTACTCTTCTTCTATGTTAAAATCCACGCTTGTGATATTCCATGGTTGATACTGGACTGCTCCAGTTAGAGATGTAGACTTTTAGAAGTGCACAAAAATCATGAGGATAAGGTGTTGGAGTTCAGTATCCTTTTCTGGACTCTCTTAATGTGAGAATTAAGTCTTTAAAAAAACAAAATCTTTAGTTGGGTAATTGATAAAACTGTTTGTAGGTTTTAGACAGTTCATAGGAATAACATTATCTCTTTTCACCTCTATAGGAATGGTTTTCTACTTGTAAAGAAAAGCACTTCAGCAAGTGAAGTGTGTTGAAAGGCTTGCAGAGTGAAATAGATGAAATTATTCCAATAAAACCAATTTTTCCAATAAAAAGATTTCATTACTCTAAACGTGTTTTACTTAAATATTTTGGGTGCTGTCTGGACAGTGCAATAAAAGTGTGTTACAAATATGATTAATATTAGCGTTTCACAGAGGGAAAGTCATATAATGTTAAAAATCATAGAGGTTTGAGATTTTTGCTTAGTTTTGATGGGAGGCGCTGACAGAGGGATTTGATACTATACAAGCAGGTAGGAAGATGGCATTTAGCTGATATTAAAGTTGTGCATGGTAAAGCAAGGAAGCATTTGATTGAGTTGCAGTAAGAAGAGTGATTATAGCGAAATCATGTGTAAAATAGTTGTCTTTTATTTGCAGTAATTTTCCAGGTTTTCCTGAATGGTCAGCCAAGGGAAAGATAATGTTGAATCCCAAAATGTGTGTTGCAGTAGTTAATTGCCTGGATAAGTTTTTTTCAGCATTAAAAGCAATTCTTATATCTTGTCTTGTATTTCTACTGCGGAAGCTTTTAGAAAATACTTTTACTTAATAGAAACCTTTGCAGTTTTACAGTGTCTTGCAATGAAGTTGATAGTGCACTTCCAACTTTTTCTCAGCATGGGAAATATCCGTATGGTAAAATTGATTTTTTTTTTTAAAGTGCCTTTTTAAATTATTCATCATTTCAGGGAAATGGGAAGATGCCTTGATTTGTTTCGTCTTCTATATTATTACCATGGTTGAGCTAAGAAAGCCCATCAAGATAACCAATGGTGCTTGTGATGCAGAGTTTCTGTTTATTGCCCAACATGAAGCTGAACATGGGGTTTTACTGAGAGTACATATCTGCTTGCACATCTTGCTGTACTGGTTCAATATGGTATTATCTCAAGTGCTCATCATTTTCAAAAAGCTGATGTAGCACAACCATTCCTGGAGTTCTGCAAAATAAATAGTTTGAATGGGCTTGTATCTGGTCCAGGCAGAATCAACTGAGCAAATTAAAAGTGCTGAAACTAACCTGACTGACCTTTCATGAAATAAACTGGGAAGCCCTCAGTTATGTGCTTGGCCAGCAGAACTCCAAGGCAGAAGCAGGTTGGTGCAGGAAGAGGGATGGGAACGGGGATGTTTTGACTCAGCACGGTTTCTTGTGGGAGAGCAGCTTGTGTGTGCTCATGAGCTGATCTGCAGAGGACAGGAATATTGCTTCTTTCCTGAGAAAACACAGCCCTTCCCCAGCTTTTGCTTGTTCTTAGCAATGCACAAATAATTTGTAGGAAGCACACCAGTGAATCATTAGAAGTGTTCTTCATACAATGTCTCCTTGAACTGGAAGTGGTGTGCTGGAATGTGGGGATATCTTTGTGGCAGTTTCTTTCCTCGGTCTGATTCTTTTTGAAAGCATCTTTTCTGCTTGTATTTTCCATACTAGAGGTTTACAGAAAAATGTTTATACTACAGCTTCAAACATTTACTGAAATCCTAGAAAACCTAAAGAATTTCTGTGGATTGCTTATATTAACATCAGATGTGGGAATGTCACATTGAATATCTGCTATACAAAACTCAGATGATTTGAATGAAAAATAAGAATCTGAAATGGTATGTGCCTAGTGGCAAAATAAAAAAGCAGAGGAAAGGGAATGGACAGAGAAAATTATATAATGGCTCAGAATTACACCTCGGTGGTTACAAGTCCATTTCTCTTCTGTGCTGACAGGGAAAGTAATTGCTGTACTTACGTCTTTTTCAATGATATGAAACTAGTTTTTACACCAAAGTGCAATATTTGAGAGAGCCTGCAACGTGAGCAGAACACTCATCCAGCTGATTGAAATGTCTTGTGGGCTGAGGCAGTTTCAGCTGCAGGGCAGTTTGAAAAAACCCAGTTTTTAAAGTGTCTAACAACATTTTGAACATTGTTAATTTTTTCAATAATAATGTATCAACCTTCACCCAAAAACTGAAATGTGGTTTTACTGATTTTTATTACTTTAAAAGTCAGCTAAGAACATAAATAGCAATAATGCTAGCAATCAATAACTGAAGATGAAGTGCATAAGCAGGATATTTTTAATAAGAAAGCTTATTTTGTCATGAGTCAAAATAAGTGCATTTCTTTTTTAAGGCTAATGGTTATTGAAGCAAAACTTAATGACTTACTAAAAGGTAGTAAAAGGTTTAAAGTAATGTAGTTGTTACTGTGTTGGTTTGTGCTCAGCCTGCAATTTGTAAACATTGTGTAAATTGGTGTGTCTGCATGTTTGGAAGGGGGAGCATAACCTTTGTGTTTGGGAAACCACAGCCTCTGACAGTGACCACGAATCTGCTTTAGGGCAGGAAGGCACTGGCACCCCTGGCCGGATGTGCCATGTCAGCCGTGGATGGTGAATGTCAACCTGTGCTCGTGACTCTTCCACCTCCTCTCTTACAACTGATAAAACCGTGGTGCTTCTGTGGTTCTAACCACTCAAATTAGTGCTGGCCTCGGCTGGTGTAACACCTGCTGGGTGAAGGGAACTGCAGTGGAGAGCAAGCCCCCAAAGCCATTCAAATAGATGTTATACGCTCTGAATTAGATTTACATAAACTTTTAACCTGCTGTTCTGTGCTTCGGAAGAAGGCCTTTAACCTTGGAAGTATGGATTATTTGGGGTGGTTGAATGCCTTTTGATGGTACTGATTTTCAGGCTTTGGTGATTTTGGACCTTCCTGAGAGGAAAAGAAAGGCTGGGAATGGACATTGCCGGCAAATCCTAACTGAAAATGTTTAGTTTAAAAAATTATGCAGCTAGAACTTTCATACAAGATTTTGTTTCTATTCAAAATTGCTAAAAGAATAGTTAGTTGCTAGGTGTTACTATATTAAAGAAGATTCTTCATTACAGATGTATTTGTATTCAGAGAGAAATATTTCTATGGACTGCTCATTGTCTTTGGAAAGGTTATGAGAAGCATGTATCTGAAGAAGACAATTTGTGGAGAAAGGTACACTTATCTACTCTAGTCACTACTAAGACTTTTTTCTTACAATATTGATATTTGAGCTTAATTTTTCTCCTTAAAGAATGTTTTTCCTTGAAAATACAAAGTTGTTTCCATTCTCTGTCATGACAGCTTGGAGACCAGAAGACCAATCTGGAAATGTTTCTGTTTTTCTAACATAGTGTCATTCTTCGTCTGCATGGCGCTAGTTAAAATTTACATGGTATCTTCTGTGTGCCTCCTAGCTCTTTCTGAACAAGGCTGGCTCTGTAAGAGGTGAAGATCACTCCAGTTCTTGTTGCAGTAGGGCCTTATTATTTCTTATTGTGTCACTTCATAATGGATTAATATGGTAATGGGATAAATTAAGACTTCATGTTATCAAAATTTTTCAGTTTTACAGTTTATAAAAGGCAGAGGGTGTTGATTTAAAGATCATTTCCTAGAATGTGCCGTGACAGTGTTTTTTAAATGCTTTGTTATAAATGGACCTAAAAAAATTACATTTCATATTTGTAATTATTTTATTAGAAAAGACTCATTGGAAGTGTTTTTGAATGTGCAATGATTTAGTCATAGTAACCTTCTAAGTATACCTTTTTTTAGTGATAGGAGCAGGTCTGCATCAGTTGCATTGAAAGGTTGGTTAGAAGTAGACCAGTGAAATTGCATTAGTGTTGCTGTCATGAGCACTTCTGTGGAGAGTTTAAATGGCTTTTATTCAGGTTCACTTGTGGAAACGTACCTTTCTGGTTTGCCAGTTTGCTAGGACTTGTATCACCATAGTGTTTGCTTTGGAGGAGCTGGAGTTAGTTTTTGATACACTAATGCTATTTTCAGCTAGC
Source organism: Zosterops lateralis (assembly GCF_965231275.1). NCBI lineage: Eukaryota > Metazoa > Chordata > Aves > Passeriformes > Zosteropidae > Zosterops > Zosterops lateralis. The sequence goes on from NC_139765.1 coordinate 35,151,705, forward strand.
AAATAACACTGGTTTTATTTTCAAAGATACTGTATCCCAGCATTCTCATTATATACTTTTGACTAGTTTTGTGTCCTTTGTGTAAGATGATGACAGAGATTGTCAAATTATTTCAGATGAAATTCCTAATGCATGAAAAACAAAGTCAGTATTCTGAGGCTCAGATACTGACATTCATCTTTGTTCTCTGCTAGTCCTGTTCTCTGTTCCTCAAGGTACTGTACATTCGTCTAGAAGCTTTTTCTGATGTCTTTAAACTGATTATTTCCCTGTGTTTCTGTAACAAGGTTTCACACATCTCTTGTTATAATGTAGAGTGCTGGCAAAGAGCTTGTGATGTCATGGCCAGATTTTTTTTTAAAAATTTTTTTTTTTTTTTTGAACTTTGTCTGCTTTAAGTTGGTCTTCTAGCCATAAGATTGTGAGGGGTTTTTTTTCTTTCTATAAATATGTGTACATTTAATTAATAGACTGATCTAGACATAGCTGACAACCCAAAGGCAGTGATAGGGATTTTTTTTTTTTTTTTTTTTTTTTTTTACTTGCCTACTTACTTTTCCTGTCTCTGGTCTGACAGCAGTCAATGCTTTAGAAACTTAATCCTCTCAAAGAAATGATTTCAGCAAATCTAGTATGAAACATTTGTATTGAAGAATCAGAATGTTACATATAAGTGTAAACTGTGAGTAATTAATGACTGTCCAAGTAATTTAAAAATCACTGATTTTCAATGGTAAATTTTGAAAGAAAAATGAAAACCAAGGGCACCAAAATTAAAATGGGTGATTGAGACTGACACTTCAACCTCAGCAGGTGCTGCCACTATGTCAAAATAGATCAGCTGTTGAGGGAAGAGTACAATTAACTTTTTTTTTTCTTTTCTGGATTTCTTATGTGGAAAGGTAATATTTTTGCCACGTGCAATCGCATGTGGCAAACAGGGTCATAGAATCATTCCAATGGAACCAACTTCAAGTATAGTCCAAGCTCCTGCTCTTAGCAGGTTTAGCCCTGAACTCACACAACATTGTCTAAACCTTTGTCAAATTGGATCTTGTTTTGATTATTTCTTACTTTTGTGATGAAGAAAAAGCTGTTAGTTGGAAAGAAAAGCACTTAAACATTTAATTAACCTTTCCTGAAATATGAAATTATTATTTGAAAATATTCACTGATACATCAATTTTGTGAAATATGGGAAAAATTAAATATGAAATTAGTTTTTGAAAATATTCACTGATGCATCAATTTTTGTGAAATATAGGAAACATGTGGAGCAACATACAAAGATTGTAACTGGTAACTAAATATTTTTCATTTTAGAGCCTTGATGAGTATGAAGATGATGAAGCAGGGCAGAAGGAACGAAAGAAAGAGGATGCTATTACTCAACAGAACACGATACAAAATGAGAGTTCCAGTGCAGATACCTCTTGCTCATACTTACTCCAGGTGAGATCTTAACATTGTTTATTTTGGCATTTTACTCAGATATAAAACTTGCAGTATTTTCTTCTTTGTATTTCTTACAGTAGATTATACCCTATGTGAAAAAACCCCTAAGGTCCAGTAGTTGACACATTACTGAAAACAGAGTATGAGGTTCCATTCCTCAAACTTAACACTACTGAGACAAAGATTCAGACAACAGAATCTTCTGTTTCTGTAGAGGTCTTGAAGATCATAGTTTTGATGTTCATCATAGAACCTACTATTTAGTAGGGGGAAGAGAGACTGGGACATTCAAGTGAAAAATACTGACAGGTTTAGAATATTCAATTAATTGGAGGTAGACCCATAAATCAGGACACATTTTCCTAATTTATTTTGTCAATTGATTTCTAATTACTGATTCTAGGATTGAAACCAACACACAAATTCCTAGGGTAGCCCTTGCTCTGTGAAACCTTTTCTCCCTTTTTATTGCTGTTGCTCTCCAATCCCATGACCACACTCATTCCTGCAGTTCCCTTCCCCAATATCAAAACACTGCCAATTATGCCCACTACAACCCTCCTTCATATTACCTGTGGTAAATATTCTATCTCTTTCCTGAGTGCCCTAAGTCTCTTTAACCAGTCTTATTTCTCCTTCTGTTACCTAACAGCATGTACAAACTGAGGCCATCCAGCTCTGCCTGTTGACTCCAACAGAGGCAACAGCACATGCCCAGGGAGAAAAACATGCAAACAAACCAAGCACCTGGTGCTCATGGGTAGTGTTCTAAGTATCCATAACTAGAGGTGGCATGGCTGGGTTTGGTGGATCTGGATGCACTTTCCTTCTGAAATTTTGCCTAGTCTTTTATATGCTCGTGGATGCCTTTAATGCTGAGAAGAGCCTGAGACTGAGAAGTCTAAGACTGAATTACTTGGAATGTAAAGATCAGTCTCCTTTTGTTAAAGTTGAATCTGTCATTTTCTGTGTTTCTGTGTGATTTCAGCAAGGTGTCCCAGTGGAAGACATGGGGAGCAACTGCTTCCTCTTTATGTGACTGAGTGCTGCCGAGAGGGGTTGGCTCCTCTCAGCTGCCTATTCCCTAGGCTGAAGAATTCTATATTTTTTGGTTGTTCCTCATACAGGAGTTAATAACATTCTCTACTTTCCAGATGGGCTCTGTTTTGTTTGCTACCCAAAACCAGAACCAATGAAACATTCAGTACAACATACAGTCATGGAGTGGTTTAGTGGCGGGGTTTGTTTTGTTCTCTGTTTCTTTCCTAATAATTCCTGATAGCTGTTTGTCTCTTGAGCATTGAATTTACTGTTTATGTTGTGTATGCCTATTCTAACTTAACATTTTGGAGTTATCTGTGAGTGAGAATAACGAGCTCAGAGGTCAATGCCTGTGTAAATTTAGAAACACGTTCACCTTTTGTTTCAATTATGTACACTATACTTATGTACATTAAATTTAATCTCCTGTTCCTCCTCCCAGGCACTCCCAATAAAGGAGTCCTACGTGTTTTTACAGTTGATCTATATCTTTTCTGTTCTGAATAGCATCTGTGGACATCTCCTCCCCAAATACATGGAAAAGCAAAGGTTTCTGCATAGGTTCCTGTAACACTGTTCTGGTTCCATCCACTGTGAAAGCTGACTATTGGGGTCCACCATTATTGCCCACCTTTTCACCAGTGGTTTATTCACAGGACATTTTCTTGTATTCCAAGAGGAGATTACTTTCTTCAGGAGGTTTTGGGGAGTGCCTTTGAAATGTACTGTGCTGTCAATCAAATTTCTGTCCTGGACATGTTTTTATAACTTAAAAAAAGCTGTATTAGATTTGCAAAGTGCAACTATTCTACAGTGCCTTGGTGACTCTTCCACGTGGAATAATATTAACTTACTTATTCCTTAATTGCTCTAGATTTACTAGCAACACTTTATCCAGTATAAATATCAAGTTTACTGCTCTATAGTTCTGTGTTTAAGAATCTTCTTGAGGATGATGTTTATGTTATGCTGTGGTACTAGGGTGGTTTTAAATGGAAGTTCCATTTGATCTTGAGTAGTTAAGCTATTACATTTTTCAGTAACATCAATAATTTCTTCAAAGCTCAAGGACTAAATAGCTGCCTCATTCTGGCAGGTGACATTTTAAAATTTCCTTTATTAATTTTTTTTTTCACATTCTAACAGTGTTTCTGCTGTCAATGGACCGTTCTCCAGAGAGAATGCTCTGATATGACACTTTTACCATTCTTTTCCATGGTGAACATCAAAAGTATTTTTGCAAAGTGACTGTCTCCTCTGAGTATGCCTTATGTAACCAGATGTGTTGTCTTTGCAGATTTGTCAGAAGCCATTGTGCTGAAAAGTTTTTATGCTTTTTTTCCAAGTTGTTTGTAAGACTGTTTCTTACTGTTTTCACTTCTTCAGCAGATACTTCAAAAGCTATAATTTTTAGTTTCTTCTAGTGGTATTGTATAATGCTTTGGTTATTTTCCAGTGCCCTCTTTTTTTTTAATCCAAATTTTCTATTCTTCTTGACCAGCAATCTCAGTTTTTATTTACCAAATTGTGTGTATTAATTGCATCCTGCATTTCCAAGTTTGTCACCTCTGTATTCCAATAGGCACTACTTTGTTGATGGAACACAGCAGGAGTGTCCTGTTACTGACAATACAGAATAGAGTCACAGGTCTGGGATCTGGCAAAAGCCCAGAGTGGCACATTTACAGAACAGATGGAGCCTTAGAAAGTTGTAGCTATTAAGACTTAATCAGTTTACTACTGGCTCTGTCAATTCACTTTTTATTGGAAGACTTAGACCTTGACCATTTTGAACAGAATTTGACAGCAGTGTTATTTCAGCTTTGATGACTTAATTTCCTTTTGATTCTACTCTGTGCAAGACTAATACTCTTTTTAAAAGTAGAGCTTATGTTGTAGATGTAAGAACTCATTTTAAGTTGCCATTGACCAATATATATTGTACTTCCACGTACTGAGCAGAATAAATACATTTCTGTACTTACAGCTATTTCCCCATCTTTGTCCATTCTTACTACAATTTAATGGAATTTGTAAATACATAATTATTGTGAATGTGGTAAATAAGATGGTAATGACTTCATATTTGATGAGGAAATACGTTGCTGAATAAGGTTTTCTTTCCAGTCCTTAATCTGATATTTTTGTTCCATTTTAATATTGTCAGAGGTTACAGGTCTCATTTTCTTAGGCAATATGTACATTCTTTGAAAACTCTGGCTGAATTTAACATTCTTGATCCAAAGCACAGACATACCAGGTTTGTTTAAGAGTAGATCTAAAAATACAGCAGACTTGAGTATTTTCCCTGAAGCAGAGCTATTTGACTGAAATCATCTTCTGAATTATTTTATATTGGCAGTATAGAAGATGATAGGCCTGGAAATGTTGCAAGCACTGGAAAACTATTACAATCAAAGAATTTGTTATTTAACTTCAGCAAAAGATAGTGTGGAAAGCCACACCTCACTCGGTGAATCAACACTAAATCAGCTCCCAGACCACAAGTGTTATATCTGATTCTAACTTTCTTGCTTGATTTTCCTCCTGTTCTTAATAGGACTAAAATTCCATTCTTCAGTTGTTCTGATCTCGTGAGTTACAGTACTGTAGGCTATTCCAGCGATGTGTATGGGGGTGCAGATGGATGCTGATGGTGATAAGTCATATATCTGTAAGCTTAGAACTCTTACAAATGAGCTAAAAATCTGTAATGCTAAGGAACAAGCATTTGTTACAATTACTACTTAAAAGTTACTAACATTTCTACTTTAACTAGAAATCTTCAGTGCCTGGTAGTTACAGAAAATCTAGCTCTTGTTCAGCAGAGATGGCAAAAGTGAAAATGGTGCAAAGCTATTTGATAGAAGTGTCTTTCTTTGAGGTGAACAGAAATGATACATGAAGTGAATGTCTGAATTGAAAATGGTGTTATATTTATGTACAGAAAGATGGCATCAAAAAGCCTACAAGATTTGGCTGGAAAAGCGAATTTGTTTAATGAAGATTTATTTTTAAGTCTTTTAGAAGACTTTCTGAGTTCCTAAATGTGGAAAAGATGTTGCTATTAGCTAATACTCAAAAAAAACCAAAAACAAAACAAAACAAAAAAAAAAAAAAACAAAAAAAAAACAAAAAAAACAAACAAACAAACAAAAAAAACAAACAAACAAACAAAAAAACAAAAACAAAAAAAACCCCCCAAAAAAACCACAAAAAAACCCCAAACAAAAACAAACAAAAAAACCCCCCACACAAACAAACAAACAAAAAAACCCAAACCCCCCCAAAAAAAACCAAACCTGCCAAAAAACACCATATGCAAAGTTGTTGTATCAAAGTATTCAGGTTTACTGATACCATGGTCATGTGCCTCTTGGAATTCAGTTGTTTGTGCATCTGGCCTCCTAAAGTATGCCCCAGATATGTGCCTTTCTTCATGTAATCCTGTGGCAGTAGGGTTAACATAACCTCTGAGTCATTACAAAAGTGATAATTGAGCATGGTAGTATGTTGTGATGTGTATGTCACCTTATGGTGTTCTTGGAAAATTGGAGAGCCAGTTGGGAAGGCTGAGAAGATCAATACAAAGCTAATGCAAAGCCTTGCAGTGAGGGACACATGTACAGGTCCTCCATCCATTAAAACCTTCAGATTACAATGGGCTGTCTTTTGGCAGTTATGCTATAATAATAATACAGAAGTATCATTCTCAGTACCTTAGGGTTTGAAATCTTTTGTTTTATGTTACCTCTGGTTCCTTTCTGCTTGTGTTTTGCTTAAAGTGTTGTAGTGTCTGTGAATGCTAGTTGTGCTGTGCACTGAATGAGTACATTGCAAAAAATTTATCAGTTGTGAATAATTGACATTTTATATATGGGAGTTGAGTAAATGTGTGTTTTCAAAAGCATCAAGAGACAAAAAGGCTTTTGAGAACTTCAAAATTAATTTTGTCATTGGCATGAGGGTGGGGGTTATTGAGTTCTAGATGTATGTTTTTTTCCTCACTGAGGACAAAAAGGGTCTTGCTGGATGAGCTGAATCCTTTCCTCTGCCTGGAAAACTTGACCCAAACATGTCAGGATGATTTTTTTATTACTATCTTATCATGGAAATAGGAATCAATTAGAGTGAGAGATACTGATTTTTGTGCCTGTGGGCATGGAAAGAGGAAATTCTGAATCACTTAGATACTGAACTTCAACCTTTGTGAAACTAATACTCTGAATCCTTCAACTGAAAGATAATTACTTATAAATACTAGAATGATTTAGAGTATCTTAGAGTAGAAAGGGAATGCTGATCTTTATTATCGTCACACAGAAGCAAAATTTGTCATGTGTATTTCTTAATTCCACATTAATAAATTGAAGAGCATAACTGTCACAGTTACCAGTATCTTTTGCACCTGTACTGATCGTCAAAGATCGCTCTGCCATGGTATTTGTAGTGCTGGTATCGAGCTGGTAGGGGAATTTTGACTCTCAAGCATTATGAAGCCTGGGACCCCATTATGAGATTACTCACTCTTTTTTTTTTTTAAAGCCATGACAACTGTTTTGCTGTATCTAAATGCATATTATGTATTGCTGCAAAGCCCAGGGCCTCATTTAAGACCCTTGCACTTCAGTTGGAAATAAGTCATTTTGTTCCAGCCATTAATTTGCTTTGTGAATGCAACTGTAATGCACATTTCTTGCTCTCTCTGTATTGGTCTTAGCATGTACATGAACAAGAAAGTCAAGAAATTAAGATGTTGAATCTTACAAAATTATTTTATACAAGACACAGCTTTGTGAGATACATTTTAGACAGTTAAACATCCACATTGAATTGCAGTCACAAACACAGAATGGATTTGCTAGACAAAAAAAAAGTCACTTCATTTGTAGCACTTAACCTTGTCAGACTGTAAATTGTATTATATTCTTGCAGTAAGTACAAATTATGTCCATTAGCAGACAGGCTAAAGCTTGATCCTAGAAATGAATTCCTGTGGTGCTGTTAATCCAAGAAAAGAGAAGGCAAAGCTGCCCTAGTTTTCAGTTCAGAGCACTGACTTATATACACAATAGTATTGCCATGCCTTGAATTGCTCTCACTCCTCTCTGTAGCAGCAATGCAGATTTTTGTTCTCTGCAAGAGATTAGCTTGTGATAGACGCTTGGATAATCATTCAATTTAGTGTAGAAATTACCCAGTACCTTTGAAAGAATCCTTGTTGATTGGAGGTGAGGATAGGATGAAATATCTACAAATGTCTACTGTGAAATTGTGTAGGGTGGGTTCATTGTAGTAAATTCAGTATGAATAGGTTAGGTGGCTGGCAAAGTAATCAAAGCTCGATTTATTAACATGGCATTTCAGTTACGCCTTGCGCATTTAATTGTAAGTCATTCAAAAGCCTTTGAAAATTGAAGGAAAACCACATCTGATCTTTTTTTAACCTTTTTTTTTTTTTTTTTTGTTCTAAAAAAGCTTAACATTTCACCAAAATATTGCAGGCACTTTCTAAAAGGAACATGGTCCAAAGATATTTCTACAGAAATGTAGCTCTGTTTGCCTCAATACCATTCTTTTCTTTAAATGTGACCTAACCTATTGAAATTTTTGGAAGCAAGGATATCTATCAGTGTTACAAAACTGTAAGTGTTTATGAGAGGCACCTTATAAGTTTTGCTGAAGGCAATAAATAAAGGTAAGGAATAAAATTCCATCTTAGCTTTGTGGCAGACTGTGAGAAATACAGGGATCGGAATTTGTATGTGCATCTCCTTTACAACTAAAAACCTACTTGACACAAGCTTCTCCCGAGTTTTGTACTTGAATCTTGAGAGTATATTGCCAGATAAGCCAGGCAACTCAAGTCACACTCTTTGCCTATTTTGCCTGTTCTGGATTTTCCTTTTGCATTGTGATATCATACAACATCTTTTTACTATTACATTCATTATCCAAAGTATGTGGTAATAATATGCATGCCTATTCATACGTGGCTTTTCAAAGGTGTCTGGCATCTTGGTTTCACATAGTTCTTGCAAAGAAGAACTGTGTGCATGCATTCAAGAGTAGTAATTAATCTTTAGTAAGTATTTTGCCGTGATGTTGCTTGATGTTAACTTCCATCCATAAATAAGATGTGATTGTGCTACACTAGGCATGTCTAAATGTATTAAACATGTTTTCTTTTCAGCATTACATTTTTTAGATGTTAAGCAAAGTTATTTTGCATAATAACATGATTAAAATATACTATTGTTTTTAAAAGTAAGGAAGTAAATGTGATTAAAGTACAGAAATACTTTAATTATGGTGATGTATATTTGAGTTTGGAAGTCAGAAGTAATTCTGCCCAATCAGGTTATATGACTCTAATATTTTAGAGTTAACTACCAGATAATATTCTTCTTGGGTTTTCTATTTGCAGGTGGAGTGTGATGCACTTCACAGAGATGATATGAAAGCAGTCATTAGTATCCACAAAGCACTTAAGCAATAATAGGGACTGCAGTAGAAAACTCACGAGGAAATCTGACTATATATCTGAAAGTGTTTGCATAAAAATTAAGTAAAAAGTATTCAAATTCAATGTTAAGTATTAAAAGATCACTAATTTTTAAAATACATTTGCACCTTGAGTCAGTTTTGTGTGTGTGCAATGTTTTTTAAGTGACATTAGTTGGAAGGAATTTGCTGCCCTGTGCAGGTCATGACATGAACCAGGTGCTTCAGTTACCATCTGCCATGGCTCCCATGGTTTGGGAGACCCAGATGATTTCTGTGGCCTGTGTAAGGAAAACAGGAATTTCATGTTTTCATGGCCACACATGATCAGGCAATCGCTCAGGTAATTTCTGGTAATATGGGCCTATATTCAGGGCAGTTTGAGTGTGTTAATAACTAAGTAATTAAGGTGTGTGTCCACTTCAAGAAGAGCTAGCAAATGCAAAATATTTCACATTACTGAGTACTGTTCTTTGTGTTCCATTAAGAGAAGTTGTGGAAAAATACATCATGTTGTCAGAAAGGGCAGTATCATGAGTATTTGAGTGAAAGTTGCATAGGTCTGGGACATTCTGGCCTGTTCTGAATTGGTTGACCTTGCAGTGTTAATTTGCTTTAATTGCTTTTTTCTGTATGTATTATTGCAGGTTGGAAAAAACCCCACACCATATAGTAACTTTTTCATTAATCTTCAAGGTAACTTCTTAGTTTAAGAGTGATAATGTTGTATGGTGTTCTTGTCTGGTATAACTGGAGGCTTTAACTACTCTCAAGGATTTGTTTTGATAAAAATGAGATTGCTAGCTTTTAGTTACATTGTATGGATTTGTGTTTTTAGTAGAACAGCAGGGTCTGAATTTCTCATGGGAATGGGCTATGTCATAAGATGTTGTAGCAACATAGTTTCCTCTTCCAAAATCTTCCTCCTCTTCTGCCACTTGAGCAAATTCAGTATATGTGTGTCTGTTGGTATAGTGCTACTGATCCATGCATGTTCAGTGGATTTTACTGTGCCAAAGGATCTGCACATGCAAATCTGATTCAGCTTTACTGCATGTGCACTATCCAGTACTGCTTCTTTTGCAAAGTGCTTTCAAGTGAAATTGTGGTCCTTTTTGCCCCCGAGAAATCAGGAAGCTGAGAGCTAGCACTTACTGATGCTTACTAGCACTTTCAAAGGGAAGGAGGGTGGCTGTAAATTGCCTATGAGCCAGGTAAAGTTGCCTGGCTAAGCAACATATAGCCTTGAGGATGTAGCTTGAGCATCCCTACTTTGACTTGCCTAACTTCTGCGCTTGGAGGGAGATACTGAAAATGACTATCAAGATTTGTCTTCCTGACAACTGACCAAGAAGAGAGATCTTTCAATTTTTTGTGGAAGGTATTATTTGTGTTCAGTGCTTGATCACTGTCAGCATAAATTTGATTACCTTTGATGACAAATTTTGCTTTTCTCAGAAAGAAATACACAATTAAGAACATTTTTAACATCTGTGCTCAGTAGAGTTTAGTTTAGTAGATAAGTGGTTTAAGCTTAAAATTTTGTTTGATGAATGCATTTCACTCTGATGTAAATAGAATTAAATGTACCCATAAAGTCTCCTAAAATTGAGTATTTGATTTTGTGTGCCTGTGTATGTGTGCACTACTCCTTGTCACAGGACCTGCATGAAAACTAAAGTTGAATCAAGCCTGTATCTGTGAAGGCAAGACATTTTGAAAGCTTCCTATTCTTACTTTAGATTCACAGTTGTGCCTAGGAACCTACAGAGTTTTCAGCGCAGCCTGCTCTTCAGGCTTATGTGTAGCAAGTGTTGAAGCAATGTGTAATGATTTCTTATGATTTCTTCCTTGTAGTTTCCTTAAGTTTGGTTGTGATCCTTCTGCTAAGATTTCATTCATGGGTGCTTTTACTTTTATTCTAATTTTTTCTTGTCTTCAGATGTTGCTGCTGTATACTCAGCCTGTATGAGCAGATATTTGGTTTGTTGTTTGTTGCCCAGTTTTTTTCTTTCACTATGGAGTTCATGTAGCTGTGCTCCAGAATTGCACCAGCACTAGCTGCTGTTACACTGGTCTGGAGCCTTTTTTGGAACTTTTATACAGATTTAAGGAATAGGAAGTAGTTCCTCAAATTCCCAACTAATGTTTTGAGCAGTCTAAAGGGGCCTCATGTAAAAGATTTTTTTTTTTTTCCTCCCCACAAGTTTTCTGTTTTGGACTGGCTTTTTAAGTCAGCTGGGTTATAGTGGGTATCGCCTCCCAGTCTTTTATGTTTGTGGGGAAACAAGAAAAGTGATCCTGAAAGTATAAGGATAAACTGTATCTGAGGTTTCTTTGGTAAGAAGAATCTTTGAGCACATACAAATATTTTGAAAAAGAAGGTTTTCCTGACGTATCTACTTGTACAAATAGATTACACAGCCTGACTGATATCAAAAGCTTTTGTAAGGTATGGTAATACTCCTGATTCCTGCACTTTTCTGTGCTTCTACTCTAGAGAGAGAATTTTAATGGATACTGCTTTCATGTCAGGAACAAGTCTAGGTAGCAGTTATGAGTACCTGCTGGGTGTGTTCAGAGAGGGAGGAGCTTCTTTTCTGCAAGAACCAACACGAACCAAGAGGATTCCTGCTGCAAGGTGAAGAGGGGAGACACCTTGCTCAGTATTGCTGAAAGATGAGCAGAAATGTATACTCTGCACAAATACACATAGGAATAGTTGTCAGACATTTTGTAACATGTATGATACATGTATGTTATTAATACCAAGTTAGAGAATATCATAGTGGTAGTTACTCAGATGTGCTGGTGTGTTTGGAAGATGCATATTCCAGTTCCTTGGTGGTGGGAGGGTGGCTGGGGCAGGATAGCCTTCTTCTCCATCTCTACATCCTTGCAGTCTAGTGTAATTGATGTGATGGCTCAGGAGGGAGGAGGCATCTGTAATTCGTAGTTGTTTGGTGGAGACAGTCTGACTATGTTTATACTGTTAAAAAGTGCAAGACCTGGGTGTGAGCTCAACTGCCACGCTGCTGATAGAGCCTGTGGCTTAATTATTAGCAACGTTTTTTGGCATGGTTTTGGTTCATGCTACCTACTGCTCTCTTATGTCATATCTGAGGACTGTTTGAGGAATAATGTACCAGGAACCAGTTCTCTTATATAATATGAACATCACAGCAACAGTTTTGGCTGCCTGTGTAGTGCTACAAGGACGTTATTAGCCTTTGTTAGCTCAAAAACAACTGCATACCTTTTATCAACAGGCTGGGGTATGCAACACAGACCTTTGCTCTGAAAACACTGCTTTGAGTGTAGTTCAGCCCTTGTGTGGTTTCAAATACTTGTGTCTGAGGGGAGCCTACAGATTCTTAGTTCTTAGGGATACCACATTGTCTTTCTGGTCATTTTTCCTGCTCTGCTTTTTCTGTGAGTCACCTAAAATCTAGTCAGGTTTTTTCAGCCTGATCTAATCAGCTCCTTCACACCTTTTGTTCTGAGTGCCTAATTGCTTGTCCTGAACTCTTTTTCTGACTCTTCAATGATGAATATTGTTTCAATGATGAATTTAAAAGTAGAGAATAATGAGTGAAAGAAAAGCTCTGTTAATTTGTTTAAATGTGTGTTTCTGGTTTCCTTATTTCTGGGAGCTATTTTCTTCTGGAAGATGCTTGACTTACCTGGAAGTTGTGTTTCCTGCAGGTGTTTCTGTAATTATTTTCTCTCACCTTATGTCCTTAATAGATTTCTGCATAGGTACGCATTGAGGATACTTGCCTTTCTGTTAGAACTCTGGTTGACTCCCTAGGTGTTCTTGCAGTGTTTCTCTATGACCCCCCCAGCTCTGTGTAAACAGGCAGATAAGTCATAACTCCTTTGGCTTTGCAGGAGTAGTATCTGTCACTTGAACCCAGGCATTTTAGTACATTTATTAGCTCTAATTTGAAGTCCTATTAGCTACACATTAATTAAAGGTAGTGGATGAGGCTGTAAAAAATAAAGTTAAGGTTCACAAAGCTGTGTTGCATTTTCATGAAAAACATCTCTAGATGTTTTCAAAGGGGTGACACAATTGAGAGGAGCTGTCAACTCCCTCACAGGCAGAGGGGCCCTGTAGATATAGACAAATTAGAGAATTGGGCAATCACCAACTGTATGAAGTTTAACAAGGGCAGGTGCTAAATCCTGTGCCTGGAATGGGACAGTCCTGGTTGTGTGCCTAGACTGGGGAGCAGGAAAGAGACCTGGGCATCCTGGTGGATGGCAAGTTGAATGTGAGTCAGCAGTGCCCTGGCAGCAACCCTGTCCTGGGGGCCATCAGGCACAGCATCACCAGCCAGGTAAAGAAAGGGATTGTCCCCTCTGCTCTGCATTGGGGTGGCCTCACCTTAAGTCCTTTGTGCAGTTTTGGGTGCCACAATGTGTAAAAGACATTTAAAAAAAGCTATTAGAGAGCACTGAGAGGAGAGCTGCAAGGATGATGAAGGGTATGGAGGGGGACCCATATGAGGAGCAGCTGAGGTCACTTGGTCTGTTCAGCCTGGAGAAGAGGAGACTGAAGGGAGACCTCATTGTGGTCTGTATCCTCACAAGGGGAGGAGGAGGGGCAGGTACTGATCTCTTCACTCTTGTAACCAGTTACAGGACCTGAGGAAATGGCATAAAGCTGAGTCAGGAGAGGTTTCGGTTGGATATCAGGAAAATCTCTTCACCTAGAGAATGGTTGGGCACTCTCCCCAGGGCAGTGGTCACAGCACCAAGCTTGACAGAGGTCAGGAAGCATTTGGACAAGACTCTCAGGCACACAGTGATCCTTGGGGTATCCTTTTTAGGACCAGGCATTGGTCTCGATGATTCTGATGGGTCCTTTCCAGCTCAGCATAATCTTTGATTCTGTGATTCACGAATGGAAGGTAAATGGTATCTCTTTACTCCTGAGGGAAAATTGCTTTTGGGAAATTTTGATGGCAGGAAAAAAAGGTATTTCATCTGTCTTTTTGCTGTTTTTATCATCTCCAGTCATTCCTGGTATGTATTGAGGTCAGACTACCTTTCAGTTTTTGAGCATTTAGATGTTATCCCACTTGAAGAGCTGAATGAAACCTTGTTTTATTGCAGAAGATACGTAACTGCCATTTCCAAACACATCTCAGTGCAGAGTTCTACTGAAGATGAGAAGTAGCTGTAGCTAATCAAGATGTGATTTAAGGTACAGGAGTTAACTTGATTTGCTGGATATAGAATTTACCTTGGTATGTAAAAAGGCAAGAAACCCCAGCAGGAGATCATCTTCTATGTAGTGAAGTTCTATTTGCTCACATCTTGAAGAATGTAGAAAAAACTTTTTAGGAAGCCCGTATTTGAATTACATATGAAAATAAAATTACTTTGATGCCCTAATTTCAGTCAAAATTTAATCTTGCATGTTGCAGGAATATCATTATGTAGTAATAATTTGCACTAGTGTATAGTTATATTTCAAAACGTGTGTATATTCTTCATGTCAGTATATATACCAGTGAGCCCTAAGAGCCTGATTTGATCCAGGGGATTTACTTTAATTGTTTGCAAAACTTTTAAGTAGTGTTTCAAGGGATTCCAGTGGACCTTCTACATAGTCCAGCTGACTCCAGAGTCTGTACTTGTTTAAAAACAATGTTTGTTAGTGCATTTTAACTAGCAAATTTGTAATAATAGGGTTGGTTAACATCTGGAAAACTTTGTCAGACACTTGTAAACACAGACAATTCTGTTTATTTAAAGCCTGATGACCAGCTTGTTTATGTAATCTCTCCGTTGGCCAGATGAAATACCAAGATGAGCCAGGAGCAAAGAGGAGAGTTTGCCAAGTTCCTTGCATCTTAGTTTGACAGAGATTTACTTGGCAGTAAATGGTTTCATTAATTGAAATGGTCTCAGCTGCCTTTTCTGTCCTTATATATTCTCTTGTGCAGCAGGTGCATGTCTGTGTGTTAGTCTATGCAGTGAATCAGATGAAGGAACTCGTGGAATGAGAGAAATGTTTTCTTTTTGCTTGGTTTTTTTCATGTAGATCACACCCTGTCCTGCATTAATACCATCCACACAATCATTTTTGTAGACAAAACAAAAAGGGAACATGAACAATTTTCTGGAGCCATGCTGATCTGTGTCACTCTGCAGTAGTTTGCAGTGTTGACTAATTATTTGGTTTATTAGTGAAGTATATGCTTTTAAAAGGTAATGTAAGCTGCCTGAGATCATGTGCAAAAAGTAAAAGTATTTTTAAAGATGTATTTGGAATACTGCATTGAAGTGTGTGTTTGATTTCAGCCTTGGACAAAGAATTGATGTTGGTACATGTCTTTGGCAGCAATATTTTTTCACCAGTATGAAAGAAACCATTAGCATTGTTATGGATTAGTTCTTTACTTACTGTTTTTCCATTCAGAATTTCCACAGACTATAAAAAGATTTCCTCTTTTAGAAGGAGACATTCAAATAAACTGATCCCTTTGTTGCTCACGACAAATCATTCACTTTTATAGTAATGATTAGGTATTCTAAATGTGGGTTAAAATTCAAAATTAAAAAATACTAAGGAATATAAGCCAGATTGGTAAATAAGTATTTATGAACAAGGATAATAATCTGCTTTTAGGTTAACTCTTCGTCAGAACAGGCATGTCACTCCTTCTCTTCTTCCCTTTCTTCATTTTCTGCCAACCTTCAGTTCACAAAAAGAGAAGGAGACAAGACCTTAAATTATAGGTGCTTGTCTCAATTTAAGATCTTCTGAATAGTTTGAAATCTTAGATTAATTTTGATTGGTAGGCATATAATGCTATTTACAGTGTGATTACTTACATTCATGTTGCCAGAGACTTTTGGATGCACACAAACTAAATTCCATAAGATGAGAGCAGAGGTAAATAGTACATTTTCCTAGTACTTTCATCATCACTTTAAAGAATGATTGATTTGCATTTACATTAGAGATATCAAAGTAATAAAAGTCATA
Organism: Zosterops lateralis; assembly: GCF_965231275.1. Classification (NCBI taxonomy): domain Eukaryota; kingdom Metazoa; phylum Chordata; class Aves; order Passeriformes; family Zosteropidae; genus Zosterops; species Zosterops lateralis. Next base: position 35,167,708 of record NC_139765.1, read on the forward strand.
ATTAACCAAATCTGCAATAATAATTTGGTGTTCAGAGGAATTTTTTTATGCTTCAGATGTGCTTTTTAAACTTTTTTTCATAGTTTTAATTACAGCAAGAAAAACCACTAATACTTACTGTAAAAACATCTCTTACAGAGGACTTGTTAATTGACTCAAGGTCTTTTGTTTGTTTGTTTTAACAGCTGTCATTTGTAGCAAATTATTAGAGTATTTGCTATGCACTTTGAGCATTTGTTTGCTTTCCCAGCTTTTTCTAAAGAATTGGCTTTTCTGAATACTACTGCCAAATTTTTAAAAGTGTCCTGTTGAATTAAATGTACAGATCTATGTAATTGCTTTACAGCTTATATTTGCATTTAGTATATGAAAATGTTTTAGCAAATATGAGGATATACAGTGCATTCATTGCATCTTTTTAGTGTCTAGAGTACAAAACATCTGATACCTTAAGATTTCTTTGTACAAACATATGTGTGCTTCACTAGACTGCAATCTTAGGTGCAATTTCTCACTTTCTCATGAATTCTGCCTTTCACTGTAAACAGAGGCTTATGTTCACCAGGAATCATTTTCTTGAAAAAAAGAAGCTATTAAAAAAACAACTAGAGCCCAAAGTTCCTATTCTATTGTATTTAGAGGCAGTTAGGCAAAATTTAGACCCAATGTAACTCTCCATCCAAGCCTAGAGTGACAGTTAAACCACTTGCCCATTGCTAATGGGGCAACTGGGACGTTTCTGAGACCATCACCACCAGGAGCTGTGTCTATTACTGATGTGGTGTTTCAGATCTCAAATACAGGGAACATGTATCTTAATGTATTAGATGAAGCAGTTTGAATCTCTTTCAGGTACCTCAGAGTCAAATCACCTCATCAGTCATTGCTGACTGTCTTAAAGCTAAAAATCTTAAGGCTTGAGGGGATCTTGGGAAGTCTCCAGTTTAAGTCTTGCAGACAAAGCAGGATACCTATAGCAAATTGCTCAGGACTGTAGCCAGTTAGGTTTTTATTATCACCATTGACAGAGATATGTCTCTGTCGTCTTTACCCCATCAGGAGTTCGTACACGTTGGCAAGATGCCTCCTGAGTATCCTATTCTCCTGGCTGAACGTTTCCAGCACTTTCAGCTTCTCCTTGTGTGTCAGGTGCTCCAGACCTTTAATCATATGTCCAGCTTTGCTGGGTTCTCTCCAGCGTATTTTTCTCATGCCGAGAAGTCCAGAAGTGGACCCAGCATGCCAACTGTGGTCTCACCAGGGCCGAGCAGAGGGGAATTAGAGAATATGCTTAGTTGGAAGGGACCCACAAGTCCAACTCCAGTCCCTGAACAGGACACCCCAAGAGTTACACCATGTGCCTGAGAGTATTGTCCAAATGCTTCTTGAAGTCTATCAGGTTTGGTGCTGTGACCACTTCTCTGCAGAGCCTGTTCAAGTGTCCAACTATCCTGAGATGTGAGAAACTTCTCCCTAATATCCAAATTAAGCCTCTGCTGACACAACTTCAGGCCATTCCCTCAGGTCCTGTCCCTGGTCATGACAGAGGAGAGATCAGTGCCTGACTGTCCTCATCCCTTCATGAGGAAGTTGTAACTGCCATGAGGTCTCCCCTCAGTCTTGTCCAGGCTGAACAAGCCAAGTGACCTCAGCAACTCGATGTGTGACTTCTCCTCTAGTCCCTTCACTGTCTTTGTAGCTCTCCTCAGGATGCTGTCCTTTAGCCTGCTGGCAGTGCATCCCGAGAGTGCCATGGGCCACCTTTGCTGCATGGGCAGAGTGATGGCTTATGTTCAACTTGGTGTCTACCAGGACTCCCTGGTTCTTTTCTGCACAGCAGCTTTCCACAGCATGTGGAAATTGCATGGGATTGTCTCCAGACTCAGGTGCAAGACTTTGCATTTTCCTTTTTTTGGACTTCATGAGGTCTCTGTAAGCCAGTTTTCCAGCCTGTGTCCCTCTAGATGTCAACACAGCCACCTGATGTATTGTTAATCTCTCATCCAAGTTTGTATTATAAACTTGCTGAGGTTGTACTTTGTCTCATTATTCAGGTCATTAATGAAGTCATTAAACAGTACTGGCCCCTCTATCAGTCTGTGCAAAGTGGCTGGTGTCCAGCTGGACTTAATGCTGCTATTAAAAACCCTTTGGGCCCAGTAGTCACTGCATCTCATGGTCTACTTAGCTGGCCTCTATTTCTATATACATATGTTGTGTGGGAAGGTGTTGAAAGCTTTGCTAACATCCAGGTAAACATCATCTGCTTTGCCTTCCTTCACAGGTCCTCTCATCATAGAAGGCTATCAGGTCAGGCATGGTTTCCTTTTCATATATCCATACTGATTTCATATTCTTGTCCTTGAGGATTTGCTCCATTTCCTACTCAGTCCTACTGAGCTAAGGACTGTCCTGCAGTTCCCTGCATGACCCTTCTTGAAGAAAGGAATGACTTCATTTTAATCCTCAGAAACTTCCCCCTGCTTCCATGACCTTTCAAAGATAACCTACCCTTAAGTAAACTTTAAAAATAGCATTGGTACCATTTAAAATTATTTTCCTCTGCCCTTTTAGAGGTAAAATTAGATTTCTGTTTCACAGCTATGAATCATTAATTTTCAGATGCTGTCATAAATGATAAAAATAGTTATCAGTGTTAAACCAGCAGTTTTGCCAAGATTGTGGATTTCTTTAAATAGTTCCCATTAATTTGTTGAATTTTGTTCTTCTGCTTATCTTAGGGATAAAGTGTAACGCATAGGGCAGAAATTGAAAATGCTCCATAGAATAAAATGTACTTTCAGATCAAGTTTTTTTATATCATACAAATATTTCTAGTCTTTTTTTCTATAGTAAAATAATACTTTTTGTGTCCTAATTTTAGCTTATTTACTTACAAAGTCACTAGTGTGTTGATCAGTGAAGGCAGTGTAATGTTTTGTAGAATTTTCAGAGTGGATGGAATTTCTCTTTTATCTTGTTTTGGGAGCTCATTTACCTCTGCCTGCAGTAAGCGTTGTAAGTAGGCAGAATTTTATACTTAGCCTTTTTTTTTTCTTGTAAAGGCAATTGTTCATTAACTCCTTAAATATTATTTCTTGACTTTTTACCTGTTATTTGCTGGGGGGTGTTTTCCCTATGGCAAAGAAAATAATTGGTTCATGTTCTTACAACATCCTAAAAATATTTATGGACTTACTCTTTCAAATCTGAGCCATTGTTTGCCATTTGAAATGTTTCTTAATTTTTGCACTTGACAGCTTCAGTTTTTGTTCCTATCCAAAGGGACGGCAGTGGTGCTGAGGAATTGAAACAGTTTTGCTCTGCTGCTCTTGGACAAATCAATGAACAACTATCAATGTGCTTATGTATTTCCATACTAGTTAGTGGTAGTGGAAGTGCAATGGTGGGAGGGTGTGGGCTGTTTCACATGTTGTGCATGCAGGGGGCTGGAATAAGTGCATCCCGTTATCAGAGGCAGACACTTAAGGCTTCTGAGATGGTGTTCAGAAGCAGTTACATGGTAACAATAGTCCTGGTATTGTCTATCCCTGACAATAAAAAAAAATGCAAAACTGAGTTGTACAGTGGCGTGGGACTGCTCTCACTGCAGTCTTAGTTTTCTGTGGAGTGATAAGGTATTTTGGCAGTATAGATACAAGAAAAATATAATAATTAGTTTTTGCTTTTTGTTTCTTTTAGGATTCCTCCAGGATGGTTTCAAGCAGGTATAAAAGGTATGAGATCTTTGTACACAACAATTTTTTTACATTTCTGCCAGAAATAATGCTGATGAAATTCTATTTGTAGTAGAAGCCATCATACTGCTACTGTAGATACATAGCCTGATATTAGGCAAAGGACCTGAGAGATGCAGCAAGCTTATCCAAAGCCCTCTATTATGTTACTAATTTAAAATAAATTCAGCTAGTGTTTTTACTGGGTCTTACTAGGGCCGGTAGTTTCCCAATCAAATGTCAAACTCAGCTACACATTGCCTAGCAGCCAGTGTTTTCACAGTTTAATTTATCAACCACTGTATTCTGAAGTTTAATAAAGGAAGATAATTTTGTTGCTCTCCACAGTGAAAGATGGTTTTGTCATACTGCTGTCTCAGTTGTAGCAAGTATTTCTCATATATAGCATGTTCTGTTTGTTATTTGTTTGTCTTTGAGTGAAGTGTTACCCTGGTCATTACTCCAGCTTTTTAATCAGAGAAATACATCAGAAGCTCTTGATGCACCTGACCAGTGTGTGAAAATTTTGTCCATGTGGAATTAATACTGACACAACTATCACAACTATTAAGAAATGTTATGGTAAAAATGTAGGGTCTAAAATACATTAACTGAAGCAAGACAATTGTGTAAGAATGTTTTTATTTGGTACATGAATGCATTCTCTTTTAGGTATCCTTTACTTGGGTAAAATATGTAGGTGGTTAATTCATCTGTGTATATATATATGGCTGTAGAAAAAAGTGCAAAGAGAATCTACAATTATCTAGCCTTCACTGCTGTATTATCTACTCCTCAAAATTGTTCATGTGTAGAATCATAGAATGGTTGGGTTGGAAGAGACATTGAAGATCGCCTAGTCCAGTCCCCCCGTCATGGGCAGGGACACTTTCCAGTGAACTACATTGCTTAGAGCTCCATCCATCCTGGCCTTGAACACTTAGAGGGAGGGAACACCCATAGCTTCTCTGGGTAATCTGTTCCGGAGTCTCACCTCCCACAGTGTAAAAAATAATAACCTGTCCTGTTATGCTTTAGCTTTCCTCACGTGGCGTCTTTTATATTTGTATTCCCAGGTTCTCACAAACCCAGCTGAGTGATGCTTATTATTCCTGTAGGTTTTTTTTTTTTAGTCACTTTGCCATTGCAGAATGGGTGGGCTTATTGTCACAAGGTTAATAACTATGTAATTTCATGATTCATTTCTTATTAATCAAGCACATTTTAGTTCAGTCTTTACTTCCTCTTCAGTCCTGGTGCAGAATTTTATTGCTGTTTGTATCTGCCAAATACTTAGTGGTGTGTGTCATACTTTTGTGGCTTTTCATAAACCTTATCTCTGCTTGCATGCTGTATATACTCACTTGCAAAGACTTGATTGTGCGTGGGGTGGTAATAAATAGAAGTTTGCACAACCATGTTCATAACTTATTTGAAAATAACCTAGTTCTTCTGATTAGCATTGCAAAAGTAGGAAACGCCAGAGCTAGAAAATGCTAATAAGGACTTGGTTGTGCAGTCTTCCCTCAGTCAGCTGTAGTTATATGTGGGATGTAGAGTCTTTATCAACTTCCCCTGTCAGGACTAGCATCGCATTCAGGAGGAATCTGACTTGCTGCAAGCTGCCATTCAATATTTTATGGATGTTGCCATCTATCTTATTCATTGCACAGTCTTAAAACTTCATGTTGAAAGTGAAGGATTATTTACCACTGTCAGCACAGTGCCCAGTGCTCACAAATACTCAGTGGGCTTTATTCTACTTGAGGTATACAATGCCCGCTGTGATTGGAGCTAATAGTATCTATTAATTTTCTGTTGTATTTGAAGATTTTTACCTCTCTGAACTAATTTTTCCTGTGAGAGTACTTTAGATATGACTCCCAGTGGTTTTGCTCTCTGGTTTGAATGCTAAAGGAGTCAGAAGAGGAATTGTTCTGGGCTTGTTTGCTTCTTCCAACATCTGCAGTAGGTGAAGGTCTTACAGAAAGCAACCTCCTCTACAGTAATTCTCATTCAGATCACTCAGATCTCACTGCAGTCCCAAATACGGTAGGAGTCCCTTGAAAGTCAGTTGGTTAGAGCATAGTGCTAATAACACCAAGGCTGTGGATTCAGTCCCTGCATAGACCATTCACTTAAGAGTTGGACTCCGTGATCCTTCCATGTGGACTCCTCCGTGGGTCCCTTCCAACTCAGAATATTCTGTGAATCTGTGAAATGGAAAATGCCATTCTGTGATTCCACCTAGAACTGGAATGTTAATACATAAATGCTGAATTGAGATCATATGCTTCTTCAAGGCTCAAATACGTTCAGCTTAATGTGTTTTTAACAGTTTTGGGTGTACTCCCTTAGGTTTTCTCACTCATGAAAGTGAAGCATATGGACAAGCACTTTGAAATCCTATTTGAAACTTACTTTTAACAGTAAGTGGCCAGTACTTTGGGGGATAGAGATGGTTGATAGACTTTATAGACATAAGATAGCAAAACAGAAAGTATATTTTCTGAAATGTTGGATCTGCAATAGATTCTCATTGAAAGATTGAATTATTTGCCAGAAATATTCGGGTTGCTTTCTTCCATCTCTACTACTACTGCTTTTTCTCTTTTGCCTTCTTGCTCTTCCCTAGGTATTCCTTATCAAACATGACATCTTGTTCATCTCAGCGTGTTTCTTCACTTTACTGGTTTCCATTTCCTAGCCCAGTTAGGCACCCTTTCCCTTCTCTTCCTTATTTCTCTTATATCCTTATATTTAATCATTGAGGTCCTAGTCTTCTCTTTTTTATTTTTCTGATTTCCAGTGTGTTTTTTTGTTGTTGTTGTTGTTGTGGGTTTTTTTTGTTTGTTTGTTTTTTGGGGGGGGGTTTTGTCTCCATTAGCTGTCCTTTCTCACTTCTAGTCTTGGATTGCTGATACTATTCTGGACTTCTGGTATGTTTCCTTTCCCTTTCCATGTAACTGTTTTCATATTTTATGTTACGGTCTTAAAGATTATTTTACAATTTCAGCAGTTCTGTGATTCTGCCTCTACACTGAGATACCCATTGTCCTGTACCTGACAAAAGAAGATATTTAAAAGCAGATAAGATCAGTTATGTATGTTCTTACAGAACCATTGTTCTCTCAGTGTGTTCCAGGACTCAAGGAATTGCACAGATTTTACACTATGAATTACACTGTCTACTTTCCCTTATATGGCTGCAACAATCCGTGACTAAACATTTATATGACATTGCTGGGAAACCTGTTTCACTGAGTGTCCATTGACTGGAAAACATGTTTACAAATGAACTCTGATGGCTGCTGTGTGCTTAGTGACTTGGACAAACTGAGCCTGTCTCTTTGTGCTGTAAAGTAAATAAAAGTTTGTGGTGAGGACCTTAGTCTATAATTGTAGTCTGTTTTCTGAATTCACTTCAGAAATTTTCAAAAACTTGTGGAAGGGTTCATTTGTAGTTGCATGATTAAGTGCAGAAAATATTTTCAAGAGAAAGTAATGGTTTTGTTGTGGTCTGGATTGGTACTGTGAGATCTTTTAAAAGCACAACCAGAATCTATAAGGTCATGCTGACATGAAGGCCACAGGACATGCAGGAGAGTATTTGGGAGCTATGGTCAGTCATGTGTCCTAACTGAGCTTCATGTGTATTGAATGTGTAGGTATACTTAAGTTGTAATAGTCCATATCAACTTCCCATTCTTCCATTTTTCTCTCAGGTTTTTTAATGTAATATGGCTCATCTTGGCCATTTCAAACTAGTTTTATGAAACCGGGTCTGCAATTTTTTGCACTACTTTGTGAATAGTTTTTTTTAAGTACCGAACACATTGCTATTAGTAAGAATGGTTTTCTGATTCAGGTCTGATGGAATCAGCATAGTTGATGTTACCAGTGATTTCTCAAACATGAGAAGGACAACATGCATTTTCTTTATTGAAATATTTGAGTCTACATGTAAATTTGAATTATGAATCTACATGTAAACTTGAATTATGTTTCTTTTGTGAACTAAAAGACTTGTTTGCAAGTAACAGTAAAGCAAGATATTTATGCAGACATAGGAGTATTTTTATAAACACAGTTTGTTCTATTAGCCTACTTTAAAGACTGTCTACTAGTTTTTGAACAAATTTAGTTTCTTTAAAAAATTGTAGAGCAAACCTTGCAAATTGGGATTTAAAGATTTTTGCATGGTTCTTTAATCAGACAGATCTACTGGATCAGTTTACAGAAAGAGCTGGATTAAAATCTCTTCATGGTTCAGAAGTGTATTCCCCATGTAAGTTTGTTTACTAGTGAAAATGAATACAATATGGTGTATGGTTTTATGGCTTCCAGTCAAAATGTCAGAAAGGATTTTTGCCCCCTCATTAGGATGGTACAACACATTAACACAGAACCCTAGAGATAGAGCCTATTTAGCAGTAATTGTTAAAGAATCCATCATACTTGAGTTTATCATTCATGTAAGAGTTGAAAGATAAATGGGGAAATAGAGACCATAAAAAGAAGGTGCTTCAGAGCATTCATTGGAGGGGCTTTGAAGGAAATGTTTGAACACTGCTGAAATTGCCTTACTCAGTGTTTTTAGATAATTATAAAACTTAGGCTATAATGGTTTGCTTTCCATCATACTAACCTTGCTTTCACTAATTAAAAAAAAAACAACAACAACAAAACACAGCTGCAAAATATTTCATAATGCTATGCCCAGCCTTGCCCACTTGCCTATGTTTAGAAGTTTCTCAGTGAGATCTGGCTTTGGAAGCATTGTCTCATCTAGTTTATTACCTTAGGGCCATTGCTTTGCAGGTAAGAACATTTTATTTTAGACAGAGGTCACTTAAGAGGTTTTTATTGACTTTTGTAGCCTTTATTGAGATGCTGCTGATGTTATGAGAAGGTATAGACATGTAGGGTTTATTTCTGTGAAAGGTTTTGATAGTCTAAGTTGAGCTTGAGTTCCTCACTGCCCCTTATGCCAGTGCACGTGCAGCTGGACAAGGTACTGCTTCAGGGAGCCACTATGGGTGCAAGATGATGATTTCCTTTTGCTTGCTTGATTGCTGCATTGTGGTTTGAGTAGTTTCCCATTCACCTGAAGGCCAGAGGCAGGAAAAGTGGAGGAGCCTAGGGAAGTACAGCTGTAGAGAAGATGAGACTACCTTTCCTTAGCTCAACTCTGAAAGCCACAAATTTGGCTTAAGCAGTCTGAAGTAACAGAATGCCAAGCTGCCCTATGTAGAAATAATTGTCCTTTCCTTCTTCCAGTGAAGCTGTTAGCAACTGACTGGATTGCAGTGACATAAATAACTAGGAGTTTCCAAATCAAGTATAGTTATAAGATTCTGGCATCAAAATAAACTTTCTGTAGTTGAAATACAGTTTTGACAGGGTAATTTTCACTGGGTGAAATGGCAGTTTGGACGGTGCTTTAGAAAGATATTGAGAGAATCGAAGCATTGGAAGGAGCAAGAGATATTTCACCTGCTGTAATAATGCTTTTAAACCTGTCCCTGTATGAATAACTGATTTTATTGTAAAGAAAATAACTAGGAACATCTTTCCAAACCAAAATTTCTGTTTCTCTGTAAGAGTAGTCAAGCTGATTATGCTATATCGTTTTAAGTATAGCCAGAAAAAAATCCTTGTAAAATATATTTATATTTTTTATATAAACGTGATCTACCAGTATACTTCCATATACAGTATCTTTGTTGGGCATGGTTCATAAATACTTACTTACTCTTAGTAAAGAGGCACCAAGTTCAGTGACACTGTTTTCAGTCATCATTATGGAAAGGGTCCTGGGGAGCATCAGGTCCAGCATCACCAGCCTGGCAAGGGAGGGGATTGTCCCTTGTCACTGGGGCAGCCTCACCTCCAGTGCTGAGGGCAGTTTTGAGTGCCACGATATAAAACAGAGATGAAGCTCTTAGAAAACATCCAGAAGAGAGCAACAAGGGTGGTAAAGGGACTGGAGCAGAAGCCCTGTGAGGAATGGCTGAGGTCACTTGGTCTGTTCAGCCTGGAGAAGGGGAGACTGAGGGGAGACCTCGTTGCAGTTTCAACTTCTTTGTGAGGGGAAGAGGAGGGTCAGGTACAGATTTCTTGACATTTGTGATCCATGATAGGACTCAAGGAAAGGGCATAAAGCTGAGTCAGGAGAGGTTTGGGTTGGATATCAAGAAGTTTTCCAGCTGGGGGATAGTTGGGCACTGGAATAGATTTCCCAGGTCACAGCACCAAGCCTGTCTTGGTTCAAGAAGTGTTTGAACAATGCTCTCAGGTACACGTGGCTCTTGGGGTGTCCAGGGCTGACGGTTGGGCTCAGTGATCCTGATAGATCTCTTCCAACTCAAGATATTCTGATTCTGTGATTTTCTCATTTAACACTCATGAAATGATATTGCATCTGAAGACTTAAGTTCCATTCTTTGTGAAAGATGTTTCTGTTATTGTGGATACTACATTTTTGCAATTGCTGTGTACCAGCCATTGGTTATAACAACCAAAATAATGAACTTTTTATCTCTCACATTCCTTGTGTTAGGTTATGGACTCATGCCTCCTTAAATGTTTCTCTTAAATCCCATTTCCTAGAAGCCTCCATGATATGTCCTTTGTACTTTCCTACAGTGAAGAGGAAGGTGTTCAGTAGGGTCTGCTGCCCAGTGAGGAAATTCTTGAGTGTGAATTTCAGGAAAAAAAACTCTGAAAATTAAAGCATTTTCTTTATTAATGAAACCCTTCCTGTCCAGGTATTCTTTCTTCTAATCTTTGTGTAGAAGCTTCTGCCAATATCACTCACTGGAGCTGAGTTGAAATACTCCAGTATGCTAGCAAAAGTATTCATTTTTAAATGATGAAATTTTTTTTGTGTGATCTCTCCTTGAGACATTAACAGCATGAAACTACATGTCTTTTAGGAAGCTCAATAATCTAGAATTTATAGAGTTAAGCTAAAATATTTCTCTTATGCTGTGTTGCAACATGCATATCCGGTCCTAGAAATGTTTTTTGAAAAATCTTCTGGATGAAGAATAAACAGTGCTAAATATGGTAATAACATTAAGCTACAAAATTCCTTACAATTGTGTCAGTGTGTCTTGGAAACTTCACACATACTGGAGCAAAAGAATATTTATATCCACGAAAAGACATCCCTTTGCCAGATGCTCCTGCTTTTGATTTGCACTGTATCCATCTAAATCTGCATGTTGTCAGCAGGGGTTTTCTAGAGTTATGAAATGCAAAATTATTAAATGAATACATTAATCATACACTTCTGTGTTTTAAAGGAAATGTTGTAGGGATGCTTGTAGTGCTTTCCATTCTTCTCCTGAGTGGTCTAGAACACCAGTGTATACATACTTCAGCTGTGTGATTTTGCAGGATCACAGGCTGGTTGACATTGAAAGGGACCTCTGGGGGGAATCTTGTCCAGTCCCCTGCTCGAGAAGGGCCACTTAGAGCTGATTATTGAGGACCATCTCCAGGTGGCTTTTGAGTATCTCCATTTTTTGTTTTTGTCTTGGCAGTTTGTATATATTAAGTCTAAGAAGTGTAATTTTGGTGAATTGAAGAGGGAAAGTCTCTTTGCCTGCTCCCAGGGTACTCTGTTCTGTTATTCTTAGTTATTAATTAGAATCTTTGTTGAAGGTAAGTAATGTTACTCTTAGGAAGAAAATTGCTATGAGAAGGACACTGCTAGTTTTGTGACTGAAAATGCTTGACTTGTCATCCATATTTTTAAATTAGTACTGGTTTTGTACATACTGGTAGTAATGGAGAACCTGCATGCTTTTTTAAAAAACTAGCTTATGTGCACTTGAAGTACTTTTCTGTTGATTCTGTGACAGTGACTTTTTAATAAATAGACACATGATCTAAACTGAAAAAACCCCATAGGACCACTTAAGGAGTGAGTGTCTACCAACAGAGCTCTGACAAACTCCTCTGTATCAAAGTTCTGAAGTAAATATCTGGTGATGGCATAAAATTAGTTTGTTGGGTCACATCACTTTCTCACTTTAGTTTACTTTCCATTTCCCTTACAGACCAAACCCATAGTTCTCAAAAAGTTAGCCAATATTCTTTTTGTGTTCTGGATATGTACTTGTTTTTTCATTCCTTATGTTTTCATCTAGTTAAAAAGATCCTTGGTTTAACCTCTGTAGTGGCACTTTGGTTCTTGAAATAAAGTTATTTAGCTTGGTTTTTAATGTGCATAGTTCATGAAACTTGAAATATAGGATAAGTATGTGTTTATGGTTTATTACCCATGTGATGAAAGCTGCATTATCCAAGTGTTTGAATCCCTGAGGCAGTGAATTTATTGAGTTCTCAGCCACACAAGAGTGTGAAATATGTTCTCTGCAGTTTATTAGACTGACCTATTGACTGCTTTGGAAAGCACTTCTGTGACTGCTCTTATTTTCATTTTGTTAGATGTATAAAGAGGTGTCTGCTTTGCTCTGCCTTTCACAGCACAGCTAATGCACCAGAAGACGATGCTCCAAATAGATATTCCCGAACAGAGAGAACAACTTTCAGCAGATACAGCAGAGATGCAAATTCTTCTGGCAGTTCTCTACCAAGTAATGCTTTGGAAAAGAGGATTGAGGAACTTGAAAGGGTAAGTACCAGGTAACCTTTCCATGGCATACATATGAAATAAAGAGCTTTTGAAACCTCATGGGGAAATTTGAAGGTAAAGTACATAGAAATGGTGCAAAATGCTTGAAGTACAGATAGTTATGTCTACAAAAATGTATAAAGAGTCAGACTGACTGAGAAGAATGTGGACTTTCAGATCACAGGTGTTTAGTTTTCATTTGGTATATAAGTGAGAAATAGTTTAGGTAAAGATAATACACTTAAAGAGCTGGCAGTGCTCTGTGTGCTTCTCTTATGTACCTTGTGACACACCAACACAGAGCAAATATCTTAGGGAAAGGAGGAGCTCACTGGCTGTTCACAGGGTTACAAGCCAGTTTCTGATCTACTGTTGGTTTGGATGTTTTTAGTATACCAAAATACTGCAAAATTTAATTGCTATCCAGTTGTTCATTACAGCTATAAACATTTAAAATACATATTTAAAATTATTTTCATTGTTTCACACTGATTTAATAAAAAAAAATTTGGGGAAAATATAATAATGTTAAAGCTGAGCTTTTCACCTAAGCCAATATTTTGCTAAGTAATGTCATCTGCGTAATCTATTACTGGCTTCTCTGTCTTCCTCTGAAGTGGATTTTTTGTGGGTAACTTACCAAATATTCTTGAATCGTATAAGTGAAAGTTACTAAGTAAACACAATTTGAATAGGTCTTTCTTTGGAAAGGGGAAAATACCATGTATTTTGTAGAAATTACAGTTTTTGATTTAAGTCTTGAGGAACCTCCATTAGAATAGAGTATACCATAATCCTCCCTTCTAAATTAGCTTCTTTCTGAAATACTTTAATTGCCAGTAGCAAAAAACAGATGGTTTGAGCACCTTCTTAACTAATGAAGATTTTCATTCTTTCTCACATTCAGGCCCACAGATTTAAAAGTTAGTCTTCATTTCTTGTTAATGGTATTATAAAAAACCTAACAATAGAAAATTCAACCAACAACAATTTGGGAGCTGTTGTTTTGGGCCCCTGTCCAATTCTGTGTTCATGCTTAAGTTAAATATAAATTAGCACTTATTAAAAGTTTAAAATGTTATAACTCGAATCAGATATCAAACAGATTTGCTGTTGGTAAAATATTCTTAGATGTAATTCTTTAGCTCCTTGAAAGATAAAAGGACTTGAAGATGTGGGTTTGACTTGCTGTAGGAAAGGAATTATAGGTAAGTGTGTGTATGTGTTCTTCTTTATTTGTTTTAGATGGTATTGACTTAAAACTCTTAAAACAAGAACTTACATTTCCAACTTCATTTTGTATTGTGGTTATAGGAACTTGCAAAAGAAAGACAGGAAAATGCAAGATTAATGAAAATGGCACAGGACAAAGAGGAACTAATTGGAAAGCTGAAAGAAGAAATTGATTTACTAAACAGAGTAAGCAAATACTTTCTTACATGGCTCTATAAAGTGTCTGCATTCTGTGTTGTATTCTTCAGGCCAGTGCATTTTTCTCATCCATTGGGAAAAGTCAGAAAAGAATTAATTGAGGGATTTTTTTTGTATTTGTGTAGCTTTTGAAGAGGTATGTCAGTAAAGTTAAATTTTCATTCTAAGGTGGCTTGTATTTGTCATGATTAACTTCCCTAATCCAGTGTTATTGGAGTACCTCAGTTCTTTCTTGTTCTAAGTGTTCATAGAGCAAAAGCTCTTCATATTTTGACAGATATTCTTATACTCTTTATTGTTGATCCCAAGTAAAGGTGGAATAAGGCAGAGGGCAGGAGACTTCAGGTAACATCACCAGGCAAGGTGTGAAGGCAGGAGAAGAGGGGTAGAAGAATGAGACATGCTTGGAAATGGAACAGGATAAGAAGTTTTAAAGTTGATAGAATAAATTTGCACCAGTTTTAAGGGCAAACAGGAATTCTTCCATAGAGTGGAGTATTGACCTCATCCTGCACTTCCTGGCTGAGGTGTGGAGTCTCAATGTACTAGAGATATATGCCTCTCTTCTAGTCCAGTGCAGATAAGGCTCTGGTCAGTCCATCAGTGAAGGGAGACAATGACTGCATGAAGAGTGTCAGACCTGTATTTTGCAGCTCTTCATTAGTAGCAAAGGAGGACAGCACTTAGAAGTTTTCAAACTAACCTAGAAAATTAAAAGAGATTATTCTGAAACACATATTTTGGTTTTTATATGTAGAAAGTTGGAAGTTAATCTGTTGGATAAATGAGGTATTGTATGTTTTGGCAAGATTTCTATTTCAACGGAGGCATTGCTCTTCATGCAGTTCTTTCATTCTGCAAAGAATCTGTCACATCTAAGCTGATGGCCTTGTTCCAGCTGAGGCAGGTGTTTGTTCCTTCTGCATAATGGATGGCAAAGCTATTTCATTCTGTTGGTCACAAAGATCAAATCACAAGAACCTAAATGACTGAAATCTTGGGGTTTAGGACCAAAACTTTTTGAGAGGTTTGATGATCCAGAAGCAATGTTATTTTTTTGGCTATATTTGAAGAATGACGTCCTAAATGAAATCCATCAAGTGTCTTAACTAGAAACTGTCTTTGAACATCCGTGGTTAAATCATGCAGTGTCTGTGCATTGCCTCTGTTAAGTACAAGGGCAGTTTCTGCTTGTTGTATGGAAGAAAACAAACTGAATAAAGTAATTTCAAAACCAACTTTGTTATAAACTGACTAAAATTTTACCTTTCCATGAGATCTACAAAACCATCTTATTGGTGCTCTCTAGGTAGATACATTTAAACACAGAAGAGAAGGGAATTTTTTGGTCCATGAGGTCAGCGTCTTTCATACCTTTAACACTGTCTCTTTGCTCAGTAGAGTGCAAGCTATTTATGTCTGTGTCTCTTGGGCTTTTCTTAACAATGAAATAGCTACCTTTTGGTTTTATGACCAGCATAATTATTTGTCTTCTTGAACTCATGTCTCAAGTGATGCTTCCATTAAAACAAATACAGTTTTACTTTTCTGTTTATTAACTCTTGAATTTATGATTGCTTCTGTATTGGCTGTCCATTCAGATTTAGAAAGAGAATGGTTTAAAAAATTACAAAAAGCTGTAGAAATACCACATCATTCTCATGATAGAAGGTTGTGGAAGTTCATATGGCAGTTGTATTTGCTTCGGGTTTATTATCATAACTGAAAACATGAGAGCCAGTGCTTGGACATCCATCTGTTCTTCATGGAGTGTCCCTGTGTAGGCCTATCACCAGGATTGATGCTTTTCATGGAAGAACAGTTGCAATCTTCAGCCTTCTGTTCAGATAAAAGGATGTCCTGAGGACTGAACTTTATTTAATGAGTGAGTCTATGCAGAAGTCTTCTTAAAAAATTTGCTGGTAGGCAGCCTAAATAGGGGTCTCTAAATTTGACCATCTACACATTCATGGTTTTTCTCCAGCTTTTCTGTTCAACAAAATGTACAGTTATTGGATGTTAAGATGTGCAGGTGTTGAAAGAATGTTGCATCAGATACCCTAGATAACTTCTTAAAAAAACATTTTATTCCATATCTTTCTGAGTGCTCAGTCCATATTTAGCGAAATGCTCTTTCTAGAAGTTGGAGTCAGTTCATAACCACAGATGCATCCCTGACTGGCCAAGGCCTTGTGTCGCATTTGAAAAACTTTTTCCAAGAACCATGAAAACTTCTTGGTAGAATTTTTCTCATTTTAAGTGTGTATATTTATTTAATGTGGCAATATCATTTTACAGTACATCAGAGATACTTAAAGAATATGAGCTGCATTTATATTGAGAAATAGAAAAGGCTTTCTCCTGTAAATGGCATTCTCTCATTCCGGTATATTAGACATTAAAAGTATGTCTGCCTTGTTCTTTGTAAGAAAGGAGGAATTGCATCATAAAAACCTTAAGTGTGTGAAAGGAAAGGCATCTCAAAATATTTAAATACTTTGTATGCAAAGTTCAACTGTCAACTAGTTTACACTTAGTCATCTCTGACCTCCTAAGATGTCATTGTAGTTAAAAGTGTGTTTGGAGAGTCTGTCAGCGAGGATTTACAGTCCAATTAGTGTCAGTTGTGTAGTTATCAGTTCTTTTGGTGTGTGAAGTTCAAGCTTTCCTGCTATTGCATCTTTTTTTTTGCTAATAAGCATAAATAAGTGTTGTAATTTTGAATAAGAAACTTTAAATTTCAGAGAGGCAGAATCCCCTCCATCTCTCAGCCCATTGTTTTGGTAGATCCTTAAACTGCAGCAGTTATTTTTCCTGGATTATATTCAAGAAACTTTTACATGTAGTAATTTTTGGAATGTTATTTTTGCAGCATAAACATTTCACAAACTTTTAATATTTTATTTTGAGTCAATTGTACTAGAACTTTAAACAAGAGATTTTTAGCTAAGCTTTAATTGAGGCATCTGATGGCTAGATTAACAAGTTTGGACATTATAATACAAGTTTTATGTATACCAAACTAAAAAGAAATAATTCTATTGAAGATGTGTTGTGCTTTCCATCTGATTATTGATCTTGCACAAAAGAGAATATAAAGTGTATTTGTTCATAGTAAATTGTATTTATAGTATTTATCCACCAAAGCTTTCCCTGTTTAGATGTTTAAGTCACTTGTATCCATTATGTTGGAGTGGTCAAATGCTTTTCCTGGAAGTGATTCATACTGTGATGCAGCTTTACTTCTGTGAGGCAAAGAGGACTTTCTGCTAGTGATTTCTTGATTCCACTCTAGAAAACAATAGAAGGATTGCAAAGGTATTGTGGCATGCATTTTAGCTTGGCAAACTGAAGAGACTTTTAAAAATCATTATACCAATTGAACAGATGATCTCTATTATACACTTCTGAAATGAAAGAAATAAGAAACTGGGCTTTGTATGTCAAACACTGTATAACGAAGGGCCAAGAGAGAGCAAATCTTACCTTTACTACTTAAGGCAAGAGGACAGTTTGGCAAACTTGAATCAGAAAGCACATAGCATCTCCAGTGAGAATCCTGTTTTTTTTTTTTCTTTGCCCACCTTTCATTTTTCTCCTTAAAATCCTATCCTTGACATCACTCTTCTGTTTCTTCATTCTTTTCTAGTTCATGTTCTGTTTCTTGCATGTGATTTTTGTATGGTAAAATTATTTTTATTGAAATAATGGTTGTATTAAGCAGCTGTTATCACTGGTTTTCACTTTAAAGGCTTGAAAAATCTTGTTAGGAGTGAAGAAGTGAAATGAGAACTGGAAAAAAATGGTAATTAGTGGAAAAGACCCAACATTTGGGGTGAAAGCAATCTATTTTGAGCACCCATTCCTACCGCATGCACACTGTCTGTTCTTCCAGTAGCACTTTAGACAGAAGGTACAAAGTCCATTTTTATTTTCTTCTTCACAGAAAACAGAAAAAAGTGGACTGGCATATCTTTTTCTAAGAACTTCGATACTTAATATGAAAAACGGGTCTTCTTGTGGTAATAACCAATGATCTATATACATGAGAGCCATAGTTGTAGACAAGCAACTGGGGAAGCAGGAGTAGTAGCTGATTAATACACTTTCTGTCTATGCCAGAAAAATAATCATTCCCATTCTATTTTGGTTTCTTTATGCATTAATTCCTGCTGTAGCTTTCATTTGAACATGTTTCTTTGTAAGGTGCTTGGGAATATAATACTAATGTTTTGTAATTACAGTAACACTTGGAAACAGGCCGTTTTAACAGTTCTAAGGGTACCTACTGTGACACTAATTCTTCCCTATCCCAACTTCCTCATTTCAGAGTTAAGATACTAAATTCCTGCTGCTACTAATCAAGAGTTTGTATTTCCATCCTGAGGAGTGTTTATTTTTTCTTGTACAGGATCTAGATGATATAGAAGACGAAAATGAACAATTGAAGCAAGAAAATAAAACCCTCTTAAAAGTTGTTGGACAGCTGACAAGGTAGAAGATTCAGATGTCAATGAGGAAAGATTTAAAAAACTACTGATTGAACATTAAGGTCAATATAGTAATATTTCCTGTGTTGCAGTATGTTATAATAACTGTCTTTGTATTTATTGTTAGGAAAACCGATGAATGTTTATTTTCATAGTACTTTCTTCTTCATTCAGTGAAATGGCATAAAATTTGGGGTGTATTTTTAGCTTTCTTTTCATGTAAGCATAATTAAAATTTTTGACATGTTTCAATATTTTAAGTTCAAAAATATTTGGATTTTGTATCTTCAGATTATGTCTGCATAAATTACAGTAATCTAAAATTTGTAACACCAAGATCACTTTGAGTCCATGTGGGTGTATATTTTTGAAATGAATGGAAGCAATACATATAAACTTTGTTTACACAGATTCAGAATATATATTTTGGGAAATTCTTCCTTTTTTGTTCAAACAGCTGTAAAGTGGATGCCTTATTACTGATGTATAACATTTTGCAGATTGATGACTTGCTCTAGAACTCTTGTATATTGAGTTTTTTTACTGTGTCTGAAAGATGGACAGTAGAAAGGTGAATAGTAGGGAGTAGCAAATTTTTTTCTGTGTTTAACAGTATTCTGTCAGAAGGGGAAGGTTTTACTAAATACAGCAAAACAAACAAATGCAAAACACCACAAAGCCAAATAAATCACCTCTGGTATCAGCATTAATAAGTTCTTAGAATCACACTGAAGTTGTGCACTGCAGTTTATTTTATGGCTTTTGCTTTAGCAGTGAAATGCAAGTTTGCAATCAATTAGTTTGCTGTGTTGAGAATTCAAACAAAGCCTGGAGCTTTCATTTTAGCAAAGACACTTCTTATTGTCATCTTAAAATTTGTAGTGATCATAACCCATACAAGTTCTTGAGGTTTTTTTAAGTGAGTGAAAATTTTTTTGTACATGACAAAGTAGAGGGGCATACTAGTGATATGTGCCTTTTTGAAACTTCAAATGGTATACAAACCCCTTTTTTAGCCTTGATTTTAAACTAACAAGTTGTTTAAAAAGTGCCTGGTTAGATGTTACAATCCAGTTATGACTGTGTGCAGATTCTTCTATAACATGATAGCTGACAAATTTTTCCTTAGACTTTAACCACAGACCTCACTTAACATTTAAACTGAAAATTATTTGTACTTTATTTCAACCTAATACAGCACATTTTTCCTTCTTGGTTAGATTAAATGTACATGTCCTTTGAGAAAAGACACTAGAAATGAAAACATTTCAAGGAGTCCAGGCTTTTTCTGGACAATTTTGAAGTTTTGTGTCAGAAAGTTACATACATAGAGTTCTTGTTACCTTAAAACTTAAAAGCAACTTCAATATAACAGTATTGTTATATTAATACATACATGTGAAATATATATAACCATTACCTTTTCAGATTTGCCAATTGTTTTCATAATGTGCATTTAATGACAGTGTTTCTTAAATTGAAAATCCAGCTATTATTGTTACACTTTGGATTGTTTTGGATATAGGATAGGTTATTTTGCATTTGTGCATTCTGATGAGGAAAAACTTTTCAAAGCTCTGAAGTGTTTTTCAAGACACTTATAGTCCGGGATGCCTCATTGTTTTCCTTCACAGCGGATGAGATTCCATGGAAGACCATTTAAAACCTTTACTCAGGGGATTAAATGGTATAAGGGGTTTGTATAAGCCCTTTGAACTACAATATACACCAATGAGTATTGCTTGTAATATTGTTGAAACACTAAAAGGTCCCTTAATTTATAAGTTCCATGAAATTAAACATTTAAAGGCACAATAAAGTCAGTTGAGATCTATGCCTTTTGAATAAGCATGAAACTTGCTCTGGAAGAACATCTGATTTCCTTCTCTGTGTACTAGGTAGGAAATACATGTACCCATGTGCTGCATGAGATGTCAAACATATTGAAGCCTTATTAAGGACATACTGCAGTACACACTGATATCAATATGAAGTTGCAAATGAGATGTTTCATAAAATGTGTTTCATGCACATTTTAAACCAAAGAAAAATAGCAACAAAGAACATAAACAAGAGTTACTTGTCTTCATATTACCTCTTCTTGGCAGCAGTAATGCCAGAATTAGAACTATTTTTTTTTAACTTGTACATAAAACTGACAGAAATATTTGGCAGAATTTCTGGATTTCTAATGTAACTGTTCTTGTTCAGGGCTAGCTGTGATTTTTCTACTCTGGGAAACTTATGGTAGTTGAGTTTTCCTCTGAAAACAGTCTCATAATGCAGAGTGATTTTTAAGAAATATCCATTTTATGTGTTTTAAAAATTTAAACATCGTTAACCTATGAGTAACTGAATATCCATTTTAGTTTTGAACATTGACTAGTTGTGGTGATACTTGTTATCAGATTAAAAAAAATGATTTTGAGATTCTTCTACTGCAGGTAAAAGATACATGTTTAATAATAAAGATTGTTTGCCTTTGTTCAAATAAAACAAAATTCTTTTTAATCCTGGCTGAGTACTTACTGTGTTTAAAGGAGAATTAATACTGTCTGTCTAAAATTCTAACTGTATTTGTCCACTATAGTGGGAAACTCCCAATCTGAACTTCTACAATTAGTTTTGCATTCACATTGGAGTTTTCAAGGGTGTAAACATATGCAGACACACAGGAGAGAAATCTCTATACTTGCACTATACTTGGTTTTTGCTTTAGGTATGTAGTGAGTATCCTTCTGTCAATTAGATAGAAATGATCTTTTCTCCTACTTCAAAGTAGAAGTATAATCCTTCCCAGGAAAAGGAAGAATGTCACAGTGCTGTTTCTACAGAAAGTGAATTGATTTAACTTGATTTAACTTCTGAAAGCTCTGTATAGGTACATGTTTTCTCCTGCACAAGCAGAATCATTAAAGGCAATCTTCTTTTCACTCGTAGTTGCAGACTACACATAAAGAGAACAAGTGGATAATCACTAAATATTAGGGAGATAATAACTATATGGCAGCTTATCATAAAGTTTGTAATGTTTTTGTGTTAAAAGAATGTAAACAAAAATACCACAAGCAGCCATGCATTCAACACCATGGTTACTTTATCAATAAGACATTATCTATTAAGGGAATTTGCATTTAGTAAATTTAATATGTTAGGTGAATTTGGTTAAGGATGAGTGCCTTTATGAAATCATGGTGGCTTTTAGATTTGTTTTAAAATACAAAATTGTCTTTCCTCAGTTTTTACCTTTGGCATTTTAGGTTCCTCAGTCTTGGTGGGAAATTTTAGCTCCAAGTACACAAGTGTCTTTTCTGTGCTCCTCCTTTAATCACTGGATTTGCCATACAATAGCTGCCTGCTCTTAGCAGTTGGTATGTTTTCCTATGCATATGCTAATTTTTCTCTCATAACTTGACTCTTTGTATCTTTTGGTATATTCTTTCCCTTGTTCTTACAGAAATTTAATGGTATTTATGAAGTATAACAACATCCATAGACCTATTTGCTGGATTTTCTCCTTTCTTAAATAGACCTCAAATATTGATACGAAATTTTTTTTCTCATACACTGAGGAATGTATTGCTTCTGAAAGTTGGTTTGGGACACTTAAGAGCTTACCAAGGTTTTGAGAGGAATTGAATATTGATAAGGATATTGAGACAATCTAATGTTCTACTGTAAAATGTTGTACTGTAAAAGTTCTGTTAGTCTCCAACTATTAAAAGTGAAACCTTGTGGGAATGTCACATGTAAGAGTAATGGTGGTGTATGGAAAGGATTTGGACAGGAGCCAATAACAGGATACATGTCTGTCTAATGTGTCTCAAAGTAGCCCAATTCTCTATGCAGATCTAGTGGATTTCCACCTAAATCTACAGGCTTGCAGCTGCGCCCTTCCTGTCTAGCAGCTGACAGCTCTTCAAGTATGGAAATGGATGCATATGTTTCACTTGGCATTCCTTGAGCAGGAAGGCCTAACTCACATCCATAGTCTCTCTTGCTGATATATCAAGCAGGATTTCTATTTAAACAAAATTGACCTTCAGTTTCTGGATTCAGTGGAGACATTTGATGCAATATTAAGCAATTGGCTTGTTTTAATAATTGTTTAGGAAATGGATGACATCTTTCATACCACATAAAAAGAGAATGTTTCATTTTCTTATGCAATGTAAAGTCTGCTAGGCCTTTTCTTGAAGTGAAAATTGCTGCCCCCAGAAAAGACTTAATGCCTTTAAGGTGGGCTCGTTTTACAGCCTGATGAAGGTGCTTACCTCAATAAACTCAAACCCACCTGGCCTTCTTTTAACAGCACTAGAAGTTAAAATGTCTTTGGAAGAATTCCAAGAGCAGATCTGAGGGCAATGTTTTAAGACTGTAAGTCCTTGTTTTCTTTTAGGCTTTGAGCAGCCTGGTCTAGTGAAAGGCATTCTTTTGCATGGCAAGGAAGGGTAGAATTAGATTTTATTTGAGGTCCCTTTTGACCCAAACCATTCTGATTCTTCATTGAAGAAAATCTGGCTAAAAAGACAACATCCATCATTGTTTCTGAATGGCTATCTTGGTAGTCATTGAAGAGCTTCTTAGGAAACACAACTGTCACTTCAGTGAAGTCCTGCAAGTGCTGCAGTATAGCAGAGAATAGTAGGAGCATTCTAGAAATGTCTTAACTTGGATTTTCTACTGGTTTGGACCAAACTATATAAAGCTTGGTTAGCAATTAGTGACGGAATTGTATTGGATGTTGCTAATGAAGGAGACAGAAAAGTCTTACTTTTGTAGCTGTATTTTAGGCTTGCTTCAGGAAATCTTTCTGTGGTTAGTTATTGAAAGGTTAAACAGTGAACCTTGGCAGTAGTTGTGCAAATTTTAGAAAAAAAAATTTGAGATAAGGAGGACTATCTTTGGTATCTTCAATTGATGCCTTTGACACCTAGGTATTTTTTGTGGTAAGGCTTTTTGTTATCTACAGGTAAAAAAAGATAAAAGCATTATTTCAACAGTGAAGATAATCCAAGTCTACTTTGATTTTTAATTGATATGTTGTAAATGTTAAAAAAATATTAAATAACATGAGAATCAAACTTTGTTTTCAGATCTGGAATTCCAATAATTGGGGAGCTAATGAAAATGTATGCATATATTCTGCTACTGCTCTGCCTCATTTTCTGGTAGAGTCACTGTTGAAAATGAACAGGTTTTATAATTGATTATCTCATTGTTGACTTCTTTAGGTGTTACAGCTAATAAAATTCATGCTTTCTGGAAGAGCAAATAGATGCACTTTAAAAGTGGCAGCAGCAAAAATGAGAACTTAGTCTCCTCTTGGTCTTTTGGGGTGGGAACTCAAGCAATTTTTATGGGTTGTCCTTGATTAAATGACCTGAAGTTATTTAGGTATTAGGGGCTCATTGAATGAGCTATTGTGTAATCTGCAACAAAATAGCATTAAGTGTTGTCCTTTTTTAGTATCAGTATTTTCTGAAGAACACCAAGCATAATTTTAAAAAAAGACAGTGTTTTTGTGTTACACAGGATTATATTTTAGAAATCCGGAGGTTGATAATTGGCATCTTGATATACTCTCCATTAGTATTTCTCCCTGGAAATCAGGTTTTGTGGATGGGTAGTAGAATGAAGTCTTTGTTTTTCTCTCTCATAAATGTTAGTCTCTGCTTTTGCCTGAAGGCTCATTATAACAATGATGCAGTTTAGAGAGTTTAAAATTTTGATTGCAACAATGTATGTGTGTTTACAGCCAGATACCAAATATATTTAATGGGTGGGGACAATAAAACTGCTGAAGCTTTGCAAGTTGAGACTCTCTAGAAATAACTCCCATATTTCTCTGTGAAGCAATTATAGAGAAAATGCTAATTGTTCCCAGCTGAATCATTCTTTCTTCTCATTTAATTGCTTTGGCTCACTATGGTTTGTAATAAAGTATCACTTAAACCCTCCTGTAATTCTGTTGCTTTGGCTTTGTATGAGAAGTGACATTTTAAAAAGAGTGGTCACTTTCAATTTTCATTCTCCAGATTTTAGGATTTATAAGGCTGGTTTAAAGCAGGGAGAAAACAAGGAGCAAATGTGTGGGTTGAGACTATACAGGATTTAATATTAGGGAGAGAATATCTTTGTGTAAGGATGAAGAAAATCTAGTTTCCTCTATCATTTTTCCCCTAGTTTTCAACAAGGAAAGGATGACAAACTGGATATTTTATAGAGATCTAGAAGTGATTCCAGTTATCACTGCAGTACAGTTAAATGTTTTTATGAGAAAAATGTAATCTCCAGCTTTTCATTTCCTCACCTTTGCACAGACACTTAAAAAGGAGAAGAATATGACTCTCTATCCTTGAAGAAATGCAAATGACCATCTTTACCCAGAGCTTTGATCATATCTTTCCTAGACTATGCTAGGCTGTAGATGAGTGGTCAGAAATGTCGGACACTGATTTTCAAATATCACATCATTTGTATTTTGCTATGGTAATGTTGATAAGTATGGTTAATGTTTTGGGGAATGGCTAGCTCTAAGCATTTAGATCTCTAGCAGAAGCATAACAGAGCTGGTTCTGAGGATAAGATGGGAACCACTTGCTGCAATGCCAGGACTGTGTGGAGGACTTCTGATTTCCCTGTATCTGAGAGCCTTCCTGCTGCATTTTGCAAATTTAAATGTAAAAAATTCTTTGTTAACAACTGCTGAGAGATTTATGAAAAAGAAACACTTCCCCAAACAAAATACTCTTTGCTTTCGTAGTGTGCCAGGCAGCTGTATGCAAGTGGTGTGGAACAAAATAATTTTAAAAGTCTTTTTAAAAGCACATTGAACATAATGTTACTGAGTGAAGTAATTTAGCACATTTTAATGTAATTCACTATGCCTGTGTAAAAGGGTGGTGCTTTAATGATTTTTTAAAAAATGCTTAGAATCAGAGGAAGGAAACTCTTCTGGGTGCACTGGATTGTAAAAGCCCAGAACTGCATATTGATCTGAAGAAAGGTGCTTCTTGTTTTGATTGAAGTGGGTGGTGCTGCTCTGTAAGCATGCTCTTCTTTCAGCTCCCTTTTATGCAGCTGTCGGCAGTCTTCACTGAGAAACTTCTTGAATCACATCCTTTTTATTTGGCATCCTATATCCACTGAGTTTAAATGGCTTTTGAAATGCTGCTAATGTTGTAGCTGAGGCAGTTGAGAGCAGGAAGAGCTGCCCTGGCTTCCTTCTGTGGGAATATATTTGAAAGCTACTCTTGGTATTACCTGTGTGACATACTCCACTGCGAAAAGAAAGTAGATTGCTCTTTGGAGTAACAGGAAGTGGGAATGTTCACTAATTCAAAGGCAGCAGGTGTCCATAGGGCTGCCTCTGTAACACAGAGCATTACCACCTTCTGAATTTTGTTACCAGGTCCACTCATAAGGTTGTAAATTTACCTTAGATGAGAGGTCAAAGTATTCAAAGTAGGAACTAAGTCCCTTGTCCAAAAGTGTGTTACTAAAATGGATGAATAAAGCTGATGTCTTTGGTCTGTCTGTTCTGTGGGTAAGCAAAGATGCAGGCCTTTCAAGGCATTTTACTTTGGTATTTTTATCTAATCTCTAGGTAAATAAAGACTTGAAACTTTTAAAGTCTGTCATTTCATGATCTTTTTTCTTGAACACAATTGAAATATATTTTATGACACTTTAAACAAAGACAAATCTCATTTAGCTACTTGAGGATTTTACAGTAAGTGAGTGCAATTGTCCTTTTTCTTGGTTTCATTTTCTTTAGTTATCATTTACCTTACTGATAACCTCTTGAGATTTTCAGTGCTTAATCTGAAATGTAGCTCAGTTTACAGTCTAAATCTAAGGAAGGTTATCCCAGCAGATGATTATTTATCTCTGCAATTGGAGTGTTCTGTGTATTTTAGTCATTTTTAATATCATGGAGTCAAAAACACTTAACTGAAGGATTCAGGAAATGCCTGTATCAATGCTGCCAAACACTTACTTTTTGAATCTATTAATCTTTTCTGGCCCTGTGCTGTAGTCAGAGCTGTGTGATTATGGAAAGTAAATAACTGAAGTACCTATGCAGGGAGCAAGATTTAGAGGTAAGCACTTTCTGTTTGGTTTTTTCCTCTCCCAGGCCATACACCAGATGTACTCTGCTGTCCACTAAGCTGCTGCAGCTAGACAGCTGAACCAACATATTTCAGGGCAGTATCATTAACTGTGCTGATACAAAAACCCACTGGACAGGATGAATCAGCTTCCATTTATTTGCAAATTGGCAAAATGTCACGTTCAGCTTCTGCTCTTCCTCTATGAAACTTTTATCCATCTTTCCCACTGCTCTTTTGCAAATAACAGTCTGTCCAGCTATTCAGAAGCAGGAAAGTTTTACAGCAAGTTACTGACTGATTTGTCAGCTGCCTTGTTGGGCACCGAGGCAGTGAGACACAGGATGCAGTTTGCTAGGCGTTGGCACCAGGAAGAATTTTCCTCTTTGTAATCTGGCAGGGTGCCTTATCTCCTCACCAAAAAGATTGAAACAAACCATTTTTTTTCTCTCATCATTATGCAAGAATTAAAATAATAAACTGTTTTGAGATCTTGACAAGCATCGCTTTGGATTTTAATGGACTTTAATATAAGTAAAGTAATAATTAAATTACTTTTAATTAAATCATTTCTTACTAACACAGCTCTGGGATCCCAGGCCCAAGATTGAAAGCTGCAAGGCCAAGGAAGCTGCAAGCCTCTGCTTTGAATTAGGTGTCATATAGGGAAACAGCTGACTATGTTAGTCTTTTCTCCTTCCTCTAACTATACTTTTGTGGAGCTTGACTTCATTGTAGGTCTGCTACAGTATTTTTTGTTTCTTTGTCACAGCAAGAATTTTGGGTGTGTCAATGAGAGACGATTATGTGAACAAAGGTCAGGTTGGATGGTAAGTAGGGCTCGTGGCTGGTGAGTACACCTGCAGGGAGGATATTTGTATGAGATGATGATATTTGGCTTGGGAGGAGAAGTGGCACTGTTCTTTGGTTAGAGTGTTGACATGGCAAGACTTAACCACGGCAGCTAGGCTCTGTTGAACCTGTGAAAAACGATGTTCAGAATAAAAGTCCTCATTCATACTGATTCTGTTTTTCCTTTTATTTCTTTAGTGCAATAAAGACCCATAGCTTTGAGGTGCAGAGGAATTAGAAGGGGACCGAAGAAAGGTCAGAGTGTAAAAGAATAGGACATTACAAACAGGCTCTAAAGCAAAATGGTTACTGTAAGTCAAATATGAGAGGAGAGTGGCTGGAGTCCTCTTGCCAGCAGACAGGCTATCCCAGCACTCAGCAAAATAATAGCAGTCAACCAGAAAGGCATCCAGTCAACTTGGAAAGGCATCCAGACTGTGGGCTCTGAAAGGTGAGAGCTGGGGGGGGGGGGTTCTTCCTTTTCAAGCAGATAAGTTTTAAAAGCTACTGCTTTTGTCAGTTTTCAGCTGATTAAAAAAACCTATATGGTGTTATTAAGCCTATATGATCCTTGGGAAACATGACAAAAAAGGCTTAAAACTTACTATGTATTTTCAGATATATTTTGGACTTGTATTTGGCACATGTAGTTTTTACAACTTGTCTCTGATATGCAAAAATAATTAAGTATCTACAGGCGTTGGAAGTGGCTTAGCAGGAACAGTAGCAAATTCTGTGGAAGAGCTCTGTACTCTGCTGGGCCCGTCCTTGAGCTGCTGTGTGGGTGAGTCTCTGATACTGGCTGACAGCAAGGTTGGTTCAGTGAAGCTGCAAAAATATGGGAGTTTGCAAGCTCTGCAAAAACCAGGAAGAATTTAAAAGTACATGAAGAGATACCAGAGTGGCTATGGTGGGACTTCCTTCAATAAAGGAAAGGAATAATTCAACAACGAGTAGTGAGGACAGAGCACTGTGAACTCTACAGACCACTGTCACTAGCAGTATTAACCCATTCCTTTGAATCATAACAAAGGAAGAATAAGAAACTAAAGAGTAGCACAGAATGAGTGCTGCTCATAAGCATGGAATGATTTCTGTGCTCACTGTAAAAAAAAACCCCAAACCCTGCACACCTGGGAAGCACATAGTCCTTTGAAAAGATCCTTTAAAAGGAAAGAGAAATTCCATTGTGTTACTCATAGTGACAGGCAGGTTGAAGGAAATGGAACTTACCTTTTCATTTCTGGTCTGATGAAGAAGGGTTTTGATTTTATTTAAGAGGGATGGAGTTTTTTTCTCTAAAGGGGATAGATCTGCTAGTGTAAGTTTTCCCACAAGATCTCAGCTGGGGAATTTTCTGTG
This sequence comes from Zosterops lateralis, assembly GCF_965231275.1. NCBI lineage: Eukaryota > Metazoa > Chordata > Aves > Passeriformes > Zosteropidae > Zosterops > Zosterops lateralis. Next base: position 35,196,341 of record NC_139765.1, read on the forward strand.
TTTTCTAACTTATGTTCAAGAGAAGTAATGTTTTAGCTATCTAGATACAGTAAACACTTCTCATTCCTTCCCCTTTCAATTAGGATGAAATGGTAGGGAAAGGATTTGAAGTAATTATTTCTTAGAAGAAGAGAGGTGTATTTGGTGGTCATTGCTAAGACTGTGATTTAATGGGTTTTGGTGGTACTGGAGAGCTGGATATTCTGGAAAACATGCCTGTACTTTGGATGGCTATTCTAGAATCTGTTTTTAAGTATGTTCCTAAATTACTAATTAAAACCAGATGCAGTACAAGATTAATTAGTCTCCCTGTACTTATCATGCAGTCCTCCTATGAGATCTGTGTGCCAGAAAGCCAGGAAGAGGGCAGTCCCACTGTAAGCAGGGCCATTTTACAGGAACACCTAATTCCCAAGTTTCTTCACAAATGTAACCATGTTAAATAGAAGATCTGTTCAGGGTTGCATAACCACTTCTGTAGCAATTACAGAAAACTACATGGAAAAAATACACTAGTAAAGCATGTGTGTTTCTAGCTCATCTCTATAAGGTTTTCTTTCCTTTTCTGTTAATCTAATACAGATATAGCTGTACAATCCATTTTTCTCTTCAGTACATTTTTTTCCTCTTTTTCTCATTTGTTGTTTCTCTTCCTAAGTGAAATGAGTGGAATGATAGAGCTAGCCAGCTTTCTGTAGACCAGGGGCATGTGATTTGTGGCCTGTATTTGGGAAACCACTGGTATTAAGGTGTTCATGAAATCTGCTTCAGCAGCATGATGACTAGAGAAGGGTGTCAGCCCTCAGGAGGAACCAAGCTAGATGCTGTGCTAAGGAGTGGGATAGAGAAATTCCATAACTTGCTTGACTATAGTCTGCTTAAGTCACTCAAAACTCTGGTTGAAACACTGATCTCCCTAAACAATTCATCATAGAGTCTTTCTGATAGCTATTTACCCTGTTCTCTGCCTTGATGCTGAGAAAACAGGCTCTCTATCCAGTTTATTGCTCATTATGTATATACTGCTAGATTATGTGAACAGGTGAGGAAAATTTCATTTTGAACCAGCATTTCTGTTTTCAGCAATCTGGTTACTTGTTAGAGATATTTAGGTCTCTCAGTCAAGATGTTCCAGTCAGCAGTTTCCTAGAGGCAGCTGCTCCTCACAGAGCTTGCCTGTCCACTCTTCAAGGTGCAGAGTGCAGGGGATGGGGCTGCTGGGACTCTGAGCGCTGCTGAAGACGGAAATACTGCTGGGTAGCACACGCTGATAAATTCGTGGTGAGTCTAAGATCAGAGGATTGTAGTGTGGAAAGCAGGCAGCTGGAGAATGAAATCAGAAGCCAGTTCAGCAATCCAGTTTTTCAAAAGAGTGAAAATGAGCCAGCTGAGAGCTTTCTGAGGGAGTCAAAGCAGAGGCAAAGGCAAAGAAAGGGAAGAAAATTTGATGCCAAGCTGCTGGTTGCCTCTGTTATCCTAAGTTTGCTTCCTCTCCTGCTGAGGCTGAAGAGGACACACCTAATGGAATTGGTGGAATGAAAAGCCCTGTCCCTAAGTGAGGGAAAAGTGACCTAGTGTAATACCCTTGTTACTGCTTGTGGTACAAGGTGAGGTAACTGGGGAGCTGTGTACTGAGTGTAAAGGGCTTCCCTACGTTGATATGGTAAGAGACCAAGGCACCTGGTCAGGTCCAGATATCCATGTCCAGCTCTACTTGTACAGAAAGTTTCTATTTGTGTTCTTACTCTGAAATGGCAAAGAAAGACTTTGGCTGGGGGCCAGGTCATTTCACAAGGCCGGAAGAGACCAAAGCATTTTGGGTGAAATCTCATACGTGGCAGCACTAGGCGTTGGAAGGTTACTTTCATACATGTTACATATATTGCAGTGTCTCTTGGAACTGCTGTTTAAGATAATTTGCTGTATATCTCATTTGTATTTTTGCACTCATAAGAGCTACTCTTCCTTGTACATGAGATATACAGAACTATTAGAGCTATGTTAAAAAAGGAAAAAATCATGAAACAAAAACAACCACCAAAACCCCCCCAAACCTAAAGGAGCCTTCATTTAAAGGTTGCAGACTTCTTTTTATTGAGGGACTTGCAAGTTTTCCTCAGAAGGAAGAGGTGGGACTTGCCTTGTTTTGCTGAAATGATGACTCACACACCAGTTTAATTCAAAGGGGAATAAAAATTAATTGTCTGTCTTTCCTCCTATACAGAACATTTTAATGTACCTTGATTTCTCAGAATATATTTCATAAAATAAAAGTTGAACAGTGCTACCTAGTCTTTAGAGGCAGAATTCTGAAGGTGTGCAAGGACACAAAGTGCTGCTCTCCCAGCTTCCACGTTCCACAGGAGCTAGAAATTGGTTGAAGTCATGTCTCTTGACCGATCTGTTTATTGTCTCCCATTTTCAACATTCTTCTCTTGACCTGCAGTATTAGTTTATGAACTCCATTACAAATTCCAGTACTGCAGGTCAGTAGGTGGTATAGAGGTTTTAAGTAATTCCAGGCTGTTTGGAGTGGGGGTAGATAGGGATGTGTATTGAATCAGACTCAAGTTAGGTGTGGTTCATCTTGATTTTACTCAATTGAAGTAAACCAAATAACAGGGAAAATACCCTAATATAGTTGTAATCAAATTCTGTGAGGTATGGACTGTCAGTGCTGAAGATATGATTACAGGAAAGTAAAACATTAATGAAATTGCAGTTTTGGAGCTGAATTTGTTCTTGACCTTTACTTGAACAGTAATTTCCAGGATAATTGAATTAGTATATATTTGTAAATAATTTTCGTAACTCATTGCTAAACAGTACCTGTGGCTTATTTGGAAGACTGTGAACATTTTAACATTCTAACACAGTCTTTTTTTTTACTGCAAATTACTGCTGCAGATAGAGGTCTTCAGATCTATATTAATAAAGAACAGGTGAACCAAAAATCTGCTCCTCCACACCCTGCCTTTTGCTGAAGGCTGGGCCACCAAATTTTATTCGTGTTAGGGAATGTAAAAGGACAGAGACTCTTCATGTGAAATCCAAACTGTTCTGTTCCGTGGTTTATGTGAACTTGAAGCATTTGTGGATTGCCAGCTAGAAGGGAAGAAAGTCCATCTCATCTTATAGGGGGCTAAACCTACTGTTTCTGCAGGGCCAATTATAATATAAAATTAAAAATAAAAAAGTGAATTGCCATCTGGTATTTGAAAGTTGATGCCAGAATGTTGTTACTGCTCCATTTGTCACCCCACTACTTCGTAGAGGTTATGGATGGATATAAGGAAATAGAGAACAAGTCATAAAAATCTATTGAGCTACAATCTTTTGTAGCAAGGGCAAAAGCCAAAGAGTAGATAAACACTGTAATCATAAATTGTAGGTCTACAATATACTGAACTTGCCTCCTTAGTAATCAATATCTTCTCTTGAGCACCTTGACGGGAATCTACTGACATAAAACCTGCAACACTCAAACACGGTTTGCTCCATGTTTCTTGGATTCTATTGGATTGCCTTAAAATCTTTTCAGTCATTATGGAGCTTTCAATACCTAGTACACAAACTTGAGCTTCAGGACATGGTTGTAGCACATACCAAGCAGATACCATGCTTGATCCCAGAGGTGTGTGTGTGTTTGTGTGTGCCTGCATGGGTGTAACAGGCACGTGTGCAGGTGTGTTGCTTTGAACAAATGTTCGGTCTCAGTGGAATGGTTCTTTGGAAGCATTAAAAGAACTAGTGTTAGTAGATTAGAAACTTAATTTTAATTTTGAGATATAACAACATCAGAAACTTTTTCTCCCAAATTTTCATTTTCCTTAAGCGAGAGGTAATGGCAGAGTATTGGCAATCACACCTCTGCCTTTGCAGTGCTTTTCAGATGGGTGTTTATTTCTGTGGATTTGGCTTCATCGGGCATCTTCCCTGCTGCTCCCTCCCAGTTCCCCCTCCGGCCCCTCGCTCACGGTCCATGACTGACATCTTCTGGTGGCATTTCCCTACTGCACGGTAGCCTGGACGGCAAATAATAAGGAACATTTTAAGGCTCTAGAGCTTAAAAAACCCCTTAACTAACTGCTTTCGTGAAATTGTCATCCTAAGGTTTACTTCATGACTCTCAGAATCACTGTCGTCATGTTCTGCTTCATCACCTTATTTACATATGCAAAGTCTCACTCAAATTCTGTACTTGCAGTTATTCCTCTGGGTTTCCTTTGCAGAATTCTTGAGTTCATTGACATTAAATAAAATGGGGGGAGACATTTTAAAAATTGCATATTAAATAGATAAGATGAACTTTAACTGTATTGTGAAGTCAGTGAATTTTAAAAATGCATTTGGCCTCTAACCTGCAGCTTTGGGAGTACTGTCATATAACAGCAAAGTCTCATAACAACACAGGCTTTAGATTCTCATAAATATAATTTCCTTAAGTAAAGCTTAAAGCAATGTTTTTTTGGATGCTAGACCAGTGCCTCTGATATTTCTCAGGAATTTACTGACCTTCTATGCATATATGCACAAAGCAGTGGGAAGATAGGTATGTGTTTAATTTAAAAGAAACTGATGGTTTTGTTTACAGGAATTACATTCTAGTCCTTCATCTCCATTCCTCTCTGCATTCCTTTCATTCAGGAACTCAGACTGTATATATGGTCTGCTTCTCTGATATTATGCTAAACCCTGGATAGAAAGAGGATTTCTCCAAAGAGGTCTGCAATGGAAACCCCCCCAGATGAATGGTCTATGGGGAGAGCTGGTGGGAATTTAAAGATCGGGACTGCCAGCATTAGCATGAGTTGTTTGGCAGCAGGACTGAAACAAGAGCTGTTGCTCATGTTCCAGATGTCTGCTTGCTTAATGTGCTTGAGGGTATAGTGTCCTTGGGTCTGGGACATGCCATAGCCACTTATTAGCTGTGTTTATTCCTTGAATTTATTCAAAGTAAACAAAACCTCCTAGAACACTTTCTCCTCACAACTCTGACTTCTTGAGCAGGCAGTCCCAACCAGAGCTTTGTGTGGTTTCCTGTTTCCAGCAGTGCCACTGCAATATGAGGAGGCTTCAGGACTGCTGGCACTGTCCTGCAAGAGCTTTCCCATAATTTTAAGTAAGTGAGGGATCCTCCCTTGTTCTTTCTTTGGATCACCATTCATTTTTTGAGTGCTCTCCCTGCATGTGTTAGTTAACCTGACTGGACAGAGCTGCTTGTGGCACTGCTGCATGGTGTCCATCCCTTGATGTTACATATGGTCTTCAGAGCTCCATATGCAGTACAAGTTGAAGTTCCCTTCCAGGCTCTTTCCATGTCATATCAACAATCTTTCTACTTTTTCCCTTACTATTTGACTTCCTGAAAGTTTTCAAATGCATTTTGAAGATTGTTCAGAGCACACCTGTCTTCTGATCCTCACAGAAACCTGATGCTTTCTCTTCAGACAAGGTGTTCCTGGAATGAGTCTAATTACTGAGACAACAGAATTGTGGGTAAGCATTTCAAATAACCTTGTCTGTTTTCACTTTTTTTGTGCTGGATCTGGTTTAGTACAACCTACAAAGCATTAAAAGCATTGGCTCTAAAATCCAAAGCTGAGATAATGCCCTCACCTACTAAAAGGATAATCCATCTCCTCTCTCTTTCTGTAACTATGATGTGGTTTTGACCAGATTGATGTGACCAGCACTTAGCAAGGCTTTACAGCTCTTGCCACAGTCTGACATTACATGAAATTAAGAGAGCATGCTGTGCAGAAGTGTAGAATGGAGCCAGCACTGAGAGGGGTTCCTAAACCCCTGCACAGTCACTTCAGAGCTAAGTGCCAGAGTAATGCTTTGTCCTGTGCAGGGCCAGCTTGTTAGGGGGCGGCTCGGAATGGTTTGGGAGAGATTTATTTTGAAACTGGCATTAAATTGAGGTGCCCACTTAGAGGTCTCTGGTGATGCCTGAATTCCAGTGTAGTCACTGGAGCTCATTTAGAGAATTATGCTGCTCCCTAATGCACAAGCCCACTGCCTTGTGCATGGTATTGTTTAATTGATCAAATTTCTGATGCATATATATGGAATTAAGCATAAGTTACACTTACAGACAATTGTATGTGGATACCTATATTCAGATATCTCAAGCCAAATCATCACACTCACTAGAAAGTGATCCTCTTTTTTTCAGCATCCAGATGTAACAGCCTTTTCTAAAGAAAGTCTGTTGCAAATTGCCTTCCTGGACAGGTCATTTTAGTTCTGTGCAGCCAGTAGGTAGCCTTGTCAGAAATCCAGTCCTCTTCATTTGTATGGAAAATGGATTTTAGAAACAATTCGTAAATATAACTGAAGTATTCTTCTTATTTAATGCCTTTAAAAACATTCACAATTGGAGTCCATGGACACTCGAAACCATGTCAGTTCAGCTCCAGCATGAACTCTAGAACTGGAGAATTTCCTGGGAGTTGTAATCCATTAGTTTGTCTCAAACTAGTCAGCAGCATCCTGAGCAGATTGCAGAATCTTCCACCTTCCTGATGAAAGATGAATCTGTGATCAGGCAGTTTCCATGACTGCATAAGTAGATAAACAGTAACTAAATTTCTTTTCAGTTTTTTTGCATGCTGTATTTTACAATTTTTTGTATATTTTCTACTGGGTAGGAGAAAGAAATACAGCAAGTTATTGATTTGAATGACTTCTGAGCTGAGTGAAAAATGGTTTTACGCCTCACTAATTCTTACTGGCTGATTCTGAAGACCACATGTTTTATACAGCTGTCAGGTTTAGAAACTCGGCACAGCCCCACAGTTAACACACCTGAGTTGCTCTCTGCTTTCCTCATCTTCCACAAAGTGGAGCTACAGCTGCACTAAGAGAAGGGAATGTGAAAAACAATTTAAGCATAAGAAAATAATACTCTGCAGTGAAAAAAAAAGTTGAAGCTTGACAGCTGAAAGTCGAGGAGAGATAATTCATTAATCTAGCTTTGCAATGCTCTAGATCCAGAAATCATAGGGCTTCTCATCTTAGTCCATCTTGAGTGACCAAATAAGTGCTTGTATGGCTTGTACATGGCATACTCTTGCTTTACCATGGCACAAACCTTATTGGTAATGTGTTTCTTGTGGGAGACTGTGGTTGGTTTTCAAAACTCTTGTTTTATTTAGAGGTAAAAATGTGTGGTGGCATGTACTGCACCACTGAGTAGTGGTGACTAGTTTGTGCTGTAACCAGCCACAAGATACTGTGCAAGCAGCTTGGTGAAATCTCTAAAAAATTCTCACTGATACTTTACGGCTGAGTGTGTCCAGATATTCTTGAGGTTTGACCTATGTCAGGACCGAATCTCTAATCACTGCTGCAGCCTCACGTGGCCCTCTGTGACCTGAGGTCATGTAAGTGGCATTGAGTTGCTACCTACAGCAGTATAATAATGCTTACCACCTCATTACCAAAATAATTCTTAAGATATGATGGGCAAGGTTTATACAACCAACACATTGAAAATAAGTTACATAAGTTCCTAGTTAGGAAAGTAATGGCCTTGTTAATATATAACTCTGCTACATATTACTTACAAAAATGTTTTCCTCAAATTCTCAAAGAGCAAAAGATTTTAGTTGCCTACTTACAAGGAAGAGAGGGAGCAGACACATAAATTACATAGGATTCTCTGAAAAAGGGCCATTGAGAAGTAAAACCTGATCATCAATGTAGCATTCTGCCAGTCAGGCCATTAAGTACTTAATTAGCTCCTAAGCACACAAGAAGTTCAATTAACTAGGATAGTAAACCTGACCAAAAACCAGCTGCAGTTGTGGTTGGAATTAGAGAAGATTTTGAAAATACAGCTGTGGACTGTAAAGCTGAAGAGACAATGCATCCAGCCATGGGGTATAGACAAAGGCAGTGTTTACCCTAATTTTTATTGACAAAAACAGCAAAGAAGATGATTTGCCCATCTTTGTATGAACTAATGCTCACTGATGAAGGTGAGAGGCTTGAGGGGTGAGAGATAGTGGCTGCTCAAATCGTGGGACTGATGAGACTAATCAAAGAATAGTTTGGGTTGGATGGCCTTTAAAGGTCATCTAATCCGACTGCCCTGCAATGAGGGCATGGAGTCCAACCTGACCTTGAATGTTCCCAGGATGGGCTATCTACCATCTCCCTGGACAACCTGTTCCAATCTTTCACCACCCTCATCGTAAAAAATTTATTCCTTGTATCTAGTCTGAATCTATCCTCTTTCCATTTAAAACCATTACCCTGTCCTATTGCAACAGGCCCTGCTAATGTCTGTCCTCATCTTTCTTATGAGTCCCTTAAATATTAAAAATTCACAAATAGGTCACCCTATAGTGTTCTCCTTTCTAGGCTGAACAATCCCAATCCTCTGAGCCTTTCCTTATAGGACAGGTTCGTCATCCTTCTAATCATCTTGGTGGCCTCCTCTGGACTCTCTCCAACAGGTGCATGTCCTTCCTGTGCTGGGACCCCAGAGATGGATGCAGCACTGCAGGTGGGGTCTCACCACAGTGGCAGAATCCCCTCCCTCACCCTGCTGGCTGCTTTGGATGCAGCCCAGGACACAGTTGGCTTTCTGGGCTATGAGTGCCCATTGCCAGCTCAGGTCCAGATTCTCATCCATCACTATTCTGTTCCTTCTCAGCAGGGCTGCTCTCAATTCCTCCATCCCTCAGCTTGTACTGTTACTGGGGGTTGTCCAACCCAGGTGCAGCACCTTGCACTTGGCCTTGTTGAACCCTCACAAGGTGCCCATGGGCTCGTTTCTCCAGCTTGTCCAGTCCCTCAGGACAGCATCCCATCCCTCAGTTGGGTCAACTGCACCACTCAGCTTGGTGTTCTCTGCAAACTTGCTGAGGGTCCACTCAATCCCACTGTCCCTCTCATTAATGAAGATATTAACTGTACTGGTGCCAGTGCAGACCCCTGAGGGACACCCCTTGTCACAGACCTCCATTTGGACACTGAGCTGCTGACCACTACCCTCTGGATGTGACCATCCAACCAACTCCTCATCCACATAACAGTCCATCCATCAAATCTGTCTCTCTTCAATTCAGAGAGGATGGTGGACATCCTTACAATACAGGTACTCTTGCTTGCTGTTACATTTACCGGTAAGTTTCTGACCTCCCTCCCCTGAACGTTTTTAGACCAAATGGGGAGGAAGGGGATGATGCAAAATCCAGTTCTGTACAAGCTGAAGTCAGCTAGCTGCTCCTCATCAAGACCTTCACTTTTTCATTCTGCGAAGTCCAGTGAAGGAGAAGACCTGACTTTATGTCTTTGCTACACACACTGTACTTTTTAAACATGAGAAAACTGCCTGCAAACTAAAGAAATAGCTCACTGCCCCTTAAAAAGTCCTTGGTTTCTCTTATTACACCTTGGGTCAAGTCTAGACAGTATTGTCCAGGCAATCTCTGGGAGCCAGAAGTTATGAGTCAGTTATTTTGCAGTATTATCCAGATCAGTAATTTCCAATGCAGGATTTTTTCCCCCTTTGATAAGTACTCTATGGCTGTGTTACCAGACATGTTGAATCATGTTGTGTGACAAGGAAGAGACCATGTTGCTGCTAATAAGACCAAATTCACTCCATGGATAACTGTTTTAGATAATTAACAGGATAAAATGTTTTCATTATGTTCCAAGTACTTCAGATGAAAAAGATCTTGCCGGATTTTGAAAATTACCTAGCTCTGCTAACCATGTCACACTAAGTGACTGTTCTACAATGTGGGAAACATATTGTTAATGAGATGAGCAGGGAATGGCATTAATCTTCTCTTCTCTCTCTCTCTTTCTTTTTTTTTTTTTTTTTTTTTTTTTTTTTTTTTTTTTTTTTTTTTTTTTTTTTAAATTAAGGAAGAGTATAGCAATCTTTAAGGAAGTGAAGATCCAGTGAAGATCCAGATGCTTTTGAGTGAGATGATGTGGCTGATGATAATATATTTGTTTATCAAATTGTGTCAATGCTAATTTCAGATTTGCAGTGTTAAAAGCTGTGGACCTTTAAGGCCTTTGCTATGGCTTCAGAATTTAAATAGCTGGCATTTGCAATGGAGTAATTCTCAGATGCCCAGACTGTCGACCAGAAGTGTGTGTGTGTGTGCTACAAACCCTAGGAAAAGTGAGCAAGGCAACAGTGTGGGCATAAATGAAAGAGGAATGTGGTATATGTCATGTAATGCACTCATTAAGGAATGGTGTATTACTGCTTACACATGGAGGAGACCTAATGTCAGGTGCTGGGGAATAGAGAGTGCCAGTGCATACCTGGATTTAGCAGCTGCTAGTCAAGGAACACCCTGTGTAATTGTGTAGGGATGTGAAATATTTTGTCATGAAGGAGCTCCTCATCTATCCTTGAACATACCAAGAGTGTGAGAGGATTTATGGAGCTGTCACCCAGGAGATAATGAATGCACACACATACAAAAGAGTAAAGACGTTATAAAACTGTTACACGGGCTGGCAGGAGAATGAAGGAGTTGCCTGATAATGCTTTTAAGTTACTTATTCTTTTAATGCATTTTAAAATCTAGATTGCAGTGAAGTTGACTTCTGTGTCACCCATATTGACATTCTGCTTAATGTTTACTGTCTATTCTATAGACATTAAAATGTAAATTTTTGTTAAAGATAACTGAGCATGGGTATGGGATAGTGGTCTGAACAAAAGTTTGCTCCTCATGACATGCCTTAAAAAGAGAATGTGAGTCAAACCAGGGTAAGTCAGGTCATGAGCAGGGGCAGTCCTCTTAGCATGGAATCAGAGAAGTATTATTACTGCTAACCTCAAAAAAGGCTGGGAGGAGACTGGTGAGTCTCATGTGCAGCCCATACTGATTGTTCAGCTGCCTGAGTTATAATGCAGTGGGTTTCTGTTATGGTGCCAGGCAGGGAGAGTGTTCTCCCTCTCTTAGGGAAAAGGTTACAGGAGGTTTTGTGAAGGCACTTGAGATGATGAAAGTTGTGGTAGAAACTGATGAAAGTAATGGTTGGAACTGATATATAATTTCTGGTGCATGGGGAAAAAAAAAAAAAAAAGCCCTTTGTTTCACCCAGTCCATCATATTTCTTCTCCATTAAAAGTGCTGCTGCAACTTCTTTGGAGTGCTGATGTGACTCTCCATTGCTAGTAAGTTGCAGAATATGATAAAGAAAAAAAGTATATTCTACATTACATAGGTACAGAATGTAGGTTTTATGCTGTGGAAGTGAATGAAACACTGTAGCATCTTTGTAGTTTATATTCTGAAACAAGTATTAACTGGTTGCATAGGCTCTTGCAACTCAGTGTTTCTCCCTGAACCCATGTTCCTAAGAAATTGTTGCAGAGTAGTTGAATAAACTTTAGAAAGTTAGCTAGGCAAAAGTGCAGCACAGGAAGCATCAAAAACAATCAAGAAGGGAAGAGCTTGTACTCAGCTGAATTAGGGGACATGGTAGATACAACATAATAGTAAACATGGGATCAGAAGTTCAGTTAGAAGACATCTTGTGGCTCTTTGACAGAACAGTGATATGGGGAAAGACAAAAACATGTAAGACCTTGTGGATTTGGGCTATATGGCAAGAGAGAGATATTTGGTGCCCTGATCTGCAAGTGATTTCTTTTTCTTCCTGTATTTTTGCCAGTTTATTCCTCTGTGTTATCTGTACTTCAAAAAATGTCAATTGGAGAAGCGTGCCTGCTTTCCTGCTTGCTGTCGTTGCATTACTAATTACTGCAGATTTAATTATGGTCACGGTGCTCAAACCTTTCAGGCAGCTATTTGTTTGTGTTAAATCCAAGGACTGAGAGCATTAACCAATTCTCCTCATGACTGGCTGGAGTGGGAAAGCTAATTCTTTGTGTTAGGAAAAATGCTCTTTTTAGAAGCATGGAGCAAAGCAACAATGATAACCTGAATCTTCTCAGCTTTTTATTCTGGAGACTTGGAAGGCTCAAAGAGAAGGCACTATGTGACTTAGGCAGGACTCATCTTTGCTCTGGTAAAAATCTGTAGCTACTTTTTCTGTAGTATAGCAGAACTCTGGATAGCTAGGATAAATATTTACTCACTAGACCCATCTTTTTTAATTATTTTTTTCTGTTCACTTATATTGTCCCCATAAATGTCTTTGTTTCCCTCAAGACTGGATCTTTTTAGATTTACTTTTCAGAATTTCTTTCTGCCAAGGACTCCCTCAAATCCTTTTTTATACCCTGTGTTTCAACTACAAAGACTTACCTGATTCAGCTGCCATGGAAATCTTTTCATTGTACACCAGACCATACGACAGCTCTTAATGGGATTGTATTTTCCTGTTTTCCAATAGGCATTTTCCAAGGTTTAGTCTGATCTTTGAAAAGCACTTTGAGACATTTACATGGAGGGTGTGATGTCTCAGTGGCAGCAGTCCCACACAGAAGCCAGGAAGCATCCTGGCATCTGTACAAGTGCAGTGCTGGGACACAGAGCATGTTCTGTCCATGTGTGAAGTAGGTCTACAAATAAACATATTCCAGAGAGCATATATGAAGGCTAAATATGTATAGGAGGATTGTAATTTGAACATCCTTTGTATACTCCCAGTTCTTCAGAAGCTTTCATTACCTGCTTAGAGACTACTGAGAAGACAAATCTATTTTTCTGGAAGTAACTCTTGTACAAAAAAAGAGGTTCTGCTTTCATTTTTATTAGTGGCTTGACTAGCTCTCTTGCCTTCTCATTTGAGATCATCTTTAGAGACATTTTTGGTACTACTGTTCAAAAATTCCTCCAAAGTATTTGGGTGATCAGTAACATTTGATGTGAATTGAAATGCCTGTCTTGGTACTTGATTCTCAATATACAAAATCAGAGATGGCCTCATAATTTAGATTTGTTCCAGCTGAAACAATTTTACAGCACAGGTAAATTTTGCCAAGTCATTCATCTGTTTTCTAGATCACTAATAAATGTTCATCTGCAACAATGAACCTCTTTAGCACCTCACCCTTAATCATACACTATGTTGAAATTTGACCATTTAATCTTCATTTAATCCCTGAAAAGGAGTTTGTGAGTCACTATGATTTCTTAATTTCCTTGATAGTCTTCCATCAGAGCTTTTACCTGTGAATCAGTGTCAGATCATGGTGTATGGCTGGAGAGGAGTAAGTGAAACTAAGAAGTTGGACGAAGCAGGGAGTTAAAGGAAATTAACAACTTAGCCATTTATTGTATATTTTGGAGAGGTGGCTTTAGAATTCATAACACTAAACTTAGTTAAACCATAGAGGCAATCTTGTATTTGAATGAAGAAATGTGTAAAAGCTGCTTTGAGTCTGGCTGTTACAGGAAAAAAAAAAAGGATGCCATGAAGAAAAAAGACATCTTGAGGAGTTTCATGTAGAATAAAGCCATTTTGAGCAGGATGCGGACGCTCAGCTTGTCTTTCACCAGAACAAGTGGATGAGGATGTTTCTGAGTAAGTGCAAAATGATTGACTTTAGCATTGCATTCTGGGTTCCAACCTGTCAGGCTTTCAATCATGATTAACAGCCAGGAATCCTCCTCCTTGTGATGAATGGTCCAAGGGAGAAGACAAATATAGCCTAAGCTCAATCTGGAACTCTTCAATGACAGGCCTGTGTCACAGTGGGCGCTGCTGCTCCTTAGGAAAGCCACGAAACCTTCTAGGCTAAGGTACATGCTTGTGAACATAATAGATAAAAGAACTTTCCCTGGGCTCAGGGAGAGTGCAAGCAAACTTAGGTCTGTGCAGGACTCTGGGATAATCTTGATTAGGAAAGTAGAGACTATTTTGCCACTTTTGTGCATTGGTTTCTTGTTTGTAAGGAAAACTGGTGTCAGCTCCATTTGGTGCTTTAACATCAGGGCATCATCACCTACTGTGTGCTCTCTTTGTTGTAAGTAATAAGACAGTGTACAAAGATCTGAAATTAAATGTGAGCTGTCACTGATGAGATTGGTTCTGACAGAAGCTGAAACTCTTCATTTGGTAAGGTAGGTGTATATTTTTCTGGCTAAATGACTGTTCAAAATCTCAGCATGTTATCACACAGTGCATGCACGGAAAAAAAGACTGTACTAGCTGTACCCTGCATCTTCAGCCCAGAAGCATGGAAGAGCTATCTTCACTTCCCCAATTTATTCAGCCTCTTTATAAGCTTCATGAAGGACATCTAGATCATCCTCTAGTTTGTAGAGCTTTATTTTTTTATTTTGAATACAGCATAATCTTGACATACATCTCTTTGTATGGCTCATGTCTTAAAGTGTTGCTGCAGGTGTTGGTCACAAAGAAGTACACAGAGTTGGTGTCCTGTCTACCAGTTTGTCATGTGCTTCTGGAACTACTTTTTGATGCAATATTAAAAGTATTTTCTCTATTGAAGATAAAGATTTGATGCATATAAGGTAAAGGGTATGAAGGCTGCTTAAAAATTATGGTAGTATGTCAAGAAAACTCGTTTTTCATACTTTCTTCAATGCCTGGATGAGCAACAGTGCTTGAACAGATACTGAAAATTGGGGCTGGATGTGCATTTGGTAGGTTCATGTTCTGGAAAGCAGGTCAGTATGTGTAAAACTGAACTGGCAGCCTGGAGTGGAATGTTAAAGCATAAATAAATAAAACAGGGCTGTTAGAGTAAAAAAAAAAATAAACTGTTTTAATTTTTTCTTTGCATAACTAACAGGCAATTAACTTTCATTGACTCATGATGTGAAAAGTGATCAAGAGACAGATACTTTGGTTTGGTAACAGTCTGACAGTTGGGAAGAATGTTTTTCTTGACAGTTGATTAGGGGTTAAATGAGCTGAATAAAATTGGTAATTTTTGCTGCTTTCCCCACTTAGTATAATAGCTATTATATGAAGCATTTTTCCTTACATTAGTTGTAATGACTGACTTTAACTGATTACTCTGTTGAAATAACTGGTTTTGATTGACAAAGATGTCTTCTTGGTATTCTTTAGAGCTGTAAAAATGCTGGTGCATATAGAACCTGTAATACCTCCTCCCTGCTGCCCCTTTCCCCCATAGTTTAAGCACTTATTTAATAATCTTTAGTCTACAACAGGTTCAATTTTATAGTCATCTTTGAAGCAGCACTTCAATGTAGATTAAAATATACCATCTCTTTCACAACAAAAACTTCAACCACAGCTTTAGCACAATTGTCTGGAAGAATACTGATGTGTAGGCAACTACTTGGGAGTTTTTGTCATGGTCATGTTTTGATAGAGGATGATGGTTTTTGAGGCAAATAATCAGGCTCCTGGGTAAACAAGGTAATAGTGCTTCATCTGCAACAGAGGTGGAGAATTCATCTACTGTAGCACTGCTGGCTGTGACTGTCTTACTGATGAAAGCAGCTTTTCACAGCCCCTTAAAATGTGCTGTGCTATTTCACTTGTGACACTTCAAAGTATGTGATTGTGTGAAAGTCCTGGAGTGAAATGTCCTTTCAAAATTTTAGATCAAAAGAGACATGCCAGAACATCAACAGGAAATAAAACATTTTTATTGAATATCTGTGTAATATGTATGTTATTTTAACGACAATTGGAAAACTCTACTGTGGGGAGTCACTACACAAAGTGAAACAAAATATAAACCACCTCATCAAAAATGAAGGTAAAATACGGCTAAGGTTGTCAGCTCGCGGGCCACGAGCGATATGGCAGGATAAAACACCCCAAACATTTCTACAAGATACAGAGAAAACCCACACAGAGAAACACTCAAGCAGGCAGTAAATATACACAAAGGCAACTAGGATCTTTCTACAGCATCAGATTCTAATACTTCACACAGCTTTGTCAGAAAGGTACATGTGGCTTCTTTGAGGATGAAAAATGTCACCTTGGTCACATGGCAGGTTCAGTCTCTGAGAATCATTGTACCTTACAAACCAGTTCTAGGGTGACGTTCAGTCTGGCAGTGTAGGAAGAGAAAGCATTAAGAATACCTTAACACAGTAAGTCAGTCCTGGCACTTTGAACCTGCAGCTATCCTGAATGAATAACTGAAAGCTGGAGACCATGAAGCTCTTAGGCTGGGAAGCTGACTGTCTACTTCTTCTCTTTGGTGGGGTTTGGTCCATAAGGATAAGATTTTAAAATATTCCAGCTTGATGCTTTGCATGTATGTGCCTGTATCAGAAAATGTCTCACTTGTGTTTTTTCTATGTTTCATGTAAAAAAGGAAGAAAATGGATTTTGCTATTCTCACTTTTGGAGGTGGGGAGAGATACAGGCTTTTTTCCCCCTCCCAGTACTTTGCTGCTGCTTTTACCCTCAAAGTACTGAAAAACAGGTGTGCTTGGCCATCCCTGCACTGACCTCTGAGACTGTCACACCTCTCCCAGAAGCACAGCCTTGAGGGAGGCTGTGGAATTTAGCTTGCAGTGCACAGTTCTCCGATTACATTCATCTTTGTTAGACACAGAAGATTGATAAGAACAGTAATGGTTAATTCTCATGCCTCCCTCCAAAAGCAATAGCATTTCCACATTTCTAGGGTAGTTTGCATTGCTGAAAATAACGAACTCTTCAAAGCATTATAAATATATTCACAGCTTGGAAAGATAAGCGAGGGGCCTCCAAGGACGATACATGAGCTAGGAGTGATGCCCTGAATGACTTGATGAGATGGTACAGCATAGGTGCCATGCTGGGGAGCTGTAAGATGACTCTACGGGAAAGCAGCAGGGGCGAGGGCGCTTGGAAACGTAGAGTATTGCACAGGGCTTGACAAAATGCTGCGTGGTCAACCCACTCACTAGAGCATCCTTGTCCCCTGCATAGCTCTCCAGTTCTACATTGGTCCGTAACAACTGGAACTGCTTGTGCTATGCGTTCCTTCGGCAGTGCAGTAGAAGGGAATGGCAGTATTATTACAATATCACTACGGAATAAATTGATTGCTATCCACTGAGAAAACTACATTTCTAAGCACACACGGCAGTCACAGTGATACACAGAGCAGTCTTTCAAGACTCTTATGGAATGACTAATAGCTTCATAATAGTGCCATTTACTACATAATAACATTTAAAACATTTAAAAACTCCTCCTGAAACGAGCATCTAGTATACAGAAGAGGTTGCTTCAGTTTTCTAGAACTTGTTCTTTGTTTTCACTTTTTTTTTTAAAGGACAAATTAAAACTTAAGTATAAATAGTATATAAAAGGTCACTAGCTGTTCTCTTTTGGCTTACTTTGAAGTGCATTTAGAACTATGGCTAAATTTTGTCATCTTCTGATGGGATTACAATACTGTCTGTTTACCATGAAACTATTTTGTATAATAAACTCACACGGCTGTGTCTAAAAAATATTCTGCATTCCTTCTAATCTGAGTTAGTATCATAAAATATTTCGTTACAAAGTCTAATGTGCAAACTCATTATAATGTGAAATCGTGGATGGAATTCACAGTATGCAAATTTTGTATAAAGGTGATAATGGAGAGCTACTCTTGTTTTCATGGCAGCATTTTACTACTGCTGCCTCTCCCTCTTCCCCCTCCCTGCACAACTTCTGCAGTGGTCTGTCTTCGTATGTTAGATGAAATTGTTGCTTCCTGTGGAACTGCTTCCTCAACTTTCAATCTAAAGCCATTTTAGTCTGTGTTTGCTTTGGAATATATACAAAAAATTGTATCCTAGCTTCTGGCTACATCTCCATGAGGTCAGCCATGGAACTGTTCAGATCATGCTAAGTTGCCTGTGAAAGAAGTCTACCCAATTGGATTTGCCCCTCCAAGATTCACTGTGGACATGAAGTGTGTTATTAGGATGTTCCAGTTGAAAGATCAGATTTAAGTTGTCCTTTAAGATGTCAGTGTAACACTACTAGTGCCTTACAAGTTGGATATTTTTTTTCTGGAATGCAGACGATACAATAGTTACCCTATAATATAGTATCAGCTCTCCTACATCTCAGTCAATTTACATAATTTAAAATAGAACATCTTATTAAAAACATCTAGATATACACAGATTAGGAAACGCTTACAACATACAAATACACAAACTAGAAATAAATTCTGAGCATACTGGTGTATATATACAACTGTGTGATACAATAAATAATTTCTGTCATGCTCTATCTACACATCATATTGCTTAAAAGAAGAGTAGATCTGGGGCGGGCAGTGGTAAAATGAAGCGCCTTTAAAAGGCTCTCTACATTTAAATTTGTGCAAATTAAAACGGGAATTTTAAAGTACAACTGATCTGTGTCAGGAACACATGGCTGGAAATGAAAGGACCCATATTACTGAGGTATTTACAGATACTGGCTAAAGAGCACTATGTGGGCAAATGCAGAAAGGCTTCTTCTTCGTATTTTTCTTCTTCATAATTCAATTCAATTTAATTTAATTTGATTAAATTTAATTTACTTCTTGACTGCCAGCATGGCATCTACCTCCTCCTCGGGCTGTAGGGTGTGCCACTGTGCAATGGGCCGCCGGGGGTTGGCCAGCATGTCTGACCAGTGCCGCAGCTCCGCGCCGGTGCTGTTGTAGCCCACAAAGACCTTCCCGATGGCATCGTTCTTGCCAATCTTGTCATAGTCCAAAACAGTCACAACAATTTGCACTTTCTGTAACGAGACAGAGAAAGAGCAGTAAGCATGACAGTAAGGGGAAGGTTGGCAGGGATGAATGTGGGGACAGCCAGCCATGGAGAAGCCATGAAGAGGGAAGTGGTTGACAGCTGGAGTAGATTCCCCTAATAAGAAGCAAATTTAAACTTTTTTTTTTTTTTTGCTTCTTGTGAACCTTCCAAATAAAATCAGGTTTGCAACCTCCCTGTTAGCTTGAAACTTGCCCCCTTGCATTGAATAGCTTCATATGGAAATAGAGGTTGATTGTTTTTCCTTTAACGGATTAACAGCTTACTGGTAAGTTAATTCAAAAGTTGTGCATTTTTACACATCCTTATTTTTTAAGTAAATAAGTTAACAACTGAAGTTCAGAAATTGCTTTGTTTGCAATGCTGTACTCTACTCTGTTAGTTGCTTTTCTACTACTTAGCAACTCTTACCCATCCATCCAGTATGCTAATCAGGTATTTTCAGATAAATTCAGAAGACAGTCCTTATGGTTACTATATACATACGCACACACATGTGTTCTCATTTCTGCACATGTGTGTGCACTTGTCACATGTACAAGTATGTGTGTATACTGTGTATGTTCTGTGTATTTACAGAGAAATCTAGAAAACAGGCAGGCTGCTTAAGGGAATTGGAATGGATGTGTAGGCCCCTGGTGTCTCGGGGCTCTGACACACCGGCACGGTCTATGACGGAGCTGATGCTGGAGTGCCACTTCTATAGGAATGGTGACCTCTGGCAAACAGGGTTAAACAAGTCCCACGTGGTCTGTGTGAACCCATCTGTCACAGCTCATAGACAATTTTCCACCCATTTAGGCTGGGGCACACTGGGAGGTGTTTGAGCCAGGCATTTATGTTTGTAGTTGTCTGCACATACACAAAATTTCTCTCTTTCAAGTCTTTAGTATTTGTTAAAAGAGCATAAACAACTATTCCTTCAGTGAAGTGGTGTTCTTCCCCAACAGCACCTAAGACTTTCACAGTCTTGGGCTGATTTTACTAAATTGTAACACTTCTCCTTATAGAGCTTTACTTTTAATGATGAACATACAGTTCTTTTCTTGATTCCAGTGTCAGCTTCCTGAATAAAAGGAAGAAATGCCCTGAAACACATTTCCAGAAACAACATCTATTCTCTGGAACTAGATTTTTAAATTAAAAGCTTTACATATATCTATAATCTGGACCTCTTACTACAATGATTAATTTCAGGGCTTGTAATAGGATTATCTTTTAAAAGTAGCAAGACCAGGGTCATGAGCTTTATTTTATATAGTCCATTTCCTTACAGGATTGTACAGCTCACTGAGCCAGAGAAAGAGATGGTTCCAACAGGCACTGAAGTATTTATATAGTTGCTGATGACAAAAGTATAGTTCAAACTCAAGACTTTCCCTCACCAGAGCACTCATGATAAAAGGCAATACTCTGAAGGAAGAATTTCTATGTGCCAGAATTACATTTCAGTGCTGCTATTTGCAATACACTCACTTTTAATGGTACCTCTCCAAATGAACACTTATGTTTTAGATGCATGGTACACTCACATATATAAAAAGTAAGCATGAGAGTATTTTTTTGCATTACAAAAAAATGCTTGCCTGCTGTACCTAGAAGCTTGGGGATAGTTATTACTGGATTTTTTTTTTTATGTTAATCATAAGATAAAAATGAGCACAGTGAATGAAGGACCCTTTTCCTTGCTCTACAAAGATGTAAGAACAGCCAGCTCAGATAATTAACTTGGAGATGATTCTCCCCTCGTGATCTCTGGACTAAACCTACAGAGAAATGTGAGCATCTCTTTGCCTTTGTACCACATATTAAAGGAGCAGCTGCATGGCAAAACCCAAGAGGTGCTAGTAGAAAGCAGTGCCTCTTCTAATAAACTCTTGGATTAGCACTTTCCAGGTGGGATTAAGCCCTTTGGACTGAGAGGGCCTGGAGACAGGGCTGCCTACAAACACAGGCTGGTTTGCATGTGGCAAAACATGTGCCTGGTCTGCTGGTAGCAGCAGCATTTGACTTCTCTGTGGTGTTCTTCCATTACCCTTGAAGACATCACTTTCATCACAATTTTACAGTGACTATGCATTCTCTTAAGAGCCAGAACCCGTAGTCACTGCAAAATTGTTGAAAATGTTAATGTTTGGCTTCTTTAAAATGACAAAGATGTACTGCTATTGACCTGTTTTCCCTCCATGACCTTTCTTCATTCTCCAACGATCAAGAAACTTGTATAACCATGATTTTTTCACACTGAAAGTTTACTTAATGACTTTTATATGAACAGTACATAGGTCACAGTGATTCCTACCATATAAAGTCTAAATAACATTTAAAATGTGTTTTTCTAATGATGAAATCACTTCAGTATCCATGATGAAGTAACTTCTAAATATAGTCTTTTATAACTAACTCAAAATACATTGGCAAATGACCAAAGTCCATAATTGCAGATTTAAAATTGGGGCTACATAGTCAAGTAGATAGCTAAAAAGTCACTCTAATAAACTTATCAAAAAAAAGAAGAAGGAAAAAAAAAAAGTGTGTGTGTGGGGAATTTTAAACCTCTAAACTACAATGCTTTTAAAATAAAGTATACCTACCTCATAAAATGACTTTTAGAATTAGAAGGCAAAGTGGTCAAGTATCAAAAATGCACCTAACCATACCAAAGCTTTGACAGGGAAATTTGGAGGCAACCATTCCAGCTCCTCTCAATCCTGCCCTATTTGGAAATCAAGATACTCATTGCCTAAACTGCTACTTGATTTGATTAATCTCTTTTTGCCTCTGGGTCTTTGATCCTTGTTATGAAATCTTTCACAAGCACACAGACCTGCTTTCATTAAAATCAAGGGAAATTAGCCCCCACTGGATTTCCCACTTTTTGATTCCTAGAATCCACAGCAGACACCTGTACATGCAGTAGGGCATGAAGAAATTCTAAATGGACTAGTCATGCATCCAAGTCACGGTGCCCTTGCTTCACCTGGTCTAGTTTGATTATCTTTGTTAGTACCAAGTCAATAAAATCCAAGCACACAGTTTTATTTAAAAGGTAGGCCATGGCTCCCGGGCTTCTCTCCAGCCCAGTTGCTATCAAAATCCAAGATACACAATGAGAAAACCCATACCATGCTCTCACCTAATGAAGAGGGGGCTCCAAGTTTTGTCCAAGCAATTAAAACACATTAAAACTTTTAAACTACAAGTTTAAAAGCATGGCACCTAATTTATACCATGACCTTTCCTACAATCCATAGAAGGATGTATTCCCAGATGTTTTAAATTACAGTGATTAAAACTGGGGGGCCCCTGAAAGGACACTTTACCCACTCAGCTCCACCCAGAAAAGCTGTTGTATTGCTTAACATCTCCACAGTCCTGGGACTCCATGGCCATGTGGGAAGCCAGCATGCAGTTCTTTTCCCACATGCCTTCTGAGATGGTTAAAAAAAGTTGCTCTCTTGAGATAAAAGACAGTTAACATCAAAATAAGCTAATTCTCTCTCATGAGAGATGGTTTGCCTCCCAATAGCTCAAAGATAGACAACTGAGTCCCTAAAACAAATTATACAATGCTTCATCCTGGTATTTCCCACTGCTAATGTAGGTGACTTCCATCTCACTGTGCTGACTTCTGAGATCCTTAATTTTAGGTACTGAGCTCTTGGGAATAGCATCTGGACAGCTAACTACTGGAGCTCTCCTGAGGCACTAAGAGAACAGGTACTCCAGTACTGACTCCTGAGATTCTCAAATGCCTTTTTCCAAGGGACATAGGAATCACTGAAAAAAGTTTTCAAGATGTAGTGAATAACTGAAAAAAAAAAAAAAAAAGCTGTGTATGAATTAGGTGTTTTACTTCACAGGGGTGCTGCACTGCTTTCAAAAAACAGGCTAAATAAAAGCATAAAGAACAAAAAGATCTGATAATGCAAATTTATTATTTTAAATAATTTAGGGAAAAATGTTATATATGGCTTTTCTTTCATCCCTATTCCTTTTTGCTGGCACATTCCTTCACTATCTCCCTGTGGATTTTTTCCCCCAAAATCCATTTCTGTTAACAGAAAATGTCAGTTATCCATTTCTCACTGATGAATCAAAGCTTCCTAAGTACTTCACATTTTATCATTTCCCTCTTGAAGCAGTCACACTCATCTAATGTAGCACAGGACTAGCACCTAGGTGCTAATGAAAGCATGCACATGTGATAATTAACAAGATTTCCGTTAAATATTTATAAGGGCTGAGAAATGAAATGCAGAGGAAAGACAAAACACTGTTTGACATTACCTGAATTTGCTCGAATGGTACTTCAAAGCTGAAAGACTCGTTGTAGTAGGGATTCAGAGTGTTCTTTTTAATTGTAGTCTTTTTCTTCTTCAGCCTCTTACCATTCTGCATCAGATGGATCTTCACATAGGGATCTAAGCATTCAAGAGAAGAAGTAGAGCTAAGAAGGAGAGCTCAGTGTGTTTTCTACAAATTTTAATCCCATACATGTAAGAGTAGATTAAAAAATAAATAACAGACAACATTTGCAGCTTGTATTTAAACAAATTCTTAATTTCTACTATAGAAAAACTGTACGATTGTGAAGTATTCCTGCTGGGAAAAGGTACAAAGTGTTTATTGCATTATCTCTTTAACATCCTGAAGGTGGAGTAAATTCTACCTAACTTTGTTCCACAGCTTATTAACCATCCTGCAAGCATTTCTTAGCAATGGTTTATGGGCTGGTCTTCCCAAGGCCAATGAATGCTGCCAAATGCACACAGCAGGTACAGAGCTGGCATGGCTGGATGCTCTACAACCACCTGGCAGCTATTCCCATCACTCCTTGGGCAGGTGCTGTGCCATGGTTGTCCTGAGCTCTGACCTCTCTGGTGAGCTGTGACTAACAGGGTCCAGCAGGGTCCAGGCCTGCCTGGCAGGAAAGGACTCTGTCCCTTCAACACCAGCACTCTGCCTCAGTGCTGCACACAGCCAGAGTCCATGGGGGCCACGGGGCTGGTATAAATCACAGATTGGCTTTGCCACTCTCTACTGAATTCCAGCTGTCATTTCAAATGACTTCTGGTGGTGAAGGAACAGAACTCATTTGGTACCTAATCAGGTATTCCTTGTGTGAGCAAAACCTTCCTGGACATTACAGCACTGATGAGGTGTCTCACTGATAATAGTTTCAGTGGAACTTCTGCCTGCTTAAAAGAATAGAACTGTGATCCTTAATCCATTACAAGAGCCATGTGGCTGTCTGGAGAGTGAACTAGCATTCCTCTATGGAGCTGATAATTAGCAGTACCCTCACTTAGGTCAGCTATTTTGCTGTTTAAGTTTACCACAAAGCAACATCTGAAGTATCTCAAGCTCATACATTTCAACAATCTGTATGGTACTGTCACCAAAATTTGAGTAGATACCTCTTTGGCTTTAGGCAGCTGAACTGTGATGTAGATAGATCAAGGCAAGCTTCCTTTGAGTGAGCTGCTGGGGGCTATATAAAATGCCTGCCAGACATAAGTCACCTGCAGCATAAATAAGGGAGCCTGAATAATGCAGACTATCATATGAGAGGGCTTCTCCTTTCCCTCCTGAGAAGAGGCTGGGGCTACAGAAGGACAAATGAACGCTGCACCTAATATGAGCAAACCATGCTTTATAATTCTGCAGTGAAATTAATCTTTAGAAGAGTAACTGCACTCTTCTACAGTCAAAATATGCCTTTCTGTGGAAGTCCTGGGTGTTCAGGACAGTTAAGCTACTGGAGTCATTTGATCACAGTCTACAGTTCCTCTGAAGGAAGCCTAATTTTGGTTGTAGATTCTTCAAGACAGCAGACAAGGGTATAAAAAGGATATTCCCTCTCAATGGCTGTGAGAGGGAATTGGGGAAATTCTAACTTAGGAATAGGCACATATTTTGTGTTAGTAGTAAGACTGAAACAGCTGGAGTAGCTTCTCCAGTGGTGAACTCTCTGTTACAGAGGGTTAAGACCCCTTCTCCCTCAAAAGACTTAAAGTTCAAACAGAAATTAAATCTGAGTAGGTTTACGCTTCAGGCAAGATGGGATTGTAAGGGTTCCTTGTGGCCGCACAATTTATGAATTAAGGAGTATCATGCGGAGAGCAGAATGCTAGCAAAAAGCCAACAAAGGTCTATTTCTTATTTAATACTGAGTTCAAGATCACTGCACACAGGGTTCTGAAGATGGAAAGGAGGCAAATCTGGGCTTCTTCAACATTAGTTGGTACTTAAGAAAAGCTCATCACTTTCCCTGAGGCTTGATGCAGAATGCAAAATTGTCCTAACTTCAAAATGATGGTTTAGGTATACCTACTATGTACTGAGAAAGTTTAGTAGTTAATGAGTCAGTGGTAGAGTGTTAAAAAATGAGAATGAGGTAAGATGCTGTAAAAATATAATTTGAGTTACCAGACTGGAAGGCTAAACAGTACAGTACATATTAAGGGTATTGGAATGGAATAATTTATTAAAATAAATGCAGGTGATACAAGCCAATCCTTGGATGATCTGTGCCTTTGCACAGACAATATACACAGGTTTGATAATTATTCATATGTCCTTAAGGAATTGTACAGTAAGATTTATAAAGGGATGCAGAAATAGTCCTATATTGATAGCAAACTATGTATTTTGGAGAAGAATATTTTAATACTAGAAATCAATGTATGTCAATGCTTGTACATCTATGAGTACATTCACTAGAAATTATTTGCTTCTGCTAACATTCTGTAGTTTCTATCTTCATGCTTGTATTAGAGTGAAACCTGACCTAGACAACTCACAGACATGGGACAAGACCCACAAGATATGTTTCTGTGGTTTCTTTTTCATGTCCTGATCAGCTTGTTCTGTTTGCCAGTCTGGGGAGTTGAGTTAGGCTCAGTCGAATGCCAGCTGTTTAGCAGGAAAGACCCAGTGGTGCCACTGTAGTGCAGAAATGACTGGCAGAGGTACCAAATGGAGCACAGAATGGGGCATAACATGATAAAATAATCCAATTTTTATTTCATCTGAGGGTAAAATTGTCATGCTAATCCAAACAGAAACCTATCACTTAGCTGAAACCATGTTCCTCCTTTTCTTGTTTCACAGGAAAGTATTGTATTATATAAGTTTACTCATCACAAACGTCTAAAATCAGAACAGGGTGGTGTCCAGCTTAAGTAAGTGGGCCATTAGAGATTTTAGCTGAGTTTATCCTCATTAAATGGTATATCCACTTCCTTGTTTTTTGAAGTATCTTGATCCTAACTAATTCTCCCCTCTCCTCATTCTTCTGTGTCCCATACATGAGCCCCATCACCACTGCAGTATCTTCAGTTACATTCTCCCATGTTCCACAACGTTAACTTCCTCAACTCCCCAGTAATCTATTTGCTTGCACTCTACCCAGAAAACCTGATACCTAAGCACAGACTTTCTTGTGACTTAATGAATAAATCTCTGAAAAAGACAGATTCTTTTCCACTAAATAACAGAAGCTGAACTGCTTGGAATCAATTACTGGAAGAAGGGATGATAATCTAAAGAAAGCAGAACCTCTGGAAAGTGCTAGTCTCCAGTGATTTTTGTGAGATAAGGTTTAGTGCTAATGGAAACATCTCTCTACTTGCAACATAACCTCAGTGCTGGCCCCATTAGTCAGGCTGAGTAATACTTTAACATGTAAACAGTCTCACTGAAGAACTGAGACTAGTAAGGATGAACTGATATTACAGCCCTGCAATGATAAATTGCCTGTTAAATGCCTAGCCTAGTCATAAAGGGCAATGCCAATGAAAATAAGCATTTCTCTTTATGTTCCCTGGACAATTATCTCATTCCAGAGTAAATATCTATCTTTTGTCAAATAGATTGCACCGCAGAATATTAATTTCTCTCCACGGGTAAACATCACAGTATTTTTAATGAATTTGATTCCTTTCAAGTAAACAGGGATCTAGAACCACATTACATCCACAGGTACCTCTGGATGGACCGCACCCATCTATCTGGAAAAAAGATGTTGCACCCAGATGTCCCTCTGCTGAAGGCGAGAGAATAGCTTTGTGTCCCTTGCTTAACAATTCATTTTAACCAGTGTGTGGGACGAAATAAAATTGTGCTATTTATTCCCTCATTAGCAGTCTACCCAGGAATGCCAAAAAGATGTACAATTCACAACTAATTGTGCATTGTGGATCTCACAGTAATGTCTCAATGGAGGCTAGCTGAACTGCTTTTAAAGCATAGGGGACCAGCTGACACATTTTGTTTTCCTGAAGTTTGCAGTAAGATGCCAATACATTATTTATGAAGTAATTGACAGTATGTAATGTCAAGATTTCTACAGTAATCTGGACCATGAGACATATATACAGAGATATATATACACACACACAATGGGAACTCTCTTAAAAGTTACAGACATGTTGTAGACAAGAGGCACTTAGTTCATTAAGAGATTTTACAAAAGTAAACTTTAAAAGGAAAAAGTACTACAACTCAAAAGAAGAAAATTGTGGCAAACAGCAATATGTCAGGAAAAGGTAGAACTTGAGAATGACTGTTTTTCAAGGGTTTTTAAGATGAAAAATGTTAGAGGAGTAAGTAGCTAATGAAAAATAATTTTCCACACAGGTAGGAAAGAATTCAGCATACAAATTTCCATTTCTATGGATCTTCAGGAAAAAAGCATCAACAGCATAGTCAGCTTGGCATGGTTTTACTACAATGGCTTATTCTGAATGCAACAGAAGGACAGTGCCCATCCTTTTAAAAATAAAATTAAGGCTTCTTAAATCTAATCAAAATATGAAAAGGAAAGCACCTAGAAGTTGAAAAATTTGAAAAATGCCACAGGGATAACACTGGAATTGATTGTGTGTGCAGTTAAAGTCCCGAGGCTGTGGGCAGGGTGAGCTTAATGGTTTAAAGAAAAAAAAATCCCATGCAGGTCTGTGCAGTGAGATCAGAGAAAACCCTCTACAAGCCTTGGGAATGCCTAACATGATTAAGAGGAAAAAGACTGAGCGAGAACAAACTAGTCATAGATACAGCTGAATTGTTTCATATGACAAAACACTGTAATAAGATGTCCTCAACTAAAATGTAGAAATGTTGAAGAAATACAGTGCCAGAACTGCCTCCAGCTGTATTTTTGTCTTCAAAAGGCTCAGGATACTGGGTGCTCATTAGCACGTGTTTTTTCCCATCGGAAGAAAATTTATGCACAATCCATGCCAAAGCTCAACATCACTGACATTTAGAGCATAAGTGTCAGCAGACAGTGGAGTTTCCATTCCAGGAAGCAGAATGAATTCATGAAGAGCTTGTAAATTGATTCAAGAAGTAAAGAAAATGAGGTTTGGAAATGCAGCTTTCCAAATAGCTGTGTGAATGCAGTTAGGACAGAGGTGACATGCAGGGTGCATTGTTAGTTCCAGGCTAAAAGCCACACTCATCCTGCAGCACAGCAGTGTAGTGGAAAGGCAAGGAAAGACCAAGCCAGGGGGCTTAGACCAGAGCTGGAGCAGGGTCAATACTGCACCCTTAGCCTGTTTCCCTTCTGTCCAAACAGGCTTCAGGTGAAGTTCTCTTGGCCAGCAGTGGGGAGAACAGCCACTTAATACAGCAAACAGCCTTATTTTGTCTCGAGACTGTATCTGGGATGGAGGCTGGCAGCATGAGCAGTACCTGTGTGCCTTTGGAGAGAAACAGCAGCACAGGCGAGAGCTGGGATATGGAAAGCAGCAGGGGTCTAAGAGCAAAGCAAAACAGGAAGAACTTTGCTGGGAGTTCCCACAGATTTGCTGATTTTTCCCAAGAACCATGGGACATGCTCCCTCTGTGGGCATATAAACCCGTCCTCCCGAGGGAGAGGGACAATTCACGTGATGCCTGTGGTATCCAGGCCATGAAGAATTTCCCCTGACTTTTTCTCTTCTGTTTATTCATGTTTAGATGAGAGCGGATAAAACAATCTCTGAAATAATGAATTTAGAGGGATAATGGATTTTCTCAGCTAGTATTTTTTCAGATGAATGGAAAGGTTTGAATGGGAAGGAAAGCCAGAGGGGAAAAAAACAATATATGGTACAATGACTAAAAAGAAGTACAAGTATCTTCTAGACTGCATAAAAATTATAGTTTATATTCATTGATACAAGCTGTTGGGCCTTCTACCTTCCTCCACAAATGAACAAATTAAAGCTAGGATATTATTTTTAAGGGGTAGCTGATGTCTCAAGAGAAATATTGGAAAACACTCTCACATTGGAAACAGTTCTCTTGGCATAAACTATATTTGTAAGGTTTGTAAGGTTTTTAAAATCAGATTTCCTTAAATATAGGAGTTTTTTAAAAGTTGATTTGCTACATAATGTCCAACCTCAGCTAATGCTGACATTTTCTTACTCTCATCAGACTTTCTGTAACCACACCAGGCAGCAGATTACTTGATGTTATGGGCCAAGCCTTTAGCAGTACCCAGTATTTGAGATGAGAGGTGAGTAGCAAAAGGTATTTGCTGTAGGTTCCTGTGCAGTGTCTGTGCCAGTCCTGACCCCAGCAAAACATATTTTAAAATCCCTTTTACTAAGGGGTCTGGGGACTGAGTGGTGGAGGCTCTCCCAATACCAGCCAGTAGGGTACTGGCCATGGATGGGCTTGAGAAGTGGCATGCAGTCCAGCTGGGCTGTCAGAATGGCCATGAGAGCTGTGGCCAGTTCAACCTAAAAAGCTCCTGTCACACTTGCCAGTGTCTGTCTATGCCATGGAGGGATGCCCCAGACCCAGTACACACACACAAAGCACATCCCCATCAGGCTTTTTTGGACTGATATGTCACAGCAGAACGAGTTAGATGACTTTGGATTACATATTTCCACCAGCATCTTTAAAAGAAGATGCTGTAAGACTGGGTAATTTATAAATGAAAATGTATTTAATTTCATATTCAATAACATTAGACAGCTTCTCAAAGGAATAATGCAGTCCAGGAATCCATTTATGGTGGGGAAGAAGTGGTTGGTATTTATAAAAGTAACAATAGCCTGCCTGGAATGAAAAGAGTTAAATGGAGAGTGTAGCAAAGCAGTCTCAAAATAACAACCCTTCACTGGTGTGCAGATATACCAACATCAGGTTGCTATTGAAATGCTGAATTCAGAGAACCATGAGCTTTGGGAAGAAGGAGGTGCTGTAAAACTGACAGCCAGCCAGTGATTCCCTCACCCAAAAATCCCAAACTGAGGCTGCTGAACATGAGAGCTGACAGTGGAAACAGAAATGTTCACAGTGGCCTAAGGGCTGTTCAGCCAGCTCTTGAGTGTGCAGTTCTACCCACAGTGCTTCCAACTGGAACATAACAACAAATGTTACAGTGCCAGATGGGGAATATAGCAGAAAACAGGGAGGAAAAAAAAAAAAAAAAGGCCAAAACTTTTATTTAAAACCAGCACAAATTAGTGTTTATGAGCTCTTGATTAAGTTTACTGCCAGAGCAAGGACAACTGATCTGTCTGTATATCATTTCAGCACAGTTACACACAGACAAAACAAATAGTTTTATAAAGCACGACAAATGTGGGTTGAAACAACAGGAAATTGCACCTTGAGTTTTGGCTGTAGGTAAACACAGAATACTCTTGTGGAAAAGCAAAGCTACTCAACCAAGCACCTAGTAAATGTGATTACATGGAAAGTACATGCATCAAAGCAGTAAACCTTGTTCTCCTGTATTTGCACCAAAAAGGGAGGAACTCACTGCTCATGAAACTTGAATGTAGCGAGGAGGGAGAGAGACAGCATAGCATTGTAAAATTTTAACATACTGGAGAAGGGCACCTGCAATCTTAAATTACAAATAAAGAAATAAAAAATGCATATTGCAATATTATGCTTGTATACAAATAGAAAGAAAACAACAGCAGCTAAGATGAAGGAGGTATTTATAGCAAATAGTGGGAAGGTATTAATTTGAGCTGCTGATACAGGCAGATCTCCAGGACAGGAATCCAGACTGAAACCAAAGCAAACTGGCAATACCTCAGGCAGCAAATTCCAGCAGACTGCTGAGTTAGAATTTATGTAATGCCTTTAATGATGTAGAGAGAAAAAAAATAATTTATTAAATTGATGGCAGTAAAATACCAGAAGATAATACATAGAGGCTTAGAGAGATTCAAAAGACTGTCCTCAAGCGAACTGGGGAGGAGGGAAGGGGGAATACACATGGACTGAGGAATAACAACAGGCAGAAGAGTTAGGAGAGAATCAGACACACAGATTACAGAACACCCCAAGTTAAAAAGCCATCTTAGCTGAAAACAACTGGAGCTTGGGTGCATAATGATGTTCTGCACTGGACTGTCAGTGAGTACCTTGAAGCCTTCCAGAGCTGGGCTGGTCTGGGGGCAGAGCTGCCCCACCTCACTAAGGCACACACTGCTGAGTGGAGGGCTTTTTTAGTTGTTCCCCCACTCCCAGAACACCACCCATCACAAAGACCCCAAATCCAACAGCTGTGAGGCAAAATAAGTCCTCATCTCAAACTTCACTGAGAATAGATAGGCATTCCAGTATTACTGGGTAATAAAGAAAACCACATCTGAGTGTCAGTATTCACTCCAAGGAGTTCTTGAACCCTGAAACACAGAGAAAGTCTGTTAAAAACAAAAATTGGTCTAACTGGTGTATTAGCACTTTACTGTAGCAAGAATATACATTTGCAGTCCCAACTCTTCAAGTCAACATTGCCACAGAAAGGTTTTATAGCTTGACTGAATTTCAGCATGGCCTCATTGTATTGTGATTGTCTTTACATGGAAAAAAGTGAATATACACCCTGCTAAGGGGTAATCTGTGTGCTCTTCCACAGAGGGTTAGAAGCAACTCACTCAGCACCAGGCAAAGTCAGTTATAAAGAATGTCTCAGATGAAAACCACGGAATGATCATATTGTTTAACCATGAAAATTTTCTTCAAATGCAGCAAACCCAATTATGTCCCTGTATTCCATCCATACCCTCACAGGCCAAAATAACATTGGGTGAGTTAGGAGGAGAAGCAGAGGACTGAAAAAATAGAAAAGCAAAGCAGCAGGGAGTTTTATCTACCTATGATCGAAAGGGTAGGAAACACCCAATTACCTTAGCTCATACAAATGAGTTACCAGAAAAATGCAAGCCAATCTAACGCAAAATAATTCTGATGCTTTGAATAAAAATCTAGCACAGCCACTTTATAAACAGCTTCTCTCATCCAGGTAAGCTTTCAGGCCCAGACAATGTGAAGGAGACATGTCGTATTTTTTTTTATTCTGATGATTAAACCAGAGATAGCACAGAACTATCTGTGCTAATACTAATACTGCAGGAATGCTGTAGTAAAGAAGGCATAGAAAAAATAGAGTTACAACATCAGTGTCTACTGGTAAAGCAGCCTAATCTGAACTCTTTACAGCTGAGAAACCAAATCTAGTTAGGCCTTATCAAGGTTGATATTTATTTTAAAAGCATATAAAGATTTTCAAACTACATTTATCAGTGGCTGCATGTATAAAGGAATTCTATCAGCATCCAGTTCTCAGTCTCAACTTGAAATAATACTCAGGACTTTTTCTACCTGCAAAGTTTATATAAATCTTACTTCTCATTTTGTTTTCATTATTTTTCTGCTGGATTTGAGCTTCAAGGAAAAATCCATAAATGGAAGGAAGAAGGTACATGAATGTAGTCTTGCTTTTAGCCTACAAAACAGACATTCAGAATTACTTGGAGAAAATACTCAACAGCTCTCTTTCCCCTCCTATTCCTGCCTCCCAACACAACCAGTGTCTGTTAAGCAAGATTTTTGGAATTCATATGGCTATTTGTGGCACCTAATTTTAGCATGACGCAGGGGATCAACTCTTAACTGCCTCAACACACAGACCATTTATCCCATATGTAAAACTTAAGGTAACACACAATTAGTTTTTCGAATCTTTTTAAACATGGAGGCCACAAGAAACCTTTCCCTATTCTGTGCTCAGAACCATGGCTGAGGACAAGCTTAGCTGATGGGCTTCCTGGTGGTGAGCAGACTCCTGCAACACTGCAAGGCAAGAACTGCATCTGCTCAGGGAGTGGAAAGGATTAAGTGGGTTATGTTTCCCAATATTGTTGGAAAAACCAGTTTTGTTTTTGATTAAATTTAATCACAGTAAGGAAAAAGAGATCAAAAGCAGATTTTATTGGGATGGGCAGTATCTTTGTCTCAATCCCATCATGAGAAGTTACAAGGTAGGTTAAATTTATCAGCAATTTCAACTGAGTTCAGCTAAATCATATCTGTTTTTCAAACATGACAGCTGAGTGAAAACCTGTTTTTTAGAATCCCTAAACCCCCCAGGTTTTAAAAGCCTGAAGGTCAGATTTTTAACTTGAGTACTTGCAGAGGAAGGGCTGGGAGGCTGCACGCTTGCTCACATTCCTGTTGATTACACATAATGAGAAGCAGTGACCTGAAACTTAAGGCAAATTTTTACTTAGACAAGAGTAACATTGAGATCATGTTTACTGAAGAGTCATGGAAGTGCTGAAGTCCTTGGGAGAACAAACTGCTTACTTTGTTTTTTAACTCCAGACAAGTTACAAGAAAGAACAAGATGAGGAGTTATTTAAGAGCTAAGATTCAAGGAAAAGAACAAGTGCTCAAGGCCAACAGCATCTGCATTAGGAACACACTGCTGCGGAGAACATTAGTCCTGCTATAAGACAGGAGGACAGATAACTTGAAAAATGGTGCCATTAGGTGAAAGATGGAAGTATTTATAGCACGACCAATAGCTCATGCCCCAAATCCTTCTTTAAATTGCCCCAGTCAGTTAATGGGATAAATGGATATTTGACTGACATGTTCACCACTGACTCTACACCACTTTAGTTCAAAAGTCAGTCAAATGAGACACAACCTTTCAGAAATCCAAGGGTACATGATAGTTTTCAGCTCAGATACCTGCTACAAATTTCTACAGCAGATAGCCTATTTGGTACAAAAGTGGTGCATTGTGCTTCACTGACAAACCAGATTGAATCTGGGCAGCTCAGTGTATTTCTGTCTGCTACTCCATTAAACAAGATCTTGATGCAGCCTAGTCAGTGGATCACGATCTGTAATAAAATCAAGTAACCTGGGAATCCAAAAAGCACATATGAATTTCTGAAACCCTTTGGCTGTTCAGAATTGAAAGGAGAAATATTTGAAAAGACAAGCGTGAGTGTTCGTGGTTACTATATGAGGAGGATGCTAGAGGAGGGAAACTGCTGTTTTTATCTGTAATCAATAAATAGAAACCCTAGTAAAAGTAAAACCAGAGGAAAAGTGGATGACACTGCTTCCAAGTGAAGATAGTAGTTGTGTATAACAGAGAGTAGAAGTAATTTCAGTAAAACTAGGCTCACAAAATAGTACTCTTTTCAAGCAGCATTCACCAAAGTTAGAATAGATTTTCAAAAGTATGAAGTATTTGTAGATAGGTCTGTTTTCCACGGCACCTAGTTCCTGTTAAAAATCATTGGTATGAACATGAAGCAATCAATTCTCCAGGAGTCCCAAGCTTCAGCTTTCCTCTGGAAACTCCTATTGAACATTTCTCTGCATTAGTCAGTATCTAAGTGACAATAGGCCTAGTTTTTTTTTTTTTTTCTTCTGAATAAAGACAGTCAACACATTCACTCAGCAGCAATAAGAAATAATTTAAATTCTTTCTGTTTATTGTATATACCACAAATGGCAATCAGCAAGCAGTGACATTAAACTTGTGGGTTTCAGATAGACAAAACATTCTCCTGTTAAAAATGAAGATCAGAAACGTTGAAAAGAACATACTAATGAGAACTGAGATTTTAGGTTTTTTAAAAAAACACCGTATTTAGCAAACAATAAACCTGCTTTTCTGATACTTTTAGGAGACAAGGAGAGAAAGGGGGAGAGAGAGAGGGAGTGTCTCTGGTTAGCTTGCCGTTAGCACAAAGGAAACAATTGCAGGGCTTAGTGAGGATTTATCTTTAACAAATGCTTATCACGAAGTTATGTCACTGCACACTATTGTTCTGTATTTGGAATGAAATTAATTTCCAACTCCACATTAACCTTTTAGAGACCTGTGCTTGGTAAGAGGAATTTAATCTTTTGATTTTGGTATGTCACCAACAGAGGCCATTTCTAAATTTGTTGAATTTGATAAGACTATTACCTGAAGAACTTTCATTAAAGGCAAAAAAAAAAAAAAAAAAAAAAAAAAAAAAAAAAAAAAAATCAGTTTATTAACAGTGGGTATTTCAGACCACTGAAAAGTTTAGTGTTGAATCAAATAGGCAAGAAAAATGAAATAAAATCTAGGAAATCCTAAGTTTTTTCAATTCTCAAAACATACTATTCTTTTGTGCTATAATTAATCCACTGATACTGTGACAGCATACTCTCAAAGCCATACACTAACATAAAACTTTATGGTGATGAAGTAGATATTTTCTAAACTTTATGAAAAACAGGCTTTCCAATTGCCTAAGAAGGACCATTCAGCTGGATAATGGGAAACAATTTGTAGCCTTACCATAAAGTAAGGGAAAAGTGGTGATTTAGATTGTAGTAAAAGCAGGAATTTCAGCACATGTGGGGAAGCCCATTTTCTGGTCCCTATTAGCATTAATGGAACAACTGTCTTTGCTGGCCTCTGCAGGACTCTCTCCTTGCTGCATTCCAGGAGCTGAGAGGAGCCCTCTGGAAGTCAGACAAAATCTGCTGTCGCTACCATATTAGGAATCAAACCGAATAGCAAAAGCCTCCGGCTGAGCGGAGATAAATCAGCAGGGAACGCCTTTGCCTCCTAGCCAAATGAGTAAAGCAAAGTGATTGAGGAAACAAAGTAAATAAGAATTAAAAAACAAATCCTCAGCAGTAGGAGAGACAGCTTTCTTTTTACTTTTATCATGCTTCTTATTTAATTATAGGTCCAAACCAGATTTACAGATATGAGCACACCCTGTTCCTTACATTTCCTTATTGCTGCAGAGTGAAATAATCCAAAACACATATCAATGATCAGCTTCAAATGTTTTTAACATGTTCTTTTTGGCTGGAAAGACAGCATTAGACTGCAGTGGAATTTAAATTGCTCTTGACATAAATTTTCGTTTACAACCAACCTGGTCCTTCCACCAAGATTTCCTCTAATCACAGACACAGTTACTCTTCCACTTGGGATCAGTCCTTTAGTCCACAGAAAATCTCACCTGAAATACATTTGCTAATGATTCAGCTCTTTGTAGAGGCAGAATAAAGGACTTGCTATTACACTTTGTATATGTTTATGGATCTATTCTGAGCATTCCTTATTAAAGGGGGTCTGTAAGGTAACTAATCTATCATGGCATTGGCAAAGGGATCTATTCCATGTAGGTGTGATTGAAATCTATAGATTTTGTACCTGCTGTGTGTGAATGAGGGCCAGATATGCAAGGCATGCCAGTTCATAGCCTGTAAAAAGTGGGAAAGTCTAACTTCCATTGCATGGCATGGAGTCCAAATTCAGCATGATGAACTGTCCTATGAAAAGATCTCTGTCTCTACTCTCTGCATTGCAGAGGCTGTGAGATGGATGCTGACAAGATGCTGGCACTGCAGATGCCATCCCAAAAAAGAGGAAGGACTGCTGTGCCTGTACCCACGTGCCAGCCCCACAGAGAGGCCGATGTGCCATATCCTCTCCTCCTCCTCAGCAGCCCAACCCATCCCACCTCCTCTCATCCTGCACAAGAACACACCCCTCTGCAGGTTAGGGGGCTTAACAAAATCATGGTATAGGTAAGTACGGGTTTCTATTTCGAAATCCAGAGAAGATTTGTTCTTAGTACGTTATTTCACAGAAAGAAAACAGCTGAAGAGTAAGAAAATGTAACAAGATGGATACATTGTTAAGCCATTGTTAACTGGTATTAAGTAGCACCATCATTTCAGCTTTAGTAACCTTGCACGTCACTTGTGATTGTTGTCTTTGGTTGCAGCGAGTAGGAAACTGTCACATACGTGCATTTTTCTAATCCTCAGCCACCAGGCTCCCATGGCAACCCTTCTCTCACCCAACCAAAATAAATGGGGTAGTCTCCCCACAGAACTTAACGCAGAGCATTGTACAAATAGCGGCCGAAATAACATTCTGCCCATGGAAGTATTCCCACCTCTTTTGAGAGGAAAGGGGGTTTCTGAAAGGTGGTAAACTAGCAATAAAAAAGAAGATTGCATGTATCATCTTGTATTTATTCAGGGGAAGAAAATCAGTAGGATTCTCTCAACCAGCAGGTTGTCTCAGTAAAAATAAGCAATAGCTGAGGGAATGCAGAAATAAAATGGTACCCATGGCTTTCTACAGCTTTTGAGACAAGAATAAAGCTGCAGCTTCCTAATTATATAGTGCTCACCCCCTAGCATATTGATTTCATTGTTATGTTTTCTCCTTTCTTTATAAGACACTGTGGTTGAATGCTGTTGTCAGCTGTGTGTTGTTTTTCTGAAAACCTGTCTTAACTATTCAAATACCCACATACTATATCAATATTAGCAAATAAAAACTGTGTATAATACAGCTGAAAATGCACCAAGATACCTCTATTCACCCCCAAAATCAAAGGAAGGTAAAGCAGGAGCTCCCAGGTCATGACATCAGCCAGTGGTATAGACCATACGTATTCATAGGGCATCACACCAGTAACCATTTATCACCAGTGGGAGCCTGGAAACTGGACTCTGGGGCCTGGGAGAGCCCTCTGGCTGAAGCTAAATTCAGACTGATTCATTAAAAGGCAATGTGGTGGCACCCAGAGGATGGAATTGGATAACTCAGCCTACAATCACCTTGCTGCTAATTTGAGTTAATTTTCCTTTTTCCCTGAGAGGATTGAGTCAGACAAGGGGACTCATTTCAAGAATAGCCTTATCAATACCTGGGCTAGGGAACATGGTATTGAATGGTGTACCATATCTCCTACCATGCACCAGCTGCTGGGAAAGTGGAAAGATTCAATGGACTGTTAAAAACCACCTTGAAAAGCAAGTTCTTTGGAAGGAAGTTGCATCCCATTTTCTCAGTTATGTTTGTGTCTGATAAGAAATGCTGGTGTGCCAGACAGAAATTTAAGGGGAATAGGGAATTCTGGGGTTGGAAGCCCTGTTTGCTTCCATTTCAAGTTACAGGACTTGTATCTGTGCTACCAATGGAAAGGAGACAAGCAGGGCAGAGTATTTAATGGAGACCCCACTTTGAATTAAGTTCACTGAATTTTCCTTTGCAAGACGGTTACCCTATATTTTGTCATAGATATTGCTCCTCTATAGAGAAGCATTGTTCAATTAAGAGATGGTGCCTAAGGAGTAACAAGTTTACAGCAAAAGTTGCAGGTTGCACAGAAAAGCAGTGAAAAGGTGTGAAAAATAGAGCTTTCATGCTGCTAAAAATTTCTGTCAATCAATTTTTCCTCAAACCAGATAGAAGATCAACTCTGAGTCTTACTGTCACACATTTGGTATCTCAATTAGATTTTCACAAAAGAATGGCTTTAAGTGCTTTTCAAGATTTAAAGTGAGCTCTCTTATACAAATTTGCCTACAATGCATTATGCAGTGCTATGCAGCATTTCAGATTTATTTTTCTTAGCATCTCTGTCATTCTAACCATAGCAAATTCCAGGCAGGGCTCTAAGCAAAACCCACAGAAGCTTTTCAAAGGCTCTTTATTTTCCTGCTTCTCCTTGAATCATCAGCACCTTTGTTTCATAAACTTTTGAACTTGCCATAAACATGTCTCGGTATGTTAAAGAACTGTCCTTCACCCAACCCCTGACTGTGAAAATACAGTAATTACAAAAAGAATTGACACACACTTTAAAAAAACCCCAAACCCCTATACTCCAACCTTATATGTTTTACTTTTTGTAAGTAAAGAGGTGACTTTGCCAACCATTTCTAAAGGATTAAAAAGCCTGCTGTGTCATCTCATATATCTTCGTTCACTTTCTAATGCAGCCAGAGAACACAAAAGCTGAGAGAAAACCTTTTATCATTTGCAGTTATCGACTAGGCCAGAATACAGTATTAGGAACTTTAGAAACTTTTAGCTAAAACTTCTTTGCTTTGAAGAATGGCTGATCTCCTGAGCGAAGGAAAGCAGTCTACTCTCAAAAAGGTTGTTATTATTATCCAGAAATTGAACACATTTTAGGGAAAAATTGTTGGGGGCACTTTGAATGACTTATTTTCTACTGCATTGCCACAACAGTCCAAATGTTTTCGGATGTTCCTAATCACCTTATACACCAACTTTGGGAAAGTTCTAGCACACTTCAATAATAAGGTCTTTTATTTAAAAAAAAAAGGATATCTATCAGAAGGTAATTTAAAGGAATTATTGCTTCAATGAGAGTGAAAGTTAGTATTTTGTCCTGAGGCTCTTCATCCAAGATGCAGCTGATCCTAATGTTATGGGTCTCCAGCAAAATGCAGGCAGAATCCTTTTCTCCTTACAGCCTCTTGCTGGCATGAGCAAACTCTAAAGTCAGAGGTGAAGGATGATATTAAACACCAGAGTAGTGCCTCAAACTAGGTGCCAAGATCTCTGCATAGCAATCATATAAAAATGCTATACTTTTAAATTAGAAACACACACACACACACACACACACACACACATATATATATATTTATTTATTTAAAACCTTTATATTTGATTATGATTCCTGGGGCTAGGTTTGCTTTTACATCCCTCTTCTCTTTCAGTATGGATCAGAATCTCAACCTTATTCAAAGACATCAGTCTATTTACTGACCAGAGGTAACTCACTAAAGAATTCTGGCATTGATTGATAGTCAAGCCAGCAATCAGCTCCTGGAACCACTGTATCAGTTGAGAAGTGAGACTGCAAAGTCATTGTATGCAAACTCTAAGAATATTCACTGCTGCCAACTCTTGTGATTTTATCACAATCTCTGAGATACTGAGTATATTTCTTGAAGCCTTAGTTTCTCAGCATTATGTTACCATCAGTGATTTGTAGTTTGCATTTCAAATAAAAAAATAACTTCTCTAACTCTCATGGCTAGAAATAAAAGTCTGAAAGCATTGGATCCAAAACTTCAAATCAAAAGTAATTTATTTAATTAATATATTTAAAGTACATTTATTTTTAAGGCAAGAGCAAAAATCTGGGAACCTAGGTTTGGCAATATCACTACTATCCCCCTCTTTACCAACAGCATGGTCTACAACAGAGCTGCTTGTGACCTTTTCTTATGTATTATTTCCCATTGCAACCATTGTCAACTTGCAGTGATAAAAGCTTTAAAAGCATAATTGAGAAGGGTTTTTACTTGTAGCTTTGCTTGACATTTTTCCCAGGAAATTTTCAGAACTGAGTGAAATCAGAATCAATCAAAATAGTCTTCAGAAAATTCATGGTGTCCTCCTTGGATAGTGGCATCACTAACATACTGAACTGGAGAAAACATCAAAACAGACATGGGAACTCAACCAGAACTGTACTGGTTGACTGTCTGTCAGGTCAGCATGAACTCATTCAGGTTGCCACCATTTTGGTAAATATTTTTCTAGCTACTGCAATCTGTGTTCCACTGTTTTTATTGTTGGGAGATTTATCACCAAATTTTCTATAGTTCCCTTCTAGCTTTAAGTGCAATAAAAAGCTCTTTTCTGCATTATTATTTAGGTTTCTTCCTGGAGAGAAAATAAAGCAATTCAGAAGACTAATCAGACATAAGTAGAACTGTGCTGGACACAGAAAACTCTCCCTGCAGTTTCCACAGCAAAATAGCTGTGCCACATAATTCTCAGATGCTGCTTGTCAATTTTGCTTTGGGTCTGTTGAAAAATCAACCTCCGAACTCAGGCAAGTGTGAAAGAAGGGTGGCAAGCAAGAGGAATAGAAACCAGACAGCACTGACTCAGTGCATGACTGGTGGCTCCTCAAGCAGGTGGTCTCAAAGAGTCATGAGGCGAGCAGTCCCTGGGATATGCTCTTCCTGTGGATCACCCAGAAAGATTCTGTCCTTCTCTGCTGTTTAAAAAGGATCATGGGGAAGAAGCATGGGAAAAGCTCTGTCTGCAGTTTTACTACTATGCCAAAGATTCCTGACTAATCTGGTGCCCCTTGTGCAGGTGTGCAGCACTCGTAAAAAAATCTGCATTTTTTCATGCTGAACTACAAACACCAGGTTTCTTGCCCCATTTTGTTAACATGGATTAACAACTTGGATCATGTTAATCATGTTTCTCCTGCTTTCTCTTTATGTTCTGACTGTAGAAGGTAAGTATCCCATACCTGTTTATATTGTGCTCTATAAAATTGAATCAATCTTTTAAAGAGAGACTTTCAGGGAGCAGTAAATATCCAGATAATCATTTTATTGAATTAATTCATAGCACGGGACATTTGAATTCCACGGATTGTTGCCATGGCTGCAACCTGAATGAAGACATTTCCTTCCAGAATTCAGTAGACAAGTTCCTTTGTTTATTTTTCATCAAATTTTATTTGTACATGCAAAAGAAAAGGGGCAACACTGACCAGTCAGTCTGTTCTTTAGCATGCATATATTCTATTTCACCACATTATTACTTCACCAAGATATTATCTTTTAGAAAGACAACAAACCAGATTTATGGACTTCAGCCTGCTTCATTAGCTCATATACTCTAAGTTGCTTTCACATTAAATCATGTGGAATGACTCTCTTAGTACTTATATTATCAACTGTCCCAATTGCTCTAAGGGGCTTTGAAAGAATTTTAAAGAAATCCAGCAATCTCAAAATCCCTCTAATAGCTATGTCTTAAAATGATAGTCTTTCTTCATGTAAGGATTCTGAAAGTTTCTGCTTAAGTGGTAGCATTCACACATGACCTAATTTTCACCATTTCATGCTAAGAACTGAAAATAGCACATTAACACAGCTATTGCAGAATACAAAAATTTGATTTACTAATTGAGGAAAAATTTATCGTTGAGTAACATTACATTAAGTAAAATTTTACAAAAGTATTCACAGCTACTACAAGCTACTCATGTCATGATAGCTTCTGCTTGGTACAATTATGATACAGATACCTTCCTTTAAAGAAGGTAACTTTTCTTACCTGTTGAATGCAGTAACTTTTTAAAAATCATATTTAGGAGAAGCATTGCAAAGGTTCTCTCTATCTCTGTGATACTCTATAGGTTTTCCAAAATACAAGATGAAAATATGATTTAGGTCCTAGTAGAATTAATCAAATACAACTCCAAGAACAGCAACCCATGTCCAGGCCCAGGGTCAATAAAAACAACTGACTGGTTTCAAATGTGACCTTTCTTAAACAATGCGAGACGTCAGACAGGTAGTCTTTGCATCATATTTTTTTCATTTAAAGGGATCAAGGAATTTTCTTACAAAACACATCCCAAACAAACAAACAAACACACAAACAATCAGGGCGAGACAACAGTGAGAGAAGAGAATTGAACCTAATAGTTAAGAAGTTTACCTGAAAGAGGTTGATGTGCCTTCTCCAATGCATATTTTGTTATTTATAGGAGAGGAATAATTTGGGCATGCTTATGCTGTAGTGGCTGCTAACCTAGTGTAGAAAGGACTCCCCTGGGAACAAGGAAATCCTCCCACCCTGTTCCAAATGTTTATCCTCTCCAAACACAGAATTTGAAAATCTTCCTGTCTGTGTTCATTCTCAGGAGTAGAAACCTTGGTAGAATGGAGTTTCGAGGCAGTCAGAGCTTTGAGGAGCTCTGAGGAGGCTAAAGTTAGCCCTTTTTCTAAACTGTTGTCTTGATTTCCTAAAGATTTCCGTAAACATTGTTATTTTCACAGAATCACAGAATATGCTGAGTTGGAAGGGACCCCCAAGGATCATGGAGTCCAACTCCTGGCCCTGCACAGCACTATCCCCAAGAGCTGCATTATGTGCCTGAGAGAATTTTGTGCTGTTCTCTCCTGTAATGAAAATGAAAAGTCAGTGTCTGACAGTCCTCCTCTGGCACAATAACGTAACTGTGTTTTGCACAAACAAGGCACCCCATTTGGATTTATTGTCAATTAAAAACGCTGCATACAAAAACCTTAGATAACCTGAGAAGTAGGAACTGGCAAAGTCTTGCAGACTGAGTTATGGCAGAACAGGCACATGGGCAGTGCACACGAGGTGAGTCAGTGGGACTTTTGAGTAACAGCTCTGCGTGACACACATAAAGTAAAGGCAGGCACAATTACAGCGTTTATGGTTGTGGAAATACAATTCCTCAGCTAGTGCTCAAGAGACAAAGACCGCTGATCAGTGAAAATTATGTGGCACTCTCCTACAAAAGAAGAATAAGGACCACGCTGTGTTACATATTTAGATGCCAGCCAGCACCCTGCTATGTCCCGATCCCAGGCTCAGTCCCCAGGCCACAAAAACCAATTGTGCTGCCCAAAGCTGCCTTTGAAGCAACCCTGGTGAGAAACTGATTCTAACAAGGCAAAGACAAGGAGGCACTTCAGACAACATCAGATAATTTAAAACTGTGCACAGCTCCCTGCAAGAATAAGTGGGCACATCATTGTCATCATTGGTGAAATTTTATCTGTTCAGATAAGCAGAGAATTAGGCCAATAATGCCCTACCAGACTAAATTATGTAACTACTTATCTCTAAAGGTTACTTTTGTTATCTCTATAATGGAATTATCTCCACAAAAACAGTTATTTAGCCACTTAGTTATAAAACCATGTAGGAACACCAGAATTTCTATCATCAGTTTATGATTGTCTTTCGTTATTAATTCCAATCGCACTATACAGTGATAATGAATCACAACAGGGGCACTGCTTCAGATATTGCAGCACGGTATATCCACCAGACCAGAACAACTACCTGCTGCATTAGGATAATTCTGACACACTTTGATCTTTTTTCCTGACTTTTTTTTTTTTTTTTGGTTCCCAGTTTATCTGCTCTCAGCTTCCTAATCTAAGAGAAATAGATGATAATATTTGCCTCTTTGATTAAAGCCGCAGTGACAACTCAATTTACTTTTGAATTAGTTTGCCTGTCAAAAGTCAGGCCCACCAGACACACCAAGACCAGCGAGTGAAAAGGCATACTCGATGGAATTTGTAAAGTCAATCCTAAACACACCACCCAACATCTAAAATACCGGGATCGCTCCTTGAACAATGATGTGACGTACTTGGTTGTTCAAAATAACGGCATTACCTTTGTTGTAGACCTGGTCACAGTGCTTTGCATTTGGCTTAATCGTTTACTTCTGTGCTGAAATTGTATAGAGCCATGCCTTTACAGTCCAGTAGCACTCTATATCATCTTTCACACACACCACCATGATTGAACAAGTCTTTTGTTGAACTAGAAAATCAGGTTCATGTTCATCCCTAGACCAATTCCCTAATAATGATTTTCCTATCTTGCAATGTGAAGTTCAATTTAAGGACCAAGGACAAAAGAAAAGTGTTTTTCCCCTCATGAGAATTTGACTTGTTCAGATCTAAACATCAACATAAATACATGTTAGGAATGTACTGTTTTCATTTATGTTTGAGTTACTCTATACTTGCTCCTTTTTTCTCACTTGAGGAGGATAGTCCATGTCCCCTTCCAGCATCTAAAAACCCCACTTTCCCTTGCACCAGGGAAGGAATTTACTGTTGAGACTGCAATCCCTTTTTTGCAATCTACTGCTCATGCATATTAGGCATGACAGATGTTGCATACACTTTTCAGGCCCTTACAGCAACAGCTTCAAGTCCATAAGAAGGCAGCGCTTTCCAAAATGATAAAGCCCATGGATGTGTATCTCCTACAACATGTAATATATACTGCAAATGCACATATCTCTGGGCATTGAGAAATGCACTCTGCCTGTTTACCGTTGGGAAAAAAAAAAAAAGAAAAAAAACTATGTCACTGTTTTTGTAAAGGAATCCGCTAATATATGGGCTGGATTTTATACTGATGTAATTTTCTTGGCATGTCATTTTTCAGAACTAATGATCATAAAATTGTGATCATAAAATGCTAAATTAATATGTTCTACAAAATAGTTTAATTAATCTTTGACACTTAAGAAAGTACTTAAGGATGCTGAAATTGAACTTCATCAAAATATTCAAAAGAGCCCTTATCCTTAGCAGAAACAAACAAACAAACAAAAATTAGTGATTGTTTTCTATACTTCCACAATAGATGGGTTACAGCAAAATGAGCATTTTTGTAACCAT
Organism: Zosterops lateralis; assembly: GCF_965231275.1. Lineage (NCBI taxonomy): Eukaryota > Metazoa > Chordata > Aves > Passeriformes > Zosteropidae > Zosterops > Zosterops lateralis. The sequence continues at coordinate 35,241,334 of NC_139765.1, forward strand.
TTAAAATGCTTAAATGGAGCAGAATATGATGGTATTTTCATAATGGCTAAAATGAACTCCTTAGTTCTCAGTGGCAGAGCACATTAGTCCAAAGACTGTTGTTATCTCAGTTGTTCTGGTACTCTGTGACCCTGCTCCTACCTCCAGCTATCTGCCATGCAAAGGCTCAGGTTGTTTCCTTGCATTTACTAACTTGTTTTACCCTCTCAGACAGGCAGTCAAGGATCTGCTTGGCACAAGCAGAGCAGCATGAACAGTAAGAATTTTCAGCTATTTCCTAATCTCCTTTCTCTTGGTCTCATAGTAATATGAAATTCTTATTCTCTATACATGGAGCTTAAGTAAAGACTGTGATAATTCTTAAAGAGAATGTCTCTCTCTTCTGTTGGAAATTTTACCCATGTATAGAAAATAATGAGAAGAGTCCATTGTAGTTGTTGGCCATGCCTTGATCCATGTTAGACCTAATGATCTGTGGATTTTGCCTTTTTCTGTTATGCTGTTGTCCGTTTGTTGCTTATTTTTTTTTCAAATTATCGGCATCAAGCTCTCAAGTTTTTCTTATATAGGACTGGAAAAGATATTTTTCCCTAACTTTCAAGATCCTTCTTTTGCAGTGTATGATTAGCTGGAACAATGCTCCCTTCAAACTGATGTTCAGAAGTTTCCTTGCAGGTTCATTCTGAGACTGATACCATTCAAGAGAGGGATTGCATATATGTTAACACCGAACAAAAGCAAACATGAAAATCCATACTTGCCTTTTTTCATCTGATGGATACTTGTACTAGCACAGCAATATTTACGTGACACAGAAGTCAGAATTTACTCACAGCTGGAGGCTAGTATTCACAACACAGCTAGTTCCTCATCATGAACTGTCTGAGTTGGAACCTGCTCCATGACCAAGACTACAGTGCACAAATAAACAATAACACGATCATTGCACTCAAGAATCATAGGCTAAACTGTCAGAATAATGTCAACTACCACATTGCAGGATTTCTGTTTTTTATAAAGAAGACAAAATGTTCTTATTTTCCACTCCAACAAAAGCACTTATTAGCTTCTCTCAGAGTTTAATTCAAGTTAGGCATGAAATATTTATATTTCAGACTGACCATAAATCACTTTTTAAGAATGAGAATCAGTTGGAAACAGAGAACAGCCAAACACTATTTCAGAATTTTGGTATTAAACACCCTTTACACAAACAAAATTATAAAAATATTGTCTGCGTAAGCCACGAGAAAGTCATATAAGATCAGATAAAGTGATGCACTTCTTTCACACATGCCATGAAAGCAGAATAAACATGATAGAGGTGTTTGTTACTGTTCCAATTCTGTGGTGGTACTGTACACTGGAGTATGTTAAATGAGCATGATAAAAGGTGGACATGGATCTTCAAAAAAAAAAAAGTATTTTTATGCAAAAATTTTGTTTTCTTTCATCCATGAGGCAATTAATAAAGTGATTTAAAAAGTATTCAGCCAAAATAATTGAAATGTGTATAAACTGGCACCATTGTTGGGGAAGCCATAAAAAAGGAGAAAAAGAGGAAAATGCACAAAAAAACATTACAAAAATGGTTGCACAAGTTTCCATAAAACATCCAAGTAGACAGAACAGATGAGAAATATAGTCACAGGTTTGATTTTTTAATACTCTTAAATCAGGAATTTCCAGTTGTTCAGTTTAAATACCATCAATACTTGACAAACTAAAAGATTGTCACTTGACAAAAAATTCTGCATCCATGCTTAATAATTTGATGTATATGTATGCTGATCTCATAAAGATGCAAATGTCTTCTGGGATTGGCCACAGATGATGCAGAATGCTAATTTAATATTGTACAAGGGGAATGTTTGCTAATTTCTTCCAGGATGTCGTGGTTATAAGAACTACAAATTATTCTGATTTGGGAGCTGTGTGGAAATGAGAGAGGATGACACCTGCTCAGTACCACTCCTGCAAGAGATTACTCCCACACAAGGGATTTGCATGATAATAGATAAGCAGTATTTTCAGGGTTCTATTTACTACAGAAATATCTGTACACTGTAGATTACTGACCAAAGCACTGAGCAGAACAAACTGGAACCCACATCTCTGCTCACATTTTCATCTGCCATAGCTGTCACTCTTTTATGTTCCCTTCCATTATTGCTACAACAGCTGTGCTGCTATATGTATTTTCCGAAAAGTCATACATATTGCATCATTAATCATTTAAATAATGAAACATCTGCTTCACAGCACTGTTCCTATTACTTGTGTGATGTGTTCTCAGGTACCTGTGACAGACCAAAACACCATCCTGGCAGTTTCCTTAGGTATCTCTAGTGTGATTCAGTGACATTTCAGGCAACTGGAAAGTTTGAAAAATATTTTCTAGTTATTTCACTAAGGGCATGTTTGGCTGATATTCCTCACAGCTACTGGATGATTCACAGCTGCCTACCTCCAAGAAGCAGTTCAGCAGAAAATACTGTTGTTTTCCTATAGCAAAGAGAAAGGACTGAAACCGATTTCTCCTGGAAAATGTAAACCAAACATACACAATTTCAAAAAGTCGTGACACTACCTACTCTTAAAATGATATAGTTATTTTAAACCTACACTAATTCTAAGGCAAAGTACTCCCTCCCCAAAATAAATAGCCACCTTGCACACCCAGATCAATAGCAACTCCAACATTTCCAGCTCAAACCAGCCAAGGTCTTTAGTCACGACTGTGGCTTCGCAGAATAAAAAATGAACCAGAAAGGTAGAAAGCCATTCTACAGTTTAGGGAGTGTGTGGATTGAACCCTCCCATAAATCTACAGCTCAGAAGTCTGGACTGTAAGGTCTTCTCTACATGCCCTCTGGGAGAGAAGGGAGGCAAGGGCTGCAGGAACCTCATGCCATCCTTCTTGTAATTCACTTTTCTATGGGCTTACTGGCTCCTCTTATTGCCAGACTACAAACCCATTCACTCTATGACTGTAACATTTTCTGTCCACAGCATGTGAATAGACAGGCAGGGGACACCAGCTCTTCAGCTGTGTGGTGAGCATATTTTCTGTTCCAGGATGGGAGAAAGATTGGAGAATTTAAGCCCTGGTGTGCTCGTGTATCAGGTGAATAGTTCCTCATTGCTGCTTCAAATTATAGACTTCAAGCTCTTTGGAAGAGCTGTGAACATGTGAAATCTGCAATGCAGTTATTTTTCAGTTTTCCAGCTATTTTTGTATTTCACTCTTTAAATTATCTTGTTACATAAAATGAGCTTATCCCCACCCACTACTCAGCATCCTTAACTACATATCCTGCCCCCCCTCCAACTTATTACTAAATCTTCTCCCAACATAATTTTGCCTTCTTTTCTAACTTTGGGCTATTTTATTTAAGAGACCTTCAGATATATCATTAATCTCTAAAGATTTCCTGTATCATTCATTTGACTCAGCTTAAATAGTTTGGCTGATTTCAAGAAGTTAACAGCTAACAACTTAGACTGATGTACAAATATTCTCTTCCACACACTCACATCAGTTGACTCCATGTTCTGCATAGCTAATAATACATGTCTAAAAATGTATGGGTTTGAGATTAATCTGATCAATCTATTTATGTAATCCAATCAATCTGTTTGTCTTTAAATATGTTTGTATGTTGTTACTGGCATTTAGGTACCTCCTAAGACTAAAATCTAGTGCTAAATTAATACCCACAGAGACTTTTCAGGCCCCAATTACTCGTGTGCTGCCGCTGTCACTGAACTGAGTAAATAGTCTGTGTTGCAGTACAGAGAATGGAGGCAATGCATTGTGATGTGGATCCCTGCCCTGTGCATTAGCATAGCAGCTGAGAGTATGAAGTGTTTATACTGTGCTAACTTAAAAGAACCAGCTTCATTCCCATGTAATACACAACTAATAATTACATTGAAAGGCTGCAATTGAAGCCCTATCTGAAAGCTTTTCAGACCTACAGAATCCCAAAGAAGTAATGGCCAATGTCAAATAAAAATTAAAGTAAAAAGAAATTGATAAAAGCCTTAATTAAAAGTGTGTCAGAACAAATACATCTCACTTTATATCCTGAAGCCCATTAAATTTTAATATGACAAAGGGCCACTGGGAACAAATGTCAGTTTCAGTGCTGCTAGAGACTCAGTGCTGGTTTCCTCAAAGCCCTCCTTGGAAAACTCCCTTCCTGTAAACCTCTCCTTCTGTATCCTGTCTCTGCAGCTGGCAGGAAAAGTGACATCTTAGGAAGTGTACCTCCAAAGCACCCAAACCCACAGTAGCCAGTGGGAGGTGGCGGTGAAGAGGCCGGTGTTACTGGTCCCCAGCCCCTGACACACAGAATGTGCCACCAGCACCATTTCCATCAGCTCTGGGAGCTGCTGTGCATCTGGCAAAGATTAGCAGGAATACAAATTCTGGCCCTTGGTTTCCCATGCGTTGGGACTCCATGTGCACACGAGTGGCCAACCAGGGCTGGCTAACCACTGAAACAGATCCTTGTTCTGCTCCTGTTTGCCTGGAGAGCAACATTAAAGTGAAGCAGCAACAACCAGGGCAAGACCAAGCTGTCCTGACGAGAGTGGGAACTATGCTCTCTCCTCCCAAAATTGAAACAAAGATCCTGCAAAATTCTTTACAAAGTTCCCCTACCAATAAGCTTCTCATCTCACCCTGACCTCAGAGAGGACAGGCTTTTTGAGACCTGTATTCTGGCCACTGAGGAGGAAGATAAGAGGACCATAGAACCTAATTGCAAAATATACGCTCAAAAAAACTCTAGACATGTTAGCCAGAAAATACAAAAAAGTCCAAATCAACTAAGTTGTCAAACAAAAGTGTTTTTATTCAGATGGGTTTTATTCAGTTATTGTTCAAAATTAATAGAGAAACACAATGGAAAACCATTGTAATTTCCACATCCAAGTATTTTTTGCAAACACAAGGGATATCTTGAAATTTTTTTGATAACAAAATGTTGATTAATTCCATTCCCTATAATAAAAATCTAACAGAAATGGACTCTACAACTCAGTGGCAAAAGAAAAAATCCAAAAAGTCATTACAACACTATATAATTACTTGATGATTTTATAACCGTGTGTGTCAGCAGGAGCAAGAAAGAGACTGCTCTTCAGAGACAATTCTATCACAACAAGGCTCACAAAGATATTAATGTAAAAGCTTCTCATTGTCTGAAAATCCTTTGCCATGGCAACTTAAAATCAGCTGCTTCCAAGTGATTTTAAAGATTAACCATCCATCCTAACCTTTGTGTTTCAGACTTAGTATTTCAACCACAACTATTACATCTTCTGAACAGGTGTATGCATTATCTCTACAAAGACCTGCACGATGAGCAGGTCCATTTACTCGACAGGTAATCATACTGGGTCTTATCCATGGCAGAAATTATCAGGAATCCTGTATTCAAATCACTTAAACTCTTGCACATGCACTACAGGAATGGCTGGGGTGCTGTTTTTTTGCATTACAATGAAGCTGCTTTTCAGCAAACTGTATTTTCATGCTGCTTTGAACTCGCTGACAGCATTGATCCTCTTATCATCTTCAAGGATATCTGATAAGAATTATCTGATTCAATGGAAATTTGAGACAGTTTCAGCTACAGATGTACCAAATTTTTCTTTGAAATCTACAGATGCTCCTGCATTCAGTCAATGAGACTGAGTATGAAGGATAAACTGAAAAAAAATTCTATTTCAAATCTGAACTGGGGAACCATGTACCTCAATTTCTGTGAACATAAAAACCTGAGGGGGAGATTTTCACCTGTGAGTTTTTAAACTGTGTTGGCTACTGGTTCTCCAGGCTTGCATGCTGCTAGCAGTGACTGTAAGCAACCTCCCTGAGAAAATACTTGCCTCTATGCATTTGATAAGGAGTACTTACCATTTCCCGTTTGGCCACTATATTCCTGATTCATGCTCAGGTGATGGCACAAAGAAAAAATATTTAGAATTCTGCTATGTGAGTTTTATTACCAAGTTTTTCAGGACACGAGCACAATCAAATTGACTGCAGATCTTAAGCAGAGCCATGATACAAATAATACACAACACTCAGGAAAGAAAGGGATCTGAGTACAGATGAAAGGAGGTAAAAAAAAGGAAGAACTACTATTGCTATTACTGCTACATGAGCACACAAGAAGTCCCTCTTAGTTGGACATTGGCTCTATACAACAGGGGGCAGCCCTGATCCACACTGGAAACAAGAGTGCAAATAAAGACAGAAGGAAATGGTCTCCAAGGTCAAACTTAGCTCAAGACCTTTACGTATGGCCAAAACCCAAGGTACTAGTAAATCAGTGGAGAGTCAACTTTAAGGCTCAAAGTAGCATTCAGAACAACATTGGCAAACTGGGTACCAAGGAGAGTAAATGTAAAAAGACCTTACATACACATGTGAGAGGACATAGCTGTTTTTCTGGAAACTATTTTTCTTAAGTGTCCACCACTGCATCTCCCACAGAATACGTTCACTCAGCCATCCAACGTGCCCTCACTCTCCTAAACATTTAAGGATATGGAAAAGTGCACACTTTAGGTCCCTCTGGGATGGACACTGGCTGGCTCAGTTTATCCTTAGCACAGAGACAAACTGAGAGGGGGTGACTGAGCTTTGCACAGAGACCAGCCTTTGCAGGCTTGGCAAAAAAAATGTAGTTGTCCCTGCAAACAGAGAAAGTCATTCTGAAGACAAAGTTTTCAGGAGTAGAACACGCACCAGAAAATCAGCAACCCCAGTCCTATTTCTACTCAATATGAGGTAATTTAATACTCCACCTTCTCTGAGCATTTCCTATCTTACCAGGGTATAGTCTTGGCTGGTGATCAGGAAATTAAACCCTCTTCTCAAATCTACACACAAGGAAATCAGAAGGTGCCTGGGACAGGGGCATCTGGCAGGATATGTTTTGACTTTGCAAAGCACTGGTTAGGACACTTAGGTGGATGAGGACAGATAAAGGTCTTGAATTTACGAGGTTTCACTTCTCTGGGATCATACAAGCTTTTTATGTTAGGAAGTTCTGAGTTAAGGCCCACCCATGAAGCATACTCGGAAGTGGGAACTGGAAAGTAAGACCTCTTCAAAGGTTCAGAGCAGAAACTATTACTAAATTAGTCACATTTCTATGCCACTCATATCTCCATTACCTCATGCAACTGCATTTGCAGAGCCATTTGGAATACTAACATTTAGAGACTCCCTGAGAAATGCTAGAGGTACTTCTCAGACAAAAAGAGTTTTTCCTTTTGTTATACTTTAGAAATTGAAGTGTACTTACTAGTCTAAACTCTCCTTAAAATATTTTTATCATATGGCTCATTGACATCTGAGAATCAGCTTTCAGATGAAAGGGCTCAAAGGAATGAGCAATATGCACATTTTTATTCTGAGTGCTCCTTTTCAAATTTGGTTATTCAAGTCACTTGACAGAGGGTTAAATTCCCATGCCCTCTCTCATCTTCCTTTTAAGTGCATTTCCAAGAGACTCAGGTAAGCATTAACTTAAGCCCTAAAATACCTATTAAGCCTTGAGTATTAGAAACTCTTCTTTGAATTTAAGGCCTCTAATTCACTGAAAAAAACATGAACAGCTTTTCTGTGCTGTCAGAGCTGTGCAAAAGAGTTTAGTTGTAACTGAGACACCAACCCTCTGCCTTTCAGTTTATTAAAATTGGCCCTGAACTGCTAATTAATAAAAAATTTGGTCTTTCTGACTGGACCAGGAAAAGTTGACAAAAGTATAGTTTGAAATGTATTTAAAAGCATAAGTGTGGATGGGATTTTCAAAAGTATACATCTAAGCTGAAGTCCCATCACTCACTGGAGTTTAAATTAATGAATTGTCCTTATTTGAAATAAAAAAAAATAGCAGAAGCTTTTTGCTCATTTTGGTAAGTCCTATGTTGCCCTTCATTGCCTTTAACTGATTAGCATGTTATCTATTGAGCTTCATGGCTACAGCATTGGAACTGGAGGTCTGGTATCAGCATATGCTGATGATGTAAAGTTTGAAAATATGCAGCTGAATACTTCAGTTCACTGAAGGAGGATTTGGAGCTGGGAAGGCAAGCTGTATGTGGATTTGGTGTGTGCTTTTCTACAACAGTTTGTGTTTTATGTGACATTGTCTAAACCGTGATGTGACTGCATTAGTGTGCCCAGTCTTTGATGACAGAGTTGCCATCTCTGCATCTCTTATGAAGCCTGAATTTTTGCCTTCCTGGCAGCTCACATGCAATTTTTCTCGAGTACTTTTCAACATCATTGTTTAGGGATTTTTTCTCATCTTGCCCACTATCTTTATCATGCAAATATGATTAAGTCATTAACTGATACACTGTTTTTTCTATGCCTTATTTCTTCTGATTAGTTTGTGAGATACTAATTGCTGCATTTTTTTTCTCTTTACTGTGCCTTGCAGAACACTTAGGAATATGTGCTATTCAAACTAGTTTATTATCCCCATATAAAATTCACATAGAAATTGTTGACAAGAAATAAAACCCACAGACAGCTATAGGTAACACGTCTTGTTTCCTAGGAGCAAAAAGATGACATTCATTTATGCACAAGCAGACCAAAACAGTCAACACAGAGCACTCCAGAAATAGTCAAAGCCTTTACTAACTATGTGGCCATGAAATGCTTAAATAAAAAAGCATTATAACATCCAAAATCTGAGTTTCATCTTCCTTTACATAATAAAACAGAAACTTCACCTAATGGAAATCCACTGGACAATATGAAAATATGCCTTATTGGAATATTGTGAAATGGCAGAATCTAACTCCATGTGTCACAGCCAGTTTTCAGTTCTCCTGATATGAGTGCAATTTGAGAAACAAGGAGGAAAATAAACACTCAGTGTATGGGGAGAGATTAAACTGGCAGATGGAGAAGCTGGCCTTTGTGCTTCTGAGAATAAATAAAAATCAACAGAGAAAAACAAGGGTAAAAATTCAAAACTGGGCACGAGCATTTTGCACCTGACCAGAATGCTATCTTCCAATGAAACAACACTAGAACTATTACAGAGCACTATTGTACTATATGGATGCTTGGATCTCTACCAGAAAAACTGTACCACCTTCCCTTTATTGAAAAAATTGACTGAAGTGTGTCACAGCAAGGCTACTAGTCTTTTCAATATGCCAAACACAACCCTGATTAGAAAGATATACTTAGTCCAGTAAGACCTGCAGTGGTCCTGAGTGCTTGTAACTGAGTCTGACCCAAAGATACTGAAGGATTATTCAATTAACATGTTACACTTCAGAAACTCTGGTCAGGACCATAAAGTTTGGCCACTATTAATTAGGAATTGTTATTAATCATATTCAGAAGCAGCTCAGAGTTCTTCTCTCTGGTTATAAAAAAAAATTGTTTAACAGTATTTTAGACAAGAAGTCCAAGCTCCTCCACATTCCTTATCAAGCTTAGCACAAGATCTTTGTTTTATCTATAGATGGCAGTGCTATCAATTTACTCTACTTCACTTTGTTATCAAATACAGCATAAACAGCCATAAACAACACACAGAACACGCACTTATACATTGCTTCTCATTTAGTAAGCCTGATTGCTGTAAGTCAAATGAACAAAACCCCACAACATTCCCATAGGGTCCTTCAATTTTGAAGCCTCTTTCACGGAATTTTAACTCAATTTCAGGAATATAATTGAACTAACAATCTGTTGTCTCAGACAGGATGTTTTCTGCTTGATATTATGCAGGGCTGGACAGATGCCAAGGCAGATTTGAATGCACCTCAATGTACCAGTGAAAAATGACTAGGCTGTTCTGAAAGCAAGAGGTGTGTGCTGGATGGGTCAGGCACCAAGTGTCTGATTCCTGTCTTCCCTTCCATTTAACCTATCAGGATTCAACTGTGCTGGAATTGTAAACAAAGAGAAAATACAGCAAGCAGAACGTAAACAACAAAAGCCAAAGTGCTTATCCTAAAAATGCTCTGCATAAAGCAAACCTTGCACAACACAAAAGAATGCTTGAGGACCAAGCTCTTTGCTGAAAAAAGATGCTGGCAGCCAACACAGACAAAACCTGGTTTCTAAAATCAGGGTATAGCTTAAGATATTCAGAGTTGGGAGAGGAAGTAATGGAGTGATTTAGATCATTGAAATGATTAGAGCAGCTATCTAGATTAAGAAAAAAATAAAATTCATTTCCTTTATATAGAGATCAAAAAGAAAAAGAAAACCCACCACATGGCAAGAAAATGAGAATATATTTAAATTTGAATCAAAGCATGTTTGTCACTGGATTTGCACTGAAACAAAATACATTTTTTTTTGCTTAGTTCCCAAGGAAACACAGTGTAGGTAATAATTTTGTCTTCTTTGAGTGCAATTACCAACCTGGTGGCTGACTGACCGCCCCCTTTCCATACCTTTCTAGCATATTGACCAGGATCACAGGCCTCTTGAAGAAAATAAATTCCGGTAAGTTTTCTGAAAGCAGGCAGCCAGATGGAATACAGAAAGCCTACTAAGTACCTCTGTATGAGGTAAAAGCTCTAAGGTGGTCTCACCTCTTATTACACACCATAAAACAGACATGTGAAAGAGATACTATGGATGTTCAAACTGTGGAAAAAAAAAGTTTCAGTTGAAGCACATATTTTATTAGACATCAGAATACCCAGTCACACTCTGAAATGAATGGAAATCATGCCTTATAATTTCATTGTTCACAAAACTGTATTTGAAATTACCAGAGGACTACTGCTGGCTTTGGGCTTTTGCCAACTCTTAATGTAATAGAAGATTCCACCAGTGCGAAACTTCCTTCAAGGCTGAAAAGCAATCAAGTCATATCCTCTGCTACCTCATGGAATCTGAAGAGGAGAACCATAACACCTGGCTCTAGGCTCTGGGTGTTTCATAATATCATAGATGTATTAGTTACACAAAGGAAATTGTGCACTGGTGTATGTGAAAGATCTGCTTGTCTGAGTAATTTCATTTATAAACAAATGGCTGTCAATACTTTGTTGTAGGTTCTCTTATACTACTTCATTTTGTTGTGTGAAGAACTAAAACCTTGATCAAAGAAATGCAATCAATCCCCAGATTGGACAAAAGCAACATCTCTCTCATACTTTAGTCTATTTCTTGACTAATTCATGTCAAAGAACTCAATCAATGTAGGAAATCGGTCACTTGCTGTGCCACAGGGACTGCCAGACACAAAAACTGAACAGAGCAACAGAGGAAAAGATTAGTCTTATCAAATGCTGGTTTCCTGACCAGAATCCAGGTAGTAACTTCCTGAAGTACATGTTCCTCAGCTGGGGGCACTACAAATAATCTCTAGGAACAGCTGAGCCAGTCCCTGGTGTCCACCACCATCCAGGAAGCAGCTTGGCCTAACACCCTTTAAGCTCGCTTAGCCCTAGTGAAACCTCTCTCAGAAACACCCTTGCTCCCACAGCTTTCCAGATCCAGATCCCAGACACCTTATTTCTAAAGTAATGTGCACTTGTTTTAAATTAAATATTTTGTCCCTCTATTTTTTTATCCACACAGGAGCAGCCTGAATTAACTTAGCTTCCAACCAGCTGAAACAATTTGCAGCACAAGACTCGCTGATGCTGTCACGTCCTTACATAAGCATTTCTTCACATCCCACATAGTCAGGGCTTCTGCACTTAAAAACCCCTTTTTGTTACAAGCTCTCACAAGGGCTACTTTTAGCATGCCTCAGATGTTGATAAGCATGTGATGGTTTGCTGATGGGAAGCAGCCGATACAGCTGAGTACTTCAACTCGGCTTCCCGGGACTTACTGCAGGAATGCATCCCCTCACAGCAGCACTGGGATGAGACTGGCCCTGGAGTCAGCTGTACTGCAAAGATTTCTGAGGAGGCACAAAAAGAATTTGGGATGCTTTTTTCTCACTAGGCCTCAATCAGGACATTATCATATTCACTTCACTGGAAAGGTGGATTTAACTGCAGACCTGTATATGCAAAGTGTTCTGTGACAGCACTGGGAATCTGGAGAAGGAGATCCCATGAATTGGGCTTGATAGCTGAGTACTGGAGAGATGCTGTATTTATTTTTGCCTCTCCTTAACTAGAGTTATATATTTTATTACTCAGTAATTATTTCATTAATATCTGATTTGATGGGATGCAGCAAGAAGCCCCCGCACAGAAATTAAAAAATGTTGCTATTTGTAAATTTGAAGACAGCTCAGCAGAATTGAAAGCCATTCATGTAGGGAATGAGCAACAGCATATTCATCAAGAAGACAGAAAAAAGATAACTTCATAAACATGGGAGGACTAGAATCACTGCATTAATAACCACAAAATGTCACGAGTTGTTACCTCCACATTACCAGTTTTATTCCTTTATCATGTTGGTGATAGGTGCATGAGTTGAGAGAAGCACAGCCGGCTCCATCTTATCAACAAGGCTGGTATAACAGAGGAAAAAAACCACCAGTTTTGGCTTCAAAACTGATCATATTTTTAAGGGAGTTAAAAAAAAAAAACAAAAAACCAAACAGATTCCTCTCTTCAGCTTTTTAAAATAATTGTTTAGCACCTCAGCTGTCTTAAATTAGTATCTGAATGAAGGGGTTATTTGTGTAGATCCCCCACTCATACCCAGCCTCATCTTCCCTTTCAACACATCTGCAGATTTCACAGAAGTGACATATGCATGTTAATCATGCTAAAGATGACCCTCATGAAGAAGGGACTGTATTGACTTTCACACCTAATAAACAAATGGACAAAAACAATAGCCAGGAATAAAACCCATATAATTTTACTTCCACCCACATAAGTCCTTCTTTACTTGGGAAAAGTGGCATTTCTGGGCTTTGCCTTTTTACAGCATGATCTGTTCTGGATGGGACAAGACAGGGCTCAAATGCTGGTTTTCCTACCTCATCGTTAGCATCATGGAAGTGAGACTGAGGAACAAAATATTTGGAAAGAGAACCCCATTGAGATTCAGATCACTCTACTCAGAGAGACAAAAGGCACCATGAGAAAAACTGAATGCTGACATCCCAATCTCAGCAACAAGACTGTATGTCTCTTCTGTTACCTCAAGAAGGGTAATGGGACCTTTTTGGGGAACTGCATCAACAGAAGAAAGGGCAGGACTTGACTTTCACCTTTAGTTAGAAAGGTTTTGTTAAATAAACTTTGGAATTGGCAAGGCGAAAGCTTCCTTTTCATTTGGCCAAATAGCAACTTGCAGCTGCCATTGGAGAGCTTCACTTGCCAAATGTGCAAACAGATTTGAACAGCTATGACCCAAAAAGGATTTATGTAATGATATAGACCAAGAACTACAAACAGTTGTTTTCTTAACTCTATTCTTATGCTGAAGCACACACTTGCTCTGTTATCACAAACATTTTCAGCAGTGTACCAGAGGAAATGTGCAGTTCCCTTCTTTGCATACATCCCCTGCTCCTTTCAGGAGTAATCTGGGATCAAGGATCTGATTTGTGGAATGTTTCTTTCCACTGATATGTTCACATAAAGGAGTTATACACTGGAAACAGAGGCAGGAGGTCTATAACAAGCAACCACAAAACTCATCATTTTTATACTCACGTGGGATTAAACAAACAAAGGATGCATGAGGGATTTAAAGTAATGTAAAAACTTTAAAACTGCTTCTAGTTCTTCAGACAATGCCACAAAATTAATCAAGTCTCAATTGCATTAATAGTGCTAATGCTCACCATGCTGTCTTAAAAACCTCTATAACTTTACACTGTTAAGAAAAGGAAATGGCCTCATTTATACCTTCCTTACTTTCTCTGCACATTTAGACACTTACCTAAACTGTATTCTTAAAGATGAAAAAGATATTTTCTTTTTTAGTTTCTATTTTTTTCTTAAAATCCATTAAAAAAAAAGATGTAGGTTGCGATTTTCAGAGAGTAAAAAGAAATTAAATATACTTGTAAGAGAACTGACTAATTTCCCTGAGGATTCTGGAATCTACAGTATTTCTACATCCATTTTACAGCCACTCACATTGCTGTGAAGTTCTTGAGGAACTTGAAAACCTATAGCATTAATTACTTATATGAAAATGAGATGATTAACACACACATTTTTACGCTTGCTTTGGGACTGCACAACCAAATAAAAACTTACTATAATTTAATCAGGAAGAACCAGGCATACAAACACAAAATGCATTGTTTAGATGTGGCTATTCAAATAAAAGAATAAGAAGTCTTCATATTCTTTGTTTTGGGTGAAGGGAAGTAGGAGGAAATAAATAGAAATGCTAGAAAATGACTATTGACTGGCAGAGCCCAGTCAGCTGGGTGCTGACCACCTGTACCTTTGGTCAGTCTCTACATGAAATAACCTTTCTTTTCTCCAATCAAGAAGCTATTCATACAGCTACTGAGCCAAGGCACTTTTTCAGCACAGTGATTGCCCTAAGGTTTCTCACAGCAATGCCCACAGGTTAAGCACAACTTCTCTGACAATCAGAAAGCATGGTCTTGTTTTCCTCATTTTAAGCACAGGAGAAATAAAAGAGCAGAACAATTTGACTCTGCTTCTCTGTATGAAGAAACAATTTTGACTGTTCATCTAATATATTGTTGTGTGCAATAGCTGTAGCATATGATGCAGTGGAACTTGTGGACACACTACAGAACGGACAATTACCTGACAATTTCCTCTTAAGAGTTTCCTGAAAAATGCCCTGAAGGATGAGAGTCTGTGTATCCTTTAACATAGCTTCTATGATGAATACATTGTACTTTGGAAGAGATGTTGATTTTGGCACTTCCTTCTTTAGCTTTTAAGTTGAGGAAGAAGATGGCTTGATGTTAAAAGCTTGAGTTGGGATTAGAAGAAACAACTCCCAAATACCTTAATTAACGATTGAGGAAGGACCACTTCGGGCAACCCCCCACCTACTGTCCAGTGTTATGGAAGATGACACCAACAAGAATGTTCTTTCAGGCAGGAGAGAAAGGTTTTAATGCGATGGAGATTTGCTGACTGACACCATCACCACTGTAGGAGCCCACAATGAATTTAGTGCAATGCTGTGTGACCGCTTTGCGAACGTGCGAGATGCACTGCTGCAGCCATCTGCTGTTGGAAGTTCTGCTGGTGGAGTAGAGAGACCGAGATGTTAAATGATGTAGAAATCCTCTACACTAAGTAGGGAACTTAAAAGATTTGTTGGTACTGATTTCTGCTGGATTCCTTAGGATTAGGATAGTTGAAAACACAACTAGCAGTGGTGGTTTTTTGTTTATTTTTACTTTCACCTTTTAATAAGGCTGTTTTCTCTTCCCTTAATACTTGCTGAGTTATGCTTACAACAGGGCTTGTAGCAAGACCATGACATTAATGGTGTATTTCTTTTCCCATAATATTGTACTTGTGTTAGCCTGCTTTTAAGGTTTTTAATGTTTTCATGAAGTTATTAAAGCAAATGCTCTGACTGCATAATAAGCATTCACTTGGTCTTCAAAAACCTGGTCTCTAAATGATTTTTAATTTCTCTATTCTTTTCTAAGACATTGAACCAAGCCTTTTGAATTTGAATGCAATCTTTCAAATTGTAGAAAACTAGCTGTATTCCTGCTATAGAATCATTTGCTCCCCAGAGATGGTTCAGAGTATTTACTTGGCAGGTACAAAGGGGTGCTGTGTATTTTCTATTTATAACTCATAAATATTGAGATCAGCTTCCACACATAATGGGCCTGATTATGGGCTGCTCTCTTTTCACAACTATATGTGCAGCTTTCTGCAGAAGGAAGAGCACAGGGATCCAATGACAATCCATTCTCCTTGCAGTTCTTTCTAAGCATTAATTTGCACTAAATAGTACAATTTAGGGTCTGCTACAGTATCTGTTACTTGGCAACAGTTCCTAAGGCAATACCAGAGCCCATGCCAGCTAGGGCATCTACTCCCCATTGAAACTGGGGAGTGGTGAGAGACAGCAGTGCTGAGAACATAAGTGGAGGGTGCATTGCTGGCTTCTAGGATACATTACTGGTAAATACATTCACTAAAAACTAAGCTTACTAAAATAATACAAAGAGAACAAAAGCACATTAGCTTTTAAAGATTTTTAGAAGGAATAAACCATACTGAAATTAATCTTGAAAAGATGACAAGATGTGTTAAGGCTTACAGTTACTATCAGCTGCTAAAAGGTGACTTCTTGATACAAACCAATATTTCACTGTAATATACAGAGCCACTGAAGTTCTTAAAAAACCCAAATCAAAACCAAAATAAGGCACTTAAGCTGAAGGGCCTGAGTGGCCTTACACCTTATAACAAGTCTGTTTAGGAGCCAGCCCCAGCCACTCCTGAAGGTTTAGAGGGAAAATGCTTTTCAAGGTATTTGGGTAATTTATTTCAACGATTGGCTTAGTCAAAGCAGGGAAAGCTAATGGAAGTTGAAATGAAAGTTTTTATTTTATGTTAGGAACAAAACCAAACACGAATGGAGGGTGTGGCTAAATATATGGAAATCTACAGAACTGCTTGTACAAATGTGTGTATGAATTTTGAATTTTTCTGTGCAGTAGAAAGAAGCACCATATTTATCCCACAGACCACTCAAATGCACTGAGAGTTACACAACCAATTTCATTTAGAAAATATCTCAAAATTACAACTACAAATAAGATTAAAATGAATTTAGAATAAAGTTTCATACTTATTTAAATCTGTATCTGAAATCAGTATTACTTTTATTTAAACAAATATCTCATAAGGGAGCTGCAGATAATTCCAGTCCTCCTCTCAAGCAGAAGGAATCATAACCCTAATGAAGTACTATAACTAAGAGATAACCATTGTGAACTGAATGGCATTGTTGAGCTGCACTGTGCCCTTATCAAGGAATTAGCTGGATTATGTCTCTCAGGACTGTTTGGAGAGATTAAACCATAAACTGGTTTTGAAATCTTCCAATTCCGCAAATCACCTAAATGAAATTAAAACAAAACAAAACCAATGGAGTAACTTGGGAGTCTAAGTTTCCTGTAAGACCTAAGCTTCTAAGTTTCATAGGCATTTTAGGTGAAGCATGCTTATAAAGCCACCCAAGACCACCAAATTCAGATAAACAAAAATAATTGCTTTGTATCCTTAATTCCTACACATCACCTTCCAGATGTCAGATTCATTAGCAACGCATTTGAATATAATTTAAATAATTACAATACCATTTTAGAATATGCATAATTGCTTGCCAGAGGCCCTTGCTCAGCAGAAGTAATAATTTCCACTTGTTGCAGTGACTTGATGAGCTCAGGCTAAATAGTTTCAGTGTCTGAGCCAAGACTTGCTCTAGTCACAGCCTGATGTTGAAATTAAGTTTAAGACCTGGGAGTTGTTTGCTCAGATGGGTGATATGGTTTTGTTACAGTAAGTCTAATGAATTTGATGATTAGTTTGTTGTTTTTATTATCTGGCCAAAGTAATTTATGCTAGGCTTTTGACTGAAAGCAATGAAATTTATGAAAAATGCTGGTGATAAATGCTTTTATAAAGTTTTTTTCTTTTCTAAACAGCTGTAGTAACCATTAAGTATGATAGAGATGCTGACTAGGAGGATTAAGGTTTACCATCTGAGGCCCTGTAAAAATGCTGGGAAAGGTAGTGCTATCAATATACTTCAATCTCTCTTCCTTTGGGCACTTTTGTAACAGGGCTCTTTCTATCTGCATAACACAAATATACATATTAAAAGAAAATCAAGCATGTATTTAAGACCAATTGACCACAATTAGGGACTTAATAGATTTATATAGAGTAGTAGAAGTTCAGATGATTACTGAGCTACAGTGACTGGTTCTTTGTATTGAGACTAAAGAGAACATAAATGCTGAAACCTCCCACATTGCTGTGGTGCAAAGGCACAGCAGATATTAACTAGCAGCAGTAATACTCGAGATGTGGTCAGAAGCAGCCAGAAGGAAACCACAAAGTTGCCCACGACTGTGCTGTGAATGCTTGTCAGTGCTCCCTCTGCAGGAGCCAGGGCCTTGCTCCCTCTCCCTGTGAGACAGGTAAAATTCATAGAGGCATAAAGGAGGGGTGCACGAGAAAAGCAGGAGCCTTTCCTGCATTCTACTTTTCCAGCATCTTCTCAAAACCAGGAAAGAACAGCTAAAAAGATATATCCCAAACTCAAAACAAAAACAACAACAAAAGGTATTTTTTGCCTATTTTTGACAAACTGCTATGATTTGTTTCCTCCATCTGTGTCAACCACAGCATTTGCACCTCTTGTTAATGGTGCTGTTGAATATAACATTCAGTTTGAGTTCACATTTGATTGTTAATCTTTTCCCACCTCCACTGTCATACAAAATTTTATAAAATGAAAAGCCATTTTAGTGTGTATCTAGAGAAAGTAACAAAACTAGAGAGAAATATTTGCTAATCAACATAAAATTCTGTCACCTTCGTTAGCACTTAGAGAGTAGGTATTATTTAGTGTGAATAATGACAACAGAATCTCAGCTTGATTTCCAAAGTTGTTCCTGCATAATTTATTCAAAAGATAAATTCCCTAATGAAAGATACTGGATCTACTTTAAACCAACATTATTTCATCTATAATTACTCCCTCAGGAATACCAGACTAAACTGCCACTTATCACTGTCAGTGACTTTTGAATTCCTGTTGCAACTATGGTACCCCATTGGGTTTGTTTGTCTCCAAGAGAACATGATGTTTCAGGTTTGGCATGGCCCTAAAAAAGGAGAACCAAACCTCGCTTTCCCTAGAAATTTAAATGTCCTCTATGTGCCTCAGAACACAGAGAAGATTAAGTTTATTCATTTCCTCATAGTTATTTCCAACACAATGTACTATAATTTCCATCTGAAGTTTGTAGAAGCTCTTCAGTTCATCAGTGCTTCCCCTGCCCCCCTCTTTCATTTTTTATAAGCTGAGTACCCATCACATTGCTCATAAAGTTTGGAAAAGAATGGAGATGGAGATGCTCTGGCTGTCAGAGCTAACCCTCAGTCAAAAATCCCCACGCTCTGTCATTATGAGAATCTAATCTTTCATTACGAAACCTTGGGAGTAAATGTGCTTATGAACATTAATTTGCAACTGTTCATTGTGAGTGTTAGAGAAACTATTAGTGGTGTCTTAATCAAGCATCCATTGTGGACAAGAAAAGGCTAGCCTTTACTGAGTAATTACTACAACAACACTTGTATGTCCTTTACTTTTATGTCGCTTGCTGTGCAATGGATGACTTTAGATGCAAATAAAACAAAAGACAAAAACTGATAGAAGACTTTGTTTCCCCTCACCATGGGAAGGTCCTCCAGCTATTATTCATCGAAAGTGGTAAATAAAACCTTCATGGTTGCTTTTAGTAAGTTCCCATTTCTGTTTATTTTGCACATAGCTAGTACCTTGTGCTAAGATTATAAAAAAATAAGAGCAAACCAGTTTTTGTTTTGGTCACCTAGTAAATCAGAATGAGCAATTACATCATCTATGTGTTAGTGGCAGCTGTAAAAGTTTTCAGTCCTAAAACTGTGCTGGAAACAGCCTCATTCTCAATACTGCACAGCAACTGTTTCTTCTAAACAGAAGGCATACAAACCAAAATCCTCCTGGAACGACCTCACCTCATACAGCATCTTGTTATTTAATTTGGTCTCAATTAACTGGCAATAACACAATAACTTGTGTTCAAATTCCAGATGCAGCAGAGAACAGAAACCTACAGGGAGCTGCACCAGGTTGCTGGGACACAGCCCAGGTGCCACTGTGCTGACTGCAGTGTCCCTCAGAGGTGGCACACACCCTGTCACATACAGTGTGCACAGCCTCACCCCATAGAAAGGCTGCCAGGGCTGTTGGCATATACTGAGCACATTGGATGTATCAGCCTCACTGCCTATCACATGTACAGGACTGTCATTTTGATTTCTGGTGTGCATGCAAATGCAGAGCACCTCTAACTCTGCACGTGTAAGCAATCACACTTGAGCCCTTCAGATGCAGAAACAATCTTCCTAGCACCTCAAACAGCAGTCAGCATGGCAACCTGTGGCGAGTTCTTCTGTTACCTATTATCTGCAACACTGCAATGAAATGCTCACATTTTGTGAGATTAAACAGACAATAGGAATTGTAGTCAGATTTTTTCTCTTGCCTGAATAGTCTGTATTTATCTCTAGGCAACAGGAGAGAAGGAAAGTACAGAGAGCTTGCACTGTCATCTGATTGTGTAACACTTCAGACCTTGTCTTGGAGTGGAATGAAATGTATTGTGATTTTTTTTTTTTTAACCTAGAATTAGTTCTGATATACTCAGTCATGCCCCAACTTTCAAGAAAACATAAACCACAGCATTCAGGCAGGGTGCAAGAGCCCTTACCTTCTCAGCCAAGAGACCTCCAACAGAAAATGAGTTGATTTTCTACCTTTACAAGCCTGCAAAGCTTTGAGCAGATTTTCACACACACATACCTGATAGGCCACCAACATCCATCTTTTTCAGGTTCTTCGCCTCCAGAATGACGACAGTCAGTTTGCCAGCAGTAGGCACGTAACGGAGGGAGAAGCAGATATCACCCAGCTTTTCTTGCTGTGAAAGCAAACAAGACATAATGTTTTACTTTCATGATTTTTTTTAACCTTTTAGAAAATGTAATTTTGAAAGCCCCACAGAAAATTAGCAGGATTACATCTCTGACTCAAACTGCTAAAGGAAACATTCAAATGAACAATATTGAGAAAATTACCACCAATTGTCCAGATTAAATCTCAATAAATCTGGATTGATAACCTCAAGTCTGTTGCAGAAACCATCCTATATAGAACCAAATGACAAGATATGTGCTGGCCAGAAAGTAAGTGATACTTCTCACGATTTCACCCCTGACAACAGGAGTCCCACAAGTACTGTTTGCTCTTTAAACTAAGCCAGGAATTTTTTTGTTTTCTCCAGGCTACATTTCAGTGGAAATCTGTTAAGAAACATGCACACACAGCTACTGTTTCCTGTGAAATAGTAATACGGATTTTTCTCATCACACTTTGTCACAAAACCACAAAGTATAAAAAACCCACAAAGTACAAAATATTCAGTATAAAAAAAGACTTGTCTCCTATCTGTCAGAAGAGGAAAAAAAAAAAAAAAGGCAGATAGAGACCATGAAAGGACACAATACATCCCTCTTCACACAAGGAATAGCTGGAAGGATTTGGTTTTGCCTTCCAGCCCATCATCTGAGATCCTGCCAAATGCAGCCTTTTGCTATTCATCGCTTAATATTTTCCTAACAGTCCTGGCAAAGAGGGAAAAGCTGAATGATGTTTAGAATTACAGGAACTTTGTTTTAAAAGGATGAATAAGAGATAGGAACTTGCAGATGAGAGAGAGAGGATATTGCTTAGAAATGATGAGTTGGACGATCCAAGCTGTTTTCCTCCTTTCCTTTGAGACAAGAAGGATGAGCTTACATCAAGCAGACCAATAAAAAATTTCAGACAGCCATGCTTTTCTTTCAAAGGCATTGGTTCTTATGGCATATGTATACTTCCACAATTTATTCTGACAGTAGAGTATAAAGTACATTTCTATGATCATATCTTTTTGCTTCCAGTGTTTTTTTAGACACAGCAGAGAGCAACTTGCTCACATGCTCATGGATGTAGTGAATACTTCCTACAGAATAGACAGTCCATGTGCAAAGGACTTTACCTATAAAGTGACAGAGTCTAAACTGATTATTTCAAGTTGGGACTGAAATCCAGGGATAGTAATAGATAGTTCCCTGCCAGACATTATCTCAGCAATCACCAGTGGTCAGGAAACATACAGAACAAGCATAGTTATATGTAGTTATGATATGCCCAGACAGAACAAACAAAATAGCTCCTGACGTTAAATGTATGTATTGTATAAAAATGCTGTCAGAATGCACCTGTGGCAGTATCTTGAAAACTCATGGTGTCCTCCTCAGCTCAAAAGGATATGGTAGAATTGGGACAGATTCCAAGAAAAGCAGCAGGAATAAGCAAGGATATGACATAGTTTCTGCAGAAGGAACATGTAAGCAGATTAGGACTCTTCAGGTTGCAAAGTGAGGAGTTGGGGAAGAGACCTCTGTCTGACCCAGAAGGGCTAGAATGATGTCATTAGCTTGTTCAAAAGGACTGACACAAATACAAAAAAAATTACTCACATCTAGAACAACCCTACATTTCTTTCAGACCATGGACTGCACTACATGAACTACTATTCTTCTCTGACTGCATATACTGTCCTAAATCCCAGCATAGGTTCAGATCATGAAAATAGGAACTTCAGTCACGCAATCTACATAGCTCATGCCTGGCTTTAGCTGAGCTTCAGGTGGCACACTGACAGCAAAATGTGCTCCTGTTCACCTGAAATTTGGTTTTGCAAGTCCATATTGGATAGGGTAATAGTGAAGTTGATCCATCACTTGCAGGTTGTTCAGGATGAAGGAAATCAATTACTTATTGATTTGTGTTATCATGATCACAGGTCACCCAGCCTTCTCCACAGTCACTGCTCTATTACATTGTAGAGTTAGCTTAAATTTGCCACTGGATTCATGGGGCTCTGAGAAGACTGAAACAAGGTACATATGAAAGCTTATTTTAGTCCTCCATCTTAGAGATCTTTGTACCTACATTTTACCCAATATTCAATGGCTCTGCTTCACCTTCAGATTCATCAGGCAGAGCTTTAGTTGTAGCAGCACAGGAACTTTTGTCCCCTTTTAAATCAATACCATGCTTCTAATTCTTCCTTTCAGTGGATATTTGTAAGAGGTTTTTTAGCTTTTCTTTGCTTGGATTTCTTGGATTTTTGATTTTTTTTAAAAAAATTGGTGGCTTTTTTTTTTTTTTTTTTTTTGTAATCTTGTGTTGAGACAAGAGTGTGTTCAGAAAGCACAAAATAGCTTTAGGATTGTTGCTTCTGACCTGGATGCTTCAGCAGTAGCTGAAGAAAGTACTTTACACTCAACAGCTATTGCCACAGAGACCATCACCTCTCACCAGCATTTCTCCATTTGTAATCATGTTATGTTACTGTGCAAATACTGCAATTGTCTAGACAGAAGAGTAATTTTAAGAGGGTGTCTAATGCTTTTTTAGCCTCTTTTAATGTATTTTTAGCTGCAGGAAACACAAAGAAGGCAGCAGCACGCAAACAGCCAGTTTTCCACAGATCACCAGGAAAGCTATGGGAAACGGCAGCAGATAATGGGCTAATTCCAGTGAAAAACCTGAAAAAAACCCATAGGCACCTCATTAAATGCCTTTGGAATCAAGTTTAGTACTTTCTTGTTGGTATGAAAATCTGTATCACCTGCATTTCTACAATACTTCTTTTACTTGTAACCTTTTTTTTTTTTTTTTTTTAATTCAAAAAGTATTTGTCAGGTAAAACACTGGAAGTGGCAGCATTGCAATGAAGCAAAAACCCCAATCATTAGAGGTGTGGTTTGCAGGAGATAATTACAAACCCCTGCAGGGCTACACAGTACAGATGAGTGCTGCTGGTATGGTGATTATCCCATGGAGATGCCTTATTGTTATTATTAATTTCTTTCAGGCTGTGTATAAATAATTTATGTTAGTAAATTACTTTGATGGAGACTGTAAGTTAGTGTTAGAAACTTCCAGCCTGGAAGTTCATAGTCATTAACCTATTCATGTATAATGCTTATACACCAATCAAAAGATTCTCTCCATCTAAGCAACATCATAACTTCATTACTTCTAAAGAGGATGCAATGGAGCAGAACATAAATGACAGAGACAGTGCTGCTAACACTTCTTCAACTTAGGAAAGGCTATTTGAAGTCCTGTTGAGAACCTGGACTTTTTTAGAGATGACTCTTAAGTAGTTCCTGCCTGTTCTATGCTGCTTCTCCTATTTGTCAGTAATCATGTTTACCTTGACAGTTCACTCTCCTAATGAGCTACAGAGATAAATGCTTTTTATGCAGATTACTCTCATTTGTACTGCAGAATCTCTAACAGACATATCTATCTCATTAATATAAACATTCTCTACATTTTTTGTGGACTATATTACGAGAAAGTTAATGCTTGCAGTCCTCTTAGTAAAACAATACCAAAACAACAAACCACAGTACCATATGCTTTTTCCTAATTGGATATAACACTCAAAAACAATCAGTATAGGAAGAATACAAACACGGTGAGTTGGGTTTCCAACTTTGGTTCCTGGTTTCGATTATGAATATTTGCATAAGCCTGAAAGAATCACAATATAATGTGATTTATGGGCAAAGACCCAAAACAACACCATCTTGCTCTAATCAATATTTACAATGAAAGCTCGTAATGTTCACTGTATAGTTTTCACAGCAACCAAAATGTTTTAAAACTCTGTAGAGAAAACAGGGGCAGCATAAATGTGGGTTATGAGCTAAATTAGTGTCTTTCAAATTCAGGAAACACAGGTAAACTGTAGTGACAGAATCTCTAATCCCAATTCCCACACTGATGGACTTCAGGCAATTTTAGAGGCCACCACATGCTGTGTGCACACGGAGATCTCAAATCCAACAAATTCCTTTTCTTGCCGTGTAAGGCATGAATACACTAAGCCTCAGATAGTGCCACAATAATACTAGTGACAGAACCACATAGATGCAGAAATTGATGACATAAACTGGTCCCAATTTCAATTAAGCCACAGTAGCAAGTGGGTAGAATTAGCAACCTATATACAAAGCTGGGATCTAGAATTACGAAAGCATTGCTCCTTCACCCTCATAGAGCAAACAGGGATCACACTGGGGAAGGGCAATACTGGTTTGCTGAGCACATTTTTTCTTTAGACATGAAATTTAATTGCTACCACAGCTGTCTGATATTACTAGTTTCAAAGGCACAGCATTTTTGATAAGTACATGGGTAAAAAACAAAGCAGAAAATTTCAAACCTGCAATAGGTATAAATAATCAGGAAAGAAATAATTTTTTTTTGCTCTTATATTTGCAAATTAGGGCCGAGACGACCCCACAATATGAAGATGATTCTGCTACAATTAGGCATAGGAGTGGGAAGTGAGCAAGAAGCTCCTAGAACTCAGTTTGCAGATGCAGACTAGAAATAGATGGTGCAGCAGGGAAAGATAAGGAAGGGGAAGAAAAGCTGGAGCTAACATGTTAGCCCTTATAGCACTTTGGAGGTGTTCACATGAATACATATTCACACCAAGTGCCACTGTACCCCAAAGTTTGTGCACTACTTTTGGGATAAAATACCAAGAGTGGATAGGATAGGCAGAGCTCTCCCAAGCCTTTCAGGCAAAAGGCTTATTGCAGAAGTACCTGTTTCAGACTTGCAAAATGTTATCTATACATCTAGTCAATATAAACCCAAGGGCTTTAACAACTTTACCATTAATCTGACAAGAAGAGTAATTTCTTTGTTGTCCAAAAGAATTTCATGCCCATGAACACAGCAGCCAAGCTGGAGGTAAATAGGTGCTAAAAGCCTCTGGAGAGAAGGCAGAACCATCTTTATGATTGTAGCTACTGCGACTTTAAAGAAAATATTTTAAAACAATAAAATATGAACAGACAAGTGTCCTACTGCATGATTCCTTACTCTGATCAGTCTGTGTTTTGTCTTACAAAATGGAAGTACAGAATCTCTGATCAAAAGTCTCTCCTGTTTGCTTTTACTAACTTTTTCTTTCAGAAGAGTCGTCATAAATTACACCGTCTTCAAATGTGCACCCTTGGCCACAAAAGGAAAGGTCCCTGCTAATGTACATGCAGTTACAAGACATCCAACAAGAAAACCAAGCAGCAAAGTGAAATAGGTTATAGCATGAGATATTGGAAGAAAGAATTCTCAAGGCAAAGATCCAGAGTGTTCACTTTGGACCCTGCAGAAAAGGGACTAGCAGTGACAACAGGTTAAAGAAGAGATGGAAAAGAGACTGATATTAAGCAAAGAGAAAACAGAAATAGAAATAAAGGTCCATGAGATAGTTTAAAAAGGGAGAAGTTCTAGGGCGGACAAGGAATAATCTTTCAAATGAAGTGAATTCATTAAAGGTATTGGGAGGTAGTATCTGTAGGCATACAGTCATGCTATAAAGTATAAGTTAGAAAGAGCCAAAAGAAAGGGTTTAATTGCATATTCCTTTTGACTGACTTCCCTACCACAGCTCTACTCTGACTCTTTGTGATACAACTTTTTTATGCCAGCAGTACTTTTTACCTTGGCTTAAAGGGAACAGCCCTATCAGGATCTTTCTCTGGAAAGAAAAATGTCTACTTCTTTTTCTTTCTTCCCCCCCAGCCCCCTCTGAACAGCACTACTTGAAACAGAAATTTGTAACACATCTCTGTCATCTTGGTGCAATATACATAATCAGTGGATTACATTTCTTTTAACTGTGTAACTATGTAATATTACCCAACACAATGATAAACTGGACTTGAAAGCAATTTGGGCAATAAATTTGAACCAGCCAATGTTATTAAAGAATTAACAAACTAGGTTTTGTCAGCTTCCTCCTTTTAGTCCACTTATTACATTTTTAACTATTTAGAGAGAGTACTGCAATTACTGCTTTCTAAAAAGCAGAGAAAATGGAAAGTGAAAACACTGTTATTATTAGTAGAAAATGACACTTCACAGTCATCAGTTTAAAAGCACCACAATCAGATGCCTCTTGCAAAATGAGAAATGCTTTGGCCGAAGGCAGCTGAAATCAAAGATTAGCCAAACTGGACTCTTTGATTTCCAGACAAGAGACCATGCTATCAAACATACCAAGTTCTTAATTAAACAAGAAGAAACTGAATTTCTAAAATAAATGAGAAAGTGGGGAATGAATGAAAAGAATAATATATGGCAGAATGTCATGGCCTGTTTTTCTATAACTCTTTGCCTACCCACAAATGCTTGCAGGTGGCTGCTCTGCTTAATGATTGCATGTCCCTCTGTTTTCCCACTTGGCTTCTCCTCAGCTCCTGCCTGATTGTATTTCTAAATGTCACTCACATCTATGCAGGCCAGTGCACAAAACAAAATTAATTTAACTGAATGGCACACTAATATTATTACTTTTGACAGCATGGAAAACTTATTAACTACAGTATGTCACAAGGCTAGTCTTCTAGTGAGTAGTTTAAGTACAACATTGAAAGGAAATGTAATACATTTGAAAGATTTTTTTTCTTGGCTTATCAGACATTGTGAGAAATCAAATCACAAAGCTTTTCTCTAATTATTAGAATATTATATATGCACTGCACTACAGAAAGTCATTGTCCTCCTGTAACTGGGCAATAGGAGGCCACACTACACTTCCCATGCTTGATTTGAAATTTGTGTTAGTAAGTATGAGCATCTTAATGCTCAGTTAATGTAGTGTCTACTACCAAGTGTGACTTTAGTTTCCAAAGGTGACTGAATTAAAGCCTTAGACTATGAAATGGAATTACAGCATGCATCCAAAAATATATAGGATCAGTAGTAAAGCAGTAAAGAACTGCAGTAAAGAATCAAAATAATTAGCAATTTCTTACTTGTAAGATGTATGACTGCATGTGGTAGTGTACGAAAAGCCCAGTATGAACAGAATCCTTGCTACAACAACCATACATCATTGATTACCCCAAGACAGAACAAGCTGATTTGCACAAACCAGTAGAAGTGGTAATGATTGGTATGATGGAATGACTAATCATCTATGGCTGCTGGTAACTACTGCTGAAATTCATCAGCATCAGGGAAAGACTATCAGGCAAAATCAGTGCCTCCATTACTGAAGCCATATAGTACTAGGTTTCTATTTGTTCTGCAAAAACCTTAAAGAGAAATTCCATGAAATTCATGGATTACCTTCACAGGCAGCCATCTTCTTCCCTTTCCTGAAACTTCAACAAACTACTAAGACAATAAGACCTACCACAAAGACATTAAATAAATGTTGACTGATGTCCTTTCTCTCCTCTCTTGCTTGCTGCAGCACCAGTTCAGCTTTCATGTTCCTCCATAATACTCCCTAGCACTACCTCCAGCTCCCTTCCATGATCCCCATCACAAACCCCACACAACAGAGCAGCCTCCTCCAAAATCTTCTGAATTGCCAAATAGGAAAGAGGCAATACATACTGTCATTGTTTTAAAACTAGAAGCTTGCTGGCTAGCTATGGGCAGGCCAAACAGAACACTTGCCACATGCTCAAGGGTTTCCTTGAACAGGGCGAGAATCCGAGGATCCATCTTTGTTAAGACACTGCATTCCTTTACACTTAGAGAAATTTTCTTTCCTTACTCTCCAACTTCCAGGGCAGCATGGTACAATTTTGTACCAAAACCAGCTTGTGCCTTTATTTTCACATAAAGACAACTTAGACACACAGAAAAGCAAGGGTTCCCACTACACTGCAGCAATGACCTGAAAAGGGCTGCAGACCAAGGACCAGCACAGGAAAAGGGAAAGGAACTAGATTTCCTAATAGAAAAACCACAGACAGCTGATCTAAGTTGACAGCTGATAGGTGAAGACTTACAACAAGAGAGTTCTCCACCTGTAATTTATCAAGGTGAAGATTTTCTTTTATGTAAAATTTCACCAAAGCCAATGTCATCAGTTTTTTTCCATTCACTGCTTTTGTGCTACAACCACACAAAGGACTAGAAGTCCCTTTCTGTATCACTGTTTTTCATTTGTAACATTTTCTCACATTGTCCTCTTTTACTGATTTTTGTAATGAAGATTTTTCCAGAGCATCAGAACTGTCTACACATGAGGTGGGGTAAAGGATAAGCAGCTGGAGAAGAGGCAAGCTGAAAAGCTCAGAAAAGCTCTAGTTCTAGTCCTTCCTAGTTTAGGGGAAGTCAGAAATATGTAAAATACTCTCTCAGATAATTTCAGTATTTTTGTCTTTGATTCCACTTGAAATGAAGGAACTAATACATATCTCTTACCACAATGCCTTACGTTATATGTCTTAAGTTCAGCACATTAAATATTTATGTTCAGTTCAAGAATGAGGTCCTTTAGACTAGTGCTACATATTCAAATCTATTGACTCACCCTTACTAGGCTTATATGCACTTCTTAAACTAAGCATTCAAACGTTTATTTTTATGAAACTACTGAAAGATATTCAAGTGCTGGATAAATACATACTGGCAAAATTCTCTTTTGTTACTCTGTTTCTCCTGACTATTTAATTTTGAAAAAGTCTCTTAACACATTCTTTAGGAAAACAAGGCAGCTCATCAAAGGTCATTGGAGCAATCAAAACCACACACTCAATTGTATTAATCTCTTCAGTAAAAAGAAATAGTTCATTGCAGTTATCTAAAAATCTAGGAAAGAAGACTGCACTTATCATAAAATCTCTGGCTCAATGATGTTCCTTTTTAATAAATCTTAGACCACAAGGGAAATAAGGCTGAAACAGCACTAATGTTATACTTGTCTTACTCAAAAAAGGCCAAATAGGACGAAGGTGGTATCTATCAGTCATTTGTCTTTTATCAAACCCAGATGAAACAAAAGAAGAATTCACAAAAGTTTGTAATAATCTTGATTTAAAGGATATAAAATATTATGAATGTGTAGTCACATTGTTTTATGGAAAAAAAAAGGTATTTTCAACTAAAACCAGATTCATTCTTTGATAAGATTGGAAATTTGCTTGATGAAGGACATGCACACTCTTTTTCTTTTTTCTTTTCAAGGTCTACTGCTGTTTTTATAGGTAGGGAAGACATTTTGCTGACAAAGGAGGCAAGTGATATAAAACCTATCATAACAGTACAAAGTAATGCAACAGGTTAGTTAGAAAGAAAGTGCTTAATCAGTTAGCTATAGCCAGTCATAAAGAAGACATTTTTGAACAGCCAAAAGCAAATTTTCTACATTCTAACACAAAGAACTCAGGACTTTTTGTAAGTATCTTCTGAATTAGGAAAGGTATCTAACAAGACAATACCTCCTGCTGAGGATTCATAAGGTCATAAGCTACAGACCATGAACTGCTAGTCTAATGCTGTGCAAAACAATCAACAGTAGACATCATCAGAAGTGGCTGGTGACTTTGCCTGGCAAAGAAATAAACTATGCTGCACACAGTTCTTGTGTACATAAATCTTTTTTTAGATGCTGAAAACTACAAAGATGGTAAAAAGTCACGACTCTTACTGGAAAAATGAAAACCTGATTTTGAAAAACACAGAAGATTAATTTCTGCAGTTTTCTCAAAAGAGGATTGGACATGACTTGATTACAGTGAATAAGTACTGTAGAGAAGAGCAAGCATCATGTATTAAATTGCTTGAATCTACTGAAGAAGGGCATAATGGGAATCAGCAACAGAGTAGAATCCAGTAACATCCAAGTAACAAGTGATGCACACATTTTTAAGAGAGAGAGAGTATTACTGAAGCTATAAAAGGATGTGTTATCTTCTTCATCCACTTATGTTTTAAAATCAGAAACTTTCAAACTCTTTGGGCTTAAAAACCCCTCTAAGAGTTTTCCAGTGGAGGTGCAAAGCTGCCTTTAACAAACCTTGCCGAGGTCTGAGAATCCGACAGTTTCTAGGTCCTTGCTCCAAAACCAAACAATGTCTAACTTTCAAGCTTGTAAGGGGGTTTCCTTGTGTGACTTCCCTCCCAAATTGGAATTGGGAGAACACTATTAGCTCCAGGATCCTGCCTGTTTCCTAGACTGAGTTCAAATTACAGGAGGTTCTTTGAAATGTTTCTTGAAGACCTAGGAGTCCTTCAGATTTAGGGCAAATAATACCACCTAATTTAGAGAAATGTCTAAATGAATTGATAGGAAATAGCACTGTTTCTAAAAAAACCAAAGTTTTTTTGAAATGGGAGACTTTTTTATAAAAGAAAATTTTAATGTTAGCTAATACAAATGACCCACATGTCATAGAAAGCTTGTCTGCTCTAAAACATCACAGAAAATTAATATTTGCCCTGATAATTAATGTGCAAATCTGGGTGAGTAAAACCACTTTCATCATAATCCACTCCTAAATCTGGGCTGGGCATTAACAGACAGGGGATGTCAGCTGCAGGCCACAGAGCACTCCCACAAAAATGAGCTGCTGCCAGTTTTGAAGACAAGGTTCCACTCATCAACAAGAGGTCCTCCTGTTAATTTTCAGTTACTGAAGAAGATATGGAAAAATACAGGTAAAATAACTGGATTCCAGATAAGCAGAAATAATTAAAGTAGCACCTAATATTAAGCATCTGATGGGAAGCTCAGGTGCTGTCTGCCTGTTGTCAGCCTTAGCACTGAGAAGCTGCAGTGCCATGTTCTATACCAGTGGTATCTGGTATAGATGAATATTTGCAAACCTCACATAATGGTAATCGTACAGGGAATGACTTGAGTCAGAATTTTATGGCAAGCTCTTTGGCTAAGAAGAAGAGATTTGAACTCAAGGTCAGCCACAAGTGGAGAAAGGCACAGAGAAGGGTTCCCCAATTCAGTTGCCTTTATCAGCGTAAGTGGACATTGCAGCACCTCCTAATTCCATTATGTTGTAGGCAAATGCATGCGGTCCAACAAATAGCAATAACACCACTTTCAACTCTCTCACTGCTAGTTAGGAAACTTCTATCTCTTACACTATTTCTGTAATTGTGATTGCAGACATAATTGTCAAGGAAAACATCTTGACCTCCATGTCACTGGATTCAGTTTCAGGTACATGTTTTACTCTAGCTTTAGGCCAGCAAGAAGCACATACAGAACATATCTGGATCCAAAAAGAGAATGGAAATGGATTTCATCTGTGCACTGATGATAGTAGCTCAAAGTGAGCTGTGTTCTGCTCTAATGAGACTGTTGCAATGATCATACTCCTGGCCTCTACAGAAAAAAAATCATAATCTGTAAAGTCTGCTATTGGAGAGGACAAAACAACCACAGTATCCCTCCATCCCTCTAAGTGAGTGAGCCGGCCCCTGAGTGCTTCTCTAGTTATGATAGTAACAATTACAAAGTAAGCTGGAGAAGGCCACAGGAAAGGAATAGGAGAGAAGTACAGGTGCACAAAACTCATCCTGCTGCATTAGCTGTAACACACTAACAACACATCAGCCACTGCAAGGGTTTTCTTTGGCCTTTGGTAGAAGGCTGACTTATATGATACAACTGAACAGGAAACTACAGGACTGAGTTATCCATTTAGCCTAGAAATAAGACCTGATATACTTCCTAAATTCATGTACTCTACGTCTTGAAACATTAGCATAAACTAACTAAAAGTCTAATACCTCTGAACTGAATAAACAGTTTTATGTTCCAGATTCTGACTGTGATTAGGCATTTTGTGCTAATTCCTGTCACAGGTATAATGCAAAGTGCTTCAGATACCAGTTTAAACTCATTGTTGAACTAAAAGGAAACACAACAGGCTCTGAAAAAAGGTTAAATGGTTACTATGGTAATCTCTGACATGGTTTAAACCAGTGTATAAAAGGTGAGAGAGGAAAAAAATAAAGAGAATTGCTTATCCTTTTCTTTCTTGGACCACTATTCCTAAATGTTTGTGTCTCCTTTTCAAAAAATATCTTTCTCTGATGTTTCTGGAATCCAAAAGTTTCTAGTTCTACATGGAGTGCGCACAACAAAGCAAAGAGATTGGAGTAGCATCCAACTCCTCCTCAACCTTCTAGTGAAAATGCTGTTGTCATCTTTGTGAGACCTGCTCTTTCCTCATGACTGTAAAAACGCTGCTCTCTGTTCTGAAGGTCCTTCTAATGATACTGTATTTTGATGCAGCTTTTTTACAGCTTCCCTTAGCTCCTGATCCTGGTTTATAACAGCAAGCAGATAACAATTTTCATCACTGTTAGTTTGGAAATGTAGGGGAGGAAGGGAAATAAGGTATAATCCTGGACTAATGCAAAGCTTTTGCCTAGAATCCCAGTGAGGCCATTTCTGCCTCTGGATTAGGCATTCACTGATGCTGGTAGTAAAAAAAACCCCATAAAAGTCATGCAAGTCTAGTAGGAGAACAGTATTGAACAATTCCAGATTTAGCACATTCTGTGGCCCTTTCACACTCATCAGCTGGTCTTAAAGATACATTTGTAAACTCTCCCAGAATACAGAGCTTTGACTTGGGAGTACTCAACAATTAAATCTGTATCTCCTGTAATTCCTTCTGCAGTTTCCATCCAAAATATCTCTTCATACTCTAGCTTCAGATGAGTTTGATCCCTCTCAGTAGCTTCCTCAAAAATGTCTAAAAACACTATACAGAACACTGCTTTCCAATTGCCATTGTATATGGCTGTGTCCTTGTGTTTTAAAATACCTTATGCTGGAGCAATAAAAAACCCCACACAGTAATATTAGTAATGTGGAGGCTGGGAATTGCCCACTATTCCTTCCTTTGGCCTTGTAATTTTCTACAAGGTTCTTAGCAATACACTTTGTCTGACACAAGTATTATTATTATTTTGTGTATTAAGGGTTATTGGATGCTTAGCACCAAGTGTAGGATCTACTATTTCACCCTCAAGATGCCCTTCCGCATATGGAAGGAAAATGGTAATAAGAATGTTTTTGGCCAATAAGCAATACAATACATGTTTTTCTACTCTCAGAATGAATACTGTCCAGGAACAGAAAAGCCATGGAAGAGCTTGAATTTAACACTATCGCTGAGCTTCTCCTTCTTTTATACCGTCCCCTGTATTTGAATTTAATATCTGTAAAGCCAGACAATTTGAGATGAATCAAGACAAGTCCCCTTTTGATTTCAAGTAAGCCAATTACATTCTTTTTATTATAACACAAGAATGTCTCTGACCTCCTAAGGTGTCTCTTCCAGAGAAGGAGTTAAGAAAGAGAATACTCAATAAAGGTATATAGTGGGATTGTCAGCACTTTGAC
Source organism: Zosterops lateralis (assembly GCF_965231275.1). NCBI lineage: Eukaryota > Metazoa > Chordata > Aves > Passeriformes > Zosteropidae > Zosterops > Zosterops lateralis. Next base: position 35,275,338 of record NC_139765.1, read on the forward strand.
TATGAAAGACGAGAAAAGAAATGCATAATTCTAATGAATTGAATACAGTACCCTTACAGCTCTACTTGAATGATATTGTTTTACCTTTAAAATAATTTAAGCATCTTCAATTTCAAGATTAAAAAAAACCCCCAATTAACTGCTGAAGAATTTTAAAGCAGGCTTGCTTATTCTCAAACTTCAGAACCTCTGTTTTGTTCCCTGTCTCAGTAGGAAATTCAGAGGCAGGACAGATGCTGCACTTACAATGTTGAACAGGAAATTCAACAACCTCTGTTTACTGCATAAGCTCTTCACAAAACCTGAAAATTACAACCTCCTTAGATTTAACATTTTAAAGTTTTAATTGGGTGTAAGAAGAAGTGAACTTGAAAAGATGTAAACACCATGAAGAAAACATAATGTTCCAATACAACATGCAGCTAAATAAAGGCAACTTCACATTTTAAAATTTGTCTGACACTCTGACAGCATCTCCATAGGGATAATGATACTCTCTTTTGCAAAGTACTGTGCTCTCTGCAAAGCTGTAAAAGAGCTAAGTGTTATTACCAGAGATAGGAAAGGCCTATTAGATCATCTGTCCATTGCTCATGTAACTATACCAGAAAATAACAGTGATTTGCTGCTGTAATTTGACAGTGACTTCTGTAAAAATGTCCTTTCTTGGATCTCTGCAAGTTTCAGTTCCAGAAAATCAATAAGCTGGGTGGCTCTCTAACTTTTTCACAGTCTCTAACTTCTATGAAGTATACCAAGGTATTAAATACATGTGCTTCAGGCCTACTTTTCCACCTCCTTCCTTCACCCTTTACTTTTGGATAAGGAAGGAAAGAATAGTCCTCATGAACAGCACAGTCAAGGTTCACAGAACTGATCTTTCACTGTCCAGCTGCAGAAGGCTTGCCTCTCACTCTTTTCCAAGGCAGCACTGTGCATCTCTCCTGCTTGGGGTTGTGCATCACATAGGAGTGATGTGGTGTTTTCCAGCAGACTTCCCACTCAGAAGCCTTGTATAAATATACCCACCATCACCCCTGTGGTATGAGCATGCATCCATCATGGAAACTAACCATGCTGGATGCCTGACCAGATAAGGAATAGAGTCTCATGTGATGGCAGTTGTGAAAGATCTCCAGAACTCTTGGTGGTGGATACTGTCAGGACAACGAAGATCCTTCTCCTTATAATAAAATGCTCTGCTTCTCCACTGCTTTCAAGGGAAAGAATTGTTTCTGCTCTTCCTTATATTCCCTAAAATTTCTTGGCATGTTTTCACAACAGGTTTTCAATTTAAGTGCCAATATAACAAAATGTCTGGAGGGAAATCAGCTGAAGTATTCAGAAGATGACTCTCAGTATGATTCACACCGCTGTGAGCAAAGAAGAGGTCTGTCTGGCCTGCTGTACTGGAGTGATAACAGATATTGGATGCAGTGTGTACTGAGATGAAGTTAATAGCAATGACATCTGGTAGATGACAGAGAGGAGCAAACTCTTGTGATCTGCTTTTTAACACTCTGTGCCCAAACCATTATATGTCAGACTTGGTAAAAGTGAATAACCTTTCAATATCTACCACTCCTCCCTCCCACACTCTCAGTCAAATGAGACTGTAGGACTACTAGACACAAGGACAGCAGATCTAAAAGAAGCCAAGGAAAAAGGATTCAAGGTATACAGCTCATTAGTAGTGGCCTTCTCAATATTCAGCAGTCATTGCACATTCCTAAAGCCCTCTCACAGTCATAACAAATGCTCACACAAAGGCTTCTACCTTCAAAGTACTTCACCAACATAAATATATTAATAAGACCTTTCCCAGAAGAGAATGCAGTGTCAGAGAGATGCCATTCAAATGGCTAGGCTGTGAGAGTTAGAGCTTACATTATTTCATTAAACCTTCATCATCTGTCTTCAATTTTGAGCACATTTAGAAAAAAGGACAGAATGTACAGTGGAGCTTTATGAGCAAAAAGAAGAGTAACTGCTTGTAAAATTGTTTTGCCCCCTATGATTGAAGTGGTAATTAAATTGTAATTCTGTGATGTGCATCAGCTGAATCTGACATAAACTAAACCCGAGATTTTTATATTCACTTTGACTGATGCCACCTAGATAGTTCTTTTAAAGTGACTGGTTGACAACTGCCACTGATTCACTTTAGTATACATCTTGTCTAGGGGTCATAATTAAAACATTAAGGATACTTTGGCAACTTATACTTAATTTCAAACATATTAAAATTATAATTAGCACTAGATTGCTGAGAACTGACAAACTTGCCTTAGTGTTGTAAGGGCAAGAAAGGAAATAAAGCCTGTGATTCTTCAAATATTGCAAATCTCATGCAGATGTGCTTTTCAAGGACAAATTCCTTACACAATTACAACACGTGTAATAGTCTGCAAAAGATATTTTGTTAGCAATAGAATTAGATTTGTCATAAATTTTTGGATGAAATCCAGTTGCTTAGGTTTTAATTTGTTATTTTAGTAAGCCAGACCACCATATCATGTTCAAGATCACTACCAAGAGACAAATATGTGTCTACAGTCGCTACACAACTGGTATAGGTAAATTGTGTTAGTCTTCAGATACACAGTGCTACCTTTGTTAATTCTGAAACCAGGGTGCTTCTTAGTTGCAGCTGTATCTGTCATGAATTCTGCAATATCTGCTGGGTCAGATGACAATCCCTTTATGCAGATACAATCTCTCCCATCCCTACTTATTACTTAAAATACACTAGAATTTGCTTGGAATCTTTGCTGTTGAGCAGGGACTGGAACATTGAAGATGGTAAGGTACTTGAATCAAATATGGATTCAAAGGTTTTCACTTCATGTGAAACACAACTCCCAAACTGCTGACAGATGCATCTCTCCCGGTTCTTGGTAGAGATTTCTCTTCCAAATTGGGCTAAGCAATTATTTGAATCTGACTCAACATATATATGACAGAAGTAGAGGTTCCATAGTGGAGTAGGAATAAGTTTGGATTAAATACACTTGGCTAAGGAGTAACTGGTTTTTGTAGGATCACTTTTTATTTGTTCAGTGATCTTACAAGCTGTTACCAATCAGCTACACATAGCATACAGAAAACTAAGACTAACATGTCTCTATATACTCCAAGTGATAATATTTTTCCATATTGATTGGATACCTTGCATGCTTGAGCATTGAGATACAAAAATAAAACATGAGATCTCCTGCAGTATGAAAAAATATTAAAGGAGTTGGTACAAGCATAGGTTTTCATGATGTTTTCATATCATCATATCGCCTAGCTCCTTATAAATAAAATCGCCATGCTTTGATGGCAACTTCAAAAAGATTCCATCAAAAAAGTATAAAAATAACAGTAGTTTTTCTTCATAAACAGTACCTGAAATTTGAAGAAAGATGAGGGCAACCTAGATTTCATCTCTACAGCAAACTATTCAAAGCTCTTGCAATACTCTTTTAATATCCAAATACTTCAAAAATTATTTATTTTAATTATCTCCTTCTGTTTTAATAAATAGTACTTTCCAAGTCAGGATGCATTTCTGGAAGTAGCTCACATGCTCAGTATCTGTTTCAAGCAAGGTTTTAACAATATTGTATTAGCAAGGTATGAATTTTATGAAAGCAACCAAGCAACTGCATCAGGTCTTACTGTGGATGTTAGCTAGAACACTTAAGAAGCAACTTTCTATGCAATAAGGCAGATGAAACCCCACACTAATCTATAACATGTTATCTGTAAGCTGCATATAGGAACATCATTGTTTTTATTCTAAAAGCTTAAAGTTATACTACAAAGAAAAAGTGATGATTCTGTTCTGCATAGTGTTTGGCTTATTTTATGTGTTTTGAAACAGAAAAGCATGAAACACTTGGAAATCACATAGTAGTGTAATGAAAGACTGATTTGGTAATAAAAATTGGAAGGATTAATACACTCCAATTTCACATTTTAAGCTTTCTGATAAGCTGAGCACTTAAAAGAACAGGCTCCTTGTACTACAAACTTCCTTTATCTCTTTTTTCCATTTTCATATTTAAGAGTGGAAGCAAAATGCCCCATCCAGCATGGCACTGATGTCACCTGCAGAAAGAGAGCCCTGCGAACATTGCCACTATGAAACAATGCCATGCAGAAGAGTCTCAGTGTGGCAGTGGCTTTCAAATCAATAAGCAGCTGAAAAAAGCCATCTGAAAATACAGTCTTTAAAACAAACATTCAAAAAGGCAAGACTGAAATCTACCATTTTTGAAAATCTGAGAAAGCTGCATGGCTCTGCATTTGCTGCTGTTTTCATCACTTTTAGTCTAAATCAATACTCAGGTTTTCCATCACTTGTGAGAAGGAAAGATTTCATTCACAGATTGCCCCTTTAATTACAGAAAGTAAGATTTGAATCCAAAGCACTTTATTAGCTGAATTAGACGATGAGAAACTCAGACTCACGATTACTTCTCCTCCCACCAGACAATTAAAGCATGCACTCTGAGTGGGCAAGGACTGTCTATCAATCAAAAAGAAAAATAATGTAAAAATGAGTACAAAATGGTCTTACAATAAGCAAAAAGTTGGATGTATCAGTATGAACAATCTCATAGGATGCACAATCTGGTGATGAAATATTTCCAAGAAGTGTCTTGTGTACATGTAGCACTATATCTAATAAATAATGAATTCAAGGGATGTTGACAATGAGAGGAAAATAAAAAAGGTGATAAATATTTGAGTAAGATGCTATTTCAAGGGTTTTGTAAAATTCATAATTCTAATTAAGTGATACTATTGTATAGCAGTTCAATAAAACTGTAAGGTATTTCAATGAAACTCTATTATTATCATGTACATGTCTTGAGATGCAAACCCCGAGAACCACCAAGAAACCTAAATGCACACCACTTACAATGCAAACGCAAATTCTACATATCCAAAATGCACCAATTCAAGAAAAGGTCAAACTCAGGAAAACGTTTCTAAAATGTTGCATAAAGTATCAAAAAGATTGATTGAATTAGCAGAGGAGAATGTCGCATTCAGTAAGTATTGGAAAAGATGCTTATCAAAAATTTATCAGGAAAGTAAGTCTGAGAAATGCTGATAACAGATGAGAGCTGTCTTGGCAAAAAATAAAAAATATTTCTAGTTTATCTGTTTCTCTAGGTGAGGATAGAAGTGTTCTGGGAGGGAAAAAAGTCTGTTTTTTCTTACCTCTTCTTTCTCTGCACTTTGCAAGTCTCTCCACTCCTCAGTGACATGACCAAAGTCCACTGTGTTCATTGCAACTTTATATTCCCCAATGATGTCATGTTTGGAGAAACGATCAAAGTCATAAACTGCCATCACTAAAGTTTTTCCACCCAGCTCGGAGTATGGCACCTGCAAAGACAAGAAAATGACAAACTCTGCATCTGAGACAATAAAGACTGGTCCACCACAATGCAAATCTATTTCTTTTGTTTATCAGCTGTCATCTCAGGTAAATTGAACTGCAGAGAAAATTATGAGGTATATTTGTTTCAGAGTCACCAGATGCAGTATTTCTTGAGACAAGGCTCTGGCACTCAATAGAAGAATGTGGCAGCTCACTCATCACTCCTGGGTTTTTCTCATTCTACTTCAAATCATTTTGTGGGTGATGAAACTGAAACAAGAAGCCAAATTACTTGCACTGAAGATACATGAACTTTTCACACAATGGTGTTTTTTCCTCAATAAATCACCTGTCATCACTCAGAGATGGCTAGCTCCCACACTGATGAAAAAATCAGCACTGCCTTACTATATATGACACAAAGTTATTAGACACTGGATAGGTCTCTTACAGTACCAATACTTGGTTAATTACCAAGGTATATTTTTCAGTATTACACCTTTCACATCACTAAGATGCTTTTTAATTCACAATGTGTAACTAGAAATTGTGGTGGCAGAAGGCCAAGTTCTGACTAATTCTCCAGCTGTTCTCATGTGGTTCAGACAGATGTTGTGGTTTGGATGTTTATGAGTCACATTTTTAATATTCAGATGGAGACATGCAGCTCAGGTAAGCTACACCTGAGTGGCTGTCAGAAAAAGTCTGATTTAGGAATTGTATTGGATTTATGTGAACACTTGGTCAATCTGAATGTATTCTGCTGGTATAAATGGTTTCTATGGGATAAATACTTCATTAATTAGAAAGTGAAAGTGTGGCATTACCATTGGCCTTGTTAACCTCTATGTTCTTGTCTGCTTAAACTCTAGGACTGTTGTGTTTCGTTACTGTTTGGCTTTCATTTGCTTACTAAAATACTTACTAATAAGTAGTAATTTTCCCTTTACATAACATCTTATATAACATTTAAAATGAGCTTATCAAGTTGAGAGCCAGATCTAGCTTCCATTATCATGTCAAATAGTTTCAGTGGTACATGGTTGTGTATCTCAGTAAATACTACAGCAAAATCTATTTTTCATTCTTCAAATTGTCTGCAGCTTCTAAAAAGCTAGAAAGGGCAAATTATATGAAAGGAAGAATTCTAAATAAAGTTTGTTTTATTTTTACACAGTTTCGAAAACAGGAGAAGAAAAATGTTCTAGAGTCTTTTTCTCTGTTAGTTTACAACACCACTTAATGGATCCTGGTCACTTGGAATTGAATGTAGTCACAAAGACTACATCCATCATTATTTACTTTTCTGTACTTAACTTTAATAAAGCTCATTTTAACTATCTCCCTTTCTAAATATTTCCTTCATTTATTACTTCTAATGTAGTGTCAGTCTCCAGCTTTGTTCTGGACTATCAAGGATGACCTCAGCTCTCGTGAAGGGTTGTTTCCTCTCCCTGATTTCTGCTCAGACATAATCATTGTCTTGACTTAAAGTAAGTGAGAGTTTGGTAGAAGGACATGTATACGGGAACTTTTTTCTGGCACAGATGTGTCACTCCTCTAGACATAAACCCTGTTCCCACTTTGGATCTGAGGGGGAACACCTCCCTTTGCCAGGCTGGTGTAGGGCAGCTAGGATTTCTCAGTTCCTTTTAGCACTGCAGTGTGGGTATACAATTCAGACAGCTGCAGTCTGACAAACACTTGCACCCTGGAACAGAACCATGGATGTCTGGGAAACAGAAATGAAAAAGGGAAGGACTAAGGTTCAGGGCTCAAGATGCAATACAGCAGAAGCATAAGTCAACTCATTCCCATTAGCCATACCTTGGGAGGAAGGCAGGCAGTTCACACCTGTGCCCTGCGAGAAGACAACAGCACAGGCCTGGACTGCCTGGTGGGCAGCACTGCCAGAGAGATGGGAAGGATGCCAACAGAAGCTGTGCACCACCTGAAGTGGGTCACAGGAGCAAAGCTCTGCACAAGTAAATAGATACTGCCAAGAGTTCCCACGGAAGCCGCTATTATAGCTGCAGTTCCAGTTAAATAGTCACTGTAGTGCTGAGAACAATGACAGTACTTGGCATGCTCTGCTGGTTTTCTCTCAAGTACAGACCAGAGACCACAGGGGATGATCAGTACCATATTGAGATGCACCTAAACACTCTGTCAGGTCTGGCATGGAAAACAAACTATTTTCTGGAGCATAAAATTTAAATATTGAAGTTGTGACTTACAACAACAAGTGGACATTATAGTCCAGAAGTGGCTGGTCTGATTTATAACTTGTGTCTTCATCTTAGATGACAGCATTATTTGTTTTTTCTTTGCTTTTGTGAGCTGCATGGGAATATGTAATTTAGAACTCTGATTTCTTTTAAATACCCTCTTAGGAAAGCTCGAGAAAGAAATAACTCCCCACAAAAGATTACTTTTATGAACATCTTCAAGAAAAAAATAAGCTTATATATGCAGTAGTAGTTGTGGCCTACAGGGATATCTTTCTCATTGAATGATTTCATAGCCTGAGTCTTTCACTGCTTCTGTTTTCAATCTGTAGCTGTCATTATAAGATTGGGCACAAAGAGAAAGGCCTGTAGTAACAGCAGAGGAATGTATATAAGGAGAAGCCCTGTGAAACACGCTGTACAGTGTGCCTTTATTCTATTTAACTGGGGTTTGAATTCGGCTACAGTTTTAGAAAAACACTATTGGAATGATGTAAATACTGCAACGTAAGGCTTACCTACATTTATTTTAATTCATATTTTATTAAACCTGAGCCACAATTTATTTTTATACATCAAGTAGCATGGCAAAGAACTGCTATGACAAAGTCTAACATTAATCTGCAATATTATCCTTCACCCATTTACTTCCCTTGAGTTTTAATATATATTTCAGGAAACGTTATCCTGAATTTCATAAATCAGATTACAAAGGTATTTTAAGAAAACGTTGGTCTAGTGAAATTGACATGACATTTGTCAAAGTGTCACAGTTTTCTGAATTTCTTGTTTGTTTTATCCAGCCATAAAATATGGATCAGATTGTCATCTATGAGGATAATCTAAGTGTTCAAAATCAAACTGTGCCTTTTTAAACCTATCTGACCATGTACTATACCAAGATTGACTATCACGGCTTTCTATCACACAGAAAATCATTTTGCTGCAGTTATCATTTAACTAAGACATCTAAATTCATAGCCAAGCATGACACACAAAGTGGTTAAATAAAAAAGTATCAATAATTATCAAAAAACTACCTTGAATGTAAATTGCTCATTGAAAACAGGGTTAAGGGTCTTTCTGTGGACTTTTGTCTCATATTTCTTCTTCTTATCAGGCAGCAGGAAGACTTTCACATAGGGATCAGATGTACCACCCATATCTAATGCAGGCAGCTCAGCTGCTTGAATAATCCCAACCAGAAGCTGAAAAGAGAGAAAAAACAGCAGAATGAAATTTCAAATAGATGTTTATAAAAATACTGTAACAGAGGAATGCATATGCAGACTCTATTTCTGGTTAGGAGAAACTATCTATACTTCCCCCGCTTCTCCCTCCACTTAAGGAAGGCAAATGAAGCAACACTATTGACTTTAGAAAACCAATTATGGCAGATGCAGACTCTACAAAGGCTGTTTTAAAGCAGAAAAGAGGTTTTCAAAGGGCAGCTGATTACAGCTAAATACAGACTTCATCCTTTTAAAGACTGCAATCAAATAACTTTCAATTGCTCTCTCCTCTTGTGCATTATTTTTCTATGCTGAGCACCATGAATAGAAATCACATTATTAAACAATCAAGAATGTCTAATTTTGACTACAAAATTTTTGCATTCTAAACCCCCAACATGTAACCTTCCCCCAACCAAACACAAAAGGTGATAAAATCAAATGCAAATCCTCAGGCAGAGCTTTATTGAAAACAAACGAATCTTGCAGTCTTCCTTATATTTATGTTCTCTTGCCATGTACATGAATGGGCCCAGGCAGTAAACTAAGGACAGCATTTTCAAAAAATATCTCATGAAAATGAACCTTTGGTAACTAAATCCTAATAATAATTTGTAATCTCATTGTAAAACAGAAAAAAAATAAATAGATTTTCAAATCTCTTATACACTTTAAAGATAAGACTGAAGCACAGATGGAACTTGTAAATGTCTTGGCTGTTTTTTTATGTGTTATAAATGAAGGCTTATGCTGTGTTATGTTATGTCAGGTAATGTCATCTAGACACCCCAGACGGTATGAGGCCTCATCAGCACAATGGACCTGAGAAAGAGAATACTTTTAATCTTGTTTCATAGATACAAAACTCAAGTAAACATTGAAGTGTTTCTTCAAGGTCATTCTGAAGATATTAGGGACTGGGAATGAAATCTGAGAATATTTTTTTCTAAATCAGTGCTTCAATCGCAATGTATTTGCTTCTCTCATGGATGAATTGTTTAAAATTGGAAACAAGAACTCTAACAATTGGACTATAGAACAGTATAGTCAATCTGTGAAAGAAACTTCTGGATTCTAGGAGACTCCTCAAAGCTGGACTTAAAAGTTGGACACTTTGAATTCACAGTATGGCCTGCATGCTTTCCCACTGATAGGACTCTTAAGTTCCATAAAACATTTTCCTTTTGCTGTATGAAACACTTCTCCTTTTGTGTCCCATTTTTATTCTAGATGCATAACAGTTCATAAATACATGAATAGGCTCAGGATCTACTTCAGGTTTTCACATCAAAGAATGAAAAACAAGTCTATGACTTTTAGTTAACAGAACCGAAAAGCAATTTGATTTCCCTTTACATTTCTCTCTCTAAAACTGAGGCACAGTGCTCTGGAGAGTTGATTGGTCATATAGTATTCTCAACCCTATGCAATATATTAGCCACATTTTAGGACTGTAGTTTTGTGCCACTGCACTATAATAACCTAACTGAATCACCTCTCCTACTCTTTTATATCATCTCTCCTTTGATAAATTTTAAGCTGCAACATAGTTTAGAACAGCAAAACAAAATAGAAATCACCAATTAGGTAATTTATTATCTTAATTAAATACAATAGTTAGATTTGTGTCTCTTCAATCCTATATTCCTTTGTAAAATATGGTTCACAAAATCAACATTCCCTTTAATTAAAATTCACACAGAAAATTCGTTTTCCTAGTCTAAGAAAATGGAAATCCATTTTTCAGATCACATTTGCAGCTTTTCCTTTCCTCTTCTTTAAATCTTCTGCTTCTGAAGGGTCTACACTTCATACTGATTTCATACTGATTTCATACTGATTTCAAGGGGGATCAGTGTGACTCATCACATGGCCAGGCAATTTGCTCTGGGAGTTGAGGAAAAGCTCCTTTAACAACAGTCTCTTGAAAGGCTTCAGAACTCTTTTTAGCTCTTGCATTGTAAAACAAGCACCAGTAGTCAGAAGATCGTTGAAAATACAGGCAAATACTATTTATTATGCCAGGTCACAGCTATGTAAAAATACCTTCCTGCTAAAAGAGACATTTTTCTTCATTTCTCTTATTGTCTTTGCCTTGCAACAAGAGTACATGCACTAGAGTACCATGCTCTACGAACAGCATCAAATAAAGAATATGAATGTGGAATTTATCACAAGCACATGTGGAAGGATTTCAGGTGATGTATAGGAATTAACTAGGATTTACCTTCAGTAGTCATTTCTTTCCCTAAATAGGAAAGAATTATGTGATTTTGACTGAAATTGTCAAAACATCAAACGCAGGATATGTTTAATGAAGTCTACCGAAAGATACACAGTAGAAGTGAAGAACTCATCTGAGTTGGTATGCTTTGGGCCAAAATTAAGCACAGTGAATTTCAATGCAAGGCTGTGAATTGGTTTAATTGACAAAACAGATCCCTGGCAAAGAGGCCAGGGAGGGGAATAAAATATGAGCTAGTTCATCATGTGGCCAGACCTGTTAAGTTGGTCAGTTCTAGGCTTACACATTATAGTATCTATTAATTCTGAAAACTTGGTAAGTATGCCAAAGTTTAGTCTTGCCAGCTTCAAAGCAGAGTACTGAAGGAGTATCAGGCCCTAAATTCTTGTCCAACTGTCGTAAGCACGACACGAAAGAACGACACTCACCCGTCATGTTGACAAGTGAGCAGAGAAAGAGGAAGTTTATTATGATTTGGGGTTTATTTTTTGGATTTTGATCAAGGATTGGGGGATGAAAGGAACACCCCTCTGACCCCAGTGGTGAAACCAGCAGTCTGTCATAGAGAGGAATGCAAAAACAATCTACTTTTCTTTATGTTAAATGCATGAAAAACTCCAGTAGAATTGCGTAAACAAAATCAGAAAGCTGAAAATCAGGGCAACATCCAACCTTCCTGGTTTTTTTGAGTGTAGACCTTTTTATTTGAACTTTTATTTCAGACTAGAATTTTAGGAAGTGTAGCTTCATGGAGAGCAACAGAACCTGATGTAGCCCATTATTACAGCGAAGTGCACACTTGAGGAAGTGAGAGAAAGCAATCTTACCAACCTTCTAAAAGACCCAGTGAATCAACTTGCCTTTACGTCCCTCTATTTTCCCTCCCATTTGTGTTTGCTTACATTTTAAAAACTTGAAGGCTGAAGCTACATTTTAGTGACTGTTTACAAATCTCTAATTTATCTGTTTTGACATTGGTTGGTGATGCTTCATTTTAGGTTATTAATAATCATTAGATAAAACTGGATCTTCAGTTTTTGATTAAAGGTGTAATATAAATCCAAGTGCATTCAATATTAATTTAGTAGTACCTCTGTAATGAATTTTCTGTCTTATTTTCTCCCTTTACTCCAGGCAACTAGTAAGGATTTCAGAAATATCTACTTTAACTAAATGTATTATTTCACTCTCCTCTTGCACGCACAGAAAATAAATGTTGATTGTTTCAAACCTGATTGTTCTGGAAGTCGTAATCCAAAGAATATTGTATTTTCCCTAGCTTCTCAACTTCTTTAGCTTCTTCCTTTTCTTCCCCATCAGTCAGCCCAGTCTCAGCATCATCATCCTTAAGAGCCTAGAAAGAAGAAATGTAATATTCATAAATGAGGCAAACGGTTAAGTAGTAGTTTAAAATAGACACAATCCTCAAATCTATTTTAGAGCCATTAAAAGCAAGCATAACAGCAGAAATTCAAATATGCAGTTTTCATATATATCTCTACTTTCTGAATTGCTCAATAACATGTTATAAATCAGCAAGCAAGCAATGGAAGTAGGAAGAAAGCTCCTTGGACTATCACAAGCAAGGATTGTTATAAAACCTGTAAGTAGAAACGAAGTATCATCTCGATGTGAAAAAACAGTTCTTCTGGGATCAGACTGGCTCTTAGAGAAGCACAAGGAGGCAAACATGCTATTAAATAAGCAAAGTCACGCATTCATTCAACTTAAGAATCTTGGCAATGTCAAACCTGGTTGTACATGCTGTGCATTGTTTGCATTTGGCAACACATTTCTGTAGGACTACTGTGATAAAGAGCATGTGCTGTGGATGAGCTCTTTCTACAATCATATGCCAAACATTTTTCATGTTTTTTAGAATGAATATGGAAGCAAGTTTCCACCATGCCATTAGCAAATGCATGTTCCTCCTTCTCCCTCCCTCCCGAGACCAATTTCCTTTTATTCATTCTCGCAATAAAGCTTGGCTGAACCAAATTGATTGCAAGTTGATTTTAGTTTGCTTAGAAAGAAACACAAAAATAAAGAAATACAGAATTGCTTGCAAGCTTTGTCTATTGCATAAAACCTATTTTTTTAAGGGACACAGCCGTTATCTTAGATTTTATACATAATTAAAATCTAAATGATGTAATTTTTTTCCTGTACCAGAAAGCAGTATTTTCACTGTGTAAAAGATAATCCATACAATTATTAAACCATATGAACCATAATTAACTATTCTAGATCTTATTGCAACAGATTCTTTCCTAGATAAGAAGTGAAAAAATAGACAGAAGTGATGGGGCAAATAGGGAAAAATTGTGGAGAATGTGAAAAGTAAAGTTGAGAGTGTGAAAATAAAGAATCAATACTGAGCATTCATCCAGAATTGTTATTTTCATGTTACAGTAAACAGTAAGAGCCCTATCTGAATGAATGTTCTTTCTACATGAAGCTTCTACTTGCACAAACAGACAAAATGCCAGAATAAGATGTATTCTTTGTTGCAATGTAATTTTTCTGCAATTGTGGTTTTTTTGTGTTGTAGAAAACCTACAGCATTTCTTAACAACAGGTTGCTGCTGGAGCTCTCTGGAAAGGTAGCAAGGCTAGAGAGTAGCTATGTACACAGCTGATAGTGGTAAGGGAAAGAAGAAACATGAAAGCATTAACATTCTCACTCAGCCTTGAACACAGTGAGGGCCACACAACAGTTGTGTGGGTTTGGAAAGAAGGAAGATTCATCTCTGAAGCAGAAAATGTTCTTCTCCAGAAGCCAGATCTAAATTCAAAAGGTCAGACTCAAAACTGAATGATACTAAGCAATTATTTCTCTACCTTTGAAATTAGTTAGAAATTCTGTTGCCATAGCTCAAAGGAAACCAATCCAACAGCTTTGATTTTTGCAAGCTGAGGCGCTGGGTCTCAGGTAAATATCTGAATATTAGTGAATGATGGACTCTCTACTAGAAACATAAATTACATTGTAGCTGGATGAGATTGGTGGGAAAGGTCAGTGATGGAGAGAATCACCTGTGAGACTGGAAGAATAGTATTTTTCAAACGAAACCCTTTCTATTCAGAATGGCGGAACTGCCTGAAATGAAATTTAGTTTTAGACATTTTATCACTGAGCTCTTAGTAAGTTCCCTGACTGTTGAACAACATTTTTGTTAGTACAACAAGAAGTGTGACACTTGAAAACTGATAGGCTCTCTGGCAGACCATACATGGGATTTTCAGGATATGGAGTTATGCCATTATGCCAAACACTCTTGTTTTTGGTAATAAAAATAAGCTTAAGGTTTTGTGATCATAAAAAAAGATGTGACTGAAGCAAACCAGGTTTATTTGAGCCTGGAGACAATAGGAAATAGTAAGTGAGAGTGGGAAGTTAACTCTTAAGATCCACTGCTCTGAATCATCTCAGTACAGTCTTAAATGAAGACTCCATGATAAAAGCATGATATACAGCTCCAGTATATTATTGTTCCTGGGACAAGTACTGGACTTTCTGCTTTTCCATCTACTTTTGACCTGGATTTTCTTCCAGAGGAAATATCCTATGGCCATTCCCCATGGAGAAAAGTGAGAATGCAAAAAGAACCTTATATGCTAATTTCCAAATAAGAGGAATTTGTAAACAGTCCATCAAGGCAAGAGCTGTATATCCATACTTTCTCTGGGAAAACTACATTCTCTTTTGCAAAGCTATTCAGTCCAGATGACAGAGCTGTGGGTAGCTCAATGTGAAAAAAGTTCTTACTGTGACTACAGAAAATATAATGGGAAGCTAACATCTCTCTTGCGAGGGAGTTTTGAAGTGCAGGCAGAAAACACTGTATGGTTAAGAAACTCGTCTCCACAGGTTATGAGAAACCTACTGGAAAGGTGAAAGCTATTTCCATGAGAGATGGAAAACATTGTACATTACTGACATCAGCTGAGGAGCTACATGATTCTTCTTGACCCTGACTCAGAAACACTGAGGACCCTGACTCAGAAACACTGAGTCACTAAGAAAAAGCACTAGGAAAGAAAGAGTGTTTGGATATGGACAAGTTTGTGGCACTGGGAGGAGGAAAAAAAAGACAAATTATCCCTACAGCAGTCTGTAAATAATATTTTTTTACTATTAGGAGAGGAATTTGCTTTCAAACTATATGCTAATGCTTCAGGAAGAAGTGGAGTCAAAAGAAGCACCAAAGTTTCTCATTTTTTATTTAGCTGCTGAGTTCCAAAGAGGAAGAAGAATTGGTTTGCTTCAAAGTACTTGAAACACCCCACAAGGATTTTAATTTTGTATTGAGATTTTCTGAAAGATCAATATTTAATGGAATACTACTACAACCCTCCACTTACAGCATACTGCATCACACTGTATTGAATCTTACTGTTGCATTGCTACAATCAATTAAAATAAGCAGCTGTATTTTATTTGTTTTAAAAACAATAAAATATTTTAGATTATAAGCAAGCTTTTTCATCAAGCCTTTTCAACTGATAAACTGTAACCAGAAAGACTAGATTTAGATGCAGAGGAATTTAAGCCTTGTCTTCTTTAGCATTTTCTTTAACTTAATGACATTTAAAATGTTATTTCTATGAAATATGTAAAATAGAAATGTGTAATTGCATTGTGCTGGAGACTGGATTTATCTTTTATAATTTGACCATGAATTTTACTCAAGCAGTTTTTTCATTTCTGCTTTACATACTCAGAAACACACAACAGTGAAACATCTGTGTCCTCTCAAATGTGTATAAGTATCTGAAAAATAGGCTTATATGTAAGCAGGTATAAGAATGTACCAAGAAAGTGTTAATCCAGTACAAACATTTCAAGGTGATAAATCTGTGTCTATTGAAATCAGAACCACTACCCTGCAGTGGTTCTTACAACAAAAAGAGCTAAATTAGAGCAATTTAGCTGTTCAATCTGCTGGTTGCATCTTCACTTCCATAATGTTATTGAGAGTGGTTTTGCAGCCTCCTCTTCTGAGTTGCTAAAGAAAATGCTTAATTTTCAATTCTTTTGAAACTCCACAACCTGTAGCGGGTTTTTACACTTCCTAGGTTTTTTCTTCCTCTCATTCCCTGAGCTGACAAAAGCCTCTCCCTGGTGACACTGCGTCCTGAACACTGCAAACATCCCTTGCTTTCAGCTCAGTTCCACCAAAACCCCTGCATCTTGTCACTAGGTTTGCCCCATTACTATCAACCACAAACGAGATTCTAGAGCTTAAAATAACTATAATCCCACCCTAAACTATGTGTAGAAAATGAGAGGATCTGCAAGGGCAGCAGCTCTGCTGGTTGCCTCCAGATTCCATGTGTGCAGAAGCTTCAGGAAAGCAAAGTGGTAGGAGGCTCATGTAACAAAGCTGCTGGGGCAGCAGGTGTACTTGCTTGCCTCTGTACCGAGAGGCAGAGGCCACAATCATGACTGAGTCATGTCTTGTTAATGACTAGTTTATGTTGCAAACCATTTAAAATGCAAAGTGTCTTTCACTTTTGTATATAAAGAAATGCTTTAATTAACAGAGGTTTTAGGGTTCGTCTTGTTCATGGGGTGGCCTACAGCCTCACTTTTAAGGAAACAAGTTACCATTAAGCAAGAAGGAGAGACATTGGGAAGCAAAACAAAACGCTGACTGCAGCCTGTAAGTTTGTTAGCTGCATGGTGTGTGCTGCTGTCCTGATTTCCATGTCCACCTGCCCCTCCATCATTTCTTTTGGAATGGTGAAGGAAATATTGTTTTAATGTTTGAATGATGCCCAGTCCTCAGACTTGTGCAATGCCTGGTGAGCTGAAAAAAGAAAATAGTAAGATTTTGTAGCAAGAATGTTCTGTGCCATGTCCAACAATGAATTTATTGCAAAGGCAATTTTTCCTCCACAACTAGAAATGACTGCTTTTCCTCTAACAGTGGTGCACCTCTTATCAATATCTTTCCCATTCAAGAACACCATAATTCTGATCTGGCCAATTTTTATCCCAAGGGAAAAAAAGCGTTTAAAAATTCCTGTCTGCTTCTCTATCACAAAGCTGACAAGCCTGCAATTGTAACATGTTCTCTATCAGAGTCCCTCAGAAGGAGAGGCAGCATTTCATTCATTCAGCATCTGCTTTCTCTCCATGAATTAATTTAAAGAGCATGTTGCGCCTGGGTTTCCAGTGGCTGCGCCAGGCTTTGGTCATTGTGAAATCTACTTTGCCACTACTGCTGTAAGAATGTTGGCCTCACATACCAGCAGTGGGCCACACTGATGCACACAATGAGAAAAACCCTGCTGGGTTCAGCATGCGATGCCTTGACTTGCTTGATTGCTTCCTTGCTTGTTATCCAGCTTTTAAATGGTCTTGGGTTATTCAAAAGGTTTTCTTTCTTTAGGAGCTCTATAACATGAGGTCATCTTGTTCACTTTAAGAGCTTGCTGTATTGTTTGAATACTAAAATACCAACTTAATCTGGTGGTACGGAAAAATACAGAAAATGCTGAAGGTGTTCAGTGTAAAATATGAATACATTCATTTAAGTTGGAGCTGTTAAGCTCATAAATCAACCTGGTTTTGATGTTTTATAAACACCTATAGCCAGTGTTTATAGGCTGAAAAAAGATGAATCTTCCAGTCTCAACCTGGAAGCCTATTTTGGAAGTTCATCCTCTGGGTCCAGGCTCCGCTTTGAAAGCAGGGCCCATGTGTGTGCACTAAAAGTAGCAGGCACTCCTGCAAGCACGCTGCCGTGCTCTGCCCCCACCTGCCATATGGCAGGCAGAGCTCACTTGCACTGAGCAGCAGGCTGTGAGTGGGAGGCAGCTTTAGGCTGCTTGGCCAGTGCATGCTGCTCCATCAATTGTTCTTCATCCTCCCCAAATGAATGGCAGTGGTCCAGATGGAAGCATGCTTTGGGACAGAGCTGGCTCCTTGACCTGGGAGGACCACTCAGAGTACTACATTTATTTCTGTTTGAAAAATCTGTCATACTATATATTAGGACTACATGAATTTGATAGTGAAAATTAACCTAAATAAAGCCAGACATCATTTACTAAGTGCCACTTTGATCTCTGGAGAAAAACTTGGCACAGGCCTGTTCTACTGGCTTAGGTCCTAAAAAAGAAGTAAAATAATCCTCTGACCATCTTCTAAATAGGACTTTATGAAGTACCTGATATTCTCATGTTTGAATGCTGTTTGCTATTCATATTTATTACCTGTCAATTTGTAAACAGTAAATACCCTTGCTTAAAAAGAAAACAATAAAATATTCCCAAATATTTTGTTTTTATTTTAATTTTTTAAAAATGTATGCCTCATTAATATGAATGGCTGTTCTTCTTCTAGATTATGCATACTCACTAACTTCACACATAATGTAGGAGTTCAGCTCTCCATACAGCCTGTGATACAGGTAAATGTCTTGAGAGTCTGATTCAAGTAACTTAATTTAAGGACTAATTGCATACTTCATAAATGCTGCTCCATTAGGAACTTGCAGACTCTGGTCTTGAATAAAGAACTCAAAATTTGATCAGTTAATCAAGAAAATGCAAAAAACATCCTTGAAAATAGAAGCTTACTTCCAGTAGTAAGACCTTCAATATAGAAAATAAGATATGTAAGATAATGAGTAGGATCTGCATCTTTGTATCACCCTAACAGTACAGTAGGTTACAACAGAAGTAACAAAATAATTACTTTACAGAAAAAAATAGTTTAACAAAGGAGGAAAACAAACTCAGGAAGCATGCAAAGCAAGCGCCCCTGATTTCTTGGAAGTGACTGAGAGGAAGAGACAGGAATGCAAATAAGTTCAGTCTTGTGTCTCAGAGCTACTGCTGCCATATTTTCAGGCTTCTGAAGTCTAATATAAATCTAAATTTCGAAAGAGTTTTACAGGAAACCTATTTGTAGAACACAAACACTCAGCTGTAATGTTTTATCTTCATAAACATTATTCATACTTTCCAGGAAGTTTTATGCACACTGCACAGTTGTCTTTGAGGCAGGGGAAAACGCAGGAGAACTGGTCAAGGCTGAGATTGAATAAATGTACAGACAGGACTCAGCCAATGCATTTTGACTGCCACAATAAACTTATTTGGCCTGTTTTCTAAGAAGACTTGTCCCCATTGTTTCTGACTAACCCTCTCCACTGTAGTGACTCTGCAGCACATCATCTTTCTCAGTGTGAATTAGGATGTCTCACTGTATTGTGGATAAGTCACAGTGAGCATTAATGCCACCACAGCCTGAAGACAATAACAAATGGGAACCGGCATGCTGACACCAAGACAGGTAGAACTGGGGAATAAATACAGTCACTATTCTCTAGGCATTCAACTGGAAAACATACAAGCATGTAACCAAATATTGCAGAAGACCACTGCCAGCAACAGAGCTTCTGTCCCTCAGAAAGATCCCTCTTGAATTTTTTTTCTGGCAAAAAAGGTTTGAGTTGCTTCAAATGAAATCCAGGCTCTCTCGATGACAGTGTGGATTATCCTGACCTCATTTGGGCTATTGTCTTCATGCCGACAGGTCAATGAACTCTGAAATATTTCAGGGCATCTAACACTAAAAATCTTGTTCTGTCAGTATTTTTGGCTACATGAGGCCAAGGGCATTTGATGATTAACAGCTAGAATCACGAGGTGAATCAATCTTAAAAGACCATTATATGTTAAAGTTTGGCTGGGTGCAATTGCAGCTCTCAATGTCATGTCACTTTATAACACCAGCTATTCAGAGATGAACATAGATCAGAATATTCTGAATAAGTTAGTGCATAACCCCAATGTAAAAGGAAGGCCTATGTAAAGGAAAAACAAACACACAGAGAAGTCAGGTGGCTGCCTGAAGGACACAATAAGTCAGTAGCAGAGCCAGGAACATACTACTCATACCCCAGGCTGTAGTACATACACGCGTAATACCAAATCTCTTGTTTAACCTAACACACATACTGTAAGCCAAAAATTCTTCACTAGTTACTGTGTTTTAGCCTGATACAATGAGAAAGGGCTGAACTATTAAATCTCATTTTCTACAAATGCTTTGTAGAAAGTATTTGCTGTGCAACCTAATAAAATGTTCCAACCACAACAATTATTCTCCAAGTAATAGGGCTAAAATTTTAGTAAGTTCTCAGTGCCACTGCTCGTGATTGAAATGATTATGTGTATTTATTTTCTTAGCCCACAGGCCGAGCTTAATAAAGAATTTTGCTGTATCAATACACTAATAAATCTGAAGCTATTACACCATCTCTGAAGCAGAATCTTTAGGGCCTTTTTTTTCCTCTCAAAGAAAAAAAGTGGGAGCCACCAGGGGCATTAGTAGAGACTGAAAGTAATGAAGATGAAAACCATGATGGGAAGATCTCACAAAACCACTAGTGCTAATTGTCACTAGGTTGCACTAACAGAAATCTGTACTAAGACCACTTAAAAAACTTTGGTATGGAACACTAAGAATTTAATGCCTGAGCACTGTACTGAGATTATGTGAGAGCCCACAGCAAGTTTCATGAGATAGCAGTCATTTTAGCAACACTTAAAAACTAAGACATTAAAAACACACATTGCTTCTGTCTACTTTTGATATGGTGACATTTATACAAAAAGGAAATATAATTATCAAGTCATTTTTATGTGCCAATCAATTTTAAACTTGAGCTTTCTGGTACAGTTTGATTTAATATTTAAACTATAGAACGAATGACAACCTCTTTTCTTCCACTCTCCTCCAGCCTCCCCCCAAATATATACCCAACCAAAAAATACCCAATCAATTTAGTTCAGCCTCTTGATGTGTGTATCAAAGCTACTACATGTCCATCTCTGCTAAGGAGACAGAGCTGTCAGGGGACTATGCATGAGAGCTTAATTCTAGGTGCGTCCAAATAGCAAAATAAACCTACCGCAAAGTGACAATCCAGAACAGTCATGAGACACAACATAGACAAGGAGGACATAGGAGGAAGAAATAAAAATTAAAACATCCACACACAAACATTAGTAAAAAACATGGAGAAATGACCTTTTTTACAGTTGTACATTCATTAAAAACTTTGCCTTCCCTAGAAGGAATCTAATTCTCCCAGTGGCCCGTGGTAGAGCTGTATACTCAACTTGAAAAAGTAAGCTTTGCTTGAAATGGAAATGGATCTCAAGACTGAAACCCTAACCTTAGTTTCAACTCATCTCCCATTCTACCTCATTTTAGCTACATTTTTTGATAATCTTCATATAAGACAGTTTCTCTTTTGAATTTGTGTTTAGGAAAGTGGATATTTTGAAGGAAAAATATTCCAAAAGAGACAAAAAATTCATTCCACTTTCTGTAATATCTAGCTATCGTGTGACTTTTGAGCTGACTGTGTCTCTATGTCAAAAGTATCTTCAACCATGCCAAGTTACATGGCCCTATAATAATTTGACATGGGCATGGATGGGCATGAATAAAAGTAGTTCAGAAATTCTCCTCAAAAACAAAAAAAATCCAGACTAAGATAAAAATTATATTCCCAGGAGCTGTTGCTTTCAATTTACCAAATGGCACTCTCTTTCAACTTCATGTGCCTAGGGAACTAAGATCCTGCAAGAAGCCACATGACTAGAAACTGCTATTATGCACTCTTAGCTGAAGGCAGAAGTAATTAGCACTTGCAGGTTCACATCTAACAATGACTGAATTAGGTTTTTCAGGTTTTGACAACATTAGTACTGTATGTTGCCCTTTATAATGGCATTAGATCTACATCTTTTTTAATAATTTGCTTCTTTGAAGAGCTAAAAGGCATTCTTATTATTCCCCTTTCTGTTTTATGCCAGGGCCTCTAAAGTGCTTCAATTCTCTTAACTGAAATATGGTACATTTAGCATTGCCTTGAGTTCAGCTAGGTATATTAAAACCTGCACTGGTAAGTCAAGATTAACTGCTAGAATAAAAAAAACCCACGTCATAGAGAAAAACATGACAGCCAAAATGTTGCATTAGGAATCAAGCTGGCAAAAGTTACTGAATGCCAAGGACTTAAAATCTGTACACTGTCAGACAGCTAGAAATGAATTTAAAGTGCTAATTTAAGAACCTTTTAGCCTGGGTTTGAAATTCCAGACAGTGAGGAGAGGTGACTGGAGAACTGGTGATCTGCTTATTAAAGATCTGACATTTACATCAACTCTTGTGTATCTACCCTCCTTAGGTTTAACTGTGTAAAACAAACCACACTAGTTAAATCCCAAAATATCTTGGCAAATGTAGGTTTAAATAACTATACCAAGTATTTTGAATGGAATCCTCTTAAAGTACCTATCTGTGCAACACTTCAAGGTCTGAGCTCTTTTCGTAGACGAAAAATGCAGGATTCAGCTTTTTATCAAATTTTCCCATTAAAAAGATACAAATGGAACTCAATATTAATAAAGTAATGTAATTTTGCATTTTGAATGCTTATTTTCCAAGAATCCATGGTCATTTATCCAGGTCCTAATGAGTATAATTAAAAACACTTAATAATACATTGTAAATACAACAAAGGCCTTACATGATATGGAACAAATTCCACATAAATATCAATCAACAAATTGCACATTATTTATCCTATGACAAAGTATTAGGTTTGTTATCATTAGCAGGACATAACAAAGTTCTCAAGAAATTTTTCCATCAGCATAATCAAAGCAGTTCTTCCAAATTATTCTGGGTTCAATGGGAGGAGCTAGCTAAAAGTAGCCTAGGATAAACCAACAACTGATGATCTGATTTTTCATACATTGACGAGGAAATATCTCACAATTTCTTAGTATTAATACCTCAGAACAAAGTCTATAAATCAAATGCAGGGATGAATGTTAAATCAAAATGCTTTAAGAGGAGTTTGTTTCACATTCATCATATGGAGAAAAAAAAAACCCAGGATATCTTCTTCAAGGGGGAACCCAAAATTTCTGCTCTGATGCGTTTTGAGCTCAGTCCCACTAATCCTTCTAATCTTGGAAAACCTCCATCTACATTAGTGATTTTTTGTACTGAGGATTTCTTTTTCAAGTGAGAATTTGTCTTGTGTTGGTGTCACACACTCCAGTACACCAGTGTGGCACATGAAGCACTTTATCTCCAGGAGAAACCAAGGCTGAAACTGTGCACCAGTGCAGTATCCAAAGTGCTCCACTTGCAATGGGGATGTAAGGGTCTTCAGCATTTGCTCTTTGTCCTCTTGTCTCTGAAACTGAAACTGGAAATAGCTTGGATAGCTCTACATTTATCCATTATTTTCCTCCCCTTACCTGAGCTCCTTTCTGACTCCTCTCATGTGATCTATTGCAGCTGGTCATCAGACTTGAAAGGCTTCCTCACCCCCTCTCCTGATTTTATTCTTCCCCTACTACATCCTACATGCCTGGAAAAGCATGCTAACCTGTTCCAGGACATCTAAGACTGGCTGATGAGCCACACTGATGACTGTTCCATCACTGAGCAGTGGCATTTCACCACTTGTTCTGGACTGCTCCATGTGCCTCTTTAGCTATCATGCTTTAAGATTCTCTTCTTGAATCTTGTCCCTGACCAGCCGGCCTTAGTTCTGGGGTTCCCAGCTTTGACTTGTGTTTCTGATCGACCTGCTTCAGCTCAGTTTTCTTCTATGCTAGATCCCAACTTGTGGAATCATCTTCTTATTCCTGAACATGCTTTTATCCTCTCTTTTTGACTGGATTATCACTCCTGAAATGGTCTAGCACAACTTCCCCAGTTGTCTTAAGAACACAGATTTGACTATGTGATATCTTTAAAGTTATTTGCTCCTACTTAAGAGGGTTTGCAAACCAATTCTCTAAATTTCTTCAGTCCTTCCTTTTTGAAAAATCTAGCCCTTTGTCTTCTTAGCTTAGGAAATCTCTGAGTTTGAGGACAAACAGATACTTCATTTTTATTTCCTCATTCTGCTGCTTATTCCCAACAGTTTGCTCCAGGAAGGGCATTACTAAAATCCCGTGAATAAAAAGCTTTGTTTTCTTTCGGTAAGGTATTAGTCAAGTCTGTGGCCCTTAGTATGAAGCCCTGCAACCTCTGCTTCTCTTCCACCAAGCAGATCTGAAGGACAAGCTTTTCTGCCCTTATGAAAATGATGCTGCTCTCAAAGGGCATTATATTAATCTTCTTCTCCAAGTTACTCAGTTGCCTTACAGCTCCAAGTATAGCCTGTCATGTTTAATCTTCTCCTCTCTAGCACAAAATGAATTCTCCAAACATCACTGTGCTGAATGTCCCTGTGGTTTTCCTTTTTCATTATTTCCCCTTGTTTCTGACTCTCATTTTTGCCTCTATACTATTGTCTACTTCTCAGCTGAACTTTTGTGTAAAAAGAAATTTAGAGTTCACAACTACTTTTCTTTATCATGTATACTCAAAAATACTGTTAGTAAGATAAACAAACACTCTACTGGGTCTTGAAAAAAGTACAGTGAAAATTGCACACAGTTGCTCCATTTTTGAAGCAAGCAGGACACCCGCGATAAACTCCCCCCTGAAGGATGAGTCATTATATGCCTGCTCATGATTTTTTAGCAGAGCAGGGAAATTGGCTAGCTGCTTCATCAGTGATGCCACACCCAGGTTCATCCCTTGTGATACCACTGAGAAGATGCTGTCAATCAGTCCACTCTTCACAGAGCCACTACTGAGACAACAAGCACAGCTTTTTCTAGACACATCAAACAGAAACCTTCAAATGCAACCCAGAAGTTCAAGAAAGGGAGAGGTACTTTACCTGGTCTTTCATGCTTTTCCCTAAATCTTTAACATCTTTCATGTTAATAGCATTCTTCCCTCCCTTCTCCTTTCCCTTCTTCTTGTTCTTCTTTTTGAACAAGCATTTCTTACAGAGACAAAAGCAGCAGGTGAGGATTAATAGGACTGCAACTATGGCTATGGCTATTAAGGCCCAAGGTGGCACTGGAAGAGAAAAAGACACACACACAAAAAGAACGTGGTAAACTGTTAGTAGGGTTAAATTTAGAAACAAGCACATTTCTCTCACAGCAAAGCCATTTTCAATGAAATTGCCTTGCAGAAATACCTGAGATCCTTTCGAAAATATCCTGTCATCATTTATATATTTCTCCCAACTGAGCATTTGCCCATACAATGCCAATTTAACACACCTATCTATATACAAGCTTGGTGACAAATATCAAACTCACTTGCAGATATTTTGATTCATCAACCATCTGAAAACAGTATATCCAAAATATTTACACTGTGCAATCTCTAAAATGCTCAGCACATTTAAGCAATTACTTGTTTCTTTCTTTAATCATCTCCCCAACCCACCTGGCATTGCGGCTGAATCAGGTGGAACTGACTGGAAATTTCCCTTTTCTGGAATACTATCTAATCCAAGCAGTCAGTTCTAATGAACAGCCCTTTTCCTCTGCCCACTGCTGCACTTGACAGATTCACAGATTCCTCGCAATAGCTGCAGGTTAAGGTCACCAGTGAAGACTGACCAAGGACAAAGGGCTGTCCAATCCATGGGCATTTGCCCTATTTGGCATCATGCCCTTATCACTAGCAAAGTTTCAGCACACAGCTATATTCTCACCTAAACTCTCCTATAAACAAAAGATTGTGTTATATTTTTTCATTAAGTTCAGGATGCAGGACATGGCTGAAGCATGAATAAATAACAGAGAACACTTACTAGCATAAAATATTCTTATTAAAGATCAGAATTTTTGGAAAAAAGCAATTCAGATGACACTTGAACACAAGTACTCCAGAAGGCAATTATCTTCACACAAATCAGCTTTAATGACCACTGATTCCCACATTTAAGCAGAACACCTGACAAAATTTTAAATCTTGCAAACTGTTATTTCCTAAAAATCTTGAAATGCACTCAGTTGGTCTGCAAGATGCTCAGTGCATTACCTAAAGGTCTCTAATATGATACAGAGCTACAGAGCAAAGCCAAAAAGTGAATCAAATTTGACATGTTGACGTCAGTGAATCACAAAAGGGAATGGACAGTATAAATAGAGAAAATTAATTGCCTAAGGAGCTAAGAGGAGTGCAAGGCATAGTCACTGGAACTTCCACTACAAATTACCAGTTCAGGAAGATGACAGAGCATCTACACCTTCCTTACGCGAGATTTAATGAATATCTTTTCTAACTTTTATTCAAATGACCCCAATGGCAGCTAAAAATGCAGGAGAATAGTTAAACAATAATTTCTGTAATATTTTTGTGCCTCCAATTGTTCATTAAATGCAACTGCTATAAAAGAAAAGCTATACCATATGTAGAACAAATGAGAACTGATTACTAAGCAAATGAGTGGTAAGAGACAAACAGTGAACGGATTAACAGCTGTTTATGGGATGTATTTTATGAAGTCAGCAGTAGCAATTCTGCAGTTAAAGTTGTATTAGATCTGCACTTATCACAATTTATATTCTGTATTTCATGCATTAGTACTTAATTTTGTCTTCAATTCTGATGTAGTACAATTTTGTAGCACAACGGACTCTTCTACATTGTTTTCACCCAGCACTCAGAAATATAAACCCATGATCTTTCACAAGAACTATGTGCTCTACTCAAATTCTAAACTTCACATGTATACTCAGTCTCTTATACACTTAGCACCTGAAACAGCATTTACATAACACTGTATCTAAGATAATCCACAGGAGTTATGCCAAAAGGAAATGAATGATGTGCTCAAATTTATCAGCTTTTTGTTTCACTGATTTGTCAGCAGTGCCTGAAGCATCAATATGGGGAGCAGCAAGATTATGGGATGGGGTTCTGCCATCAGGATGCCATTCTGTGATGTAAGAGAAGAGGAACACATCAAGTTAACTGTGATAATCAATGGGTTGAGGAGACTGGGAATGTAGGCATTAATAGGATAAACATATATCCTAACACATACATCCAGCTTGTGTAAAAAAGCTTGTGTAGGTAGTGTAGGTAGTGAATTCAAGTGCTTTTGTGCTGTAAATGTTGTATCAGGTGGTATTCTGGCACTGCTGCCTTGGTTCTCTAGAGCATGAGCAATGTAGGGTACCTTGGAGAACATGTGAAACACTTCCAGATATCTCAGTTTTTTTTTTTTTTTTTTTCTTTTTTTTTTTTTTTTTTTTTAACAATGCTCTCATTTGTTTGTAATTTAATTTCACCCAACAGCTCTTGTAATGCAATTAAATGATCATTGAATTAATATCTGGGACACCAAGAGTTATGCAGAATTCCTTATCTCTTCAGAGAAAATACGCTTCTTTTTTATATTAAACAAAGCATAAACACTAAAGTAAAAAAAAAAATGGGGTGGCACAAAATCTGGACATTTACAAAATCCTTGCAAAATTCAAACTTGAAGAAACAAAAAGGAATGGATTATTTTTTCCAATAGAAGTGTACTATCTCTGTCAAGGAAATGGCTCATTTGAACATTGTTTTTGACAGAGATGGCCCAACCAATGCATGTAAACAATAGATTTAAGAAAAGTGAAACATACAGGTACCATTGGCTTTGAAGAGATGTTTGTTTCTTTTCAAAAGCATGATACAATTTTAAAATGTTAACAACTTTACATAATATTGACAAATTTTCCAGAATTACTAGACTTTGAGAATTTTTCTACCTGTGCTCCCCAATTTATGATGCTGCCAGAGGAGCCTCAAATTTGGAAACAGATACGGTTTCAAAAGCTACTTTTCTATAAAGTCATCGCCAGGTGGACAGACTAAAGTCACTAGCCAATTTGGAAGAGTCAAATCTGCAGCCTTTTATTTTTCAGGTTGCTGTTTACCAACTGTGACTAGTATCTATAAAAATCTTATCAACAGCATAAGAAATTTTTGTTTATGCAGTGGCTCATTTTGAAGATCCATATTGATTAATTTCAGTTGGACTTTACCCATACTTATACCAAATTTTCAAAGTATCATATTTTACCAGTGGACAACAGTGGGAACTCACATTTTGAAGACTATCTCCATCCATATTATACCAGGTTGACCAGGCTCAGCAGCTTTGAAGCTTCAGGAGGTCTCTGGACATGAACCATTGAACAAAAGACCTCTGAGGCAGATGAAGCAGGGTGGGTGACTTGGAAAATGCAGATCTTCACCCAGGGATCAAGATGTCAGGGAGACAGAAGCTTCTCACACAACTTGTCTTACCAACTACCTGCACAAGGGGGTGCTTTGAAACAAGCAATACTTACCTACCCGACAAAGCAAAAACTATCGGTTTAAGGATAATTAATATGTGTGTAAACTTTCTGGTGTTTCAGTGCTATTTTTTTGTTCTATTCCTCTGGGAAAATACAGAATACTTATTTTGAAGAAGCTGTCATGAATGCCTATGTGATTTGGTGATTCTACAAAATTCTTAAAGACAAATCTATAAGAGAGGATTTGCTGAGTAGCAGTTAGTAAATAAGGTCTTGAATTAGTCTTATTGATCCAGTCCGTATATGCTCTAGGACTTTAGTCAAAAATGCAGGAATGAAGCCTACTTGTAAAAGGAGGGTATAGAGAAAAAGAAATACATGACTTACTCCTGGGCAATAGCAGGGCACTGAAAGGAGTAAGCTCTAGGAATGTGTCAAATCAAGGCATTTTGGGCACCAATTTTGCATACTTCAGTCATGCTGAACAACAGTCAGACATGGATGCAAATAAATGTGAGCTCTCTTATCCCTCTCTGTTGCTTCCTTCCACTAATGCCAGAGCTGTGTGCATATTGCAGGTCATTTGATGCACTTGATACATTTCACAAATAAAGCAACTGTGATGCTCTTAGATTATCATTTTAGTTTGGGCTTGGAAGCCTTGTTTACAAGGCTTATCTCCAGACCATACCCAGAGATCATGCTTGTACTTGTGCTCTGCAGCGATCTCTGAGGGCACAATGGACAGAGTGGGAATATATGTTCTCAGAGGTCACCTAGTGATGCTCCAACTGCAAAAGGCAATTAGCCCACGAGAGCAAACCTACTCCAAAGCACTGCCCCTACAAACCTTGAGTCCTCAGGATGACTGCTTCATTTCACTGACTTGCTTCTACTGAGCTGCACTAGGCACAGCCTGTGTCCCAACCTGTCATTAAGTCTTGGTCCTTTGAGCATGCTAGATTCAAAGAGAAGGATGTATTACTGAGCTATTCAATTTAAGAGCTACAAATCTTGTCCTTTATATAAGGACATCCCTATTTGGCTTTACAGAAAATACTTAGAGAGGTACAGGCCTTGGGTCTAAAACTGACATTTCCGTTTGATGATCTAAAATTATCAACTGCCTTGGAGGACATTTGACTGCAGAGGAAAGACTTTAAGGGGGAAGTCACAAAATGTGTAACAGCATCAAAGTGCTGCAGTCTGGGAAAGAGAATAAAATCTTTAATCCTAATGATTTTCTTCCCTTTCTGAGTGAAATGTCAGAGGAAACTTTACTAACTTAGAACACAAGTAGAGGGAAGGTCAATGAAGAACTGAAGAGAAGAGCTGAATTAAAAAGTGAAGACTCCCATACCAAAAATACTGTTCACCAAAAATTCCCAATTAAGTAATTAAGCAACCCCATTTAAACTGTCAGAGGAAAGGACTATCAGATAATGGCAGTTTCCATATTATTCTGCAAAAGAGGCCCATAGCATGTTGGAATTGATAAATACTAATAATCTATGTTTCAGAGGGGGCATGATGCTTAACAGGAAGCCGCAACTGCCAAATAGCTGTATGTGAAGCACATTGCTGTAATCTAAACCTCCGGTAGCCTGAACATGGGCGCACTGGCAGTTGTAGTTTATTAAACCGTAGTTTTATGTAAGTGCTTTTTGCACTTACAGCTCCTAATCAGGGAGCAAGTTCCATATGTAGCCATATTCGGACTTTCTGTATAGAAATTACCCAGGGACCCTGTTCTTGAAATCAATTTGACATTCATTAGAAGTTACTTAGAGAAAATGTCCTGAAAGCAAGGACCCAGGTAAAAGATACCACCACCATAGCAGAAAGAATACAAAGGTGATCAATGCAAAGAAACAGAAAACACTGATACATGGTAAAATGACCCATGAAAGACAAAACCTGAAAATACATATTTGTGTATACTGATAATTTAAATACTAGAATTCAGGCTTATACAGCTACATTTCCACCCCAGACACTCTTATGTGTGACCTTTTGTTTTAATAGCATGTCTGCAAAATACTACTTTTACTTTCTTACATTTACTGCAACATTTTTTTTCCTGGTTAAATTTCATGCTGCTACCTTTGACCCATCACTACAAAGAACCATTACTAAATAACTTAATGAATGTACTCATGCTTGTATTTCTCCCCTTTATTTTTTGAGCATGTGCAGTTGCGTAAGATTCTTCCAGTGAATAGTTTATGGAAGCTACTGAAGCCTTAACTCTGCTAAAAGAGGTATGTTCTGACAGTGAAGGATCCCCACAAAAAATAACAGTCCGTGGAAGTGCACTGATCGGATGAGTTCACTGACTGAATATACCCCTGCCTATAGCTTTTTAGACATTATCATGCAAAATTATGCAAAATTTCTGTGACTGAACATTCCATTCTTTGTAGAAAAACATACACTGAATTTAGCAGTAGTCCTTGATACAGCTACAAATTTAGCCAAGGTGCTTGGGCTGTTTGAGAGTATGATGTGCCTACTGTATGCTCAAAATCTGGAAGTCAAATTGCATAAAAGAACTAAGATATTTACCTGAGGGCAAAACCACACCTACTATTGTAATTTGCAAGTCATTTATGTTTATTACTGCTGGTATTAATTCACCTTTTACAGCATGAGATATGTTCTGTCAAAGTAAAACTCAATTACCCAACACTGTATCTTATCCCAGCAGAGTACAAATTTTTGTCTGTGTATCCCTTTTTAACGTTGTTTGCTGTGTCTCTCCTCCAGTTCCTCACTGCTCAGTCTCATCAGCTCCTCAGCCCCTTGTCTCTGGAGACACATGGGAGAGAAAGCAAGAGAAAGCAAGATGGGAGAGTCCAGATGAGACAGGATGGTGAAGCACCCAGAGAGAGGAAGTAAATCTGCTGAGATGTCTCCTACTTGACAGAAGTAGCTCAGGGAGATTGCAAAGGCCTTCAAGCTTAAATGTCAGGTTTCATCTATATAAATATTACAATGAAAACAGCTCCTCTGTTAACCTCCACCCCCAATCAAAATGAGACAGACTAGGAGCAGAAGAGTGTTAGCACAGCCCTGCACTCTGCCGGCTCTGTCACTGTCACTCACTTGGGGCTGCTCTCTTGGGCTCATCTTCAGCTCAGCCAAGGCACCACCTCTTTGGTGGCCACATGGCTCCTTGGCAAGGTCCCTCCTGTGGTCCTGGCACCTGGTTGCCTTTCCCAGCAGAGCAACACTTCTGCAGGGATGTCAGCTCTTCTCTTACCCTTTCACAGCTCTCAGCCCTCCCACCTGCTCCTGCTTCCCACTTCCTCCAGCAAATACAGCAATTTCTTCCACTGCCCTCTATGAAATATGATACACAGCATCTGGCACACAACGATCCAGAGGAGGAACCAGCAGCCCAGCTTCCTGCTGCATAGCATATCCCTTGGAAATGACTGTAATGCTGGCCAGTGTGACAAATAAAACAGCCCCCCTTTCCAGCAAAACCTCTAGGTCACTTCATACAGAAAACAGTGTAGGGAAAGGTATGACTTCAGTGAAAGATGTTTTCTAACCCAGTAGGGTGGTTGCAGCCAGGCAAGGGTCAGTCTCTTCTCCCACGTGACCAGTGACAGGATGAGAAGACACAGCCTCAAGCTGCACCAGGGGAAGTTTAGGCTACATATTGGAAAAAAGTTCTTCACAGAAAGAGTGTTTTGGCATTGGAATGGGCTGCACAGGGAGGTGCTTGAGTCACCATCCCTGGAGGTGTTTAAAGAAGACTTGATGAGGCACTCAATGCCATGGTTTAGCTGATAAGGTAATGTTGGATCACAGATCAGACTCAGTGATCTCAAAGGTCTTTTCCTTAACCTAGCATATTCTGTGATTCCGTGAGATAATATTTTTAAAATGATGACTCTTACCGGCTCATACATCTGTTGCCATAAAACTTTTAAAATAAAAAATGAGTTCAGGATTTAGAAAATTGCCAGATACAGTACTGGGGCACCATGAGCAGCTGGGAAAGATGAAAAAGGCTGGAGCCTGCAACCATACCTGGAAGACAGAGAGGTGTGCTGAATACTTTTCAAAAACCTCTATGTATTAACAACAGTTGAGGCCAAATACTTCCTTGAGAAGGGACAAAATAATTCATGAGGCTAATATTCAACTACGACAAACAAATATGTAGAATTTGGAGATGACTGCTTTGCATCATGTGAACAATTCTATTTTGTGGTTAAAATGTTGCTTTAAGTTTTAGCTTTCATATTTTCCAGATTCTGTACTGCATTACTATGTAACTCTGAACTTCATATAAAGTGTTAGTACGTCCTCTTCACAGCATAATCAGACAAAACAATCCTTTTCCAGCCCAAGCACCAAGGACACCATTGCAGCTTCAGGCCCAACAAGGAACTGAGGAGAGCAAACTGGGAGGGTGGGACTTCATAATCTGAAGCTGTAATTGGACAATTAACCCCAACATGTAAATGGACCAAAACTTATAAAAGTGTTAAAACATGTGTTAAAATCCATTGTCCACCTTGGGTGTAGCCACGGCCAGGCTTTTTTACTGCCCAAGGTGTATTCTTGAGAGGCCTTTTAAATAAATACCTACTTTATTCCTTTAACACTGTTGAGCCTCTGTTCTAGGTAGCCTCTCAAGGCATCACAAACACCTTTCACTTTTTTTGTGATATCCACAATATATTGCACCTCTAACCTCAACTGATAGACTCTAGGAAAAAAGAACAGTAAAAAAAAATCTGACTTTTAACTGGAAATTTCAAAGGGACAAAATACTCCAGTCATATCAATCACAGGACTCAAAAATTAAGAGAATAAGCCTCAAAAATAATGAAACTGATGAGAAAAATAAATTATGCTTATGTATGTTTGATTTTCTTTATTATTCATTCTTGCCTATACATCTTTAGTTTCATCATATGCAATGAACATTAGTCTTATACTCCTTTAAAGTTTTTGAACATTTGGATAGATTGTATCACATTTTCCCTGTTTGTCCTGTGAACATGAGAATTGGTCATATATTTCAATATTTGAAAGTGGAATCACATTTCTAGAATTAGTAATGCACACTACATATGACAATTATAAATTCCTGCATTAAGTATGAACTCCACTGAGTAGGAAGACAGAGCTAATTTGCAAAAATTTTTTATAAAATACTATACAGGGGTAAAGTCCTTTCAAAGAGGAACAGATTAGTGAATTCTTACAAGATGAACTTATAGAAATTCATTGTTTGCCAATGTTCTGTTAACATATACAATCTTAACACAGGATGTTATTACACAATGACTTAAGATTTAAAGGAAAATAGCTAACAGATATTTTTGTTTGTTAAAAGATAACAAACACTGGAGCAATACATCAATTTCCCAGTGAAAGTTAGAACCAGTTTTATTTCTTTCTGCTATTTAATATTAACATAAAAGTTCTCAAATCGAAACAGCTCATATATAGCAATTATCACCAGTAGATCACAAAGTGTCTTATAAAGAAGGTAGGTATAAAGAAGACACTTATAAAGAAGGTATGTATCTGAACTTCACAGGTGGAAACACTCATACATATTAAAAAAAATTACTTTGGTTCAAACATAGGAAACAGCATGGGAGCATCAAGCAGCAAAGTTCATGTCAACTGCAGGTCCTAGGCACCCACCCACATGTACAGGGAGCTAAGGGCTGGAGGATGTCATGCACATGGTGCAAGCAAGGGCCTGGGGTGCAATGGCAACCTTGGGTACCATCAGAGTAGGCACCCCCAGTGCCACCCTGGGGTGCATGCACACTGCTTGAGGCCCTGGTAGTAGAGAGGCAATGCAAACTCACAGCCAGAGGGAAGTTCTTCAGCACACCAAATCATCAGCATTGGGTGCTATGTAAGACAGCAGAACCACACACACATCAGAGGTGCCCTGCATCCCAGCATCAGGCCCCTTAAGGTTGTAATCTTTCCAATACATCTCACTGGCAACCTCAGCTACTGCAGGGCCAGGAGCCTTGCTCAGCCCTTAGGGCATCTATTGCTCTCTGCTACTTCCTAAGCAGCAAATCAGAGGACCACTGTCAGATTTTCTGCATGGATGTTTCATACAAAAGAGTGATGCTGCTGAGAAGGGGAGGAACATGGCACTTCCTACCCTGGTGTGAAACAGTTACTATCTGTAGGGTACATGACATGCCTTGCTGAAAATACTCCAGCCTTTGGAACCTTAAAACTTAATTTTATCATTATAGATCTGTAGCAAAAACAACGAGACTTGAGTTTCATTTGTCATGCTCTGCTGCTGTGGTGCATTAACCCTGGATAGATCCTAGGTGCTGGCCAAAGTTGCTCTGTCCCTTCTCTTCTCATCTGGGCAGAGAAAGTAAATACCACTGATGGTCCTGGGTCAAGATAAGGACATGGAAAGATCACTCAGCCATCACTGTTGTAAAACAGACTCAGCTTGGGGAAATTAGCTTAATTTATTACAAATCAAGTAAGGTGTGAGAAATAAAACAAAATATTAAAACACTTCCCTCCACCCCTCCCTTCTTCCTGGGATCAACATTTCTTCTAACATTCTCTACCTCCTCCTCAGTGATGCAGGGGGACAGAGACTGGGGTTTGCAGCCAGTCTATCACACGTCTCTACCCCTCCTTCCCACTCCTGGAGGGGGAGGACTCCTCACACTTTTCCCTTGCTTCAGCGTGGGGTACCTGCCATGGGAGACAGTCCTCCACAGCCTTCTCCACTATGTGCGCTTCTCACAGGCTGCAGCTGTTCACACATGGCTCCAGCACGTCCCTCCCTCAGGGTGCAGTCCTTCAGGAACACCCTGCTGCAGAGTGGGTCCTCCATGGGGTCACCTGTTCTGTCAGCAAACCTGCTCAGTGTGGGCTCCTCTCTCCATGGCGCCACACATCCTGCCAGGGCCCTGCTCCAGCACAGGTTTCCCACAGGGTCACAGCCCCCTTCAGGCCTCCACCTGCTCCACTGTGGGGTCCTCCAAGGGCTGCAGGTGAAATTCTGCATTCCTGTGGACCCCCAGGGGCTGCAGGACATACCCTTCCTCAACACAAGCTGCACCATGGCCTGCAGGAGAATCTCTGCTCCAGTGCCTGGAGCACCTCCTCCCCTCTAGCTTGATCTCAGGGTCTACTTCTTACTTGAAGCATTAGAAACAATTTTTTTTTCTTTCCTGAGTCCTGAGTGCCACTTTATTACCCAGACAGCAATACTGTAACCAGAATCCATAAGCTCAGATGAAGCACTGATTTATGGGATACCACAGAGTAAACAGAATTCCCTCCTCACACATACCAAACCAATGAGCCTGCCCATTGAAACAGGTCTGCTGTTCCTTAGCCTTGTTGCCAATTCAGATTTCGATTTCCCACCTCATTAAAAAATCTGGTGAAATTCTCAGTGAAATTTACTGCCTCTCCATGTGAAACCAGGTCAAATATAAAAATGTAAAGTACTTCTATTTTGTAAACAATCCAATTCTCTTCATAAAAGTATGAGTGTCTTCCCTTTAGAACTGTACCTTTTCCCTCCAACCATTACACAGGAGAGGTATAGTACTGATTTTGAACAGATACTAAACAGGTTCTTATCTCTGTTTTTATCCAGCCCTTGAAAAGGCCTGTGATGAACTTGTTTCTTTCTCCCTCTGAAAGGTAAGATAAAGACAGATTAAAAACACTCTTCTACAGCCTAGAATGTAATATATATATCTACATCTATCTATATATCTGCATTATATATGCCCTCCACTCATTAAAGAAACAGATGTATTCTGCAGTTAAGGATTTTAGGAACAGTTAATTTCAAAAATTTATTAATACTTTCAGACATAAAAGTCTTTGTCGGTGTTTTTACTTTTTTTCAAATTGGTTCAACAGGAAGCATTCACATACTTAAGTATAGTAAACAGTGAGAAAGATCAGTTTATAATAGGCTGGGGTCCTTTTTAATATCTTCAGTGTCCAGAATGATTTACCAAAAATTAATTGCATGGCTGTAGTACTGATAAATCAATTATAAAAACAATCAAGGAGCAAAGCAAAACCAATCTCCTTCTTCCAGAAAGAATTATGTTAGTACAATTGCAGTACGTAGGCAGCAATTGACCATATAAGAAGCCGTATTTCTTTCTGTGACAGGAATGTATCTCAAAAAGCTATTTCTTCCACTGGGCAGTAGTGTATGCTCAGTAAAATCAACCACATATCTGCATTTTTTGATCTGTTATTTTAAATGTAGATCTAAAACTTTGAACAAGATTCTTTCATTAAGTATTGTCATTATTAATAGATATTCATTTGTGCGTGGGTAGTGCCTACAGGCATTGACTCAGAAAAAATGCCTCACCAGATCAGACACTGCACACATTAAATAAAAGGACAATCTTGCCTGAGAGGCTTTTCAGTGAAAGGTCCTAAGCCTGTGTGGTGGGCACGTGCCCATCTTGGTCTGACTGCCCACAAGAGCTGCACCCTTGCCCAACCAGCAGCCTACAAGAATGCACCAGACATGCCCATTGCCAGATCCAGTGTGTCCAAGCACATCGCAGAGCTCCCCTGTGCATGGCCCTTGCTAAACAGCCCTTCTATCTTCCCAACAAGATCCTCCTAGGATCCTGTTCACCTAGGACATGAATGTCCTCTTTCTGGAGAGAAGCCACACAGACAGCTTGGCAGCTCCAGATCTCACCAGTGGCCAAGCTTATGGCTATGGCTGGGTCCTGAAACAAAGGACAGAGGAAACAAAACAGCTCTCTTTGCCAGGACCCTCCAAAAGAAGTACCCCAGCTGATTGTGCTATTGAGGCACCTGTAGTTTGCCCCAGATAAGACTATATAGTCTGGTCTATATTTTTGCAGAAATGGTTGTATGGCAAGCCCATTCACATTGAACCTTCAGTGTGAGATTAAATTCCCTGTCCCTAGTCACCATAACTGAAATATCACACGCAGTTCATAATTTTTGTTTATGGTCTGTAATACCAACACTGGTCTGTAACACTTAGGTGCCACTGCTGCAGGTACAGTTAGCATGAGCCACACACGTGTTCATGGAGATCATCAATAAGATGCACTTTTTGGTTCAGTGCCCTCTCAAATCTGAATTCAATTGGGTGCTAAGATTGCCAGGTAATCATGGTCTTGGTGCATGGTCAGCAATGCCTGAAGTGCACCATACACAGGCAGGAGCTCAGACCAGGTATCAGTCATAGAAAGAGGCAGAGCAGGGTGCTGGAGTTGTGACTGAGCTATTCCACCTCAGGATGGCTTGGCTCATGGCAGTAGAACTAAGCAAGGTTGGTCGTGGCTGTATGTGTGCATTTTTCCAAAGGACATCAGATTGTATACAAACAGTATCAATCATGCAGGGGTATGCAGGAAAGAATTCCTGGCAGGCACTCTGTTCAGCTCCTGGACATGATACTGGTTCATGAGACTGGGGACATAAGCTGGTTCATGAGCTCTGCTGCCCTGGCTTATGGTGCGTGCCTGGCTGGTCAGGGCAGCTGGGCCATCTGTTCTGCAGTGTGGTCTGCCAGACTGCCTGGGGGTGTGTGCTGAAGGATTCAGTGGTCCCAGGCTGGCGCCCCAGGCATTCAAACTAAAATCTTTTCATGACCTCTATCTATTAAGCAGGTTGGATATTTATACCAGTTTTGCAAATTTGAGAGAAAAGGTACCAACAAACCAGCTATCCTAAGCTTCATCCCAATGCTGGGACAAAAATACAAATCCATTCTTGTATCACACCTCACCTCTGCCTCAAAAAAGCACCACGGAAGACAAATCCCTTTGCTCCTCCCCTGCCAAGATATACTTGCCAAGAAAGCACAACTGGTATGAATGCACACAACAGCTTTTGCAGCTGTCTGCTCTGTTCCACCAGCACACAGCTATCACCATGATACGTATAAGAATACATATAAACACACAGTTTTGTTGAATCTGCATGTTATTAGACACTTATGCTGCTAACACAGAAAAATGAAATTTAATTTGGTTATTCACAGACTGTATACAACTCAAATCCCTAAGACAAAACGTTTTCACCTGCTATTTAATAAAAGAGCAGGTTGTGACCTTTCTTTCTCTTTTTATGTGCTCACTTTCATTTTAAAAGACTGAAGCAAATAATCTAAACATGGGTTGGGCCCTTGCCTTGTTTTTTGACCTCCTTTATTTTGCAAGAAGCTATCAAGGCTGCAAGCTTTTATCAGCAGTGGCCTTTGTCAGAAAAAATCTATTTTCAAGGTATGGTTAAGGTTAATAGCCATGTTGCTTTTCTTTTTCAGAAGCTCATTTAGTAGCACAATTATGATGAGGATGATGATGATTGATTATTAACTTGTGTCTTTTTGCACAAAAAGCACCATTCCTGAGTGGATAACCATAAATGCTGTAATAATCATTAACGTTGTTGCAGGAACCACTGCCAAAGTGATAAATAGATTTGGTTTACATTAGCTACCAGTCTAAAAGCATCATTTGACCTCATTAATCGATCTAATAAAATCTGGAGTCATGCTCCATAGGAAGGAAGACTGTCATTTTTAGAACAAGAATTCCATGGCTTTTTTTCTGATCTCCATAAATATAAGAGCTGAAATTTTGTACCACTGTAAGGTCACAATTCTCCCCAAAACACTCAATGCAAATGCTGGGCATTCAAGTCTGTCGTTACTTGTTCAATCCGAAAGAAATTTAAACTGTTCCTGAGGGGCATTAAAAGATACCTGTACAAGACCAGTGAATCTGCATTTCTTGGAAAAGTGGTCAGTTTGCTGAAGGAACCAAGGACACATTCATGCATAGAGGTCTTTAAATTTCATGTTAGATCACTGAAATTGCCTCAATATTATATGGTTGATGTATAGATACAACATTTTAGATCTGTGAAAGAACTGCATTTGATGCCTTAATCCACATTTCCTACATGCTACAGTTTCTTTTTTCATTCATCTTTACTTCTGTAAGGTATACGTATACCACACTCACTGCTGCTGCACTTCTCTCTTTGCCTACCTAGCAATGTTAGAAGTTCATAATTCAGCATGCCTGGAATATGTTTTCTTTCATACTGTGCTTTAGCCTTCTGTTAATTAGCCTAAATAATTAGTTTACATGAGCTCTAGTCAGGCCTTATATTCAGCTGGGCCATGAGAGTGTGTTATAACTGTTATAGCTGTAACCCAAAGTGATAGTTTTAGTTTCACATTCAGATGATGGGAATCTGAAAAAAGCCTGTTTTATAGCTCATATATCATCCTGAAGGACAGCACAACATGTTCTTGTACAGTGTGGATTAATAGAGGTAGACTGTGCCACTACTTTTTTGGTGGACTTGTCAAGCGAAAACAACTATCAGTGTGTCACTTCAGAGAGCAACTCTCCCTAAAAATCTCGCCTACTATTTTGATCACCCTTTTAAAAAAGGATGATGTAAAGTAGAGGGTGAAGTATGACTATGCAAAGGACAGCAGAGGAATCACAAAAAAGACTTTTCTTCAACTTCTGCATTTTATTTGGTGATTGCTGCTGATTCTAAAATTCAGCAATGTTGATAATGAGGACCAGAAATCTGTTCTCCCCTCTGATTTTGGCTTATAGTTAGAATTATTTCCTACACAATGCCATTACTACAGCATGAGTTAGAAGTGCTGTCATAAATTAAATCTTCTGGCTGAATGAAGAAATTTAATTTAAGTCTCTCTACTTCCTGGAGGAACACTCCAACAATAAGATTAATACATAAAGTTTTTATACATAAAGAGTGGTGAGCTGTGCTAGCAGTTTAATATCAGAAGACCTGGCCTTGTTTTACTCCTACCCTCATTCACCCAAAACAAGGACTGTAGGCATCTGTCCTTCAAAGGGGTATTTTAATTCCCCACTGCTAAAATAGACAGGTGAACCAGCCTCCTGCTCTGAGATGTCATAGGGATTTCAGATGAAAACTCTCCATTTTAAACCCCTGCACCTGGCTTGCTGCTGGACAGCCAGCCTGGGAGGCTTTTCATTGTTCTGAGATCCCATGACTCCCACCTGTGCTGAGTCTGAAGGCCAGAAATGTAATACTAAATGCAGACTGCAAGGTTTTCTCACATTATGTCAGTCATTCTTCCTGGATATGAGAGAAATAAATAAATTCCCTCTCGCTTACACTTACTCTTGCACTTACATTCCTTATGGGATCTAGTTGTACGAGCTCAGTTCACAGAAGGAGCATCCTTTCCTCCATGCTATTGACCCTGACTGTGCTCTGCACAGATTGATCCTACAAGTGTGTCCAGCCCAGACTTTTTGCATTAAGTGAAGCATTCCTGTAAGGGCACATCAAAAACTTAATGCTGAAACATCACAGCTTCTTCTAATTGGGAAGAGAATAGGAAATGGAACCATATGCCAGGTCTGAAAGTCAATTATTAGACATTCTGGTTTGATTTTGCCACAGAAAATACTCATCAGGGTCTGACTGTAAAGTTCTATACTAAGCTTGAATCTACAGTCCTCTGGTTGACACCACTCCATGTTCACTGCTTATCTTTGAATTGCTTTCTGAATGATTTGTGAGGTGCATAATCAGAGAACAGTGTTATGTTCTTTTTAAAAATGGGAAGCCAGCAGGCTTAAAGATCACAAAGAATGCCACTAAACCTCGAGAGCAATGAATTTAACACCATACCATGTTTAACACCACTCCTCTCCTGAGACTGGCATAAATTTAATTACAAAATAAATTTTTCACTCTAGTAATATTTTGCTCCAGTATTTACAGCCAGCCTTAGCACCTGCTCTTGACAAACACATTTTCTTACTGCTATTTAAAAGCCACTGCATC
This sequence comes from Zosterops lateralis, assembly GCF_965231275.1. Lineage (NCBI taxonomy): Eukaryota > Metazoa > Chordata > Aves > Passeriformes > Zosteropidae > Zosterops > Zosterops lateralis. The sequence continues at coordinate 35,316,492 of NC_139765.1, forward strand.
CCCTCATTTTCAAGAGTTCATCCTGCTTACTAAAATCATTTAATTAAACCCTATTCTTCTTACTGGATTAATTTCATTGCTACTAATCAAAGAGATTGGAAAAAATCATCGAATCTTAACATTAGAAGCACACAGCAGAGTTCTTGCTACTGTCTCTATATAAATACATTTTTAATGGATTTGAAATGATTAACCTGCGGTTTGGCCAGAAAGAGGGAAAAAAAAATTAGACAGGAATGCCAGGGAATGCCTAGAAAAAATAATCACTCCTGGAATTAAAAGTCAGTCTGCTGAAATCAAGGGTGTGTTTCTGATGACTTCTGTCCAGTGAGTTTTCGGTCTCGGATTTCCAATTCCTCTGGCAAGTACTCTGCTATTAACTAAAAAAGCTTTCTCTTAATAAGAACTTTGCAATAGCTGATCAACCATTCTTTCAAACCTATAGCACCACCAGTAATGAACAATTAATCCTCCACCTCCTCAGACCTGAGTAAAGCTTGGAACAGAAAGAAAAAAGCAGCAAAAGAAAATGGACTCTGTGAAGCATGAAGAAATTAAAATAAAAAGATGATAAAGAAAATAAACATTAATGGTAGATGAGCAATCAATAAAGTCCAAAGCTTGCAAAGATTGCCTTGGAAACTAAGTGCTCTAAAGGAATTTAAATAAGTATAAATAGAATCTCAGAAAGATTTATTTAAGAGTGAATTAATTCTTCAGCGCATTTTCCTTTTTATCTTTCCTTGCATGATTGTCTCTTAGGCTACTAAATTTTCTACATATGGTGCCACAGGACAATAACAGATTTATCTCTAAGTTATAAATGTTCCTCCATAGTGATTATTCCAGCAACCAAAATGTTAACACATTTAAATTAATGCAAATGAGATAGTAGTTTGTTATTGGCTGAAAGTGCTTCAAAAAAAGACTAATAGTAATACACAGACGCAACTTTGCATCTGCAGTCTAATTAAAACTAATCTAATTAAACATGGTGCATCTGCAAAGCTGCTTGAGCACTGCAGAGAACACATAGAATTCCTTTTATAGTTGGGCAGAGCTTCCAAGAGCCAGTGTGTCTGCCATTTCACTTCATTTGGAACCACTTTAATAGCAGGTGAGTAATCAGCAAATAAATTCTCCATGGCTGCCTTGGAATTGTTCACTCAGAGAGGCAGTGATAATGTATCCATAGATACAACACAACAGCAATGGAGGCCACATGGAGGCAATGTCCTTTCATTATGCAAAATGATACAGCTGGAAAAAATAAAAAAGCTTGAAGCCATAACTCATCCTTTAGCCTCACTTACTAAGGAAGAATTCTAAAAAAAAATACTTTTGCAAATGTGTTACATTACTGATGTGAGCTGTTCACAGCAAAATCAGGCATCATCAAAACTTTGTCCTGTCTAACGATTCCTTTAATTTATTTTTTTTTGCCCCGGCAAATAAACATTCCACAGACATTGTATTCAGTAAGAAAACTTACTGTTCTCAACTGAAATTCTGCCATAAGCTATTCTAGCACTGAGATCTAAAATTGCAACAAGGTAACAAAATGATGCCTTTCCCTCTCAAAAAATTCAGGTTAGAAATTTCATGTTGGAAAATTGTCTTAAAATGTGTAAACCAGATACAGTCACAGGAAAGAAGGTCAAAGGAGGACAAATCCCAATGAAAAGAAACTGTCATCGCAACAGACTTCTATAAGGTATTCTAGTAGTAAGAAGTACTCGGCATTCCCACCTTAGAGAAATAGATAATATTATAGATAATAGAAAACTGTCTTGACCTATTACAACCTAAAGTAACTATGTTTGTTGAAAGCCAAAGAGAGAAATATATGGTGCTTGGCAGGGATCTGAATCCATGCATAGTAAAGAGGCTCTCCAGATCTCATAGTTTATCCTCTTTAATCCTTTTTCAAGGCTCACTAGATTACCAAAATGTTAAATATCCATATTAATATCCATAAAATGTTGGATTCCAATATGTCCTTCACTCTGTGGGACAGGCATGGCTCTATATTCCTGGACAATTTTCCATATCAGGCCACACTTCGTGTTAGAACAGATTAATGGAATGAGAGCAAAATGCAAAATGTAAAAACTATACTGTGGATATGACACTCTCTTAGAGGTCAGCAAATTGTGTCTTCCAACCATTTTAGATGAAATATTCACTGTGTGAAAAATGAAAATAGTCTTGAAAGTAGAGCTCTGAAGACTTCTCTTTCCTTGGCTGGAACCCTACCCAGTGAGCTATTTTCCCCATATAAGCCAGAGGCTAAATCGCTTCTCCCAGAGAACAGTGTTTTTGAGTCCCTGGCTCTCCCACGGAGGATTTCTGTGCCACCCTCAGTGAGACAGATGAGTAATGCATTCTCCATGCAGTCTAACCTTCAGGCTATAGGCTCTCTCTTCTCTGTGGGGTGAGATACATGGTTTTAAACTAGTTTAGGCTAAGATGCAAGCCATGTTCTTCCTCATCTCCTGGCAGTGCCTTAGCAACTCTTCCTATTACAAAATAAAACTAGTGACAGCACTTGGCATCTACCTTTCCTTCTTCCGCTCCATTGTAGTCCCACTAGCTCCAAGAATGAAAATACAACCTCCAAGTAGAAGAGCAATAGATATGACAAGTAAATCCCATGGTGAAAATTGAGCTTGTTGTTTAGAAAAACACACATAGAGGGCTCTGTTAGGAAAAAGAAATCATAAATGATGAAAAGTCTCTAAAGTGGCCCATTAAAGTAATTTTCTTTGCTGCCTGGTAAGTAGAGCTGCAATTTGATTCTTTTCAGTTATAAATAGTTACATTAATTTCAGCAAAACTACGCTGAACAATGTTTGTAGGATTATGTCTTAGGGAGAACTTACTAATACACAGGGAAAAAACACTGCATGTTTGTGAGAGCATTCCTTTAACCTAGGAAAGATAACTATGGTGATTTATAGAAAAGAGATACTTTGCTAAGTCGTAACTAATTTTCAGAGTGAAATTGCTAATCAAGTAGTGATTTTCATGGTATTTTTCTATATCCCAGTGTGAAATTTACTCCATCTTAGAAGCTTGTAAAACGCATTTTTCACCAACACAAAACCTGCATTAAGGTGAGGTTTGTGTTGCACAGGTTGTCACAAGGGCAATGCAACAGAATGAATATTCCCCTCTGTGAATATGTGCACTGAAGGTTAGCAGCACCATGCACTACACTAAAAAGCCTCAGGGTAACAGACACTTCTAAAATAAAGAGGGTGTTTTCTCCTAAATATATAATACGAAGAAAAGTTGAAAATAAAAAGTGTTTAACTTTATAAATGAGAAATTTTATTCAGATCTAGAGTTTCTTGATGTATTTCATAACGTATCTTGATGTATTGCACCAGTGAGGCCGCACCTCAAGAACTGTGCTCTTTTTTGAGTGCCTCACTGCAAGTCAAGACATTGAGACGCTGGAGAGAAGGGCAACCAGGCTGCTGAAGGGTCTCGAACACCAATCCTTTGAGGAGTGGCTGAGGGAGTTGGGGTTGTTCGGTCTGCAGGAAAGGAGGTTCAGGAAAGGCGCTATCTCTCTCTACAACCACCTGAAAGGAGGCTGTAGCCAGGTGAAGTTTGGCCTCTTCTCCCAGATTATGAGAACAGGGCAAGAGGAAATGGCCTCAAGCTGAGCCAGGGGAGGTTCAGGACATCAGGAAGAATTTCTTCACTGAAAGAGCTGTCAAGCATTGGAAGGGGCTGCCCAGGGAGGTGGTGGAGTCATCACCCCTGGAAGTCATTAAGAAACAACCTGCCACTTGGTGCTAGGGTTTAGTTGACAAGATGGAGATGGGTCAAAGGTTGGACCTGATGATCTTAGAGGTCTTTTCCAACCTAAACAATTCTGTGATTTGATGATTTTATCATGGTATCATACATTGCCTAAGGAATGGAAAATGAACTGTCAAATACTTTTTTATTTTATAATACATTATAACTTATATATATATATTTTAATATACTTTTATATATTTTAATTCCAATGCAATTTAGAGCTTCTAGAGTGTGGTACATACATGTGGCTGTAACTACATCACATTAAGGACAATGCATTTACTTTTCTACTGTTTTATTACATTATTTAGTTTACTAATTAGTCATTATTTATTATTATTATATATTTTTTTACTCTTCTGGTTATTTGATCTCACATTTCTCTTGTGTTCACTCAATGTACAGTATTCATAAGGCAACCTGCTTTTACAATATATGAAGGCTTTATCATGGGCTCAGCAACCTGTAAATTGTCTTTAAATCAGCACAGTTTTAAGCCACCCCAAATATAGAAAGGTAATTTTTATATGGTAAAAACAGTAGACACACAAGATATAGCAAAATAGAGATTATTTTTAAAAACAACATAGGTCATCTGATATAAAGCTTCTTACTTCTAGAGTTCAAGTCAACTATATTGGTGAGCACCACACTTAATAAAATTTGAATCTTAACCTTGTGCTGTCTTTTCAATAATTTTAATAACTAAGGAATGAAGCAAAATAATATTGTCTTGCCAAAGTTATCTCAGAAAGAAATCTGCCAAAATTTGCCTTACTTTCTGATTGCTGACATTAGCATATTACTCTACAATGCAGCAAAATTAGGGTTTGCTGGGTGAAATCTCAAAAAGGGTTTCCAGAAACCAGAAGATAACTTCTGCTTATTTTGAGATGGCTCTTTCTAATCAGACTTGTCACAAACTCCTGAATCAGCTAGATGATGAGGTACCTGTCCTTGAGCTGAGTGAAAGAAAGTCCTCATTAATATTCCTTTTCAGTAGAGCTTCAGAGCCAAAGTTGTGTCTATGTACAGGAACACTATATTATATGGGAAGTACAGCCGGCAGAGGTAAAAAGAGACTGATAGATTTTATTGTTATGGTGAAAAATAGTCTTTTAATAAAGATAAAGTTTTTGTCTCTGTCACCTGCAATAGCCAGTGCTTCTGGAAGGTAGTATTCTTTTCTGCTGTGACTAGTGTAAAATCTGTCTCAAATCATAAATAATTTATGTTGGCAGTGTTGTCCCAGGAGAGACCACTAATGTAAGCAAAGCGAGTTATATTTATTCAAGCACATCATGGTAGAGGTGACACCTGATGAAAGAATAAATCCTTCCCTGGAGCAAAACTAAATGCCATTTACCTCACTGCCGATGGCTCAGAGATCTAGTATCTCTGCAGTGGTTTCCAAAAACTCAACCTCACTGAAGAGATCAAAATACCACCCAAAACAAACCTCATTAAAGAACTCTCTAGTCATAGTATTTTAACTATGGCAAACATGAAGGCTGTATTTTTTGATCAATAGCCCTTTTATCCCTTTGTGAAAGCAGGCTCTGACAGACATGCCCCTCACAAATGGCTAGGAGTTATTTAATTGGCCTCATATGCCTTCAAGTTGAGCCAGCTCCTGCCCAGGAACAACCTCCCGTGAGCCAGCGCTGCAACCAATTTTCCTTTGGCTTCTCTCTAAACTTGGCAATGCTGCGATTTATCCTGGCTTGTCTCTATTGTTGATCCTTATCTGAGGTCACACACAATTTTGCTGACTGCCACTGACATGGCAGGTCATACACAACACACTTTCTGTCTCTCCTTCTGAAAATGTTTCTTGTCCAACTAGTAGCGCAACTAGCAGCAGTTAGAAAATGTTTGAGCAGGGATGTGAGATTTCTAGATCATGGGTCAGTACAGGAACTTTCAGCATATTCAAGGAAAAAAGAACTACCCTTACAGGAACCCTCTTAGTCTCAAGCAAAAAAATAGCTAATCCTTTCCTTATAACTTCTGTAAATTTATTTTTATTTATAACTTCTGTACATTAGTCCTGAAGCTACCAAAAAACCCCACATCAGTACTTAGTTCACTTTGCTACAATGTTAGCTGAAAGCTTTCCATTCCTTCTTAGAAAGCTTTGTGTGAAGTAGAGGGAAAAGTAGACGAATACTGGTTTACATTTATTCTTTTTCATCAAAAGTATCCTATGGCAGACAGCCTAGAAAACAGAGCAGAGACTAGCACTGTCAGGAAGCCTTAGGCCTCTCACCCATATGTCAAAAAACATTTCAGAGGCTTTAACTCTCCTTCTTCTTCCTGTAATGGTCACAGAAGCCACAGGCAAAACTGCTTTTTTTTCTGGAGAGGCAGGAGGTGTAAATGAGATGAGAAGATGCTGTGTGATGAGTGTACCAGGAAAAAGGAAGGAAAAGAGGCAGTAGATGAAAGAGACTGAAGAACTGGAGATGTAAGTCTCAAATTGGTTATCATTTACTTTCAGACCACAGACGTGACCTCTAATACTTACAAGTCATACATCCTGTCAACATGCTCTGCAACAGTAATTTTCAGAGTATCAGACATATTGATGTGGAGATTGTGAAGACATACACTGACTGTCATTAATGGTCACCTGTCTGGTGGAAGCAAATGCTGCACCTTCTTGAAGATATCACTGATTATTACTTTGTTTTAGAAAAGGCAATTTTACATTCACCTAGCATCAAGACAGGAACAGAGATATTTTATAGCTCTCAGTCCTCTACTCCCAAAATGTCAGTACAAACCCTTTATTTTCCTTGCCTCATAAAATATTGTGGGAAAACAGGGAATATCAGCATTGCTTTGCCATATCAGGAGTTCACTGACACTTCAGTCTGCTACTGGCTCCCAACTCTCATGATGACAATGCTGTATGAGTAACAAACTTCTGTAATAAAACATCCTGAGAATTCAGGTCTATTAAGTTATATCTGGGAACTGCATGGTAAGGCCACATAATTTTGTCTGCAAGGAACAAAGCACTGCTGGGGTCCAATCAGTGAAAAAAATCTTGAACCCTGTAAGAGTCTGATGCTGACTTTGAAATGGTTCTGAGTGCCACTCGATGCTGAAAGGAGGGAGGAATTCATGAATCATCACATCCACTCTCTGCTCATTGCTACAGCACTCCAGTACATCCACTAAACAACTGAACTGAGCAACTGAACACTCATGGATGACCTAAACCCAGAAGGAAGCTAAACAACATAATCTGCCAGTATCCTGAATCCCTCTCAGGCACAGAAAGAGGCACCATGGTGTCCTGCTTCCCCCTGAGCCAGTAATTCTGGGGAACAGCAGTGGTAACATGTTGATGCAAGGGCTGCTGTACTTTGGGGGAAACATAAAACTAACATACTCAGCTTTTCTGGTGATGAGAGATCCCCTGGGATTTTCCCTAAAGGATTGTAATGCCTTACAGCCCCATCCAACTCTCATTAAACTAAATGGAAACAACCTCAATCACATCTGTGGAAATTGGATGTTTGCTGGGTTGGCTCAAGTCCCAAGTGAGGTAATTACATTCTTCCAAAGGCTTCCACTGGAAAATTTCAGTGTGTGTGTCCCCTTCCCAAATGATCTCAAAGTAGCACTCTACTGATCATTTTAACGAAACAACTGCCCTAAATGCTCTTTTTTTGACAACAATCATGAAAATGTATGCTGCAATAATAGGCCAAGTGAAAAGTGGGTGCAACTCTCAGCAAGCAGCCCACTAAAATCAAATGAAAGGTCAAAGAATTACATTTCATATGAAGGTCTGAAAAGAAATTTGCTGCTACCACTATATGTGTGTGACACATCTCTAAAATTACATTACTTGTACAGTTACAAACTTTTAATAAAATAAATATTTTATACTAAAATAACAATAGCAAAAGTAAAAATAATTTACATTAAAATAAGAATCAATGTAGCAGTTCATCAGGTAAATTACAGGATGCATTAGAAATGTTATTTACAATTTTGATCCTTCAAACCACTTGTGTGTAACAAATTTAATTTGATGCACCATTCAGGAGCTTAAAGGTTACTACACATTTAAATACTTTACCAGATGAAACCTTTTGAGATTCTAAAACTTGCTGTGCAGCATTCCAATACCTGGACTCAGCCTGCATACCCATGCTACACTTACTGGCTGGCTCTATCAAGTAAGAATGCAATCCCACTGTCTTTTAGGTTATTTACAGGAGAGGTGCAGGTCAGTTAAAAAAAAAAAAAAAAGACTTGAAAACAAGAAAAAATTTGTTCACCAATTTGCTGCAGGGTTCAGCTAGCTTTGCTATGCCTTTAGGGATTTGGTATCACTAATTATTTTATGTAATTGGGACACAATTTAGAAGTTTGGTTGGTTGTTTTTAAAGAGGATATATTTTCTGTTCCTTTTCCAACAGGAATTACCAGGATCGATATTTGCTTCAACAGAATAAAATGCTTCTTGTCATTATCATTAGAAAATCATAGACAGTTTTCTGAGATATAGCAGTGGTGTTCTGAGTTCTGAGTGGTGTTTTCTGAGTTATAGCAGTGGACAGATCTGTGCATTCTGCAGAATGAAAGCCCAGCTGTCAGTAGGTTCCTAACAAAAATGAGCTGTTGAAAATCAAGGATGTTGCACAGTTAAAACACTTCAGTTCACGCATTAACTGAATAGAGAAGAGATTGTTGTAATTAGTTTCTCTTTTCCATTTTGTCTCTTCCTATGCATATTCCATTTGCATGCCTATATTTATATCAAGAAGAGCATTGTGCAGGAATATTTTTGTGCTATTACAGTCACCATTAAATAAATGCATGGCTGTCTCAAAATAGTCAAGTCAATGTTGACATTTCTTCATGCTATGTTTTCACTGTGCCCTGAGTTCAGACAGTGTTTTTTGTCCATTGGTCCTCTGTGCCCATCATACTGTTCCCCATTGTCCTGGCCACTTCGTTGTCCTAAGACTTAAAACTCATGAATAAATATTTCATGAGACAAGCAAATTTAGAAACTAGTATTCTGGAATAGTTTCCTATAAAGTGATCACTATCACTGACTTGTAATCTAAAATGTTCTGCTAGGCTGAAATTTATGAATAGTAAGCTTGCCTTATCTTTGTCTGTCCTTTTTCCTTTGCTCATGGTGAAAGTAAATTTGTACCCATGGCATATATGAACAAATAGACAAACAAACAAAAAAACTGACTCCAGGATTTAGAGCTGAAATGCCATATTGGAGCTTAAAGCACATGTTTGATGAAAATTGAGTCCTGAGGTCTTAGAAAACATGATAAAATAGCTTTTTGGGGAGGAAATGTGAGTTTGATACCTAAAGAATAAACAAGACTGAGTGCTGGATTAGCAAGTATTTTGCTTGTGATGATTTTTCATGTGAGTTCTGGCTAGGACAAAAGTGTTAATAAATACATAAGTGAAACAACACAAAAGGAAAATAGAAAATCCATTGAAATATGGAAAGAAAGAAAGGACCATAAAAGTATCTATAAGAAAGGTGTAAAAATTATTCAACATTGTTAAGTATGTGAAGAATGTATTTCTTCTCTAAAAACTGTTTCCAGTAAAAATAATAAAAAAATAAAATAATAATAATAAAAAAATCTGATACCTGTCCTGATTCTAGATGTTTCCTCCCCATTGGGGTACATCTCTAGGGGTTATGGTCCTGACAGAGGTCTAGGATAAAGCAAGCTTCTTGTGTGGAAATGACTTCCAAACCAACTGGCAGCTCACCAGCTTTCACATACCCCTTCCCCCTTCTCCTTCCCCTTCAAGGAGCTGACACCCCTACTCCCCTGTGTCAAATAGATGGTTTGTGTGGCTGCTCCAAACTGACAATAAAGGAGCTGCCAGCCAAGACTCAGGAGTATCGTTCAGGCTGCAGTCTAAAGTACCTGAGCCTCAGGTCTTCCTGAGACTAAAGGAAACCAAGGGATGAAGCTGGAAAACTTGGATCTGCCTTTCCTACAGGAACAGCTAAAAAAAAAAAAAAAAAAGCAGGATTCACGTTGTCATATTCTGAAATCTTGTGTGAGGCATTTGTTTAAGTGCAAGGAGCTTTAAATACCTGGTGTTATTTGCTCATTTTGTCCAAAGGCATTTCACAACAAAATGCATATGCTGTCCTTCAGCCAGGCCTCTAGTCCAGTGAGCTGTCTTACTCTTCATTAGATTGTATATTGCTAGAAGATTGAAACAATTGCTCTCAAAGTGAGAGAAACCAGGTCTCTAAGCTCAGAGAAAGTGTTTTAAGGCTGTGAATCTCTCTGTTAAAAGGGCTTAACCTTAGAGGGCCTCCTAGATATCAAAGTATGTGGTATATTGCATAGACCAGTTTTTCCTTCTGAATAAACCTGGGCCTCCTATTTCTGTGTCACTCTGAAGAGGGCAAACACATTTAACTCAGATCTGTAAATTCAACTTCTAGAGTCTGATTCTTACAAGATAAGTGTAGAAAGCCTAATAATTTCTGGAGGTCCTTTTTAAGATGTGGGTGGACATGCCCTTCCCATCTGAAATTTTAACCTTAATCTTTTATTTTGGTGGCTCTCACTGCAATAGGAAAGCAGTGCCAGGTACAGTACTGAAACATGTCTCCACATGATACAGGGGCTGTGAGCGAATTAGGGAGCTCTTGTTGAAGTTGGTAATTAAGAGTAGATTCAGATTCTGAAATCTGCACAAGAGTAGGCAGATGGCTTGTTCAGCTGCCAGCTGGAATTCAGCCTTCATGAGGCAGTCATTCAAGTTCAGCACCACAGCTTCTTTCTATGGAGTCAGAGCAAAGTCCTCCCATTCCAAGATTCTTCTGAATATTTGAGGCCACTTCCACAGGTCTTGCAAAGTGGCTGCATGTTCTGGAAGTAGTGATGTTCAGATGTAGAACCATTCAAAAGCTTGCTTGACATAAAAGCCAAGACTAAGAAAGATAAAATGAATGCATGAAAGGATGCTGTGTATCTACAGTATTCCTGAGAGCTTTTCTTGGTGGTCAGTATCTTAGTTTTTCACCCACCTTGGCACATGGCACTGATGACCAGGTATTTTAATTCATACATAAGTTAAGACATTCTCGTGTCTTTTAAAAAATGTTAAACACTTAAAAAAACCCCTTATTAACCAAAGTAAGGAGGGTATTATATATTTATAATCCCTCAGAGATGGCTTTAGTTTGCACAATTCTCAGCAGTAAACTCACTCAGTTCTAAGCAGAACAGTTAACAACAAAAATGGCATTCTATTCTTCAGCTGTGCCAACTTACAATGATTTCTCAGAATAATAGTGGCATTATCTACTCTTGGTTCTCATAAAAATACGAGGGAATATCTTCTAGCTTGCTACTGTGCCTAGGCAGAAGTAGCTGAGGTAAGGATGGAATATAAATCTTAACAGCAATTCCTATATTTTCACTGTGCATTTAAACCATACCTTTAAAAAGAAAATCTAGTAACCACAGTCACAGGTGCCTTTTATATCTTATGTCATATAATGCTGAGAATCAATCTTTAAATGTATTCTCAGTTTTAAATTCAAAACAATTGTTCCATGAACTCTTATTTTTACAGCAAGATTACAAACAATTATATCACATAATGTGTAATTCTGTAGGCACTTTATATGCAGGTAAATTTGAAAAAGGCTAACAATGATCGTGTTTCTTTTATGCATGTAAACACAATTTTAGTGCACTTTCTCTCACACAAAGTAATGAAATTTTAAGATACATTCCCAGAACTGAAAGTAAGCCAGCAACCATGTTCAGTTTTCTGCTTGTAAATTGAATCCTCTACTCCATTTATAAGGTATTGGCACAACTTGACATATCTATAGTGCAATAAAATACCTACCAGAGTAGTTGTAACATATAAAATAATAATCACAGTGATGTGCTAGAGGAGACCCCTGGGGGTAGTCTGACACCCCTTGTTAAAATGCCATCACCAAACCAAAGGTAGGTGCCTGACCCTGTTTTTGCTATGGATGAATTTCATCCCCTTGGCTTTAAAAGTTAATCTAAATGTGGGGTTTTGTTTTCTTATATTTTGCTGAAATGTTTTCAGCATCATGTGTTTTATAGGAGAACTTGCTTCTCCTTCCCTTTCTTTCAGACTAAACAACTCAAAACCAACTGCTGTTGCTGAAAAGGGTGTTCCAGACACATGCAATCAATAATGTATCATTCTGTTTGACACTGAGGTTACCTTCCCAGTGTGCTACTAACTGCCTTAGAGACAGCATTTCCTTTCTGGTAGGACAGTGCATTCTCAAGGTGATGCAGAGGAGGACATGGGTTTAGCCTGTGACAGGCTCTCTCTGTGCTGGGGATGGAGAGTGCTGCAGCTGCTGCTCTGGTTCAAATCAAGCTGTAGGAGTCTGCTCTTCTGATCTCTCCTTTCCTCCTTGGCTTGTCCAAGAAGCCAAGACAGTAGCCAGAGTAGGAACAGGGAACCCCTTTGGACATAAGCACATCAGATGGACAGGTTGAGTTTGCTTTGATTGGAGGAGATTACTTCCCTGCCCATAGTTGGAGCGTTGCAACTACATGATCTTTAAGGTCTTTTCCAACCAAAACCATTCAATGATTTTATGTAATCTCCTGGAAAGCATGTGTGCTTGCCAGTGCTTGATCCAGCTCCAGTCTGCATCAGCAGCACTTCTAGGTCATGCTAGAGCAGCCTGTACTTCCAACAGCCTGAGGTTCCTCGCTCAGTCCTGTATGAGGATCAAACTGGCAGCTGTCATGAATCCAGAAGTTTAAGAAGAGGACATGTTAAGGGGAGCCTATCAGAAGGCATATGATAGATTGTAAACTGTAATAATGTAAAAATATAAAAAAACTCTGCATGACAGAATCAATCATTAAAATACTGATGGAGTACAACTCAGTGGATCTCAGGACACACACTATTCCTTCCAGACAAGGATTTTCATCTACTTCATGGGTTTTTACTTCCATTCTTCCATCCCTAGTATCTATTTAGACATTTGGGATTTAAAAGCTGTGTTTTCAGGATTCCTCATTTAAAGCAATCAAAATATGCTGGACCTTTAGAAATAACCACAGCATTTTCATATTACAAGTTTATAAAAAACAGAGTTGAACTGTTTTTGTCTCATGATATTTGTGTCTTCTGGATGTGTGTGGACAGTATTTTCAAGCTTTTCCTTATCAGCAGGAGATCTAGAAATTTTATTTAACATTAAAAAATAGAGTCGAAGTTCTCATCTATACTCTGGGACTGGGGGCTTCAGGGAGAAAACAAAGTAATCTGATATTTGCATTTAAATTACTACTTTTAGAAATAATATTTTTCCCCCATCTAATATTGTACCGTAATAGCTCTCTCTTGTACTTCTGTGTTCCAAAATAAATTCTTATTTTTGATTTTCCTTATTTCTTTTGCAGTGTAAAGCTGAATGTATTTGCTTGGCACAAGCAGCTGCAAATGATTTTATGACAGGAAGGGAGACAAGAAGACTTGAATTCATGACATCCAGCTTCCTCCAGCACTGTTCTTTGGACTTCCCTGAATATCAAGAAACTTCTTTATCTTCTATGAATCTCTCCATACAAACATTCTTTGCCAAAATACCTAAATGGAGTTTGCCAATGTCCGACTGTTCCTAGGCTGAGAATTCTACTTATTGTTTTGATAAATCTATGTGCATACACATATAAACATATGTATACACAGTCCTCATTTCTACAGGCAGTCAGCTACTACTCAAGGTGATCTCTGAAGCAGAAACTCAATTTTTTCTGGCTAACCTAAGATATTAGGCAATGACTAACACTGGCATGTGCTGTGAAAATATAAATCATAGCTATTCCTGCAAACTTTATGCTGATTTTATGGTATGCCTACACTATTAATCCTGTTTCTAAATCTGAAAGCATTCTATTATCAGTATTTTGTATCTTTCTTATGAACTTAGAAAATAATGTGCCACCTCCTCCCTGTACAAGTGACACCTGTGCTCCGTGAACCACTAGGAGAAGTCTAATGAATTCATTTTCTGCAAATGATCAAGCTGTCAGCTTATAAAAATTAAGTTTCAGAAAGACCCCATGAACAAAACCCTAAATCTTCTAATAACAGACATAATCTGGTGATAACTCCATGATAATCTTGATGCCACATACGAATGAAAAATTAAGAAATTAACTTTACTGTCATTTATAGAGGGCAATAAGCACTCTCCATACACCTCAGCTGATCAATCAAGAAAGGAAGAAGGGCAAAATAGCAGAGACCAGCAGGAAGAAAGAAATAATGAGATGTGTCTACAATGACTGCTGAACGATGCAATTTTGACTTAAACAGCTAAATATATAAATCCAGAATTACTTTATTTGCTAAATTACCCAAATATGGTAGTCAGCTTACTAAAATATTATTTGGAATTAAACAGACCCCAGTCTTACAGTTATTTTTACATATTTTTTGTTACAGTTCTCATTACAGCCTCCAGTCTCATTTTGTTTCAACAGTTATTCACTAGTCCAAGGATAGGGAAATAAAAAAACTTTTTCTGCAAACAGAACGTGAAACAAGTCTGCACAGAACATCAGGTTTTAGCCTAAATTATCACAGATTTGAGCTTCTGGTTTTGGAGGATTATCAGTCAGTTGTACAAGATGGGCTTTTGAGCACCAGCTACTGAGGCCAAACAGAGTGGCAAGCCAGCCAAGTATTTCAGAATATGGTTTGTATAGAAATGTAACTTTTTATATAATTACAATGTAAGACAGCAAAGAGCATTAGAAATATGCAATATCTTCCTACTATGGAGGTAATGACACTATCCTGGATTCAATGCAATCAGCTATTATAGCTGTTCCAGATTTTACCATGAACATTAACAGCACATCACTATTTAATCAGATGTACGCTGGAATTTTATTGGATTTTTGCCGTCTTGTTTACTGGCAGAATGAGGTCTCCTATTCATGCAGGCATGTGCCATTAGAAAACACATCAACATCACTTTGATTTTAAAATTATTAAGTAAACTAACGGTAATCTATGTCAATTTTTATTTGTGTGTGGTTAGTATCAGTATCTTGACATGTAAAGTCTCCATCCAAAAGCTGTTGCTGCCATTACCACAGTCTTGTTATGACATTCCTACTGTAAATATATGGCAGATATTTTTCTAGCCTGTAGACAAAGATCCAGATATAAGAGCACTGATAAGGAAGAAGGAAAGAACTGATGTATCTTATATAATCTTTTAATGCATTTTGTTTTCAGAAGAGTGAATGCTGTTTTATCTGCTCTGTTTCCTCCCTTTCTTCAGTTGTTGGATTTACTATATTTAAAATGCAAAATGTAAAAGCAGAGATGGTGCCTTTTTTCACCTTCTGGTAAACAGAATAAAAATTCTGCAGACTAAAGATAAATAGGGATTTTAAGTATAAGAATCAATTAAGTTAGAGTGACATTTATACACAGTTCAGTTATGGAAAAACAACTGTACTGTGATTATGCAAATCAGCCACTCACAACCAAAATGTAGGGATTTACATAACGGAGAAAAAAATTCCTCACAGTTATGCCTCAGTAACTTACTGGGTTCTTGCACTTTAATTGTATGACTCATTGTAATAAAATTATCCCACTTGCTTTATCCAGAGTGAAATGTATGTTAGGACATTGCCATTCTAAATGATTTGTCTGCTTTTGGAAGCCTACGTTCTTCTGTCACAAAATGTGGTGCATGTTCTATTTTAAAGAGATACAAATCAAGAAAAAACCTCCAGATTTTCTGCTTGTACGAATGAAAAATTTAACCCGGTTTACAAACTACATCACTGTTCTTGAAATAAATGTATACTGATATAATTAAGTCCTTTCTTTTTCTTGGCACTTTTATTTCTTCTTTCTATTGAATTAATATTTTTTTTTTTTTAAGTAAGACTTGACTTGTGCATACATCACAGAAGAAAACACCAGTATAATTTAAATTGCATTAATTCAAATTGATTTTTTTCTTGTGGTTTTGCAAAGTGAACTTTTAATGGGAATTCTGGTATTTTTAGTTAGCTGGTATGTCTAGACTATATAACTTCTGACATCTGTCTGTTCTACAAAACCTAGTATTTTAAAAAATGAATTTTCTATTAGAAGCTACATGGAAGGAACAGTGATGTAGTTTGATGTACTTTTATTTTTGTTATCATGTGTTCCCTGATTAGAATATTGTCATTACTTTTTTTTAATATAAGCATGACTTGATACTTGATATATCATTTCTAAGATAAAACAGAAAGAGAAGACTACATAAATTAGGCCTACTATGGCTTGGCCTTTTTAGCACTCAAACCAAGTTGATTGCACGTGAGCTTTTCCACAACACTCTATCCTGTTACGTATACATCCACTAAACCATGAAGGCTTATTTTCCATCTGCAGACATCTTAGGCAGCTGAAACATTTAATTATTTATCTCACACATAAACAAGAGAGCACTGAAAAAAAAGGTCCTCTCATAACAAACAATGAGATTTCAAAGTCTTTCCTGTCATGTGGGGATGAACACAAGAACTTTGGAAGTAAAAATGATAAAGCGCATGAACTAAAAAAGAGGCTTGTCCCTCATCTGAAAAGATTAGAGGACTTGCTGACTGTGACATTCCACTGTCATGTGTAAGACTCAAATCAGATCTTCAGTTTGAATCTACTGGAGGAAAAACATGGTCCATGGTATTGGGAATGTTCTTAAACTTCCAAGCATCTGTGCTGTCCCAGTGGGGCCTATGCCCCATACTTCTTCTCTCTCACAAAGCAAGAAAATAAAAAAAATCATTATACAAATAATTTGGTTTGTACTAATTTACATACTGCTCTGTTTTAAGACAGATTCTAAAAAAAATGCAGCCAGCTGTAAGAGGTAAGTCCTGAGAACTTTTCTACCACAATTAATTTTTTTTTGTAATAGACTGAAAATATCATACTGACACTCCCCACTAGTATAAACCAAATAACTCATGAGAAAATGCTATAATCTTCCAACAGGGAAATTAGGTCTCCTCTGTCCTCCTGTCCCCAATATTTTGTAGACAGCCTAATTAAGCTTACTTCTTTTGTGTTGATGTTAGTTTATAAATTAAAAATACATGCAGACCTGTGTGTAATATGGTTCCTTCTTGTAGGATTTATTATTGAGGAAGACAGGTAAAGGAAAGTTATTTGGAATATAAAATGCTCAAACATGTCAATGGCAGTAATTCATATTTAGTACATCAAAAATGCCTCCACACAAGTCCCTTGCCCCTCTGTAGTACAATGAACATTCAGTTCTCTTCTTGAAATGGCAAAACCCCCCCAATATAGCAGAATGCAATACTAAATAGCTCCAGCATTTGATAGAAATCCTGGGAAGATCCAATCACATCGACAGCCTCTATAATAAGAGCAGACAATTGGCACAATTGGGGTTTGTGACTACCTTAGGTTCATTTCTCCAGGACAACATTACTGCATGATCCTGGAGAAGAGACTAGATTTCTCAGATGGAGGCAATATGTTCTGGTATTACTATCAGCAGGAGGTACCATATTTTATAAATAATATGATGTATTCATAAGAAGTAAGATTTGTCTTATGATCCAATAAACTATTCTAGGTAAGCACTTTCATTAGGTAACAGTAGGGGCATTTTTTTTCTTTCTTTCATGAAGTGATATTAGAAGTTCTAGTCAGTTCAACTTGAAAAGATTCTCCAGATTGGACTTTTCACTTGTTTTCATTGTAGTTTTAAAAAAGTATGCAGCAGGGCATTCCAAATTTTTCTCTATCCACAAACCTTTTGCTACAGCTACCAATTACAGAGTTCCGTATACTGGAAGCCATTCATGACTTCGCAAAGTAAAATTAAAGGTTCAAAAATAAGAGCATATTTACATAAAAGTTTCATCTATGTTATTTACATAGCATGGTGAAACAAAAATTACAAGACAAATGTTTCAAATTTTTACTGTTTTTCCCTCAATGTCTTGTATTTTCATGTTTGCTTTTTTTTGGTTTATTTTTCTATTTTTGTATTTTTATTCCTTAGTTTTGTTTTACCATGACATCACCAAACAATTTCATTTTAGTATGGTCTGCACTGGACTGCACAGACCACCACAATAATGGCACACTAACTTCTTACCTCTGTAACACGCTAATTCTTGGAAGAGGGAATTTTGAGTGACAGAGAAAAGCTGTCTGCTATCAATTTTGCAAAAACTGATTCTCCCACATTGCTAAGATCCATTTAGAGATAACAAAACCCGATTAATGTTTTAATTTGTTATCTGACTTTATCAGTCACAGAACATTTCTTTACACAAAGGATAGCCTTCTAAAAATGAAAATTCTTACAGATGTTAAAATATTTCCCTGGAAATATTTTACATTTCTTTTTTCTTGTAAAGAAGTTATTAAAGATTGAATGACCCTCTAATGCTTGCTACTAAAACACACACAGAGCCTTCACCTTCTTGTCTATAAAAGTGCCAAACTGATCTGCTTGGAAGCATTTGGTAATTTTTCTGTCAAAAAGGAATTTTTTCTTTATTATATGAAATGCCATTGACAATATTGAATTAGTTCTATATTTGATATCAAGGTATGCATAGTAAAACATATCAGATTCAAGAACTCCAGTATTATAAACAACAGCACAAAGTTAATGCTTGTATTATTTTTTTTAAATGTGAACAAATTGAGGCCTCAACTTTGAGTCAATACTTTCCAGTACCAAAGACCAAAAGAATCCTGCTGACTTTAGTTCCATTAACTTCACAGAAATATACATTTATACTTTTAAGTTTTTGGCATAGGTACATGAACTTATGCAAACAGCATTCAGTGGCTGATCTACTAGAATATCTAGTGGGAAAAGCATAGCTATCTTCATACATTACAGATGTATTAGCTATTCTCTTGTTAAAACTCAATTGTCACATTTCTTTCTACATTTTCTAATCTCCAAAGATCCAAAGTTTTCTTGTTTTCTCCATATGTGTGAGTTATGGCCAAATAGTGCTGTAAGGCAATAGGGCCACACACATTTATCCTAAGTGTTACTGATAGGAAACATTTTACTTATTGGTCCCACAGCCACAGTGAAGTTCTCTAGTTTCAGTTTTAATGATTCAGCAGTAATTAATCCATAAAAATTACCAAACTAATCTGACATATCAAGAATACACATAAATTAAATTTGAGTTGGGACTCTTTTTTTTCTACTTCCAGTAACTTTGAGGAAGTTAAAAAACCAGTTTATTCTTGTGCTTTTTCCAGCTTCGACTAGAAAACATTTAGTATGCTGTTTAAATAAATGTCAAAGAAGAAAATGCTAAATTAAATCTAGTCTGTGAAAGGAAGCCTCTTCATCAATCAAGTTTTACTTACGTGGAATTTTGTTCAGTTCATTCATGAACTTCTCTTTTAGCTTAGAAAATGCATCTTCTTTTCCTCCCCCTCCTCCCGGACTGGCTGGCTCGGTGACATTACTTGGAGGGGCTGCTGCTACTGTGGTTGCTGGCGGTGCTGCCAGGGCCTCATGATGACTTTCACTCACCATTTTAACTCCTGGGTAAGCTGTTGGAATAAAAAGAAAACACAACAAAAAACCAAAAGGTAGTATAATTGAAATGTATCTCTCATCAATAAATGAATAAATAGGCAGAATATCATTTGGTTCTCATGCTTACTGGGTAAATATGACTGCATTTGCATATAGTTTCAGGTTCTTCATAAAATATTTATTAGACAAGAGGGAAAAGTATTTTGCAGGGTTAATTTCAGCCAGAATAATTTTATTGCTTAGAGCACTTTTCCAATGGCTTGCATTTCGGAAGTACTAAATTTGAAACCTCAAAATTCCTGTAAAAATCTCATACAGATTTACATTTGCTCTTCAGTTTGAAAGTATAAGCAAAATAGGTAATAAATGCTCCCTAAGTGCAAATGTTTATGCATAATTATTTTTCTGTGAGAGTTACAGAGGTGTCAACCATGTACAGAGTTTCTATATATGAAATAATATGAGGTGATAAGGACATAATAAAAACAATTTGTGATTTCCTGTCACAATAATAACCTATTGTTTTCTTTTTAAAGCTGTGTATTAAATAGATATTGATTTGCATGCATTTTTATCTTCACTAAGTGAAGACAATTTTCCTTCCAGTTATTTTGTGTGACACTTGCCACTGACAACATTCTTTTAAATTATTCAGATGTCTCACTGTATTCATGAAAATACAACATCTGTAGAGAATCTAAATGCAGCCATTTTGAAATATCTATGAGGCTGTCACAAGCATTTTAATTTCATGCTGTTTAATGGGCATTTTGGAAAACCTTTATTTGAGCGTATATTACTGTATTGGGTGTGCATGGCCAAGTGTCAGTAGTGGGGTGGTGACTGGCTGCCATCTGTGAGAATCTTCCAGAAACCTCCCCCATGTCCCACAGAGCCAATTCCAGACAGCTCCTGGATGGACTCACTGCTGGCCAAGGCTGAGCCCACCAGCAACGGTGGCAGCACCACTGGGATAACAGATTTAAGAAGGGAAAATACTGCTGGACAACAGCTACTGGGAAAGAGGAGTGAGATTATGTGAGAGAACAGCCGGGCTGTCACTGCGGTCAGGGCAGAAGGAGGGGCAGGAGGCACTCCAGGCCCTGGAGCAGAGGTTTCCCTGCAGCCCGTGGTGCAGCCCATGGTGAGGCAGGATGGGACCCTCCAGTCAGTGGAGCTCCATGGAGGAGCAGAGATCCAACTGCAGCCTCTGGAGGACCCCACAGTGGAGCAGGTGGAGGCCTGAAGGGGGCTGTGACCCTGTGGGAAACCTGTGCTGGAGCAGGGCCCTGGCAGGACGTGTGGCCCCACGGAGAGAGGAGTCCACACTGAGCAGGTTTGCTGACAGAACAGGTGACCCCATGGAGGACCCACTCTGCAGCAGGGTGTTCCTGAAGGACTGCACCCTGAGGGAGGGACGTGCTGGAGCCGTGTGTGAACAGCTACACCTCATGAGAAGGACTCAAATTAGAGAAGTTTGTGAAGGACTGTCTCCTGTGGGCAGGACTCTACACTGGTGGAGAGAAAGTGCGTGAGGAGTCCTCCCCCTGAGGAGGAGGGAGGGCAGAGACAATGTGTGGCAGAATGACTGCAACCAACATTTCCCATTCCCCTGTACTGCTGAGGAAATCCAGAGTGAAGTTAATCCCTGGAAGAAGGGAAGAAAGCTGTTTCAAGATTTGGTTTCATTTCTCAATATCCTAGTCTGCTCTGGTCAGTAACAACTTACGCCAATTTCCCTAATTCAAGTCTGTTTTGACTGTGCCAGCAATGAGTGACAGTGGTCTCCCTGTCCTTATCTTGATCTAGGAGCCCTTGGTTGTATTTTCCCTCCGCTGTCCAGCTCAGGAGAGGAGGGATAGAGCACTTTGGTGGGAATCTGGCACCCAGCCGGGGTCAGCCTACCACGGCCACATAAGAATTTTGAGCTAGTGGGATGAAGATGAGAAGACTTGAAAGAAATTCAGCAACACAGCAAGGCTACTTGAAATGTTTATTCAGATTTTGAAAACATTATTCTGATTTTCTGCTGCCTCATAAATATAACTGATCTGAATAATTTCAGAAAACAGAGGGGCTTGAAAATAACAAACATTCATTATTGAACTGAGTGTACAATTGCTCAGTTTCAAAACACATTTGGCCTTTGAGCTTTTCCTGAGAAATTTAAACATCAACATAGGAATAAAACACATCAAAACTGAAGGGGCATAAGTGCACCTGACTGCATGCAACACGATGAATCATGACCTTTCTTGTCTTACATGATTGTTGCTAAGAGTGCTCAAATCACTAAATCACGAGGATAATTAGCTTTTTGTCCTTAAACTTCAGTTCTATGAGTCCACAGTCATGAAGACTGCAGGCGCAGATCTGACTGCAGGCAGAATGAACTCTGAAATCCTCCTCACCATTCCTATCATTAAACAGGGTTTTGCACACGAGTGTAGTCTGGAATACAAAAGCCATTCTCCAATACTGCTGTATGATGAAAAACATTTTAACAAAATTGGGGGTTGGTCTTGCTCAATTTGGTGAATATTTATCAATGCAGCAGCGAACGAAGTGGTATTCCCTGCCTGCCCACCACTTCTGTTCTTGCCCTCAAGTCCCTAGCCTAATATAAAATCATGTTGATGTTGACACAGAATATGTATACAATACAGCTCCATAAAGATTTCATAAGCATGTGGTCTTAACTTTCCCTGCAACAACATGGGAGCAGTTCACTATCAAAAGCACATCGATGTTGATGGAAAGATTCCAGTTAATATTCATAAATTTGGCTCAAGCCCAAGATATCTGTATTTCCCCAACTGCCTCACAAAACAACAAAAACCCAAAGTAGTACATAATTTGGGCAGTATGAAAAAACATGCCAGCTATTCCACACTAAGAGACTTTTTCCATATGCTCTGATGAATGCCAAATACTATGAAGCAAAACATGCAGAGTCATAAGCCATAAACACTCGTGCTGTTTTATGTTATAGCATTTTGTCAATGAATGTCAGTTAAATCAGAAGGAAAGTTGTATATCATAATTAAATCAAAATTAAATTACTTAATTATAATATATTACTTAATTATTTCAGGCCTGGCAGTTGACTATTTTATTTAGCAATGGAAGACACAATTTGCAGTGACGACTTTCAGCTAATTAAAAATTAAGGCAAATGTAATTTATTTGCTTCTAGTTTTGGAGCTGTATTTTGAAAATATATTCAAAGAACAAATTTGAGGCATTACACTTTGATTTACTTAAAAGGAGGAAAAATCAACAAAACAGACTATTCCTGTGATCTCCAGGAACAATCCTCAGTAGAGTCCTAGCGCAGTTAGAGGTCACTATGTCTAATGAGGCATGCACAAACGGTGTGAGGCTTGCCACAGAACCTTTGACCTTTACACGCCAATGACACAGTCCTGATATTTTAAAAAGGTGTGAAGGGGGTTGAAAAAGAATCTTGACTCAGAAAAAGCTTTTTGCAAGGAGCATATGCCCACTTGCTTATAGTATCTGATGGCTTTTGTAACTGTAATGCTGCAGCTTTCCACAATAATGGTATAAACACCGTGGTAGTATTAGAGACTGCAGAATACAGAATAATTAGATTTAAACTGGCTGTAAAAAAAAAGGGGGAGGGGTTACTTGAATGCTGCAATGCATTGCTGAAGGTAAAGATCTATAAATCACTAGCAGATTATCAGCCATTTATGAAATTGTAATTGCAAACAAAAATTTCTTTTAAGTTAAAAAATGACGCCATTTCACTCACTATGATTTTCAGTTCAATTTTCACTACAATGTTTATAGTGCTATGCATGAAACATTACCTATTTCATGTGCAGCATCCAGTCATAAAAAAGAGTACATTTGTAATTGTAGATAAAAGTACAATTTACATGCTTCTTACATGCTTCTATAAAACGTAGCATAGACTATATTTTCTGACCATGTCAATTCTTTGGCATACTACTGCCCATTCACTGCCTGGTACTGCCATATAGTCATTGTAAGACATGTAAAATGAAACAATGGACAAACATACGGAATACTTCAAAGTAATGCTTTTCTCTATTTAAAAGTAGGTATGTGTTGACTGAATTTCCAGTTGAACCTTTGAAGAGACCCGGCATTTAGAGCTTTACTGTTTCCTATGCCAGAATAACTCCAACAAGCATGAATTATCAGCTCAAACTTCCACATAATTTCAACAAAATTTCCTCTGAAAATGAAGCATTTGAGAAATACACATATACACATTGGAGATTTGTAAGAAGCAAGGGATTTTGTTATGGAGGTACAAAGTGTTGGCTGACTGCCTTAGTATGTTCTAGTATAGATCCTGATGGGGAGAGTCCCACTGGAAAGTACCTCTTAAGAACACTGTAAAGCAGCAATATCTCTGAGGAGAGGAGCAAAGAGGTGTAAAACTTCAGACATGGATGAATACAAAACATTGAATAGATTCTGGAAATCAGAGTTGAAAGGGATGAATACAAAGCATTGAATAGATTCTGGAAATCAGATTTGAAAGAATGTGTTCAAAGGGGAACAGTTTGCAAACATTCTGGCATATGCAGAGTAAGATGTGGACAATTTTGGAAGACTAATCTCATGGGAAATTCAAACTTTTTTTAAAAAATATACTGAATAGTCAGAAAATTGATGAGAACTCTGTGGGATGTCCACAGTGATTCACAGAAAAGGGGGATTTTTTTTGAATGAGCAAAACTCAAGAACAGTGTAGCCCCTCCTGGAAAATCATGGGGCGAACTATGAAAGCCCTACCAAAAAAAATGAAAATAATAAACCGCCAAAGGGCAGGAAAGTTAATTGGTATGTTTCTATGTGGTTAAATTAAGTAGGTGTATCTAGCAGCTGCTAAACACATAATCTTATAGGTGTAAAATCAGCAACATTCTTTCTACATGGTGGATTTCAGACAATTTATATTTGCTCATTTCTCTTATCTGCTGAACCCAAATTGCATGCAGTGAGACAGTAAACAGGTCAGACATCCCATACTGACCAAATAATATCCTCCCAATGAGAAATTTTCTGGAAAGTCCTTTTACTTTACTGCCTCTCTTTTTTTTTTTTTGCCGTACTAAAAATTAAAATTATTGAAACTATTAAAATACAACTACAGTGTTACTATGAGCAGTTGTTCAAGTTTTCAGAAGTAATTGTCACCATTCTTTCAATGTTTAATGCTGCAGCTGTATGAGCTATTGACTGTACTCAAGATGTAAACTGGGATCTATACTGTTAAATGGCATTTCCTTGAAAGCTTATCTTTTCAGCATACAAAGCATGTTCAGCTTAGCAGTTACATCCAATGGAATGGACGTAATGTAATAAAAAAACTTATCCAAGAAAGAAGAAAAATCATACAGTCGTGTCCCTTGATCATTTTTGCTTACAGCATCTGGGCACCGAAAGAGAAAGTAACTATCAACTTTCAGTGCTGGTATACCCAGGGTAACTATGCAGTATTGCCACAGAAAGGTTTGCACCACATTGAAAATACACATCATCCCATTAGAGTGTTTTTGATGAAATTAATTCATCAGAAGATGGGATCATGAGCAGAATGTTAAAAAGTATCAACAATAAAGGATCTCTTCATAGATTTAAGTATTCTCGGATGTTAATAATACATTTTTTTACTCATTCATCTTCCTACTGATGAAACAGGTTATCTTTGTAACTTCAGTAAAGGACAGTTATTTTAAAAGACAAGCTCAGAAAAGAGACTTTCTTGGCCTTTTATAAAGCTGGGACTGTAAGTACATTTTCAGAAGAATGGAAGGTCATGGTAAAGATGTATCAAAACAGCCTTTCATGACTACCACAAAGGTTTACAATGCAATCCAGATTTAGTACTGCTTTAGAGAAGGTACATGAAAGGCCAACAGTTCATGGGGGAAAAAAGTTCTGATGAAGAATCTTGGCGTGCGAATTCACATGTCCTCTCTGTGCTTCTCCCAAGGCACAGGAAATGTCCCAGCAACATCCCCACTTACCCCAGAGTGATCCCTGCACCACTTTCAGTGGAAAGGAGACACTTCTGCTGCCGTTTGTGAAACATGAACTGACACCATCCACGCATCAGCTCTTTAACACTGCTTTCCAGTGCTTGCTACTAACACCACACCAATACTTTCATTGGCTGAATAAACAAGGTAAAGCACCTAAATCTTTTCCCCAAAGCCTATTGCTACTTTATTGCTCAGTTTTAGAAATGCTCATGTCCTGCCAAAGGAGTATCACTTGTCCCAGAGCTGGCTGGAGGAGCACAGTGTTGCAGACAGAAACAGACCATGAGCTGGTGGGCCAGGAGTGATGGGGACCTCAATACATGGAGGGGGAGACATCTGAGCCCAAGTTTAAGCAAGTATGGAGGAAGAACAGCAGTCGCATACCAAGTCAGGCAGAATTGCTACAACCCCAAAGCAGCAAAGAGAAGAATTTGGCAGAAATATTTTTTGACACTTAGCAAAAACTTTTGAGGGCCAGCTGCAAGACTGACCATTATCTACAGCACGTTCCAGGACCAGACAACAAATATTCCCACTATTAGACATGATCCCCCTATCAGTCTCCAGAATTAACTTAAAATAAGAACAAATATTTTTAGGAAAACATCTGAGAGACAATAACTTGGTGGCCAAATATAAATTAATTCTCATGAGAAAGGGAAATATTCTCAGATTTCCAGTCTAACATTCACACTGAAAACCTATTATTTGAGATGAGTTATATCAAAATAATAGCCAAATCTCTGTATACTCTTCTTAACCTGACATTTTAGTACATCCAATAAACCTGGAAAATATGAAGAATAGGCATAGAATAGTTTGCAGTTCTCTGTTACAATAAAAACATTTTATTTAACTGAAATCATTATACTTTCATGTCTAAGCATGTTTCAAAGCTAATCATATAATGTCACAGAAAACAATTTGTCCAGGGACACCAAATCACCTCTGAATTTTTGGGAGGGATATGGACACTGTGAACACTGGAGAAAGAAAAATTCTTCAGTCCACAGCACAAACTTCACGCTTCTCTTTCAGCTCCCTGCTCACCCATCTATTAAATGTGGCACAAGTATAAGGCTCTGAAATATCTTACACTAAAGTTTGTGGAAAAGAAACTTTGTCTCGAATTTTCAGGAAAGACCAGAGTGTGATATATAATCTATGAACAGCTAATCACTTTATTTTGCAGTACCATACTATGCAAGATGGTATCGAGACTCCCTCCTTAAGCTGTTGACAAGACCACAATTAATTTAACTGAGAACAGTGAAGTTGACACTATTTTCTTTCCAGCTAAAAGCCATAATTTTTTGACTGCACTTCAAACTTCTGCTCCGGCAATGCAGAAGAGCACATGGGAGCCAGAGAATTCACAGCAGTTACAGAGAAACATCTCTGTTTAGGTCACATTGCAAAGTAAGTCAAGAGTTGTGGGTCACTTACATAAATGCCTGACCATGTTCTGAAACTTTTATTATCCCCCAAGTATACGATATTTTTAGTCATGTATTTCCTTTGATATTTAGAGGTAATGGGGATAGAGACAGCTCTGTGTCTCTGGATGTTGATGTTATTGTCATGTTTCAGCAGCAGGGAGGTTACCTGTCAAAGCTTCACAATATGTATTACTTAAACCCTCTGTCTACTACAGCAACTGCTGCTTTAAAATGTCTGAGCTCCTTGATAATAGCTAGTTATTAATAGAAATAAGGGAAAGAAAGAAACTACAGTAATTTCCTCCCACATGATCATTCTGTCATCTTTCACACTTGCATCTCATTTCCTGAAGCTGCAATCTGTGTTTCTGCTCCCCTGATATTTACTTCCAGACTTCCTTTATACAGCAGTGTAAGACAAAAGAATTTATACAAAAATTAGTGTTCAACTGAATTTAAGCATGAAATTCTAATGCAGTCCACAGAGTGTTCCTGCTGTTCCAAAATTACTTTAGAGTAATCTTACAAATAATGAAGCCCTTTATATCAATAATTTTTTTTGTTGTGTACATCGCAAAAAATCAATTTCTATTCCCATATGTGGCTCTTGTCCAGTCAATGGCTCTAATAAAGCCTATAAACTAGTGAAGTGCCATAGAGTTTAACTATGACATAGTAAAATTCATAAGGAACCACATAACACAAATTGTAAAATAATACAGAGAAATGTTATTAATACTCTTGCTTTGGCATAGCCTTGAATTCACTGTTTCTCCTTTGAATTTTCTCTTATTAGTACTTCTTATATGTCCAAATTTCTGAAACCAGTAACCATGGGGCTAAGAAAATTAATTAGGTACATGAACTAAGGAACCAATCACAGGGAGCTGAGATGTGCAGTTCAGGGCTACCTCTCACATTAGTTCAGTCTTGGACTTAGGTTGTGAAGTAATTGGCACCTCAGAATGTGATTCTGACAACTAACTATATAGAAATGGCATCTTCTTCCTGAAAAGGATTTGCTCTCTACATATATTCAGTCATATATGCTGAATTTAATGAGTACCACATTTAACTTCATCATCGAGTCTTTTTTCATCATTACTACATAATACAATTTGTATTATAAAGCTAAGAAAGCAAGGAGAATGCAGTAAGATTGTATTCCTCATCTGCATCATGCATGCAATTACAAACTGAACCAAAGGCTCAAAGACCTTTGAGAAGTTACTATAGATCACACAGTAAACTCATGAAATTGGGGCTACATCACTTGGCGGTAGATGGGAAAAGGCAAGAGTGCAGCTAGTTTTTCAGATCCTATGATAAATTTATGTTTATGGCATTTAGAAAAATGTAAATAGTTGGTATTGGGCATTAAAACTTCAGAGGTATCACCCAAGTGTACTAATGGGAAAAACACCATGTGAGTGTATTTTGTAGATCAAACTTTGCAAATTCTGTATGATCAAGATCCAGACTTTTCCGGTACATTCATTCTAGTTTTAAGCAATCTCAGTAGGTCATCACACAAATCTCAATCAGACATATGTAAAGTACCCATGTGTGCACAAATACATCTTTCTCAATACATATCATAGGTATATTCCTCCCAAGTGTGCAATAATTATATGCTACTATTACTGCAAGAAAGCAAACAACAGCAGCTTGAGTCCAAGACTTTTCTTGTGAACAGATGGGGGTGCTGTAAGGAAATACACGATCTTCACAAGTTGAGATACTGTCAAAAAGATTTTTCAGGGTTTTCTTCCTCCACATCATAGCAGTACTGAAATCAGGAACAATGCTGCAAAACCATGAACAGAAGCTGACTGATTGTGACAGGTTCTGTTAATTGCAGCTACATGAAAATTACTGTTTCTTGAATGTTACCAGTGCAGGAAAGAAGAACATGGGGCCATAGGAAGCATCTGCACTTGGATTTGGTTTTTAAGTTAAAATGTTCTCTAAAAAAAGTTATTTGATATTTATGGTTAATTACTATACATAGATATTTTAGACAATCTTATCAGCCCATTGAAGTAAAATGGTGAAAATTGAAACTAATTGTCCTATAATGACTGATACTTTTTCCTCCTGTTGAGAATGATACGACATCATCCAATAGCCTTCTGCACACAGCAGGAGGGAAAATTACCAATCAATTACATGACATTTAATTTCCAACTCGAAACATTTTTCTATTGAAAGAAGGAAAGCAAAAAATCCTAATTTGAGATTAATAACCATGCATTCCCTACAGTGTTTTGGAAAGACATCTTTAAAAAAGATGCCCTTACGCGTATCTGAAGCATTTTTAATAACTGATAACCCCAATATGAGGCCGTTTATAAAGTAGTATAAGCACTGATTTCTGCCATTAGTACAGCTATTGCTTGTTCTGTAATTATTTCTTCAGATGATCAGTTTAGCAAGAATACCAACAAAAAAATCCAGCTCACACATGAGCAATACTAGAGAACACAACCCCAGAATAAAGATAAGGCAGTAACAAAATTAAATAAAAAAGAAAACTACTTGGTTTTGTTGTTGCTGTTGAAATAAAGTTAAGGATAAATGGCAATTTAGGGATTTTCTTAGGTTTAAAACTTTTAGGGATTTTTGCACATGGAAATGCTTAGTGTGATCATATTCTCCTGTCTTCTGTAGACCAGAGAAAGTTTGTATGATAAAGCTTTGAATTCCCTTGGACAGATGACAGACTAAGCCTAAGGTTATCCTTAATGAGTGAGTTCCCATCACCTGGGTTTTGCATACCCAGTGTTGCTACCTCCAAGGGAAGAGTCATCACTGTTCAGCTTTTGGAAAAAAGGACTTGCATGCCTGTCTTCAAGCATCACCTCTAAGAAGGTGCTGGAGACAGTTCAGAGGAGAAGCAAGATTTATGAGTCACTTCTGTTTTTAGCACATCCTGCTGACTAGACAGCTTCTCACTCAGCATGCTGGCTGCTGAGCAACCCATTTTGAGGTACGCACATCTTCCAGATATCGTACAGGAAGCTTACTCTGAGGCTGTGACACAGTTGAAGGATAGAAGGAGCATGGGTATTTATAAACACAGCATCAGGAGTTCTCTAATCTAACCCACAACCTCAATTTTCTCTGGTTTCATAAACAGGATGACAAAAGCAGTCTGGTGTCTCTGCCTGACGGTATCGCCTTTCTGCGTCATGAATATTCCTCACCTCCATCTGGAGGTTCGGCACCAGTTTGAAAGAAACTTGGTGGACTGAGGCCAACTAAGATGCTTTGGCTGAATTCTGAAAGCAGCCCTTCTGCATGCCTCTTCCAGGATGGCAGATCCCAGAGCATCATGCCCTTTTAGACTGAGGGATAGATCTACCCCAGATCTGGAAAACAGTTTGCAGCAGCATTCTGACTGAGGCAGTGATTGATAGATCACTCTGCCTCATTAGCCACTTACTGCTGCAGGAGGGCAACTAAGGTTAGTGCTATTGCCAAAACAACCTGAGGGAGCTAGAAATCCTACTTAATAGGCAAGGCTGATTTATTGCTATTGTTGGCTTTCCCAATTTTGTTCTGGACACTTCTGTCTTCTGACCCAGTACAGTGCTCGTTGTTTTAAACCACTGATTCAGTACATGTTCAGGGGAAAGTGTTGTTCATCAAAAGCCTTTAAGTAGGATAATTCAGTTTTTCAAGTTTGTGGAGGGAAACTTGAACAAATTTTACTTAACCTATGGGTAATTACACTTGGAACACTCTGAACAGCTCACTGGTTACAGGATGGTTACAGGAATGTCAATTTTAAAGCAGCCCAGTAGATACTGCTATTGCAGTTAAGTCTGTAATAGCTAAACACCTTGGAGCATGTTGTCACACATCCTAAGTTTTCCTGTAGATTTAGCTGATTGAGTTAATTGTCCAACTGAGACATCAGAAGAAGGGCTGAGTGTACACTAAGTGCTATATACAGTTAACATTCATGCAGAAAGAAACAAGTTTTGAATAAGCAAATGAACATGAGTGAACCTAAGAGTTCTACTTTGTATAGACATCTTATTGATATAATTTAAAAAACAACTTGTTGTGTTTCAGTTCTTATTTTCTTGATGGTCATGTTTTATTGAATGCTTCAACTTCTGTGACAATGCTTAGCTTTTTGTTGTCTCCTTTTTTTCTCCCCTATTTTGTTTACTGTAAACCTCTATATTCAGATATGGAATTATAATCATTTATTGGTCAACATCCCTAATCTATAACCATGATCCATTTAAAACAGAAAACAAAAAAAACCTTACTGATCATATTTGCATAGGAAATTAGGATTATCTGTTGTCACAGTGTGAAGACAGTTTATGTTTTCAGTTCCCCTTTTTTTTTTTTTTTTTTTTTTTGAGATCACTATAGCTAGTGTAAAACTATGCATCTTTATCCAAATCCAGCTGAAAAATGTGACTTTTGGTATTATGTGATCTGTGGCCTTCTAAATGTGACAAAAGAGATGTGAAGCTGGGGAGAGTTTCAGCACTAAGGGTCCACATCTTCTGAGGTCATGAGCTACCCACTGTTCGGCTGGTGAACTTGGCCTACAAGAAGGATAATACACAGCAAGAGGTTCATGCTGTCTATTGCTCAAGAGGAGTGGCCAGGATAAACAGGTGATAATTTTAACTTCATTTAGATCTTCTGATAGCTGGTTTTTTTTTTTTTTTTTTTTTTTTTTTTTTTTTTTTTTTTTTTTTTCCTTCTGCAATCTCCAAATCAAAGTGAATTGCTCTAGAAAAGGATGACGGTACTGAGCCAAACAGAAGGAGGATGTAGGGAAGCTAGCACGACCTTTAAGCTCCTTTCAGGACATGTGTTTCTGCTTTGTGATGTGGGCATTTTGTCTTCATGAAAGCATGTAAACACAGGACTGGACTCAAATGATAATGTCAGCACTACTTGTAAGAGCCTGGTCCTCTATAATGAATGCAGAACTAATTATTAAAAAAATCCTTCGCTTCCTCTAAAAAACTTGCAGCTAAGAGCTTTCCAGAGATTATACCTACATTATAAAAAATGAGAACAAAATAATTCAACATGACTGATGAAATTGTTTTCTTTATCTTTAGAAGAAAGTAATAAATAAGTCAGCATTTCAAAGTTCTGTGAAGAGGAAAGCTATTTGAGAGAAAGCACATGGATGCGTTGTTCTGTAGCAGGGGCATTTGATGAGCTCCAAAAATCTCTTTGGAAAAGAAAAGATGTATTATAGTGTGTGAAAAAAAGAAATCTTCAGTAACAGGCCGTTATCTAGTTGCTAAGGGCTGGTTCTCAATGAAAACAGAGCAGAATAGAATGGATAGTTTAAGCACTGTGAGGTAAAAGCAGAAAATTGGACTTAGAGCACAAGGGACATTCACAATGGAATGAAAGTGGATGCGGTAAAGTGTTAAGAATGTGACAAGAAAAAGATTATCATGAATATGAAGAGACAAAAGTCAAAGTTTTGCTTTTACTTCAACAAAGCCCTTGGAGAAAAAGAAGGGAATTAGCCCTGCTGGAATGTACCTTAGCAAAGAAAAAAGAAAGATGAAAAGCAGAATACCACTTCAAGGTCATTTTAAACTAAGCAGCAACTCTAAATCTCTAATTAAAAGCCTGCAATTCTTATTTATTTATTAGCAATTGCTAGCAAAAAATGAGAAAAAACATTCATTCAACATAGTTTTGAGGTTCATTCTGTTTGTATTTTTGCTGCCGAAAAGCAAATAGAGTATTTTAATATTATTTAAACCTAGAAAACAAAGACAAGTTTATAAACAGAAAAGTGTATTATCTAATTCTTTCACCACACATTTAATAGTGTATTTTCCTTGTCTTCTGCCCTTTTCAAAAAAACAAACAGCTTTAACTTCACAGAACACCTAAATAAACAAAAACCAAGACATCTCCTCAGAACTTAGGAACAAGTACAACTTCCATGCTGTACATACATGCAGTCCGCATTTCGTTGAGGAATTTAACAAGCCTGGAGGGAAGTTGAGAAGTTCCCACCAAAAGCCCCTTCCTACTAAGATCTGAGCTAATGCAGCAACTGTGTTTCAGGCATTATCAGCTGTCACAGTAGAAGACAGAAGCAGCAAGGAGTGATATTTGTTCTTAATCCACAAGCATAAGATGTATCTGGAATTTTCATCACCTTTCCAATCATTTGAAAACAATAATTGTTATCTCTGTTAAATGCCTTCTCTTTCTAAACCAATACTCTCCAAATGCCAACTGTAGTCACAGCTGCAAAGGAAATCTACTGCCAAAATACACCACTGGGAGAGAAGAAAATATAGTGGCAGGTGGCTCTCTCCCAAGTGGAGAGTGCCATTTCCCTGAAACACTGTTGGCTCTTGTAGAAGAAATGCTAAAGAGCAAAGAACTGCAATATCGGCCAGGCATTGTCTGTCAGTGGATGCTATTAATGGGAACATACTGAAGGCTGTATCTTTAATAAAAAAAGATGGAAAGGTTCAGGAGGGCTGAAGCACTGGGATGTGTTTGCCTGCACCCAAAGTGAAAGTACTGAAAATTTTGTAGACACTTTTTTAGTTAGGTTGGAACCCAGTAGTATTCTTTACTTCCCTCATACATTTTTTACTCTTTCTGTTTGCAGATTCCTGACTAAAGCCTAGTGATTGCTTCACTAGATGTTTGCATATCCCACATTCCAGTCCCATGAGTTTATCATCAGCAGGGGACAGTTTAAAGAATCAAGCTCAGGGAGGTGTTGTAGCCCCTTAGTGCAGCTCCATCAAGCAAACTGTGATGGCACAACACTTCCACGTTGCCTGTGACATGAGAAAAGCTCAACACAGCAGATTTTTTTGCTGATAGAGAAGACTCAATTGAAAGTGGAGATCTACAAGGTGAGACAGTGCAGCTGAGAACTGCCCTAAAGCACAAAGTCCTCTGGTCACAGCTCACTTCAGAGGGAACTTACCTACAGCTGTGCCAAGAGAATACTGAAGTTATCCTCTGAAACTCTTAAAAGACACTCCTAAAGCCTTTATATTTCTACCTTTTTATCTAGCATAACAAGAACCTGTAGTTATATGCTCATTAAATATTTTACTGGGTCCTTTGCAACGCTCAAATCAAGAACTTTTAGATTTAAAGTACAGCCACTTTCCAGCTCGTTTTGGTATTAGCAGTAGTAGATTCTGAATCTAGTCTTTGCCTTCTTGTAAAACCACTTGTAAGACAGCAGGGAAAAAAATGGCTACTGGAATCTTAAGTACCTACATTCTGCTTAAAAAAGGCAACTACTGCCTAGCATTTACAGCAGGGATTACAAACATGACAGTTAGGTACGTTTATTTCTTCTCTATGTAATTATTTCTAGCAGACAAATTTGAACTTTGCTTCTTTTTGTTGAAGCCCACTCACACTCCTTGTGACAAACCATCCTGGAACAAAATGGACAAGTGACACCTGCTGTGAAATGAGAATCTGATCAATCATAAAGGTTGTGAATTATGTTGAAATACACTGACTAGCTTAAAAGGTTTTTAGGGCTGCCTTTACACCTTTATGTGAAGCTTCAGTGACATGTTTTAACTGGCCTTCAGTCTGGTTATCAGAACTAGCACACTGTGGTGCATTGAAGGAGCATCTGCATGCAGGTGAGGTTAGACACATACACTCACTTCCTATCACCTGATAGCCCAGCACAACCTGCGTTAACATTTGGTTTTTCTTCTTCTACTTATTTGGTGGATTTAGCCTCTTCCCTTTGCTCATGGTAGTTTTTTCACTCTCCTCTTCTTCATCCTGGTGTGTGACTCATGCTATCCTAAGAATCACATTTCTCTGCTTCATTAACCAACTTCATTCTATCTCTTTAGATCCCTTCTCTAGAATTTTTTCTGTTCTCTATATTCTTCCTCTCTATCTGTACCTCTATCCCTGCAGTTACCATGCAATCTTAATAGATTTAGCTATTCGTGCTTTGAAAAATCCCCTCCTACACCTTCATAATTCTCCTGCTATGCAGCAAAATTCTTTTCTTACTTTTAACTCCCCTTCCTCTCATCACCTCTCCCTTCCTGCCTCTGTTCTATTTATTCAATTTCACTTATCTAACTGAGGCCATAGTTATGTCAGCAGATCTCTGCAGAGCAGACATGTCAGCAGAACTTCTAAGCTATGTCGTTGTTCTGATAGAAATTTTTTGTCAGCCAGTATTACCCAATTTCAGATGCTGTAACTGCACCAGCAAATGTGCCTCCTCTTCAGCACTTGTTCTTCCTACACTCGTGGTGCTAATGGGTCAGCTGTTACAGAACAGTCAGGCTGTTCAGCCACACTCGTCAGACAGCCCTTGATGCAGAGACTTTAAGAACAACAACAAAAAAAGCAATGAAGAATGGTATTTCTGGTGCAGGCAGAATACATGCACAGATCCTGATATGCTCTGTGTCTATCTAAATGGGCTAAGGAAGGGGCTCAGTTTGCAGAGTACAACATCAACTGCTCAGCACTTCAGCAGAAGCAAATAAATACATTAATTTAGCATAGTTGGAGTGAGCAATAACCAATTATTCTCAGGTCTCTTTGCATAAGTTGCAATTGTTTAAAAGTGATGGAAATTTTAATTTTAAATGGCTCTCATTAGAACACAGGACTGTAAAAGATTTGTGTAAGAAAAGGCATTACAATGGCATAGAAGACAATGGACTGTTTTAGTAAGGCTGTTCATCTAACTGTGTTTTGCAGCCTAATGATGCTGTACAAAACTTAATTGACTACACTTTGAGCCCACCACTTCTAATGGAAACTAGTACTGAAAAGGTAAAACGAAACTGGATCTTGAGAAAGGGGATCAGGAATGATTTTTAACTTCTGTTAATACAGATCTCTGTAAACACTTTCAGGTTTATATTCCAAAAAGTTTCTTAGAATACACAAGAACCTCTCCATCCTGGGACACAAGAGAGAGTGAAAGAATTATGTGTAGATAGAATGTACTGGATGTGTGCTTTGGGAAGAGAATTGTGTGACCTGAATGGTCTTCTCCCATTCTCCTTGAAGCTATTTTCACAACCATCATTCTCATTTTCAAAGTCTCATTCCTTTGTCCACTTACAAAACTGTCAGCAGTAAAGGATTGGAAATAACTTCTCAAGACAGATGACTACACAACAAGCTGGTTAAGGATTTCTTGCATGCCTCTGTGAAGCACTTCATTCTAAATACTGCCAGCCAATATATACTACATTGGATGGGTACTAACCTATATTATACTCGATGGAATATAGATTTAATCTAGTATAGTAAATCTCTATAATTCTGTATATACAGCACTTGGCCATATTCCAGGATCTACTACATTTCTATTGCATTCTTTATACACAAACCATGAATCATGGTTAGGCCCTGTAAACATGGGGAAGTAATAATCATCCAACTCATCTTCATTTAATTATACTAAAATGGCTATAATGTTCAAGAAGCCGAGAATTTAAACAACTCAATTCACTTCTGATGCAAGAATAACTACTTATTCTACCCTTCAGTAATGCACTGCATACTGCTTTGAAGTAATTTTAGGTGTCACCATCTAGTGCCTAGTATATTCAAGGCTAGTCACAGTTTCTTGTCTGTTTCTGCCTATTATCCCTTCCTTCAAATGAAATTTTCAATTTTTATTGCTAGGTGTGGAATTCTTTGTTTGCTTGGTTTGGATTGGTTTATTTTTATAGAGTAAGACAGGGATATAAATCAAAGGAAAACAGAAGAGTTAATGTTTGAAAATAATCTCTTCACACATTAGCCACTCATCTTAATCACAAGTCCTTGTTTTCAATGCCTGAAGACAGTCTTTTCTGAGAACATTTTAAACTGCAAATTGTAGCAAATTTATTTTGCTTTCAGTAGACCTGATTGAAATGCTCTGTTGTTTAAAGAGAATATAAGTAGTTAAAAATGGGATTCTTATTGTATGAAGTAATCACCTTCCTTGTTTTAGGAGCAGCTATAAGAACCTTAAGAATCAAATATATACTTCAGTTAAAATTCAGATTTTGTAACTGAGCAGAGTTCTGGGCGGACAAACAGTAATTGTCCAATCTGGAAAAGAGCAGTTTTTAACCAAGAAAATCCATCTATAGTGGAAAAAAAGGAAGCAGAATCTATTCTGACATTTTTGTAATGCTGTACAGCTTGTAAACTGCACAGCAGTGTTTTTTTGGTGTGTTCAGTTTCCTAGCACAGAAGAGACACTTTCTGTGACATACTACATAATCATTGAAAGAGCAAACTGGTGAAAATTAATTCCACAAGCTGTAAGCATTGGACATAGTTCAAAGATCTTACAACCCTCACAAATTTAACCACCTCAATTTTTTCCCTTGAAAACAGGAAAATAATATGTAAGACTTAAAGGTACCAGGAGAATAAGACTAAAACTGCTTGCAAATTCTACCTTTGAGTATGAAATTCTGACATTTCTATTTGTTCATATCAAGATGCTTATGTTTCAAAATTAAGAATAATTTCTACTCAGTAAGTTTTTGGCTTTATACTAATAGCTCTAAACAGGCCATTATTTCAGTCATAAACATATGAACATAAAACAGGTTTCACAATAAAATAGAAACTGCAATTTGAGGTTTTTTGAGAAGTCAGGCAAAATATTTGTAATACAAAATACTGCAAAATTTACTAAGAATAGATTAGCAATGGCCTGTGGTATTTAATTTACATTTTAAATTCCTAATTCAAGTCATTAATTTGTAAAGACTTTAGATTTGTACATCTGTGAGAGTTGAGAGTTAATAAAAAATTTACAACTTTACAAAAACTCCTAGTGGATTTTCACCTGCTAACAGAGCAAGTATTTCCAGCAGAGGGTAAAATATTGTCCCATTTATTATATATGTATTAATAAAGCACTTGAATGCCAAAATTTATTTATGTCAGCACATAATGTTGACAGAGATTTAAAATTATGACAGCACATCAGATTTTATTTTGATGTGTTTCAGTGAATTCTGATATATAGAACACAGACTATTTTAGGATACTTCATGTTTTTAGTGATGTGGCACAAAAAAACCAATATGCAATCATATAAAACTATCACAGGCTACAAACTGTAGGCATCAAAATTGTCAGTTCAGCTTATGTTTTTTATTTCCCATCTCCCAAACATTAAGAAGATTTCTCAGGATTTATGCAAGATAGTTTCTCTCTCTAAAGACACATTAATAGTAGCATTTTTATTGTGTACATTCTAGAAGCCTCATATGATTTGATTCCAAAAATATCTTATCAGAAATCTTGATTTCTAATTCATCTTTGAAGTTTGGATGCATTTTTCATAAGTTCTAAAAATAAGGAGTTCTGTCTTTTGCAGAGGCATGTCATGCATATGTATGAAGGCACTGTGACAAAATTCCAAGGCATTTTAAGAAATGTAAATGGAAGGGAAAACATAGTAGCAAATTGTGATGCAGCATTTTAGTCTTTTACATATGGGGAGTCTTCAAGTATATCAATTATGGGCAGCCTAGTGACAATGGCATAAAAAATAGGGTCATGCACTGATGTCACAGACTGGAGACTGTTACAGGTATAGTCTAAAAGTGAAGTACTCATTTTCTGGAGCATAACATCTTATTGGAATGTGCGGATAACCTTAAACATACTATCCAAATTACACTGAGAAACAAGCACAGAGGAAAGAACAAAGCTTCTGAAAACTGCTATTCTGGAGAATGTCTGATCCATAGAGTTGTGCAAGTTCACTTCACTACTTCCATATTTAAAAAACTCAGTCTGTGTCAGATGGGCAATGTCTTATGAATGAGCAAATGTACAACATTTTTAGATAATAAGTCTGGGCTGATTTCAGATGCAGGTTTCCTTCTTCTCTTTACAGGTGATGCAATCTCAGGACAGAACTAGCATCTGCCCACTTTCTCCTACTGCAGAGGGAATTCTGAACTACTGATGATGGAGAGGAGATGAATCTGCAGGGAAAATGCTCATCAAGAACTGCGTGTGGTGGGAAAGAGAAGGAAATCCCTAAAGAGGTAAATATCAAGGGATAAAACCATAAGATAAAGTTAAAAAGTGCTAGAGATAGTAAAACAGTCATGGAGGAAGGTGACAGACAGAGAGGTGCGACTGTTGAGTGCAATTCAGGAGAACAGGAAAGCAAAAGGAGAACAAAGTGAGAGAACATTCTAAGAGAAAAGTTAAAATATGGAAGATGGGAAAATGCAACAAAAGTGTGAGTCACAAGTCCTATGAAAAGTCACAAGAAATAAAGTAAAAATTACAAGGAATTAATAAATAAAAAATTCACAATGCTGAGGTTCTTTCATGTAGTCTAGGTATTTTAATCACCATGTTTAGAATCACATTCAACAGATCAGTTTAACCAATGAGAAGTCTTGTTTTGATCCCTCCTATTGTGTTTCATATAGGTAAAACTTTACAAAAGGAAGGCCTTGTAAAATCATGTTCTCAGGCCTGTTACTTCAGCTAAGGAGAAAAAGACTATGGGAAAGTGACTCAGCTAAATTAAGGGTAGAAAACCAAGTTATGTAATCATCACATATTCACATCTTATGTGTGGTGGTTGGTTTGTTATGATTTAAAACTATGTAGCTGATAATGGGATAACTGCTTAAAAAGATTTTTAACTGGTTTTTGTAATAAGGCGGCCTCTCCTTTCCATCTGCCTGGGGACTCTGCATTACTCTGCTTCACACACTATTGCACAGTGTTATTGAATATGCTGGCATACATATTTAAATATTATATAGGAGAAAGAGAAATAATTATTTTTACTTTTTGGCAGAAAGCACCACTCAGGCACCATCTTGCAAGCAGGAGAAGCAGAGCAAGCAGGACAGCTCTGAAGGATGGGTAACTTTCCCATCCCCATTCAAGGCTTTTGCTCTGTGACAGTGACTGGGGAATTTTTTGCTGGATTCTGCCCATTAGCTGGTGTGATCCCTGGTGACCCACTTCTGGTCTGTGCCTCTAGCCACTAAGTAATCCTGCTCTAATCCATGCCTCTAGAAACCAAGAAGATTGGCTTGTTTGGCACAAAGGTTCATTTAAAGCCATCAAATTTTATGAGGCAATTTTATATGGGCTTTCATGTTGTATTTATAAATACAACTTCTTTATGAATTCTCTTTACATAATCTTCATTCATCCTTCACAGTTTGTCATTATCACACAATGTTAAGCATTTTTTTCTGAAACCAGTGTCCCAGTTTATAACAGCAAATTAAGCACCCATGCTTCTGCACAGTTTGTAATGGAGCTGTCTGGAAATTCCTACATACAGCAAACAACAGCAAGCTGTCTACCACATGCAATGCTGCAATGACCTTCTGGATTTTCTCCTATATGTCCTCTGAGAGGACCAGAAAATGTTCTGAATAACAATAATTTGATAAGGGAATCCAAATTATTTTCCAAAACAAAGAAAACAACAAAATAACCAGTTCAACAAATAAAACTCTACCCAAATAAAACTCTTCTGTTGTTTTTAAATAAACTAATGTGGGAAAAAATCTCACCTGTGCCAAAAAGTCAAAACTTCATGCTAACCATAGAAAAAATTAGACAACACTTTACCTTCCCAAAAGAACAATAATAATATTTTACATTTGTACCTGAAAATGCTTTTGCTTAGGAAAACTTCAATATAGTATCTTGGTAAAAATATATAAAATTATGATTTATATATGCAAAGAGATATGTTTCTTTGTCAAACCTTGAAACAAATGCATTCTCAATCTTGAAAAAAAAGGTCTAAATATAAAAGGGAGGAAATTAACTTTCTGTACATTTTACAGTAAAATGTACAGAAATTTTCTTTGGGTCCATGGAACGTAACTTACAACAAGAAATCTCATCCTAAAGACTACAAATACAGAATTTTGAAACTGTCCTAAATATCACAAAATAATAAATTACATAAGCATTTAAATAATTTAATAATTATATAGAAGAAATGTATTTCTCAGTTAACTAGTATATTCTTGACAAATTGCAATCCCATTGTAATTGGAGCCAGCCTCATGCAAACCATATTTATTGTTACTTATTCACAGGCACTGGAGATCTTAATCCAAGATCAGCAAAAGAGTGTGACTGCTCCTAGAAAAGGAAATCTAACACAAGACTGAGTTGCAATTTTGTAAACACCTCTGAAGCAGTACAATCCATACATTTTGAAAACAAAACAAAACAAAGCTGATTGAAAGCTATGAAAAAAGTTTTACAATTCCTATTATTCTACTAATCAACGTGATTATGCTGAGGTATACTGTCCAGAATATGTAATTTAAATTTTAAGAGATCTCAAGGGACAAAAAAATCTTAACAATGAGTAAAAATGTTTTAATAAAAATTTACATGTTTCTTGGACGCGCTCTAATGTATAGTGAGTGTGCAATAGAAACAAACCAGACAAAAAAACCTAAAAATCTGCAGTCAATTTGAGAATTGTAATGAGATTGTATGAATCTTTCAATATCTACTATATAACTGACTTCAGGGAAAAGCCCCCACACAGAAGTAGTGGAAGACATCTTCTAAAATGTTAAATATTTTATAGGACTTCATACCTAGATTTTTTATGACAGATATTAGAATAAATTTAACAGAGTAAGTAATTAGACCATGGAGGGACTTTGGTGAAACTAAGAATTATTCTGGTCTGATGTAGCAGGTGGTCTGGGAAATGCTACTTCAAGGCAGGAATGAAGACTACTTGGTACTATGTCATGCAGATTTCATATAGTGGAATGAAAATTAATCTGGCCTGGAAAGGTAAAATTCTGTAGAAGTGGAACTTGTGAATGGATTCTATTATTGAACTTATCTTAATTAAAGATGCTGTAGAAGATGACCTGAACAACATCAACTATAAATATTTGATTCCATGTAACAGTCCATATCCTACTACATTATGACATCTCCTTCACAGTATTCCATTTCCTTGTCTCCTCAAAATGACTAAAGGTCCTTTTCATTCAAAAAGGTGATAAAAGTGGACAAATTGTGGCAAGTTCCTTAAATTTTTAACCTGCTTCTGTTTTAAAGCTACAGAGTGAAGCAGTGGTTTAGATGCTATGAAAAAAGAATGCAGTTCCATTTTGGAATATGATGAAAAGTAAAGATTTGCAGCAAAGCTGTTGCTATTCCAGAGGTGAACTTTGGATATTTGATGTACCAAAAAAGGACAGAGAATAAGCACAGTAAATAGTGATTCAGTGCTTTAGTTCAGTCACGATTTTTTGGGTGAAAGGCACCATCTCTTTTTATGAATCTAGCAAGTTCCACACAATCAGTAGGATTTTGCCTCAGAAATGATAGTATTTCAGCACACACAGAAGCGACACCAGTAAAAGTGACACCCCCACCCCACTTAAGAACATACTGAAGCACACTGATTTGCTTTAGTGGGCAGATTGGCTATTCATTATTAGAAGGAATGTTCTCTGTTATTAATCTGGAGAATGATGATGTTTTATATGTAATCCAATTTGCTCAGTGAATAATGTTTAGCAGGAAATGTGGCACTTACTCCAAATGCAAATTTCTCTGCATATTGCATTGAGGCAATGTATTTGTTAATATAAGCACAGGAAAAGATATTTTAAGTTAAGTGGTTATTTGCAGGTATCATAAAGCAACGACATACCTAACACTGATCATGTCTTCATATTGAAAACAAAAATAAAAAAAGCTGAGTCTCACCTCTGAGATGAAAACAATCAGCTTTATAACTCACTTGAGTATAAGTCACTGCTACAATGAATTGGGATGAGAAAGGGCAATTCTTTTACTATTTCAGAAGACATTCAGCATATAAAGTATCTTTAGCAAACCAGCATCACCATGGATTTCCAGAGATTCTGAGAAACCTCTCTGAAGACAATGGAAGGGAAGGTACTCAGAAATTTTGAAAATCAGGTTATTGAAAGGCTTTTCTAACGTCAGAATATTTTAGCTTTCTTGTTGCAGAACAAACTTAAGACAAATGAATCCTGATTTCTGAAGAACCTGGTTTAACTTTCCAAGCTTATATTTAATCAAAGAGGTGTACATAATGTTCTGATCATTTTTAATGCTACCAGCTTTGCAAGCTCCTTTTGAGGCTGACTATCTCAGTTATTGCATTATTTTAGTCAGTAGATGGCATTAGCTGCCTCAGTGTTAGTTATGCTGTGATTTATCAAGAAGTGGGTCAGCTACAGCCTGTGGCTCTGTGTATGTTCCCAGTAGGCTGTGGGGAAAAAAAAAATTAAAAAAAGTGTTTTCTTTTGTTAATTACTCTTGCCATATTTTAGTTGTTTCACTAGACAATTTAATTAGACAATAAGGAGCAGATTCAACAGCAGGTACACATTTTCAGACAACAGTGCAGGAAATAGGTAGGATAGCACAGACATTTCTGTTCAGACAGCAAATCCTTCTGCTGTAGGTATTGCTCAGGATTACAGGGAGTTGGCTCTGAGGACAGAAAACTGTTCAAAGCCATGAGGGTAAAGACAGCTGACACAGCTCTAATGCTCTTTCAAACCCCCTGCTCTAATAGACTCCTCCCAGCTCCTTCTACTAATGAAGAGAGGAACATGTTACGTGTCATATAAATTCATCAGCGTGATTTATATTTTGCAGATATTTTTACATCTAGCAGTTCTTTAAAAGGATGTATTTCAGTAATTCTTATGATAAAACTGAGGCTGTAAAAATACACAAATGTATATACACTATAGACAAAATCTTAATCCTGTATTATTAAAATATCCAATGGGAACATTCAAATATTCCTCTGAAGTGATTCCAACCCAAACCCTGCAGTTAAACACCATGAAAGTGTGTTTGTACGTGTTTGAGACCACAATCTGAAAGTGCCTAGTGCTGAGCAGGAAGCAATTCTCCCCTTATGTAAAAATAATTCAAGATGATTTTTTCCCCCTTCTATAACAGGAGGAATTTGACAAACTTCAAAGTCCTTTTTTGTAAAATTTGAAATAATTCCACTTCCTGCTTCCACAGCCATTGATTAAAATATGCACGGGGAATGTGCAAGAATCTGAAAGACATGTCAGCGCAGTTGCCACAATCCTGTAAAATGCCCTGGCCACTCTGCTGGGGCCGCGGCTAATCTGGGGGCAGTCTGGAAATCCTTTCCTGCTTCCTCAGCCCTTGCAAACCAGTGCACACATCCTCACTGACTGTTTTCAATTGGCAGATACTAGCTGCAGAACTGAAAAATGTGCATTTGGTGGGAGGGGTTGGGTTTTCGGAGGGCATGAGCAAGGATAAAAGGGTAAATGACATAACTGGCTTTCACTGTGTTGTAGGACACTCAGAAAATAT
Organism: Zosterops lateralis; assembly: GCF_965231275.1. Classification (NCBI taxonomy): domain Eukaryota; kingdom Metazoa; phylum Chordata; class Aves; order Passeriformes; family Zosteropidae; genus Zosterops; species Zosterops lateralis. The sequence continues at coordinate 35,360,795 of NC_139765.1, forward strand.
TTAATATTTTCAAAGTTTTCATTGTCTTTTTTTTTATATTTAATTTTCTTACATGGATTTAATGAGTTTCACACTTGTATTTTAACAGCAACAACTTACATAATTTCTCATTTGCAGTTAGTGATTCCTCTTGAAATTTCAGGTGTTTATTTTGGTTGTGTACTAAAACTAAGGCACTTTCAACAACAAATACAAGGATTTTTCTGAGGAATAAATATTTTTAATTCACAATGAATTTGCATATTATGTTTTCCATTTTATGGCAAGAATAGTTTTATCTCAGAAGAACAGCTCTATTCCTTTATCTTACTTGCCAACTCCGATTATTGAGGTTTATGGCAGGTGAACTCATATAGTCAAATGTTTATATGCTCCAGCAAATCAAGAACTGACTGCACTGGTAGCTGTAGTCCAACTACACTCAGTCAGAGGCTCAGCTAAATTTGGCCTCGTTACTCCACATTCTGATATATTGACCCAAATGCCGAGCCAAAGCAAGCCAGACTTCTTCTCAAATTGGCATTGCATCAAAGTGCAATGAATAAGTTATAAATAAATATCAAATGTTCCCTTTTCTTAAAATTCTACATTAGCAGGATTATCCTATTCCAGCCCTCTAAATATGAAGGTTTGGAGTTCTTTTACTATTCAAAGTATTCTCTTGCTGTAGGGGGAGTGGAAGAATAGCATGAAAATGGCAGCAGGGAAATATTAACTCAGGTTTGTATGTGGGAAACTGAAAGACATAAAAATTAAAGGACTTCTTCAGGCTTGTACACAGTATTATGGAAAAGCTTATTCCCAAATTTCCCATTCCAGTACCTCTGGAAAAAAAAAGTAAATATGCTGCCATCTGTAGCTCTCTAAATGCCAGTATAAAACAAAATCGTTATACTGATAATAAAGTCAAAAGATAAAAACAAGTAAGCAAAATCAGCAGCACTGTCAAACAGACAAATCTTAAAATGCTGCCTGATGCATTTTCCTCACAAGCATATTTCCTCTCCCTCACATTTCAGCATCTCTGATAGTTCAGTTTTCTATAATGCCCAGCAGTGCAGCACAGCCTCTTCCTAACCTGGAGGTAAACATGGGTTCAATGCTTAAATAAGACATTAATATACAGTCAGCTAGCTAGAACTCAAGGCTGTGATGCTGCTTTTTTCCATAGTCAGTGCTCCAGACAGTAATGTGAAATGGAGGAAAATGAGTATAAGAATTTCTTATATATACAGAAATGCAGGACACCATTTCATCAAGGATAAAAGATTTTGCTTCCTGCCATTAAAAGAGCCAACACTGGAGGAATGAACCCTTTTGCCAGTCTAAATATGGCATCAGACTAGAGAGCTCATAACACACAAAGCTTCCCACAAGGAATTCTCAGTTAAAGACCAGGAAAAATTACTGCTGAAATAAACCAAGAAAATAGAATCAGGATTCTTTAGGACTGTGACCTATCTTTCTCTGTTCTCACAAAATTTATGACACATGTGAAAACAGTCAACTATGTCAGGATAATTATTTATTCTACAAAAAAAAGAGACTTTGGCTTCGAATTTTGAACGTAACATTTTTTTTCAACAACAAAGAAAAACAATGACAATTTCAGTCTCAAAACACTGACTTGGCAGAAGACCTGAATTGCAAATTCAATGATATTGAAAGCTCAATAAAGTAACTTTGCCTTGGAACTCACAAGACAGAGAGAACAAACAAAAAGACCCAGTTCTAAGGGAAAAGAAAAATTTACAGATTCACAACAGTGATTGTTCTAAAAATATTTTTTCAGGATTGAAACTGATATTTGCTGTTTTAGGTAGAAAATTGGAAGAAATAAAATTTCCAGGCAAGCTAGAAAACATTGGATATGAATGCATGTCTAGATGAAGACAGATAATCATCCATATATACTTAATTCCCTGAACAATGCAATGACAGTAACACCTCTGCACAAGTAAGAACAAGAATCATTAGATAAAACAAGTATGCTGAGCTTTCTCAAAACAGAAAAAAGCCCTTCAGCAAGTCTTCAGACATGAAATGACAGTCCGTATAAAAGATTAATTTATTTTTTTAATTGGCAGTCATTTCCAAATTTGCAATTTATAATGACTTAAACATCTGCTGAAAATTTAGAGCCATATCTGAACAGCCTATTTCACACAAAGTGCATGTTAACATTACTAGGCTATTACATATAAATTTGCATACAGTTAAGCATTTCATAAAGTCCAGTCGCTTTCCTATAGAGAAGAAGGGCAATAAGGCAAATTATCAGTGTGAAATCATTCATTTTTATAGACTTCCATTTCACCCATCCAGCAGCATCTTCCCAGCAAAGTTAGGCCTAAGTGATTCAGACTGATAGAACCTTTTCATCCCAGCTGAATTTCAATCTTTTTTCAGAAGTATTTGCCATTCTAGAAGACTTGGTTTGAGTTTTACAGATAAACACCACAAATACTGACTCATATCTGGCATTTCCAGAGCTTCATAATGTGATTCACACAGAGTTTGTAGTCCTGGAGCAACTTTAAACAACAAATAACATGTAGGAGGCTCAGTTAAATGTAAATATTGAAATAAATAAATAACTTAACTACATCTTCAAACTATGGCCCCAAACGTAAGAGTTGCTAAATATTATTTTGAAATATAATTATTTAGTATAGAGGGTATTTTTTCAACAAGTTGTAATTCAGTTTTTTTCTTTTATCACTTAGCTGAGTTCTGTATTGACCAGTTCCTTACAAAAATATTGAAATACTTTTAAGCAAAACATCACCTAGGAAAGATATGGCTGAACTCAGAGGGATTTTCTACTGCTGTCTTTCACTAATGAAGTTGCACAAACGCAAGGAGGAAACATATTACCAGCAGTGAAAATGCCGGTCTCACATTTCTGATTCAGTGCTGTCACACAGAACTCATATGAGCTCAATGGGTCAGTACTTCCTAAACCTGTTTTAGCAGATGCTGTATATTTTAGTGCATCACAGTGTGAACACACCTGTTCTTTGCTGCGAGCTGCTAAAATGCCATGAATATACTGCTTAATGGCAGACAATTGAACAAAGTTTAATGTAGGGTTTATGTAATTTGGTACAAAAATAAGATTAAAAAATTGCCAAAGCTGGAAGCATATAATTTCTTATATGGAATTCTAAGGAAAATAGAAAACATAGCACAAGGATTCAAACACTACTTGGAAGTTTATGTTTTCCATTTGAGAATTACTGGAATTAATTTTCCAGCCTGTATTGACTCTTGGCTATCAGGACAACTGTAACTCTTCCTTGGTCATTTTAATAACCCTTCTCTTTGTCTGCTTTAATATGGAACTATCTCCATGAAAAAAATGATGGCAAGAACTTTATATAGCATTCCAACTTTAAGTTCACCTTTGTCTTTCTAAATTAATACATCTCCACATTTCTTGAATGTCTTGTCCAGTAACTCATCTTTCAGTTTTCCATGATGTTATCTCTACTCACCTACAAGCTGATTTTTCCTTCTTAGTTGTTTTCAAGGGATGAGAAGCCAGATGGGGTAGAAATGTTTTATGACTGGTTACCTTTCATTTTGTACTTATACACTTGATCTATTTCTTATGACCCTCTCCTCAGTCTCCAGATATATCATTCTTTCTACAAGCTGCCAACCCTCCCCCAATATTTATCAGAAACAAATCTTTGAAGTTTTCTGACTTTTGGGAGCAGTTGTTAAATGAGTAATATTGATTCGAGACCAGTGTTCCTTTAACAATCTCACCAATAACCTCCTTCCTACCCAGTAACTTTAAATACAGATCATGTTTGTTACTTCTGATAGTTAAAAAACAGTTTTTTACACATTTGCAACAAAACTAAGACCTATTTTTAAATATGCTTCAACAACAAATGCTAGGAAGTCCATATAAAAAAAAAATTACTGAGGTTCCTTTTTTATCAAAAAACATGGGAAATTTAGTCTGGCATGCTCAATATTGGGCAGTTCCATGTGGGTTTCAGTAACTTACATGCCCCTACTTACTGTTTTGTTAAAATATCTTTTAAATCTCTGTTATTTTACTAAGGTCAATGATCTACCATTGTCTGAATCATATTTTAACATAAAAACAAGAAAAATCTTGTGCACAATGAAGTGCCTTTTCTAGGCATACTTTATGTAATAGATTTTTAAAATATAATTTTCTAAATCTAGGACATCTCTAAATTATTTACAGTTTTTGAAAAACCACATGCAATAGGAAATGAAAATAGGCATGATAAATCAAAAAGAAAACAAAAAGTAAACAAGTATGGTACGATTTCTTAAAACTTATGGCAATTATCAATGCTGATTATTGAGATAATATTACAAAAATATGTATTTTAATTAATTTATTTTGCTTATTAAAATGGTTTTTAAAATAACAAGAAAATAGGAAATACAAAATAGCCTAACTTTGATCTTGCTTTTCTGGTAAATTAATACTTCTTTCACTATAAGCCCTGCCTTAAGCAAAATATAGTGATGATTCTCTGATATGGAATTTGTGGACTACAGTGTTTCACATCTCAGCTGAACTTAGGCATCAGTTTGTCATTTCATGATGTTCACAGAGTTGACTTGGTTATGAAACACAAGGGTAACTGGTATATTAAACTGGTAATGTGGTAGACTGATACCTTAAACTAGTACCTTAAAACTGGTAAACTGGTATCTTAAAAATAATTTGATTTTCAAACTGACTTCCAAAGAACAAGCACTTAAGTGAACAATGTAATATTCAGAGTTGCTGCACGCACAGGGCTCTCTCTGAGATGAAGAGAGGCTTTGGGTTCTCACCATTATTTCAATGAAGGGCTCCCACTTGGTTAGTAGCTTCTGTGTCTTCAGCTTTAATAACTCAGGAAATCTTTATCTCAGGTATCTTTAAGTAGCAAGTGATAAGCATAGAGAGTATGAATAAGCAGTTCTTAACACAGACATAATTTCTACAAAGTAAACAGCAACATGCTATTTGTAAAATGGTCTAGATGTGGTTTGAAGTGAAAATTGTATATACATATAAATAATACAAATAGACACTTTTCCGATTAGTTTTAATATAGGCACGTCCACTAATAAACAGTTTATATAAATCACTGATATTTTAGTGACAATCAATGCTGTTTTACACTTCTGTAGGAAGCTTTGAAAGATGTTAATTAAGAATTATCTGAAAGGGTGTTAATATCCTATTAAAAACTGCACATGGCTTTGTTTTTAGTACGTCTTTATGGGAGTAGAAGAAAGTTGCAGTTATCTCTATAGATCAGTCTATAGGTTATTTAAATGGAAAGCACAATAGATATTCATGTTCTGTTTTTAATGACAAACGGCAAAATAGAGTATTATTGGCCCTCCCTATCACAGACACTGAAACAAGCTCATCCATGCCTCTGAAGAGAGGAAATCTGTACCCCACAGATAACTGGCATGGAACTGCAGAATCTTTATTTAGAGCCACTGTGAAGGACTCAGATGCAATCTCCTGTGTTTGTAACAGTACAAATAGAACATCTGCACAAAAAGGGATCTATAGGATGAGGATAGTAAAGAGTAAGGAAAGAGCAAAGTTCTTCAGTTCTTTAAATCTAAATGCCTTCTTCAGAGGCTGCCTTTTATCATAAACTTCCATATCTTTTCATTCAAAAAAATGTTTCACAAATCACCATTAGTACTTTTATGTCCAGCTCAACAATCTTTCTTCTGAAATATAATTTATATACAAAAACAATGTGCCTGATTTAATAAGCTTATCAGTTCTTGTACCAATTAATGCACACATATTTTCCATCAACAGTTGAGCTTAGTAACAGTAATTAAAAAAATACAAATTGTATTTCTAAGTAATCACTAAGTCATCATGAACTCTTTTTCAATTAATGCCAACATCTATATCCTTGCAAGGGTGCTTAGGATAGAATTCAGTAGTTTCTACCACAGTAATTTAAATCATTTCCCTTTTGAGAGGGAAATGAAAATCTAATTACTACATATCTTGGTCATTTCTGGAATCACCTCTGCCAAAGCAAAACAGATACATACTTATATAGAATCTTTTGCCACAATAAACAGAACAGATTTACAGAGGAAGTCTGCATCAGCTGTGATTAACAGGATCTGTAATGCCAAGAATTTAAATTACTCCCTTTGTCTGTCAGCAGGTTGCTCAACACAAAGACAGATGTCAAGAGTTGTAAGGACCCTCAGTTAAATGGACCAATTTTGTGCAAACTTTTCATGTTATTTTATCTGTTTCTCTGCAGCAGAACCTAATGAGTTGCAGATAGCAGCTACAGCACTGAGCCAAGGCACAGCTCCCACTTGCCTGTACAAATAAAGTATTTCAAAGTTAATCAGGGAAGAATAATTTCTTTGAATGCCATTAGTTATGGAATCCCACCACAAGCAGTATTTATTTTCATCTTTGGTCTTAGTGGCATGCAGGTTAAAAGCTGCACTTCTTAGATAAGATGTACTTCCTTGTCCTATAAGCTGTGCTCAAGAATTATTATTTAAAATGTTGCTCAAGCACTTTAAAAAACTATTCCAAAATTAATTTCATTTTACTTGGAAATATTTCATTTAAACTTTTCTGGACCCCATAAAATACTATGAACTTCTGCAATACATTTCATACACATGATAGTGACATCATTAGTAATTATTACTGTGTGCTGCCTTTTTTTCATGTAGTTTCAATAGTTCTTAGATTGATAATTATTTTAACCAGATCTCTTAGAGCACTGAAGACTTAAAAACTGGCATTTATCTCACCTGATTTTAGATACTAAGCCTGATCTAACAGCAGAAAGGAAGAAAAACATATTGAAAAAAGACAAGTACAGAGGAAATTTTACAATTTTTTATCTTTTTAAAATGCATTTATATGATGTCTGACTTCTATAGATCTAAAATTAGGTAAGATGAATTTAACTATGGCAAGTTCATGACATGCCATGCACTGAAGTAATGATTGACCAAAAAGATGGTGAGTGAGTTTTATGAGAATACTAAGTGGGGAAGAAACTTTTCTAAGAAGCTTAGAGCATATAAACATAAAAGGTAAATCTCTTTTGACTTAAATTATTTTATGTATAGCTTCAGTATCAACCTCAAGGGAGCAAAAGGGAAAAATATAAATTTTAGTGTTTTTTATTTATATACTGTTGCATTTAGACCATAGCATATCTATATATGTGTGTCTGTATATACATATAGATATATATATATAAAAACATTGAAGTTTTAAAGATTCATTTTATTTGTTTAGAAAGAGAATGAAAAGGAAGAGTTTTTTCCATGCATTTGGTGTTTGGAAGCATTCACTGTAATTGAATCCATATGAAAAACTGGGTTGCTATTTACCAGTTTCATTTATATGAAAATGACCACCTGCTACAGTAATGAAAAAGTCAGTATGTTAAAACTTGAGAAATATCTTTTTATGAGCTATTCCTTCATTATCCTTACAAATACCACAGAATGGCAAAAAAAAAGCTATTTTTCATGTTTTCTTCTTGAAGTTTGAAAAGAAGATAAGAACCTTTAACATAAAACAATACTCTAGTAAGAATGGGAAAGAATTATTTGACCCCAGTATCCCATCACCTCCTCAAAATAAAACAAATAAAATACAATGAGGTTTTGGCTACCACTAAAGCAATTTCCTACTTTGTATTCAAGAGCTGTAATGCTTCCATATAGCCCCAGATATCAGAAATGGTCAAGAAATCTACCTCATTCCCTATTGCCACATAATCCTATGGAAGTATTTGAAATCCTTGGTTAAACACTATTGCCTTAGTTATCAATCTGTCATCTGTGAATCCTCTTCTGCTTACCTATTACTTGCTATCATAAGATAGTTATGTTAATACCTATTACAGCTAATATAGTTCTGTTCTGAAAGAAAGTCTTTTACACTGGAGATACTGTGGATATCTGTACTTACAGGATTGCAATTATGTTTCAGTAGAAATAGTATAACAACAGTCCTGATTTGAAGGGAAGGAAGCCAAGGGAATATTGCCAAGCATTTTACTTTTTCCTAGCCTATGGAATTCACCCTTATCCTCTCTCTAGTTTACAAAGGGCCTTATATGCCAGTTGTTCAGACACATTCCAAAAACTCCTAAGTATACTAGAGCATGTGGTATTTCAAAACTAAGAATTTTGGAAAGATTTTTTTTTTTTTTTTTTTTTTTTTTTTAATATACTGAATATGCTTTTCCAATTTGGAAACCAAATATTAAGCAGAGGTTGGTGAATTAAAAAAAAAAAAAAAAGGTATTTATCACAACATTTCTAAAGAGACCAAACACAGACATGATGTATTTTTGTTTAAGTTATTAAATTGCTACCTGGAGATAGCCATAGCAGTGATACTTCTTAAAAAGGAGCTTTCAATAGGGAATCCAATCACATTTTGGAGACTTAGGGTTGAAGAAGCTTACAGCAGCAGCTAAATCACTAGCATGTGTTTTACACATTAGTACTGAATCTCACATTAGTTATAAAAAGCAACACAAAAGATGTAAGGAAAAGCTTGAAAAATAACAACAAACAAATAATTCCCCAGAAAGTAAGGACAAAAGGTGGGCTGACCAGAACTTAGAGCTCACAAAATATATGATACTTTTCTCATAAAATAAATCTGCTCAGACCTCATGCTACCCTTATTAGAACTGTTTAAGTTTCTAAACAGTTCACTGGCTTAGGATAAAACTGTGTAGAATTTAAGCAGTTAATCAAAGTTAGGCTTTCATTTTTCCTATGAGGACATGGAAATTTAAAATATCCATTTGGCCCTGTCTTCATTTTGTAGAGCTCTTCTATGTTCTGAAGAGACATAATAATATTCTCATTCTTTGGAGCATTTGTGTAATATATTTCAACCACAACCAGGTAGAGGATTATTCCACTAAAAGAACCACCCATGCAAATTAGAACGTCTTTCTGAAACAGTGATCATTTGACTCAGTCACTCTTCCAAGCACATCCCACTGAGGCACCAAAGTAGTCATCAGCCCAAATCCAAGAAATCAAGTTCAAAGTCACAGAGCTGCTTGTTAGAACTGAACTTTTGGAAATTTGAAGTCTAGACAGGGTGTATCTTATTTTTAACAACCTGCTTCTTCTACAACCTGTTCCCTAACAAGAATTTGCTGAAATAAACATAAAAGATTTCTATTGCCTCCAATTAGCTTTTTATCAAGCTTTAGCTACTTCCTCTTATCCTCACCCTCCTACTCACCTTCCCAATATATGTATCTCATCCTTCTGCTCTATTTTGCTGCTTCCAATTAGTCGTGCTTTCTACCCCACTGACTCTCCTCTGTTGACTCTTCAGACTGATTTTTTTCATTCTCCTTTCTTTCTTGCAAAATTTACTTCTCTTACTGTTATCAGTCACAGGTTAATCACAATCTCCTTACTACATCCATTACTTAAACACTTTATGACCACCTGAAAAAAAAGTCACTGGTGAGACCTTATCTGGAGTACCGTGTCCAGTTCTGTGCTTCCCAGTTCTGTGCTTCCCAGTTCAGGAGAGACATGGACATACTGCAATGTTCCCAGAGAACAGACACAAAGATCATAAAAGGACTGGAGCATCTGTCATCTGAGGAGAGCCTGTGAGAGCTGGGACTGTGCTCTGCAGGAGCTACAGCTGCTCCATCCCATGTGAGCAGGAAGCCAGAAAAAAATGCCAGGAGGCATGAACGGATGAAAAAAGAGCTTCCAGCAAAACTCAATCACAAAAATGAAGCATGCAGAGGTCAAAAACAAAGAGAGGAGACATGGGAGAAATGCAGAGATACTGGCTGAACGTGCAGATTTGCAGTTAGGAAAGTGAAAGCCTACCTGGAACTGAACCTGGCAAAGAACAACAAGAACAACTTCCCTAAGTATGCAAGTGACAAAAGGAAGACTAAGGGAAAATGTGAGCCAACTGCTAAGTGTGCCAAGGGACCTAGTGACACAGGGCATAGTAAAGGCTGAGGTACTTGATACTGTCTTCACCTGGCCCTCTACTAGAAAGACTGGTCTTCAGCAATTCCAGGCTCTTGACACCAGTGGGAAAATCTGGGACAAGAAAATGCACTCTTGGTGGCAGATGATCAAGTCAGGAAATACTGTTGTCTCTGATGGTACACATCCACAAATGCTGAGGGAGCTGCCTGCTGCCATCCCTAAGCTACTCTTGATAACCTTAAAGCACTATGGCAACTGGGAGAAGCATACAACGACTGAGGGAAAGGAAATATCACTTCAAACTGTAACAATGGCAGGAAGGAGGACCCAAGGAACTACAAGACTTGCCAGCCTCACCTCTGTGCCTGCAAAGGTGATGGAGCACATAATCCTGGAAATGATTATCAGACACATAAAGGACAAGAAGGTAACTGGGAGCAGTCTGCATGAGGAAATCTTGCTCAACTAACCTTCTATGATGAAATGCCTGGTGTTGTAGATGAGAGGACGGCAGTGGCTATTGCCAACTTTGACTTCAGTAAGGCTTTTAAAATTGTCTCCTGTAAAATGCTCACAGAGAAGACAATGAAGGATCAGTTAAACAAGCAGGCAGTGAAGACTGCCCAAAGAGCCAGGCATAGAAGGCAGTGGCCAGTAGTACACAGTCTGCTTACTTGCGGTTGTACCCCAGGGATCAAGACTGGGTCTGGTCCTGTTTAATACCTCCATTAATGGTCTGGATGACGGGGCACATCTGCAGTCTGCTGAGAGGAAGCATTTCAAACAGAAAGTGGTAAAAGGACGGCAGGTAAACAATAACATATTCTTCTGAAACTCCCACTCCAAGAGCTGACTGCTATCATCTGTTACCTCTTTTGTCTAATTTTAGATCGCAAACACTGCAGGGCATGGATGACATTTTTTATTTGCCTAAAACATGAAGAACAGCTACACATTAACTATATAAATGATTAATAATGATAACAGCAGCAAAATGCAGCTCTGTCTCCACCTCCCATTTAATAATCAAATAATCTGAAATAGAAAATCAAATAGGCTATGAAGGAGAAAACATTTTTATTAATTTTGCTACTGTTCCCTATAATCTTTATCTGGATATAATGGAGAGTACTTTCCACCTTAATAATGATATACAAAATTTTAAAAAAATTAAAAGAGATCCTAAATTTCACAAATTCAAAACTAACTTGACTTATTCTGCTGAATAAAAAGGAATTCTAATTCAAAAGTTCACATAGAAAATGTTAATGAAAACAGAACCCAGTCAAGTCAAATAAAATAAGAAAATAAATAGGGATTTTGCTTCAGGCAGCTTGAATCTGATTTAAGCAGCACTCTTGGAAGAATCCAGCTGTTGTTTACTGAAATGTAAAATAGTGTACTTATTCTTTTATGTGACAGCATTCATGATCCTTCAAATCATGAAGTAACATATTTCTTCTCATCAACAATAATCATTTTATGTACAGTTACTAATCTGACCAATTACCTGAAAGCTAATTACTCAGGCTTTACAGAATGAGATAGCTAACCCAATGTATTTTGATTTTAATTACTGGTATTTAATAAGGAGTACTGCCAAATGCATCCATAACATTAATGTTTTACAACAGCATTACAGATATTTTGTTAGTGATTCAAGCAGTGTGTGATCATCTTTGTTTTATAGTCTCAGAGATCAATCTAATTTTAGCTAATACAGAGCTGGACTATGGCAATTACAGTGTGTTATTCACATTAACAATTTACCTCTTTTCTCTGTATGTACACTGAATTTTCACATTGAGACACTGTAATTCTCTCAAGACAGCAGGATAACTCAGAAGGTTCAAAATGATGCATTATTAAAAAAAAAAAAGAGCCTTCCCCAGCAACACAACTTATGGCAAGTTTAAACAGGGACTTACTCATCCCAGATCAATTGATCCCTCAGAGTTACAAGAGCTCCAAACCCCATCTGTGCTTCTGCCTAACAAATCTTTAAAAACATGTAGTCTATCCCCACTTACACTTCCTCACTTTTATAGGGAATTAATAAAAGCCTAGTGCTACTACAGAAAACACTTTCCTTTCTATATCACTGTGCTAAACGATGTTCTATGTAATTGCCTATATTATATATTCTGTATTATCACACTACACATTCAGTGCAATTCTGTTCTGCCTATAAAAGCCAAAAAGGTCAACGGAGAGGGATACATTCCCACAATCCATGCTAAAACGTTTATTTCAGTCTCATGGTCTCCAAGCTTTCACAAGTACTTTAAGAGGAGATTGGAAAGAATTTGCTGCCCACTCACGATGATGTCTCATAAGAGGTTCTTCAAAAATGGATCAAAGGCTGTAATTTCCATGCCATTTCTGTCCAATTTCCTTTTCTCTTATGTTTTCATTTTTGAAATGGCTATGATTGCAGTCCACTTCTGCCCACACAGCACTGCAGGTCTAAATGAACCATTTATCACAAACTTTTTGTCTTTTGGTTGTTCGTGATTTGATTTTTTTATTCATTTTTTGGTACTACTTACCCTGCAGTGCAATTACCTTCATAATTATACCTGCAGTGATTTACGTTTTTCAGCACCCAGATGTATCAAGCCTTCTGATCCAACTCAACTGCACTTTATTCTTTATGTTAATTTTAACTCCTCCTCCCCCTCCTCCATCCATCACCAAAAGGAATTTCATATGGATCTTTCCAAAGGAAGAACTTTTCCCTTTGCCTCTTCCACAGCACACAGAGAATGTTGATATCTTGTATTGCTTTTGCTGAAACCTACTACCTTACATCTGAATCTCCCATCATTTTTTTTTTAATCATTTATTTAAAAAAAAATCTGAGATTATGAAGTTTGGCATAGATTCAATTGATTCTCATTATCTCACTAGACAGCATGTCTTATTTTGAATAACAATTGTGTTGCTATTCTTTAATATAAAATAGTACCAGTCATAAGCAGACAGATTCTCCATCATTTATCTAAATGTGCTTGACTTGCCCCTGATTTAAAAAAAAAAAAAGAAAAAAAGGCTAAATATAAGCTCTTATGACTCAGTTTAACCAACAAATGATCTTTCAAAAAAGATTTTAAAAACCTCTCATCTTGTGATTTTTCTAAGTTAGGAAAAAAATTTAAAATTCATAGTCATCTAGCCATTTATAAAAAAACCCAAAGACACATATATTTTACTTTAGTATTTACTGTTTTCTTCCAATTTCCCCTGTTCCAAAAATTAACCTTTAATAATATTGTCATTCATTACAGCTTAGCCATACAAAAAGATTAAATAATATTTCAAAGATATATTTTATTGCTATACTTTTCTTCAAATGTATCTTCAATATAAAACAATATGGTGTATTACAAAATGCAAAATAATTTTGTTTCAGATTTAATGGTCTTGAAGTGAGAAAAAAATACTATACATAATCATTAGGGAGATGCTTAAATGAGAGAGAAAATAAAGTAATAACTATAGCAATACTAAGACGTTCCTGCAGACTAGTGATACATGGCTGTAGTACCTGAATTTTTTGGTGCCACAGTGTTCACATCACCAAGCTTAGAACCTCACAATATTTAAGCTACATATGGATGCCTGAGAAGGCTAAATGAAATTGTGGCTGTAATTCTCATATTTGAAAGCTAAAGAATAACTAAAAAACAAATAAAATCCAATCAAAACCATACATATGTACCTATGTGCATAAATGTATGTGTGCTTATTTTATACAGAATTTACCTAATAAAAACCCAGAACACATCTTAAAAAAATCTGTGTTTACTACTAAAGTTGAAAACAAGGAGCAAAATCCCTGAACTTTCATGGATGGATCTGTTTTACATTTGGCCAGACTGACTTAGCACAAAACTTGATGTCCCATTTGGTGAGATGGTGGAAATCACTGGATGCCTTATTGAACTTTTACACAGATGCACCCACTTCACACACAGCTTATGACCAAAGCTACATGCAAACAACACTATATGACCAAAGTAAACTACAATTCATATGAGAGTGAATGGGCAAGAACAGATATCAGATAAAATAAAATTTATTGTTGTCCTAATATAGACTTTTCCCATAAGCAAGGATTCTAGTTGTTTCATAACAGAAGGAACAAAGTGATGGCAATTATTTGAGCTACTTTGATTTGGAGTTAGGAGATGTGCAACACACAAGAAATTATCTGGAAGGCTTCTCTGAGATATTCATCCCGGTGAAAATGAGGCTCATTGGGGAAGCTCATTGCTTTCTACAACTATCTGAAAGGAGGTTGTAGCCAGGTGAGGGTCAATCTGTTCTCCCACATAACAAGTGACAGGATGAGACAAAATTGCCTTAAGATGTGCCAGCGGAAGTTTAGACTGGAGAGTAGGCAGAAGTTTCTTTACTGAAAGGATTGGAACAGGCTGCTCAGGGAACAGGTGGAATCACCATCCCTGGAAGTGTTCCAAAAAATGTGGATGTGCCAGTTGAGGACACGATTTACTGGTGAACATGGTGATGCCAGGTTAGTGGTGGGACTCAGTCTTTTCCAACCTTAACAAATTCAACAACAAACAGGCACACAAAATTATGAGTGAAATAAAAAATAAACTTTCAAATGAGAGAAACGTTCTGCAGGACAAAAAAGAAAAGACCTTCTGTAGATTTATATACAATAGAGAAAGTAAACATGCACTTTTACTGGATCTCAATGCTTGCAGAATCAGCTTAACAGCCATGAAAGTAGATACTTGAAGGAAACAAACCCTCCACTATTTTTCATATTTAATTTTACCAAGAGACATTATGAGGGTATAAATACTAGACGTTGTTTCTAGAGTCTCCTTTTACATTTTTTATCTAAAAACATTCAGAATACATTCTACCATCAGAGATACCACTAAAACACATAAAGTGAAATATGACATTGATTTCAATAGAGCAAATCCAGATTTATACATACATAACTCAGAGGAAAATCTATCAGAATATATTACATATTATTTGGTGGAGAATGAGAAATTCATCCATAAATGAATGACTTTCTGTAACATTACATTCTTTTTGAAGAGTAATTAAAATAAGCAATAACACTTACTAGAGTGCCGTGAGAAGCTATCCCTATTCACCTGAAGGAAAAAAACCAAGGTAGGTAATTCAAGATGGTCATTTTGGATTCTTCCAGCGTTGGGGAGACCAGAATTTGTTCCACAGCAATTGTCAAAATCTCTATTACTAGAAATGTGATCTTTCCTCTTAGATTACTATGACCCATATCGACATAAGCATTTAGGAATTACTAATATCTACTGAATCTAGATTTAAAAATGCCTTGTGAGCCTGAGCCTTAATATGTTTTCTCTCATCAGATTAATTTGAGTTTTTCCCAGCTCTTATGGTTCTTGCACCTTTTTGTGGACAAAGATAAAGCTAAGTGATGTTTTGCCCTCTTGACATTTAAGACAAAAAGACCAAAATGATGGCTACAGGTTCAACAATGATAACTGTTTTGATTTCTGTCTGAGTCTATTGGTCACAAGAAGATTATAATGGTAGAGATGTTTTCTTCATTAAGAAAAGAAAAATCATAATCACTAAATAGTTACTACATTACTGTAAGAGGGAAATATTAAAGTAAATTAAATTTTTTGCAGGTTTTACCTAATAACAGCTCTTCTTTTCCTGCCAGGTGTTACTTTTATACAGGAAAAAATACTGAAAACACAGCATTGTATACTTCCTTCTATGCCTAATGTGACAACTACATATAAATATATTAAAATATGCTATACTGTATGCAGATGCAGACATTATCAAATTTAATTGATAGGAAAAATACTGAAAAAAAAGGCCTCAAGCAACAGTTCACAGACATTTCTATGGAATTCTAATTTTCACAATAGTCTTGATTAAAAGTGTGATGAGAATGAAAATAACTTCACAATGGGCTTACACATGAGCTGAATGATCAGTAATGGGAGATTGTTACAGTTATGTTCCTAGGTTTCTGTGGAATTTTTCACTCAAATTTCACTAATGCTGTATGTGATTGATTGCAATTTTCTCCATTTCTGAGCTTTGTTCCAGAAAGCAACACTTTGTTCCAGTCATCTTAGGAAGTGGCACAATGTTCTCTGGCATAAGATATTAATAAAAAGTCATGCTGCCTGTCTCTCTTGGTTGGTCACACCAAGGTTGATTTTTGGTAGCATTTAATATTCAATTACATTGGCAGTCACATCTCTATTTAAATTTGAAATAATCTTCTGAAAATAAATACAACTAGGGGGGGAAAAAGCCAAATTTACATCATTTACACGGAGATAATTTACATTTCATGTCTTCCCTCAGCACATCACACTCTGCCCTCCACGTCTGTACAGAAGTAATAGAAAGACCTTTGGTTCACTTTTCATTCCTTGGTGGTATCTTCACAACCTGAGCTTAGATTCTGACCTGGCCTCCCATACGGATCCTGATTGAAGTTCTACCAAAATGCTTTGTACATGACCTAGCACCAACTTCCCAGGAGACAAGCCTGCCCATCACTCCTGCTTGCTACTCACTGAAAAATGATCCTGAAGAGCTTTCCTGGGGTTTTAAAATAAGCACAGCAACTCAGCATTACTGCATACTGTTTGAAACAGATTTTCACCCTTTCTGCAAACAATGCTACTCACGTCTCACACAAGACAGCTACTCAAGCACATTCAAGGGCATTCCCCAAGAAACAATATGCTAATTCCCTATCTCTGGCTAAGCTGGGTCATTGTGCACATCAAAATACAACTTAAAATTGATGATATAGACTGTATAACATAATGAGCTATACTGGCAAGGTAATATACTATTACCATATAATAATGTAACACATTTTAGACACTCATAAGTAAAATTACATTCATTGATGAATAAGCAAAATTGTGTTGGAGTAGAAAGCTATACTAGAGATTTATACAGTATCAGTCCAGATCTGATTTTAGTTCACACATCTCTTATGCACAATTTTGATTAAGTAATAAAACTTGGAGATATTAATATTTTAATATCAAAAAGACACAAAATCCCCACATTACCAATTTTATTATAGACTTGCAGCAAATTCATAATTCCACATTATTCATACTGGGGTAAAGCATCAGCCTACTTTTGGCTGGTTTTATTATTTTCTGAAACTTGTCTCTATGTGTTATATTTAAGCTCACCTATATTTTATATGAATGCTTATTGAACACTCTTGCATAGGTATAGATATGCACAAACACAAGAAACAGTAAGCACAAGGTACTTTACAATGGAAAAAAGCCAATGATTTTATCCAGGAAACTACACATTCCTATGTGTAGGGATAAAAATAATGTAAGCTGTAGGACTAGCAAAGCATGCAAGACAAAGGTAGAAAAGTACAGTGCAATGTAAGGACTCAGCAGAGAACTTTTGGAAACTGAGTGTATTCCTTCAGTGATGAGGCACAGGTCATTTTCATGCAAAGTACTCACTTTGTGGTCAAACCTAAAAAATGTACTACCAATCCCACAGCTGACACCAGAACAAGGAACAATAATTTATATCTAGTAAAAACTACACCTGTGTCTTCTCAATGGTTTTATCATTTGCCAGGTATCCAGTTCTAAGTACAAAAAAAAAAAAAAAAAAAAAAAAAAAAAAAAAAAAAAAAAAAAAAGTACTGCTAGAAGGAAACATGTTGACCACTAGGGTACCTGTCTTGACCACTAGTGTTTAAGGGGGTAGTCCCAAAGCTATGGCTCTGTGGTTTAAGAAAATGGATGGACAGGCAAACATTGCATTGAGAGAATATATATTCCCTGAGGCAGGCTGAGATAACAGAAAAATGGACATTGTTTTGGATATACAAGATCAAAAGGAGCAGGTGGTAGGGCTGTAAGGAACTGACCTGATTTAAGGGCTTATTGGTACTGGAAGAGTGTTTTGCCCTCATTCCTCCTTATTCGTTTCTCTATTCCTGGCTATGCCATTTCACAAACTTTCTCCAGTCTTCTCAATGTTCAGGGGCACCTGCTATGAAATAATTCTACTTACTAGTACAGCTTTAAACTATCTATCTTCTTCTGTTACCTTATCTATTTCCTAGATTAGTAAAATGTATTGGCTCACAGGAAGTCCCAGAGTTTTGAGAATTGGTGACCACACAGGGGAACTAGATTCTCCTGACCTTGGTGGCAGGGAACTGTTAGGCTACAGACAGAAACAGTGAAGGAAAAATAAAGAGACAAATAACATTCTAACACTAATAATTTCTGTATCTATTGGCAAACATTCAACAGAGGCAAGGATGGAGAAATTTTTTGCTTTGGAAACATTACGTGCTGTATAAAAGGTCTTAGGATTTTGTATACTCTTGGTTCCTGTTCTGTAAACACCCACACCCATTACACCACAGACACCATGGACAGTTGTGCATAGTTAACCTGGGCCCTCTAGATGTATGTAATTCTTAGCAATTCCATCTCAATTTTCAGAACTGATGAAAGGCTTGGACCAGCCTGTCAGCCTACAAACATGAGACACACACTCAGTGAAGTCTCTTTTTTCCCTTTTAATTCAGACAGGAAGGAGAGCAAAATGCTGTGAGAAGCCAGATACTAAGTGGAACAGAGCCATGCACTCCCAGGGCTGTTGTGACACTTGGGTTACAGTGAGCTAAGAAGTAGTGACACTGCACTGGGACTCAGCACGGGGTGATGCAGTGCAGAAGGCAAACATGGCCTCTTTGTGTGAGAGAGCAGGCTGCTAGTTGCTGTCTGCCACTCAGTTTGAAGGGAAAGCTGTGTGTTCTTTCTCATTCTTTCTCATCCCTGGGACGGGCACTTCCTTTCATACCACAGCTGAAATTTCTTTTTCAATCTACACAGGTGCACTACTTTCCTTATCACTCAAGCAAAATATCTACCACTGTGAATCAAAAATGTAATTCAGATCACAGTTTCCAGTGTTCAACCATTTCTGTTTTCTTTTTTGCCTCTATTGCTCCATCTTGTTATTTTCAGTCAGTGTTTTCTTGCAAATGTTCTCATTTTTAATAATACTTGAAGTAATAAGCTACTGACTACAGTAATTAATTTTAAAAATGAATTAATACAAAGAAACCATATGATTAAGAAGTTCTTATTTGCACAGAACAGATATCACAAGAACTGGGGCCTCTTTTATGAAGTATCCTGTAGTTCAAGTGAACAAAGCAGTCTCTGTACCATGTATTTATAGATATGTATCATGCAGGGTCAGGAAGTCATTCAGTATCTTCTACAGACGGAAAAAGCAGGGAAGACTGGAGATGAGGTCACTTGATCATATTTGCCCCACAACAGTTATAGACACAAGTGAACTTGGCCCTCCACAGCTTTGTGACTCAGAGAGCCTCAGAGGATGGATTTTCATATGGTGCTTATATAGGTTAAGTCTGTCATTAACGGAAACATTGTTCTGATTTCCAATTTGCTGTACATTAGATGTCTCAGTACATTAGGTCCCAGTAGCTTCAAATAGTATTCTATGGCAAAGATTTCAGTATTTTATCAGGAACTATCATAAGACATTGAAAACATACTGTTTTCTTCCATAGGTTTTATACATCTGAGATATCCATCAATATCCCCTTAAACACTTGGTCATAGAGTACATGGACAGAGCTTTTGTGAACATCAGTGAAAAATGCCAAGAGTCTGAAGAGAAAATGAAGGATCCCACAGCATATCCTACAGCTCCATGTGTTGTATAACAATTCACTAAGGCAAGTCATCATGGGTTTTGTAGTTTCTATGCTGAACCTGCAGCTGTGACTGGTCATCCTAAGCTTTTCTCTCTCAGCTAACACCACCAGGAAATGGAATCAAGAAAAACCCAACAGAAATACTGTTACTTTGCACTTTTTATCTGTCTCCTTCACAAAAGAACCACCAACACGAGCTAAAGAACCTGGAGAAAGTCTTGCATCCTAAGGCAATAAATATCCAATTCTGATACCATCCTATTTTGGGCCTCAGAAAATCTGTTAGCTACTCAGAGACTAGGTTAGGGTAATGAGTGATTTTTTTACTATGCTACAGTTATTTTTATAGTGGTTTATACTCTAGTTCTTTTTTTTTTTTTTTAAACCAGTCAGAGATCACTGCTTGAAAAATGCAATTATACAAACGCCTTCTGCAGAACCCGAAATCAAGGATGGAATATTCGGTAATAATAATGACAGTAAAAAAGCTCAGAGTTTACAGAACAGTTTCTTCTTAAGCATGATCTTTTTGTTTTCTGTTCTTTTTAAGGTCCTCTTTCTTTCTTTCAGTGCTCCTTCTTCAATAAGTTCATGTTCCGTAAACAGAGCACACAAAGCAGATAAAGATGCCAGTATTCTTACACATCTACATAAGCAATTTTTATAATTGATGCAGAAACTGCCCAAGCATAAGGTCCACCTGCTGCAGAAGTATAAAAAAGCTGAAAAGCAACCAGATGTGGACAAGTGTGAATTCTCTTCACATTCCTCATTCTCATATAGCTCCCACCTGTTGGTATCAGCAGAATGGCCAGAGCAAACCTCACACCGGCTTGCACATATGTGATGGCATTATGGCCAGGTGGCACGAATTCATACAGTCCTCCTGACATCCCAACCTACTCCGAGCTTCAGCAGAGCCTTGATCTGCCACCAGAGCCAGAATGCTCTCATTACAGAGACATCAGAAGAGCAAAGGCCTAATTGTAGCAAGTTTTTACGCAAAAAAAATTAACTCAGAAAATAAAAAGTAACATTCTATTAATGATAATTAAGTGTGCTCACCTGATGGATTTTCTTGCCTCAAGGCCAACAGTAATCTGCAGACTGCTCAAATAGCTTTTAATTAGTTCACAGATTAATACTATTAGTCATTTAACTAAGTTTTCTTACTTTGGAGCCAAGAAAGTGAGTAGAAAAGTAAAGTCCATACAAATTTGAAACAGTCTTGAATATTTTATTACTTTAGCCATTTACTCACCACAGCCTTTCTGAGATCATGTTCAATTAACCACTTGAAGAATTCCTACAAAGATGTAAAAGTGGACAGTGCAAAAGAAAATTCCTAAAAATTACTAACTTATACTGTGCAATATATTCTGGTTCATTTAGAAAGTACTGCAATATAAACACATAGGCACAATCAAATACTACATTGCACATATGTATTTTTCTCACAGGGTAAGTCAAACAAAAACACTACAGTGAAAGGGTATTTTTTAAATAGAGGAGATACATATATATGCTCTGTAGTTGAAGTATCTCATTTAAAGAAAATATCTGCAAATATCTGTACCATGAACAATAAAATGTGATTTGTTCTTAGGGCTCCTACGAGTTCTTTATTTTTCTATGATTATGTATGCATTTTTAGAGATTCATGCAGATATTTGCAACTGTACTATTTAAAATTCATTTTTAAAGAAAAATTATATTTATAGTCTAAAAAGGAAAAATATTAAAGTATTTAATTTCAACTAAAATATACTTATTCTGATAATCAAAATATACCTGTGAGAGGAGTAAAATGTGTTCAGTTCTGCTCTTCATAACTCCTTCAATATTATTTTTATATTCTGGTCAATGAGAACTCCTAGTAACTTCTAACAGTAACATTACTGGCAGTAATGTAAATACTAATGACTGAAAATGTCCTATTCTAAAGCCAGGAGCTAATAACTGCATAGAGAAGCTAATGTCAAATGAGTTTCTCAAAATGACTGTGGGGCCCCTAGATAGTATGTGCAAAGGTTTGATGGGGGCTCATCTGCAAAGCTATAGAGCTATTTACCCACAGTGAACTGAACTAAAGTAAATGGAACAAGTGTTATACAAGGCAGTGCTGATACTTGCGAAACCTTCCTCATGAATGAGCAGACCTTCTTAGATTTAAATTTCTTATTTGTCTTATTCTTGGCTCTGAAAGTGAAGTGCTGAAATAAAAATATTTTGTTTACTGTCAGTGCTAAAACAGCATGACTATTCAGTATTATTCTTGTGATCAGGAGTCGAATTGGAAGGTACTATCCCATGGGCCAGTGAGTGCCCATAGAGGCCTGTTCTAGTTCAACTACCTGTTCTGAGACCCTACTGTGAGCACAACTCAAAGCCATACCTGCTCTGCTGACACCCCAAGGCAGATTAGAAAGCCAAAAGGGATGACTGTTACCATGCAGTTTGACCTGCAGTATTACAAAGGGCATGGGAATTCCCAGAAGAAATTCCTATTTGTAGCAGAGGTTCTGTCTTAGAAAATCACGACTTTGATTTATAAACTACCTTCCTTAAAGAATTCACCATTGCTGTGTTCAGGTGCCACCATGGTTCTTTATTTATGGCATGAATCACCTACTTACAATTGCTAAGCTGTTAACATGTTTGTCTGCTGGGTTTTAAGCCTTCGGTTTTCAGTTTTCTGTTCTCCACATATATAGTTATAGACTAATCTCAAGTCTTCCTGTAATGATTTTGTTTCCTAAGAGAATTGAGTAAAACTCATTGAGATAATATATCACCATACAGAACATTTTCTAACAAGTATTGTGGCTCTTAAGGACATCAGATTTCCAGCATCCTTGCTGAATAGTGGGAAATAAGATTAGGCTTTGTATTCTCTAGCTGCACAGAGCTGAGAGATAAAATTATCTCCTTAGTTTAATTCCATATTACCCTGTTCATACCTTCTGTGATTATGTTAAGTCTTGTTGGCTACTGCTCTGGACGAAAAACTTCAGTTATATCCAGTATTATTACCCATTAGGGCACCTAAATGTTTTTCCTGTGTAGCACCCCTCATTCTGTAACTTGAGCTGCCTTTCTTATATTTTAATGGCTGAGCTTATAAAACTTATTGTTTGCCTCAGTAGAGTTCAATCCTCTGTTATTCAAGCCCCACAACTGCATTCCCATTATTTTGCCTGAGACTTATATCAGACTGACAGGTTTATAATTATTTAGGTTATCTCAGCCATTTAAAAAAATGTTAGTATGACCTTTACTCCCACAAGCTTCTGGAACATCCCCAGTGCTCCAAAAAGAATGAAAATCGATATTAAAAATCCAGAGAGTTCTTCTGTCAATCTTTCGAAACCTGTTACCCCAATGTACTGACTCAAGATTTCCAGCATCAGTAACTTTAGTCACTGTTGGAGTAGAAAGAATTTTATAATCACAATACACTATGGGTATGGCAACCTGCTTATCCTTACATACAGAAGTATTCATGAACACTCCTGGCTTCAGCCCCAATTTAACTGTCACAGATTCAATCAATCAATCAATCAAAGCCATCAGTTCTAAAAAGCTTGCTGAACCATTATTACTTACTATCCTTCACAATGGGGCCAAAGTAGATCAAACTTAGAAAACTCCAAACATGTATCTCAAAGTGATAACATGCAGGTGGCAGGAATTAGCCACAAAAAACCAAAATCAAAGGTATTTTTAAGAGAGGAAAGCTTGTAATAAGAAGATTCATCATTACAAAAATCAGGATCCAAGAAGCTTTTCCTAAAAAACTCTGAAGTTCAGGCAGTTCTGTGTTAGCACTTTATGTTTGCAAAACATTACACTCTTCTTTCCCAAGAGCTAGACTCCTGCTTAATTATCTATAAAAGCAAAAAGTGCAAATACTTAGAAATTCTACCTAGCAGAATGGTAGTACATCTATTGCAAAGTTACAGCCAAGTAAGTGAATTTCACAGAATGTTCGAAATACCTCATACTTGGCCTTTAACATTGAGAAATGTTAAGTAAAGGGGCTGCAGAGGCACAGAAAGTTCTAAGCCCAACAAACTCCTGGTAATACACAACTGCAAAGAATTTCTTAAAAAAGATAAACTCTTTACAAAAAAATCCATTCACCTTTCCTGTTCGTAAATGCAAAATGCATGAACAATCCAGATAAAGGTTTTATATTAGAGATAGATGTAGTAGCATGGAATTAACTACCTTTGTATGGAATTGGTGACATCCACAAGTGGTAGGGATATTTAATAGGCAGAACTTTAGACTAACATCAGGTCTAGGATGCACAGCAAGGATGGTAAGGTTATTATCCATGTATTTAGTATTTTTTAATTACAAATAGTAAATAATTTATTAGAAATACTGGAAAAATAAAAAAAATCACTCCACAGAAAAAGCAGTTTTAATAGGCTAATTATGTGGTGCTCAAAAATATTTTTAATGGAGCCTGAGATCCCTCAGTTTTCACTGAAATTGTCAGCAAAAGGGACCCCTATTCTGGTTGCAACATTAGGCCCATGCATGCAAGTACAAAGCTGCATTTTTAAGACCAGAGCATTATTCTGCTACAGGCGTTTTTAAGCACACCACCTCAGTGTTCCCTGCAAATCAAACACAGAGCATGTGTAAACTTTACATACCAACACAGTCATATATTCTAACCTTTTGATTGATACTATTCCATCCAAATACAAAAATATTTAAACTGCTTGAATTAACTATTTCTTTACTACTTCAGGCAATATCAAGACATGATACTGTCTGCCTGCCTTTAAATTTTTTCCCCTTAGTTATTATGTAGTGACAGACCAGTAATAACAGCACACTTGCAAATATAATCATCAGCAAGAATACGAAAATAAAGACTGAGAAAACTAGTCCCAGTCTATTCATCTGATGATGTGCTCTTTTTGAACTTTAAGCTGCTAACCTTTTAATCTCACAATGAGACTGTCAGTGGTGACTGATGAGACAAACACATGGGTAAATACCTTTTTCTAGGTGCACCTGCACGCACCTGGCTTTGACTGATACCTCACTCCTTTGAAGGGATGTTCTACAGAAAAGTGTCCTCAAACACTCAGAAATTGCCACAGCCAACAGCAGTTGAAACCACACCAGGACAGATTGAGGGGGAAGTATTTTACACTGACTAAGAATATTATGTGAAAAAAAAAAAAGTT
The DNA here is from genome assembly GCF_965231275.1 of Zosterops lateralis. NCBI lineage: Eukaryota > Metazoa > Chordata > Aves > Passeriformes > Zosteropidae > Zosterops > Zosterops lateralis. The sequence goes on from NC_139765.1 coordinate 35,385,779, forward strand.
AAAGAAGTATTATTACCAGGAGACTAACACTCAAAGAGATGACAGCTTGCTCCTTTCATATTTTAGCTAGATTTAATCTTATATTAATTAATTGGCTTAAAATGTTCAAAACTTGCTTTTCTTTTCACATAGGAAGAAACAGGAATTTATTAAAAGTTAACCATGTGTTACAAAGTCTTCAAAGCAGTTATGTCCTTACTTAATTCTTCTGCAATATATTGTTTGAAGGAAAAAAATAGAGAAATCCCAAATATTTTTTTTAATGAAAGATTTAAACCTTGAAACAAGATTCCATCAAATTTTCTTAAACTCAAATACTTTCATGTGAATGTTTTTCAAATTGAAAGCCATTTAAGCTAATATAGCTACAGGAATATGCTGAGAATGGGTGAGTCTGAGTTCTGCAGTAAGAAACTAGGGCAGAGCTGGGCCACAATGACCACAGTGAAACTATGGTAAGAAGCCTGGAGAAGAGAAATGGCAGAGTAAGGCCCCATTTCAGAGGTGGGCAGGAGTGTCTATCTCAGTAAATAACCTGTGGAAGCACACAGCTTCAAGTGAGCACACGCTGTGGTAGAAACATGGATGTGGGATCTCACTCTTCAGCTAGATCGAAAGTCCTGAACTTATACAATGTTGTTTTCTATCGTCCTGAAAAAATAAAAGTATATTTTCATTTTCCACTAGCTTTACTTTTCACTAACAGCAACAAAAAGTTTTTATCATTACTTATGGATTTATCTCCTTTGACTGATTACCCTAACTACTTATAAGTTACACTGATACTAAAGTTCATCTCAGGAAATTCATTAATAATCAACATAGAACACATGCACCCTGAATCTGTTTCTTAATCAGATGAAATTAGTTTTCACTCTGCATTAGACTAGCAGGCTAGATATTTTCTGGTCACAATGGCTTCTTATTTTTTGTATGTAGATTGAATCTTAAACATATCCTTTGTAGTATTTGAGCTGTTTCATTGCTAGGTACTGGAAACATAAGCAAACACATAAAAATAAGACAGCAAAAGAGAACCAGATACGGATAAGAAAATAAAATCTGTTTCTTAAATTTTGCTGCATATAGCACACAGAAGAAATCTATGTATATTCTGTACACCAGATATCCTTATTAATTCAAGGGCATAATATGTATTATATATGAATTTTAAAAGAATATTTCATAGTATCTCCAATACTATTCTTTAGAAGAAAGTGCTTCCTGTGACAGCTTCATGAAAGATGACTGAACATAGGTCAGACCCCCTGTTTGCCATCTCATGTTTTAAAAAGTAATCTCTAATCATTAATACCTTCAAATCCAAATACTGCTTAAAAGAGGGGTGTGTTTCCTCTAATGATCTGGAAAGAAAAGTAATTGCTTGCTATTAGATATTAACTAGAGACAAGGAAAGCAACAGCAGTAAATGAGAAGTTTTTCACATTGAACAAGTCACCTAAAAATGATGAATAAATGTATAAAACAACAAGAGTACATAGATGAAAAGAGAAGATTTAATTACTGAATATTTTAGCTTGTCCACTATCTTTGTAAATTCTCTCTCTTCAAGTGACAAGAATTCTTAGAATAAAAAATATTTAAATAATTTTTTACACAAAAAACCCTTGCTTATCCATCACTTCAAAATTTCCACTCTAACACAGAAGATAAAGTTTTCTGCAAAGATTCTGGATGTGCGTGCCCTAGTTATTTATATACACACACATCTACCCAGGGAAGAACATAAATGTATTTCTTAAGATACAATGTGATAAATAGTAGATTTATAGGAACTGGTGCATTGCAAACTGGCTGAGTTGTCTGAACATAAAGTGAGAGACATCATTATTGGTGCTATAAATACTTTGCACTGTAAAATCATACTGTACTTTATGTGGCAATACAGTACAAATAATACAAAAATTGTCTCTGTTTCTGGCTCAACTTAAAATGTAATAACCTCTGAATGATCCCAACAGAAGCTGAACTGAATAGGTACAGGCATCGCTTCCAGTTTTTACAGGACCCAAAATCCATTGCATCATCACAGCTGCAATAGAGGTAACAGCATTATCTGATTTAATTTCCTAATTAAATCATTTAGAGCTCCTTCTTGGAAAGTGAAATGTTTAAGGCTCAGTTATAAACCATATTCTTTTTTTTATCCATCAAATTCTACAAGATCCTTTTTACATTATGCCTTTAAAGAAAACTAAGGATATGTGCACTTAGTTCACTGGGACTTGAGGAAAACTACTTTGGTGAAGAATTTAAAGAGAAATGTCTGAAATATTATTCTAATGTCATAGTCAAGCATCTGAGGGTAGCAGTACCATGAAAAAGTTGGCTGGTAAGACAAACCTGGGAGATGAAGACTTCCCGTATATTGAGTTTGTCTGCTCACTCCCTAAATGTGTGACTGTTCTCTGCTCATCCTTCGTTCCTGTTTTTAGGAATACTGAGTTCCCACAGCTCTCTGCAGGTTCAGGGGGAACTTCAAGGCAGTTACCTTGGTAAAGCTCAACCCAGAATGTAAGTGCCTAAAGAGCTCAGAACTCTACTTCAAAAGCGAGCATTTTTTCAAAGAGCATGCCCAAATTTATCTGTTCCACTTTTTTTTTTTTTTTTTTTTTTTTTTTTCTCTATTATGTGTTGAACAATAATAATACTGACTCACATTTACAAAGGACTTTGGGATCTCTAGCTGAAAGATGGTATTCAATTAGTCTCATAAAATCATTGTTAAAAATGAGATTCCCTATTATACCCATTTTCTAATCAGCTGAGGAACACTGAGTTCAAAAGTTCACCTTTATACATAATCTATTTAGGAAATTTAAAAAAGAAGGCAGTAAAGGAGTAGGAGAAAAATGTCCATGAAAAAATTCAGTGATAACTAAGCAAAGGGAGAAGAGCAACTAACATTAAAGAGATTGTAAAATGACTCTGAGAAGGCATAAGAAGAAAAAAAAAATCAAATTATAAGTATGATTGATTCCACAGAGTGCTAACAATACTGCCTTTGTCTTTATTCCTGCTATCTATCACACATCATATACAATTCCTAATAGTTTTTAAAAAAATATTTAATTAACTTCTTTTATCAAAATTCCACATAGAAGAAAAAGTTGAGAAATCAAATGATTTGGAAAACTCAACCGCCCACAAAATACTTTGAAAGGTTAATTTAAGATATGTCATATTGTAGAACATTTCTTTCTCTAATTATGATATTGATCTCATATAGACACAAAGCCATCCCCTCAGGCTCACAGCTTTGCAGTAAGCAGTGCAATGGTTTCCCATGAAAGCCAAGAATAAGGTCAAGTTGCATATACCATGCAGCCAGACTTCTAATACTGAAATCTGTAAATGAACATTGTAAATGGTCTTTATTTAAAATTTCCACTTCAAAACACATTAAATGGATATTATCTAAAGAAATTCTTGGGCACCACTTTTTACAAAATTGATCCCTGTGATCTAAGTACTACTAATCTTCATTAAACATGCAATCAAATTTTTAGTAATTTTTCCTCCTAAGATTTATTTTCCTAAAGTAACATCTCTGCTTGTTTTGGGAAAAGACCCAGAGAGTTAATGTTTACACTAGATGGGGGTTTCATATGTCAGAATCAAGCAAAATACTTTTATACTTTTCAGATACTCTACCATGTTCTTCTTCAAATTAATATACATCCATGCAGCAAAAGCATGTCTGACCCATTCACTGAACCATCTCCTTAACAGGAAGACAAATATCTTCCTTTCCTCCTGACAAAAAACCCAACATACACTGTTTATTGGGGAAAACCAGATAAGTATAAAAAACAACAAATCTGTAACTATAAACAGTAAGCAGGTCGGATTCTCTACCAATGCACATACAGCTCCACCAAATGATTTCCTGTTTCCATTTCTGTGAACTACTTCTGCATTTCCCTTAAGCACTTTGAGTTTCAGATATGGTTTATATTTTCAAGAGATGTACACAGCAAGCTGCATGGTAGGTTCATCTGCCCTAATTTAATTGACAGACACTATGTTCCTTCACAGTCAACAGCAAGAAACAGCTCCCTCAGAAGATGAGTCATCCTATCCTATAATAGAGGTTGAATTAAAATAAGATTAATTGCCTATCTGCTGGCTGTGAAATCGGCTCAGATCTGTACTGCAAACTTACACACCTGACTAATAGTTATCTACAACTGGACAAAATGAATCCTGGTCCTTATTCCTCCATCCAATCATTAAAATTAAGAGGATTCAATAATTTAAAAGAATATACTGCAAATTATTTCAGTTTACTCTGCCCTAGTAATTTTTTTCCAGTTTCAGCAACAGCATTAATCCATTTGACTGGCACTGCTGACTGCAGTTTTCACCTTCACGCTCCACATATTAAAATATGTCAAGCCAGCCCTGCTGTCTGATCTCCTCCATGCTCCAGGAGTGTGGTGTGGTGCAACAAAATCTAATCTATGGAAAAAAATGGCTAAAAACAAATTTCACAGCATTGCAAGGTACATAAATGTTTTAGAAAGTGAAGCTGTTGGAGAAGGGGCAGAACATTCTCACAACATTGCACTGATGAGGTGAGTTTTAGATGTCTCAGAAATATACAGCAGTAATCAATACTGCCTGTAAAAGAACTTATTCATATTGGGTCAGAATTTTTGAGGTGAGTTGACACTGCATCCAGGCAAGGTAAATCCAGAACACACAGTCACACATCAACACAGTATGCTCACACTATTTACTCATAACACACTGGCTACTGACAACCACATGCAACCAGAGATACAGATTTCGCAGATTTCTGTTCATTTTTTCCTGCATGTACTTCGAGTCAGGAAGCACAAACTGCAGTAAAAGATGGAGGAATTTTGTCTAAGGAAAGTGAGGCAAAAACTTTAGAATTTGACTTTTGCATGCTAGACCGTAGCTTTTGCCATTATTTTTAATTACTTACATTGTACAATATTGTTCCAGTGCCAAAGGAATTATGGTTCTTTTTCAAAAAAATGGGCAAAAATATTTTGTATATAGAATCAGCTAATCTGACACTACACTGCAAGTATTTGGTAAGGAAAAAAACTGCTTATATCAGGGCAAGTTTAAAAGTTTTTCAGGAAAATTGATGAAATTGTCAATTCTTATTTCATTTTTTAGGAAACAGTAGTTGCTTAGCAGTGTGTTATTATTTAATCTTAAAAGCTGTTTTACATTTGCACTGAAGAAACAACAGATGAGAACACAAGGAGTATAAGTTGATGATACAAATATGGAATCAAAATGGATTGACTGAATACTTTTTAAGACAAGTTGTATTAATAGAAAAAGTCAGAACAAGACATAATCATCATATTGATTTCAAGCTTCAAGAATTCAGAGAAACTTTGCCTAATTATTCTTTGAGCCCATACTGTCTACATAACTTCTGAGATATAAGTTTAAGGAATTTGTTCAGTAAATTTAGTTGCTGAGACCTCTTCCACTGTCATTAAATTGTGAAGTGGCAAACCCCCTGCTTTTGAACCATTTCATCCCCATTTCAACTTCCCATCTTTCTGGCAAAGGCAGTAATCTGCACATTCAATAAATACATTCCTTACTTTCCTCTCAATGCCCTACCTGCAGAATCCTCCACTACCTGTGTGCCAGGTCCAGGAGCGGCCCCTGGCAGGGACAGTGGTGGGTGGCCAGCAGACTGTGGCTGCCCTGGGGTACTGTGGAGGGCAGGCTGCTTGAGGCTGCTTCTCCCCCTACTGCTATTATTGTGAAACTTTCAGGTTCACTTGGACAAATTTATATCCCATCCCCTATCAGAAGGAGTTACAATCCAAACAACGATTTTTAAGTTCTACTGTAACAGTAAACAAACACCTTTGTGTTTCCCTTTTTGGAAAAATACTTGCATTGAGAAAAGGAGGACAGGATAACACTGCATAAAGGAAGAAAATTGCTTCAACTTGTGATAAAATATTTCCTTTTTCACACATGCAGTGAGGAAACCTTTCTACTTTCTTGGCCACAATTTCTTTGTTGTCTAAGTCTGATACACTGAAAAATAAAATCGTTTCAGGAACAAGCACTGGGCAACTAGCAAGCTGAGGGAAATTGCCTCTATATATACTAAGAACAGGGTAAAAAACCCAACCCCTTTAGATAACAGGGTTATAATCTTCTGCAGGACATAGAAGTGTTAATTTGAAACAGACGTATCTTTGACGGTATGACTACTGTACCAGTTCACTACATGATGACTGTGTGCCTGACCTAGTACAGAGTTAATGACATGGTGAGAAAAAAATCCCTTTCTTCATTTAGTGAAGAGAATTAATGAAAAAGTCATAGACTAACTTTGTACAAACCTATTTGTACTCTAACAACACGTTTATATCACAAGGTATTTCTGCTACAGAAGCCTCATTTTGGTTACAATTAGGTAGTTTAAAGAAAGTGAGGAATATATTCACCATTGCCCAGTTTTGCCAGGAGTCCTCTACCATGGTAGTCGAACATCCCAAAAGCTGTCAAGCGAATCTACCATGCAATGGCAAAAAAGTGGCAGTTCTTAGCACCCAGCAGCTTCTAATCTAATTTTACTGAAACTTAACATAGCAGGAAATTCACAGATTTTTAGAATACCCCTGGAACAGAAAGATCCAGTCCACTGTGAAAAATATTTCCCTTGAGATGGTTGTTGGTAATTTCATTCTCTCCAAAATGAAAAATTACTGTAATATGCACATGATATTAGGAACAACAACGAGTTTGTACAGATTTTCCATGAATGTCACATTTGGTTTTTGAATTGCTGCAGAACAAAGGTGCAAAACTACTTTTGTCTCCTATAAATATATATATATATATATATTTTCATTTTTGGCATTGAAAGATAGCCAGATAAAGATGATGAAGATGTTCATTCACACATCCCACTGCAATTCATTCTTCTTCTTACTTCTGTTGATGCTTTTGAAAAAGTCTGAATAAATTCTTATTTCTAATTTATATGCCCTTCCTATGCCTGCATACTGCCAGTTTAGATGCGTCACCTGTAATAACAATGAAAAATTGCTGTGTGCCTCATGTTCTGTTTTCTTCATCTGCTTCAGAAACTCGCTCTTGCTACCGCAAGGGAGTTCACTTGTGAGTAGTAACAAATCTAATTTAACTGTACCAAGTCACAGTTTTTTCATCTTAATAGCTATTCTGCACAGCCCAGAAAACTCATTAATGGAAAGACTCTCAAGTCTAGTTCTAGTATTTTATGGGAATGAACTAGCTTACAAAAGAGAACACATTTCATAAAAAGACAGATAGCTTAAAGACATCCTCAACTACAATTGTCAGTACTCTACAGTTATTGACATAAGCAGTACCTCTGTGATGCTTCTTGTAGTATCCTGAAGAATCAAATGTGCTTAACAATGACATACAGAGAAATTTAAACCAAAGACAAGCAGTAATGTTAAGTTTGGAGGTCACCTCAGGTACTCAAATTGCTCAGGAGGCAGCAGCATATTCTTTTACTTACCATTCTGACAAGTGATACTAGCTAGATTGACACTCAGAAAGCATGAACAACTAACATGTCATCATTTAAACTTAAAGTTAACACAGGAAGCAGCAGCTCCTGCTTCCTTCCATCCTGCAACAAAAATAGTGTTTCACTAATGTGAACCTTCAGATAACTAACAGGAAAAGCTGGATAGCTAGGTCTAGCCTGTAAGGTTAAATTTACTTGTGTATGTCAAATACAATATTGAATATCTGAAGCCCTTTAGTTGTGGAATTCTCCTGGGAAAGGAAAATTTTAAAAATTAGAAGAATAGAGCCAGATGTGGAGGAAAGGAGATGATCACCATTAGAAATGTGTTTTCTCAGGATGACTGAGGAGGAAGGAAGGAAGGAAGGGTGGAAGGAAGGAAGGAAGGGTGGAAGGAAGGAAGGGTGGAAGGAAGGAAGAGTGGAAGGAAGGAAGGGTGGAAGGAAGGGTGGAAGGAAGGGTGGAAGGAAGGAAGGGTGGAAGGAAGGGTGGAAGGAAGGGTGGAAGGAAGGGTGGAAGGAAGGGTGGAAGGAAGGGAGGGAGGGAGGGAGGGAGGGAGGGAGGGAGGGAGGGAGGGAGGGAGGGAGGGAGGGAGGAAGGAAGGAAGGAAGGAAGGAAGGAAGGAAGGAAGGAAGGAAGGAAGGAAGGAAGGAAGGAAGGAAGGAAGGAAGGAAGGAAGGAAGGAAGGAAGGAAGGAAGGAAGGAAGGAAGGAAGGAAGGAAGGAAGGAAGGAAGGAAGGAAGGAAGGAAGGAAGGAAGGAAGGAAGGAAGGAAGGAAGGAACTTTTTCTCATCTTTGCTGATGATGAGAAGTTAAAATACAATCTGAACATGCTAAGGAATTAGACAATTTATTTCATTATAATCTTCCTGATACTCTCCCATTTCTAAAGCATATCCACTTTTGAATAGTAGCAAGATTTTAAAAGCAAATAAATGGTGGACATACTATGACAGCTTATGCTACTGAGGCAGCACCAAGACCAGTAAGCTTGGCTAGAAGTGAGTTAGGACTATGGATATACAGCAAAATACATGAACACAAAAAATTATACCCCACATTTTGAACTGTCAGTGGCTGCAATAGCCACAGAATTTTGTAATGGATGAAGACAAATAAGCTAAGTCCTATTCTTACAAAGCCTTACACTGAATAAATTATTATTTTTGAAGAAGTCAAAAGGACTTAAATACACAACAGATGACTCAACAATCTTTCTTAATTTCTGATGTGAGTCAATGGACTACAGAATTAATATTGACTGTACTGGATGAACCTGCTGAGTTCCAGAGCACAGCCTCCCCTTAAAGTATGTATCAAGAGCAGACATACTACTGAAGTGCCTACTTCATTTAACATGAAAAAAACTATGGATGAGTAAGTCATATGAGTAAGCCATGTACTGAAAAATATTTGCCTTTGTTAAAGTCCACAACTGAACTCTCATTAACTCCTACCCTGTTGCTTCTGTACAGTGAGTTTTAATATGGAGTAAACTCCTGTTTTCCACTCAACCCAAATAGAACAAAGAAAGGCATGAACTTTGAAAGACTTTTGACCCTTTAAGGTTTCATTTTCATATCTTCTCGCATTCTGACCAAAGGAACAAAAAGGAAAAGTAATAAGAGAATGATAATTCTGACTGTTTCAGGATTTCAAATAAAATATTTTTTTCTGGTTGAGAGAAAATTGAGACTCTACCTAAGGGAAAAAAGTTTGTAGTTACAGTTTGTGACGGGAAAATTAAAGAGATCCTCAAAAAAGGTGAGGTATTGTCAGTCAACCACAACTTCCAGCAGCACAGTGTGGAGAAGCTTCCTAGTAAGAACTTTACATCCTATTCTCAAGCAGCAACCAAGGTCTGGATATTTTCATCCCAGCACTGATAATAATGCATTAAGTTAATAATCAAGTAAACAAACAAACAAAAAGGTTCAAGTGCTGAATCCTTCCTTACAGATACACATAATCCTCCACAAGTAGAAATGGCTTACTCACTGTGATAAAATTATTGTATCTGATTGCTAGTCCATGGACAGAAGTACTACTGTGATGAATACAGATCATGGTCATATTTGCCTTGTGCAGCTCATTTGTCTACTAAAATACACAACACACAATAGAAACACTTTTACTGCAGAAGCCTCTTATGCCAGGATATGCTTTAACACAAGTAGTTTGAGTGCTCTCCTTATTTCTGCTTAAATTGAGAATGATGAAACTTGTTAGGAAAAACTACCCTGTGCTGTTATCACCATGTATTCTGAAGCTACAAATCACAAATCATGAGACTGATCATGTCATACTGATTTTTTTTTTTTAAGGAAAACTATGTGATCATTTTCGCAATATTAGGATAATAACCTGTAGAAACACAAAGTAAAATTTTTGTTTCACTTTTTCCTTACAAAAACCTAGAAAATTACATTCAGATAGAAGTGACTATCATGTAAGCAATTTAATTCCATAAGGTGAGGCTTAAAAAGCCTTCTCATTCCAAATATTGAGAGGTTTCTAACAAGAGATGCTTGATTTCTGCAAACAATGACCATTTTAAATTGCTCTGCATTTGATAAGAAATAGTATCTTCTGTATTTACATGTGATTCAGAAAGATTTTATTTTGCTTTCCTGTGTTCACTAAAGCCCTAACTGTAAAAGTAACAGTAATATCTGGAGAAATAGGTTTGGTTTCTTTTAGTATGATTAGCTAAGTAAATTGAAAAGCCTCCAATGCTAAAGACAGAGGGAGCTTTTTTTTTAAGCTCCAAAAGACATATTTCAGTAAAGAAACAAAAAGAAAATCCACAAATTTAATTTTAAATTTGTAATTTTTTACTTGCTCTACATGCAAATACTTTTGTTTTGTAAGCTTCCCAAACATTAGCTGTCAACAAGAGAAATATAATCTTTCCTAGCCAGAACTAACCTTGAACACACTACAGATTTAATTCTGTATATAGGTGTGGATCAATCCCTTCCTTGTACACTCAGCCTTGCCATTTTGACTTGGACATAGTACGAACATTTTTCATCACAAAGGGCTGTTAAGTAAGTGCTAATGTTAGAAGTATGCATTTTAACTGAATTGAATGGATTTGTCTTCTACACAGTTTCAGGGTATATGAACTTTCTCATAATTTTGTGGTTAGTACTTTGCACCAGAAGATTTGATTTAAATTTGTCTCTTATGGCTTTATACTACACAGCATCCAGCAACATATACTAACTGTGTGTACATCTCAACCATGGCTTTTCAGGGGCACAACAATCAAATAGCAGAAGTAGAATCCAAGTGTATTACATCGCTCGCGAAGAGAGGCAAAAAATGTCGTCCACAGTGTGTACCTTAAATCTGTCACTGGATAGCAAGAATATTCATAATGGAAAGAAGAGGCATCTCCTTTTCACCAAAATCCATAAGATGACTCTCATATTCCACTTTCATTACCAGAAATAATTTAGGCCCTATATTTCTGTTCTGAATGTAAAGCTATGTCCTTATTTGCTAAATGGCTGAGAAACTGAAAACAATCTAGTGAAAAAGACAACCTAGAAAACCTTTAAAAGAACCATCAAAAAAGGAAAGGTGTAAAAAGGAAAACACTTCCAAAAATTATCAGAGTAATATATGCTGTAGAATTTTATATCACAGCTCTGTCTCAAGTTATTCTAGTGCCTACTTTGCTTTAAAGAATGCACTCAGTATGCAAGGCTGCAGGCTTGTGTGTTCAGTTTTAATTGAAGGAAATTTCACTAATTACATACTAATCCAGTGCAGTGATTTTTCATATGCTTCATTCATACAGAATAAAATCTGTGCCTTTAAAATTTTAATAGATGGAAGCTAGAATGAGGATATAGGTGGATATAAACAGATTCTTTCACACTCATATCAGCAGTTCAAATTCACAATATCTTTCTGGGGACCAAAAGAAACCATCTGTTTAGAAGCCTACATGAAATGAGTTCATGATCTTAAATATAACCCCTAACAGGCACATGTTCATCACCTGCTTGATTGACGTACACGCTGATAGATAGCAGAGAACAAAAAAAATGAACTATTTTCACATCAAGAGCTGAACCTGAAGTGCAAAAATGAAGTATATTGCTACGACAATCAGAAGTATTAATGCTGTTTACAGTAAAATTGCTCTAGAGATAATAGATAATTTCAGCTGCCATCAGTTATGTCCTAAATTACATAAGAGAACTGGAATAAGGGACAGCCAGTTATTTAAGTGTCTGTGTACTCCTTTTTCACAAATGTTTTGTCAATCCATGTAACCAAAAATGCCTCTCTAATTCAGAACAGTCAAGTTCAAAATTTTATTAAAGTGGCTGAAAGCTGGCTGAATTTTGACACAAGGTTTAACTTAAAACAGGCTGACCTAAATGCAAAGCATTCGCTTTTCAGAGTATCTTTCTTGTAGTCCAAGTTTTTTTTCTCCCCATTTACATGCTTTCCCAATTCTATTTCCCTTCTTTATATGGTAATTTACTCTCTGAACAAACCAGATTTTACTATTACCACAAAAGTAATTTAAAGTTTGTGCTTAGATTTAATTTTTATTAAACCAAGCAGAGAAAATGACATTATACAAATAATTCTGAAACTAATACAGAAGCCAGAGAAAAATGGCTAACTAATGGAAAAAATTTTTGGAATCCACTGAAAGCCATGCATATTCTTCCTTTTTCTTATTCTAACAGAGTAGAGTGCAGTGCAGAGTTTATGCACTCCAAAAGGGTTTGCTACCACCACCCCCCCTTTAATGGAAGTCACACTGTCACAGAGAACACTATAGATTTTTCCACTTCATCTATCTTCTCAGCAATGAAAGAAGCTGTCCTCAGCAGGAAAGAGACATTGGAACAGTGAAAATGTCCAAGATATTCCGCCTCACACCTTCACCTTTTGGCTGCCATAATCTGCAAATACGTCGATGAAGTCTCTAGGCAATTTTTCGCCTGGACAGTTCAAACAAATAATTGCTAAAGGCAATGGCAGCTTTCCTGTACTTGCTCCTTTTTTAATACAAAAAGGTAGATTGCAATAATCATAGGTAACTTTTCCACACTGCAGCAGTCCTGTAGAAAATACCGTAACTAAGCTTTGATTGCTTACCTGTGGCCTAAAGTAACAATAAAATAATGAAGACAGATTGGGGAAAAAAGCACCCAAATTCTGCTACATGTTATTTATTTGTGTCTAGATCATGACACTACAAATCCACACTAGCAGTAGAGTGTGGGCTGCCAAAATTGCCAGCAAGCCAGGCTTGAGCCATAATGATGTCTGATGTTTTTGCCCATGACTTTACAAAGTGTTGCAGCAATGTGGCAGAAGTGAGGTCATCCTCCCTTTCATGATGCTCCCTGTGATCTGGGAACCATCATGGAGGGGGTCAGTTCACTGTCTCCCTATACATTCCTGAAAGACTTAAAACGGCATTTGTCTGGAACATGTGCTTCAGTATAAAATTATTTCAGATAGGGACAGTGGTTGTTTTTCAAGTTTCTACAGCATTTAAACAAGTTGACACTTGATTGTTCATGAGTGTCTTGCTTCCTATGCAATAGTAATCAATTTTCATTAAGCAGTAGCTAAGGTAAAATTCAGCCCAACTACTGAATTTCTGATGAAAGCAGAATGCTGGTTTTAGACCAGACTCAAAAAAAAAAAAAAAAAAAAAAAAAAAAAAAAAAAAAAAAAAAAAAAAAAAAAAAGCACAGCATCATATAAGAAACCTAATTAACTTTTACTTTAAATTTCAGTAAACAACAAAGACCACAGAGAAATACTTTTCATTCAAGAGAAAAGGTACCTGTTCATAGGCTAGAAAGAAAAGAATTCTGTGTTCCTGTGACCTTGGAGCAATAAATGTGAGGCTTCCAATCTGCAGCCTTGGTTGGAGCTCCAAATCCAAATATTCTCCATTCAAAAGTGACCTACCGTGGTTTTGAGTGGTTATGGAAGAAAACTGCCAGCAGTGACTTCCTTCTATTGTCACTCTGCCCATGACCTTTTTGCTTTGCTTTAAGAACGAAAGCAAGATGTTTACTTCTTTCTTCTGATCATTCCTTAAAGTATCACTATTATCATATTGGAAGACATGGTTTAAAAATGCATTTTTTACCCTGTCATCAACTGAGTAAGATGAAGAATAAGTCCATCTTTAGTTTTTGAGTAAGGCAGTCCCAGAATGGTAGATGAGTCATAGCAAAAGCACTCTCTCCATGCCTGCTAACAAATACAGTACCCTGCATGGAGGCTCTTTTCATCTCAGAGGCTCTTTGTGATTACTTGACCATATCTACACTAGGAATACTTTGCTGCAATAAGTGTTTTCTTTGTCAATGACTCCTGATTGGCCTTGACAAACAATCAAAGTTTCCCACCAGGTGATCTGTTATCTAGTTATCAACACAGCAAAGTGCAAACTTCAAAAACTAGCTTGATGCATGTGACTTCAACCTTTTAGTGGTGGGGGTTCAAAGTAAATAAAGAAGCATCATGTTTAATGAGAGCTGAGTATCACACTCACCTGTTGTTCACTTCAAAAGGAAAGCACAAGGACAAGCAGAGAGAGATCTCCGCTCCAAATGGATTTTGCAATGTGAAAGATAAACACAGAGCACTCCATACCAGTCACAGGAGCACTGCCAAAGTATTGTGGGTTACAGCCATTCATTAGAAAGCATCTTTTCCACCATATGCAGTATCTTGTTCAAATCCAACTGCAGAAACTCATGAACAGTCCTAATTTAGCCGTTGAATAATGAGCAACAGAGAAGCAGCTTTATGTGGCTCTGACAAACTCAGTTCTCTTCAGAAATGTAATTTTGGTATAGCACAATTTCATCTGAACTTCCTGAAACAATCTGTGCAGACCAACTTTTGGACCTAAACTACAAAATCTTCTTATGATTACCAAAAGTTGCAGCCTTAGACCTTCTCCCATCTCTCACTGTGAAACAGAATATAATTTACAAAAGTAATAAAGGTGAATGCCATCACACGCTTAAAATGGCCATGGATTCTTTCAGACAATTCTTTTGCTAACTTAGCATTTGCTTAATATTAGATGTTAGATTCTCTTAGTACATCAGGGATGTTTCAAACTCCTTTAGTAGATATCTTACTGTCTAGTAACAGTTTATTTTAATAAATACATGAGAACTAAAAGCATAAAAATTCAATCAAAGCAATTTCCTACAGTTCCATTGAACTGAAGAATGTCTCACTCTTTAGTATGAATCCCCCAAATCCTTTTTTAGTAACTGTCTAGTGTTTCTATAGTAACTTTATGGACAGTTCCATTAGTATTTGATTTTTAAGTGTGGAAAATCATTTCAAATTTGAATGAGATGCCTGAGTAATATGGCTATAAATATATGTACTGCAATATTAAATCAGTTCATCAAAACCAGGCTTAACCTAAGCAAAGTTGCTAAATTAATTATTTGGATAAGATGCTGCAATTTAGTGCTTATACATGTTTCAGGATTTAAATATCTTTAAATGATTAATTGATAGAGGATTATGAATCAACTTGCTCTTAGTCTCTTTACACATCCACCTACTGACCATACAGTAAAATGTCAACATTCTGTGGGGCTGTTTTCTCTTCAGGCTGTTAATTTTTTTCCCCAAGAAATTTCTAAGTCTAATCCTCACACAAGAAGTACAAGATACAGTGAGAAGTATTTTCAAATTAAAAAGATTCAGGTCTATAAAATCTGATTGCCTATAACCCTTTCTCTTGCCATCTTTTCTTATGGTTTCTTATCCTGGTTCCCTTTTTCAGTCTGTTATGGGATGCAGCATTGATTATGAGACAGGTAACAAATAAGATTTACTTCCAGAACATAACATCATAGATACAGTTAGTCCAGAACTACTTCCTGTAACAGAGGTTTCTTGGTACTGGCAGACACCCAACACAATTCCAAAACCCATGAAGAGGATTAGAAACTCAAAAATACAGGTGATGGAATCATCTGTTAATCACTAGAGAAGGTAAATGTAAAAGTTAATTCCTCTTTAATATGTTCTACATTAATGGTGTATTTCTGTAAGGTATTTCAGAAAAGGTATTCTAGAATAACAGAAAATTTGATGAATGAATTTAAATTAGAAAATATTAGTCATTCCAAACTTCTTGTTCGATACAAGAAAATATTTACTGTATTAATTATAACATCTATATTCCAAAAAAATGAAGTGCTGAGTGAGTGATTATTTAAGATTTACATGGACTTACAAAGGCAAGACTACAAGTATTTTCCAGATTTCAAAATCATACATTTAAGCGCTTTTTTTCCCTAGAGAAGTAAAAAAATCATTCCCTCCATATATATTAAGTCTCAAAATAGCACATTTGCAATGATGCTAAGGGTTTTTGGCAAATTTTCAATTTTCAGTTAATGCAAAAGGATTTGGATGGGAGGCAGTATTTGAAAGAGGTTGTAAAAAATTTTCCATTACATGTCATCTAAGGTGAACTGTTTTCATGAAATTAAAGAAAAAAATGTTTATACTGTTAAAGCAAGCAATTTTCAATACTCTGGTCCTATCTGACAGCCAGAAATAAAAGGCTTTTGCTGAAGACCTTGCCTTGTGGTGGACTGAATACTTACCCTGATTTAATTTCATTGTTGTCTGGATATCAAACAAGTGTTAAACATAAGCAGACCACAGCTAAGTAGTGCACTTACACAGACAGTGGCTTCTGGTTTGTGCCTCATGCAGTCACTTCCACATTTATTCAGGAAAGCTTGAAAGGACAAAAAAATCAATACTAATGTAGTGGACCAATTCAAATTTGTTCTCCAGAATATCTTGTTTAGTGTGCTGCTCACACACTCTGAAATCGTATGAGGAAAGTCATCAGTTCTGAGATCATGAAAACTCTTGTTTTTCTTAAATCAGATCCATCCAAGGAAAAGGCATATTAGCTTAGGAAGCAACAGAAGAACTTAATAGAATTACAAAATCTTTAAGAGTACCAGAACTACACTGACAAGCTGTAGTTCTCCACCTGGATGATAACAAATGTGCTGCATCCACAACTTTCTCAGCTGAGGACTGAGACTGTTAGTAGCACTTAGCTCATGTAAAAGAACTGCTACATATCACAGACCAATGTTCAGTGTGCACTGACACTCAAGCTCCTTTAAACCCTCAGAAGTAATACATGACACAGTATTACATTTCTCTGAACATCTCACTAAGAATGCTTGACCCTCAAGTGACTACAAAACAAACAAAATGGACCCGCTCTTGGTAGAGACACAGCCATAATGGTTTGAAGGCAGGTAGACAAAAGGAGGGATGGAGTAGGGAGAAAATTTTTGAATTAATAAAATAATGCCATACTTTTGTGAAAATACAGTTTCACAGGAATTACGGTCCCAGAGGTAGAAGAAAAACGCTACTATGTCAATTCTCATACATAAGTGGGTACTTCCAAAAACAGTAACAGAATATATCCAGTGGAAACATATTCACTATTTTCAAAGCCCAAATAAAAGAAGTGCAATTCTGAAGCTTGAATTTAATGTGAACAAGTCAATTTTAGAAGTTAGAAAGGTTAGATTATGAAAATAAAATGTGTCCTCTGGAAAGAAAGGAAAGGAAACTTTGTTTAAGAAGATGTATTTAGAAAGCAGGATTTTCTGTTAAAGTGAGAGTTGAAAACAGCCATATTCCTTAAAACAAAGATCACCTGGATATTCTGATGTGTTCCATAAGGGATAATGCATTGCTTCTCCTTTAGATAAACACTGGATATAAAACTTGAGCAGTGGCATGTTTCGCATGTACCCTCTTGAAACAATATTGAACCACAGTGAGCTAAAACTACACAATAATTATTTCTATTTCAATACTTACCAGAATATAAAATGTTTCCAAGAGAACACTAAGTTCTCTGATGAGAGTATGAAATATTTTTAACTAATGCTAGAACTAATGTACCAATACTGTTAGAACTGGAAAAGATTGAAGGTTTATTCTCTTGCTTCTGATCCAGCTGGTTTATTTGGTATATTTGACAGCAGCTCATGAATAGTTTGTCTGCCATGCATTTTTCCCTCTCTCTCCTATTCTTCCCTCCTCTCCCTCTCTTTCATGCTTCAAGGGAAGACAAAGAACACTGAAACAATTATTTTGACTAAATTAAGAAGAAAACTCAAGTAGCAGTCATGTTCTTGAAACTACGTGAAAACAGGAATCATTACATTGGCAACATATTGCATCGTAATGGTGCACTTGTGATTACCAACTTGCAATTCAGTTGAGCTAACAGGTGACAAAGTGATTAATCCTAAATAGTCTGACAAGATGTCCTCACAAAACTTAATTTCTAGCTTGTAAAAAACCCAAACAAACCATTACTATATATCCTTCCTTAGAATTCAATTTGGGAAGAATTAACACAAAATAGTCTATGTTATTATCTGATATAAAAGTTAATGCAGATGTTTTTCTTACCAAGTTAACAACATAATGCAGAGGATTTAATAAAACCATAATTTCATAAGCCAGGGCTAAAAAACCCCATGTCTGCTGCTAACAGCATACAGGAGGTACGGTGAACAAAATCTTACTGAAAAGACAAGTCTAGGGCAAAGTAGCAGTGAGGCTTTGACCATTTTGTCCTTCCCTGTAGGGAGTTATCCCCCGCAAGACTAGACAGAGAGATCATTTTCACCCCCAAGTTGTTACACAGTCATTACTGGGATAGTCCCTGCAGGCAGCAATCAATGAAACACAAATGTTTCAATATGGATTGGTAGGTGTTTTTTCTCTCCATCTAAAGTGAACACAAAAATAAAACCTGCATGAAGAAAAGATGCCAATATTATTTAGTCCAGGCTAGTTGAAATTCAGCTACAATAGAAATTCATAGTGATTCTGTCTCGCCTATACCAGCTGTCTGTTTTCACTGCTGACATTTATTCTTTACATTATTCACTGGAAAAGAAGACTTGTGCAATAAGTAAAATATGAGAAGAAAACATCTATTTCATTTCAAATTTGCACATCTAAGGCATCTAAGTTACTAAGCCCCTGAAATACTCAGTTTTTGAATTCCAAAAGGAATATTCAAAAGAAGAATCCTAAAACAGAAAGCAATAAAAAATATTAAAAAATGCTGTTAAAGCATCAACTTATTCAAAAATAATGCTGCTTAGCTACACTGTAGTATTTCCCCATGATTTCTGTCTACAACATGTTACATAACAGAGCTGGATTTGCATTGAGGGCAGGAACAGCAAATGCTGTTTTTATTTCCTCATATATAGCTAACAGAAAGAGTTCAGTGCTTCATCAAAAACAAACAAACAAATAAAAAACCCCAAACAAAACACCACCACAAAAAACCCACAAAAACCAAACAAAAAACCCCCCCAAAACTTACAGGTCTGAAAGCTTTCATCCAATAAGTAATTGAGAAAAAAAAAAAAAAAAAAACAACAACTCTACACTTGCATAATTTAACAGCTGCAAAATCACTAGTTTTAGGCCGTTTTTAATACTTCAGAAAACATATTTGTGACTGCTGTATATCATAGTTAGATGCATTAAGACTTATTTAACTCAAGAATACTATTTTGTGAATGATTTTTTTCAAAGTGGCTTATTAATATAAAATGAAAAAATTAAGTACGGTAGGTGGAGGAATATTTTACACATTCATGCAAATCACCATGATGGATTATAAACACAGGCATGTATGTGTGTGTATAAATACAAAATAAAAAAAATATTTAACTGAGAGTCTGCTGTATGCAGCACATTATGGCCTTGGGAAAGAACCACGTCAAATGCCATTTGATGATGCTCAGCCAGGCACATATAAAGGCACATTGCACCAATAATATTTGACAACACTGGCTGTGCTTTTTCTGCTTCAGTGGCTAGCTTGCTCAAATTCTGGGCAAAGCAACACACAAATAGCTTATAAGCAGCTACATTGTCAGCATCATCCTTTCAAAGCAATGACCACAATGGTTTCTCAATAAATATACTTCATATTTCAGGTCTGAAATTATGAAATAACAAGGGAGATAAAAGAAATTTCTTAGCCTTAGGTCACCAAAAAAATGTCATTGAAAGCAAAATTACCAGCAGTTAGCTTGAAGTTCAACTTTAATGTCCAGTAAGGTCTTACTTTTCTTCAGTGGTGCTTCCAATGTATTCTTTTGTTGCCTCAGCAAACAAAAAACTGAGCACAATTCCTGCATCACGACAGCAGGTTGAATTAAAATGTTTTACACTGGACAATCCAAACTAGATAAATCTCAAAGCACTGAGTTTGGTAGCAGTATTGTCCTAACTATCAGTAGTAATGAATATGCACTGTGAGAATGGTGTACTGAAAGTCAAGAAGGACTTGACTTCCACAACTTCTTCCACAACTTCAACAGCCATGAATCTATCCAGCTAACAGATCTATCCAACAACCATGACCAGATGCAGTCCAAAAGAATTACCTTTAGATTTTTGCTGACTATATTGGTTGATCACAGAGACCAAAGGCTCCACAGTACTTGTTGAAACAGACTTTTGCTAAAATTCATCCACCTACAATGATGCACAGACTGACCAGATGTTTCCTCCACAACTGTTTAAGTTCATGGCAGGATAAGATTATCTCTTTTGTGAAGCTTCCTCTACTGAAATGGCACAAAAGGCTGTATGCAAGAAGTCAGTCTCAAGAGTGAGAGGAGAGGGATGAGATCAAGAAGTGTGCCCAGAAACTGAAATTGTGAATTATTTCTTGGGGAAGAAGGAAAAGATATATGACCTCTGCCTCAGTGATTTTGTTCTTCTCCAACTTGTCTGAAATTATCCTGTCTCTACCTTAAAACTGTATTGTGACTGACAGCCCAGCCTCATTCTGTCTGCTGGCTGGGGACTGTCCATACTTTGAGACACTCATTATGAGGATGCTCTTACACAGTTCTCCCTCCCAGCTTCACTATCACATACAGCACACAGGATGTAGGGTTTAAAAGAAAATATGAAGTGAAAATGAAAGCACTGAACTAATTAACTGTTTGGACTTTTTTGAAGCTGTTCATTTTCCTTGGTTTCAGAGCCCATAATCAATGATAACCTAAGATCACCACAGCAAATTGCTAAATCAGACTTGCAGGTTTCCATTGGTTACAGTTCTTTTGACAAGTCAAAAAGCTCAGAACACTTAATTTTTTTTCCCCTAGGAATCTGAGTACAGAAGAGAGCAGGAGTGGCCAATAAATAGAGCAAAATGTTGTCAGCTTTGTTCAAACTCTGATATTGAGTCTCTTAACTTCTAACCTTGCAGCATTCTGTAATACACGGATCAGCAGTTTTTTCACTTCCCACCATCCTAAATCCAGCCTTTGCACTGCTAGAAAGATTTAAGGCAGTACACTGCAAAAATAATTTTTGCTAAATCAGTCCCAAGCTCATTTCTGTTTACATTTACTCACATAACTCCTTTGACATTATACTGTCCAAGTCTTCAATGCAACTACCACTGGAGGATAACATATTGCATGTAACCTTTTAACCAAAATTGTGCATTTATGTTTAAAAATTAACAAAGGAAAATGTCTCAGTTCTACCACAGATTCATAATTTTTATACAAACAGACACCATAACAGGATTTTCTTGAGATAACAAATAATTAACTATATATTTTATTCAACTTGTATCTTCAAATATGGAAAAGAGAAAGAAGTCACAGACATCGAACCAAACATTTATACTTCAATAAAACACAATTCTTATTCAAAACATTGAGTGGGGAGTAGGGTGGGATTGGGCAGAGGGCAAATAGAGAGAAAGTCTTCTACATTATTCTACAGAATGGTGAATTTTGAAGAGGAGATTTAGGAAACAAAGAGGAAAAAAATAGCTTTTTTTCTCAGAGAAAGATGTTAGACCTGATATTTAACTTGAAAAAAACATGTTTTTTGAATTTCAGCCTTATTAACATTGGCCAGTATATTAAATTACTCTTCACCTGTTCTCTTTATTTCTTTCACTGCTTCTGTGATGTTCAGTGAATGGTACTGTTTCTTGAGTTGGACGTGAAGTCCAGCTGGACTGGAAGTGTTAAATATTAGCTTGGTTGGTGCTTTTTTTCCCAAATCTGGACTGAACCATATTGGCAGATTTCTGTAAGCAAGGCAGCATATCACTGAAGTAAAGTGTTCCAACTCCAACTAGTAACACTAAGATATCATTTTCAGCTCATTAAATTCACTCTTCTTACAATTAAAAAATTATAAGTGTAAAAATAGGAACATTTGAGTAGATCATCTATCAGTATATTAAATACATTTTTGCATTAATTTGCAATTCTATGTTTGACCTTGATATTTTCCAAGGTTATGACAATCAAAAAAGCAAAACAGCTTGTTGTAAATACATACTAACTAAATTTCTTGAGAAAGGAAGATGGCACAATATTAAGTGAGTTTATTAAAGAAAGGTTAACTTCTTCAACAGAAGTAAACAGTGACTTATTGACAGTCCAAAAAATACTTCATTATCCTTTCATGGCAGTCACTTAAACCTCAACACAATCCTCTGTTATACCCTGTAATCGAATTTTTTTCTTGCTTTGTCCTCCAGCTGAGTAAGTATGATTTATATACCAATTTTAAGAAGTAAATTCAGCAGTTTACTGTAGAAGATATCTATCCTCAATCTACAGTTTATGAGTTTTGTCATATGAAGCAATATACACGAAACAAATTTAAACACTATGCAATAGGCAAAAACCTCACACCTATTCTTATGAGCTGTCAATAGTTCTGATTATTTTCTGAGTCTGTTTACTGTGCCAAAACTGTTGAAATTCACACACTGGGTATCTTCTTCAAATTGATTAAAAATATAATAGTGGTGGAAGAAGACATTTTGAGAAAAAAAGAAATCTCATTAATCTTTCAAGCAGTTTTACTTTCCCTCCTTTTTCCAGTCTGGCAGAAGGCTCAGCCTGGCACCAGAAAAGTGTTGATTTCTGTGAAGTGTCTAAATCCATCTAATCAACATGCCTGTAGAAAAAAAGTCCTTGGTTTGTCTATTTGCAGTAGAGACAAAGTATCAGCAGCTACATCCATATCAATCCAATTTCCATCTGCAACCAACTTGTTCCAACTCAGAACTGGAAGTACCAAGCATTTATACTGTAGAGCAGGAGGAAATGTAGGAATAGTGCTACATACAGAATTTCAGAATAAAAGATGCAGCTTTTCTTATGAAGCATTACAGGTAACCAGATATTATGAAAAAGATTAACACAGACTTAACTGGCTTTCAATCACGCAGGAAGGAATAGATGAGGATATGAATCATCTTCGATGTGGATGGCTAGTCAACATTATAGGTCTGCATGCCCTGGGACCAACAAGGGACAAGGAGACTGAATAGTGAGAAGGAATGGAAACTAGAGGCCAGCCCAATAGCCAAGGGAGGAATGTGAGCCAGAAAACAGAATGAAGAGACAGAGGGCAGGAAGTAACTTGGGACAAAAGCATGAAGGAGCAGACAGATACAGTATAGAAAAGAGCACACAAGCATGTGGCAAGCTAGCATGAATAATTCATAGAAGACTCTGTGTGTCAAGACATGAACCATTATAGGTGGAAGAAATCCAGAGAACAGCAGCAGTGGAAATAGAATCAAAGAGCAATGCTATAGAGAAGTGCTCCCCCATCAGTATCTGGCTTTGACTGTTTCTCAGCACTTTTTTGCTTTCCACATATAACTATGGAATCTACTAACTGTGTGTCTTGCTTCCTTTCAATTTTAAGTCCCTCCAAGGGAAGCTTTTAAAGCATTCTATGCTACAAAAACGTTGCACTGTGAAATAATCAAGATGTTAAAGGTCTTGTGCTAATTGGACACACAAAATGAATGGACACTTCTTGTGCGTTATGTGCCTTACTGACCCTTTTGTAAAACGGAACTAAAATCCTTTCCTCTTTTCACATGGGTGCTGAAAGTTTCTCAGTATCCAAGTAACCTTATTAGATAACAATGTTAAGTGCCACAGAAAAGCCCAGAGAAAAAGAGTGATAATCCCATCTTCAGAGAAAGATGTGAACAGAACACGTGAATATCCCATTAAACAATAAGGATGAAACAAAAGTATGAGCATCTGCTGCTTCCCTGAGCATTCTGCATTTTGCTTTTTTCTGGAACCTTCTGCCTTAGTTATTACATGATCGTGTGACTAAAACTGTGTATGCTGAGGCCAATGGAAAGGCTTACTTATTACCATCAATTTATATTTTCCAGTGTTTGATTTAAAACATGTAGTTTTCAGTCTGCCAATGTGTGTAGCTATCTACAACGCATTTAGAATCATACTACTGTTATGATTTAGAAATTATCTTCTGTAGAAGATTATCTTATCTGTAGAACCTCACTTGACAATGCAGTCTGCTGTATGTTAGACCCAGGCCTAGCATCTCCTGTTTCTAATGTTACTGCAAAATTCTGGATGGATATTTAAAAAGCCAGCAACACAAAGCGTATTTTGGAAAAAAATTAATTTCTTGTCTGTGCTGGTGACCTTATCATACTCATTATATATTCACTAACCTTTCATTCTACTTTGCTGCTACTCATACATGAAGAACAACACTAATTCACAATGAAATAAGTTATGACAGCACAGATTTCACTTGCACTATATTTAGATAATACTGAACTCATGTTCGCAGATTATTCTGGAGACTGCTCTATGTGTTTTCTCACCTGAAGTAGTCATTGCATCAGATTATTACTTCATTTATTCTGACACATGGATGATGAGCTGAAGGCTAGGTTTTTCAAGCCATTGAAAATGTATTTATTTGTAACCCATTAGCTCACTGTAAACATTTAATTTGTCCATGTATAATTTCAATCCAAAGACTTCCATAACAACTCACAGACAATCAAAAAAACACTGTGTTTCTTCATGAATCTTTTGAAACTGAACTGGTTTTAGTCTGCAAACTCGAAAAAGAGAGTTGCCACCTTGCTTGGGCTTTCCTGACATGTGCAAGACAGGAACTATGTTCCATTGAAAAACCTAAGGGAAACCAACCACAGTGAAATACTTGTTTCCAAGGTAAAAAAAGCAACAAATTACATACAGAATGAACATTAAGCATTTACAAGAGAGCAACTAGTTAGCTGAATGAAGTCTGTGCTTTAAACATGCAGTAGCTTTTACAAGGGAATTGAGGTGACAAGCTCAATTTCACTTCAGCTTCAGTTTGACAAGAGGTTGTCAATCAACACATGGAGGATGCTGGAGCATGGTTCTGTCGTCCACTGTAGTGTAAATTCATATACATAAACTGGATTTGGCAGTTTCAACCTTCCACACTCCACTATTTTTCTGAGTGAGCTCTGTGGAATTCTGCAAGCTAATTTTTAGGCTCAGGAGAAATGAAGCTCATAAGATCTTCAGGGTCAAAATGGGTAAGCTGCTGTCTCATGTTGTAGCTGAAATGTGACTGGAGGGGGGAAGTGGCAATAAGAAACTGGAATCAAGATAGGATGGAAGAAGAAAACACTGAGCATAGAAGTAAGATAGAAGTTCAAATGAGTAAGCCCCTTAAGTGAACATTTAAAAGGGAATAGACTCCTCAGTGAAAATTTGGTGTGAAGAGGAGTACATTGATGTAGAAAAATAGACAGAATAGGGAGAGTAAATTTTTTAGGAAGCTACCTTATTCAGCTTTTTTAATTTGAGACTTAAAACTAGCTAGTTCTAGTAACAAAAAGGCACAACAAATGATGACTTTTGTTGAAGAAAGTATGGCACACCCCCATCAAACTCATGCTACATAGCTGTGTGATCACTACTATTATTCTCTACTTGAAGAATTGACAGGATAGCAACGCCAATAATCCTCTTTCAAGTTCATTAATATGACTAAAATCCAGATAAGCTTTACATCTGTTTCTCCAGAGTTTCAAACTGGAAGCTTTCCAGACTGATAAGGGATAAAAAAATCTATTGGTGATAAAGAAGTTTCATTTTTCCTGCACAGAAAATCCAATTATATTTTTTGTAAAACAGCCTAGAAGTGATTTCTTAAAGCAGAAGTTCTGAAAAGCCATAAGAGAAACATTCTGAGAATCTATGCACATTTGGCTAGAGAACTTGTCCACTGGAGATGGAAAAAGCATGTATTTGTGAAATTGTGCTGACCTTGATAAAACTGGCCTAAAGCAAGAGATTTGAAAATTAAGTATGGAAAATTTAACATTAAAATAGCATCCTTGAAAGTTTTAAAATGAGAAATTTCCTGGAATTTACCTTAAAAGCTGGTTTTAATTTTATACATTATATACTTCAATTTATACTTTTTGTATTTGAATTAAAGTGAAAAAATGACATGACAAACTTTTTTTATTCCAGTTGCATGTAACACGAATTTAAGTAAAGTGTACTTATGGATCACAATGATTTTTATTTGTACATAAAGTGTTCTGTGGGAGAACAAGAGAAAATGATAAATTGAAACTTGGAGGTTGAAACTGAATGTGAAAAAAAAAGATTTCCACAACAGGATAAATAAGCAGTTTGCCCAAGAGGGTTGCAGAAATTCTATCCCTGGAGGCTTTCAAGTCTCGCCTAGAGAAAGTGCCAAGCAATCTGGTCTAAACTCAAATGCTGATCCTGCTTTGAGCAGAAGCCTGGCTGGAACAGCTCTCAAGGTTCCTTCCAAAATGAATGATTATGTGATTCTAAGGCTTTGGAGTCAATCAAAATGTTTCTCTTGCTTCCTCTGCCAGACACCTGCTGATATGATGACAGCCTCCCTCTCAGTGTAAAATGAGGAACCGGTATTGCGACCAAGTAGTGTTTTCTAATCCTCATTGTTTAATGGTTTATCATCATCCTAAAAATATCATCACAACTCATGGTAATGACAAACTAAGATGCTAAGACCTCGAATCAGAAAATAAAATAATCAAAGTGCTATGCAATCAATTACTGTATATCCAGATCTCTGTGTTAAGCTGAAAGAGAAAAGCACTGTTAATCTAATTAGAAACTGAGTGCTTACACTTCAGAAATAAAATTACATTAGAAGGTCAAATAGAATATGATATCACATAATAACAACAAATTTTGTGATTTACTGTTCCAATACCAAAAAACTTTGTAGAAAAATGACAAGAAAGACCAAACAGGAAACCTGTGCAGCAGAGGTGAGATGACATCTCTTGTTATGCCTGTTTCTGACAAATCATAAAAATAATGCTGCAAACATGGAAAGATTTCACACATATCTTAACAGTAGGAATCATCTGAAAATTCTTCATACATAAGTGTCAAAATCTTTTCACTACAGAAGTTCAGACTTGTGATCAGTGTGAGTTCTAAGCTATCTGCTGTTCTTTTCTAATTCTGCAATTTTTTTGCAATTGCCAAGACAGGGAATATCATAGGGGACTTAGGAAGCATGTTTGTTAATTTAAAAATCTGGGCAGGTCAGCATAATCTGTTTATTTTTCACATCATGTTAATGTGGTATTACAAACATAATAATCATATTACTACTATTATTAATAAGATAAACTTTTATTTGTTATTAATGAAGTGCAACAGAACAGTGGTCTCTTATGAGTAAACTTCATGGGAAGATGCATTTTCATCATTGTGGTTTCCTGGACTGGAATGGTTTTAATAAAATTAGTACACAATAAAAAAAGCCCTAAGAGAAAAGACTAGAACTCTTAAATATAGAATAAATGCTGTTGTAGAAAAGAATAACTTTTCTTTAAAGACTTTCATAGCCTACTGTAAAAGTTGTGGAGGTAATAACAAATTATGATATGGTATTATTCAAGATTAAGATTACTCAAGCCAGACAGAATTGCCTAACCTGGAAATCTAACCTTAGTGAAGCCAGTACAAATGCAATGTCAAGGTGTAACATATGTAAGCTAAGATGAATTTCAAAGACAAAGCCTTAACAATTTACTTCTTATATAGCTAATTATAACTAACTGCTGGGCACTTATCTGTCTGGAAGTAAAACTGCAAAGAGAGTTTTGTGTTTTAAAAACTGCATAATTATTTGGAAGTAACCATGGGAACCAGCATTAACCAAAATGTCTTTTTTAGTGCAGCTCTCCATTATACTTATGAACTTCACCACTTCCCCCCCTAAAGCCCTTTCTTTGTTCCTCAAGCTTTGACATAAAATATTAATTTAGGTCTAAAGAGTAAGTTTAACTTTTACTGTGGAATGGAAAATAACAGCACAAACAATAAGAATTGATTGTTCTCACAGCTGCCTGTTACCTCCACTGAAACTGGGATAATTATATACAGTCCAGAATGCAAATGATTTACATAGCGACTTTTGATATAGGACTATTACACATTATTCTTACTCCTATTAAAGACCAACATTTACTCCCTTTTATGCATTGCAATTTCAAGAGACTCTGAATGTACAAAACAGGCCGTACAAAAGCAGATTTTAAAAACATACTCGTAAATTTAAAAATAAACTCATAACTTTGTCACTTGCAGAATACCACAGAATTACAGAATTTAACTCCCTTGTATGGGAAAAAAATGGTAGATTGTTTGATTCTCATAGTAGGCAGCAAAAGCATCACACTGGGAGAAAATTCAAAGTTTCATATATCCATGTTGTTTAAGCCACACTCTGACCTGGAAAGTCCAAACAGATATCACTAAAGACAGAGAAATTAATTCATCTTTTCTTCCTTATCTATAAATAACTAAATCATTCACATAGAGAAATAAGGCCTAAAGAAACCAAATGTTTACTAATTGTCAGCAACTGACAGAATGGTGAACTACAGGGAGTTAATTAGGTAAATGCCTTTAGCTAGGTTACCTCAGATATGCATCTTTAATTAAACAGCTAAAAAAATCTACCTGTGTATCTTGCAGCTCTACTAGAATAAATGGGTGTCATTTTAGCAATTATATTTCAAAGGCATCACACAGTGCTTTGAATTGGATAGGCTCAGTCTCTGGGGAAGGGCCATCTATTGGGCTTTCCTTAAGTAACACACAGCTGCTAGTTTGAAAAGTAGCATTACTGTAACCTGGGGGTGAACTGCTCTTGCTTGTCCTCATAGCAAGGGTTGTTCACTGTATGCAAGAGAGAAAATGCCGAGTTTCCACGTCCAGGCATGAAAACAAATTGCCTAAGCGGGGTAAGAGCACAAACAGCACTAAACAGCGAAATACAAATAGACTACACCAAGTTATTTGACTTCCTGCTCTGTGTGTGACAGCTTCAGCAACTGCCCCTCTTACAGTGATGACTCTAAGACAAATGGAAAGACAACTTTCTTGAAGTATAGGGTCTCCTGTTTCTGTAGATGTTTTCAAGATTACAAGCTTCAAGACTCATAAGCTTATACAATACTTACTTACTTACTTACCAACAAATACTTGGTAGTCCCCTGCACATTCAAACTCAATAAACAAACACTAAATGTAAAGTCATAAATAGTAAGATGCACAACATGAAGAAATAGCAAAAAGCAGAAAAAAAGGTGCTAAAAACAACCACAGAGGAAAAAACCCACATACCATAAGAAAGATCCTTTAGAACCGACTCATCTTTATAAGTAAGGTTTACCTAGCTAGAAATCACATCCATGCACAAACTATTAACTACAGTAGAAATATGCTTTATTTTCTACTGAAGAAGAGAAAAAACTTCTTTCATAAATTAAATGAGAGTTTTGTGAGAAGTGAATAGAGTTTTAATGTTTCCCACAAAATTTTTCCCCACCAGACAGGATTTTTTCCAGTGCACTGTAACCTGTGCCAGCAGGTATGTCCTACACAGGATCACTCCCTTGCCACAGATCCCACTGTTTCAACAGCACAGCATCTGCCAGATATTTCTCCAAACGAGACGTATAGCTGAGCACCACTCAAAGCATTTCCACTTCTGTTTGTACTTGTAAATTATTAACTTTTAGAACTGCTAATGGGAAGACTACCTTATTTATATGACTTAATAAGGCACTAGGGATACACGATCATGGAAAGCAAGTGAATCAGAGCAGAGGACATGTTTACTTTACAGTAAATATGTAAACTCTCATGAATACTATAAGGACTGTACAGTATTTTATTGGTGATCCTATTATCAGGTGATAAAACAATTAGCAGTATTGATATATGAAACTTCAACCAAAACCAAAGCAACTTTAGATTACTTGAGCAAAGTCTTGTATTGCAGTGCATTGTTCCAGGGGATAAAAAAACGAGTGTCCATACATTTCATGCAGCAGAGAAGCACCACTCCCCCAACAGCATCAGAAAATGACAAGGCAACCAAGACATGGATAAGTTCTTATCAAAAAGCCTTAGGAGGGATAAGAGATTGTGCTCACCAAGGAAAAGACATTTCTCTAAAATAAACAGAAAGTCAAGTCTTAACCCCCAGAAATACATAAACTCTCTTACATAATCAAGTTGCTTCAGTGTGCTCTCCGGAAAGGTACTTAGATTGAGAGATATGCATGTACCATTATTAGTTTCCCTAAAACCCAATTGAATTAGAGTTGTTTGTTAGTCATGTACAAAATCTATACATCCAAAACACACTTGACATCATTTGGTCTGTGTGGAAGCATCAGTATAAACCACAGACTCCTAACTGTGAAAACACCTGGGGCAGCATTCAACACCATTTCAGACTACAGTAACTGTTGCCTACAGATCAGACAACATTTGTCACTGCCAAATATTTCCAATTTTTTTAACCAGGCACAGTCTAGAAGAAAAATGTAAAGCTTTCTGAATGGCTAGTCATATTTTGGCTGAAAATGACAGAAGCTCAACAGAAAATATACTAAGGTCAAGGCAACAACAAGAAAGCTAACTAGTGGCAATTTTTCATCAGGGTATCTAGAGAGCTCACTGATACTTTGACAAAACCTGTACCTTCATTCTTCTCTCTCTGAGTTATCATTTCTCTGCTTTATCAATATACCTAACACACCAGTAGCAAGCAGCTTTTTCATTATACCCTTTTTACATCTTTCACATGTAAAGAAATAAATATTCAGCCTTAATGTAATTCTTGGCTATATTCTTTTGTATATGGCCTACATATACTATATATATAGTATATGTAGGAAATACTATTACCTCTTAACTTACCAAAGAACACCACCATGCTCATCCTTATTTCTTTAATTTCAGTCTCTTGCTGTTTCTGAGATAAATCAATGGTAGAAGTCACATCAAATTCTAGGCAACCAAGTAAGTTTCACTCAATCAGAGAAGCAAAAGGTAATAATAGATATATTAAGTATCTTAAGCGAACGCAGTTCCTAAGGAGATTCCTTTTAAATCTAAATAACTGTGAACTTTCATCCTTCATCTTTTGTATTATCACTGCAAGCACCTAGTTCATTCTTTCTTATTCAGTCAGCCTACTCTATTTTCAAACTACTTCTACATGTGGCCTAAAATATATTCTGATCACTTGAAAATAAATGAGCAAATCCTTTTTAATGGCACCACACCAAGTCCAAACATGATAACTGAACTTAAAAAGTCAGCAACGTGACAGCTGATGAATGCTTCTATTTAGAAACATTCTAACTGCTCCTGTTCTCTAATTTTGATGGTTTTCTCTTGGATCAGTTGAGTGTTTGATCATTTGTGGCTGAAACCCAGGGTTCTCCTTCTCCTGCTTGTTCCCATGAGATGTACTAACTATACTTCAATTACTTTAAGAATACTTACATATAAACATTATCTCCTTAAAACATTTCTAAATCCCCAGACTGAGATAACTTTCATAAGGCAGGTTGCACCACAGTATAAAATCAACTGACACGGCTCCAATGAGTTCCAAGATGTTACATGAATTGTTCAACCCTGTTGTAACTTCCTGCTAAAGAAGTTGTGACACCACATATATTGTATATGTTGTGACATCACATATATTGTGCTTCTAAGCTAAAAAAAACTAACAAAGCAATGCTTTGGTAAGCAGGATATACATCTAGTAACAGGCAAAGCTAAATAGTCGTGTGGCTGATGATTCACCTCCTGAAAGCCACACATTAAGTGTGGCAACACAGGGGTGTCAAGGGTCATGGAAATGCCTTTACTCATACCTCAGTCAATTTTAGAGAGAACCCTGAGAGAAGACTTCAATGCATTTTCATAGATATGATGTTTTTAAGTAGCAATGATTCACAAGTGTCCTACGGTACTAGTGTTAACTGCTTCCCTTCTACCATGCAATTCATAATAATCTATAATGCATAATCTGCCTCTTTCTCTTTTACTTACCAATGGATTAACTCACAAAAACAGTTTATTGGTAGATAGATTGTTCAACAGTTTACTGAACCCTGTACACAGTTTTAAACTCTCCTCTTAATACTACACAGAAGTGGTTGTGCTGTTTCTAAAAAACAATACCTTGCTTAATTATCCAATTTATTTTCAGGTTGTATCTGTAGCATTCAGCTGGCTGATAGCAGCACTTGAGTGATTTTCCTGGGAAGCTAATGCTGAAGAGATGCTGTAAACCTGATATAATATATTGCAACAAATAAAAGGAAAATTAGGATTAATAAAACACAGCTTTATTTTCTCTCTAGAAAAAAGCTGATTATTCAAATAACCCCTCAAGGTTTCATAATCTTATCATATCTCCTTTTTTATATACTAAGTATTACAGATTCTTTTTTTTCACAAGCCTAATACCATACTTCTTTAATAATACACATTTTTTCATTTAAGACTCAAAAAATTCAGCTTCACTCTAGAAATCAATCATCTGCCAGAGTTTCTGGGTTGATTTCTTTCAATTTAGCTTTGGAATTTTATCTGAGAGAAAGCAATTTGACAACTGAGGACATAATGTTCCAGTAGAGCAGAGGAAAAAAAGGGAGAGACAGAGCAAAAGCAAGAGAGCACAGACATGTGCATCCAAGAAGAGAAGTCACAGAAACGTGGGTTTCTTTGGTGCTCTGAGTAAAATATCTAATCTGCAGAAATCAGAATCTCTTCAAACAAATCAGACATTGTTTGTTTGATTATCTGCCTATAGACAGATAATTTAGAGAAAGTAGTATATGCTAAAGCTAAGGGTTTAACAACCAAAATAAAGATAATGTATCCAGATATCATTTATAAGCAAATTTACTGTGTTCTATCTGAAGTAATGTAACATTATAGTCCCATACCTACAGCAGGTAGAAAAGGAAGAAGAAAATGAAGCAAAGCTACAAAGATAGTTTGCTGGCTGGGATAAAGAGATGCCCAAATTTCTCTGAGCTTATGTTAAAGAAACAAATGTTTCTTTAGGGAAAAGGGAAAGGTACAAACCTTGGGTTCATTCACTAATACAATATTAAGTCATCTGGGCATGGGGAGGAAGGAACGTACACATAAAAAAACATTGCTTTATGTCTAGACACTGATCTAGACATTTCTGTTCACTTAAATGGGCACCATCCCAGCTTGAGCCCTTCTTTGCAAACCTGTCACAACCTAGTTACAGTACTCCAGCAGACCTAAGTTGAGTTTTGTCCCCATTGGGTTTATTTTTTTCAAATCCCTATTATGGAGAAGATCAAGAACTATGGGAACTACAAGAAAACAAATTAGGTGACACTGAGTAACATGGGATCATTTTCAGAAGAGTATCATCAAAGTAGCTCTAAAAGGGAAACTAAGATTTAATAAGCAAATCAAGAGGAAGGCCACAAAGATTCTTCATTGTGAGGGTGGTGAGGCACTGGAACAAATTGCCCAGAGAGCCCATGGATGCCCCATCCCTGCAAATGTTCAAGGTCAAGTTGGATGGGGCTTTAGAGCAACCTTATCTAGGAGAAGGTGTCTCTGTCCATGACAGGGACATTGAAACTAGATAATTTCAAAGTCACTTCCAATCCAAACCATTCTATGATAATATGACTTAGGTAGAGTTACCAATAAGAAAATAGTAAAGGGAGAAAAATGGGAATATGAACAAAGGATGAAAGGAGAATCAGAAACAGAAACAATATGGGGCTATATGCTATAGCAGTAAGTAGCTGATTAGTATAATTATACCAGAGCTTTCCCTCTCCTAGCTCCATCTCATTACTCAAGCTTGTAAAGGCTGCTGGTTTTTCCCAGGAGAATGAATAAGGGAGGCAGGGAGAGCTTTTATTGGTAAAAAGTGCAGCAAGAAAAACTGTTTGATGTTTGTAGGACTTATTAATAGTCTTACACAGGTATTTTCAACATTAGGAACCACCGAGTAAGACAATGGGTTTTTTTAAGGCAGTTACTTAACAGCAGATATAATCTCAATTTCTTTTAACATGCATCAAAATCAGTAAGTACTAATGAACACACTTCTCAAACACAGTGACACCTTCTTAGAAGCTTGAACTGATGGACAAATCAATATTCAGAACAATCTCAGAGTCTGGAAGAGTAAGATAAGTGACAGCAGTACATAGTTCTGTAGTTCTTCAAGGTCTTTGTAATACTGAGATGGTATGAGCTTATGCTTTTCACACCAGTAACAATACCACCAATTTCACCACTGGAGCAAATTCTACTGTGAATAACCCCCCTGGAAAGTTACTGTGTGCCACCATACCAAATTTGAAAAGGAGAGTTACTCATGAGGGTTTAAGCAAAGCATTTATGTCCATCAACAAATCTTTTGAAAATTTCAGTATCAAAGATACTGATTCTATTTTAAGAAATGTATAGGAACAAAATTATAAAGTTTAGATGTAATGCCCATTTTAAAACCTACCTATATATTGGGCATATTTGCCCAATAGACTATAACTCTTCAAAAGGAATCCCTGTTACCTACAGGAAAAACAATCAACGATTTAATAGCCATTGCTTTGTTAACCAATTGTTTAATGCAGTTTGAAGTCTTAAACATTTTTATCCCTAAAGTAAAATTAAATTTTAAATAAATCCTGTCCATATAAATAATTTTATTTGAACTAAAGATTCAACCACTGAAACATGATTCTAAGAGTAAATACAATCAAAACCAGCTAAGGCTGCACAGTCTAAATGACACCTTATTCCGTTTTTCTCATCCTTCTTCCTAAAACCAATGTTCTTACTTGGCATCAAAACTTATGAGTGAAATAGGCTTATGGTATAAAAGCAGCCTGGGCACTATTCCTGTTAGAAATGAAAAGGTATTGGGAGACCTATTACGTGAAAGATCAAAGTGTACCTCTGCTCAGTACTAGCAGAGACCTCCAGGCTATCATGCATTTTACACAGTATCACCAGACTTTGCAATAAATGTTTGGGAGTTATCTTTTGAAGCCTCAGCCCCTGGATCCATGCAACTGAATGAAAATCTCACCTTTCAATAAAAAATACACTTCTGAACCTTGAGATTTTGGAGGGACTAAACCAGTCATAGAAATTGAGCAGTAACAAGAAAAACTCCCAAGTACGTGGCTCATGGAAAAAAAGAATCTCAGCATTTTTAATAACTAACACTTAGTAATTGGTGAGACTGGCAAGATGGCCTAATGTTATGTGCTTTATGGACAGCATGTTCAAAAACTTGAGCCTTTAGCTCAAAGTACTGTTCCATTTATTAGCACAGCTACAAGAGTGACTAGTATGAAAGATATCAATCAATATTGCTGTCAGAGCCATCATGCAGAGGGTCCTCTCACAGCAAAACCGTGTCTTTGCCTCTTTCACTTGCAGAGCAAAACTGAAGGTGCAGCAGCAGCACACTGCAGACACAATGCTGATGTATTTGTTGTGTTCCAGAGCAGTCCTAATCACTTCTAATTTCTAGCTGTTCTAATGGATATCCCCTGACCCCAAAATCCTAATCCAAGGAATCATGCCTTTCAAAACATATAAAATTTTGAATTTTGTGTTTTCAAAGTAGTTTACTGCAAGAAAAATCCTACTGTGCCCATTTAATACACTTCAGATATTAATATAAACACAGAACACTGACATGAGAAAACATGTTTTTATGTGCTAATGGTTTTTCAGAACATTCTTGTTTACATGGAAAAGTAACTGAATTTCCTATTTCCTTCCCATTTTCACAGATAAATGTTGTCAATATAGTTGTAACTTATAGATACAATTGTAAACAGGTCTAAGATGAGTCTTTTCTCATTTCTGAATAAACTCTTGAATGAGTTCCATTGACATAAGAAATGCTGTCAAAATGAGATGCTTATGATGGCTATTTGTCTTCAAAGTAAGATTTATAATATGAAACTTTAAAGAAGAAAAAAATCATCACTGAAAAGTCATACTTGGAGAGGATCCAAAACTGCCAAATAATGTCCCCTAGCAATCACCAACTCCATAGAGAGGTGTTGTCTTAACCTGTATGTTTCATAATCACTTGTACCATATCAGTCATTTCTTGAGTTAAGCTTTATGTACTATAAACATGAAACAGCAGAACTGACAAGAAAGTTTGTCCTCTTATTTCCTAATCAAAGCATAAGCCATGACAAGAGCAGTGACAGAACACGTTATCTCCTTGAAGTCTTGAAGGAAATTTGGGCTGGAAGTGACCTACCACAAATTACTAAGGTACATACCCACAGCTAACCTGGTAGTCTTTAAAAGCAGATTGTACAATGAGATTAAAACTTAGAAACAAAAGGGAAATACTGATTAAAGCTTGCTGTCACAAAAAAAAAAAAAAAAAAAAAAAAAAAAAAACCACAAAAAACAAACAAACAAAAAAAAACCAACAAAACAAAAACAAAAAAAACACAAAACAAAAAAAACCACCAAAAACCACCAATTTACCCCCAGAAAGCATGCAACGCTGCAGATGTCTACTAATTTTGTTTGATTGTGTTTAGAGATGGGACTACAACAGCAGTTACCAACGTCAGCAAAGCTGCATTATGATGACAAAGTATAATTCTTCTTATTGGGAGATTTTAATCACAAATATTAGACAGTAGCTAAAAGTAAAAAAATCCCTACACAAATTATCAACATCCTCATTCAAAAATACGCAGAGCCACAATAAAAACTGCAGTAGCAAAGAAAATGTGACATTAAAATTTCTTTGATATGTGGATCATAGAAGCAATTCATTATAGTAGCTTCTTGAAAGTTGCATCAGTAATTGTGTAGAAGTGCTGCAATGTTTACCCATTGTATGACTTAATGCCAAAAAACAACTCTTTTTTAAATGGAAATTACATTCCTCTGAAAGAGTCTGATTTAAAATCATGGCCAAGTTGATATTCAGTGTGATGTTTAAAAATAGTGAAGTACAGGAACATACTATACAACAAAAAAGAATAAGCACGTTAACCCTACTGACTGAAGCTGGCTTATGGAATTCCAACACGCAAATTATGCTAAATAATATTTTGCTTTTGAAACCTAATGTGCAAAGGTGGTTAAAATCTACTGCCACAGCAGCAGCTCAGGCATTTGGCTCCTACTCTTAAGAAAGATGCTGATTTCTTTTAATGTTTTTTGGTGGATGAAAAAGCAGCTGGTAAATACACTAGTATTTCAGAATAAATACATACAATAATATTGAAAAATGGAAAATAAAACACAGATTTCCAGTTCAAAGTTTCCAAGTAATAGGCAAAATATCAGCCTCTATTTATTGAAACCATTAAATGACTCAAATGGTTAAATTCCTAGCTGAGAAAAATATGATTACATGACTTCTAGGGGCACTTGGAAAACACTTAATTTGAAAATGTGTCTAAAAAAGTATCTGTTTACCAATTAAAAAAAAAAAAAAAGCTTAGAAGCTGCAGCAGATAAATTAAATAGTAGAGACTAATCAATCACAGTGCTAAAATGATAGATGACAACTGAACTAAATCCCAGGGAAATGCAACTACAGAGCCATTTTGCAAAATTAGGCTGCATAACTAGCATACCTCAAAGCAGTACAGAATCTAAATCCATGTCAGAGATGTCACATTAAAAAACACAAAGTGGTGTCTGTAATATAGGAATGATAAAAAGAAAAGAAAAAATAAAGTTTTGTGGCACAAAATTTTGTAAGCATATAAGCCATAGAGAACGGACTCCTCTGAACAGTCTTGAGATGATAACCAAAAGTGAGGCAATATAAACAACCTTTACATTATGCAAATGCTACTATACAATTTACCAGAAGTTCATTCTTTCACCATGTGAGGGGAAAAAAAAAGAGTGAAACTAATTTAGGGGAAGACCTCATTAAAGACTTAAGGCAGTGGGAACACTCCAATGAACAATTTTATCCAAGCCTGCAGTATATGCACATGAATTTTAATTTGCGATGACAAAACCTGTGACAAAATGGCAAAAACAAGGAATGAGGGCACTTCCATGCTGCTTCTAGATTACTATACTGCATGAAAGACTGAAATAATAACGTAAGGGAAAGCGACTGCGGTTAGTACAGAACATTGTGGAACCACAGGCTCATTTCTTTTTGAATACTCATAAATTCAACTTTTACAAAATGGACCCTTCCAAAACCAAAAACCCCTCCATTTAACCACTTCATCTCTGGTACATTACATACCTCTAGATATAATATAGTTAATGGTACAATATAAAACACAGTAGCTTTTGAAATAGATATTAGGGCAAACAAGGGTAATGTTACCACTCAAGAGCTAATGGTAAGTCTAACATGAATTTAGTTCTTCTACATGTAATGGAGTCAAACTGCCCATACAATAATTTTCAGCAGGCTAAGCCTCCTCTCAGCTGCTCACAGCAGAGTCTAGATTCTGGCCATCCCTCTCCTGTACTAGTGCCATGCTTGTGCAAACTCCTAATTTATGTCACATTACCTGAACTTGCCTTTATCAAACAAGAGTAACAAAAAACTTGTTACCAATCTGCCACTGATTATTTGCCACTTCTTTGATAAACCAAAGTTTGTGGCAGATGAAATCTGATTGCTGCTGACTATGTGTGGACAACAGACACCTTTTTTTGAACACATGTTGCAAGATTTTTTCCCTGCTCCACAAATGATATCTGCAATCTTTTGCAATATTAAAGACAAATGACAACAACCATTGCGCATAAAATAGAGAACATGTAAAACCCACCAAACTTACTATACATAATGACTTTAATTTTATCATATTTAATTTAACAATATTAATTTTTATTTTATTTTCTCTGTATGTGGGGAATCCAATCTTTTTTTGCCTATAAGTACCAGATATTTTAAATTTTAGATTTTTATTCATGTTGGAAGAAAAAAGTATTCTGAAACAACTTCACAATTCCAATCTGTCAATCCCAGTGTCAGAAGAATGACTAGTTACTTAGTGTATGAATAACATACAGTTCTCAAGGGTGTTGTTAGAAGGCCCAAAGGTACCATACATGAACTTCCCTCCATGGGTAAATGTACAGCCTGATCAAGCTGGTAACATTGCTTCTCACTGATGATGGATGAGAAGTAAGAGTAATTTTATTTCTGTTTTATTATTCTAATTTCCCATGTATATGCCAAAGGGAATGTTAAATAAATTTCACATCACAAATGTTAAAAAACCACTGCAGAGTTTCATTTTTGTAATGATATATTCATTATATGTTAGATCATTTGTAGTTTGTAATCATAATACCACGACTAATAAAATTAACTGATGGATAATACTAAAAGGTCTTTTCAACCTATTCTGCCAGCAGAAGAGAGAGGATTTGTATGTGAAGAAATACTAATAATAGTTGACAAATTTTTTCTCACTAAACACAAATAAATCCACGTTATTCTGAAACAGCTGTCCATGAGTTCTGGCCACTTGACTCAAACACAAATGGCGAGATCTTCCAGAGTCTGCAGTAGTGAAATTTATTTTCTACAAGTAGGTCTGTAACAACTTGTGGATTTTTTGTATACATATATCAGTAGAATTGTACAAATTGCTTGGAATTGCTAGCATTTATTAATGTAACTATCAGTCACCTGTGGCCAAATCTTCAGATCCAGAGGGCGCAATGCATAATTGATTAGGTTGAAGGTATCCCACACATAAAATAACAACTTCCACTATATCTTTCTATACGTCAAATAAAATTGCAAGACCTGACCCATCTTACACTACGTTGCAACCCTTTGTGAATTCCTTAGACATAGGCAAATGGCATTATTCTGTGCATTATGACCTGACAACCGCAGTAATGCTCTTGGTCTGCAGAGATACTAGAAATAGCAAGCTCAAAATTTGCTCAAGATCAGAAACATTGTGCAATGCAGCTCTGCCAAGAGTAAGAGGAGATGGCCCTGTGTGGGAGATGCAAGCAGAAAATATGAAGTTCGAGCAGATTGACTACGTGGCAAAAAATGGAAAGATAAAGGGTAAAAAGAGGTGTGATAGCACGTAGGGAACATAAACCAAAGGAATAGATAAATAGGAGTTTTGAGAAGTTTTCTAGAATTCTCTGGTACATATGTATCATTTGCTACACATCTAGAAAATGTCCACTGGTAACATGGTTTAGTGCAGCGTACAAATAACCACACAGGTTCACAAACAAACGTTGTGTTGTCCTTGGATTTGTGAAATGTCACACATTTCCTTTCGTGTTAAAGCCTATCATCAAACTGGTCTGCCCAGAGACATAATGGGTATTTTTTTGCTATTGACATTTACACACATTCTTTTCCAACAAAGAATATTATTTTTATTACTTCTCAAGAAATATTCAAGATTTATTTCTATCCAAAACTAGCCTGCTCCATACACCATTTTGGGTAAATGAATAGAGATTTCATACACAACACAAAAATTCCTTAACTTGTACTGCCAAATGCATATTCTAAAAGCAGAATGGTGTTAAAGAACATATATTTTCTGCATATTACTTACCGTCCACAATTATCTACCACAAAAAAGGCAGGTTCTATTGGCACCTAGCACAGAGGAACTGTTTTCTAGGAACTTTTAATAGAAATGTGTTAACAGAAGTCCACCTGCTCTGGTTCTCAGAAGATACTGCCACCTGTTAAACACCCAGTAATGTGGTACACCTGTACTATCAGCTACAGCTCCCAGGGCACATTACTTTGGATTGGCACTGAAAGCAGTGTCTGTGCTCTACTTTGTCATGACTGGTATTTCACCAGCAGCCTAAGATTTTTTTCTAGAGACGGTGTCAATGATATCACCCACAACATAAAAACGGCTCATCTTGTCTCAGCAAGTGGTCTTAATTTCTGGGTGTTTTATAATGCTGCAGTGGTCAAAGGCCAGCGCAGACATGCGCTGTGGTTGGTTAGACAGTGCAGTGAACAGCACAGCTATGACCAGGGTGATGCAGAACAATTAGTCAGCAGTTATGTGGTTAACACAAACCCATAAAAGCTTTTTGCTCCTACACCGACCCAGCAGGATCTGACTACAGTGATGGATCTGTTTTTTCTGCAAAATTTAATGTGTGAGCAAATGTTGGTGTAATGCTGTTTTTAGGTTGGTACAGTCAATTTCTCTTGCAATGTATTTTTACTGAGAAGAAAAATGTAATATTCTCAGTATGGGCAGCAATGAAGATACTTTGTGTGGATTATCTGGGCCTCTTACCTGAGATGATGATAT
Organism: Zosterops lateralis; assembly: GCF_965231275.1. Lineage (NCBI taxonomy): Eukaryota > Metazoa > Chordata > Aves > Passeriformes > Zosteropidae > Zosterops > Zosterops lateralis. The sequence continues at coordinate 35,426,944 of NC_139765.1, forward strand.
AATTTGTAAGTCTAGGTCTGTGAAATCAAACTAAGTTGTATACAAGGCAGATATGTCCACTGCACTAACTTCTTACACTTGTTAGAAGTAGTAAAATATGAAAGAGTAAAAAAAAAATTAAAAGGAAATGCAAGCCATGTTTAGCTTCAGAGTATGTAAGCTGGTCACTTACTGTTCACAATAGAGAATGTGTGCTTAACTCTCTTCTCTTTGTTTATTCAGGACTCCACGCTTCTGTAAGAAAAACAAATACATGCATTTATCATCTATTTAAAATTAACTAACTAGTTTCATTTATGCTATAGAAGTTTTCCATTTTCAGATTTAGTTTTGGCTTACTCCAATATTTAAAATGCTGGGCTTTTGTGAAAGCACCCAGCAGAGAAAATTCACATCACCCAGCAGAGAAAATTCACATCACCCAGCAGAGAAAATTCACATCACCCTTTTTCCTTAAAAAACAAGTTTCTACTCTTAGATACTACAATAGCAGCAGAAAAGAGAAATCTACAGGTTCAGGGAACAAATCTCTCTTGAAACATCAGACTAAATGCTGGGCATCCTAATTTCATCTGGGCACCTGCAGGTCTCCCCAGTTCCAGGAAGGCGACAGGCTTTCACATTTCTGAGGCTGGCAAGCCTCTCACCAAAATCAAATTCTCATGGTGTATTAGATCTTGGCTGAATTACCCCATTAGACTGAGGAGTCAAGGAAGATAGAACATATGCCTCCAATGACAGCCACAGCCTCTCTCATCACTTTTGGAGGAGAGTGGAACATGCTGCAGAGGGCTGTCTGATGCCTCACTCCTGTTTCATACAGGAAATTCGTATTGTAATAACTGAACACAGCACATGAGCTGCTTTAGCCTTTCTTGGCCAGTTTACAGGTATCATAACAGAGGTGAGTTTTAAGGCAGGATTTGAAGGAACACAGCATACTGCCTTTGCAGATTTTACTATTAACAATCTTCATTAATAAAGGCTGTTTGAGGGAAAAGGAGCAAATTGGAACTGCTGGGCAATAAGGGTTACAATAAGGGCAACACTGGTGTGAAAGGGCAAGCACAATCAAGCTGTGAAGGCATTAATTGTGAAGATGACCAATTTGGATGCAGTTAAAAAATGCAGCCAAATACATTGTTACCAAGATAGACAAATGTATTTTTAATTTTACACCAACTAGAAAATGAAAAATTCTGTTATCTTAAACTGTCACCTACAGCACACCAACACACTGGTGTTTAAAAAAGGCAGATCATGATTCCATCTGCCATCTCACTCTAATCAGCAAATCATCCTTCACGACTCAAATAATACAGGACTCAAATTATAAATAATTATAAAATGTAATTTGCCCTTCTATTTTAGTAAGAAATTAATATTTCTTTCTGAATCATTCTGTCAATAGTTATGACATACCAAAATCACTCATTTGCATGTGAGTCTACTGAAGAAACATGTTAAGCAACAATTAAGAACTGTTGGGAGCTGAAGGCTATATAATACCTTAGTCAGAAGTGTCTAATATTATGATGTTACTAAGTTATAAACTTTTTTGAACCACAAGAATCAGCTCTTCTGTTTAACAGCCCATTTTGTCCTAGACATCAGTGAGGAGATGAACACTTAAAATGATGCAAGGTTATCTGGACAACAATTTGAAATCTTACTCTAAAGGGTTTAGAATAACTCAGATGCTGGGGCATAACACAGCTAATTTCATTCCCACAGTTCGTAACTCATATCAAATTTCGGCTGATGTCAATAGCCTTAGCAGGCCTTACCTTGCTCAGGGCTCTGTGTTAGCTGTACAAAATGTTCTGGAACAGACCATGACAGAACTATTCTGAACTGCTGTACTCAAATATCTCTTGAATGGGTTCAACCAAAACTTTGCCTCTTGCTGTCAAGTCAAGTCTTCCCAAACAGAGGGATTTGAAATTCAGAAACACTCAGAAAGGAGGCAAAATAAAAGAACCTCTAATCTCTACCTTCTCCTGGGGTTCAGAGCCAGGGTTTTGGTTCAGGGCCCTGTGTATATCTTGCATTTGAGCAGAGGTAGCTGCAAGTGCCTTAGAGAAATTAACACCCAGAGTGACACCTGCTCTGTGGTACACTGTCTCAATCCCTCCCTATTTCTCTAAGCTGTCTGTGTCAAGCTGTGTCATATTATTACTGAGTCTTTCAGCAGGTTCACTACTTCCTTCTGCTACAACGACTGAAAACGGGAAGACAAATGTTTACTATAGTATTAATTGTAAATAACTGAATAAAAATAAAGGTTATGCACTAGAGAAGCAAATTTAAGCGAAACTATGAATAAGTGCGGCGCTGCATTAAGTGCAAAGCGAGACAGCCTGCCTGCTCCTTTGAAGCTAATAGTCTGAGTTTCCAAAGGATATGAAAAATGCAATGCACATCTAGAATAAATAGGTAAAAAAAAATCAATAAAATTCAACAGTTTTCCATGAAACTAAATACCATCACTCTTTACAAGGATTTGCAGAGCTAAAACATATGGAGATAAATAAACGGGAAAGATTTGCATTTCTAGAGGAAGATTAAAACATTACAAAATAAATTCAACTGTGTTTCCATCACTACTATTAAACACAGGCTATTTTTATTAGATGTGTTGGAAGATTAATTCATTCACCCTTGGTTATGGACTCCTGTGGGTCTTCAGTGCAGGAGATCCCCTGCAGTGACAACTATATTTTCAGAGCTACAAATAGCATCTGTCATAGCACTAGTATCTTCCAAGGCTCCGTTTTCATTTCAGTAATATTTGCAAGGGAAGATGTTTCCTAATGAAACCAATGGAAATATCAACAGAAACACATTTTGATATGTGTGAATACATCTTGTAATATCCCTTTGAAGTCTAATCTATATTTAACAAATGTTATCTACAGAAGATACTTTAAGGCATTTAATTTCAGGGTAAGAACTCATTTAAATGATCTGCAACTTTTACTTCAGTTAGCATACAGATATGCAAAAGTAAGCAAAACAAAGCCTTTTTTCATTAATTCCAAACTCTCTGATCCCAGTCACCTTTATGGTAACCAATTATGGAAATAATCCCATTAAACTGGGGCAGGACTGGAGGTCTAAAATAAAACCAGTTCAGTCAAAACCACTGAATTTAAGATTATACATGCATATATGCTCATGGAATGAAACTCTACTCAACTGCAAGGAAGGGATTCCTTGATTTGCAATTTTTCTCAGGAAGCTCTTGTTTAACTCATACAAAAACAGAGCGGATTTACATTTATTACAGGTGACATAGAACATTTTTAGCACCACAGAATCATGGCAAAAATAAGCCCCTTTTATTAGATGCTTCACTTTTCATTGTGAACTATGTTACAAAAGATGAAAGGGAAGTTGCATGGTAATTAAAATATTTCTCAAGATATCTTAGGCCATCTGCAGTTTCTTTATTCCATTACTATTTTTAAAGCCAGGAATAACTATGTGATCTTTTACAGAGTCCATGAAGAAAATATTTTTATCTGTTTAGGATTATGGGCTAAACACTCATTAGTAGAGCATATGGCTGTTATTTGAGTATTATTCTTCTCTCTCTTCTATTAAGCACTGAGGAATAATTTTGCAAACTGAAACTCCATACTCTGGAGTAATAAAGAGCTGCTAATATATCATGATTATGACTCAGTGACAGTTCCAGAGCACAACTGGACAACATTTCTGTCATGAAAGAATAAAAGCTCTAGAAATCAGTTTCAGGAGGGTTTTGGTTTTGACAGAGCTGAAACTTAGCCCAGGTTTGCTCACTTTATTGATTGTCTTTCAGACCTGAGGACATCCAATTATGCAGCATATCTGGAAGGTTTGGAATAAACAATTTTGAAATTTTGCATGGCAAAACAAAAAAATATAAACTAAACCTCAAAAAAAATCAGCTGTGTTTAGCCTACTGAATTTAGCAGCACATCCTCAAAACATAAGCCCAGTAGTCTTAGAAGTGAAAATGGGTATTTCAAATTTTATTCTCTGCTTTAGAATAATTTATGAGAGAAAATCAGATTAATTGAAAATGGAGGAGTCCATTATGAATAGACTGACATCCTGTAAAACACAGAACTGACGTCTGGAAAAATGAGGCTAGCATTCGATTATGAAGTTTAAATTAGCTAATAACCAGTACAGAGTCTAGATAATTTCCAATTGCATAATGTGCAGCAAATTAAATGCATTTTGAAGAAAAATGCAGTTGTGGGAATTTATTAATAATTTCAAATATTGAAACAGAAATTGTCATACATTATGACCTTTACAGTCCTTAATCATATGTATATTCCACTACTTTATGGGCTTAATTTGCACAGCATCAACTTTTACTGCGAGTAACATTGATTTTGTCGAAACCTCAAATAAGTCACAGAACAGATCTGAGGATTACTTCAGAAGGGATTTAAAGCACACACTGTGAATCTCTATACAACCACCACTTAAAACACTATCCGTTCAGGCCCAGATGGATTGCTATGGCAACAGAATCCCAAATACCAGGTTTGTAACTAAAAAAAATGTAAATTATTGATGAACTCAGAGTTGTCTCTCTTGGACACCCTCCTATTCAAATACCAAGCCGTATGGTTAGAATACAGAGAAATGGTTGATATGCAATTTCCCCAGCCCAGTGAGCACTAATCCCAAAGGATTTCATTAAATCTTTTGGCTTAAATTTTTATTCTTGGAACAGCAGTCAGCAAGCAAGGATTACATTAAAAAAGGCACTATTGAGGTCATTACTGACTGAATTCAGGCTTGTAATATAAGAAAACAGGAACTAATTTTAAATATACCTCCACACACAACCCTCCTTCCAAAATAGCAATGCTCTAAGTTACTATATATTTGATGACAGCATTTTTTCCACTCACATCACCACCCTTCTTCCTTGCCTACAGGCAATGATGAAGAACAGTACGAAAGAGTAAAAAACAAAAAGACATATTATTTGATAAAGAGGTGCTCTCATGGTAGAGGTGACTGTACATAAACAACTGAGTTGCAGAACAACGAATGTAAGGAGGCTCCGCAGTCTTTGATATTTTGTAGATCAAAACCAAGAATAAAAACTTCTCTAGCAAATGAGCAAACAAAAAGAGAAGAACTACTTTTTTGGCATTTTTATTGCAAATTTCATGAGCAGTCTGATAAGGGAACAAATAGTGGTAGGAAAGCCAAACTCTACTGGAAAGCCTCTCAGACTTTATACAGACAGTGAGTGTCAGACAAAAACAGACCCATCAGTTCTCAGATTTTGGACTGTGACAGTCCAGCTTGCTTTAAAAGAAACTATGGCTTTTAAAAACCCAGACAATTCTCAGGTGTGTGCTTGCCATCAGGTGTCACTGTACAAAGAAGAAAAATGGCAAACTGACTGTATGAGTTTGCTACCAGATCCAAACCAGGTTAGGGGTAAATTTGTGCAGATGGGTAAATATGGAGGTATGCTTTTGCTAATAGAAAGGAAACAATTACTGAAACAGAAAATGCAAGAGAGAAAACCAAGTCTGAGAGACATTTCCTACAATAAGGGAGAAATTTAGAGCAACAGAATGAAAGAAGATAGTGGTTGTACTAAACACTTCCTGACAGGACAGGAGAAATTCTCCCATCTCATTCATACAGATGAGCACTTATTCAACACAGTACATAAAGACAAAGGACATATTTAGGAGAGCTGTCACATGAACAGCTATTTAAGTTTACAGGTATTAACTAGATTGCAAGCCTTTTTTAGGTCTCAACATTCAATGTTTAAGTATTTCAGAATGCAGTTTACCATAATGCCAGTGCGGCATCACTGTGGACACTAGAGACAAAACCAGTATTTAGACTCTGCTTTTCTCAATTCATTCAGTCTGTGGCTGGGCCATTCCACTCTGTCACCCACATATTTTAAAGGTGAACAGTTTTCAGCTCTACAGGTTTCTCTACTCAGCAAAGGACTCATTGCAGAATTTGTCTTTGGGAGTCCTTTTTATAATACTAGCAATAAAGCTGCTTTTTCAGCCTCTGTTTACTTGTTTTGAGCTACCTGCCACTTAAAGTTCAAACATCCTCCCCTGTAGCCTCCTCAGAATTTCAGTTCTTAGCAGAACCCAGGTGTTTCAACTCCTGACTAGCTTTTTCTTGTTATTACCATACAACTCCATCAGACATGCTGTGTTTTTGTTACACACAACTCATGCATAGGCAAGAGCAGCTCCTGATGTCAGTAAGTGCCAGCTGCTCGTCAGATGTCCCTGTACTGCCCTCCCAGTTGCATGATGCTGCCACATTCACAGATTCTTTCTCCTACCAGTAGTGCCTAGAACATGCCTTCTTACCCTCTTTGGTTCTCAGTCCTGGTGGATTCAGATCTCTTGTTGCCCATCAAAAGCCTTTTCAAGCTTCTGATTTATCCTTCCACTTGGCTTGATGTTAGAAGACCCATCTACTCTGATACGTCCATCAACCACACCTAGGTCAGCATCATAATTTCATGATCAATGCACAATCATATGAATCAGCAGGCACTAAAAGACTCTTTTTAAGAAAGTAAACCTATTAATGCTGATAATACAGTCAGTGACAATAGTCACAAATGGGTATCTGAATCATCATGAGATGTTATAAGAATCTTATGTGGCCAAAGGAGCATCAGAATTTGGGGCAACAATAGCATTTCCTCCCCCATGTAGCTATCCAGGACAACACATATCTCTTCATCTACTAACACTCATTTCATTGTGAAGCTACTGTACTCCTGCTGTATAAATGGGATGGCACATGCACCAGCAATACGGATGCATACCAAATGTGGCAAAGACTTCCAGGAAAGATTTGCATATGACAGACCATTAAAGTAGCTAAGCTGGATGTGTTCACGATATGTAGGGAGACTTCAACCACTATTCTGTATCTGCCATGTAGTAACTGTGAAGCTGCTCTGGAAGGAATTTTCCCAGTGTGTAGCTTGCCATTCCTGCTTTGATTGCTGGGTATATCTCAGCCCTTTGCTTAGACAAGAGTAGAATTTTCAAACTTTACATGAAACTTGTATTTTTCCAATTGCAAATAGGAAGATGTGAGAATACTAACATTTATTAACAATAAAAAGCCATAAAAATTTCATACATTAGAGTATGAAATTTTCCTAAGTGAAAGTTTTCAAGACTGAAACAACCAGCACTTGTAACAGGGCAATCCATCAAATTTAATTTCAAGTATTTTCATGCTTTTATATACAACAAGATATAGAGTCACAATTATTTTCTGAGACATTTTAGAAAAAAAAGAAACACAGTCTCCATAAGTTGCTCCATCACACTCTTTAGACTAGGCATTTTGGATCATATGAAAAGATAAGAAAGTAGTTCCTAGCATAATTGGTTTCAGATGTCATATTTAGGTTGCTTGTTAACAGCTATAAACGAAGACTTTTTTAGAAGCACAATGAAGATTTTTTAATCAGTCTCCTAAATCCTTCCTAAAAAGATAGCATATCTTTACATTAGTAGATAGACACTCAGCTGCATTCCACTGTTTGAAGATTCAAAATCTAATTGCTTTTATCATAGGATGAAAGAACCTGCTGCAATATCCACTGCAGGAAGTGATTATGTGTTACATAATGCGGCTGATCTTTTTGTTCTGGTGTGAGAGGGTTTTATTTATTTATTTATCTATCAATTCTGCTTTACAAAAATGTACTAGTATGGGTAAGGAATTCACCCATAGAATCTGATAGTCAGTGTCAACACCTCAGCAAATTAAGTGACATAATCTATGGATGAGTTGTTCCAATACCCTTTCTATATTACCCTAGAGAGACCTACAGTGGCAACAACTTCATTATTTCCTGCCCATTTAAATACATCCCTTCAAATATAACTTTTTAGATAAAGAGAAAATTCTAATCAGACTTTCTGTGGCTCATCTGGATATATACACAGAATTTGTAGAGATGATAATTCACCACTGGTATGCTGTCAGTTCACATTTTCTATACCATACAGTTTTATTCACGCCACTGTTTTCTTCTAATGGAAATTATTTAAAAAAGTTTGAAAGTCTACCAAGTCTAAATACAGGCAAAATCAAGTTACTGCCTACCCCCTCCGGTACTAATCCAAGACTACATGCTGCTCAGATTTCTGGTAAGCAGCAAAACAAATCCTGTAAAGACAGGCACATCACTTTCTAAAGCTGGTACCCTTGATTCGTCACATTAATTTTAATGTTGCTTGTCCTGAACCCACCATGCAACAAGCCCTTTTGCTCCCCAGCAACTGCTCTCTGCTCCCTTTGACCTTTTTATAACTATCTGGGTGCTTCATATCTCAAGACTACTATTTCTAATCTTCATGTGCAATTTCACTACTCTCACGATCACAGTTGGCTTCTCCTTTACATTGAACTACACTTCAGACTACTAAGTGAATGAAAAGACACCAACTTAATCAAGATTTTTTTTGTTTTGGTTTACAAGAAGAGATGATATTTTGTACGCCTCTGTGGTCAACAGGAGCAAAGAATGAAACACCCAAAATTGATAATGAAACTAGACTGCACTGACACACTGATAGTAGACTATATTAATAACAGGATCATTAAATAAAGTAAGTATACATGAAGATTTTAAACATTTATTTTCAGTTACAACACATAATATTTCATTACCAAAAATGTTTCTAATCACTCTAGTATGTTTAACATAAAAATAACTCAACTGTAACACTGTAAAAGCAAGCAAACAGTTATACCAACATTGGTGGAAATACTTTACAACCTTATTCATAGATGATCAGGACGACAAAATCATGAGCAATTAGTTAAAAATAAAAAATGTTTTCAGCCTTCCAATTATTTATGTTAAAAAAATAACTGTGGTATTTCTGTCTTTGAAAAATCTGACAACAATGGATTACTGTTATGAGACTGTTTTATAAAAATCACAAAGTCTGTTGGAAAAAACAAATTCATCTTATGCCATGTTCTCTGTCTACCTCAGCTTGTAAGAATATCAGATTGCCTTATAGCCAGTAAAAAAAAAACAAACTTGAGCAATCATTAAAAATTGTGTCTTTCTTATTTAGTACTGTCCAGAACATTACTTTCTCAGTGACTGTCATTGTGGCATATAGGGCTGCCTCCTAGAAGGAACTGTATGTAGCACCACTAAGGGATGCACAGACCAGTATTACTGGTCCTCAAACACAAGTAATAGGTTGACCAGTCAGTAGATCTTTCTGGTTCTTCATCATTTTAACTTCTGCCTAGACATAGAGGCCAATGAATAAACTAAACCAAACAAAAGAAGAGTGGAGAGATGCACTGCAGAGGTATAAAATAGATGAATGCCACGAGCAATGCAAACTGGAGTTTCTTGTCAGGTTACAACTTGCTGAAGAAACACGTAACCTAAATGACAAGAGTGAACATTGAGTGACATGTAACAACAGCCTGTAGAAAGTAGGAGGCAGGCAGGTAAGGAGCTTCAGCAGCAAATGCTACCTTGATTCTCAAAAGCTGCAAAGTCAACTCAGCAGAAACTGCAAAGTCCAGTAGGAATGTCTCACATCCCTGAGATAAATGGCTGTCAGCCTGGCTAGCTGTGCAAGGGAGAGAATTTGGTCATCAGAGCTCTTAACCAAGCACAGGTGTCTCAGTGTAGTGTGTCTAAGCCATGCTACTTTCCATAGTTAGTGGCACATTGTAACATCCTGCCTGGCCACCTTGGCTTCCTTCCCTGGTCAGCTAAAAGGGTTGGGCTGGTATCCACAGTGAAGTTCATCTCCACACTCACAGAAACACAGTGAAAGTTTTAACTAGCCTATAGCTGCTGGTATTTGGGTCTAAATTCATTATTATATAATGTCATCTAGAGATAAAATTTCCATATCTTAAAGCATTTCTTTACACATGATGTGCACATGGCTTGACAAAGGCATTTGATTTTGCAATACTAAAGATGAACTGAAGTATCATGACTTTTTTCATCTTGAAACTACAAGCAGAAAGCTAGAGACTGGGGAATTGAGGCAGACCTTTCAATCACAGGTGTCACTCTGGGCTGCAACAGAAGAGCTTAACTGTCAATCCTTGCAGATTAAAGATATTATTTTAAAACACAGGATAAAACACAAGTGGTGGTTTTGAAAGTCTACATAACAGTAAAAAAAAGGAAGCATCAAGTCCACATTCAGCAAATCTGATAGCCTAATCAAAAAGCAGCACATCAGACAGTGCCATGTTGATGTGCAGATGGCTAGGAACGTTAAAAGAGGTAGTTATCATTATTGTTCCTTACGTATTTGAGCAAAGAAAAGACATCCTTATATTGTATTTGCCTATAAAATCAACTTCCTCAGCTAGACATTGCCAGAAGGAATCTAATGGAAATGTCTATTTAGTGAAAATCAAATAATTATCTTGTAATTACCATCTCATGTGTCACATTTAATGTTAGCATCTCTGAATCAAGGAAAATTCAAAAAAAGGTCTATTTGAAATCCTTAGAAAAACATTTGGGCAAATATTTTAATTGGGCTACTTTTGCTAATGAAGCTAAGGATTCCACATAGCAATATTTCTCTGTTTTTGTAGAGCCAAATGTTAACATAAACCACCCTTTAATATAATCTTCCTATCCATCTTGAGGCAACCTGTTTAATTTTTGATTATTAGCTTCTCTGAAATACAGCTTCTTTGGACCAAACTTCAGCCCCTTCATAAAAGCTACTGATTTGCACTCAAATAGCACACTGGAGCAGTCTGAAGGAAAAAACCATTTGTTCTGTCTCAACTGATGTATAGCGTAATTTTCTGAGATTCTTTCATTGCAATTTGCAAACACATTAGCTAAGTCTATGAAACAAAAGCAATCTGTACTACCCATGGCCCAGAAGAAGCAGAAGCAGAAAGTTAGAAAACATAACAAATGTCTGAATCATCTTGAGGCAGGGATATACTCTACCTCAACACAAAACATCATTACTCAAAACGTGCCCCATCTACTTTTCTGACAAAGGAAGCCTGGCCACCTAACACTGAATACAGTCTTAAAACAGGCTGTATTAGACTTTTAAGAAGGGGCCTGGAGAAGGCAAACTTACCCTAGACTAATGCAGGGAATCAACACTGCAGTTAAGTTATGAGACTTTCAGTCCCTTTTTCCCATTCCTGCAGTTCCAGCCTCAATTCCCTATTTATTCTAGTCACTCTGCAGTCAACTCTTCCCAAAAGAGGAAAGCTACTGAACACTGACATGCTGAAGTTCTCTGCTGAATACTCCAATGCAGAATCCAGCAGGTGCCACTGAACACATTTCAATATTGTTACTTTTTAAACAAAGCAGATATAAGGGATACTGTGGGCAGGAAGGGGAATGTAAATGCAGTTTTGATAAACAGCCAGATGAGAGCATAACTGCATTCACAGATAGGAAGGGACAGCAAAATAGACACTGTTACACAGAATGATTGCTACAGCATCTCTCAGCATGGATTTTAAACAAATCAAGAAAACACCACATGATGTATCTAAAACTTCATTTCAGCATCTTGCAAAAAAATAAGTATCTGTTAAAGATCACCTTGTTCAAGGCAACCCTTAATATGAGTTTCTGTAAAAAGGGAACTTGAAATTGCCTGTCAACAAATCAGCAGATGCCCTTTCTGAAGCTGACAGGTGCTTTTTGGCATTACTGTAACAACCATGAATACTTCATTGCAAAGGGTAGAATCAATTGCTTTAATCAGTTTCTACCATCACTTATGAAGTACACAGACAATTTTCTAATCTATGTTTTGCAGTGACAAAAAATGTGCAAGTTCAGCATACTCAGGCAAAGCTGACTGTCAGTATGTTTTCCTTTTGACAAAAATCAGCATTCTGCCTATAAGGTTACAGTCCTGTCTCAGGAATAACTGAAGCAAGGGCTCTTAAGCAAAATTGATTCTCCTAAAATACAGTAAAACAATCCACAGCAGTGTCAGTCTTCAGCAAAGTTCTATGATACACAGAGATTTCAGGATGCAGTGTGAAATGCTGCTTTATGAACAGAACAACATGACAGCTTAAAACAGGAACATCATGGATTCATTCAAGTACATCAATAAATCCAAACATCTCTGTCAACTATTTTCTTTCTGAAAGCTCTCTGTTCATATATCAGAAAATTCAGGAGATCAGAAAACAGTAAGACTAGGAGAAAGGAGAAAATAACAAAGAAATCAAATATCTCCTTCTCTGGCCCTCGTTTCATTTGTTCATTCCTGATATCCTTTCTCTTCTTCTTCTCCACTGTCTCCTTAAACTAAAATGGGCATCTAACAGAGCTGACAGTTGCCATTCTTTGCACCTAAACAGTTCCTTTGAGCACACAGTAAGAAACTGTCTTGAAGTACTTTTATTCTGAATCTTGCTACACTCATAAGAATATGTAAAAAAAAGAAGCTGAGAGATTAAATTACCCTAACTGCAAAGCAATTCTTGCTTGACAAAAAATCCAGATCTACTTGTCTTGTAATATGTCCAGTGCTCTCTCAAAAATGTGAGTTTGCAGTGAGAGATAACAACAGAAACAGATAAATGTGATTTTTGGTGTTTCAGCTGCCATCTTCCATGCCCATTACAGATAATACCCTTATCTTAACTTGTTGAAAAATACATGTGATTTCATTTTGAGCTTTGCAAATCTGAATCATAAATCATTGGAAGAGATCACTGAACATGTTAGGAAAAACAAAGAGGAGTCTTAAAAAGGTAGATTTTGAAGAAATGTGGCAGGCAGACCAACACTGTTTAGAAAACAAACAAACAAACAACAAAAAACAACCAGCTGAAGAAAGTGAGAAGCATCTGAAAGATTGAAGATTCAACAATATTTGGCACATGAGAAGCACTATAAACAGGTACAGGGAAAGAAAGCAGTGGCTGGATACCAAAAACCCCTTGTTTTGCTCTAAAATATTTTAAGGGAAATAGTAAAGTTCAGCTATGAGTGAAACTCAAACCTGGACCAGGAAAAGCACAATGAAGTACATCTTACATTAGTTGAGCTGAGGACTTCTTGAACCAAGTAATTATTTTCTTCTCTCCACCTTACCCCTCAGTGAACACCGTGCTATTATTGTGGAGGTGAGTGGAATTAGTGGAGCTAATACAGGGTTAGAAGTCAAGAACTCTAGAGATGTAATCCTGGATTGGTCTCTGACTTGCTCTGGTACCATGTTTACGTCACTGTTCAGTTTCTCCACTAATAAAGCAGATACGATAATATACAACTCATGAAGGACCTTGCAGGATTAAAGCATGCAGTATTTTGCAGGAAAGCTACCAAATTTAAGTTTCCTGCAGCACTTAAATGGATCAGCCTATAGGGATTGGGCCTTAACTTATCTCTATAAAAATGTTAACTGCAATAGGAGAGAATCAAGACAACCCTGAGTGTTTTAAAAATTTTTACCTTTGCATTATTAAAACATTTGCAATGGGGACTGAATGTTTGCACTTCTGGGACTTTGCTGGATTTTCAGATTTATACTGGGCAACCGAAGCATTCCTTTGGCCCTAACACCTTAGGATTATTTTTCTAAGGCATTTAAACAGAAAAAAAGTACCACTCTAAATATCCTTCACCGTTTTGTTTTAAAAGTCTTTGAAGCTACAAGCGCCTCTTACTATCCATCTGTAGAGGGCTCATCACATTTGACTCTGTGGGCAAGTTGGTATTACAAAGGAACAACATGTCTCATAATACATTTAATGTGGTTCAGTTGCCACTGCTAATAACAATACATTTATCCTACTAAATCCCACAGTATTATCTTTTCACCAGCACAGGAATTACTCAGCCAAAACTGAAATACGCTCTTAAATGGAGCAGTTTAAACAAAGATGAAGGGCTAAAGGACTGCAGGACTGTTAACAGTATTTTCTGGATTGTTTAAACGTAATAAAGTAAATTCAGCAACAATTCTAAATTCTTCACGGTTCCATGTTTCCCTCTGACAATGAATTTCTTTTTGTCATTTTTCTTTTTCTTGTTGCACTCACTGTGTTACATGATTAAAATACTAAGATAAGGGATTTTTTGTAATGAAAATTGCACTACCTTACGTATAAGCACTTATCTGTATTCGTAGGCATGTATGCCTTTGTCAAGCTGTATCCACCCACATGTATATTCCCTCTTTATTTACCCAGCTTCCCCAAAAACTGAGGTCCAACTCTATTGCATATAGATGTTCTGCATTTATTTGAGATTTTTTGGTTACAAACTACAGCACACCAAACAATAATTGGATTAAGTTCATACCCATGCTTATGTCCGACATGAATTATATTATTTATATGATTAAAAGGTTGAGACAAAAATATTTACTTCAGATAAGAAGGTGCAGTTATACCAGTATGGGCATAAAACTGAATATGTGAATAAAAAACACATTATAAATGTAATTATTTTAGTTCCTCAATATATGCAAATGTATAACATTTAAACATGATGTAATGTGACATTACGTCAAAAAAAAATATTATCAAAGGATCAGCTATAATGGATCACCCATCTCTAAGATAATGGGCTAGAGAGTCTTGACTTATACAAGGGAGATGTGAGATGATCCCAAGTTAGCTGACTCCTGGTAGCAGTAGAGATTTGTAACAATGTGCAAAAGCAGGGAGGCCTTTGACACCCAGGCTGTTCAAAAACCTTCAGTTAGATCAGTGTACCATTCTGAAATAACAACAATCACTGCAGAATTTATGGCACAAAACTACCAAAGGAAGATGACGTGCTCCAGCCTGGATGCAGCACACAGAGACTGATTTAGAGATATTCTTTAACAGGGTTCTATGCTTTTATTATGCCCAGATGCCTTCTGAAGTCTTAAAGAAGTAACTAAGATAGATACAGAAAGATAGTGTAATTGATAGTGATAATTACCTTGGTGGGATGCAAAAGGCTATGCTGCAGCAGTACACTAACATCTCTTTTGCAAGCCTGCTAAGTATATTGATTTGGCATATTCTGTACCATAGGCCTTTTTATTAAATACAGCACTTTACTTACACTAGTCTTCCAAACATCGATAGAAAACTTGGTGTTCGACTCTTCTGATTTTACATAGTACAGATAATATCTTCCTGTTCTTTTCCACTCAGAACGAAATGGCTAACTCATTTCACAGGAGCCAGAAGCCAAATAAATTATCAGCTGTCAGTTATTGACTAGGCATCAAAAATGTATTTGGAGGCAATACTATCCAGAGAAATGTGAGTTAGATCTCCTCAGCCTTGGATACCATATAGCAGAGTTTTCTGCATGAAGACAGCCAAAAGCCCTGCACTGGAGATGGCATTCCCCCTTAAGCCTACCTTGACGTTGGGATTTCCCCTTGAGGCAGGGTGGCCAAGGCCATGTACCACCTGAAGATAAAAAAGGCAAGACAAAAGGAGCCAGGTTTGTCTGGGCCAAGAACCTTGAAGGAAGGTTTTTAACCTCCATGGGCTCCAGAAATAATGCTGAGCTGGCCAGATTGCTGGCTTTTAGCTGGTCCTCAACACTGACTGAAGACTGATCTGGCCTGAAATTTTTGGAAGAGCATGGAAAAAAACTCCCTGAGAACTACAGTAGTAGGATTACTGCAAAAAGTAGAGGATCTGCTTCAGTTTTTTTTTGATGGGACAATCTAATTCATCCTCCTGCTTAGTTCAGTCTACCTTCTTTAAAGCAAAGCCAAGATTCTGTGTAGTTTTACGATTTCCTTCATAACCGAGCCTAAGACATCAATACTGCTTTGCAATGACAAAGAATGAAATGAGGAAGTCCCGGGACTTCCAATAGTTACTGAGGAACTGTATCACAACACGGAAATTAATTTCCCCAGAACATGGAAGATATTACCCTAGGCACCAACTTTAGTTCTGTGCAAACACAGATAACCCTAGAAAAAACCCTAGCGTGGAATGACATTGAATATTCTGCCAAAACAATAAGTAGCAGAACACACCCTGCTACCCTGAAACATTCTGACATTTTTCATGCAAGGAGTCAAAAAGTACTTAAATCTCCAAGTCACTGGAAGGCTGTAGGAGAGCTCAAGAACATCCAAATGTCATTAGGCTTTGCAACAACAAAAGAATTTGTTAGTTGAAAATACCCAGAGCCCAGCATGGTGGGGCAGACTTCTCTAACTTTCCTACTATACGTGGGATGGAAGGGAAAACAGAGCTGCTAGTATTAGCTTTGCCCTTCTACAGTAATCATGTAGCTCTTGTGAGTTTTTATACTGTTTTAATTGGAAAACAGAGTGACCAGGTCACTTCAACATTTTTTACCATGGGTCAATAAAGGCAGTCTGCACAGTTTTCATATGCCATAACACTGCATCCCAAAGCTGTCTTCATGCCTCACACTGGCTCTCTTTGATCCTTTCCCTACACAGTACTCCTCCTCATTTAAAAGGAGCTAGTATTTGAAATGTTTGGTTTATTAGATTTATGTTTGGAAAGTTAACTTTAATCACTATCAGCTCTAAACATTTATGCTTCCCCCCAGATCAACAAATATCTATTCACTTCATATTTAGCCTGTTTAACATGATCAGAAAGATTTTCCTGTGAGATGCTGAATTTCCTAAACAATAGCTAGAGCTTGTGAAGAGGTAAAGACACTCAGTAAGATGCTTAAGCACACAGACAACTACTTTTAGTAGTCAGGAAACCTATGAGACTACTTCTGTACTTAAACATATGTTTATGTAACTGAATCAATGGACTCACAGTCAGGCTAGAAGAGAGACATAATGGTAAAATTTGGTTGAAAAGGCCCAGATAATTTCTGAAAATAAATCAACCATAAAAATACAGGATTTTAATTAAGCTTTGTTGTTCTACTCACAGATGCTTACAGTTTCGAATTTTGATGGCTGCATTTTAATTTAACTCTGTTTGCGGATGAAGCATGCCCTGAGACAGGTAATCTATCTCAAGTGTTATTTTCTTACACTATCTGACATAGATATAACACAAGAAAAACACATTAATTTTGGCATGTTGTTGTCTCATCATCTCGAAATTAATTCCACTCTCAGTATGGTAGTAAAAGGTAAACAAACAAATGTTAAAATCCTTACAATTCCAGCATGCAAGAGAGGTTGAATCACCTCCTGCATTTTCCATACAGGCCTGAACAACCTGCTGTTCATCTGGTCAGTATTGGTTGTGGTACTTCTTATGTTTAGCACATAGTTTCATTCTTAACTTTTGGCTACATTCTTTATCTCAAACTGAAAAAAATGCCTCCCCCATTTGTTGCTAATGATTATATAGATATAAAGAAGTGCTTTTAGATTAGATTAGAGATTCTTTTTCTCTCTCTTCAAAATGTTAAAATTGTAAGAAGACACTAATCACCACTAGCATCTAACTCCAAAATTAAAAATGATCCTATGTTACCAAAATTTCAATTTTAAAATGTTCTAGAGCAATTATTGCTATTTCAAAGAAAAAATAGTATCTTTTGAAAAAAAATAAATCAGGCTTTTCTTAAAAAGTCTTTGTCTTTTACTTTCTCAAGCCAATTATAATTAAATTCAGGTGTATTTTAAAAAATAAAATAAAATTACAGAGGCTATTCCAATCTCCTCAATTGTCCTGTGTGGTCCTTTAAATTATCTCTATTCATGAGATATTACTTTATTTGAGAACTATTGATAGTTCTTTGTCATTGAAATTCACACCAGTACAAAATATCTGATGTATTAATAGGAAAGTACACAAGTTTTAAAAGACAAATAAATAATACTGGTATAACACTTACATTTGAGTCTTCTTATCTGTGCTAAATATTCTTATACAAGATGTATCTTATAGCTTTTTATACTTAAATCTGAATCAATCATCAAGAAAATGAGAGGACTTGCTAATCGTTCCTTTAGATGCAGATGAACTCCATTAGCCAAATTTAAAGAACTCTATAAAAGTTCATTGCCATTAAATACCTTTTATCTCTCAAATGCTACCACTTTATGTTTGTATTGGTGATTTGTGAAAGAAATGAAAAGAATTTTCATCTTTATTGTAGAATTAAAGATAGAAGCAGAGACTCCAAATGTGAAAGACACTCACCCTATGCAAAAAGAGCGAATGAGAGTATCAAAATTCATTAAAACTCATTTCAACCTTAGCAGAATCAGATTTGGAAAATCAGTTATTTTAGGGGAAAAGGTTGGGCTGGTTCTGATATCCAGCAATTTCTCATTCCCTTTTAAGTAAAAAAGACATTCTGTAATGAAAACTGTAAACATTCAAACACCTGAAAACACTTAAAGTAACTAATTTTGATATTCAGTGGGGTCTTTTGGTGAGTTGTGCAAAATGATACTGGGGAAAAAAGCAATCTTTGATGACTTAAAAATTACTGCATTGACAACTAGAACATTTGTTAAGAAAATTATGTATTTAATATAAAATTACTCCTTCATGTCATTCATTCAGAATGCTTTTTCCTATACCACGGAAGTACATTTGCAATACTGACACTGATACCATGAGAATTCTTTTAAATGGAAATTTTATAAAACTTACTATGGCTTGAAAGCAGGCATAATTTTAGACAATCTAGCATGCTTTCATTTTCTACAGCTACCTACTGTATTAGTAGCATCATAACTCTTAAAAGCCTGTGGAGTGCCGTGCATTTAATCTTTTACCTGAAAAGTTACTGAAAGTAAGAAATGTCTTTAAGAGTTGGGTTTGTATGTTCCCCTTGTACAAGCAAGGCTGGTTAATAATGCTGAGTCTTAGTCACTGCTATAGCAAGAACACATTCTATCATCTTCCTCACTGCTATTAATTGCCCAAACTTCCATTTACTTTGGCTCCTTAGCATTGCACATTATACAGTCTCATGACAAAAAAAAATAAAAAAGGAAATATTTATCATCTCTTTTAGCTAACAATTTCCTTGATTTTCAAGAAATAGAACTTTGTACACATTCACACAGAAAATAAGATTATTATTTTATTTCTATTTAGTTAATTTGGTGGATTTTTTGGAAGTTATTTCTATTTTGATTTTATTATTTGAAAATAAACACTTTTTAAATAAATGTGTTTATAGCATTGACAAGACTGCTCAGAGACTGAAAAGACATCTTATACTTTGCAAAAAGTAAATTGCCAGCTAGTTCTCTGTGAGGTAAGTTTTAACAGAAGATTTATGTTTTGAGGTCAGGATGAAGCTGATGAATTTCATGAAATATGAGATTTCTTTTAAAATAATACAGACCTATTTTCTGCTCAATGAAAATATATTTTGCAATTCCTCCTCCTCCTCCATTCTTCTTCTGACCTGTAACCTCCAGATTCCATTTCCTATTTCTGTTCAGTCTGAATGCCCTTGGGTGGAAAGCTGGGACCAAACCAATTTCATTCACTACAAATCTGTTTTGTCCTCTCTCAGCTCAGTTCCTGTCCTGGCTAAGAAGCAATTATTTTATGGGCCTAATGAATATCACACTTTCCACTTGTATATGGTGTTCACTTCCCCTCTTCTCCAGGCACGTGATACAGCAACTTCTTCAAACAGGTCAACAGGTTTTATGCTTCCCTTTGGGTCTTTTTTTTACTTGCTTCCTATCTTCACTTTTCTTCTATTTGCCTTCCTTTTCCTGGTCCTAAGTCAGTTCTTAAACTCTATCCCTTCATCTATTCCATAACACTTTGTGTCTAACTTTCATACCCTGACAATGCTAAAAAATGCAGTTATTTTTGACTCTTCTGTCCAGTTTCCAACTCCTCCCCCAATTATTTCCTTGAGTTTAATTCTCCTTACTCTTTGACCTGCTCTTCTCTTCTGGTTTTCTGACTGTTTTCAAATACTAGGAAAGAATGATGCAATTTCTTGACTCCCAGTATCTTTTTCCTATGACTACACAACTGAATACATGTCTTGGCTACTGCACTGTAAAAGTGTGGATGTCTCTCAGTTCATACATGAGAGACTTCTTGTCAGTGGCATCAACCTAGAGAGCCAGAAGTGTTTGCAATTCGTACTTTTTGTTATCCCTGCAAGTACTTCAGTTCCTCATGCAGTAAGCACAAGTGATGACAAGTGATTTTGAATTTCTCCGATTTTGGCAGAAATAGTTTTAAAATGGCTGATTTCAGAATATTAAGCACCCCTCTGCAACAGAAAATGGTTTATATTTGGATATGGAAAATGGTGTAATTCAAAAGCATCAGACCTTTTCAAAATCACAGGGGATATATATTAATACATGGTTGGGTTTTGGAGTGTTTAGTTTTGGTTGGTTGTGGTGGTTTTTTTTTTTTAATCAAAACATAGGTTTTAGTACGGATAACAGTTTTTTATCGCCCAGATGACACAAGTACCTGAAAGCATGGAATTCCTTTAGCAGACATGGCACTTTGAGACTGAAGTTGGTAGCTTCATGTAACTACTATCTATCTTGGAAACAAGGATTATAAACAACCTGCAATTTTGCATGACCAGAGCAGGTCACCAGGCTGTAGAGGATACAAGGAGATGTGAGAGGCAGAACTAACAGGATGGAGCATTTTTCAGTCTGAGAAAATAGTTCCCTAGTTAGAGGTCATGTTCTCATTATTCTGATCCTGTATAACAATGACAACACAAACATTTCTATCTTCTCCATGACACAAAGTATGTGGTAGGAAATCAAGTCAAACCCACCAAGATATATACCTGGTTTTTTTCTGGACCTTCAAAATGAGAAGTGAACAACCCAGAGCACACTGCACATTAACCAGTCTTTCATTGAGGGCCATGGTGGGAACATAATAGCACATATCTTAAAACCAAGCAAAGTTCATATTCATTAGTCTCAAGCCATCCTGAAGTATCACTCAGTTTTCTTTGCCTGAGTTCAAGAGCACTTGCATTTATATTCATTCTTGCTTCCCATCTAGACTTGCAGTATTCTTTCTCAAGAATTTGCTTAATAAAAGGACATGGTGTGATTCTTGTGGTATCCTGTGCAGGGCCAGGAGTTGGACTCAATGCTCCTGACGGGTCCTTTCCAACTCAGCATATTCTGTGATTCTACTACATGAATCAAAAAAGTATTCAAAACATATAAGTAACTTTTCCTAGTAATTTATCCATTCAGACATGAACATATTGATTTCCATTTCCAAGGCTGTAAAAAATGATGCAGGGTTTTTATTGAAAAATTATTGAACTCAAGAAGAAACTGTTTACTTAAGCATACAGATAAGAATGGAGATTCTGTAATACACAATCTCCAATTTTGTTAATGCTGAGTTCCAAAAAGATAAAAGCAAATTTTTGCTAGGCATTTTTGCACCTTTTAATGAAGTTACAGCCCTGGGCAATATTTTGTTGTTATCTATATATTTAGTGTACAAAAGGAAAACTTGACTTGCAATGCCAAACATGGAAATTTTAATTTTTTTTTCAGGCCAGGATTCCAGCTGGCCATGAAAGATGGAACATAACAAGGTAAAGAAAAGAATAGTTTTTGTAATTGGAAGTCTAAAAGCTCTTTTCAAGAATTGCTGACTGCATTCCATCTCAGTATTACGGAATACCTTTCAACTTGTTCTCTGTAGAGACAAGCAGTGAGAACAGATATCATAGTTTGATTCTGTACTGACTTCATGTAACTGTTTCTTCTTGTGCTGGCAATCAAAGAACAGGTCTTTATCTTTCCACTTTTTTATTTCTACAACTACCTACATTTCATAATTTGGGTTACACTTATTGTTACAAAGTAGCACTACAGCAGAAATAAAAAATCTCTTGCCATTAAAGGAAGAATTATTGGAAGGAATTGTCCCAGCAGTTTAAAGTATGAAAAATGAGATCTTTTTTCACACACTGGATCCCACGCTTGGACATTAGGTACTGTGGAAATTCTGTCAACTGGGAACACCAAGAAGGTTCTCCAGCACATAAATCTGTCAGAATGTCTTCCTTTAGCAGCGCAACGCTACCCACTGGCATAAAGCAAATGAGTCACATCCTAGCCTTGTCCCTGGTTAAATTGATTTAGGTAGATTAAAATTACATGTTTCAAAATAGCCAGAGTTCATAAATAGGTAAATTAAAAAGCTGTTAATTTATTTTGATGGAAACTTGTTTCATCTACATTCCAGGGTACAAATATTAATAATATCAAGGTCAATGAAGAAGAGAGTTGACCTTCGAAGTAATTTGTTTTAGTTTTCAACTGTCAGATTCCATGTGAGCTATGAATGTAGTATTTACTCTCTTGCCATGCAAACTGACATGGGATTTGTTTCACAAAATGATGACTTGCACCAGCTCAGAGTGCAAGTGTCACTACAAAGTGAAGTGTGGAATTCTAAAGCGATTTTAAGGTTATTAGTAGAAAATACTATTTTATTTATGCCAATGTAGAAAAGTTGCTAGTAAAATGAGCCACAGAAAAAGAAAAATATTTGTATAAATAAAGAGAATCAATCTTTCTGCATTCTTTACTACATTCAGCCTGCTGCAATGCAAGGAAAAAGTTGCTTAAGGAAAAGTATTTTATTTGAGGTAGGCTTGGAGACAGCACTACAGTGTTCTGTAAGTATTCATCAGGTTGTTTATGCAGATATAGGGCTTCTGTCAGACACTGGTAACATGCTTTGATTTACAATGTTTATGCTAATAAACTGTTACTGCAGGCTCCACTAAGTCTTTTACCTATTCATCTAATGAACAACTAGACTTAAATTAGCTACTCATTCAACTTAAGCAATTTATCAGTTACCTTAAGGAAACTAGATTTTGCAGATCAGTAAGAATAATAGGAAGCTCTTAGTCTAATATGTAGGCTACTCAATCAACATGCAGAATTGTTAACAGACTCACATGGACAGGTTAAACAAATATTCAGCAATGGCTTTGTCAAAGCTGCAAAGTCAAGCAGCTGAAAGTTTAGAAATATTGTACCCTTAGTTAATCCCCTAGAAAAGTTTTGCCCTCTAGTTAATCCATCTGTCACACTAAATTATTAATATGGCATCAGAATTTCACACCAACAATCAAGAATATGAATATTTTTGAGAATGAGTTTGCATGGTAAAAGCAGTTCATAAAAAGTCATTCTCTTTTTTTTAAAGCTGGAAGATAACTATGTATCACAGGCAGAGTTTGAAGTTTGAGCTGTTCAAAGGCTGCAGTGGATTTTTTCCTTTACATCTGAACTGTTACTGTGAGCTGTAGTTAACACAGCTGTGAGATAAAAGTTGGTATTCTACCTGTGATGAATTTGGGCAGAATTCTGTGTCCACCTGGAAGAGGAGAGGAAAAGAAAAGCACAGTTTTACTGAAGTCATGGAGTGGACACTAAGCAGAAAAGAAACTATGGAGAATTCACTGGACTAAACTGTTTCAGCAGCTCCTGGGCAGTCTCAGTGTATCCCTGTACAGCTCTTCTGCTGGATGTTTCACATCACAAAAGCCTTCCACAAAAGGTCTTAGAAACAAGTCTAACACCATGGAAATTTCTGGTAAAACTGAAAGAAAAAGAATTGAAATTCCATTAAGTTTGAGCTACAAAGGACCCCATTTTTAATATGGATGGCCAAAACTGTTTTATAAAATTTTTTAATATATATTGTGAAACTCTAAGAAAACAGAAAATACAGAATCCTGCTTCCAACATGTCTACAAGTTCTACATCAAATCTTATTTTTAGGGTAAACTTAAAGATATTATTCTAACAAATTCCACAAACAGGATGAGTATAAAAATCCTTAAATGAAACTGAATGAAGTTCAATGAAAAGTACAATGAAAACTACTAATTTAAAATACTGGGCCTTTCAATTCAACCACAGCATTCTGCCTGTGCCAGGTCTTTTCTTTGGCTCTAGACCAGAATAGCAGTATTTAAAAAACAGAGTGCTGGTAAAAATTGTGTCTTTGACAGTAAATCAGATTCTGTAGAGAAGTGACATTCATTGGAGTCTTGAAACTGCTCGTATGTTTTAGGGCACTTGACTGCAACCACAGTGCAGACAAACCTTGGCTGGGAATACTGAGCAGGTTTCGTGAACTTCCACTTCCTTCACCAGAAGAAAGCAGCAAAAGAGTAGTTTTAGTATTTCAATAAAATATTGTATTTTAATCAAACTTGAGGAACATTTCAAAAAGACAAATGAAAAAGTTATTCTCTAGGGCCTAATATTAGCTTATGAAAAAAACATACAAAAAGTTAAAAGGCAAGAGAATAAGTGAAAGCTATTTGGGGAGCAGGAAGAAACAACTTACCTCAGGAATTAAGTAGTTAATGGAAACACGACACTAAATTGTAGAGGAGAGAAAAGTGAAAACAT
Source organism: Zosterops lateralis (assembly GCF_965231275.1). NCBI lineage: Eukaryota > Metazoa > Chordata > Aves > Passeriformes > Zosteropidae > Zosterops > Zosterops lateralis. The sequence continues at coordinate 35,451,336 of NC_139765.1, forward strand.
AGACATGCATTACAAAGGGGAAGGAAATTTTCTGAAAACTATTAGAGAAAGGCTGCATAGGAACTTTTTTACATTTTATATTTCTGAGAAAGGAGAGTCATTCAGTGGTTTTACTTTTCCTCAATGGAATTAGTAAAAAAATAAAAGAAAGCTCTTAGCCAAAAAGTTTGGCATTTTCTCAAATACTCATTCATTTTAGAAATGTATTTTTTTACTAATAATGTATGAGTAGTCATAGGCTCAGGTTCCTGTCACTGCTCTTGTTGGCTGATATTTTAATTGATTCTAATTTTGAAAAATGTACTTTACTTTAAAAGTAAGCCTAATATATCACAAATTACAGTAAAGGAATTGCCATTTTGCACAGCATTATGATTATAGACACCACAAGAAACAGCTGAAGATTACATCTGTTTAAATATGGACAATGCTGTTTAAAGGTCAAATGGAAAAAAACACAAGAAGACAAATCTAACATCCAAAGCCTAATACCATATTTTCAACCCCACATAAAAGTCTACCTTTGTATCAGTGATGTACAGGCTACCAGCACAGGTATTAGCGCAGAGGTGGTAGAGAGGTGCTTGATATGCCCTATGGGTTTGACACTTCTGGCAGTCAAACTTGTGCAGTAACAAGAATACTCAAAGAGTAGCTAGGATGTTCAAGAAAGAAGTCCACATTTTCTGATTTTCTTTATGTGTTTTAAATACAATATCTTAAGTATTAAAAAATGGGAAAATAAGATATTAAAAATGCTGTTATTCCTTCTGTTCAAATTAGTTTCCATGAGCCACATTACTACTAGCTGATAAACCACTCCCTTAGCACAGCCTTGGGTTTAAAACACTCTAATGTGATGGATCATTTTTATTTATCATTCATATTAATACATTAAAAATCAGCTAAAATGGATTAAATAAAATTTGTGAATACAGTCTGCAAATCAAAATAATCTAAAGAAAATACTGCCAGAATGAAGAAGACTAAGCAGAAAAGGAAAATGCTGAGATGACAGTAGCATGAAATTTAAGATAAGAAGTATTCACACTTTGTGAAAGTAAACCAAGGCTAACGCAGACCTGTGTTTCACATTTCAAGTGACACAGCAAACACTACTAGTGGTGATCTGTACAGATTCACGTGCAACACCTATTTGAAAAGGCTACTGTGGTCTAAGGTGCATAAACAAGGGGATTATTTATAAATCAAGAAAAATAATGGATCTATTAAACAAAATCCTTGTTTCAGAGGCTATATGTAACTTCTCTGGGTTTTAATCTTTGCAATACCTGTATATATGATTTTAAAGGCTTATTCTCTGAGCTTCGGCTTTCCTTTATGCAAAGCAGATAAAAATGACTTAGTCACTTGTCTTCCCGATGAGTGAAAATGTGACAAAGGCCAGCTTCTAATACACAAGACTCAAAAGAAGATCAAATTTAATGGACAAAACTTGTTTATTCTGCAAGTTGAAATAATGGCAAAAGAGATATGTATAGCAGCACTCATTAAAGAGAAATCTGATGAACTCACAACCAAAATTTGTATAAGTTACGGCTCAGCATCTTTTCAAAAATTAAATATGCCTATTGCAAGAAAATGTCTTTTGACATATTGAACATGTTCAGCATTTGACATACAGAGCACTTTTCTTCATGCTCAAAACATTTCTCTGAAGACAAACTTTGAAGCACATTCATTTAGCGGTTATAAAGAATTCAGGTATTACAATCTGCAGTAACTGGTATTTAATCTCATGCTGTAAACACCATGTTAGGTGGTTTTAGTTAATTTTAGCTAGTTTTTGTCCAGTCAGATGTCACAATGTTGTACCCATTTGTAGAAATGGATGACTTTGACATGCAGTGTGTTTTGGTAGTTGACATAGTCAGATGACACTGCTGGCTGGAGCAAAGAAAATAGAAATGTGGTTAGCAAAATTAAAATAAGATAGTTGACTTTATGTTTCTAAAATAAAGACTGAACAACTCCAAAATGCAAGCTATAGACACATCTTAGATATTAGTATTAAAATGTCACTAGCAGTTCAGGACGCTAGAGTCAAGGATATTTAAATTCTTTAGCAGGGACACCTGGAAAGTTTATCTGGAGATTAAAAGGTTATTTTTTGATGAAAGGCTTCCAGACTTCTGAATCTGTTCAGTATTTGAAGGAAGAATAAAATGATCATAGGAGGTACCAGTGAACTTGAAATAGTACTGTACAGATTATAAATGCAGCAGAATTTTAAAAATGGACAAGGAAGATTGCAAGAAAGTAATATACCAGAGGAAAAAAAAAAAGATGATACTTCTCTGTGTTGCATAAGAAGCAATGGAACACATGAAAGCAGTGAAAAGACTGTTACAGGGATTCACAGCTGCTTAAATACTCAGTGTCACTATTTGACAGCTGTTAAGTGGCTGCATCTGTCCAAAGGCACCTCAATGGAGTTGGTTTTACCATACCATGTCTACTTGCAACATGTTCAGTATCTCAGGTTTTTAACTGAAAGAAAATCAGTAGGCTTACTTCTCTCCTTTCCCTTTTCTTTAATTTCTTTTTGTATTTACTTAAGCATCTTCCTCTTGCTCTACTATTTCTTGATTATTACCCTACCATACTTATACTATCTGACTCCATCCATTCCTTTTATTTCATTCAGTCCACCAATGACTTGTGATTCTGCCACACTGAGATTACCGGTCCTTATAAATTCTAAACTAAAGCATCTTCAACTCCATTTGCCATCTTACTGTTCATAGCACAGTGCTATCTTCATCCCTTACCTTTCAGAAGTATTTTCAAACAGAATTTTACAGACTCCTTATAAAACATGTCCTCTTCTTTCCTTAACAGTGTTTTCTACTACACTGCTCAATCCTTATCTAAGTCTTAAATCTTGCCATCCCAACACCTCCACAGCCTTCCACATTACTCCTTTTCTTAATATCTATTTCAGACTCTGTGGGCCTGTAGTTTATTTTTCACTCATCTAGCTTTTGTCTTATAGTTTCTTTTCCCTATTGTAGGAAAAAAACCAAACCAGACTCTCCTAACTTTTAATATTATCTCTGATGAATATTATTGTAGATTCAGCTGTAATTTGTGAGTTAATGGCTCATCTCTTTAATACAAGCAGCCAGTTCCCTTTTATGCTTCTTTTCCAATTTCATTACTCTAAGTGGCCTGATAGCAGTTCAAACTTAGTATAGTTAGCCCAGAAAAACTTTGACTTCTCTAAATCCTTACCCATATCTTTTCCTCAGTGCTTAGCCTTATTAATGGAAAAAATTCTGCAGTAGCTCAGGATATGTCTAAACTCTTGCCCTTCACTTAAATTCTCCCTTCTTCACAAAAATCAAACAAAGAAAACTTTATCCCTTCAAAGTGAATACTATCCAGTCCTGATGTCTTTCTTTACTGGTAATCATAATCTTCTTGCCTTCTCCTCAACTCTTGCTCACTTCTTGTCTTTCCTGATTTACTCCTCAGATCATTTTTCTTTGTTATACATTGAACAGTCTTATCAAACTCATAATTTCTGCTTCTGTGCTCATTTGTAACTTTTTTCAAACAGCTCCCAAACATCTGTATTAGTCCCAACATAACCATATTAATACAATTTTTTAGAACCACATTTCATTAAATCAGAGACACTAATTCATATTAGCTAAATTAGTTTTTCCACCTCAACATCACACAGTAAAGAAAAAAATCACATAATTTTGTAATAAAAGCATTACACATAGACTTCTAAGATGTTTGGCTGCAAAACCCTAATCCAGAGACTAGTTTAAAGTGCATCCCTTGTGAATCTAAGTACATGGTATCTGGAAGGCTGATGCAATTGAAGCCTAGTCTACAGGTGACCTGATTATGAGATTTCACTTTTAAGTTAATGATACTCCAACATAAGCAACCTTCTAACACTAGCCTGAAGTAATTAATGGATGTTTTTGCATCTGCTTGTTCACCGGTGTATTTGGTACTGCACAAACACTCAAGAGATAAGGAAGACTGAGTAAGCCTTTACCAAAAAAAGACAACAGTTTTGTCTCTATGGGTAAAAAGGAATAAAAGTCTCCTCACCTCAAAAAAACCCAAACAAACAAAAATCTCAAAAACCCAAAAAACCCCCCAAAATCCCAAAAAACAAACCAAACAATCATAACACCTCAAAGAACCCAAATCCCACCCCTTCCCCCCAAAAAACAAACAAACAAAAAAAAATCCCACCAAAGAACAAACAAACCCACTGTAAAAACAAGCCAACCACACTTTGGTTAAAAAACCAAACCAAAAAATCAAAACATATAAAAAGAGAAAAATTTTGATAACGTAAGTTCATTTAATGAGAGAAAAAAATTTAATTGGCATTTTAAGGTTTTATTCCTTTTTAATATTAAAATACCTTCTTACAACAGTTCATAATTATATATTTTTCATTACTATATACAAATGAAGCAGACTAGACATGGTTGTCAGAAAGCCATGCCAATATGCAGAGGCACTGTCTAGATCCATCTATATCTATCATATACAGAGATATAAAAAGCCTCAGGTAAGAATAATGATCTATTATTTATCTATTATAATAATCTACTTTTTCTTACGCCTCATTCATATCTCATTCTTACCCCTCATTCATATCTCACTTTTGGCTGTTTTTCTCGAAATTACTGTGTTGGGTAGGAAAAGATGCTATCAAATCAAGACAGGACTGTTCACAGACATAAACAACCATTTGTGTTTAAAAATTCAGGAAGTCTTATCCAGTTCCACACTCCTGTGATGGATTGATAGAAAAACTGAAGGCAGAAAGTACAATCACCTCCAGCCCTTCATCCTGCTCTTCAGATAGTTTTTCTGACCCTCAAGGCAAGGACAACTGATGTGCCAATCAACCAGCTCCTGAAACGTCAAAGAGTTTTTAACACCAATGTATTGTGGTTAATCAAAAACTGGCTAAGTCAAACGAGCAGGTTGGACGTAAGTACTGAGGATACAATCTATCAGGAGGTTCAAGACAGAAACTCATCCCTCCTCAAGTCATCTCACTGCAAACCACTGTTACATCACAGTTTAGCAGAAGTACAACCAGAAACTGCCAAATTGTGTCTTAAATTCATAGCAACAACAACCACCAAAAAAACTCAAAACCCACAAAAAAAAACCCCAAACCAAAACAAACAAGCCAACCAAAAAAATCACCACACACACACACACACACACACACATATTGCCATAATACTAAGTCTTCTGATGATAGTTTACATACTTTCCTTCAAAGTCTCTCAAAACAGTGTATATTGTTTTCATTCCTCTCAGTGATGGACTTCTGTATTGACCACTGGGGTCAGAGACGTGTTCCTCTCAATGACCAATCCTCGACCAAATCCCAAATACTATATAAACCCTAAATCATAATAAACTGCCTTCTTTTTCCTGTTTCTACCTGACGGGTGAACGTGGTTCTTTTCGTGTCCCTAACTGTAACACACACACAAAAAACCCCAACCGCCCCACCCCCCCAAAAAAAACCCCACAAAAAACAAAAAACAAACAAACAAACAAAAACACAAACCAGCATGGAAAACTTGAAACAACTAAACTGAAAATGTTGAGAAAACAACTCTCAACTTTGATGCGTCTGCTTTAAATCCAAAAGTAAGACATGATATGGCTAAATGAAAAATAATGGATTTTTCTGAAGTTATATAAAAGATGCTACACAACAGTTAATCAAAAAGGGCCAAGCAATGTCTCCATATCTACATCCTTAACCATTACACCTTATTCCCACAAAATCCTGTGTAAGCAGACATAAATATATGAAGCAGTCAATCTTCTATAGACTTAATACTATATGTAAGAGTACCATTTTGCAACAGTAGAGTTTCGCTGTAATACTAAGAAATTTTCATCATAAAAATAAGTTAGCGGCAAACTTCAGTGTAAAGCTGAGACCAATCCATATGCAGCACTGAGCACAGTGAAGAGTTGAGGTATTCCATAATACAGAAGATCATTCATCAAAATGTCTATAAGGTTTTGTGCCTCCCCATCTTTCTAGAGCGCAAACACTTGACCAGGAGCTTTCTTACAACTATAAGCCAGTATAAGAAATTTGGTACATGACCCTTTTTGGGAATGTAAGTAATTTCCTACTGAGAAATTACCTATTGTTTAATGGAAAGTCTTTGATCTCTGCCCACCATCTGCTTAGTCCAACTGCTGATTTAACATGTTGGGTGATAGCAACACTCTGTCTCAGAAATTACCCTTGCTGAAGCTAATGAACATCATGTTGTAATTTTAACTAGATTCAGATTTATCTCCAGTCCTAGCCAAGCACTGAATCCATTAGTTGCTGACAGTGACTAGTGTGTTTGGCTAGCATATTAACTCACAAATTGTTCCACTAAAATCAACATAACCAAATATGCAAAGTTATCTCAACAGTTCTCAGGTGGGATACAATCTTTATGTCAAAGTGTCATCCTTTCACAACATCTGTATACAACACCTGAATTTGATTAAGGAAACCTCTTTTGGGGCCTTCTATGCTACGAAATTGTAGACACAATTCTTCTCTGTAAACCTCAGGATAGATCAGAAGGGCTGACTTGTGTGAAACACAACCAATCACTACCAATCTGTATTCAAAAAGAGAAAGGAACTTCTGTAAAAGTCTTAAAATCAAAAAAATACACCATCAAGTAATTTATAATTCAAAAGAATATCCTTAGACACAGGTTATGTAAAAGATCTCCCACCAGACACCTGTACCTCTCAAAATGTGGTATGAAAGGCCAAGAAGAGCTGCTGAGTTCTGCTACCACAACCCATTTGGGAGGAGGTGATCCTCTAAGTAGTAGAATGTGACCTTAACACTTACACACCTCTAGGCTCCAACATTTTACTTCTTCACACTTTCCATGGACAAAGTGTTTGAATTGGCTTTCATTTCACTGAAACCAGTTTATTTACAGTACCACTGCTACTGCACCACTGCTAAAAATCTCAAAAAAATTTTTTTTTTACAAAAACTGCATTAATAGCATATCCTACATCATTGCTGACAAAAGAGCATGAAGAGAGGTTTTCAAATGGGGTCAACTTGCACACTGCTAATACACAATAGTGAGTGGAGTCCTATACAAACATGCAATAGAGCAGGATGAGAAAGTTAATGTAAAAATTATTCAACTCAAAATGATGTTTTTCATGTCCAACCTATTTAACATGTACCAGAAGCAGTTGACTCCTGGATATCAAACTGACAGAATAACTGATGGGTTGGCATTATCTATGTGCTGCTCAAGAACAAACACACCTAAGCAGTCATAAGCACAAGGCTGCATTATAGACCCACAGCATGAATGTGTGTTTCTCACATTTGTTATGTAACATTCTCCACATAAGACACAGGACAAAGACTTGCAAGGTTGGCTGCTTTCATGCCATTTATAAACAATAATAAAATGGGCATGTTAACACACTGTTTGCTATAGTATGGTTCAAATCTTTCAGCAGCACATTCAGGGTATGTTTTAATCTAGAAATAACTATGTGGCTGCTAGTGAAAAAAGAATCACCAGAACACACAGCAGCAGAGAGAGAGACTGAAAAGATTTTTTAAATCTGTACATTACTGTGTAAGTAAACCATTTATCTAAAAAATTAGTTTGAGTTTACAAGTATGTCCAGCCTACCCTTGCATATGCATTACATACAGTTTTGCAGCAGTGGAATGAAATTTTGCAGCCAACGCCCTTCACATATAACCAGTTTGTGCTGAAACAATTTGTCAATCTTATTTAACTGTTGTCATTTGCTGCAGTACAAGGAAATTCTAACTGATAAAGGTTAGATTTCTGATGTCACATAAAAATAGCAACAGCTCTCTTTCACAAAATTCACTAAAGCTAGCTTGCATCTTCCCTGTCAAAATGAATCACATATTCTAAGGATGTCCAAGTGCTGTCATGCATTTCTTCCTCTGTCCCTGAAAAGTAGAGCTGCATTCTCTACCTGTATGTGGGTCATTTCTCCACAATAACATCACTTTTTTAAATGGCATTCAGGGTTGCAAAATGGAAAGAGATCCCATTTCACTTCAGCCATTTGTTCCTAACACAGAGAGGTAAAGGGTGACAAGATGGAAGCACTCTCTCCTATTTCCACCTGCTCCCTCTGTAACTTTTTTAGTACTATTCCAGTAGACTTTAAATCTTATTTACAAAAGCCAATATACCTGACGTCCTTGATTGTCCCACCTGCTGGCTGTGTTTACACTTTCCATAACTGATCCACCTATCCATCCTCATGCATGCATACATGAAAGAAGCACTGGGCAGTGCATGACGTGTTCTCTCTTGGACCTGGTACAGGGTATGTGAAGAGTGACAGCTGTTTGTTTTAGAGCTATTTATTTTAGTACTAGCTGCACAGCCTCATTTGCTTTCCTCAGAAGGTTCCATGTTGACAATCTATAACAGCTGACTTGAAAGCCACCACACTAGCAGGATCTGGTCTGGGAACTGAAATACAACAGCCTTAGCTACTCAATTTGAGTTTCTCTGCCTAGGGATAATATAAAATCCCTCATCAGCCAGTATGTATCTTCCTCACTTGTGTTTTGATCATCAGGGGTATGGTTCTCACACAGCTTTTCCACCTTGCTTTTTCTTTAATACAAGCTTTTAAAGAATTATATGACGAGCTCAGGAAATCTTGGCTTCTATCTGTGCCTCTCCTGAGAAGCAGGCTATACTGTGCACACACTTCTGTTCTGAAACTTGTTTACTGCTATCAAAGCTTATTTACAGCCTATCAGAAAGCTAAAAATACTTTTAATTTTCCCACAATATAAAGCAGACTGCCACTGTACTTCTCATCAAATCAGATACCCTGCCAAGGAAACATACAGGCTTCTGCATTCAGTCTTCAGTCAGCACTGAATCTGGCTGCTCAGACCAAGGTTTACAAAGCCAAAGCCTCATTACAGAATCACTGTGCAAATACAGCAATATCCAATCAAGAAATATATGTAAAAAAATAGTGTCTTGCAGACAAACATTGTACAAATAGACCTCTGCAGATACTGAACAATACCATCACATTTTCCTGTCTTTCTACAATATATCCCAAACACTCCCAATATGCACATCTGTCCATTTTATTATCTGCAAGCACAGAGCAAAGTCATGCATATAAGTATGTTTACATATCCACTATTTTCAGTCATTTAAACTAGAAACGACAAAGTAAGAGTTATGGCTATAGTTGCACGTATTTATATTCCTAGTTCTTCAATGATGGATTTCTTTTACTGATGAGATGATGTCCTATGTGCTTGTGATTCCATGCTTTTTTCTAAATGACTAATCTTATCAGTATACAACATGCTATTAAGACTATTTTTCCATTTTTCAGTGACTTCCTACCTTACTTACATCCCTCAGAATTTGGGGAATGGACCAAGATTCACATATGTTGAAGAGTTCAATTATGGTAGCTATGAAGAGACCAATTATGAATCAATTACTGCTATTACTAATCCTAATTAGTAAGTAACAATTTGTTCAGAAAACTAACTGGAAAAGGGAACAAAGAAACTCATCAATGAACAAGAACGGTCTGTCTTGGTTCGTTCCCTGTTTGGGCAATGATTTATTTGGTTTTGTGGGCACGTCTGCCATGCTACAGCTGCTTTTATAGCCTCTGTTTCTTGAGATATCTGAAGAGCTATGTCTGATACGAAGATTTGATGGATGTCTGCCTAACTAATGTATGTAGCTATTACTTTGTATTTTTCTTCTTTATTACATTTTCAGAATCAAAAAGAGATAAGCATTACCACAAGTCACTGCTATCAATATCAAGAAGACACACACAAAAGATGTTTGAACAAAATGAAATTCTACATGTCAGTAGTAGACAAGCTGTTGTTGGAAAGTGCCAGATAATTAAATTTTACAGAGAATCACAAAATTTGGACCTCTCACAGGGATGAGATCTGTCAGACACAGATAAGAATTTGTATTTTTTAAATATACAAGGTTTCATATCACATCTTCTTTTAATGTGAGAACAAAACAAACCTGTTGTTTGTGCCAACAGCTCCAAGCAGTTTGTCATACTGCAAAGGACAAAGTATCGATCTGGTTGGCCACCACCATTCTGACACAATGGACAGAATTCAGAGATAATAAAGAGGAAATCTGTATTCACCCAGTTTACCAAACTGGGAGGACAGCAGAGGATGTATTTATCCCAGCACAGTGCCCTAACCAAGGGTGCAAAGATCAGGAAGCCCCAAAAGCAGAGGCAAGCACTACAAGGGGCACAGCAGGTCTGCCTGACTCCAACTGAAGACCTGGACGCCCACTGGGACTCTGCCCCAGCATGGGCTGGGTCTGTTCTCTGCCATGTTTTGCATATACAGGACAAAAAATTTGGATTCACAGTGATACAGAAGGCAAATATTTTTTAATATTTTAAGGGAAGGAATGTATTTTAATATTTCTTCTTTTCAATGCCACATACAAAGGGTTACACACAAAACCTGCTCACTTGCTGTAAGATGAGGTTAGGAAAAAAAGATCCTAAAGTCTCCCAGACTATCCTGAGAAAACGACCTTTCCTTTCACTGGCTGCTCAAACTGTTTGAGAGACACTCTGGTGTCTGGGGCACCACTGTCCTGGTGCTTGCAGCAGAGGCTGAAGGGCACAGGGAGGAGAGGAAAGGTCTGCCCAGGGCTGGTCACACACCAGGTTCCTCACTGCACCCAATGTAGGGCACAGCTGAGCCCCACAACTGAGGTGGGGACAAACACCCTGGGAATACCTCTGGGGAATGGATTTAAGATGGCACAAAACCACTGCCCAGCAGTGAGAAGTGAGAGGAGGAAGTGTGAGAAACAGCAAGTGAGAGAAGGAGGGGGAGGAAGAGCCCCTGCAGCCCATAGTGGGGACCATAATCATGCGGGTTCCCCTGCAGCCTTGGGAAGTCCCCATGTTGGAGGAGAAACGGGTGAGGAATAAGGAGTGATGGGTATCAGCTGTAACAAACTGGCCACAAACTGGACTTCCCATCTCCTTGCACTGCTCTGTGGGGTCAACCAAGAGGGCTGGGAATAAAGAAGTGAATTTGAGAGGAACAAGGGTAGAAGGTGTTCTAGGTTTTGTCCTTGTTTCTCACCATACCAGTCTATTTCAATCAGCAATAAATTAAGTTAATATTCGTCAAGACGAGCCTGTTTTGTCCATTAAGGCAAGTGATGTCGCTGCCCTCATCTCGAGACACAGGGAGTGAGAGAGGAGCTGGGTGGGAGCCTGGCAGCCAGCTGAGGTCAGCCTACTGCTCTTGGGAATCAAACTTGGAAACTGAATCTTATAAATTTAGGTAGTGGATTATATAAAAGTGACCAAAGTTCATTATTCATTACAACGCTAAGCACCCTTGCTAATAGTGAGGTGAGCAATACTTGCTACACAGAAAGCACATGCTGGTTCCACCACCTGATGCCCCCAGCCACCTTCTGTGAAGGCTCAAAGTTCTGGAGTGGTTTCCAAAGCTGCTTAAACTGACTCAAGGCTTTGGTACTGCCAGAAGAGAAGAGATCCTGCCCTACTTTTCACACGCACATCATTGCACTATTTTCTTGTGAGGCAGCAATAAGGCTTATCTGGCTGAAAACTACTGTTCATTTTTAGCACTGGAACAAAAAGGGAGCATAAGATCATCACTTCCAGCAAACATGCTATCATGAAACTATACCCTTGGTGTGCTTCAGGCTCATGATTTCAAAGTACCTCAGAAAATAACTATGCTTATGAGACTTGGATCATAGCTGTTCCCTTTGCTTCACACTGGGGTTTCTTAAAATGTCCATCCTGATTTATTCAGATGTAAAGATAGTAAGAAATATCGTGCTGGGTTTTTCTGAGCCAATTCGTCACAAAATTTTTTCAACATTGTTTGCCCAAACCTGTGACAGGACCGGAGGATTTTCTGAACCAATCTAAATTTATGGTCTACTAATCTGGTATCCTCTTTGTGACAAGGTCAATCACTTAACAAATGTGCATGACCTCCTGCAGTAATCTGTAACATAATTCTTTCCATGAAAGAATACCCTACCCACTTATCCATTTATTTTGCCCTACACCTGGGATCTTTTTCTTCCTCCTAAAATCTTGCAATAATTGACTCATAGAAACATAGAATATGCCAAATTGGAAAGCACCCAACTTGAGTTGGAAGGGTCCAACTCCTGGCCCCAAGAATTCCACCAAGTGCCTAAAAAGCATTGTCCAAACACTTCTTGAACTCTGTCAGGCTTGGTGAAGTGACCACTTCTTCTGGGGAATCTGTGCCCAACCACCCTCTGTCTGAAAAGATATTTGCAGATATCCAGCCTAAACCTCCCTCAACACAACTTCAGGCATTCACTTGGGTCCTGTCACTGGTCACGACAGTGAAGAGATTGGTACCTGCTGCTCTTCTCCCTCATGAGGATATTGAAAACCCTGGAGACTGAGGCCCTCCCTCAGTCTACTCCAGGCTGAACAAAACGAGTGACCTCAGCTGTTCCTCATACAGTCTCCCCTCTGGACCCTTTACCATCCTCTGGAAGCCCTCTAAGAGCTTAATATCTTTTTTAGATTGTGCCACCCAAACCTGCCCCCAGCACTCAAGACCCCAGTGCAGAGCAGAGGGGACAAGGACAATCCCCTCCTTTGCCTTGCTGGTGATGCTGTCCCTGATGCCCCCCAGGACAGGGTTGGCCCTCCTGGCTGCCAGGGCACTGCTGACTCATTTTGCCATCAGCCAGGACCCCTAGGTCCCTTTCCATGGCACTGCTCTCCAGCATCTCATTCCCCAGTCTGTCTGTACATTCAGGGTTGCCCCATCCCAGGTACAGAATCCAGCACTTGCTCTTGTTGAACTTCATACAGTGGGTCAAGGTCCCTCTGTAGGGCCTCTCTGCTCTCAAGAGAGCTGACAGCTCTCCCTAATTTAGTGTTGTCAGCAAACTTATTTAGCATTCATTTGTGTCCAAGTCATTAATGAAGACATTGAAGAAAACTGGGCCCAGGATAGAGCCCTTTGGAACCCCACTGTTACAACTCTCACCAACCTGTCAATTCAAAACCATTCTGAATTTTCCCAGCATCTTGGCTTTGTCCTTCAGTAATCTAATGGGGCTTTTATCCAGCCATCTAAAAACCACAGTTCTCTTCCCAGATACGGTGTGCACTTGTAGGTGCATACTTTCCCCATAAAACCATTATTTTCCCACATAGTTTTAGTTTCTTTTTTGCTGGCCAAAAAGGAGAGGAAAGGCATGTTCCCCTGCCACATAAACATATGAAGGAGAATTAGCATCTGGTTTCTGACCATTACTGATGCTGAGATTGACTGGAATAAACAGCAAGAGTTCCAAGTACCACCTCTGGCTCAGTGAGCCAAATGTTTGATTGTTCTCATGTTGTTTAACAGCTTATATATAATTGCTGCTGGTTTAGACTGTAACACACAGTAAGTGCAGCGCTGTGGGAAGAATGAGGCCTGGTTTTGCACCAGCAGTTTTATTCTCTTTCTTTCAGGAAGAATAAGATCTGAACTTGACTGTGTTACTTCGTGAAATTTTATTTTCACCAATGAAGTCTTTGGTATACCTGATTCAATCTGAGTCCTCCAAGCCCACAAATCTCATTGCAGCCTATGTTGCCAATATAAAATAGTTAAATTTACTTCCAGCTAACGAGGTTATAAAGAGCTTAATAAATTTCAACACATTGATTAAAGTAATTTTTGCATTTATTGTTCTCTCTATTTTTAATGGATGCACACAATAGATCTATGTAACATTCTATTTTAACTGTTGCTTAATGGTTTACCTTTAAGATGCTGATGATTAAAGGAAGCAAGATGTATCAATCTACAGCCTAAGGACTTTATCAGTGGAAAGTTTGGTCTCAAGAGAGAAATTAAGTGAAGAGTTAGTTCAGAAAAAAAGGAGGTAAAAAACATAGTAATAGGAAATATTTAAAATATTTCTATTTTTAGAAGCAGGTTTACAGTTTACTATCAACCTTTGTTTGCCTATAATTTTGGTGTTCATTTCAACAGTAACTTAGTCCTTATTTCTTGCACAGTCCCAGCATTGCAGGGTTCCTTGTTTTTCACAAATGGGCCAGAAACAAAACACTTCTAGGGCAGGAAAACGGGAAAGAACTCATGAGAATTTTGCTATCAGCTACCATGTATCTTGAATTTAAATGGGTCAGACCATTGAGACTGCTTGGTCTGGGACCTCCTGATTCTGGATCTGTACTATTTTCAGTCTTTGTGCTCTGTGGAGATTCCCTTAGGTGGCCTGAGCGCCATTCTGCCTTTTTAAAATGTTCACAGCAACTACACTGGAAGTAATAGTTCCTGTGAGAGAAGAATTGCTTTCATCCCTGTTACTATCAAGGAAAAAAATACCTCCAAAGTGAAAAATACCACCAAAATCAACACACCAGAAATATTTCTAAATGAAAAGTAGTATTAAAGAGAAATTGCATCTGAAACGCTTAAAGCCAGTATCATGGCGTCTTTAAGTAGGAAGACTCCTTGTAACACTTAAAAATTTCCAATTTTTTTCTATTTCACTAAACACTTCCTAATACTCAAAAAGTCTCAGAAGGCATTTCCTACTGACTCTGCTTATTAGAGTAACCCCTTTAACCCAATTTGTAGTATATTATATAGACATCAACACTCTAGGACACCTACCCAACAAATTCTCTGACTCAGATGACAAATTAAGAAGCATTTCTAGTTCAGATTTGTGCATGAGACCCTCAGGTTTTGTCACAACCTTAGGTTACTGGTATAGATTTTTTAAAAAAACTCTTCTAGATTCATTCATATCCATTTTTGCTTTAATTTGCTTTTCCACTTCATATTTACCTTACAGACAACTTTATTCTATTTCACATTCCTGAGAACCTTATTGTAGCTCACGGGTCTGTGTGGATAATCTCTTTAGTAGCAATACTCTTCAGGGCACAAGACAGTCAAATGTGCATTCAAGTCCTTGAAGCTATTGTTCAAATGAAAATTCAACTTTCGAATCCCAAAACATTTGCTTTCATTTAAATTAGTTTGAGTTATAACATTAGTGACTTATTCCCAGACACATTCGTAAGACAGTATTTCATACTCTCAGAAGATACTGCCTGTAAGTGAGATATGCATGATAGTGAACAGAGATGAAAATTAATTTTATCACTGTGATGAGCACACTACTACTTCAATCAAAATTTATTTGCAAGTTTTGGTGGAACAGGAACAGATTTGGGGGAATTAGAAGATTAAATATTTTTTATAAAATCATAGAATATGCTGAATTGGAAGGGACTCATCAGGATCATTGAGTCTAACTCCTGTCTTTCCAAAATGAGGAGTCTCTTTATGAATGTAAGCACCTTGCAGGAAATAAGGACTTCCTTAATAAATATATTTATATTTGGATGTTATTGCGCTGTTAATACAATTGTGACGTGAATTTAATTTTTGCCTCCTAAAATCAGAAAATGGTCTAGAATGCAAGCCTGATACTATAATCACATCTCCTAATTTCACTCTGCTCTCTACATCACTGGTAGTGAATTTTATGAAATGACTACCGAAGCAATGGGACTGCCTGGTGGAGACTGAGGTGTACAAGCATTAACTCAAACAGAACTCATCAGCTAAAAAGGCACAGCAGACATTCTATCTGCAACCTGAAAAATCACAGTATCTTAATACATGCAGCTGCATTGCATAAGATACTACTCACAGGCAAAAATATAAGGATACACACTACTGAATGTACTAATCAAAGACAAGCCTTACTCAGAAATGATCTGTTTAGTGGTGCACAATGGCAGATGCCACAGCATATTTTTTTGTGATGCAAGGCTGCTCAAGATCATCTATGGATAATGAACCATGACAGCTTGGGATTTGATAAAACACAAATTGATGGAGAGAGAAGGCAAAGAATACAACTACTATCTGAATAAGAAATGCAAATCAACTGGATTTTTTAATTTTTAATCTCAGAATGAAATATCATGTATTACCACAAAATTGCATGTTCATTAATCTAACAAACTTTGCATCAGAAAAAATGACTTCTTTAATTTCTTTACTATCTCCATTTTAATTCTTGGAAAGTGCCATGGATTAAAGCATTTAATAGGTTGTAGAAGATAACAGAATCTTGTTTTTTTTTCAAATACCTTATATGATTGGCATCAATGCAGTGTTCACAGGGTAATCTTGAATGAAAGTTCTTCTTCACAGTTCAGTAAAATATCCCTTTTCTCCCTTTAAAAGAAAGACATTCCATGTAAACACTGCCAGTACCTATAGTGCTGTATTTTCCAACTTTGCCCACGAACAACTGCAGCTGAAAACCTCCTTTAAATGGACTTGGTTTGTTCACTGCCTTTCAGCTGATTGCCGGTAGCTGATTATCATGAGATTTAATCAGACTGTTAAGAGACGCAGAAGAAAAATATGTGGACAAGATTTCTTCATCATGGACTGATTTGGACTGTTTTCTCAGTGTGCTCCAATGTTATATATTCCTGTAGATTTCATCATAAGCCAAATAAAGTGAATTGTAATGATCTCACATCATGCTTTTCTACTGCTGTAAGCCACAAGATTCCTTAACTTAGCATGCTCAGTGAATTCACAGGATATTGGAAAGACATGGATTTATTCTTGAACATTTTTAACTTCTATACACAGACAACTTCATAACAGTTTGCATTTAGGGGGAAAAGTGACATCAGTCAATTCAATCTTAGACACAACAATTTCCTAGAACTATTCAGATTATATTAGATTTTTTTCCCCTTGTCTGCTCCTCTATTTGCTTTTTCCAGAGTCTCCTATTCTGGTAAATTAAAGGAATTCACGTGACTTTTTCCCCACAGCTACAACTAGAAGCTCCAGTTAAGACTGAATGCTCACTGTGCTGGAAGTTGTTTGAACAAGGCTGTTAGGCATATTTAAGATTTTTATAAATCAAATCCCTTAGACAGTAAAGGATATGAGTAAAGCTGTATCAATTTATTTGTTCTACAGATGAAAGCTAAGGTACATAAATATTAAACAATATTCTGAAAGTCACACCAGTCTGGTTCAAGGATCCTTCTCAGTCTGAAATGCCTTGAATCCTTGTCCAGTACCTGAATCACACCCTATAAAGCCTGTCCTCAGTCCCCAGATCTTACATGTAGCACTTTTGATTATTATCCTTAGGAGGAAGTACTACCAGTATTTAATTTTGTTGGACTTGACAATATTTAAAACTGTAATATTGCAAATAAAGATATTTTTTAAAACAATCAAAGCACTGAATTAAATCAAAATTACATTAAAATTATTTTAAATACTTTGGAAGCTTTCATTTTTCACTAGTTAAGTACAAAGAAATCAATACTGTAAAGAAGATGGAATTTTCTGTAAATGTATATACCTATTATTTTTCTTCTAATTTTTAGAATAAGTCCATAACAGCAAGATGCATTCCACTGAATTTAAAGTCATCAAAGTCTGGAGGTACAAGAATTTACAGCTCCACATAATGTTATTTTTCCATCAGAAAAGGAAAGAAAGACTAAAGTCTTTAAATTACTCCAGGACTTAGAGTTTAATGAAATAACTATCAGGAAAAGCTGGTTAAAAATGTTCTGACTTTCACAGTCAACAATTATTTTGTAGCTTGTGGCTGTCTGGATAGAATATCTTTATTTATCAAAACAACAAAGTGAAATTAAACTCATTAGATGCAAACCACAACATTAATAAAAGAACATCACTGCAATGTCAAGCAGTCAAAGTTTAATTCAGACGATTTCTGAGGCTTTATGACAGTCTCTCAGTCACAATTCTTTTGTGGGGAGCTATGCTTATTCAGTGCCTAGGTTGTTTTTTTAAGGAATTTAAGGGGTTTACCCTCTATTCTGCGAATGCTCTAGAATTCAAATACCTTATAGAGCAGATTCTTAAAATAAAATAATTCTTTTCATGATGAATTTTTTAAGATTAAAAAAATCCACTAATTTTATACACTGAATAATGGATCTTTATTTCCTCTCCATCTCCTTCTTTTTTTTTTTTTTTTCTTCAGAGCATGTAGCATATATTGTACATTCCCATATATCCAAGACAATTAATTCCATTTTCCTGCCTTCCTGGCTCATTTCTCAACCATCCCCAGTTCTCTCGAGCTAGGATTACTGGCTGATACTACTGGCAGTTATGTTGGCAGCTCTACATGTGCTGTCCAGATATCCAATTCCTTATTAAATCTGTCTTCTCTAGAGCTCCCTGCCAATTCTGACTCTTTTTGTCTAGTCAGTCCCAGTTTCCCATTCCATTTCCAATTTTTATGCCCTTTCTCATTATCCAAGTTGACTATTAATTGACTGGCTTTGCCCATCAAGCCTCAGCCATTTCCTCCTCAGCTCCAGGCTGTCCAGTTTTCTGATACTCTTCTGTCCACTGGGGTCCTGGCAGAGTTCTATCTTGGAAAACACATAGAAGGAGTACCAAAAGCCATCTTATGGGAAACTCTTTTTAGATCTTTTTCATCTCGCAACACAAAGTCTGTTGGGTAATAGGGACGCTAGAGTTTACTGTAGTCAGCCTCTGGAGTTTTGAGAAGCCAGAGCACACTTAGCAATGACTGCAAATGGAGATTTTTCATCTTTGTTTCATTAACAGATCCCTCTTCCCTCTGTGAATTTTTTTCCTTTTCAAAAGGCTTATGATTCTGCTAATTCTAGGCAATATTCACAGGGATGGCCACAAACACATTCTGTCAGAACTGGCAATCTCACTCCTAGGCAGAAAACCTAAATCTGACAAAAAGGAAACTTTCAAATATGACATGTAGTTTTTTGCTGAGATCTTAACTGAGTTGAAAAATCCTAGCTAGATGCAAATATTTCTAAGGAGAGAGGAGTTAACATTTGGGAGTCAGGAAAAGACTGATAAATCTATACAGTTTTAGTATGTTTTAATATAGGTAACAATGAAGCATGAACCACGTTTCAAGAAGATTTTTTAGGTTTTCTTAGAGACTTAAAATTTCTTTTTACAAGTCCCCTTAGGGAGCAGAAGGAACCTCTCTCACTTATTGGATGAACAGTGCATAATACTTTGCATAATGAAATTAAGCAGCCTGAAGTACATGTGAACATGACTAATGAGACCAAATGCAGCAGGAAAACCAAGCAGATGGCTTGAGTGAGCTGGAACAGCAAGGAGAGATCTGAATGGTTTGGGGTTTTGCAGGATACATACAGAAACACAAATACAATTTTTGCATTTCTGTAAAACAGTGCATCTGTCAGCATTTTGGTGATCTACAGATGACAAGTGAGAGCTTGCCAGAATACTAATACTGTCTGTGGAAAACCTTTATGTGTCGTCTATGGAGATACAAAACCCAAACAAAATGGAAGTTGGGACTAGGAGTTGTTTTGTTTTGCTGTGTCTTGCTTTAATTGCATAAAAAGATACTTAAGCTAGTGGTATATTTTTAATGGATCAGTTCTTCTCTATCAAAAGCCTGGTTCTCAGACACCTCCTCAGTAGTATGAACATCATGGGGAGAGAAAGTATGAACATCATGAGAGAGAAAGGAGGCAGCAAGTATTAAAAGATGATGGGAAAAGGTTTTCTTATCAAGAAAGATCAATGACCAACTTATAAAGGATGCTACCAGAAACACTGGAAGATGAAGATGCATTCAGTTTGCTCCCATTGCTTCAGGGAAAAAAACAAATCTGTCCACAGAAAAGATTAACCATTCATTTCTGTAACATGAGCTACAATGAGGGTAAGCAGGCAGCTTCACCTTGAGAGGTATTCAGGTGAAGGTATAGCTCTGGTCTGCACAAAACACATTCTGACAGTGGCTATTTACATCTGCAAACTTAAGGGCTTGTCTGCAGTTACGTTATAAAGAACAAGCAGATTCAGAGAGTAAAAGTGTAAAACTGAGCAAATTTACAATGTCATCCTGCTGCCACCTCTACCACAAATGATTAGGATTAAATGCCTTCAGATGTGTATGTTCTGACAGATTTTTATTTTTTTCACTAGAAAACTTTATGTGATATTTTGGAAGGAAGCACAGCATTACCTCAGATTGCAATATAAAGGTATCTTCTCAACAAAGTAATTTTAACCAACATTCAGAAGAAAACTATTTAGTTGTTTTTTTCTGTTGCTGTCAATAAGTATAGTAGTCTGTTCCACTGCTGATGATAATGCTACAGCTGTGGCCCACCTATCACATATTTGACTATGACATGCTCCCAATATTCAGTGCTCATAACAAAATCTAGTAATGCAAAATACTTTTATTACCAACACAAACTGTTGAGGTACAAAATTCACACATTCTTTAATCCCTTCAGTTAGTTTTAAAAATGTATCTCTCCACTGTGTGCACTGGTCTCTCTTTTTTAAAAGTTCACAATATTTAGAAACATAGAAAGAGACTAATTCCATGGATCATCATTATTCAGGCAAGAAAAAAAAAAGAAGGACCAAAACTCCAAGAACTGCAAACTTCTTTTATTTTTGGAAGACAGTAGTAATTTTTATTTTTTTTTCAGGGGCTTCTGATGGTATTTTTTATCTCTAGTACTAAACAAAAACAATCCCTTCCATTCTGAAGCATATTCCCCACTCTGAAAAAAATCACAGAAGTCTTTAACAATCTGGACCAGCAAGATCTTTCAGTCAGCCTTGACCTAAATTTATCAGGCGACATATGCAGAGATTTGGACAATCTCTTTATTTTACTGCAAATGGTTGTTAATTACACCAAAGCACGAATTTTAAGCTTCAACCCAAGCAATGTTATGAAGTCTTTGTTACATGATAAATGATTTAAATAAGAAGTGAATACAGACATCATTCTAGCCTGTATTACTTTTATCAGATCTTCCCCTCATCTTCTAAACACTGGCTGTTATTCAAACTATCCACAAAATCCAGCTTATATCACTATCCTTGTAGCTTTCTAGGATAACTTGTGTTAAGTATGAGTACCTACCACAGAACCAAAAAACAAAAGCTACTTGATCATAGTGCCTTTTATCATCCATATAGAGCAGGCATGCATGGTTTTGCGAGGAAAAGTATCATCAGACAATTTCTGTCCTCTTTGTGCCTTAAAAATTATACTATCCTTCTGTAAAGCTGTTTGTAAATAAGTTCAGTTGCAAAGTTGGGTTTCTCTAATCTTCTGCAATAATTTTCATCAGGACAGAGGACTCAAACTCTGTATCATTTTAGGTTTGGCATAACACATATAGGAAAACTAGTAACATTAAAAGAAGCTGGAGCAAAGCGTTAAACAAACAGAAGAAAGTGCTTCTCTGCCCAACAAGTGAAAGATCTATGAAACTGCCAGAAATATATTAAGGGGTACAAGAAAATTTTAAAAAGCTGTATGGGGAAACTTAACATGAATTTAGAAAAAAGATTCATTGAGAGCTGGTGATATCAAACCAGGTTTAAGGAATCTCTTGAGCTGAAAACAGTTGGGAGATGGGAATTTTCTAGAGATGTGTTATGTATTCTTACCATATTCTTCTCTTCTCTGAAAATCTGCTGTGGCTTATTGGAGATAAGATACTTAACAATGTAGATCCAAGGCTAAGAGCATCCCTGGTCTGAATTTTTGGAACCATTCTTCCATTTCAACTACGTGATCTGATTTTTTTTTATATTTCTGCCTAAGCAAAGGCAAGGAAATTGATGTCTTCATTTTCCAGGAATTAGTCAAAACCACTGCATGACACATGTGCATCACCCACTGGTTCTTAGCACTGTGAGACCACTTGTACTGAACAAATTTGTATGGCTTAAACTGGGTATGTCCATGATCTTAATTTCATTAGTAGTGGCTCCTGTTATTCAGAATGGTGAAGGAGAAAAATTAAATAATAATAACTGCTACATAAATTTTCTTTCCTTACGTGTCATAGACAAGTGTAAGACAGACAAGTGTAAGCACAGAATCCAACAGGACAATAGGAGGAACTATGCTTCATTTTATCTGGTAAAGCAAGAGCAGAACACAAAGTGACTATAGTACAGAGTCATGTGAACACAGACTTAGAACTGTCTGATCTGGTAACTGCAACTTGCAAATTTTTTCTTTCCCTGTGTGTTGTTTTAGGTATCCATATGGTAGCACACAGCTAGACACATAAAAAAAAGACCTTGGTGATATGTGCCCAACATCTTTGAGTTGTCACCATTCCAAAAAAATGCGCCTGTCCCACATGTCAGTATTCAAGCTTATATGCATTTTCTGGTCTCTCTTATTTCAGGATATTTTTTAACCTTGTTTTTGGGGATGTTTTCTTCCAGAAGAATTTGCACTGCAGTTCTTGTTTATCTATTAAAATGATACAATATTAGTGAAGGAAATTCTGGCCCATTTCTCTACTTCCTAATCAAAACCAGCCCACAATACATATGGGCAAATACACACTTCGATCTGCACTTAAATGACAAGAAAACAAAAAGATTATTTCAACTAGCACCCTACTTTATTGGTTCCCATTTGAAATTTTGTGTAAATATCACACTCCAGCTTCCATTTCACTTAGGTATAGATGCTACTTAGTAATATTCTTTCTGCCTTTGCTTCATTGATCATAAACATTATTTTTTTTACTACAGCAAAAGCGGACTGTGACAGATATCTTGCTTTGCTGTAAACATTTTTCTTCCACATGAATGCTGAAGCATGCAATTAAAAGTAAGAATCAATAGTTCACTACAGATTAAAAAAAAATTATTTCCCTTTATTGTCCTAACTCCTACCCTCAAACTCTCACTCTGACCTCTGGTACCACACTAATTTCATGACCTCTAATTCCACACTGATCAATTCATTTACTTGCTACTAAAAACAATTTCCAGCTTAAACTAAAAGTATAACCTTTAATTTATGAAAGATATCAAAGTATCTCATATAGAACTCTCTGCAGAAGGAAGAATGGATTTTTTCATGCCACAAGTGAGACTAACTTAAGGACATACAGTCAACAAGTTGACAAAGGAAGGACAAGTTTTTGATGTTCTGTCTTCCAGTCTGTCTCTGGACTTGCTCAACTAGCAATTATTAAAGTCAACTAACGTGACCAGCTGACAACTTGTAATGCCAGATTAGTCATTTAATGTTCTTTGCCAGAATCAAGCTGATGTACAGTATGCCCCTCTATATCTATATACACTCTATATCTAGAAAACTTAGCATGTCCTTTTTAAGATGACAAAACAATCTTCACAAAACTCTGGTAATAGAAGTTCACAGTTTATCAAAATCTTGTATGCTACCTCAGACTCAGCTCTCCTCAAAACAATCATTCATTAGCCAATTGGGTTGGAAAGAAGTATTTTTCTTCACAAACAGCTTTGATGAGCTGAGTTGCCATTTTTCTCACATACACAAAGGAAAAAAAAAAATCAAAATCCACTTGCCAAGCATTGTTTCCCAACTGCAACGTTTAAGGGGAAGATTGCCATTTCCTCTGGCAAAGACTTATGAACATAAAAAAAAAAAAAAAGAGCTGTACTCATAAAATCAGGAAAAAAAAACCCCAATCAAATTAGAAATCTCTATCAGCATGAACTTATCACACACGACCAGGCAGAGCTCTCTTGCAGTGAGGGAGCAGATAAAGATTTTAATTAGCTCCCTTGAAAATTGGTGTTTGCATTTAGAACGAAGGACAAGTTCATCATCATGCCTTTATCATCCACTTTCCAGGAAGCTTCTTCGTCAGAATCTATACCCAAACCATGAATAGGTGCACACATAAAGCAGTCAAATTATAGTAAATTACAACAAAGTGTCATTTAAGAGTGGGAATGATTTGTATTTTAAGCTTGAAATTCTTGCTGTCCAGTTGGGCAACACATTTAGACAGCAAGTTTTTAGAGTTGCACTTATTTGGAAACAGGAAACCCACAACAGTGAAACCAGGTTTTCATCAAGAATGAGATAGATTGCAACACATTTGAGATTTTATAATTAGTTCAGACAAACAAATTAACAAATAGTTAATTCTGCCTTGGTAGAGGAAAGAGTGCCAGGCCCACATATTTTTTCAATCTGCATCTTCTATTGTTAACTTTCACACATATTATATGCATATAAATCTATGAACATAAATGTATTAATAACCAACTAATTCCAGGACAACCAGGCTGTAGCAAAGATAGCATTTTAAATAACTTTCATTTGTCTTTGAGTCACTACTTTCTTAACTATATGGAAGTGCCTGTCACTTAACAGGAGAGGAAACTAGTCTGTAGTGCCTATATAAAGGTGTAGGTGAGTCACAGTTTTAGAGTCTTTTAGTTTGCACCTTAACAAGACATTCTGAAAGACATGATGTATGATAGATACTAATATTTCTCTCAAGACTCAAAAAAGAAAGTAAATAAGCAGATACAACTTCAGTATTGGTTGACTACCTGAGTACCAAAAGTTTGTACTCATTGAGATAGTCCCCAAGTGATGAGCAAAATGTCATGACCAATGGCTCAATCAGTCTTTAAGCCATTACTTCAAAAATACTACTGAAAAAACCCAAAACACTGATGTAGGCAGATAAAAAGTCTTCATAGTTTTCTATGGATTTCCTGAGGTTCATAAATATTAGATGATCAGGGTTAAAAGGTGTGAAGTAATGTATCATAAAAACAACTGTTTACTGGGAACCTGCAATGGAATATTAAGTGATACAGATAATTTTACTTACTTGAAAAGTAATACCACAATGCCATAAAAATGTCCAAAACCCCCAAATGGGCATTGAAATAATCAGTTCCTGTAAAACATTTATATTAATATTACTTTTTTTGTTTTAAATTTTTGAATCAAATATTCTTCTTTCAACTATAGATAAACCGACACTACTGCTTCATTTCTAGTTGGCAGCTTTCTGACCATCTCTGAACAGTAGGATTCAAAAGGACACTGAAGTTTCAGATACTGTGGTGGGTTGACCCTGGCCAAAAATTAAGTGCCCACCAGCCACCCATTCACACCACCTCCAAGCATGCAGGGGAGAATTTGAATCATAGAAGAAAGAAAAACTCTTGGGTTGAGACAAAGCCAATTTAAAAAGGAAAGCAAAAAAATAGGACAAAAATACGCAAGTGGAACAAAGGCCCTCCCACCAGCATCCCAGTGCTCAAATAGCCTCCAAACAACAACTACTTCGGAAAGACCAGCCTGCAGGTTTTATCATTTAGCATGACATTCTAAGTCACAGAACAGCCTTTTGGTCAATTTGGGTCACTTGTCTTAGCTCCGTTCCCTCCCAAGCTTTTGCACACCTACCCCCAGCCTACTTGCTATGGGCAAAGTTAGAAAAGGCCTTTTTGTTATGCAGGTGCTGCTCTGCAATAGGTAAAACCCTGGTGTGTTACCACCGTTTTAGTCACTAACCTAAATCAGCAGCGTATGAGCTGTGATGAAGGAAGTTAGTTCCATCTGACCCAGACTCAGTACAGATACTCAGTCCCAGCTCATGTCTCAAGTTAGCCAGAATATCTAACTGTACACAGTGACCTTCCCTCATTTTCTTTCTCTTACCATTTCCACCCTGGTTTCCAGGCACACTGATGAACAAGCAACCAGGACACCCAAAAGCATTACTCAGCAGTCTAAATGCAACTACTGAGGTCACAGTCCTCAAACCAGATGTCACCTCTGATGCCACCAGCTTCACGTCCATCTCCTTGTCATTCCACTTTCCAAAGTGCAGCACAAGAAAAGTTACTCAACTGTCTTTGCTCCAGGTAGTATATAATAAACTTTATAAATACTTCATGTCCCTAACTGCATTATCACTCTTCCCCCCCCTTTTTTTCTTTTTTTTTTGCCTTTCTAATTTTTCCAATTCCTTTCCCTTAATTTACAGCCTGTCAAGCTTGTCCAGTTCTTGAAATTCCTGATATATTTGACATCTCTCAGCTCCCTTGTACTCTGTGGGGGTGCTGAAATTGTTTCATAGGTTTTTTAGTTGTAGGTTTGATGTGATTTGGACTTTAACCCCAGCCAGGTAAAGTTCTTGGCTTGGAATGTTCTTATCAGAAGTTGCTAAGAGTTTCCAAGGCAACCTAATTCTCTGCCCAGAGTTTAGGTCATCCCATTGTCTTTCTCCCTCATCTCAATGCATCTCCCCTCCCCGCCCATCATCTCCCAGGCCTGAAACCTTCTCAGAGAGGTGTCGGACAGTGATTGGTGTATCTCCCAGGACCCCATCCCAATTTACCTGATTTGTTGATGTTGTGTATTGCATTTGGCCTTACCCACCTGGCTTTGTTTCATTGGTCTTGTAACTTGTGCCCACCCCTGAGATTTCTGGGGAACAAAAACCCCCTGCAAACGAGGCCAGGGGTCACTCCCCAGAGGCACAGGCCTGGAACCAGGGACTGCTCCTGTGATCCCCGAATAAAACCTTCTTCCTAAGCCTTAAAGAGTGTCCCCTCTTTCGAACCACGGCCGTGACAGCCAAGGCAAAGGTACTGCGGAGCCAAGACCCACGCAAAGGTACTGTTGGGCGTATCAGAGCTAGCAGAGTGGCTCAGCCGAATGCTGGGCTGGCCTGAGAGCCAGATACGCGAAGCAACAGTACTCCATACGTTTCTTTGATTTCCCTAAAAAATTCAACTAGTATTCAGTGCACTACGGAACTTCTCCATCATATTGTCTGTTGGTGTTTCCAAGTTGGTGTTTTGTGCTTGAATTGGAATCATGCAGGTAAGAACTCAGTAGTGACCCTTACTGACAGAAGTGCAACTTCTAAAGTTTATGATAGTAAAAAACTTATGATATGTAAAAAGAAGTAGAAATACAATTAAATAAGATTAAATAAGTAATTCTGTTTCTCACACCATTTCATAGTTTATTTCAGGAATATTTTAACATGAAAAAACATTACTTGAGGCAAAACTTACCTTCCAGTATAAATGTTATACTGCATTGCATTAAAGAAAAAAAGTTTTCTTGACTCACTGTCGTGTTGTCTGTCCATACTGAACTAAAACAAACTGAAGAAGTAATTCATAATACAGTATTATTCTTAGCAGTTCCACATGCTGTCCAGGCTACTTAAATATTCTATAAATAATTGCTCAGAAAGGCACAACTGACAGTGTGCATAGACTGGTTAATGAATCATAAGGTAGTTTAAGTAGAATTTTGCTTGATTAACTGTTTTGTTTTTAAACCACCTGCACCATATTGTTTGATGTATCAAGACAGATCAAACTGTTCTCAGTCTTTTACTGAAAACCAGACAAGCTTACAAATAATAAGTTCTATTGTATTATGGAACCGCTGTCAAACAGAAGAGCTCTGTATTGTGTGGTTCCAATTTTCTGGTTTTTTGGCCAAGTGTTTAGCATCAGCTATTGTTATATATGAAACTAACCCAGATACATCACACACTTATAGCTTTGTGTCATATGGAAGTGATTTTAGTTTTTGCCTCCTCGTCTTCAAAATACATTTGTCCTCCTGAAGTATAATTTCTCACTTGATTTTTTTTTTTGTCAGCTGGCAACCAAACTGATTACACCTGGACTATCTTCAGACAGAGGCATAAATGAACAAAGCCCACTGACCTGACAAAGCATACCTGGCTTCAGTCATTGCATATGTTGCCAGTGCATACAGTTCCTTGTTTAGACCAGCAGATGCAGTATTTACATGTCTAAAGGTGCACAAAAACACCTAATGGAGATTATAAAAGCACCTAAATGAGTAAGCACCTAATTTCCAGCAACTTTCATGGGAGTCAGGCATCTATTATAGTTAGTAATTTCAGTAAAACCTACCATGTTTAACTTTGGTCACCTCCAATACCTCCAGTACTTCTTAACAAAATCCTTAATAATGTCAGTCAGAAATCTCTTTTTCCTAAAGGTGAACATCAAAATGTATCACTCAAAACAATAAAGCAAAATTTAAACTAGGGTATGAAAAAATTATTAGCTCTATTTTTTGGAAAAAACAACAACTTAGGTAACAGAATCAGCTTCATCTTCAGGTTTTGCAATTGCAGAGTTGTACTTCCTGGCATCCATACAGTTTTAGATTATTACCTTTATACAATATAATGCAACATAATGTTCATGGTATACCAAAGCTTTCCCTCAGCTTCATGTGATTTCACTTTTTTACGCACTCCTAAGGAAGAATTACAAATTAATTGCATAGATCACTTTTTGTAAACACAATATTGCGTCAGTGCTGACTTAAAAGAACACTAATGAATTTGACAACCACTCAGTCTCCCATGTGCATCTGAAGAATTAAGAACCTAAATTAATTTTTTAACTGCTCCTCTAGTTGTTGGTGGGTGGATTTCTGAGTGGACAAGAGTGAGAAGGGAATTTCTTACTTCATTTTACCTGTGTTTATTGGATCCCAGATCCTTCCCTTTCATAGTTTTCCCAGATAATAAATACTCACTTTTTTCAGTCAGTCCTGAGATTTAATTAAGATCAGATTCCTAGTGTGCTGGGTACTGTGCAAATATGCAGTCAGAAGGAAAAAAAGTTATGGCAATATACCAGAGTTTAAACATATACTGACTTAGGCACTGGAGAATCAGGACACAGTAGCCAGTTACTTTAAGTAAATTGCCAGTTTTAAGTCCTATTTCTGTTGGAAAGTCTACCATAATGCCTATCAAGCAAAAACATAGTAGTAAAAATGTTAGAACAGAGAATGTAAGCTATAAACTCTCATCCTAATGAAGGTATAAAGACAAAACATAAACAGATGAGAAAAGAATGTGCTTGTTCTTAACATTAGAAGAAGCTTAAGACTGTGATTCACACAGGAAGCAAACCATTAGTCTTTGAATAGGCACATAAAGCTTTTTCTTTATTAACTACTCAAAATAGTATTTCAAGAAATAATATTAATTGATAGATTAATGTGCTGCTTCTGTAAGACTAGCAGAAAAGAATAACGTTTCATATTTTGCTGTATGCTATTCGGAATTTCTCCCAGTAGTCTATTCCTTTATGTGCTACAGGAGTATGGAAAGCTATATTCACTTGAAATGACATACAAACAACTCACCTTGGAGACTATTTAGGGCAAGCACACCAGAACATCAAACAGGACAAGCCTACAACAGAGAGATACAAGGACAAGCTCTGCTACTATTTCAGGCTCTCTCTTGTGGAGAATTTAGATGCCAGCTATGAAGATCATATAAATGTTTTATGTTTTGCACAATCACTATTGATTAATTATGACCTACATTAGCATTCGAAAAGCCTCAGCAGTAAGATCCTGTAAGACTGCAGACAGTCATTTCAGGTGAATTACTGGTGTGATCCTACAGAATGTCAGTAAATAAGGAGATCATCTCACCACAATAATTATCAAGGCAATGGAAAAACAAATGAACAAAATTCACAGCAGTGACATGTTAGCTAATTACAACGTTGTGTTTGTGTAGAACTTACTTTGAAGTGTATCCATTTGAAAATATGAAACCCTTCTAATATGACTATTCTAATATGCATTATTAAACTCGTGAAAATAAGGATTTATAATATAAAATACATCTGCAGTTTAGGATATACTAATAATCATCACTATTTTGGCATGGTTTTGTCTATTCTTTGAATACTATGCTCAGAAAAAAACCTAGTATAACAAGAATGCAACATCTCAGGGCTGGATGTTCCACCTTCATTTAAATAACAGAGAACATGGATGTCCAGCGAGCTGGGCTGGGGAGGAGAGCAGTGTGCTGCCACAAAAGCTATTTGCAGCAGTTAATACTGGAAGCTTTCACAAATCCATGGCTGAAACTAGAGTAAGCTTTACTCTGACTAACAAATTGCTGACAGCAAATTAAAAATGACCCAATTATTTCTGGAAAAAATAGCTCTTTAAAACTTAAAGGTGAAAGACACAGATGGAAGAAAGTAAAAGAGCAAAATGATCATGTATGAAAATTCAATAGCATTTTAGTTGAAAACAGAAAAATATAGTAGCATTTTTTATTGTCTTTCAATGAAAGAACAGAATAAAACAAGCTACTGTAATTGTTTTTTAACAACAGATTTTTCCATAAATAGCATTTGTATTTTAATTACAGTGTTAAAGCTGAGTGAATAGAATTTACTTTGTTACCTACTGTTTTCTTACAACCATTCTCAGTAATATTCATTAAACTGGCATGCCATTTAGAAAGAAGTGCATTTTTATTCTACTCCTTTAAATCACTAAAACATCTGTATAATTTCTTAGCACTGACTTAACTACTGATGTAGCTGAAAACTCAGTCAGCTGAGCATCTTCATCTTTTTCCGTATAATCTAATATCTCAGTGATTTATCAGAGTAGGGGCTTGCATAAGACTCCCATATAGACTCATATAACTACAAACCTTTCTATTACCATAACAGGGTTTTCTTGCTGTTACTGTTCCCCTGGGAACTTACTTGCTAGTGAAATGTTTTCCCCCCATATAACTTAACTAACCCTTAAAATGAGCCCTTTATAAATACTTAAAATTATGAGAACAACAAACCAGTAACAGAGAATATACTCTCCTGGTGAAAGTAAGTTTTTCTAGTAACAGATTCTGTGAAACAGCCTTCATTGGTTATTTTTTGTTACAAATTAAATTTCTGAGGAAAAAATAAAACCCCAAAGTTTACATTTCCTAAGTCCTCTCAATGATGCAGAAGCCACTAAAATAAAATAAAATAAAAAACCCCAAACAAAACGAACCCAAATAGTGGTTCCTGACTATGTGGAGCCTTAAAACAGTGTCTGCAAAGAACAGACATATTAAAGCAGTCAGTAGTATTATTACTAGCCTGGCCAAACCCTACTCAGCACAAAAACTGCAGAAAAGGAGCCGTGTAATTCTGGCTATGATCAAAGCTGACCTTATGTTTATTCTTTCAAACCTGTTTCCTGGGACTTGTACCTCCTTTCAATGTTGTATCTGCTGCCTCCTGGCTTAAACTGAACTCCCATGCCACTGGCATCCTATATTATATTATATACACTAAACACCACAAATGATGGATCCACATTAAATGATGGATCTACATCTTGACTAGGTGTTAGAGCAGCCCCATAGCAGGAACTGCTGGGAACTCCATAAGATTCTCCAACAAGCACATGTCTAGAACCATTCACTGTCACTGTGTGCTCTCAGGTGAATAAATTATTATAGTACATTAGTATACACTGTCTTTATATTAGACTTTATTTCACTGTGTCATTGAAGCTGTAGTTGCCTCCAGTGAACATCTTTCTCTGCAAGGCTTGAAATCTTTTTCCTCTTCCTTTTCTCTCCTTATCTTTCACATTGCTATCTTTCACAGTCACCCCCCCATCTCACAGCAGGAAACCCAGTTCTACCCCAGTGAAAGACCTAAACCCCATGACCCTCCTGGCTCTTGCTTCCCCTGTACAGTCTGTTCCTGCTTAGTGATGGCCTTCCTTCTGGCTTTTTTTATTTTACTATTTTCTCCTTTTGCATTGATTTCTGCTCTCTGCGTCCAACGTCAAAGTTTTCACTCTAGGGTGCTTAATTTCATCCTTACTAATCTCACTCATTTAACTTGTCTGGGGAACAGTCTCCCAACCACCATTGGACTGGTATTTTCCATTTCCTCCTTTCAGTCTTCCAAAACTGTACTTAATCTGAACACTAGGTTGATTTAGCACATAAAAGAGAAATTAAGTTGTTCTTCTAACACAGATTGTAATATGAAGTCTGAAAACTATTCTTTAATTTTATTTGCACAGGATAGGCTAGACTAAAACCTAAGCAAATAAATTATGTTGCTCCTTCAAATACCTGCCTAACCCTCTGTATAAGGAGTGTATTGCAAGCAAAAAGTTACTTCAAAGATTTGTGTATGGAATTAAGATCTAGAGGGTTTATTGTTTAATTCAAAGATATTTTATTACTCAAAAATATTTGCTATTCATAAACAACTATATGCATGCACACCGGCTGGGATTAGCAATAAATATGTCTGCACATAAGAACAAACAGTAAAGTATTTTTCACCTATATGAATAAAATACAAAAAAACCCCAGATAAACATATAAAAATGTAGTGAAGATGGTAGAGAATTTAGGATTAGGATGAAAATATTGAATGCAGAGATGAAGATGTGTAACAGGAGTAAAAAATATAAATGATCAGTTAATTATAAAACTAGAAGAAAGGCTCAAGAGGATTAAGCTGAGGGTTACAGAACAATTTCCAGCCTAAAGTCTGAAAGAACAGGAAGAGGGTATTTCAGGTAGCAGGATCATTATCTTCTATAGGTATAGAAGAGAGTAGACTAGCATAGGGCAGCAAAGTAGGAAAGAGGAGAAAGCAATTATAGCATCACATGGTTGGAAAACTTTTAAAAAATGTGTATTTTTTCAAATAAAGTGTTCAGAATAAATGTATTTAATTTAAAGACGTGCAGGTCAAGGGAGCATGAGTAGGCAGATCACATTGTATCAATTCAGTAGCTATCATCAAGGTTCTGAGGATAATTAGATACTGGAAATGTGAGAGATCTCACATATCAGAAGTTCAGATAAGCATTTTTCATATCATGCCATATGGGAAATCATTACTCAGTTGACATAAAATCAGGATTAAAATCATAAATATTAGGTCAGTAAGTAACTAAAGGGGAAATGAAAGTGATTACTGTTAGAAAGTTTTAGGCAAGAGGGAAGCTATTAAGAGAGTTCCTCAAGGATCAGTCTTGAGAGAAATCTTGTTATTTTTGTAACTACTTTAGCCAAAGTGTCAGAACTATATTAGTGACCTATCCTGGTAATTCATTTCAGGGGAGATAATCAATACCGAGGAGCATTGGGATATTGGTATGCAAAGAACTGGGTGACCTTGAGAACATGAATAACACCAATGAAATAAAAATTAGCATATAAATGGCAAGACCATCCCCCTAAGGACTAATAAAATAATTTCTTCATAAGCCAGAATTTTGTCAGTTGAAAATGACTGAGGTGGAAAAGGATAAGTCATAGGATTTAAGTATGAGTGTTATATGGACAATGCAACTCTAAGCTGCATCAAACAAGATTTTTCAGCAGAGAAGGAAATAGTGATATGAGCAAAATCTAATCATTGCTATCTCTAAATTGCCATAGAACCCTGTTCACTCATGTTAAAGAATGATAAGCTTAAATTGGAAGAAGTTCAGAAAAGAGGTGCCAACATGATCAGAGAAACAGAAAATCTATCTGACAAAAAGACACTGAAAATGCTTAAGCATATCTGGTCTGGTGAAATGAAAGTCAAGAGAAAATATGCCAGGGAACTGAATAATGAAAGGAAGGAGAAATTATTCAGTCTAGGAGCCTGAGCTGGCATAAGAATAAATAAATATAAGGTGGCCATGAATAAAGTTAGGCTGCAAATCAAAAAATAAATAAAATTTTTAAAAAGTCTAAACATTAAACCAATGAAAACCTGTAACAGACTTGGAATAGGAAAAAGGGATGCAGCTTCCATCCCTTTCCCAGAACTACATGTACCTGCAGTGTGTTTTACAAGCACAGAAAGTAGATCAATATGAAGGGCTACTTGAAACAGTAAGGAGCTGGAGTTGGCAGCCAAGGAGATCCCTATCTTTCTTTTCAAAATTCCTAAAGCACAACTACCATTTTTCAGGAGAAGCTATGTATGATAAACAGAAGATAACAGAATATAAGTCTTCAGTTTACAGAATCATACACTCTTTTTCCATAGACTAAATGTGCTAATTAAAGCAATCTACTTAACTTTTTTGTAGAACTCATGATTTCAAGCCCCTGAGATATTTGTGATCTTTCCACTTCAACAGTTCAGTAATAACATGTAGTTAAGTGACATTTTGATATACTTGAATATCATCTCTACCTTATATAATTCAAAATACATAGGAAAAAGACTATCCAGGACCATATCCATAAGACCTCAAGTTCTGAGATCACAAATCTATAACTTAACTTCATCTCAATATATCTACATTTCTAATAGATTCAGACAGAATAATTCTGCAGGCATGGTAATTTAGTTTTGCTGGTTTTACAGAACTGTTCAGATGTAGTATAAGAGTTGCTGTTGATGAAATTTGAATGGAGGGGACAGAAGAACTTTGTAGCACCACTGTACCACTCTCTCATTAACGGCCACTTTCCAAAACAGGCTCACACATGGGGTTTCTTCCTGAGGAGGTAAGAACTGACAAAAGTCAAGTATTTATTTTTCATAAAGAAAGAGGCTTACCTAACCAGATATGTGAATTTAGACAGTTCAGTTCTCACAGAACCTTGAGAAGGGGTATTTAAAGAGCAGTAAGCTTTTCATTTTTCTGAGCAGAAATGACTGAGGAGCAAGGAAGAGTAAGTGGCAGTGAGACCTTGGCAGTTCTTTTACAACAAACTCAGGATTTTTTATTGGACCAAAAGAAGGTGACCTAGAAAGTAACTGCAGGAGAATCTTGAGAAGGAATTTTCAAAGCTAAATTAGTAATCCAGGTGTTGACTGAATAGTATCCTGGCTAACTGTCCCCAGTTCAGCCTCTGGGCTATGGCCACAATACATTTTCCCATTTTCCATATATTTGGTATTTTCATATTATGGATCATTTACCAGATTGCACCGCTCCCTACTCCAGGCACCTGACTGAAAGAGCTGTAAATTGCTCCAAAAACTAGTTAGCAAATTCAGTTACTATTAAATGTAAACATTCTTCTTTTGAAGTCAATTGTGCATTTCCCCAGAAAAAGCCCATGCCTTTTATTCAGTTGCCTATTGCAATAGTTGCTTATTTTATTTGTAAGTTATTTAAAGTTTATTTTAAAGAAATTAATAAAACCCCACCTATATAAAAAACAAACAGTTGTCCAAAAAATGGTATCATTAGCAGTAGTGATATTTAGAGCCTGTTTCAACTCTAGCAAAATGCAATATTAATAGCAACATCAGAGATGCACTATCGCTATACAAATACAATAGAAAGAGTAAACAACTATGGACAAACAATTTCATTCAGAAAACAATTATCTGTGACTGTGTACACAAGTATATTGTCTCCAACACTGCCCTACAACAAACAGGTATTCACACTTGCCACCTCTTTTAGTATGTCACTTATTACAGTTATTTCCCAATATTTCCTGACAGCAGTGTTACACAGCATTTATACATGTTAAGGGATGAAAGAATACAGCTCAGTGCCTTCAATTCAGCCTGCTCTAAATAAAATATTGCTCACCCTCCTCTACCACAGAACTTGCAGGAACTATTTGGACTTGGCTTACAGAGACATCCATCCTAGAGAGAGCCTTGTGTGAGCCCAGATAGGTGCTTGGAGTTTAATGAAAGATGTTCTGCTCTAGCAGGGCTCAAGGATATGTATCAGCAGCCACGCTGAGGTCACGGCAGTGCCTGTGACGGGAGAGCTATAAATGCTTCTGTTTACACCCGGCTGGCTCCATTTCTCCTACCCAAGATGCAATTTGTCCCGCACCCACGGATATAAGTGGTGTCATGGGACATTCTGCTGTGCTTCTGTAGACCCTACGCGCAAAGCCTACCATCATTCCCAATTTCTTTGCCGCCCTTGGGCTTTCCTGCACCAGCCTAGAGAGAATTTGACAAATTATAGCTTTCATGAGGTAATTTGAGAGCTGAAAAGTACCGCTCATATCTTTAAAACATGGAGCCCTCCAGAATCCACTTTCTGTTTGTTTATTTTTTTAGCATTTGCTCTGAATGCTACCTTCCGGGTAGCTCACATCTCATCACCAGCCATCTTGCTTGCAAGTGAAATATATGACTCTGATCCTATATCCGTAGAAACATAGAATAATTAAAAAAACACTTTGATAATTGAACCCCACATTAAATGAGATAATATAAAAAAAATCTTATCATAAACCTATTAAAACATTCAGTTTTTATGTAGCTGCTTTTATGTAGCTCTTGAGGATTGACTTAGATCAATACTCAGCTGTTCCATTTATTAAAATCTTTCATTTCATCTGCAGAATTTGTTCTTGTTAGTACTGCAAATTCATCAGGATTTCTTAAGTAAGTTTTAAAAAAAAGATGTTGGATAAATATAATCTTAGGCACAATATACTGCTCAGTGTTTTCCATATAAGTCTTTAGATCAGTATTGCTGAGCAAAATGACTGGAGAACTGCATTTACTTCTGCTGTCACTTAAGTGTTCTATCTTATTTCTGGCACAATCAGCTAATTGGTTTCGACCTTGTTGGGCTCTGCGAATGCAGTCCATGCAGCAAATTATACAAAGAGAGCAGCTGGTCCCATAATGTTATTGTACATTGCTTCATCTCCTGAATGAGATTTATCTCCCTGATCCAGTCTGTCACATGCTCTGAGGAAAAAAATAATTTGGGGTTTTTTTTTTGGCTTTACTAAGAAAAATGTGTAAATCACAAACACAGAACAATTTCCACTGAGTGTGGAAACACTGTGAATGTATTTAGTGCTCACATTTTTCTTAGGACACTAGGAAACTAATTTGTCTCTTTCCTGGGTCTTTTAAATAGATGATGTTGTTATCTCAGGTGACATGTCAGCAGAAAGCTAACATGCAGCAGAGGCAGTACACAATACTAATGAAACACTCCAGAGGCAAATCTGGTACACACTGTCAATAATTCAGAGTTTATGGTAGGTTTTCTTATCAGTGAAGCCACCTTTTCCATTTTCTCTTTCTTTACTGGCTTTATCCATATTAAGCTCAAAGGAACAAGAAAGCTCTCACACATGGCTTGCTGAATATTGGCATGATTAATACCTGCTCCCTGACAGCTGTTTGAATTGAGGTGTTCTCTCATTGTAAACAGTCTGGACTGTGTTTGTACCGAGGTCTGGCTTTTGAGGAAGGTCTCTCATATGCACAAGAGGGTGGCAGGAGAGAGGGGATGCAAACCCATTCTCCACGCTTGCCCTACTTTCTACAATACCTGGTGTGCCACGAAATAAGCCTGAGCAGTCAGGAGCAGAGGACTAGGGCTTTAAAAATAATGTTAATTCTGAACCAGCATCCGGTGCCAACAATTTATTTTGCATTTGAAAAGTGCTGTTTACTCAGTATCAGGAGGCAGTTGTGGCTGAAACACAAATGGGCCCCCACTGACTATGTATGACAGTACAAGGGCCAATAATTCAAAGAAAAAAATCTCTTCGACTAATTAGAGGCCTGTGACCTGAAGGTCACCAAAGATTTCCAAACAAATCTAAATTGTCTTTTTAATGCAGTCATCACAGTATCTCTATAATAAAGATAAGTATTGTTGCCATTTCCAGGAGAAATGGACAGGAAAAGAGGATGGCATGAGGTGACTCGATAATGTAGGACAGCAATCCCTACTTTTGATAAGCAAGGGTGCTTTTCTTTACACCTCTCTGTTCAACCAGGATGTATCTTCTGTTCTTTTGTTTGCTTAAAGGCAGATCAGTTACCCAGGTGGATTAATCTGGAGGAGCCCTATGCCAAAAGCAGCTATTTCATCGACCATGTCCTCTCCTATTCCCTGTAAATTCACATGGGTTGCCATTTATCACCAAATGGAGGCATTTGCCACCATGGTTTCCTTGAAATTTAGCTGGAACTGATGAATACTTAGAGCAACACTTGGGGGAAAATCCATACGATCATGGTCAGCTCTCTAGCAGTTAATTTGATAGGCATTATTTACACCAGAACTTCCAACAAACCTCCAAGTTAAGCTACTGGTGTTCACCTCAGTATTTTCACATGACAGAAGAAATTAGACATTTTTAAGGGACATTTTAATCACTTATGGCAATTCACAGCAGACAGGCCCAAAATACTGCCTCAGACACAGTTACACATCTTGATTTGATTTTTTTCTTCCCCTCACTGCCCCTTCCCAAAAAAGCTGCTGATGGGTTGCAGCACCTGACTTTCCATGACACAAAATAAGACTCATTTTCCCTGGTGCTGAAAAGCCAAATCTCTCTAGGGAGACAATGTTTCCTCCTACTGCATCTCCTTTTCCTCTCACCATGTCACATGCACACTTCAGAAGCACAAGACACCTTCCTGTTTTGTGCTGAGTATAATTTTTTGCTCAATTTCTAATCAGCCATTTGTTAAGGGAGCTGCAAAAGCACACAAAGGCAGCAGCTGCTCCCTTGCTGCTGCGAACGTGCAGCTCTGTGAGCAACTGCTCTTTGAGGTGCTGCCCAGAGGTGGCTGGTGAGTGATGCTCACTGAGGCCTCCCCAACACCCCACAGAGAATGCTTCTCCTCTGGAATAACTCTCACCCTATGGCATGAACAATTAAATTGCTATCAGCACCTTTTTTTTTTTTTAGTATAGGCATTAACCTCATGAAAACACGAAGCGTTTTACAAATGTGTTTCTTTATGAAGAGTGTAATCTAAAGACATGGAGGGTCCTTAAAAAAAAGGTAATATACTTATTTTTTTAAAATATCTGTTTTGAAGAAGAGGTTATTTCACTATTTGGTAGTTTTCATACTATTATAAGCACAAATCAAATACAATTAAGAAAATTACACATAATGTCTAATTCAGATATATCCACCAAGTAAGCAAAACCAGAGAGCATTCTACACCTCAAGGGTACAGAAACATATTAAGAAATGGACAAAAAAAACCCCAGGATGATGCAAAACTAAAATGAAATGTCTAGGCTGATACTCAATCTCATTACATTTTGCAACACTTCAACAGTTTTAAAATAAACAATACCTATCAAATCTGATTTCCCCAGTATCTGACATTCAGTTTAAAAAAGGGAGGAGGAAAATCAAGTTTAGATGAAAGTGCTCAAATATACATGGATACAATAAAGGTTCAAAATGGAAGTTGAATGATGGGATATGATACCCCTTTAAGGAAGCACCAGTTTAACATGCTAAACTAAAAGACCCTATAAGACTTCAACAGAATTTTCAATACTTTAAGTACCATTACTAGGTATTTTCAAATAAAACTATTTGTTCCTTTCCAAGGAAGAAACCTGCATTTCTGTGCTTTGCTCCTGTGAAGACCCCTAACGTCAGCAGAGCCCTCCAACAGACCAAGACATATGATGATACAGATTAATTTGAAGTAACCTGGTCCAAACATCTACTGCTCAGGAAATGAAACACTGATAAGCTATTCAGCTCTCAAGGAAGACATATGATCCTCCATTTTAAAAAAACTAATGTGGAAGATGAGACCAGTGTTCATCTGAACAGCATTTTTTACATTTAAATGCAAAACCTCCTGGTTTTTGACTTCAACTGGGTTTAAAATTAATACTACTGGATTTGTTAATTAAACCCCCTCCTTTTTATGGAGCATGTTTTACAGTGAAGTATCTCTAGATAAAAGATAGACAACCATGTTACCACTGTGAAAACTGCCCAAGAAATTACCAAGAAATTAAAGGGCTTTAGTGTGTATTACTGTGCAAAACACTGAGTAAAATAGACAGATTTTAACAAGAATTTAAGCATTTCCACTGTATTTTCTATAGGCTTTAAAGTATTCATCAAGCAAAATTATTTGAATACTGTGTTGCCTTTTACTAATTCAGCTTATTTGATAGCAGTAGATCAAAATTATACATATTAAATATACATATGTAGAAAGCAAGATACTGAATAGTGAAATGCCTGAAATGCTAAATTAAATCACAATAAAAATTTGCCGTAGGACATGAATCCACACGCATTTTGAATTTAATGAAGTAAACCTACATAAAAATGCATGCAATTGCTTCATAATCTATGTAACCTTGAAAAAAATGTACTCACCTACCTGATTGCTGCTATTGATAATTGCATGGAAATATAAATTAAAATAACTCATTTTGTAAGAGGAATATTTTGTATCTAGAAAAACATCAGTCTCCTATACAATTCTGTATCCCTGCACATCACAAATAGGAAGCAGTTATGTTAATTGCCAGTGCTTAGCATTACATTCTGTATAGCAAACCTGTACTTAGATATCTATTTCTAGAGTAATTGCATGTGAGAAGGTGGTAAGTGCACATGTCTAGCAGTGGTCAATGTCTCTGGTGACAATCCTCTCCAGCATCTTCAGGTGGTGCCAGAATGGCAAAGAGAAGTGTGCAGTTTGGTGCCTTGAACTAGTGGGCCCCCTTTATAAGAACCCATAGCAGTGCTCTAAGACACCCTGAGCAACACAACCAGAGCTGAGCTCAGCCAGAAAATGCTCCTCTGCCTGGAAAGCTATCCTGCTTCCCCTGGGAGGCCTCAGGTGATGAACATGGAAGGACTGGGGAGTAGCTGGAGCAGCTGGCAGGACACCTTCTTCTCCCACCTCCCTGGCAAAGGGGACTCCCACAAGGTATTTGAACTCTACTCTTTCCTCCACACCCTCTTGATCAGCACAAGGGCACAGACCCTCCATCTTTAGGTAGGAAATATAATTTTTATCTAAGTACTAGAAAGTCTTGAGTGGCTCTGTATTAGACTAAAATCACAATTTTTGCCATTTACACTAGCTGATATAATGAAGGAGAGAATCAGCCCCCTAATGCAAATGATACTATGCCACCTTCAGTCTGAGGGAGATACATAAAATCTACAAT
Source organism: Zosterops lateralis (assembly GCF_965231275.1). NCBI lineage: Eukaryota > Metazoa > Chordata > Aves > Passeriformes > Zosteropidae > Zosterops > Zosterops lateralis. The sequence continues at coordinate 35,492,102 of NC_139765.1, forward strand.
GTACGCTATTTGAGTGACAATATAAATAAAATTATGTAATGAATGTGCTTGTGATACAAAACAGTTTTTTGATGGTAATTTCTGAGGGGGAATGTTGCCTAGGCAATAGCCTATAGGGTAAGGTCACAGTTAGAACAAAAAGCCTCCCTTTAAAAGGCAAAGAAGTATGATAAATTACAGAGTTACATGAATCTTAGTGAGTTTCTGGCATCGTTCCAGCAGAGCTATAATCCACTCTGGTTGCCATTCTTGTTCTAACACCCATTTTTGTACAGAAACAGAAAAAAAGAGCAACTCATTCTTTCATGTAACATGTATGCATAAATCCCACCCAGATATCCCTTAAATACAAAGATCTCTGCAAAGCAAAACTCACACCTGCTGTCTAATAATAAAAAATGTGACAATATCTAAACATCAGTTGAAATAGTCTCCTCAGCCTGCACATACAACTCCCATCCCAAAATCTGGTTACCTTGAATCCGAGAGGAGACTTGCACCCATCTGCAGTATAATGTAGCAGGGAAATGGCCATGGGATGAGCCAGGAGCACCCACACACAAGAACAAGATGAAATGTCTTAAACAAGGCACATTGGGTCAAGTGATTCACCTTCTAAAGAAGCTGCAAAAGAGTTACCCTACTTCAACACTTCGCTCTGTTTAATAAAAGTTTAATAAAATATTTACACTTTAAAACGTTTAGGCCATTCCAACATATTTGAAGACAGAAAATTATGGTTAAGGGAGCATCTTTAAAGCTACGGAATATTATATACTAGGTCAAGCTCAATAAGAGAAAAAAATGAACATATTGTTAACGAATTTTATTTACAAGTTTTAACAGAGATATGATGAATTAAAATACTAATATGTACTTGCAGTGTATTTCAACAAAGTATATTATATATGAATATTAAATTCCTGACATTCCAGTGACTCATGCTGAAAAGTCTGGCTTTTACTGCTTCTGCAACTTACATAAATTTAAAAAGCAATATAGAATATTACTCATTTAATGAAACTATTAAATAAGCCAACAAACAAAAAGCTAAAATACTCCTTGGGAGTTTTGTAAATAGGACAGAAGGATGTTAAGAGCAGGAATTAAAAAGGAACAGTATTGACATCTGTACCTCAGGTTCTTTTTACAGTCAGAAAGGAATAAATATATTAGACGGTTCATTTAGCTTAGTTCATGTATCTGCTTTAGGTTAACTGATTTTAGCAAGGAATTTTTCTCTTCTCTAAAAAGAGATGATAGATCACAGTCTGATGGCTGCAAATGTAGATATTCAAAATCTGAGTTGAATTCTACCCACCGTTTCCAGACAATGGCAAAAATTCCACCCCAAAACACAACACTCCCTCTCTCTCAAAGAAACTGCAAAACAATATTATTGGTAAGAAGGATTTACTTAGTTTAAAGAGCAAGACTTCAGTGCAGTAAGATTACCTACAAAAAGGAGAGAGATAAAAGGTCTTCACCCTTCACCCAGGACAGCAGATCCATCAATGGATTTAAATTGCAGCCATGCAGATTCAGACCTCCAGTTAGGATTACCTTTCTAATGGCCAGCTAATTGCTGTCTAAGCCTAAACAGACTTCCTAAGAAAGCTGTAAAATATCCACCCCTATGAATTTTGCTAAAAGAGCTGATACCTCCTGGAAATTATTTCGGTTTAAAAGGTAGGGGACAGACGAGAAATTGTCCTTATAATTCCTCTATGATAAGAGCAGTTCTTGGCTGAAGGGTTCAGTGTCCATCTTACACACCCATTCTATCGTCCATCACTTTTCCAAAGCCCCTCAGAAAGCAGTGCTACTCCAACCTTGGCAGCACCATTCCAGCTTTCAAATCTAGTAGAGAACTTGAGGGCCCACAAATGCACAACCCATACTTTTTTTTTTTTAAGCACTGTTCAGTGTCAGAAACAAAGGCAGCATGCCTAATTTCATTACAGTGTTGCAAATTAGCCTCCTTTAACCCAGCAACAGTCATTTGGCACAGTGGCTTCGTTTTCCATTAACTTTCCCTAATCATATTCCAAGTCCCAGTAATGATTTAATACTTTGTGTTCATTGCCAGTTTTGCTGCTGCCAGTGTTCTACCCGCCTTTTTCCCCCCTCTCCCAATCCCATCATCAACAGAGCCTTGGCAAGGCACAGTTAGGAGAGTGCTTATCCACCATTAACACTCGCTTCATGTCTTAAAGTCTCAAGGAAGCCATCAAGTCTCCTTGACTCAGTGAGCTTACGCTCAGTTAATTCCAAGTAAGGACTGAAAGTCCTTACTCATGGCCACAAGAGGCACTATCTTGTCTTTATTTCCTCCATGCCAATAATTTTTCGTGAACCAAACACATTCACTTTTCTTACCCTCTACCAAAATGTCATGTCTAACTGGAAAAATCCCAGTAGAAAAGTTACATAAGCTAAAAAAATGCTTCTGTTTTATCTGAGAAATTTTTAAAAAGCAGTATTCTCTCATTAAAAAACAAAAAAAAGTGCAGAAAAAAAAATGGAAAAAAAAAAAAAGAGCAAGCTTTGATGTCTGCTTAATGGTGCTTGGAGGGCAACTTTGCATTCCATGTCTGTCCAATCCAAAAGATATAAACTGACTGCTCTGTTTTGCTTTTAAGAGTGTGTTGATCATCAGCAGTATCCACTCATTATCCTTAACCATCCCTGTTTTCTCCCTCTTTTCTCTTTCCATCTTTTTGCCACACAGGGACATTTCTTTCTGCCTCCCTTTTACTCCCTTCTTTTTCCAGCACTGATGTATGACAATCTTTACACATTTTCCACCACTTCCACTGAACTGATTTTAGCTCTTGATAAACAATTATAATAAAAAAAATCTGAAGTATTTTGGAATTAATCAAACTTTTTGGTGAATTTGATTAAGCACAACAGTATGATGATACTCTATAGATTATACAAAAATCACATGCTTTTTGTGACTGAGACTCAACACCCAAACCAAGCATTTTCTTACTGAATTACTAACCTAGAGTGGTACTGTGCCTTGTAATGGAGAGGGACAATGTCAAGACAATCCTTGGTTTTTTTGCACCTTATAGTTTGCAATTCAATCTGCCTCCTCAAACTCTTCACTTCCTACTAAGTACCCTTGCAACAAAAGTATGAAATGAATGTATTAGCTATCTCAGAATTCCTTTTAACACTTCTATTAATTCTAGTGGAATTCTATAGCTTTTGTGTGTATCTTTCTATTCAGCATTTTTATACGGTGTGTATGACTACAGGAATGAATCATTCATTTCCTCCCTACCCCATTAACATTAGCTGTGGTTGGTTTTCTGTGTCCCTTATGATGGTGGAAAGAACACTTAATGGTCCTTCTACTTGCATTTGTGCTGTTACATCCAAAATGGGATCAGTGTGCAACCACTGACAACAGAAATTTTACTGTATCATGCTCAGAAGTAGTCCCAGATGAAACTGAGTGACTTAAAATAAACCCTAACAACTAATCTGGGCCCATTTGAAGCAAACACTGGTAGTTATAACACTTATTTAAAGAAATTAAGTATTACTTGTCACTCCATTAGTAGACTAAAACAAGCATGAAAAGAAATTCTACTAGAAACCTTCTGCATCTGCAGAGAATAGCGGAAACAAAATGTGGGCAGAGGGATTGTGAGCACTGCAAATTTTATTAGATCTCGGTAAGTCAAATCTCAAAAGGGAGCACAGTGAATTCTGAAAGACTTTACATTAATACTTGAGATCTTATAAATAGGTATTTCCATCTTTCCTTTAAGTTCTTAATCAAATCTCTACAGGAAAAAAACCCCACATTTTATTGTGTACAAAAATATAACAGAGTAAAACATGCTGTAAGCATAATTTCTGTACAGGTGCACTGCATGGGAAACCAAAGGGAATAGGAATACTTCTCTGCTGTAACTGTGAGGAAGAGAATATGGCTGCATTTTATTGACCATATTCAATACCTAATATGGATATAGCAGACTCAAACTTGATCTCAGAAAGGTGAACATCAATAGCTCAATCCAGCTCATGAGCAGCTATTTAAGATGCAAGGGAAAGGGGAAGCACATGAATGCAAGTGCATGTACAGAGTAGAGTCTACTTATGTTAAAAAATGAGTCTATCCCCAGCAAATCAGCCTGTTATGTAAAAAAACAATACAACCTGAAAAAAAATTAACATGTACTTGTTCTGGATAACCTACAACATTACTGTATTCCATGTCCATCTGTGCCCAAGAACGGTCAGTTTCTTTAAGACCCAGCATGGCCAGAACTGGAATTGTGTGACGGTCAGGAAGTGCTGGTCACTTGAAAAGATTAGAGCACCCAAGCCAACCTGCCCTTCCACCTGAGGGTGCTTGCTGAAAGCGAAGGTTCTGCTTTGGGTGGGATTCTGGGCTTGCAACTGTAGCCACTCAGAAAAGCTGTGTGATAAAAATAGGGTAAAAATTCGTGTATAAAATAATAATTCGATGTATAATGAAACAAAGCTAAAGTAAAATTGTAAAATCCAATAGAAGGGTAACCGTTCTCTCTCAGCCTGTTAATCTCAGTTGCAAAGACAGGACGAAGGTCATCAACTTAGACAAAAGACACTGGCCAACCCTGATAAGAATCACTTCCTCGCCAAGGCAAGGAGAAATTCCTTCCTGACGACGATGCCAATTTCACCAACCTTCTGGTGCCACAAGCGGAATGAAATCAACATAAGACGGACTTTTGGAATTGACATAAGAAAGGAGCCTTCCCGGAATGAGACAACTAGACTTAATGAGGTCCGGGAGGGCCATCGAAAAGAAATCCGGACTATTCAACCCACCTTGGACACCTGGACTGCCTAAGGGCAGAAAATTCCTATAAAACGGTGGACTGAGAGCTGCACTGGCGTGGACTAGGGCGTCTGGCACATCGGTGCGGACCTCTATCCACCCAGCGCGCGCTGACAATTTCCTATTATTGTGGTTTTTCTCTTTTTCAGGTGCTCGATATTCTGTTATTAATAAATTGTCATTTATTAACCTGAAATTTGCCTTTGCATTTATAACAGATTTGGTGCCGTGACTCGGATTTGGAGGAGGCTGCGGGGACCTGCGATCCAGGAGGGTACCCCCGCTGATTTCGGCGGCCTGGTGAGTGAGGAGACCCCGCGGCTCCACCCGAACCTCCGAACCAAATTTAGGAGCGAGAAAACCACAAAAATAGGACAGGGGAAAGAACGGATCCGGGGGCAAAGAGAGCTCGAGAAGGCAAAGGGCCTTCGGAAAAGCCGCGGCTTGCAACTGCTCGTAAAACGTCTAAGTGCACGAAGACATCCACGCAGGAAAAGGAGCTGTAAGTACTGCTAGTTGAGCGGGTGATCGGGCGAGTGTGTGAGACGTGATCTGATCACGAAGCGAGTGTGGACTTCAAGGTCGCAGTTCCGTCTTTTCCCGCGAGGGGAGCGGTCGGCCGCGAAGGAAGCGATTTCGTGTGAAACTCTCTTACATTGCTCGTCAAAACCGGGACGAGGGAAGTCTCGGGGACCGATCACGGAGTGGGCAAAAAGGGGAAGGGTACGTCCTGTTGAGCTCGGGAATCGGTAAACCCTTTTTGCCAGCGGACCAAGGTAAGGGTCCAAAGAAAATCCGAAAGGATTAGAGAACCGATCAGGAACCCTCGGCACAGCTCGCTGGAGGGGGAGTGATCGAAAAGCCCCATCCCCTGAGAAACAACCAAAGACACAACGCACAGGCAGAAAAGTCGACTTGCAGGGAATTTCGAAGATTTGGTAAGGAAATTCGCGAAACATGGGACAGAAAAAGAGTAAACCCCAGAAAAAAACCCCAGAAAGACCCCCCACTGGTAAGGGAAAGGGAACCATGAAAATCCCTCGAAATAGTCCCTTGGGGTGGATGTTGGAGCATTGGGGAGATTGTCCACAGAGGAAAGAGAAATCTAAGGAAAGAATGATTTACTATTGCATGGATGTGTGGGGTGGAGAGAAATTGGGGGAACACCTCACATGGCCGGTAATGGGATCATTTGAAAGCTGGACATGTAGTAAGTTAAATCGCTATGTGAAAAACAAGAGCCCCTCGGATCCCGAGAAGAAGGAATACGCCCGGCTTTGGCTAAACACCCGAGCTGGTTTGTTCCCGATAAAACAGAAAGGGCGGCCCGGAACCGGGACCGAGCCCTGGGAGCCCCTAGATCACCTCCCACCTCCCTACATTGGGCTGAATTCCCCACCCTCTCCAGAGCAGGTGGTGCCCACAGCCCCCTCCGATCCTCCAAACCAGCTTTTGGGGGCACAGGCATCTCAGGTGGGGAGTCATGCCTCCCCTCCATTGTCCCCACTGGCAGCTCCCTCACTGCCACCCCCGCTCCTGCCTCTCCCGTCTGGCCTGGGTCCGTCGGCGGCGCCCCCGCCGATAGATGCCATGACCGTGGGAGCCCCCTCTGAGATCCCGTCTGCGCCAGCTTGGGGGCACTCTCGGTCACCTTTTCCGCCGCCACCAGGGTTGCTCCGAGCGGAGGAAAGACCCCCCTCTGCTGCACAGGTGGCAGTCCCGCCCCCGCAGTCCGGGAAAGGGAGACAACCCACTGCTACCAGTTCTCCCCCTGCTAGCAGAACCCGATTGAAAGCAAGGATAGTGGGTGATGAATGGGGAGAGAATGAGAATGTGGGACACAGTTTACTTCCATTAAGGGAAGTACCAACGGCCCCAGGGATCATTGGATTTGTGAATGTGCCTCTCAACACAGGAGACGTAAGAGCGTTCAAAAAGGAAATGGGGCGATTGTTGGATGATCCTTTTGGTGTGGCGGACAGGTTGGATGAGTTCCTAGGGAGCAGCATTTATACATATGAGGACCTGATGGCAATCCTGAGGTCTTTATTCAATAGTGAGGAAAGAGAGATGATAAAACAGGCGGGTATCAGAGACTGGGACCGGAGGAACCCACAGGGGACACCTGGGGATCAAAAGTGGCCCAGCTCTAGCCCAAACTGGAATGCACAAACAGAGGACGAGAGAAGGAGCATGGTAGATCTAAGGAACATCATAATTCAGGGCATCCGGGAAGCTGTCCCAAGGGGTCAGAACATTAGCAAGGTTTTCAATGAATGTCAGGGGAAAGATGAATCCCCCACTGAATGGATTGAGCGATTAAGGCGAAGTCTACAGATATATTCTGAGACGGACCCTAATTCCCCTGTGGGGGAAGTTCTGCTCAAAACTCAGTTTGTGGCAAGGTCATGGGAGGACATTCGGAAAAAATTGGAAAAGATAGAGGGTTGGCAGGACAAAAGCTTGCAGGAATTGTTGCGGGAAGCCCAGAAAATATACATGAGGAGGGAGGATGAAAAACAGAAAGTACAAGCTAAGGTTTTGGTAGCTGCGGTGAAGGAGGTCCAGAGACAGGAACAGGCTTCGGGGAAATATAAAACCTTACCCCGAAAGTCTCAAGGCCCCCGAAAAGCAGCCCCAGACACAAGAAGGGAACTGCCCGAGTGCTACTATTGCAAAAGGGTAGGACACCTTCGGAGGGACTGCAAAAAGAGAATGAAAGATGAAAAAGTATTTCAAGAAGATTAGGGGTGTCAGGGGCTCTTCACCTTGGGGACCAGGACATCTAACGAGCCCCTGGTAAAACTAAAAGTAGGTCCCCAGCGTCAAGAAACCGTTTTTCTGGTGGATACCGGGGCAGAAAGGAGCACTTTACAAAATCTACCAATAGGGTGCACGGTCGGTAAGGAGAAAGTTGTGGTGGTGGGTGCAAAAGGGGATCCCTTTAGAGTACCTGTGATAGAAAGCGTGGAAATTGAATCAGAAAATAAAGTCTGCCTAGGGAATTTGTTGTTGGTAGAGGAAGCTGATTACAACTTGCTAGGGAGAGATATGATTATCGCCCTTGGAATTAGCATAGTTGTAAGAAGTTCCGATCTTGTGGTGAAAATGTTTAAACTCACTGAGAAGGATGAAGCAGACATCAATCCAGAGGTATGGCACTCTAAAGGGGAGGTGGGGAAGCTAGAAATAGACCCTATTCATATTATAATCGAGAACCCCGAGGACCCTATACGGGTCAAACAGTATCCCATTCCCCTGGAAGGGAGAAAGGGATTGAAGCAGGTTATTGATGACCTCTTGAGGGGAGGAACAATAGAGCCATGCATGTCCCCCCATAACACCCCTATACTGGCTGTAAAGAAGGCAGATGGAAGCTATCGGTTAGTTCAAGATTTGAGGGCAGTGAATGCCCGAACCAGGACTAGGTTTCCGGTAGTGGCCAATCCGTATACTTTGTTGAATCGGCTCACGCCTGAGGATGTGTGGTATAGTGTGATTGACCTGAAGGATGCATTTTGGACTTGCCCTTTGGATGAGAAAAGCAGGGATTACTTTGCTTTTCAGTGGGAGGACCCCGATACCAACAGAAAACAGCAGTTGAGATGGACAGTGCTTCCGCAAGGATTTGTAGAATCCCCTAATCTATTCGGGCAGGCCCTGGAGCACCTCTTGACTCAGTTTACCCCAAAGGCAGGGACGAAATTGTTGCAGTATGTGGATGATCTGCTAATAGCAGGATCTTCAGAGGAGCGGGTGAGGGAATGTACAGTGGAATTGTTAAACTTTATTGGAGCTAAGGGTCTGAAAGTTTCAAAATCCAAACTGCAGTTCACGGAGCCCGAAGTGAAGTACCTGGGGCATTGGCTGTCCCAAGGGAAAAAGAAATTGGACCCTGAGAGAGTCGCGGGAATTATAGCGTTGCCCGCGCCAAAAACTAAAAGGCAAATACGCCAATTATTAGGGCTCCTGGGATACTGCAGGCAGTGGATTGAGGGTTTCAGTGAAAAGGTAAAATTTCTGTATGAAAGATTAAACACCGACAGGGTGAAGTGGACTGAACAGGATGAATTAGACTTTCAAAAACTAAAAGAGGTTCTCATGACAGCCCCAGTACTGACCCTTCCAGATGTGAATAAAGAATTCCAGTTGTTTGTAGATGTTAGTGGGCAAACTGCACAGGGAGTCCTGACTCAGGAATGGGCCAACAAAAAGAAACCCATAGGATTTTTATCAAAAATCCTGGATCCTGTGAGTCGAGGTTGGCCTACGTGTTTGCAGGCTATAGTTGCAGTGGCACTCCTGGTGGAAGAGGCGAGAAAGATTACCTTCGGAGCCTCTCTGGTAGTTTACACCCCTCACAATGTGAGAAACATTCTGCAACAAAAAGCGGAAAAGTGGCTGACCGATTCCAGGCTTCTGAAATATGAAGCCATTCTGATCAGCTCCCCGGGATTGGAGTTGAAAACCACCTCGGCACAAAACCCTGCACAGTTCATGTTTGGAGACCTTTCTGAGGAACTATTGCATGATTGTGCTGAGATCGTGGAACTTCAGACAAAAGTAAGATCAGATTTGGAGGATCAGGAATTGGAGGGGGGAGAGAAATGGTTTGTGGATGGGTCGGCAAGAGTAGTCGAGGGGAAAAGAAAATCAGGATACGCAGTGGTGGATGGCAGAACAGGAAGAGTGGTGGAATCGGGTCCCCTAAGACCCGAATGGTCGGCCCAGGCTTGTGAGCTTTATGCTCTGCTGAGAGCTCTCAAAGGGTTAAAGGGAAAGAAGGGGACCATATTCACTGATTCTCGGTATGCGTTTGGGGTGGTTCACACTTTTGGGAAAATTTGGGAAGAAAGAGGCTTGATAAACACAAAAGGGAAAGGTTTGGTCCACGGCGAAATGATTCGACAAATCTTAGAGGCAATCAGGGAACCAAAAGAGATTGCGGTAGTGCATGTGAAAGGGCATCAGATCGGATTGCAATTTCAGACGCGTGGGAATAACCTGGCTGACCAAGAGGCAAAAAGGGCAGCATTACTCACAGTAAGAATCCCCGAGGTGATTGGGGAGGAAAACTCCGGAATCCAAATATGTCCCTCTGAAAGGGACATTGAAGGATTTAAGGAGATGGGAGGGGCATTGGAGATGGGAAAATGGAAATTGCCGGATGGAAGGGAATTGGTCCCGAAAGGTGTGGCCAGAGGGATCCTGAGACGCCTGCACGAACAGACCCACTGGGGAACACGGGCATTGGCTGACCAGTTTCTGAAATTCTTTGGGTGCAAGGGGATCTTTGAGTTGGCAAAACAAGAGGTACAGGGGTGCGTGACTTGCCAGAAAGTGAATCGATCCAGATCCAGACAAGCGGCTTGGGGAGGTCGTCCTCTTTCATACCGGCCGTTTGAAAGGATCCAGGTGGATTTCACTGAATTACCAAAGGTCGGGAGGTATAGGTACTTATTGGTTATTGTGGACAAATTGACACATTGGGTAGAGGCGTACCCAAGGGCAAAAGCCACGGCTCAAACGGTTTCCAAAGTATTATTAGAGGAAATAGTCCCCAGGTATGGAATCGTGGATTGCATAGATTCAGATCAAGGGACTCATTTTACCTCGAAAATCATAAAACAATTAACCGAGGCCTTGGGAATCAGATGGCAATATCACACCCCCTGGCACCCTCAAAGTTCAGGGCAAGTAGAAAGAATGAATCAGACCTTAAAAACTCAGTTGGCAAAACTCATGCTGGAAACTAAGATGTGTTGGGTAAAATGCCTTCCCCTTGCTTTGTTGAACATAAGAACCATGCCTCATTCTGATACGGGACTGTCCCCCTTTGAAATGTTGTATGGGATGCCATACAAACACGGAATGCCTGTGGGACATCCCCGAGTCGAGGATGTGCAGTTACAACCTTATCTCATCACTGTAAACAAAAATTTACAGGAGCTCAGAAGGCGTGGACTCATCCCCCAAAGTGCCCCTCTCGGATTTGCGATTCATCACATTCGGCCCGGAGATAAAGTGTTAATCAGGACTTGGAAAGAGATTCCTCTCGCCCCGCAGTGGGAAGGACCGTTCCTGGTACTACTCACAACTGACACCGCAGTCCGAACCGCTGAGAAGGGTTGGACTCATTCCTCAAGGGTGAAAAAGATCGAGGACCCAAAAACCTCGGACTGGAAGGTCACCACTCCTCCTGGAAAGCTCAAAATCAAACTCAGGCGTCAACCTAGATGACCGACCAGATAAGTTGTAATACCCCAGGTTGTGAGTGCTTTCCTTTCATTCACTTTGAATGCGTGTACTGTAAACAGGTTTGGGTCACCCATTGTTGGAGAGGGAGTCGACCTAAAGGTCTGTGCACTAACTGTCTAATCGAGGAGCAGGTTAACACAGACCGCCTCTTAGTACTTGCCACTCGGGCCGGACTTTTTGAATTAGATTCTCCTGAGTGGTATCAGATTTTCAAAAAGGGAATAAAGGGAAAATTGGACGCTAAAGCAGAACCCTTAGCAACTGAGTGCCAGAGGACCATCAAGGTACCTTGCCGAGGAGATACAATCAAATTATCCCGGTGGGCAACCTATAAGAGAAGGTTTGCCATCAGGACCACACGGGCCCCTGAAGCAAACCCTTGCTGTCGGGAAGATGGTTTACCCCGCCGTATGTTCACATACGGGCGATGGGCAAAGCAGAGGGGTTTTTCGGTGGGGAATCCTGACGGTCCTGAGCCTAGCCGTGTGCTGGGCCAAGGGGGCCCTTCCAGGGGCGCTCCTGGGGGAGAATCCTCCCGCGAAGTGTGAATGGTGCTTAACAGCACCAGAAACCGGGCCGATAATGGATTGTCCTCTAAAAAGGCAGTTGGGTGATTGTTGGGCTAATGGCACTCGATTTCACCTTTGTGAATTGGAAGGAAGGGTCCGGTGCCAACGCTCAGGGGCAAGTCCTAAGGGCGGGCTGTTCAGGGATCCTGCTCACTCACTCGTTAGACGAAGGCGAGAACTCGAAACTCCTTACCCGGTACCAACATGTCAACAATGTAACAAAACTGTATGGATGGGAGAAAAAAGGCAATCTACCTTCCTTGCCTACTATAAGGTGAACCCCCTGTGCTACGACAAAGCGAAACTAAAAATATGTAATATGGGTGGAAAATTGTATTGGGAAGGGAGGAATCTCAAACATGAGGAAACGGGTTTCTTGGACTCAGAACCCATCATTTTCGAGTTATTGCCTCCAGAAGATAAGCGTGTGTGTTTGCAGTTTGACCAAGTTTTTTGTTTTTCAAGGGACGAGGAAGGGATGGACCCTGAAAGTAAAATGAAACAGGTAACATTAGAACTCAGGAAAAAGGAAGCTGAGGCCAGAAAGAGGAGAATTGAGCAGGAAAGGTTGAAATCGCTCAGTGAACAGTACGAGCAATTGGAAAGGCAATACGGGGATGGGGGATTTCCGGCCCCTAACCAAAACCTCTTTGTAGAACTAATGCAGGAGATAGCCACTGAATTGGGGCTGACGGATTGCTGGATTTGTGGGGGATTAAAGTCAGCCGAAAGGTGGCCCTGGAAAGGAGAAGGATTAGCCCCGGAACAACTTCTAAAATGGGAAAGCTCTAAATTGTCAAAAATAGTAAAGAGACCGGAAGGATGGATTTTGGAAAAAAGGATAGTAGGAACTATCTGCATCAGCCGGGAGGGGAAGGAGTTCACCAACCTGGTGGGTTATACTCCTTGCATAAATACCCTAACGGTGAATGACAAAACACGGGTCTGGCAACCTGAACCACCCTCCGGATATTGGAGCCAAATTCGAGAAAAAGATTGTGAGTGGTTTGAGACTATGGGACTTTGTTGGCACAAAAGTCCCGGGGCTAATCCATTTCAGGCACTAGCGGGACTGAGAGAGTACTGGGACGAGCCGGGTAGAACCAATATAGGCTGGAAAGCTCCAGATGGGATATATTGGATTTGTGGAAAGAAGGCCTATAGCGAACTTCCCCGGAAATGGAAGGGGTCCTGTACCCTAGGAATGATAAGACCCTTCTTTTTCACCTTGCCCAGAGCCGAAAGCAGTTTGTTAGGAGCTCCTCTGTTCGAAACATTAAACCGACAGAGAAGAGAGATAAGACGGGTGCTACCCATAGCCGGAGGCAACCAGAAATGGGGGGAGGAGGAGTGGCCCGCTGAAAGAATCATTGAGTATTATGGGCCAGCCACCTGGGCGAACGATGGCAGTTGGGGATATCGAACACCCATTTACCTCCTGAATAGGTTAATTCGGCTGCAAGCAGTGGTAGAAGTGGTTTCTAACCACACCTCAGAGGCCTTGGAACTCCTAGCAAAACAGCATTCACAAATGAGGGCTTTTGTGTATCAAAATCGGCTTGCCCTGGACTACCTGCTAGCAGAGGAAGGAGGGGTCTGCGGCAGATTCAATGAATCAGAATGCTGCATCGAAATCGATGACTATGGGGAGACTATCAAAGGGTTAGCACAGGAAATAAAAAAGGTGGCACATGTGCCAGTCCAGAAGTGGAATTCAATTCTTCAAGCTTCATGGTGGGACCAGCTGTTCGGACAGGGGGAATGGTGGAAGAAGGTAATATTCTTTATAACGTGCTCCATTGCAGGCATTGTCTTCCTCCCGTGTCTGATCCCTTGTTTCATTCGACTGATACATTCAGTCGTCCAAGGGATGCAAATAGCATCCCTTCCCATGGATCCAGAGGCAGCACAAGGGAAAACTGTGTCCAAAATAATGAAACTTGAGGAAGAAAAAGGTAAAAGAAGGGCTGCAGAGGCCCTAAGGGAATTCGAAAAGGAGCGGAAGCTCCAACAAGGTGATGAATCCTCCCAGGAGGACTGGGAAGAATGTGACTTTTTAAACTAAAATTGAGGTCAATAAAGGGAGAAAAGCGAATTTTTAATTTGATGAATTATTAGGTGGGGGACTGTGATAAAAATAGGGTAAAAATTCGTGTATAAAATAATAATTCGATGTATAATGAAACAAAGCTAAAGTAAAATTGTAAAATCCAATAGAAGGGTAACCGTTCTCTCTCAGCCTGTTAATCTCAGTTGCAAAGACAGGACGAAGGTCATCAACTTAGACAAAAGACACTGGCCAACCCTGATAAGAATCACTTCCTCGCCAAGGCAAGGAGAAATTCCTTCCTGACGACGATGCCAATTTCACCAACCTTCTGGTGCCACAAGCGGAATGAAATCAACATAAGACGGACTTTTGGAATTGACATAAGAAAGGAGCCTTCCCGGAATGAGACAACTAGACTTAATGAGGTCCGGGAGGGCCATCGAAAAGAAATCCGGACTATTCAACCCACCTTGGACACCTGGACTGCCTAAGGGCAGAAAATTCCTATAAAACGGTGGACTGAGAGCTGCACTGGCGTGGACTAGGGCGTCTGGCACATCGGTGCGGACCTCTATCCACCCAGCGCGCGCTGACAATTTCCTATTATTGTGGTTTTTCTCTTTTTCAGGTGCTCGATATTCTGTTATTAATAAATTGTCATTTATTAACCTGAAATTTGCCTTTGCATTTATAACAGCTGCATTCCACAATTAGAAACTGTTTTCAGAACAGTTTCTTTGCAAACCCCACCAGTGGCAAAGCTTGAGATGGTCCCTAGGGCTGGGCCACCCCATATGGAGGCAAACAAACCCATTCCCCCCACGCACACACCTGCAGCAAGGATGACATTAGCACAACACTGGTGGCATCCTGCAGGCAGCAGGAGAAAGTGGCACTGATGCCACACATACAGGGGCAAGTCTTCATCAGCAACTTGGAGCTGTCCTGTAAGCTCTTGCCTTCCTACAAGGGTTCTTTTTGTCTGCCACCTCTTTCCCATTTGTTTCCCACACCACACAGTCACCTGGCGAGCACCATTTTATGGAAGAGAGCCCTTTTGTCCCGGCGACCCAGTCACCTGGAGGGCGCCGTTTTGTGGGCAGGGTCAGCCACCATCCTCCCTTTGTCTCCTAACACATGGATGCCCGTGGCAGGTGCCCTCTTAGAGAGGGGCAGTACCCTGACAATTCGGGTGACTCTTTGTTCCCATGGGGGTTGTGAAATTGAGCAATTTTGTATCTAGGAATTAGTTACTGTTATTTTTTTTCTGTTGGTGTTTCAATTCTTAGTAAACTGTTATTTTTTCACTTATATCTACTTGTATCCATTCCTCATAGGTGGAAAGAGACTGGTTAAACCTCAAGCCAATGTAAATAATTTTAGAGTATCCATCTCTTTAAATTGTCTTAAACCAAGACAATGCTTTTGGCACATTTCTCCTAAAAAATAGGGAGGCTTTTAGATTCAATACTTCTTACTACACATAACTGGCTGAGCATTCAAGATGCAACTAGCTCCAACAAAAAAGGATTCAAATTTCCTTTTCTAACTTCAAGACTTAAAGCAATTTTGCATCATTACACATGTCTCCTTGAAAAACTGCTCAAAAGACCAGAGAAGCTCCATCTGTTTTCTCAGCTCTCAGCTGGGTGAATCTCTCAATTGGGTGAATTTGTTTTCTCAGTCCCTTGAAAATGGAGATATGACATCTATGACATGAGTACTGTGGAAAAACAACGGAAACGGACCAGTTAGGTTCTTTGGGTTTTCATTTCCTTATGGCACCCTTTGTGTTGACTCCAAGGCTGCAATAATAGGAAGGTGAGGCCACAGTCTTACACCTGGAAGAATTCCAGGGCTTTTCCTTCTTAGTGATACTGGTAAGAACTACAGCAAGTCATTAGCTTTCAAAGTAGAAAGGAGGGTTGCTCCATAAGGGAGCTTTCCTCTGGAGGACAAAAAGAAAAACATGAGCTAGGGCTTTTCCAGCAGTGTAAGCGAGATGAGAGACCGTCAATAAACAGTTGATCCAAAGAGGGTCACTGCAGTCTCCCAAGTGTTTTTACACACATACTTCTATAATTCTTGTCAAGGAAAGAAAATAGGAGAGCCTGCTACTATTAAAAAAAATATTGACTTAGACATAGGTAGAAGTTATAGCACAGTCACACTTCAGAAATTTATATAAAAATACAAAGAGACTGGTTAAGTGGAGAGATTCATTCAACTGATTATTCTACAAAAATTAGAAGCAATTAAAGCCTCAGACTGAAAGAATATTATCAAACAAACATAGTCATGGAAGTAATTAAAAGCAGTTGATTGCTTCATAATGGAGAGAGCTAATCAAGCTTGTTCCTAATCAAAGTGTTCTGCTCATTTTAAAGGTAACAGTAAAAAAAAAAAGTGAAATTAATAAAGAACAGGTTACACTGGAATGTAGTAGCTACAACCTTGGTAAAATCCACCCAGGTACATCATCTACCATGCAAGGAAACAATGTGAATATTCACTGCACCAAGAGGATGAAAAAGCATCTGCTTGTCAACAACCCAGTTACTTACATTCCAGTGAGGTTGCTTTAAGTAGGTCAGGAATGTGGAGGAATGTGTGAATCCAGATTTTTGAACTACTTATACATCCACCTATGGCAGCTGGCATTCCTGCCCACAGAAAATATAACAGACTTTGCCCATCAAGGTAGGGTGGGGAAACTTCTCTGTGTTTCCTTACCTAACTGGCTAGTGATCACTTCAGGTTTCATGGAAGAAATATTGTTATTAACATGAATGAAAGCTAGTAAGAGTATTTTTGCTCTCTCCCTCCTACTAACACAAAATAAAAACTCATTTAATGATGGTAGGCAAGAAAGAAAACCATCCAGATGATGTGTAACAGAATAATGCATCACTTTGATCACAATTTAGATGAGTGCAGGCCTAACCTACCAGACTTTGTCTATCTTAATGCCAGTGCTATATCACTGACTGAAGCGTTCTGCCTTAATGAAGTTAGAATCAAAATAGGAGAAAAAAACCCAAACAGGTGCATTTTTGCTACACTACCTACTAATCTTAAGAGGTAGGGAACACGTGTTGACTCATAACCAGTAGCAATTCACCTTACAATGCCACTGATCAGCCAATCCAAAACATTTTATCAGGGAAAGCAGCACCACTTTCTCAACAGCTCAGATGGAGATGGTAAATAATTTGTCTAGGGTCAGCACCTGCCACTGGTACAGCTGGGACTGTAACTCAATTCAGTATCAGCCTGGTAAACTAACAGATCATAAAAAATTGATTGAAAAAAAAAATCAACTGCTTTCTTTTATCATACAACATTGGAAAAGTTATACACGTGTTGAATATATATGATGAATCATGTTACAGTACCTAAAGATGTAACATAACAACAATCATTTATTATTTACTTGATACTGTTGTTATAATCTGGATTTTAAATAATTAATCATGTATGCATACTTAAAACACTTTTTACAAAAGGGTCTCTATGAAGAATTTTAGTTCCTTGCAATTTCTGAGTATAAGCTCTCAGATCAGCTATGACACCTCAGTTCCTCATAAACTAAAAGTACTAGACTTTAGTCACCAATGACTACTAGTCACCACCTTTCAAAAAAAACCCCTCCAACAGAGTCTGGAAAATAAATCAAAGCTGGATCAATCTCTATTGTCAGCTACGATAGTATGAATTTGACGAAAATGTTAGTATTTTAATGCTCAGTATTTATGCTCACAAATTGCTTTGCTGACACAAAAGATTTCAGTAGTCTTATTGTAAAATTTATCAACTAGCCTTTTTTCATAGGCCCCTTCTTAAAACACAATTGCAGTATAGTACAGAAAGTGGTCAGGTTCTGATGACAAATACAGGTCAGATTAAATATTGCACATGAATAACATACTGCCACCCATATTCAGGGAAACTTGACGTATACTTAAACCATTTTAGATGGTGAATGAAAATATAGCAATGTTTACTGAATTAAATAACCAGTTACTCAAAACAAAATTTTTATCTTACCAACAGACTAACTGCAATGCTTATTACAGCCTTTCTTTCCTTCACCGGGGGTTCTGTATCTGGGATTGTTATGGAACTTAGGAGCATATCAACCATACCCAAAAAGCAACTTTTCATTGATAGACAAGCACATATTTGTTCCACTCTAGACTTTTAAGCAAGTTCTGGACCTTCTTAGGAACAAACATTACAGCTAAAATAAGGAAAAATGCAAGATATCTTACTTGCTCCTTTCTTTGCCTTTATCCCAGTGCTATGGTATCCTATGAATGAAAATCTAGGGTGTCAGTCATTGTAAATGCAGTGTTAGCCCAAAGCAGTGAATTATTGTCACTCCGTCTCTCAATGAGAAACATTGTAAGTAAATGTACTAATTTAAGTAAATGTACTAATATAAGTAAATGCCTCAAGTAAATATACTAATCAAGCAGGCTGAACCAGTTCTTGGTTGGTTCCATTCCCATCTCAATTTAAGCACTAGGACTAGAAAAGAAAGATCAAGAAGAGACAATGAACAGAAACATTTCCTATTGCTTGGAATGAATTGTCTGGAATCCTCTTCTAAGTCTCCAAGAGAAAATATGGAGAGACTATTATCTCTCATCGAGTTGATGAATTGTTAACTGTTTAATCAATACAGAAAGCAACATGTGTCTAACAAACAGTTATTTATGTCTGTGAAGGAAGAGAAGGATCTTTATTGTAGTTAAGAAATACACTGATTAAGGAAAAGGACAAATAAAATATCAATCTGCATTGATCTCCTGAAGGATTTCAAGAAGGAAATTAATCAGAAAGATGGATGTAATCAAGAGTTACTGAACTGCAGAATTCCTGGGCACCTGAGAATCTCAGAAGTACACAGCAAGTCTGCTGGATGAAGGGAGAATACGGAGAAGGTGGGAAGAGAGGGAGAAAAATACTTCTGATGACATTTTTGTAGTAGAGAAGTCTAGCATAATCTACCTTTCACTTCTTTCATATCTTTTATACTTAACAGACATCTTACATGTATTTCACATCCAGTAATCAAGCTTGTGTTCTCCAAGTAGCCAAAGAATAAAGGAGCATGTCCATGTACATGCTGCAAAGGGCATATAAAGAACAGGTATTCAAATGGTCCAGAAGAACTGTTGTACAGTAACAGTGATAGACTGCAGGGCTTCCTGGCATGCAGAATGCCAAACCTGTGAAGATGCCAAGGGACATTTCCTCACACTGTCTACTTTTATTATGTTGTACAGGGTTCTACCAAGTACCTTCTGTGGCTTTGAAACTGATTGGATAGTAAGTACAGTAAAGAGAAGCAGTTTGCATTGTCTCAGAGCCTACACAGGATCAATGGTAGGAGCACAGACCAAGACTTGGCAAACTCTGACATCTGCAATGATGTCACTTGTAAAAGCTTCCTACATCATTCCTCTGACTGCGTAAGTTACTCACTATCTGCATTGTTAGGAAATGGAACAGCAAAGTGAATATTAGCATAAAACATGCAAAAGAATTAAAATGCTATAGTATGAGAATATAACTTGTGTCTACTTGCTTCCCATTTGTAAGCTATGCTTGATACTGGTTGAGTAAAACACACACAGGTAAAAAGGTAACTGGATTATGTTATGCAGCATAAACTGTCCTCTGGACCTTAAATATAGTAAATTACCATTGAAAAAATAATAAAGGCAGTAAGGTAGTCACATTAACTAAACATTGTGGAACTCACCTTATTACAGTTTGTCTTTGCACAGGAAAACTGTAAATAGTATTATAGTACAAATTAATATTGGTTCCTACTGTAATCTCACAAGTGTGAAAAAGAGAACAACTACAAATATATTTGTCAACAGTACCACAATATTTATTTTACATCAGTAATCTCCTCAAAAGCTCAGGCATTGGAAATTTTAGTTTCATCTGGACTTGAAAAATCTAAATAACTGAATTTCTGAAAATCATTAATCTCTGAAGAGACAAACTGTTTATGTTATACTGTGCTCAGTCTGAATTCCATATAGACTCAACAACCTCCTACATAATGTAACTGTCCTGGAATAAAATGAGGTTTTTTCTTTCTTTCAGGCATAAAATACAGGAACACTAGAAGCAGAGAACAGTCTCTAGTGCAGCATTTGGGCTCTATTAGTCAAAGTGTTGTATTCCTTAAGTATACATCAGAGGATAGATGTGCACATAAAATACCATATGTCAGTTTCAAAGCTATAATTTACATAGTTATTTAAACTTATGCAAATAAGGACATTAAAGCTGAGATACACACCAATAAAAGGAAATTATAAGTTAGAGCTGCCACATTGTCCTTAACTTCCTGCGAGTGACTAGGTGTAGCAGAACATATGGCACCCCCACTCTCCCACTGTTCCCACTGCTCCTGAGAGAAGGCCATATGGGCTGCAGTGCTTAGACACAACAGGGCGCGTTAGCAACACACGGCAGCCTCACCTTGCCCTTTAACTCTTACAGAGCTCATGCCAGCTACTTGGAGACAATCCTTAAAATCCTTAAGCTGTGGTCCTTTTTGTCCTGGTTACTTCTCTTGGTTCTTTTCACAGAGCAATATGAACTAGAAGGAGGAACTCACATCTGTTCCCTGACTCAGCCTGGAGAATTCCAGATTTTCAAGCAAGGTTCATCAGATTTTCTACCCTACAACGTATTCATGAAGTAACTTGGTGTAAATCACAAAGACCTCTCATTTGCAAATTGTGGGTCCTTTGCCTGTTCCAGTCTGGAAGTAAGGATCACAGAAGAGTTTATCTTCTTAAGGATGGACTCAATCTCCTACAGTTTTCCCATGAACAAAATACTGAATATAACACCTGAACAACTGTTGTGTGTGTCAATGTTGGTGAAGTTTTAAGATCATAATACAGATGATGCTGACAACCAAAGGTAAGATAATATATTAACAATAAAGAGGTTTGTTTTCCAAAATGGCAGAGACTCAATTTTACCTGGTCAAACAAAAAATGTTTTTTTTCTAGGAAATTATTATGGTTATCTTACCAGCTCATAGTAAAAATTAGTGGTTTGTTTTGTTTGGGGGTTTTTTTCCACACAAAGCTATTACCATTCCAGGTTTTATTTTGCTAACTAAACAAAAGGACATTTATAAATTTAGCATTTATAAAATGGCCTCTCTCTAGTGCATACTTAATTTAAGATCTTTAAGTGCTTTTAAATTAAAAACAAACAAACAAACAAACAATCCGATTAATATAGATCTATAAATCAAAGGAGATGGATAATGTATAATAAAATCAGGGAGATTAACAAAAAAAAAAAACAAACAAACCCTAGGGATCTAATAAACACAGATACTATGCTTTTAGGGTTCACCTGTTCAAAAAGTTCATGGTTTCTTCCAGATGAAAGAATATAGTAGAAGATCAGAAATACAAATCTCACCCATGCACCTTCCCATGCTATTACTCAAAATACAGCATCATTTTATTACATAGCTTTAGTGAATCCATCAATAAGAACAGCAGAGCTGCTATCTTTTGAAAACTCCTCAAGTTTCCTGAGACTGTCTACTTACTCCTCTCAGCATTAAACTGTCAAAAGCTTAAAGCTTTACAAGACATCTTAATTCAGACCTATAAATTTAACTTGACCGTATTTGAAAATGAGTAGGTTGACAACTGCTATTTGTTACCATGACTGCCTGTGAGGAGTTAAAAGAGTCACAAGACAATGAAAATACCTGAGGCAGAAGTGGTACATTTAAACAAAAAAAGACAATATAGCTTTTACTACCCTAACTCTACCTAGCTACTTACTCCAGAAATTGCTCCTGGAGAAACCCGTACATCCTTTCCATGAACCTTCCCCTTTCCTACATGATCATGTGAGACTCCACCAAAAGGCTCACCTGCTCAGAGGAGGAAGCAGTCTGAGCGTACGTAGAATGTCTGCATCGTGTGACGTGTCTGCTACTGACACATGCCAGAAGCCACGGCTTACAGATGCTCATGCTGTAAAATGCTCTTCTGGGCTTAGAAAAAGCTCTGCCAGTCAGCTGGGAACACACAAAACTGTAGCTTTGCTGCAGTGAGGGGAGGTAGGTCTGGATTAACTGAATCTCTTCCTGACAGATTGATATTTGTGCTGCAGTACTATATATTCCACGGTAGGAGAATCCATGGGACACACGCACAACAAAACAAATACAGAATAAGAAGAAGCCTGAACGGCTATTTACTCTGCATATTTGAATACACAGTTGTTGACAGTTCTCCACAAGCATAGCCTTAGTGTAAATTACTTCAGGATCACGGACAACTCTGTGCAAGTTAATCAGACCTCAGACTATTATTTTTTCACTCAAATGAGGCCTTAGTCATACCAGTTTCTTTTATTACTAATCATATGAAGTTTAACAAGAGTAAGTGGAGATTCTGCTCTGGGAATGGGGCAATCCTGGTTGTGTGCACAGACTGGGTAACAAGAGGCTGGGGAGAAGCACGGCAGAAAGAGACCTGGGGATCCTGTGGATGGCAAGTTGGACATGAGCCAGCAGTGCCAACCCTGTCCTGGGGGGACATCAGGCACAGCACTGACAGCTGGGCAAGGGAGGGGATTGTCCCACTCTGCTCTGCACAGGGGCAGTCTCATCTCAAATCTTGTGTATAGGGCGTCACAATATAAGACATGAAGAAGCTATTAGAGAGCATCCAAAGGAGGGCAACAAGCATGATAAAGGGTCTGGAGGGGAAGGCAGAGGAGGAGCAGCTGGGGTCACTTTGTTTCTTCACCCTGGAAGAGACTGAGGGAAGACCTCATCACGGTCTTCAACATCCCTACAAGGAGAGGGGGAGGGGAAGGTACTGATCTCTCTCATGATCAGTGACAGGACTCAGGGGAATGGCACAAAGCCAACTCAGGGGAGGTTTAGGTTGGAGATCAGGAAAAGCTTTTCACTCAGAGGGTGGTCGCCCTGGCTCCCCAGGGAAGTGGTCACACCACCACGCCTGAAAGAATGCAAGAAGTATTTGGACAATGCTTTTTAGGTACATGGTGTCATTCTCGGAGTGTCCTGCAGAGGGCCAGGAGGTTCACTTGATGATCCTGATGGGTCCATTCCAACTGAGCTGTTTTATGATTCTACTGCCTTATGTGAAGCTTTTGTCACAAGAAGGAGACAAAAACTTTATGACCACAAGACGAGAGACTAAAATATTCCTTATCCCTCCTGTTTGCTACAGGCTTAAAAAAAATTCTCTCTGTTTAAAAATAAATAAATAAAAGGATGTAACGTTATTAGTAATTCCAACAGACGCTGCCTTGGGGATGTTCCCACAACACTATGAGCTGCTAGCTTGGGGAAAAAACAGTTTGAGTTCTATTTACATAACAAACCCCAATACTACAGGTTAATCACCAAAGATTTTCTACACCTGCACTGAGGAAACCGAGTTGCAGATGTCACTGTGAGTTGTCAACTTTAAAATGTGCTTATAAATGCAGTAACTCACAATAATGGTCAGTCCATGTAACTCATCATGAAATATGAGAAGAGAAATAACATGAGGTCACTTTACTACTGTTTTTTTCCTTGAGGAGTAGTTCAGAGAGGAAGCATCCTTCTGCTGTGTACTGATCATATCTGATGTCTATCTAAAATGTCCCAGCTAGTAAGTGAGGTTAGCTAATGATGCATTTATTCCCTGACTGAAGTATACTAGGGCATACTGTTCTCTGTTGACACGTTGAGGAAATCAGATCTTGGCAAACCCTAACAATTATGGAGTCAAAGTTTTGTGGCAAATATAGACCATAACCAAAGAGACAGGGACCGAAAAAAACCTAATCTATTTTCTTTGCGAGTATTTCTAAATGAAGTACTTGTATGAGATCACATGAGTGCAGAAAGGTCATGAGCCACCCTCCAGGCCTTCCAAAACACCTTGTGGAGTGCAGAGATACGCTGGACTGCTGTGCTACATGGAGATGGCCAGTGGTGCTGTGGGTGGGCAGATTTACTGGGGTCTTACGCTCTCTTCTCTCCTTGCCTGGAGTTACAGCCTCTCCTAGGAATGGCATCCAGTATTTGGATAAAGAGTAGTACCAGCCTTTCAGATGACAATGAAGGATGGTGGGAAGAGTCATCACTGAGAGGGAACCTGAAGGGGCAACAGGGGCCAATTAGTAAAAAAGAACAGAGCAGCTGCAGAACTCAAACAGAAAATGGCACACAGGGGGAAGGCTACACTGAAACGGTCATCCTTTAGCGATCCTTCTGCTGCTGCTGCTGCTCAGCCCGTTTCCTTCTCCTACTGCTGAAATTAGCCACTCAGAAAAAAAGAATGATGATGTGCTGAGAAAGAGAAAATTTTCCTCTTCTTCAAGCTGTGAAACATCTTCACTGAGCAATACTTAAACGTCAACACCAACATGTTATGGTCTACAGAAAAATGCATTATTATCAGAAATCACAGATGCTGTTGCATTTCATAGTCCAGGTGGATTACGTTGTCAAGAAATATTTTTTGAGAACAGCTCTTTGAAGCCCCAGCTACATACCCTAACTGATTTAATCTGCTCTATACATAACTGAAATGTACCAAGGTCTGAATTTCTTACCTGAAGATGTACTTTTCCAAAGTTCAGAGCTTATGGCCTGAGATCAATTAATTTAGCTTAACTTTGCCTAGCTGTCCAAAATAATTTAAAGGCTAGACCAAGATCCTTGGACTGAAGGGCTTGCCACAACAGTAGGACTGTCAGTTATTTCCGGAACAAGCGTTTTTTGAGTGGTTTCAGTTTGCTGCTTTGGGTTTGTCTTCTTCATGTGAACTTAACTGTTATGGACTCACGTTTTAGTAGGAAATTTCACAGCTTTCTAATTTTAGAAATATTCTAGGCAAAGTGACCTATGTGTTCCCACAACTGTAAGAGTGAGCCAAAGATTCAGCTAGTCTTTTTCCAAGAGCATGGCTCTCCAGTCTTTGCCAACAGCATTCCTTGTGAGAAGAAAAGTTTATGAACAACAGCAAACCTCCAGAGAAGTTTTTTTCATTTAGAACAGTGTATTTCTCTATTTCATAAACTGTGTAATCTCCATCCTATTAAGATGCCTAAGTAAGACCTGTTTTTTTTCTCTCTTCTTGGTTTCTTTTTCTCTCTGTGCTTTTTATACCTGGCAGGATTGCTCTGGACCTTGGAGCTTTGTGGTTTTTGCATTTCTTTGTCAGGTTAGATTTGCAGATTGGCCAGAAACAAGACAAGACTTGTCAGTGTTAATGTTCCTGGCATTGTCTCTTCACAAATCTTCAATATTTGCGCTTTTGCTTATCTGGTGCAATAAAGTTCAACTACATTTTGCATCTGATTAAGAACCAGCCATCCAAAACCATTCTCCCCCTTGCATCTGAAAAAACAAAAAATGTACATACCGGAGTTAAACTAATCTATTCCTTTAAGAAATAACACTGGAAAGGCTACATCCAAATTAAGTATTCCTCAAGTATTGCAGATGGTTCCACATGAGTTACTGAAAAGTTTTCACTTTAGTGCACCATGAATCAGACCCAAAACATGGTGCGTTGAAACTAAATTACTACTGTTGGATCAATAAACATATTTACTGTTCTCTAGTCTTGCTGATTATTAAATGGCTTGTAAGGTCACACAAACAATTTTCCATGACTTCCAAAATGGTCATACCTAGCAGTTAACTTTCTTTTTCTCCTTAAGCCATATTATTTTATGATAGGCTCAGATGGACCTATGGTGTTCTTCTCCTTTTAACATTCCTTCTTAGGAGTAAAAGGTTCTTCAACTGCTATCCAGGCTTGCTGGTATCTAGCTGATTAATCATTAAAATATGGTTCATCTTATTTTATCGCAGAGCTCACAACACCCACATTACACTTAACTAATGTTTTTTTAAGTACACAGTCATTGTTTAGTTGCTTATAGCTCTGGCAGACTGAACAATGGGGCTAAAATAATCCATGCTTCATCTCCTACTCTGTCAGTCTTCAGAGGAGGGGGTGGAAGAGACACGACTAGCTTGTAGATTGAAATACTGATTTTCAAAAATGAAGCTGAGGCATAAATATGTAATTTTCTATGTGCTGGTATTCTTGCACTTCCATCCACCTTCTCCACACTCTTTCCAGTCCACTTGTTTTGTTTAAAATATGAGAGGATATAGGAAAAGAGTCAAAACCACTGACCCATGAAAATACATGCAAATTTGATCAGGCTGAAGCTATTAAAAATTGCTAGCTGTGGCTGATCCTAAATCTGACCTGTTATTCTTGCTAGAGAAAGCTGGCACAAAACTAATAACACTATGAACTCCACATCCACTTCCTCCAACATGCATATCAATAATGTTTTGCATTTTACTGGTACCATGTAGAGCAAGATACGACCTTAATTTAGCTTTCTTGTGGGTCTTAAATTTTATATCAAGCTTTCAGTCATCCATCTCAGCCGGACAACATAATGGGCAGTAGACAAGACTGAGCACTGCACAAAAACTGAGAATTATGTCTGGAGACTAGAGTCACTGATCAAGAAACAAATGCTTCTTCTATTCCTGTATGATCATAGGGAAAGAAACCTACCCCAATACATGAAGACAATGGAAATAAAGTTGCCTGGGCAACATAATAGTCAGCACTGCCCAGGTTTTTTAGTGCTTGACTTCACAGCTTTTACATTAATCTTCTCTGTAATTTTATCCTGCATATATGTGCTTAATTGTGAGAAGAACAGCTGAGTTCAACAGCTGAGTTCATAGGCTTATACCCCAGTTCCACAAAATGGTCTCTCACCACAATAAAAGCTGAACTGTACTTTAAGACTGGAAGAATATCCAAATATAGTGGTATGCTGCTCCATGTTCTCTCTTTCTGTTAAAAAAAGAAACATTTTACTTGTGAAGAAAATGTAGTATTTTCTCATTTTAATAAGAGATTATGTTTAGCTTACAGATATAACTAGATTTTCAAAACAGCTTGTCAGCATGTAGCTGAATTAAGCTTAATTAATATTTCTGTATTTCACTTTTTTAAAAAAAATCACTGTCCACTAAAAAATATTATGTTGAAACAAAAGGCCATACGACAAGGCACCACAAAAGCTGTCACTCCCTTTCCCTGTGCAACTAAAACCTTAATTTAGCACATGTTACAAGTTGTAGTTTTACCAGGCAGGGCTGTATTAAATGATAAACTCTTTAAAGTCATCAGCAGTGTAATTAACATTCAGCAGTATCACAGATTATCATTCCTACAGTAGGTATAACTTCATCTATAATTCACAACAAATTAAGTTTTTATAAAAGAAAACTGAAGAGTAAAACTTAGTTATTTTCTAGCTCCAATTTGAAATCTCACTTCCCTATCCTATCAGAAAAAGGGGGAAGGAAGATTCATGCTTATTTATTAGAGCTGTTCATGTAATTGGACTCTTCCTGGCAAGAGCAATTTCCTCGTCAAAGCTAGTAATCATAGCACCCACTTTTGTTGCTACATGATTAATTTTTGTAAGTTTAGTATATATTACATAATACCTGACTATTTTTTCAGTTGTTTTGTTTTCCTTTCAGAATGATTATTCTGAAGTGTGATTAATCTCTCATTAAAAGCCAGGGAAAGACTCAGACCATCTACAGAAGTAATTGCATTGGTCCTTGAGGTCTGAGAAGTGCCTGCACAGTCCAGAATTCCTGTATATGCAAATAAATAAGAGGTTTGGGACATTTTTTTCTCTGAAGTAAGGTGATAAAAGAAGTGTGTATTTTTGCACCTAATGTGAGTTGAACAGTTAATAATCACACTAAAACAAAGCAACCTTGACAAAAAGGAAGATGATTCTATTAACTGAAGTCAGGTTAGCTTGCCATTTATTCATGTATTACAATCCAAGTAAACATTACCTAGAAGGATGCAATCATCACCCTGCCAGGAGTATATAGACACTATAGACTGATTAAAATTCCTCTTTATGTAACTCACATTCTATTAGAGTTCAAAGCCAGATTGTTGCCATTACTCAAGTTAGCATAACAAAGCAGCACCACAGATTTCAGGAAGAGAAAGGACTTCCTGAGAACTGTTTAAACTTCAGCATTGAACATGACAGGAACATTAATTCTTTGGTGAGAAGTGAACATGGTACTGAAAATGGCAACACGATTGTTCATCACTTTGTCCTGTTACTATCTCTGCATATTTGTCTTAAGATACTATTTTCTTTAGAAAGAACAACATTTGAAAATGTTTGTTTCCAAGCATTTGCTCAGAATTTTGCACATCAGTTCAGAAAGAGTGTTTTGAACAGAAATTGTTGTCTTCTGCAATCCTGCAGTAATTTCTTCCGACACCATGACTTTTAGAGACCCTATCACACATGGACAATAATGAATCATTGTCTGTCTGGGGGCAAATCAACTGTCACAGCTGCAATTTCTTCTGCAAGAAGAGAACCTACCCCAAGGAGTCAGAAGGCAGCCACATGGAAAACCTCTGAGCAGCAGGATGAGTTTACTGGCTTACTCATTCCTTTCATTCCAGTGTTTGCTCTTGACTTCCGATCTTAGCTTATCCTTTGCTCTATGGAATCATTATCAAGGACTCCTGATCTTGATATAATCAGTATTGGGGATTTTTTTTTCTCTGGCTCCTCTTTCTGCCTCGATGGTGAATTTGGCAGAGTGGTGTTTGCTTTCTTAATCAACAGGCTTTCCTACTTGCCTGCAAGAGCCCAAAGCAGGTAGACAACAGGACCTGCATAGCTTCTTTTCTAAGTTCTCTTTTCTGTTTAAAAAAGAGCATAGCCTATATTTGATTAGAGGTTTCCAAAATGTTCCTTTCAACATTTATCTAAACAATCTTTGCCTTTATCACATCCATATTTTACCTTCCTCTTTATCTTTTCAGTAACCCTGTCCTTCTGCTGCATAATGTTATAGACACACAGGAGTAACACAGGTGCCAGACAGAAAGTTTTACCAATTTCGATTAGTTGAGATACCACGACTTCAGGAGACATGAGGCTTACACTGCTGATTCTGCTGCCAGTGATGACATCGAGCCAGAAAAGAGAGTCAAGTCAGAGAACATGAAATCACACCTACATCTTCATCACCAACACATAAATCTTCGTGCTTTTTTTGTAGGGCATATTTATCATCTAAATAATGCCAAAGAGTTTGCAAAAGAAAGAAGTAAATTAAAATCCTGAACTGCTTGCAGTGATCTCATTTAGCAAGCTATGACAGCCACCAAAGTACACTATGCTTTGCCACTGGGCAAAGCAAAAGTGAAGGATACCCTTAGTTCATCATAACAGAGAATAATGATATAGTGATAAAGTTTTACTAAGAAGATTTCTAGATGATGTTCCAAAAGCAAGCAAACCTCGGTGACTTTAGTGTATGGAAATGAAGAAATTTAAATAGTTATTTTGTATAGTTAATTCCTTTAATTGGCAAAATCCAACAACAGAGAGAGTATTTACTTTCGAGTTATACAAATACTTGAAGATAACCCAGTATTCAGACTATGAAAAAACAAAAAGGACCAGCTTTTTCAGCCTAATTAAAGAATAAAACCCTAGCAAATCATGTTTAAATAAATGCATAGGTTTTAAAACCAAAGAGTAGGACACTCAAAAGAAGATAATTTTATAACACATACTACAAACAAAAATTTGTGATTTGGTTATTCCTGGTGAGTTTCTGGTTGAATTTTACAAACAAAATAATCCATAACTCAATATAAAAGGGAGTATGTATGTCTGGAAGGAAGGTGGAATAGCATGCTAGCAAATAGGAATTTAATTTTTCAAGCTTTACATCCTAACTTTCTGTGAAGACTCCAGTTAGTTTAATCATTAGCATGAAAAATTACCTAACACTTCCACTGATGACTAATTTTGCCACCCCAGTGGCAGCTGATCAAATCTCTGTTGCTGCACATATGCTGAGCACATAGCTCACAGAATGTCTGGCAAAATACTCAGTATTTTTTCCTTCACTTGGATTCATAAACCATGTTATGTCACTCTCTTGCTTGGGCTCCTTCCACCTTTTCATCTTTCCATTCTGGTATAAATGCCTGTGCGAGGCAACTAAGAGTTTTATAACTTGTTAAGTGTTTTACAGGACTCAGAATACAACATCAAGAGAAGCCCCAACAAGCCACATGCTGCTATCAAACATACCCTTAAGTACACCAAGCATCTTCCAGAAATGGGATGCAGACATCTCATGGCTCTTGCATAGCACCCAGCAGCCCTACAGACAAATCTTACACCATCTATGCAATACCAAAAAATATAGGCGCCTCTGTCTTTATGGGTAAGTCAATCAAGTTCCACACCTGACGCTATGACACTAGATGATAGAAAAAGCTCACAATAATTTAAGTTCAAGTTAGCAAACGAAAGGTCTGACTGAAGAAGAGAGCACGAGCTCCATCCTGAGTTTGAGTTCCTATCTTAATCATTACAACTACTGCTTGGACAACCTTCCTTAAAAAACCTCCCCTCTCCCTTTTGTTCTCCATCACTTCTTTCATGACTGGAAACCTACCAGCCATTTATTGGCTACAAAGCCATTTATAACCTACAAACCCATTTCCCCATTTATTGGTAACTTGAGCCTCACGGCTTCCTGCACTGTACCACTGTCCTAATGTCTGCACAGTCTAAGAGTGAGTGGATCTAAAAGACACTAGCTGTACTAACATTATATAAATATTATATATCTTGGCTACAATTCCATTTTTCATGATATAACTGTTAAGGGACAAGTAATATATTTCTAAGATATCTCTATTCCTTCTCATTCTTTTCCATTCATTATCCTTTTAAAATACAACCTTCTCATCTTTTTCCTTTCAATATCCTTTTAAGTAGTCCTCTAAATTCCTTGAATTCTTTGCATTGTTACTAAACTTTCCCCAAAGTTTAAGAAACCGAAAAGTCAAACAGAAAACTCAATTCCTTAAACATCTTCTAGTTGGGGATGAGACCAAGAAACAAGATTTTTTTTTTCAGATATTCAATGCAACAGTCTGCAAAACACTACAAAAGGCATGTAGTATTTTGAATTACTTAAATAACAGCCCACAGATCCCTGCTTCTGTATGTTCTTTATGTAAGAAAAAAGAGCTCTCTACAGAAGCATACACAATCAGTATCTGTATTTTTCTGAGGTCCAACATACACAGCTTGGAAAAAACTCCATAGGCTGCACATTGTCCATCTCCAAAAAAGCAGAGCTGCAGGCACAACATGACCTGAACTGACAAAGTCTCTGTGGACTGGGCAGTATCACATGGAAAACTGTAAAGGGCATTGCCTTCTACCTTTTCTACTTAATTACAGGCATAGCAGGAAAGTCACCTGGCATTCCTGTTGAAAGAAGCTGTATTATTATACTGTAAATCTAACTACAGAAAATCCAATTTCTTCTTTCAATTATGGCTAAGACACAGGGAGCCACAGAGCCAGTTTCTATAACACAGAAGTAACCATTAACAACTTGAGTTGTCATCTAGCAAATGAAGTAAAGGACTAAGGTAACAGCTCTTGAGTTTGCAGGACTAGCTATGACAATATTCCCCCTTGTGGCCTTGGGTAAGTTACTTAACCTCTCCAGATGAGAGTCCCCATCTGTAAAAATGAGGATAATGATATTTACTTACCTCTCTCACAGGAGATGTGAGAATTAATTACAATAATTTCTGTAAAGGGTTTTGAACCTGAAGAGCACTACGTAAAGTGCTAAGGAAATAGTGTTTATATAAAAGACTGAGGGCAAGAGAAGATTCAACTTACACAGTAACACATTATTTGAGGAAAGAAACATAACTTGGTGTTTATGCCCAATTAAACTATGCATCTGAGATAATTTTCCTACTACAAAGTAAGTTTAGTTATAAAGCCACTATAACTGAATATCAAGACTGTTTCATAGCACTGACCATGTGTAGTCCCCTTCTATCTAAACTTAGTCAAGGGAAGTTGCTATAATTGCCCTACAATATTCCAAAATATGCCATGCATATAGGCTGTGATCAAATTTGTTAGGCATGTTGACATTTGCTTACCCCAAGCACTCTGTAGCCTGTTTTGGTCAAGAGCTGGATGTTGTTTATCTACTTGTTCTGACTTTCATGAATATCACTGTCTTCATAAGCCTCACTATGAAATTTTATTACTGTATTTTAATGTGACAACATTACCAAGTGAAAAAAAAAAAAACAAAGAAGAGCAGTTATTTTAGTTAGAGGTAAGTAAAATTATTCTCTGTATATAGTTTTTGGCAGGTCTACCAATATATCAAAAAAGATTAGCTTCCCCTCGCCCCAGGGCAGAGAAGGCAAATTTACTATAAAGGGGGAGAAACCACCTGCAGGAGACCAAAATGACTCCAACTAGAAGAGTAAATCAGAGGAGACAAGGTTTGGGGCTTGGCTTGATTTCTGGTTTGTTGTTTTTTTTTTTTTTTCCAGGTGGTTTTAGCTTTTTCTGGAAAAAACAATAAATGCACAAAAGCAAGAAACCTGCTGATACACATGCAGGACACTATTTTGGTGCTGACCATACAACATGGAAGACTGGACAATAATGAAGTAGCACAGACAGGTGGCTGACTGAAAGACATCCTTATATTCCTAGTTCATTTAAAACCTGGGCAAACCAATGTACTCTTGCATCTCTCACCAACTAGCCTAGGCCATGCTGACTGCCTCTTGGCATACATTTGAACACAAGCCAGGGTATGGAGTTCAATTACTTTTATTTACAACACAATTGTGTTTTCTTCTTTGCTTATGATTAAAAATTACTAATCAGACAGATGAGAACTGTTGATTAATGTTCTTCATAATTACAACCAACTCTGTAGATGGCATAATTGCTTTAAAATCTATTTCTTGATTAGTATAAATTCATGAATAAAAATTTTTTTGTCTAGTAAGAGAAAAAACCAAACGTGACCGCACATTGAAGCAGCTGAACAGCCATCTCAGCATCACTATACCTGCTCTGGCATCCTATTACAAACCAAAGCATTAGCATTCTGAACCCTACTGAAAAATAGTAACCAGAATTACCTCTAGTTCAATGTCTCTCTCACTGGATAATTCCAATATGATTTTCAGAGGGTATACTTCATCTTTAGAACAGTTATTTTGGGTTATTGATGTTGAAATTGGAACAACCGGAACTAATCTAGAATTCTGCATTGCTTCATCTTTTGTACTGTAAGTTTTAATTATTCTGCTACTTTATTATGCTTTCCAAATGAAAATTAGCCTTGGGCAGAAAGATTAGAAAAGATGTTTAGATCTTATAACACATTTTGGGTAGCATTGTGGAGAGTGCATATCAAGTGTTTTGTTGCAGAGTTTCCTTCCCTGACATAAAGAAGCTCTCTGGCACATTTGTTACTTCCCCAAGTTGATTGCTAACCATCCACAGATATTAATATCCTGCTGATCTCTGTGCTTTTGAAGTGTTTTCTTTAGGTTTTTTTTTTGCTTGTTTGTTTGCGGGTTTTATTTGTCTTGTTTTTTCCTTCTTCTTGTTTGCTTTTCTGGTTTGTTTAGTTTTTGGATTTGTTGGGTTTATTTCCCTTTAAACAAGTTGATTGCCATTTTCAAACACTGGCCTAGAAGTGAAAGCCAGATGAATCGATATTTTCAAAAGATCATTTTCATCAGTAACTTTCTTAAAAAATGCAATATTTCAAATAGAAAGTTGAAATTATAAGATGAATCCTAAAACATGTTAGTCATCCTAGGTAAAGTGAAAACTCTGAAGATGCTGACAAATAAAGTAACATATCATGTATTCTTTTTCATAAAAAATCAAGTACATACTTTTGATCACTTTACACATGGCATAAAGTAGTTCCTATTCTGATCACTTTAATTACTAAAGTGCAGCATAAAAGTTTTGCACCAAAACTCACACTTGTGCTTCCTAAAAGTTGATATAATACTTAAACTGTAACATACAAAATTATTTTAACTGACACAGTAAAAGAACTCAAGTTTAAGAAAAAGGCAAATTTATGCTGCCACAAAAACATTTCTTTACCTCAAATAAATCCATTTTGCTTTAAAAAATATGTAATTGCAAAGGTTTTTATTTATAATTCACTTTTTGTTAAATGAAAGTTTGAGTGATCATCAACATGACCTTCTCGATAAAGCATTTTCATTAAACAGATCATAAAGTTCCACCAGGTCTCTCTCTCCTGACCATTCACATTACAATCTCTGAGATTATCTGAGAGGAGACTGTGCCATGAGGTATCTTACTCTTTCCTTTCATAGGCAGAATATTCAAGGGGCTCCAAGCACAGCCCAGAACTGCTCTGACTCATATGACTTAAAGACTGAGTTAAATTCTAGCTCTGTCCTTTTGTTCTTCAAGGCTGCACTGAAAACCTGAAAGAATGAAGCTGCAGTCTTACAAGTATATATGGTACTGGTAACTAATTTGCAAATCATGTTTCATTTCAAACAGCAGCCACCCTATTCCAAGGATTTTCACCCTGAAGGGGGTAGCACTGCTGGAGAGAGCAGCCACACTGAGCCTGGTAACTGCTCTCTGAAGCAGGGTCACTCCACCACTTTCCTTCAGTTACAGCACTGGTTGCACAGTTTTTGGTACCTACTCTGAGGCTGCTCAGGCATTCACTCTTTGTATGGAAATGACTATGAAATTCTG
Source organism: Zosterops lateralis (assembly GCF_965231275.1). NCBI lineage: Eukaryota > Metazoa > Chordata > Aves > Passeriformes > Zosteropidae > Zosterops > Zosterops lateralis. The sequence continues at coordinate 35,526,600 of NC_139765.1, forward strand.
TATGATTTTCTTCATTCAGAGAAGCTGGCTTTTGAGGAAAGCTGCTTCTCTTTTAGCCTTGAAGAATACAGACTCCACTTTAATTTGATCCAAATGTGAGCAATTTCACATTTATAAAAAGTCCCAAAAGTTTCCAGTGGTGATACAGACCTCAGCAGCTACAGTGCTGATTTTTTGTCATTCAAATCAAATACACACACACAGTCTTAAACAACAAGACTTAGCACCACACGCTATAGTCACCATGAGTAAGTGTCACCAACAGGCCAAGTGAGCAGAATCACTGCTCTATTAAAATTTTAACCACTACTCTGAGCTAAAATCCACTCTCTGAACCCAACTATCAGTGTGTATAAATTAACTTTCAGTCGACTTTAACATGTAGTAAGAGCTAATACCTGAAATCAGGTATAACATTACCTATTTCTTCAGTGCAACCTTGTAACCAAAGCTCCTAGGACTTCAAAGGCAGCAGAGACATCATTCTGCTTTTGCTTGATCTCCATCTTTATGACACAAGGCAAAAGTATGGATGGTGATTAGAAGTTTCTAATTAGTATTTCTTCCTACAATCTGTTTTGGCCAAGTGTCAGCAGAACAAAATGTTTAAACAAGCAGCATTAATAACATCATTATTAATGATGCTTTAACAAACCCATTTTACCAATGAACAAGATAGAAATGACATCATGAAAACTAAAAAAAGGAATTAGAGAATATAAAAAAATTAGGCTGTTTGAAAATCCCATGTATGCTTCCAAATTTTGAAGTGTAGTCTCTCAACCTGGTACTGCTGCAAACATGAATGAAAGAAAAAATAGACAGGGAAGGAGGGTTTAATTTTAATAATTTCTGCATACTAATAAATTCTTTAAAACATATCATAAATTTTAAAACATTATTGAAATTTTTTTCTACAAAAAAATCACTAAGTACAAAGTGCAAGTTCCTGGAATAGCATCCATGCAGTACTTGGACACCAAGTCTTCTGCTGGCACTACATATTTCCCTCTCAAGGTGAAGATGAATTGGCCTCCTGTAGAGGCACTAGCCAGCAGATCACTTGGTATGATGAGGAGGTGTCTGTCCTGACCCACAAGTCACCATCATTTCATCACCAGGTGAAAAACTGAGTTCTTGCACAAGCACAACCCAGCGTCAGCTTGATTTAAAGTGCCTGTTGCCTCCCGTGTCTAAAGGGGAAAAACTTCAATAATGTCAACACCTTTGTTTACCAAAATATGAAATAAAGAAGAATCCTAGTCTTAAATTGATCACTGCCACCAGTTCTCACCAGTTTTCTGAGATTCGCTGTCCAAACAGTGCAAGATAAACATTCAGTGCTTTCTATTAAGAATCACACTCAAGGCAGGCACTCAGTCAAACCTTCTATGAGATAAAAGGCACTATAATATAGCAGTAAAACACCACAAGCTATACAGACAAAGCAAAGACACAATCGGTTTTCAATTCTCTCCCATGCCTTGGCCTATGTGACATCACATAGTAGCTTTATAGCTTTGCAAAGACCAATTAACTTCTTTTTACCCCTCCAGGTTTTTACATTTTCCCCATGATGTGGAAGAAACATTCAGCATCAAAATGCTTATGGGTGGGGGCTGAACACACAAAAGAAAAAAACTGACCCGAAAAATAACACCACACATGCTCAAGGCACGTTCCCACTCTTCTCCCCTTTCAAACTCTAAACATCAAGCAGTACCTACAGCTTCAGTAGAATAGGAAAACAAGCAATGTAAAAATGGCTCTTCCTCAAAAGGTGCTCCTATTCCTATTTTCCTGTTATGTGATTTAGAAACATGATTTAGATTTTATTTAACATAGTTCTTTCACTGCCAGGCATCCAGTAGTTCTGTCACAGCTTTTGACAGGCAACATTATCAAAGTTTATTCTAGGCAACACAAGGTGTTTGCCTAAATGAAAATAGCAGTTTAGTTTAATAAATTACTGTGAGATCATTTTTTAAGTCAGAGTTTTTCTTTGGATCTGTCAGGCTTTAAAAGTTTCAAGAAGACCTAAAAAACAATAACCAAAATCATAAATAAATCACTGAAGAAAAACTGCAATAGTTTAAAAATTTTATTGAATAGTTAAGCATCTCACTTTAATTTTAATATTAATGATAGTGAAAGGAGAAGTTCAACAGTTAAACTTTGGTTTCAGATGAACAGCTGCTGAAGATGGGAACCCCATTCCCAGTTTCAGCAGACAGGAGTTACTCAACACTAGCAAAGCTGTCTGCAGTGCTAGTAAAGATGAAACAAGCACATATTCTAAGATTAGCCATCTGTTAAACCATGGATAATAACACTTGCTTGCTCTGATCAGTATTTGCAAGGTTTATGTCACTGTATTTGTTAAATCCTTTTAACACTCAGATAAGTCTAAGTGGAAAAAATTTTGAAATACGAAGTCTGTTCACAGCCCTGCAAGGAATTCATCAGATGACTTTCAAAAACCCAGTTGAACAAGAACTAAATAAGCAGCAATAGATCTTGAGTTTCTCACTCAAGCACAAAACCACATTTACCAGTGGTTCTGACCCTCACAGGAGCTGGCATGGATGGAGAGAAGAGAGATCACACATTGAAGTTGGGATGTGAAGACTACAGTGTTTAGCAGGTTCTCAGATGTCATACAAAGCTTACAAATAAAACTCTAAGTGCAACACATTATTATAAAGAATGCCCAGTTATTTTGAGATATCATTATGAGATCTATAAATTACAGTTTTCCCCAGGTGAAGCAAAAGCAGGTATGTTGATCCAGTTTAGTAGTATCCAGGCAATGACTTCTAGAGTCATCACAATAAAGAAAATTTCTGTATTTCCCCTGTCCAAAGGAGGTAAAAAAAAAAGAAAAAAAAAAAAAAAGAAAAAAAAAAAAGAAAAAAAAAAAAGCAGCAATCTTACTGAGTAATTTAGAATTACTCATTCCCCTGTAACCTTACTCAGGTCCATCTTCTGTGCCCTCTGCTTCTAAATTACCTTGTTCCTTCTCTGTAACAGCAAGTCCCAAAAAGATGGGGTCAATCACTAACACAATTTGGAAATGCAACTTTTCCAACATCCTGAGTAATAAAACAAAGATCTAAACACAGAGGGCAGAGTGCAAAGGAGGTCTTGATCCCGCTGGTAAGGGGCACATGCAATATGAATGCAATGATGAGAAAGTGTTAACTGCTAAACTTTAAGGCTCTGATGCCAAAGTCCTCTAGAAATCCAACTTCTATTGATCTTAAGCCTGTCCAGTAGCAATTATTCATGAGCAAGTCCAAGTAAAACAGAGACACAGTAGAGGTTCTGCTAAGAAGGTCACTAAATGTTGTCAATATGCCTAGCAGAACAAACATTTAATATTTGCAGGACAAGGTAAAAATAAATGAGTGTCCTATACAAGGCTTTTTTTCTCAGAACAAAGTGTAGACACTGAAAATCTGGTGATAAAAAGCTGTTTATCCATCCCATTTCCTCTGTTGTGCATTGGACCAAAGCCAAGAGTCCCAGTTCTCAGCTAACTACTGAAGCAAACGAGTGACCAGCAGACAGAAGTGATTTTGGCCTTTTATGCTCTGCGAGCACACTCATTATCAGTCACCTGAAATCAGGAACTTCATGAAGTGACATTTGTGAATGTACAGGCAGGATCTTCCTCTTTTCCTCCCTCTTACTGATTACGCAGTTTGGTTTACAAGAAACTGTATCAAGGCCTAACACATGGAGCTTCCTTAGCTCCAGAAATTAGCACTCTGCACCATCAATGGCTCAGCTGCATTGTGCCCTACACTAACACCTGGATCAGTAATGGCCAGGATACGCTACAGAAGAGAATATTAGATCATCTCTACTTCTACACATGAATGTACTGATGTAATAGTCTATTATGTACAGCACTGGGAAGAATTATTAAATGTGCCCCTCTCCCCCCACCCCCCTCCAAAAAAAAGCCCAAAAAACCAAAAAATACAACCACCACCAAAAGAACAGTCAAGATTCCTTACAGATGCAGTAATGCAGGGGAAGATATTTGGGGATGCCAAACTGGGAAAGCATAATATCTCAAATGTAAGTGCAAAGTACTTCCTTCAAGACAAGTAACAAATCAACCCATTTGACAGGCAGGATTTAGGAATGAAAGAATAAGCACATTCTGTTTGTTCTAGGAGAAATAGTTCCATGTAGATTGGCAACAAGAAGAAACAATCTTCTCCCTTTCCTCCCCCAATCACCTAACACAGATAATCAATTCCAACTGCTATTAGTCCCTCAACTCATCTAGGAAGTTACTACTCACTATACAGCTCCCTAGAAGCATCTAAATGAAGGCTCCCAGCCTCTTGCTCCTCTCGGTGCTCTCGTCCAGGCAGTCATGCTGCTTTCTTTGCACTGGCACTCATGCTTAAATGACTAGGTTATGAGCAACTCCAATGATCTGAGCCAGCCAAAATAATTACTATTGTTCTTCTCCTAGATCCACTCTCTGTTGGCTCAGTTCCTTGAAGTGACTTACCATCTGCTCATACAAGAGCAAGAAATGGTGTAAGTGGGGGCAGAACCACAAAGTCAGGGGAGAAAGGGAGGGGAGGGAAGGTTTGACAGCAGCCCAAGCTGAGGTACTGTAGGTTGGCACTGGCTCTACTCTGGTGGAAGACATGTCCTTCTAGACACATTCATAGAAAAACCCCAGTATGCTATTTAGTTCATTACCTTTACAGAGACAAATTCTGCCACTGTTCAAATACATACCAACCCTAGTATGGCTGGAGGAAGTCAGTTCAAAAAAGTACATTTCATTAATGTGATGTGAAATCTATTAACAATCAAACCACATGACATCTACCTGCTAGAATTATCTACACCTGATTAAATTCACACCAGTGAAAGACCACTCATTATAAGTCTCTGGATTTCCAGGGGATAGGAAAATGAATTCCTATGGATTTCTACTATTGGGTAAAGTACTTTCAATGACACCAAGTTAGAATTAAGCTATAAAATCTACTTTAAAATACAGGTCTGATTTTTTAGATATAGCTAGTTATTCTGAATAGTCGCCCATAAAACTAAAGCATTCTTCTGTATTGCAAGTTCTTTTTGATTTGTTTAGAAAACTGGAATTATCTAGTACTAATATTTTAAACTTCTGTACAATAAGGTAAGAATCATCTATACAACAGCAATTCATGTTGCTCAGTTTTCAGCAGACTGACAAAAAAAATTTCCTTCTAAACTGCTGTTCTCACCTTCACTGTTGTCTTGTTTGCTCTCACCTTTCTTGAGCAAAGAGTTAACTCAGTCTCTAATTGTGAGCTTTCTTTAGCTAAAGAAAGATAAAGCAGGATTTAAAGACCATTTTCATCTAGCTTCACTATACACTAAAAGGTCACTTGCTTGTTCAACTAATTCTCACTGTAAGTCTGATGGCTGTTTTAAAGACACTGATTTTCAGACTGCTTTTATTTATAGAACACAGAAAATAAGCACAGATTTTTAAAGCAAATCCCAGGAAATGCCCTATAAATTTCAAATTTACTATGTTCTTCAATTAATGGTAGTAGTTCTGGCTACTTAAAAATATATCAAGACATTTTAATTTTACAAAATTAGACTTTTCTAATCAACATATAGAGGTGGGTCACTCATATGATAAAGGAACCAAATATATAAATAATAAAGTACCCAAATAAGGGAACCAAAAATAAACAGCTACATTTGACATGAATATAATTTTTTTTTAGATCAGTATTTCTTTTATTACCATTAGAGAAAGAAAAGAGCCACTTGTAGTATTTCTTAATATTTTCAGAACTGGATAATAGCTTCAAATTGTAAGCTGTGTATATTGCCTCTTTGAATTAGCAAATTAACATTTTCTCAGCATAAAAAATAGGCACAATAAAATCTGAGAGTTTAGAGTTACATTACTCTTTAGGAAGCTCTGCTTACTTTGTATTATTAATATGGGTGTACTCTTGAAGCTTGTTTCTGGGGAAATTTATTATTGAAAGAATTAAATTCTTTCTTCTTTCAGCTGCATTCTAAGTATTTTGATATTAATAAATCTATTTTCTCAATTTATATAAATTACCTGTTCATTTTTTATTGTCAAGAGTTATAAAAAAGAAACAATATGAAGTCTGCATCAATGCAGGAACCTCTGGCTTATGCAGTTTCTCATGTTCTAGAAAAGAGTCAGATTCCAATGTCTCACTTCAATTACATACATTTTTGTGAGTTAATAATAGATAAATATACATGGATATCAAATTCTTATATAATACTATTATGGCTACACAGAGACTCCAGATTCAAAACAGTATGTAAATGTGTCTAGTCAATACTTCTGACCTATTTTGTTGAGCGTATTTTTTACATATATAATTGGGTCATGTTCCACTAATATCATGCTTTCCTCTTCAACTCATTTTTATTCATTTATTTTATCACATTTGAACAGCTTCTGCTAATCCTATTCTCTGTCAAATTTGGATTTAGAGCTGTGCAGAACTTAACATCATTTTAGCTGACAGATAGGATTTCTGGCAACCCTAAAGATGTGGGTGGAAAAGGCTGCAGAGTGAAATGTTTTTCTTCACGCGCATCTATTAGTTACAGTCCCAGGCTGCATTAAGAGACCTGCAAACAAAGCTTCAGATTCAAAAAGTGTTTTAATAAAATGCTTCAGTCCTCATTACGATTAATATTTGTAATCCAACTATTAAATAATTCAAAAAGAGCCCTCACTTTCAGTCTGCTAGGTGGGTCAGCACACATGGAAGCAATGGCTGTTTACGTAAGAAAGATGAGACTATTGAAGAGATGTGCTAGGATTTATAAATCATTTTCCTGGCAACTCTAACTGCTGTTTTGCAGGTATCTCCCTTCTATGTGTCCTTCTTTAAGGAAACCCCTTCCTACATTTCTCTCTGTAAGTCTTTCCATAATATTTTGAAAACAAAAATTATTAAGTAGTAGGAAAACTGTCTCCTCAAAGCAAAGACACAATGAGGTCAGGAAGAGTCGTACTTCCATGGGAATACATCCAGTTGAATGTTTCCTGCATACTCTACAGTTGTGCATGTAATCTGTGTATATCTATCACAACCCTCTTGGCCCCTACTCCCTCTTTCCAGACACCTCATATGCTCCCCCAACTTAGGTAAAAATAGTGCTATGGTTGCTAAGACAAGCACTCTGAAGTTAAGAGAAGCCAGAAGTAAGATTTCTGGTACAAAGTTAACTTGACCCCCTAGTGCAACACAGTCTTTAAAGCTCCACTATTTTTCTCCACAGGATCTTGCATCATTTAGCGCACAGAATGCTCTGGGGATTAATTTAGGTTATGTAGTGAAGAAGACTGTCAGTAGAATTCCAGCTTCATTTACTGCAGTAACAGCAAAGTGTGTAGTAAATGAAGCAGAGGAGTGGCTTAATCCCTTCCTTTCCACCAATTGCTCCCAGATCATTCTTCCTTCATATTTCCCTGATTCACATTTGCTCTCTCCAAGTTGTAACACCTTTGACTAGGCATTTCACCTCTTCCCTACAATTTCTCATCCCCAATAACAGCATCTGTCTCCATGTTGGTACCATCACCTGAAGAAGAACAACAAGGACAGGCTCCCTCTACACACTGTCTGGGCAGCTCCAGGGAGGAGAGAGGGGATGTGCAGCTTCCATACCCAGGGCTCTCTGCTGTGCCAAGTTGCCACCAGATCCTGAGATAATCAATATACAAAAAGTAAGAGAGAGTGGCTATAACCTATTTTGGTGGCTGCTACCTATTTTGATAGCTCCCACACTCTGGGCATGGTTTGTTGCTTTGCCATTGAATTCATGGAGCAAAGTAAGCAAACTCAGTCTTCCTGGACACATTTTTTAGAAATACTTTCAAATTATTACTAACATTATACTAATTAATGAGTTATTCATATTAAATAACTTTCCTACTAAAATAACTACTTCAACTTTCATTCATTAACAATGCAGAGCAAAAACTTCCAGATCTAAAATATTGAGTAGCTAGAGCCTTATCTCTGTTTTATACACAGCCCCACCAGAACAGCTGGATATCACCTACACTTTAAAAAGCAATTACTTTATAAGTCAGTATAAAATTTCTAGGAGTTGCTATTCAATTAGAATCTATCACATCAAGAAAACAAATCACGTAGCACCCTTTTTTACGTGCCCAGATGCAACACTTTTTGCAGTTTGCCAAAGTGTAGGTGGCAGTGACAAAAACATGAAGTCATTACTGAGCATTAGAATCACAAACAGATTTATATGCAGTTGTGGTAGCTAACACCATACCCAGTGACACCTATTAATTGAACCTGCTCCAGCTGAAACTCTCAAGTGACGTATTTCATACAGCCCCGAGTTGTATGCTGCTGGAGTAACGGGCAGAAAGAGCAGCTGGCTAGTTGGAAAACTCAATTTGGTTTTATTCCTTGCACTTATATTTTGGGTTAGTAAACGTGTGAACTATAACTCTAATCCTGCACTTACAATTGATACTACTCTATATATGTTTCACATTCTAACTACAGCACAGCAATTGAATATTTATTTGCGGGTTTTTTCCCAGGAAAGACTTAAAGCTTCATGAATCATGACTATGTACATGACTTTTCATTATGTAATTGAGTTTCTAGTTCTCAAATAAAAAAACCCACATAAACATTAAAAGTAATCTGTAAAATAAAAATTTTTGCCAGTTTCATATTTTAGGTCTAATTTACATTTCCTGAATATCATAATAAATATTCTTAAAATAGCTAAGGCTTAATGAAAAAAATCAAACTGGACTTTCTCCACGATGCTCAACATGTGATCCTACACACCAACTTCTAGGAACAATGAGGAATACATTAATAATGACCAATAAATAAATAACTAAAATTTAAAAACCCAATGTCATGAATGTAGGCATATTTCTACAATTGTTATACAAGAATACATTTTTTTTTAATTGTTTAAACTATCCATCTAAGTCCCAGAAAAACTACAAATGCTGTTTGGATAAATCAGTTTAAGCTGTTCTTCCCAAAGAAAAAAACAGAAAATGTAACATTTCAAATCACCTTACAAATCTGTCAGACCACAAAACTCAAAATTCAAGGCTTTATCAGGTTTTTTAAAATTCATATAGGTATTCATGCTGAAAAAACACCCAGCTTCAGTACTGACTTCATCACTTCACCTACACTTCTGCATAGTAAGTCTTACAGCATTACAGCTTTTACTCCCCTGCTGAGTGGTACCCTCAGGCAAAGATGTGCTCCTGGTTGCCACATCATGTGCAGACTTCCTCACTCACCATGCACATGACACATCCACTGTATCCTGTTCTCCAGACCTGAATGTTCCCACAGCTGTGAGAAGCACCAGTGCTGGTTCTACTGCCACTGCAGAATTCCTACACTCTAAACTTGTGCTCCTCATGTTTGTGGGTCCTTTATCTGTTTATGTACAATACTGATTTTTACTCAGCTCAAAAACTACAACATCCTTTCAACCAATGCCATAAACTAACAGTATATTTATTTAACAACTTCATTCCTCCCTCTTGCAGTGTTTCAGGTTTGCCGTCAATGATCTTTTTGAGTTCGCCTTTCTACTACAGCATTTGAATAACGTTTTTTGTTACCATGAAGGAACAAACAGAATACAAGGTAGGAAACTACATTTGCCTTGTTAGACAATGTTATAGAAGGACCATTATCTTATATGCATTACTTCACTTCATCTCAAATAATTCTCAGAGCGATTGACTTGTATGACTCGCTTAAGCAGTTCACAAAACCAAATGAAAATGCTATTATTTGATCGAATACACACCGCTGACATTAATTTCTAAATTCCTGAAATACTTGCACTTATAACTCTATTCCCTATGTTGACCTGTTTTTGTGAAGTTTTCTTGGAAGGAAACTGCACAGAACAAATTCTTAACAGTAAGAAACTGAAGTGGAAGTTCATGTATTTGTTAAACTGAAACTTTTAGAAACTGATAGTTATACAGCAGTGCTATATTCTGCTTTTAGAAATTTGTGAACTTGCATTATTATAAGTGTTCTGAACACTTTTTTTACTTCTTTCATGTTGTGCAAGTTTGTGGACACGTTAGAAAGATTTCTTTCTAATGCACAGTCTACAGAGATTCATTAAATCTGTAGCATTTGAGTAGCTCATAAAAACTAGACAGCAAAGCTAGATATCAAACATCTCAAATTACAAGTAACACAACAAGAAACAACATGCCACCAAAACCACTGACAGTTAAAATATGATACTCCACAGTGTTACCACTTCTTTTTTATACTATTTGATAGACTAACATCAGCTAAAGCATCCAAGCTTTATTAAAATAAATACAGAGCTATAATGCATTTTTTTTTCTGAAGACAAAACAGGAAATAGATTTAACCATTTCTCATTCACCCTGTAATTCCAAAAGTTCATTTTAATTCCCACTTCAGGTTAATTTGGCATTCTTCAATAATTCTGACAGCTCTCTCCTTTGGTCTAGATGCTGAAACTGCCAAGTCTTAGAGATGCTTCTATTGAGATTTATTCTTTACAGGAAAAAACAAGCAAAACTGCTTGTTTGTTTTTTTCTTGCTCAGCTCTTCTAGGCTGATGTCTTTAGATTTCTTCATTAAAACTGCTTCAATTTGCACTTTCAGAACACGTACATTAAGATTCATTTACCTATCTCCTGAGGGTACACCAGGGGTAGGTTTTGAGCATCTGCACTGGTCAACTGTAGGCAATATATTTACTCCATAAATGTGGTCACATGAGGAAGCAAAAATGTATTTTCCATTTTAATTAATAGCCAAAGAAATAGTGACAAGTTATGTATTTTATTCAGTGTCTAAAACCAGAAAAAAAAAAAAGGAACAATCCTAATAACAAGACTGAAAAGCCAATTATGTTCATTCTGAACCCCTTCTGAGAGATGATGGATTTGAAGGAACCAATCACTGTAAGAGGAATATTTAGCAGTATTTTTTCCCTTCTTAAGGGAAGGTAAACGGACAGAGGTATCTTTATGGGAATTATATATACACACTTATTTTCAGAAGAGGGCTTGGGGCTGCTAAAACTTAAGTCCTTCAGAATGCCTGCAGGCTGCCTAAACAAAGGAGCTGAGTGGTAGCACCGAGCAAAAAATATCTTTATTTAGCAACATCTTGCAACATTAAAGAGCTACCATTCCAGCTTTTGGAAAACCTGAGATGCCCAACTCGTACATGGCCTTAAGGTTCTTGCGCAAAACAAAGTATTATAAATTAACTTGCCTAATGGCAAAATAATTATGATTTTTCAACATCACAGCGTTGAAAGTGTTGAAGATTCTTTGAGGATACTAGAGTAAATAACCTGAGCACAACGTTGAACAAACAAAAAACCTTCAGCCATTAACTGTCCAAATATTTTACTTTTTGATTGCTGAAAAACCAATGTCCTTTAGTAGCCATTGCTATGAACTTAGAGAGCAGTATACTGTTAGGAGGAGGTAAAAAAAAAATCTCAAAAGATGTTGGCTGTTGATTGGAGTTTTGTTTTCTTCAACTACTTTGAGTTATTAATTTAAAATCTTTCACTATTAATGAAAGTTGTCACTTAAATCTTTGGAGTTGTTTTATGAAATCTGCTTGCTGCCACTAGGAACAAAAGCCTAAGACCCTACCTTTGTTTCAGGAACATGGGGAGAATGAGAGTTTGTTGCTCAGTTATTCCCCCGAATTCTCTAGTATTCTTGCCATTGAAATCTAATGCTCCACCCCTTGAATTCTCAAAAAAGACTTCAGCACAATGCCAATGTGAAAAACTTGGAAATTTGTATTTGGAAATAAAACCCAAAAAAACAAACATCAGGTGATGGGCTAACTCTTCATAGCCTTATTTGTTTTACTGGTGCTAGACATTGGCATTACAATCATCAGTTTGTAGGTTTTGTGGTTGCTTCCTTACATGTCATTTTATTATGTTTTATTAAAAGAACATCTTGTTTGCACAAAATAATTAATTTAGCACCTCTAAAACATCTTTATTCTTCATTCCAGCCTTTTTATTCTAATTTAACTGATGGACAGCTAATATAGGTAGCTTGAACAAAACAACCGCACATGTTCACGCCTAAGGATATAAAATACCCAGTATTTTCACACATATTTGCATGCACGTATTTTCATACTCACCCTCAAGACTGCACATCCACAGAAAGTTTATAATCCAAGGCTTCACTCTGAAGAACTGGAGAGGCTGTTTAATGCTTAAATGCTGAGCATAGCTACCCAAGACAATACTTCAAGGTCACTCCTAAAGTATCCTAGCTAAATGACATTTATTTAGCACCCCCAAACTTTTTCCCACAAATACAGTATGACAGAATATGAGGCAATGTCCAAGCTCCTAAGAATAGCAAAGACATGCCCAAGGCCAGGAAAAATAACCATGCCAGGCTAGAAACATCCTAATTGGCCAAGGCATGCAAGTTGCACGATACCAATGTATACTCCACACAGACCTACAGTCACGCGTGCACATTCAACTCAGCTGAAGAAGCAACATCATTACTTATATATGTGAGACTCACAGCACCATATATGCAGTAAGAATAAGAAATGAAGCATCAGCAAGAGACCTCTGCTGAGATTTTATAGAGTTTTCAGAAATCTGTTTGGATGTACCAGCAGGTATCCTGCTTCCAAGACCTTCAGAAAAAATGCTTAATGACTGATCTCCCTGGATCCCATTAAGTGATCATGTAAACAGCAGGACACTGAAAGGTACTCAACAGAAATCTCTTAGTAACTTTTTAATCCACCACCCAGTTTGCATTTTATTTGTTCCTGAGGCAATTTGGAAATTCATTCAGGTTTGCATAATCAAAGTATCATATATGAGACTACTAAACAGTGATTGTACAAATCAAGTACAAGTATGAAAGAAGACAAAATTACAAGGACAGAAGACAGGCATCCTGATCACAAAGCCTGTATTATGAACACACTATTCACCTTTATTCAATAGCGTTCTGTGTCAAGGAGTAAGTAGAAACCCACTACTTTCAAAAAATGCTAAAAGCCACTGGACGGGCCTAGCAAAGTGAGTTTTACCTAGTAATCACATTACCCAGTACAGCTGCATTCATCTCAAAGATCTTATGTGGAATGCATCAGACTAACACCCAGAATATCCTGGACTGTGAAGACAGCCCTACAACACAGGGTCAGGCTTTCCATCAGGCAGCATTCTCTACAGTCCCATCAGTCATGTGGTCAAAGTGCCTCTATCTCATAGTTTCTCTAACAGATGAATAAAATTTGCCTTTGGGCCAAGCATGAATTAAGCCTGATTTTAGCAGCATGCATGCCCAGCACCTGCTGAAAACAAGACACTTCCAAATGTGCTTCAAGCTGGGCACTGCTGGTAGAACTGGTCATTTACAAATCCTGACCTGCTTAAACAGTAGTAATTTTGCCCTTGATTCCAAAAACTAGGAGAGATCGGTCAAGTATTGCCTCTCATATATTTAAGATGGACAGGACTGTGTCATTGCTTTGGTTGTGATTTTCTTTATAGTTGCTGGTATAGTGTTGTATTTTGAATTTCAGAAAATAATATTGTGAACACATTGATTGATGTTTTAGCTGTGGCTGAGCAGGGTTTACAATAAGTCAAGGACCTTTTCTGCTTCTCACACCACCCCAAAGCAAGGAGGCTGGGGGCCCATAGAAGCTGGGAGAGGACACAGTCAGGACAGATGACCCCAGCTGACCGCTGAGATATTCCATACCGTATGATGGCAAGCTTAGTATATAAACTGAGGGGAGAGCTGGCCCTATTTCTTGGATACTTGGAATGGGCATCAGTCAGTAGCTACCACTTACAGTAATTGCATTGTGCATCATTTTGTATATTCAAATTATTACATCATTATTACTTCTATTTCTGTACTACCAAAATGCCTTCATCTCAATCCTCAATTTTACTTCCTGTGCCCTTCCCTCTAGTCCTCTCCCTATTCTACTGGGAAAGGGAGTGAGCAAGCATCTGAGTGGTGTTTCCTGACCTGTCAGCTTAAGCCAGCAAAATTGTTAACTATTGACACTGTTACTTTCTTACCATACGAATTTTTTCAGTATCTATTGTAGCGAGTTTCAAGCTGTTTGTCACAGTAGCCTCTGTCTTAGATGTCTTTTTCTGGCAAAGAAAGCTCTTCAGCAATGAAGTAATTGTGGCAGCACATTGACCACATCTTGAATTTGGGCATTTGTCCCAAGTAGATCTATTACAAAAGCAATGAAGCACAACCTAAATTTGAACAGAATTATATGCCACTATCTTTTACCATGGAAGGGAACTTCTGGGCAGTTTTACTTCTTGGAGCAAGAAGTAACCTTTGAACTCCTTATACACTGTGTGACTACCGCTATTGTCAGTATAAGTGACTTTTTTCCTTCCAAAAATTATAATCTACTGAGAACTAAAACAGTACTGAAAACTATCCATGTAAAAATATTTTGTGTCACGTTTCTATATCACCCCAAAATTCTCTGGCAGCTTGAAACCTTCCCTTATCTCAACAATAACAATTGTCCAATTCTATGAATGCTACAATGAAATCAGGTCATAAAGGTAAAACATTAAAAAAAAAAAAAAAAATCCACTACTTTGACATTCTTAAAATCCGAACTACTTATACTTTTAGTACACCCAGTTTTTGTTAAAATGTCAACGGAAAGCATTAAGACATTCTGTTCCACAATAAGGATAATCTTAAGGCCCTACTACTTGCATAATTGGAATTTGGAAGTTTTAATGAACTCTAGTTTGTACAATGCTGCTCATCACAAGTATGTTCAAGAACAATTCACAGGGTTATATTATTTTTTATAATATGCAGAATTAAAAATGACTATTCATTTTGACAAAGACTGATACGTCTAAAGTATCCAGTGTCCAAAATTATTTGAGTAATGACTGATTTTCTGCTGTTGAACAAAAACTAAAGCTACTCAGCCATTTATTTCTAAAAGCTTTATTTTATTAGCATTCGGCATTAAGGAGTCTAAAAAAACCAGCCTTCTCTGGAGTGCTTAGATCACACACTCATGTTTTCCATGTGGGATTTATACTTCCTTTTCAGACACTGATGTGATAGCCATCTGAACTTACACACTTGGAGTTATTTTTAAACACTGCTGTAATACAGCAGAGGTAAGAACAACTTTGATTTTTAAGTGATATTTTGAAGAGAAACTTCAGAAAATTTAAACCATACAAAATTCTCGAGACAAAATATTGCAGCAATAAGAACCAGGTGACCAAGGTTTCAGAAGACCTCACATTTGCTGATTAAACATTAATAGGAAGGCCTAGGGTTCAATAGCATTGCTTTGACTAAAGCAGTCCCTGCTTTAATTGTTCAAATGTTTGGAAGAGTTGGGAAGAGAGCAAGGAACAAACCAACCAACCAACGAAACCACATACACACACAAAAAACCCCAAGTAATTCCACACACACAAACAAGCAACCCAATACAAACAAACCTTACCAGAATACTACGCGCTTTTCGTAAGCTATTTTAAATATTTCATAAAATTCACCTTATCTCTCTGGTACACCTTCCCAACCTTTAATGGTTGGACTCAATGATCTTAAAGGCCTTTTTCAAGCTAAATGATTCTGTGAATCTATTCTCACATTAACATATTAATAATTTGTTGTCTGAAGGGATTCTCGGCTCAGATATGCTATGTTTCTCTTATGTAAATAACATGGTATGATGAAAGGTTTCAACAAAACCTTCCAGAAAAATTAAATCTATACATAGTAGTCATTTTTAGTGGTACCTCACACTTCCATTTCAGAAGTTTGTATTTTAGCTAGGAGTACACCTTCACTTGTACAGATCACTTTAATGTCAGAGGGACTTCCAGATGCTCAGCAATTCACATGCACATAGCGCTGCACAGAATGAGCATCTTACCATGGGAACTTCAGGGCTTACCCATCCACCACTATTGTTTCTGGGAAAATACAACAGAAGCATTCAGAAATCCAGATTCTAACAACTGAAGAACAGTTGATTAATTCATTAAATCAGTCATAAACAGTTTCATTAGGGTGGTACCTAATCACCTTGTCTACTGCATTAATGACAGTTACTTTTTGATTATACACAGGTCATCTCTTTAGCCTTTACAGTACATTAAATGTTGTTTGCCTCCTAACCAGAGCTTACTGCAGTATCTGTTTTTAATTACATTCTCCATCCTTCTCCCCTCACAGTTTTAAAGAGTACAGAAGAGAAGGGCACATGTAAGGAAAGAAATGTGCAGAAACTGTTTGGTCAATTCAAATCCTAACAGCCATAGGTAAAATCAATCAAAGAATTGTATTTGGGTGTTCCAAAAAAAAAAAAGCATGTGTTGCTTAAGGTCATTGCAAGATTGACATTGTACCTGTAAACACATGGTGCTAACTTTGTATTTTCACACACCATCCCTGTTCTCTGGTGAATACTATTGTCAAATGTGAAAAAAAATAATGTTTACACACTTCACCTGACATTACACTAAGAACTCAGCTATAGCAGAATGGATAAGAGAGATAGCTTACCAAAAGCAACACCCAGAATAAAAAAGTTCAAAGTGCTTTGCAACAGCAGACACATTTAGAAACACTGATAAATTCAATTTCATTAGAAAGGTGATAAGAGGCTGCAGTTTTACATATCAATTTCTGAACCTTGAAATCTCTCCTTTCCACAAAAAACCTTCCTATCTGGAAATTGAAGCACCAGAGTAGCTGCTACAGGAGGGGCTGCCCAACTGCTCCGAATGAGTCAGCATGCCCAGCACCTTGGGCTGTTCGATGCAAGGCCGGCAGCTGAACAGATTGGGCTGTGTGTGTCCCTGTCCCTGCATACATAGGAGCCATCTGGAAACAAACAGCTCAATCATGAAAGAGTAAAGCTAACGAGGAAAATTGCAGCTTCCTGATTAAAAAAAAACCCAACACCCCCCCCCACCCCAAAAAAAAAAAAAAAAAAAAAAAAAAAAAAAAAAAAAAAAAAAAAAACACCAACTAAAACAGAACAACAAAAATAAAGAGGTACTTGCTTACCACCTCACTACTCCTGTTTTAAGACTCACAAAAGATGAGGGCTTTTCTTTGTCTCCTTCTGTAACTATCCTTTTTAGCTACATTAAAATCATCACCATGGGAAATGAGGAGTCAGATACGAGAGGCAAGGCAAGGCACATCGTTCACCTGGTGCTTTGGTGCAAGGCCCCACAGAGGCAGCAGCCCTGCAGCCCAGCCAGCTTTGCTGAAGGCTGTCAGGCCACTGAGACCTCGCCAGGGGATGCTTAAATATGACTAAACCTAAGGCCACAGCAGCCTCTATAACACGAAGAGAAACAGCAGTTGGAGGGAGGGAGACAAGAAGTTAAGCAAATTCAGTCCATCATCTGGGATCACACTTTGTCCACTGTACAGAAGCACAGGCCAATGAAAGCCAAGCTAACAATGTGCTATTTTAGCTTGGCCAACTTCACAGCAACTCCAAGCCTGCCTGAGCCCCAGCACGTGCCCAGGCTCCAGCTACACCAGCAGCAGCTATTGAGAATCAACCCCAGCTGCTCTGAAGTTTGTGACTTCACCTTTAATGAGCCTAATTAATTTACTTTCAAGGTAGCCTGACTCCAGATTGCACTGTGCTTTCCAAATGTTTTCTGCAAAGCCGGGGGAAGAGATGCCCACTCCCTACGAGCCTCAACATGGTCCTGGGGTATCCCTCCAGTTCAGGTGCTGTTTAACACCTGCCAAAGGGGAAGGACACATTGCCTGCTTCCAGGAGTGCCTGGGGAAAAAAGCCAAAAGGTAAAATATTGCAGAGCAAAATATTCTGATTGAAAATTGAACCAGGATTTTATTATTAAAAACAGTCCTCAGATTAAGGATTATAACTCCTAAAAGTTGGAGGGGGTTAAATACCATTTTTAACATGAAGTAATACAGAAACAGACATCACTACCCTCATTAAAAGGTGCTTCTATTTCCTTATTGAATCCTTCAGTCTTCTAACATAATTTTTTTTCTGCCACTGACGACTTCTGCATTATTTATACAACGGCCAAACTATAATTGGCCTCTTTCACATGGGTGAATATCAACATATGGGGGAGAAATAGGGCAAGGAGAGAATGCAGATAAGTGACAATTTCCATATTTGTAGAGAAAGCAGTTGTACTCTGACAGCGTGACAGGTTTTAGATGTACTGTTCTGCATTTATACATAGTTGATGTCTAGCTTATAGAGGTTCATTTAGCTAGAAAATCATCATGTTCAGTGGCTGAAAGGAGGCTGGAACAGAATGAGAAAATCTGATGATCTGTGTGAACAAGACAACCATTTTGCTGTAAAATAGTTTTTCAGAGTACTAGATTTTTCTTTCTAGGCCATTCTGATTTAACTTTACTTTAGATCTAACATGAAGATCCAATTTTTACTGTACACAGTACTATGAAACCAGTGGCCAATTTCCAATTTTTAGAGGCAGAAACTACATAAGCTTAAAATACACATCCTATTTTACTCCTGACATTGCCAGCTTTTCTTTTAGCTTCTTAATATAGCACATTTTATTTCCTTCTTTTTACCACAGCAATCGATTGGAAGAAAAAGTCCCTGACATTTACATCCTGAACCTTTAAATTTGCAGTATATTCCCACATAAAGAAATGTGATGCCATCAATTAAAGAGGGTCACGTATTACTAAGATGTTCTGGTTCACAGCTCGGACAGGATCATTTGAGAAGATTTCTACATATAAATTACATAAAGCTGTTTAAACAGATCTTGCACTACAGCTCAGAAAGCATGATTTCATCTCGTTTACAAGCTACACTAAAACTACAGCCTTGAATTAGGTTAAGGAGGAAGGGATGGGTTGGGTATGTGCAGGGAGGCAAGCAAAGAAGAACCAAGCTAACCCCTAAAAGCACTGTGCTCATTCAGGTGCAACACTTACTGCAGATTCAGAGAGGGAAAATACACACAAGCAGCACCTGAGCTGCTGCTTTTCTTCTCTCCACTGAGAGCTTTACTGACCAGATGACCAGAGGAGAGGCAATTCTAGCACTCTGCCCAGTATGCAGACCTCATTGTGCAGACCACTTTGCAGACCTCATTGATTCCCTGCATGCTTCAGGCAAGACCCAAACCCTGCTGGAGCCACTATCACTCCCCATATTAGCTTTCATATTCTGGTTTCAGGAAACATAGGGTCTCTTAACTGTTGTGATCCACAGTGATATAAGGCATTTCCTTTCAAGGAAGCCCACTTCCATCAGCACTGACTGGACAAGTCTGCCTTCAAACTGCCCGTAACTGCAAGTAAAATCTTGTCACTCCCAATACCAAGGATCTTTGTTTACTGACAAGATACCCATCCTTCTGTGGAGCTGACAGTAAACTTTTCACTACTATTAAGACCCTGAGATATAAAGTTTATTCTTAATGCTTCTTTTGCATTATAAGATTCTGCAGAATGACATATTGTGCATCTGCATTAACTTGGAACCAGAAAACATGAGTTCAGTTCCCAGCACTGCCACAGACTCCCCATGAGGCTTTAGACACATCACTTAGGATTCCAGTGTCCCATCTCAGGTTGGCTGGCTAAGTCTCGTCTAGTGATCCCACACTTCTTACAGTCACTGGAAAGGAACAGATAGCTCCAGAGTCCATCCCACCTCCAGACAGCAGTCCATCTCACACCAAGACAGAGGTCTAAGGTAGGTCAAATGAATCACCTTCTGAAGGTATTTAAACTTAAATGAGATGAATCCTATCCTAATCTCCCTCTGCCATTGATCTCCATCAGTCATATGGGATTTATGTTTCAACACATCAATAGGACACTACTTTGATTGGCGCCTACACAATGTAAATGACTGTCTGATGTGTACAGACTTGCACTCTCCACAAAAAGCTATTCCTAAGACCTTTACCTGAAATCTTTATGTCTACATTCAAAACTATCTGGGCTATCTGGGCAGCTATGGTTTTGACTTTGCACTTGTTTTGCCCGTTTACGCTATCACAAATCAGAGTAGTACTAGGTTCTCCTGTATCAGCCTCTCATTGAGGGGGGGAGCAGAAAGCTCCAATAATTACATCAACCTCTGGACAGATAAACTGGCTCTTGTACTGGGGAAGCTGCTGTAGCAGAATTTTGCTAATTCCTTTATCATAGAAACTGCTTCCTGGTATGAAGTAGCTGGTCTTTCCATATAACTGGAGCTGAAACTAGTTTATCTCCTTTATGTCAGATGAATTCTCTCCTGGCCGCAGAAGGCTAAAATCCAGGTCCTTTGTACCGTCCCACCCGTAAATAATTCAAATCCCAGTTGTGAGCACAGCATTATACATAAAATAGCTTTCTTCAGTAGCAAGTCAAACAGCTTACCTAGTTTCCACCTGGAAAATGGCAAATCATGATTACTGGGAAACAGGAAACTTTCTTCTATTTAAAACTGAAAAATTTATAATTTATGCCAAGGTGAAGGTAAAGAGGTTTTAAAGAGTAACTCAGCATACTTTCAGAACAGAGCTCCAAACTGGATGTCCAAATCCTCTAGTATGAAAGATACTTAATAACCAGCAAAATATACTTTTATCTGGCAGAATGCCTAACAGACAAGTGCTTAGATTCGCAGGTCTGAAGTTTCCATGATACAATTAAAATCCCTTTGAAGGAGAAGGTTGATATGGTTACAGCAGTGAGTTATTGATCTCTGGGGGCCTTAAATGATGGCACTTTTTCCAACATTTCTTTTGTTTGTTTTTTGCACAACAGTCCATGTCCCCAGTCAAAGATCTGGATCCTATTATGTTAGGCACAGTATAAACACATTACAAGATATGGCAGGCCCTGTTCTAAAGAGACTGCAGAGCAAACACTGTTCCTTGCAAATATGAAGCAGCTCTTGATGAAACAGCTGTCACCAGTTACAACCTATATTTGGAATTCAGGTGTTAACAGAGCCTTCATACATAAAAATAATATAAAATAAAATTTAAAAAGAAAATAAAGAAGGAATATGGCCACCACACTGTATGATGTTTGCTTTTGATTTTTCCCATGTGTCCAGGCAAGCAAGCAGCCTAAAAAACAAAACAGGTAAACAGATTTAAAAAAGCCTAAATAGCTATTTGAAGTGATGGTGACAATAAATGACTTCTTATGCAGTCTTCCAACTCAACTATAAAAGTCCTTTGAAGGGAAAAAATAGAGCTGTATTTCTGGGACATAGTTCTGCTCATCTAAAACAAAATATGATTCACTAGAAACACATTAACAAGAATTCTGGTCTATGTGAGCCAGAATTGGAAGGACAATACTAGACCAAGTCCAATGGAAAAAGCAACATGGCCTGAAGCAGTTGTTTTGTAACAGGAAAAATTTTAGTATGTTTATTTCAGGCTCTCTTTCTGTGCCTTATCTAGGGAAAAGCTCACATGTATTTACTACTATTAAAACTCACAGCAAGTACATGCTGTGACTGTACCCACACGTGCTGTCCCATATGGTCAATATGCTTATTACATGTCAGTCTTAGGCACTAACTTGCTGAAATCAGACAGCTAAGGTTTAGTTCTAACTCTGCTAGGCAGTTTGTGTAGGTCATCACCTTTATCTCTGCACCAACAGGTACGAAACGTTTGACTGTCGCAGAACAACATGGAGCCTCTCCACTCACACATCACACACCTCACTGCTAAGCCCATTACTTCTAATTCCTCCTCATCTTGCTACACAGAAGATGCTACAGAAAACTAATATAGTCAATAACAATGGGACAACAGCTTGACTTGACTAGCCACAATCAATAAATTTGCCAATGGTCTTTAGGAGTAGGAAAGTTTCAGTATGTTCCCCCACTCTTTTTTAAGTACTACAGCTTAAGATAAGCACTAAGCACAGTTCTGCACTATTTACCATACAACCTCTTCAACTTTGTACCTAGAATATATTCAATACAATTACCTCTAAGTCTGATTGAAGCAACTACCTGTAAGTATCTTAACAGTACTACAACTATAAGTAGGACAGGCTAAGCTAATATTTTTCACAGTTTGAAGACAAATCCTTGTATTACTTCATCAGCATAATCCCTAAGGTATTCAGAATGATCAATACACTTATCCCCAAAGGACCCATGAAAATACCAATATTTGGCCTACTAGAAGACAAAACTTTAAACAATTTAACTATAACAATCTCAACTAGGCTCAGTACTCATTACATCCACCTATGATCTTTTTGTCCACCCTTGAGTTCATTCTTTCAGACTTACACATTCACCTACTTGAAACCCCTTAAAGCCAACACTGCAAACTATGCCAAGTGGATGGATTTTTACCTCCCCAGTAAAGACTACTTTTCTTCATCACAGAAAGTGTCAGTGAATTGAGTGGAAGAAGGCACAGTGACACCACAGACTAGAGAATGCCAGGTGTTGATCCCTTCCAGCAAATAATTTAGCTTTGTTCTGTGAAATCAATAAACACCACTGAATTCATACATTGTTTTAGGAGCTAAAGTGCATAGACATTCTAAGAGCCAAATTTCAACATAAAGCAAGTTAACTGCTCCAAGTTTAATTTTAATACTGAAAGGAAATTTTAAAAATCTATTAACCAGAGTAATACTGACACATTCCATCAAAATTTTGCCAACTGTTATTCCTTTCACATATATGCAATACATGCATTTTGGAATTCCATTGATGGGCACAGATATCTAGAAAGGCAGAAAAAAGTTTTGGCTTTGGAGATTCATTTGAATCCTTAAGTAACAGTGCAGACAGTCCCTACTATACCTGCAAAAGACTTGTTCATCAGTTTAGCTGGTTTTTCCTTTAGAATCTAATTGACACTACATGAATAATCAGTGCTCAGTTCAAAAATCTGAGTTCTAGCTGCTTGATATAAAGATAAAATATTCATTACTATTATTCTAAAATGCTGATTTCCATAGTGAGTTTGATGCCTTGCTCACCTATAACACAACTTTCATCAATATTTCTAACGAATAATTGATTTTGAGTAAACAGCTCACAATTATTAGCCAGAGTACAATTTATAAAGCAAATATTTGCATATCAAATATGAAAGTAAGCCCATTATTAAAAACAGACATTTTGAAAATGACAAGTGCAAGAAAAAACCATAGCATGTGACTTCAGGTAGTTTTTGTGCTAGATGATTTTTACTTCAATTTTTCACTACCAGCGTTTTCTTAGTATGCTAAAAAAAATAAAAGTGTAAACACACATTAATAAAAACCCCAAACAGATCAATCCTGTTACGCCAGATTTACAAAAATAAAGCAAATATACAAAATAAGAGCAGCAAAGGCCTTACACAGCTATAGTACACCATGAAAGAAGCAAGTGACCTCTGTCAAGGTCACATGGATATTGCCTGGTGTTTCCCGGCTCTAACTAGCAGCTGAGTAAGCTAACAAAACATGAAGTAAGAAAATCAAAGATGATGAGCAAATGCAAGGTTACTGCTTGTTATTAGCATATGGAAAACAACTATGAAGAAATTCAATATCTCAAAAAGAAAGGCATCCACTGTCAGGCTTTTCATTAAGGAAATATTGGTATGTCCCAGATACGGTTATCAAATGCAACAGTATAACAGACAGATCTTTAATTAAATATTTGGGCTGTTAGAAAATACATAAACTTTAATTTCAGTATCTAGTAATCCTGCAATTCAACCAATATTCCACTTGCAGTCAAAAAAACCCATATTTGCCTTCTACCCTCAGCTGGACTATTGGAGAACATCTTTGGCAATTCAGTGGGAGTACACTCTCAAAGGTAGACCCTCATTAGAGACACCTGTATTCTTTCCAGTACCACCAATTAACTACCACTAGACTGACACACGGAAAGAGGATATGGAAGATGCTAATCAAGCCAAGTTTATCCTAGTTCGAAGCAGAATCGTGACAGGATATCCTGGTTCAAATGCCAGCCACAAGGTTTGCCACCTGCACAGCCAGTTCCAAAACCAGAATGGTCCTTCCAGTATCATCTCACTGATGGGCATCTGGAAACTAAAACCTATTTACACAAATCCAGGCCATAACAGTAAGACACAGGGCACTGGCACTCCCACATCTTAAAGAGTAACAGGAAGTCTCTTTTTAAGTGAAGCACCTACTAATAACCACAATTTATTTAGGACATCAGAGAAACAATATAAATGGACACATCAGAGGAACACAATAAATGGAAAGAAGAGTTAGCAACTTCAAGAAGCTTTAAATCAGGTCTCAAAGATGAGCACTAGTTGGATAAATAAACAAAAATTTCTCATCAGTTACAATGGATGAAATAGGATTATAACATACAAGGGCAGCTTAAGGGAAGTTCAGACAGAACCTCTTCACACCACACAACGTGTCACACCTTTTACAACAAATGCTATTTAATCCAAGAGACACAATAGAAGCTAATAGCAGCAAGTTCAACGGGTTGGTGATTTTTAGGTCAAAAGGACAGGCGATTACCTCCTCCATTCTCAAGGATTAACACAAATCACAAAATCCAGCAATTTCAACTTCAAATCTAGAACTTGTACCTGGTCTAGTTAAAAGAAAAGAAAATACTCATCTACAGACTTGAAGTAGAAAGGTGTCATCTGCTCAGTAAGGCAGTTCACACACTTGCTACTCTGATGGACAAAACACTGATACGTCATTTTGAGTCTGCGCTCTTGTAGCTTGTATGCCCAGCCACGTTGCTGTGTGAAATTCCACATATCAGGGCACAACTTAATACTGGTATTTTCACTGTGTGAGGATCAAGGAGCCTTTCTGCATATCCAGCTTTCCAAAGAGAACCGTAAGCTTTTAGGGGTCCCATGAGGAAACAGACTAGACATTTCAGTTGAGACAACTCAAGTCCCTCCTCTAAACTAATTCTAGTCCAACACCCTTTCTGAGACAGGCACTCTTCCTATCCTCAACACTCCAGTGTTTACAGCTGCATATATTTTTTTTTCTCTTTAAAATAAGACTAGATCATGTTACCCAGCTGTAATCCCAAATCCTTCTCAGAACCAGTATTTAGAGGGACTCACTTTTTTTTAAAACTGAAGTAGCCATAAGTATTACAGTGCACTTTGTTAAAACACATTCAGATGTAGAATGAGAAACCAAATGAAATCAGTCTATAATAGCACTTTTTCAAACTTTATTAAAATTGGCACAAAAAAACCCAGAAGTATTCTCATGAATATGGATTTTGTATTTTATTCCAGATCATTGTCAAATGTAATGAAAAGAGTTGGAATAATGGAGATGGCAATTCCCCGTCCACTATCTGTTCTGGAATTTATTACATGGGAAAAAAAAAAATCTGTTCACACGGACAACAGTGCTGTTCTACAGTATTATTTTTACAACTAGAACATCACCTTGAACTAAATAAAATGTCTTACTGAATTCAAAACACAAAGCTTACAATTTCAACAAGAAACACAAAGAGTCCCTTTTTACTCAAAAAAAAGTTTCAAAACTCTTTTGACAAGGATGTATTACACAATCCTTCTTTAACCCTCAACTATCTTCTATCAACACATCATAACACTAAGTTTTCCTTATCACTTTATCCTTTAAAAATTTAAAAATATAACCCTCCCCATCTCTATCTGTATCATCACATATTTTAAGAATTCCTCCCAACTCTAATACTTAATCTTACAAATAAATGTTTATAAAGAAATGCTGTCCATATCTTTGGAATAAAGTAGAACAAAAACCAACCAACCACAAAAAACCCCAAACAAACTAAATAAAAAAAATTAACTCCAAAACAACAATTAAAAAAACATACATGCTACTAGTGGCCATTAAGTTTTCCAAATAAGAGTTAGATCTAGTGTTCATTTGTACATATACATATTTTCTATGCAAAACATGACTGTTATCCTGAACCAGATCAGGCAATTGTCAAGCAATCTTTATTTCCACAGTGCTTTGCACAAAAGCACTCCAATTATTTTTAACAGCACTATCTACACAGTTGTTTAAATACATGGACATGAGAGTTCATGGGTAAACTCATGTCTCTGAGCCAAGCTGAGGAATGATTACCAGCTTTCCCATTTTGCAACTGCTACACTGATTTTTCAACCACATGATTACAGGAAAACAATATCCTTAAGATAAAGGTGCAAAATAGAACTTGTAAATGGATTTTAAATCAATTCAATAAAACATCACTGAGCAGCTTTGAGGCACCGTACTACCAAGTCACTAGAGCCATGGCTACATTATTAAAGCTACTACAATACATTTTGCCATAAATCCTGAACAGTGTCCAGGAAACATACAGAAGCATCCTTAAAAGAACCAAACTGTATTTAGCCACTCCTAAATAAAATTTTACTTCCCTGAAATTTTTATATAACTATAATAATTCAGAGATGATTATTTAGATAATTCCTCCTGACTGTTTTACTGTTTTAAAATTTGTTGAATCATCTCCATTTAAAAAGATATTATAATATTAGAAGGTTATCAGATAACTACACAGGAGACATTCCAGATTTATTTCATGTTCTGATAGATTTCTCTGAGTCTATTTAGGGATGTCTAGAAAAGAGAAGTGGCATCCCGAGTTTGCAATTCTCTGAGAATTTAAAAGATGGCAACACCACTCCCTCTAGTATGGAGAGGGAGAAGTGTTCAGTGCCTGCTGTTTCAGGGAAATACCTCCAGACTGGCAGGGATAAGAAAGCAGGTTAAGAAAAATGGTCAGCTCTCTCATAAGCCACTCATGTGCTCCTCCTTTAGCTACTTGGGGAAAACGGCAGAAGAGAAAAGCCAGCCTCTAAAACATACTGATTAACATTTGTCAAAAGTAGCGAGTAAGGAGACGTTCTTATTACAGTTCCTATCCAGCTTTCAGTTATCACAGGACTCAAAGAAAAAATGAGTATTAGTAAATATTTTAACTCATTTTCTTATTTAAACAAGAAAAAATTTTCCACATGTTGCTGCACAAATGGCTCAGCTAATCCATGTAGCCCCTGAAAGAGATTGCCTGTAGCCTGCTCTTAGCCTATCACCAGAAGAAATCACGAAAAACCCTTGTCAGTTGTCCTCCTCCTAACGCATTCTGCTTTGGTGTCTGGTATTTCTGTAAAGATGTAACGCTATAACCCCCATTTCCTAATCCCCTCTTTTACTGGGGTGTATGAGGGAGGAGTAAAGCCTACTCTAGCAAAGATGACATTTGTACCTAACGATCCTGAAAATATTTGTAAACCCAACACTTTGTTTACTTAGTCTGGCAAATGCTTTTATTTTAACCTGAGTATCTTTAGTAAATGTCAGCTGTAAACACAATTTGATAGTTTGCTCCCTTATCTGTATTTCTAATTAAGTTTTTTCCTAGATACAGAGTTATGCCTAAAACAAATACTCTATAGAGAATCAAAGTAAAATCAAATGATGAAGTATTTCTTTGTGGAACTGCATATTTATATAGGCATCACCAGCAGAGGGAAGGAGATAATGGTATCCATGCATAATAATTCCTCCATGCTTTTCTTCCAGATATGCCAAAATATTTTCTTGTCCTTTTCAACTGTATCACAAACTTTAATGTCTCTTCCACAGCAGGTAATACAAGGCTGTGTGCACCCTTTATTCAGAAAGCCGTTCCCAGTAAAGAGTTCATCTGTGTGCTTAAACATGCATGCAAATCTAAAACTACATACAAATATCTTTAAAATTGGAAGCAGACTGCTGAGTTGACAGGGAAAGACAACAGTACACTAAATAAGAGCTTCATTTTCATGTGAGAAAACATCAATTAACTGAGTGCTGTACAGCTGAGTGGCTTAAAAACTTCTGCCAAGACACTAAGCTGCTCCTTCTTTTTACTTATTACAGCCAACCCTGACAAAAGACCATAAAAATTGATTTTATGTTTCCGGTGTCTCTATGCTAGGTGGAAGAATATAGATTTATTTTTTTCCCCCCCCTAGGTTTCTGACAAACACAACCTTCCCTTATCTCACACCTTCACTACTCTAACAAACACCGAACATCCTTGTGGTCACCTCTTACATCTGATTTAGGTTACGATTAAGGTAGGAGAACATTTCAGATTGTTAAATCAAACACTGTTCTATAGCCACAGTTTTAAGGGGTTTCTTGCCCATCACTGTTAGACAGGAAGCTATATCCCACTTGTACTGCTATGGCAGACGTGGCAACTAATTATTTTTCACATTTGTTTTAAGGAAGTATTAGAACTGCTCTGTTAGTCTGTGAGCTACCTCTTTAAATTCCAGTATCAATCCTTAAAATGGATTTAGCATCTTTCGCATCAAACATTAATAAGGCTCACTTAGGCGCTCTTAATGTGAAGGAAAATTTGGCTTGTATGAAATGGCTACACTGGAACATTTCATGCTTTTGCAAGTGCAGGAGTATGATTATTTCCTACAGTATGTCATTATCTTATGCCCTGTGGTTCTTTTGGAAATTATCTCTTCTCACTCATACTGCCTACACTATGTTTTTCAGCTATATAGTTTCAATTTATGAATTGTATGCATGCAAATTTTGAGCAACTATACCACAAGCCAAGTAATAGACCACATTAAAGTATATTTCCCTCAGACACTACTAATAGAACTAAAAACCCAAAAAGCTTGGAACAAAAAAAGATATATATTTGACTCAAGACATAAAATCAGGACATTTGTTTCCAAGACAGACAAGAAAATACTATTCTAGACACATGTGCAATCTCCTTATGCTTTTCCCGAGCAGGTTTATTTAAGCATAGCAGGAGATGTCATTTCATATCCTCACAAAGCAAATTAGTTCACTGCCTACTTGTCCTTGTACCCAAAAGCTCCCCCCTGCCCCCTTTTCCAGGGACACTCCTAAAACAACTGCCCATCTGTAACTCTAGATGTCAACTCACCAGGAAAGGAAACTCCTCTTGGGTCTACAAGTACCATCCTTCCCTTTCCCAGGATGAAGTAACTCTCTCGGACAATAAAGCAATTTAAACAGCGCATAAGAGATTAACGTACAACATGGATGGCACAGTGCACAGCAGCTCTGGGGATCAATATCATCGCTGCAGATTAGCAGTCCACTTGTCATCTACAACATGTATGCGTATCTAAAACTACTCTACTGACCTTTGTACAGAAAATATTGTTTCGGAGACAGTGAAACATTATTGCACTACAACATTTTGCATTGAGTTTACAAGGTAATAAAGACAGAGCTACTTCCTCACACGCAAATGGCTATTAAATAAGGAAAATAAAACTTGACATCCCCCAGAATATCAAAAGAAATTATTTATTTGGATGCCAACATCTGTCTTGAGATTCTGGCCAAGTGCTTTTCTGTGCTCATTTAGGACTGTACTTGGAAAGCTTTTCAGTTACATCTACCTAGAGATTTCTCTCTACCACTTCCCATCTGACAGAAATCACTCAGCTGGGTCTGATGAATAATAGCAAAAGGCAGCTTGTATCAGAGATGACTGAATTACAGATTGTTGAAAGTGCCATAAAGGCTCATTCCAATGACTACATTTAATTTATTTACTATACTGACTACCAGAAGCTAGTAGTCGTTTGATGGCTTTATTTCAGAAGGCTGGAAACAAAAGAAATATTAACATTCTTTGCCACTTTCTTACTACTGCACCTAGTAGTAAGATAGGCAAAAATTAACTTTTAAACAGAGCGCTGATCCCCTGC
This sequence comes from Zosterops lateralis, assembly GCF_965231275.1. Classification (NCBI taxonomy): domain Eukaryota; kingdom Metazoa; phylum Chordata; class Aves; order Passeriformes; family Zosteropidae; genus Zosterops; species Zosterops lateralis. The sequence goes on from NC_139765.1 coordinate 35,556,477, forward strand.
CCATACCGTGTGCGCCAGGAACCAGAACAGAACGTACCCAAAGCAAAGCAGAGCAAGTGGTACCCGGTATGAAGGAAACAATGTCAGAGAAGATGAAATTGCACGGAAAGAAAACACATTAGCCCGACAGCCTTCCTAAGTAATGTGGGAAAGGCTTTTGTGAATTGATACATAAAAGATTAGCTGCTGTCCTGCGGTCCAGAGGACCAGCGCCGGGCGGGGCGGGGCACAGGGCCGCGCCCCACCGCCCTCCGCCGGGACAGACACCCTGCCGAGGGCGGGGGCACGGCGGGACAGACCCTGCCGAGGGCGGGGGCACGGCGGGCAGCGGCCAGGTGACACCCGCACAAACAAGTTGGTCCGGCGGCCGCCTCGGCGCCCGCTCCGGGCAGCGGCGGGCAGGGATGCAGGGATGGAGGGATGCAGCCGGGGCGGGGGGCGACGGCGGAGCTCCGCGAGGGCGGGGAGCAAGGAGGGCGGGGGGGCGCGGGCGTCCCCTTTGTCTGTGTCGCCCCTCCCGTAAACGCCCCCACCCCCGCCGGGAGCGCCCCGGGGGCGGGCCCCCGCCCCGCGGCAGTGCGGGCAGCGCGGGCGGTGCGGGCAGAGCCGGCGGGTTCCCGCCGCCCCCGGAGCGTGTGCGCTCCCCCCGCCCGCAGCCCCCCCGCCCCAGGCGACACCACCCGGGCGCGGCTGCGGGCGGCCCCGGAGCGCTGCCTTACCTGGCAACCGGGGCGGGCGCAGCCGGCTCCGTCCTTCAGCCTCTCTCTCCCCGCGGCGGCAGCTCCCGGGGCGAGGCTGCGGTGCGCGGGCGGAGCGCCCCCGGCACGGCAGGCGGGCTGCCCCGGCCCCCTGCGCTGGGCGGGCTGGCGGCGCGCCGGGCGTTAAGTTTCAGCAGCGGCGGTGGCGGCCGCCGGCGGGCAGGGCAGGGCAGGGCAGGGCAGGGCCGGGCAGGGCGAGGCGAGGCAGGCGGGGCGGCGGAGGCGGCACGGGGGCTGCGCGGCGCCGGGAGCGCCGCCACACTGCAGCGTCTCCAGGAATCCCTCCCGCGAGAGGCAGCCCATCACCCCCGGCCCGCCGCCCTCATTGGCTGCGGGGCGGGGAGACGCGCTCCCGCCGCCAATCGCGCGGCGCACAGCGAGGGTGGAGCCGCCGCGCCGGCCGCGCCCATCCCGCGGCCGCGGGTCCCCGTACGCCCCGTCGGGCGGGGCCGGGCGGGGGAGCGGGGGGAGCCCGGGGAGGAGGAGGGGGGTATCCCCGCCCTCGGCGGGCGAGCCTGGTGGCCGCGGGCCCCCCGGGGCCGCCGCTGGGCGGCACGACACACCGCGCCGCAAGCCCGTCGGGCGAGCCGGGTGCCCCGGGCGAGGCGGTGGCCGTGGCCCGTAGGTGGCGGGGCGGCGGCGACCCCCGGCAGGCGCGGTTGGGTGTGTGAGCGGGGCGCGGGCGCAGCCCTCCCGCCGCTCCCGCCCCGGGCAGCCGCCACCGAGCGATGGGTCGTAATTGGCGTCTGTGGCTCAGGCGAGAGCAGACCGTGTTCGCTGTTCAGGTAAGGGCGTGCAAGGGTTAACCTAATTCCCTTGATCCATCCACTCTGAACTGGAGCTTTGATTAACATTGGTCTGCAAAATGTAACTGTAACAAATTCAATTAAGGGAAGCACATTTCTTCAACTTTTAATTAGATCTACCCTATTTGTCTAATGTTTAATATAACATAAAAAGTTGCTCAGGCTCCAGAGGGAAATGGAAATAGATTTAGATATAAGCTTAGCTTTTAAAAACACAACAGACTAAAGTTCTTTGTTCCTCAGCATATATTATTGCTGCATTTATAGCCTCAAAGCGGATAACAAGCAATATTCCTCGAAGAGGAGGAAAACAATTTTACCTGCAGGATTGCAAACATAACAGGGTGGTATTTATGCCAGTGTTCCCCATAACCTTTAATTGGTTACAGGGTACTGCACATACAGGTTGTAGCCCAGGTTTGATGCACTACTGTACAGGATCCTGCTGGATTACAGTTGCTCTAAGAAAACTTGAGAAAGTAGTAATATATTTTACAACCATTTAGTTGGTTTCAGTTAGTACACGAGAATGGAATTTATCTAAAGTACATCTTAATATAAACAGCAGATGTTGGCAGAGAGATGAGTCCGTGTGCCATCGTCAGCAGGTAACAAAGTCACGCAGCCCCCAGGCACATCTCGGGGGTGACTTATTGTGCCTTCAGCAGAGCTGTAGTCGGCTATTCCCCTTCTATACTTTCATGCTGGGATTTGGCTCTAAAATTCACAGCCCTTTTCTAGTCCAGCTTTTCTGATCACATTTGGTTTTAAGTCTGTTAGTCAGAATAGCAGTTTTTCTTGTGTGGGCACATTAGGTTATGAGAGGAAAGAAGGAAAGCAAATGCAAAAAAATTATGTTGTAAGCTTTTACTGAGCTACGGAAAGGAAGAACAACCATAATTTAAACTGCATATGCAGGAGTGTCACCTGTGCTCAGATTATTCTGTATGATTTTAAAGGGTTGCTGTTTTCTCTGTCCCAATACAACAGATATCAAGGATTGTTTTCTCTAGGATCATTTATCTGGTCAGTTAAAAAACCCCACACATTTCAGTGCTAGTAATTATGAGGACTTGATGCTGAGTTCCTAACAGCCACACAGCCAGAAGTCTGTGGGAGTCTGACATTCACAAGGCATGACACATCATATGCTGTCTTAGTATTTGAGCAAAGACGAGAGACATCACTGAAGGCCAGTGGCCCTTCCTGAGTGTACAGACTGAAAGGAACAGAAATGCTATCTAGTAGTAGCCCTGAAGAGGATACCATAATTTTTGCACTCTTTGACTATGGTAGCCCATACATAATTTTTCTGCTGGGTTAAAAAAAAACCAAAACAACACAAACACAAAACAAAACAAAGAAAGAAACCCCCCAAACCAGCTGTCATATTTCTGGGAGAGTTTTCGCCTATTATTTCCTGAGTTTGGTTGTTTGCAATGAAAAAATTGCTGCAAAAGGTGCTTCCTTCAGTTTCTTTCAAGTTCAAAGGTTTATTCCTACAGAAAGAGGTTTTCAGTCCTGTGATTTTTATTTCACTCCTGCATTTTCAAGGAAATAGGTAGTTACAATCCAGTCATTATGTTAATTAAACCAAAGGAAACTGTGAGGCTTGAGGAATGACAAACATATCCTGGATGGGCAAGGATGCTCTAGAAGAGCTCTGGAGCCGTTTGATGAATGCTTGCAGTGCTAGCCAAATGCCAGCCTTAAAATCCTGAAACATAGATCACTGTATTTATATTGTTAACTCTTCCACAGTTCTGTTTAGAGAAGAGGAAGACATCCTATTATGAGGAATAAATCCATGCAAATCCAGAAGAAATTATATTCTAAACTCTATTTTGTTGTTTTGTTTGGAATTTTAAATTTTTTAATGTGTTTTAGTGCATCAGAAGAGAACTTCAAATAGTGTCAGCCATTCAGAAGTTCCATCAGGAATCCTACTACGTACAAATGAAGAACTAGACTCCATTATATTCTTCATGTATCCTGGTTTTGTTTTAGATTTTGACCGAGCCAAAGGTACAGGAGTGTCAGAAAAAAAATTTGAATAAAAAGCAAGACTAGAAATTATTCCGTGTTTGTAATTTTTATTTTTTACTTTCTGTATATTGTGACTTCAAGATACAACCTCAATATTAGAAAGCAAAATGAGCCATAAAAACTAGATTTTGAAAAAGAAAGACTCCTGCTTGATCCATAAAGAAGGAGGAAGCCTGAGCCAAAGCCAATGAAACCAATATTCTCAGGCCTATCTTGGCAAGTTTTATGGCATATAAAGAGCAGATACTAGAATGGCAGTCACTGAACTGAGGCTAATTCAGGAGCAACAGCAGTTGTTACACATAAAAAAAAGCAATCAGGGCTCTGACTTCTTTCCTTTTGTAGGTCACCCTTTGTGTGACCAAGTATCACAACTGCCACAAATAGTTGTACAAGATGGGAAGTCAGATAAATAATGAGACCAAACCACTGACAGATAAATAAGTAAATAAAATTGGTGGCATGTTAATTTACTTAACAGGTAGACCTGTAAACCAGCTGAACTGTGACTGTTGTGATTCACTGGCTTTGTGTTCCACAAGCTTAAAGATCCCTGTCTTTAGCAGAAAAATGCTTTTTTGTTCTTCATTATCATGTAATTTACTCCTATTTATGCTTTGATTTGGTCTTTTCCATCCTCAAGTTTTTCATTTTTAGATATGTTCGTATGTGGAGAGATAAAGGAATTGGGGTTTGCTTAGGGAAATGGAACAGCTTTTCAAATTGGGCTCTGATTGCTGGAGTTGAAGAACATGTTTCTGAAATTTATTTTAGCATATTAAATGTCTGTTCTTGATTGTTTTGGTGTTTTTTCCAGTTGACTAGGAATCCAAGGGCTAGTCTGTATAGCTGAAAATTAAACACTTGGAATCCCATTTTGGTGTTCTGTTGTCACACCTCTTGATTTCAGTAAAGTGTACATGATACCTACTGAGTGGTGATGATGCACTTAGAATATAAGACATGAAAGCAGAAGAGAGAAAGCTACGTCCCCAAAGTGAGAATTAACCTTCAGTAAAATTAATAAATACTGGAGTAACTATTCATCCATACACAACTAATGGAAGTGTTATATGAAGTAAATCACCTTTGAATATTATTTTTCTAACAATTGTATGTGATTACCATTTAGGTAGAGAGAATGGAGAATAAACGTTGGGGGTTTGTGGTTTTGATTACAGCTAAAAATCAAAGGGTAAAATCAAAGCATTTGTTAGTCCACTCACTGGTGTTTGTCTCAGTTTGTCATCTGATTTCATTGTTTTCTTCTGTTTGATCTGTACACATCTGCTGCTGCTTCTAAGTTGTTTAGGCAGAGATGGTCTCTTTTAGTCTGCATTTGTATAGCAGCTGACACTGAGAACTCCTGCTTTGTGCCCAGGGCTCCTGGACACTGTGGCAGCAGAAATGAAAATGAAAACAGAAGTACTCTGAGGGGGTGTTCAAGTGTAGCCAAACCAACTTGCATATGCTTTGCACAGATGTCAGCTGTTTAATGTGAGAACTGATCTGAGTCAGTGTCAGTCTGTTCCCCTGTAGATGGTGCCCCTAGTTCAGGGATTCTCTTTCAGGTTGTCAGATCTGCATCCCTAATCCCCCTCCCCACTTTGAAAGTCAGTTTTCACCAAAGAGACGCGCAGGATGATACTCCAAAAAAAATGTTTTCAGTGCAGGTAAGATGGGCTGGACTGAAGTCCCAGTTATCTTCTCAGGCAAAATCTACGTTATGAAATGAAAAACTACTGAGCTCTTAGCTTCCAGAACACCCAGATATTATCAATCTCCTTACCTTATGGCTTCCTTCATGTAAATTTCTAATCCACTGTTAGTATATGCATCACGTGGATGGCTGTGTAGTAAAAAGAATGTGAAATGGGATTTCTAATTTAATTTTGAGGAGTGACTTTACAAAGCAGGTGGAAGATCTGTGTAATGGCAGTCAGTGATACCTTTGAGGAGAGGGTCGAGACTTAAACAATGTCATTTCAAATCAGAATGAATCATCATCACAATGCACATAAGGGAGCACATTCCATGTCTCCAATACAAATTAAGCGTAATTCCTTATGGAGAGACTCAAATGAATTGCCTTTTAAATACAAAATATGCTTATATTTACACTAACTTGAGAGTGGAGTGCGGGTGAATAATATAAGTATCAAACTATTACACTGAAATAGAGGTAAAATCTTAAGGCTTCAGGCTTTCTAGATTTCACGTCTCTAATTTGAGGTGTCCACAAAACCTTCACCATGCAGCAGATATACAGCAAGAATGCCCCAGGAAGCCAGCCCAGCCACAAAGCACGGTAAGTTCTACCATCTAACTATGCAGAATAGGTCAAGAACTTCCAGGTGAATTAAAGATGGGATAGAGTTACTAAAGAAGTAGTTAATGTATTTTAAATTTCAGAAAATACTTCTGAATATTAGTAGCATGATAAATAATTCTCAAGGGAGTTTGTTTTCATTTAGCTCACACTGTCATTTCATTCAAAGTAAAATTATCCTAGCATTTGTATTTAAAATGCCAAATCAAGAAAGGATCAGTATTCTTTTTTTTACAGTAATCATTACTTCACAATAATTTGTCTGTTTAAAAAATGTATTTACTTCTCTTAAAAAGTCTGCTGTCTAGAATTTTATTGAGCTCAAGAGCTTGCAAACCACATAGATAAATGAAAATTATGTCATTAATATAATTAGTAGAAAATTTTTTTGGATTTTGCTTTCTTCATAGCAATGTTTTAGCCAGAATACAATATGGTAAACTAGCATTTACTCTGGCAGTTCTGTCTGTCAGCAACACTGCTTTGTTTACAAACTAAAAAAAATTGTTTTGTTTGCCCTACTGCTTTTTCTATAGCATATGCCATAGCCTTCAAATTGTGTGAGTATAAATTAGAAGGAAATAAAGCTCTCCAACTGTGTTGTTAAGATGATAAGGTCAATAGTAATGTCTCTTCTGCAAACCTTGATAGATATTTATCCAGGTCAAAGCTGAATTTTTATTCATTTCAGTATGTTAGTGAAAAGAAGGCCTTTCTTGCATTTTAAAAAATTTAGGCAAAGAAAAATAAATCCTACTCAGTGAACCTAATTCTCCTCACAGTTAGTTATAAATCTGTAGTAAGACCTGCCGTCTTAAAAGCACAGTTTTCACAACTGTTATCTTCTATAAATCAAACTGCCTCAGAGTCCTAAAGAAGTTAATGTACCAATGCATAATTTTTAATTCAAGTGCTGAATTTAAACACAAAGTTTTAAGGTAGCAGAGACTCCAGTTGCACTCTGGGGACATAGTTTCTACTTTACTCCATAGTTCCTACTTAGTCTGGAGCAAGGTCATCTTCCATAGGTGCTCATAAATCTGTGCTGAGAATCCCCTATCACCTTCCTAGGCTTCTTGCTTTTTGCAGTCCTTTCACCTTCCTTCTCAGTCCTTTCTGTTCATCCGAGAATACATTTTGGGGTAACATTACCAGTCCTCTGTGAAATGGTCTGAACAGTTACAGTCATCCTCTTCAGCCTGATGTTAGATGCATTTCTGCAAGAATCAGGATTGGTTCTTTTCTGTTAGGGATGGAGGTGAGGTCTGCAGTCATAATTCTGTCAGATGATGAGGTGCAGTAATAAAGTGGTTCCTGCTGAGGAATGGAAAGGTCATTAAGTCATTGGTTGGGTTTTTCATTCTTATTTGTATGTGAACAGAAGTAGCTACTAAGGAAGGTTGCTTCCTGGATAGAAACAAAATTTAAAGAAACAGAAAAAGAAAAGAATAAAGGCAGACTAAAAAGCAATTTAGAATGGGGATGATAAAGGTTCTCATCACTAGAAACTTGTCTTTGCCCACACTGAGATTGGACTAAGAGCTTGCTAACTTAAGCTCAGTAATTTGATCCTAGGGAAAAGTTCAGCCCAAAGGAGTGTTTGGTACTAATTAGTTTAAGGATTTTGGTTAATATCTCCTCGTCCTTTAGTGTGGCTTTTCAAAGAAATGGTGATTTCATATGGTCTTTGATGTTGGAACTCTAAATTAAAATGTTCTTTCTGAAGATGAGAGCCTAGATTAAGTTATTCTGGGACTTAGAGTGGACTCCTTCCTTCCTTTCTTACTTCTGCTGGAATCTATGGCCTACACTTTCCCACCATAATCACAGAAAGGCATTATAATCATTATTCCCTCATACATATAAAGGTATCTGTGGAATAACCTCAGGGATTTTTTAGAGCATCATTCGTTCTAAGTTGAAAAATACCTGTTCAATGCTAAGGGTTTTTTTATTAGCTTCCTCTTCAGTTTGGCTTTTCCTCTGAAAATTATTAAGCTTTATCTCTGACCTAACTGTTTTCTTTTCTTAAGGAAACCGATCATGCCATTTCTGCCATACAGGGGTTCATAAAAATGTTTACATTTGACTTTTTCCAGAAGATTTATATTAGTTTTCTTTCCCTTCTACTCTTATTTAAATAGAACTTGTTTGACTTTTTTTCCTGCAGTCATTTCTAAAAAATCCTTGATGGCTTTCTTTTCAGGAAAAAAAAAGGTTATTTGCCAAAGTTATTTACAGTTTAATTGCCAGTTTAATTACAATCCAATGTCTCATTTACTGTGACACACTGTACCCTGCAGGCTGACCTGTGATAGATGGTAGGAGTCACAGTGGCAACAGATTCACCTGTGTCTGAAGCTGGGCAGGCTCACTCTGATGTCGGCAGACCTGCCCTGAAAAACTGTACCAGCCCTCTAGTGATGATCAGAACATGAAAAATTCTCTGACCAGCCTATTTGGAGTATTTCAGTATTGTGGTGTTTTTATGCTCCCAGATTTTGCCACTGATGTATAGTGCACTGACTTTCTTTACCACCTGTGTATTGGTGAACACATTCAGTGGTTGTGCTAGAAAAAAAACATCTCAGAGCATGAATACAGAGACTAGCTGATACTTCTAGCATGTTTTGTCTCACTTCACTACAGATGCTATCATATATCTGATGTCAGCTTACAGTCCTCCACAAAGATCTCAGAAATCTATGTACCTTTCTGGAAGGACCTTCAGAAAGGAGGTTGTAATGCCATACTACAAATAACTGTATTTGTAGTATACAGAGGATCTATCTGGGGTTCTGTTCCTATTTCTGGTGCTGGTTAGAGTTATGTGAGAAAAAAAGATTTGATGCCCCTGCATCAATAGCCACTAAATTTCATAGCCATGAAGTTTTGCTGCTAGTAACATGTAGTCTGTATTTATAAAGTAACTGAGGTTATGAGAGACTTAGGGGTCATCTGTTACAACCACATGCTCAAAGCAGATCCTGATAGAACAGGTTCCTCAGAGCTTTTTAAGTCAAGTTGTAAGCTCCATGAGGGATGAAGGGTTTCAAGTCATGTAGGTGTCCCTCCAGACCTCCTCACAAGTACTGAATAAAGGGATAAGATTTCTTGCCTTGAGCTCCTGGGTCTTCTCTTGCTGACACTGCCAAGGATGTAGTTTGACACTTTTGCTGCAACAACATGCTGCTGTTTCATGTTCATGATTCAGAAGTACAGCTATACATTGAGAATTTGAAAGCCTGTGTATGTTTATGTCCATCCTTGATCAGAATCAGCCAAAGTGGGTCAGCTTCCCACACCTCCTTCATGAATTTGCTGTCAGGGAGTCCACAAACCAATCTGTGAGGGGCCATACCCATCCCTCCTGTTAGAGAGTTGTGTCTCCTACGGTGGTGGTCTACTGGTCATATTAACACTATTTATCACTCTAAAAAGTTGGGGAAGCTGTGTAATACCTGGAGGAGTATTGTGATTCTTCTGAAACCATTTCATTATGGATAATATACATGAAGTCTGTGAGCAATTTTATGATCTTGACAGTAGATTCTCCTATCTCAAACTAATGCTCAGGAGTGACTAAGCATGAAAGGGTAATGACATCCTTCTAAGATCTGGAGCTTCAGAGAAGTATACCAAACACTTGTCAAATACAATTATTCTTGTCCTGAAACTCACGGTCATCCTGAAAATCTGCTTTAAGCTGTTCCAGGTCTGGAGATGGATGTTTTTCCACTATCTGAAATTAATTTCATTTGTCCAAAGTTTCCAGACAGCAAAGAACAGATTGTGCTCATGCAGCTATGGCCCAGTCTGTCCTGGTAGGAGGTTAGGATTTGCTTAAGAGATTTTGTCCTGGTTCTTCAGGTGGAAGAGTAGAAGTGAATGACCACTCATCTGCAGGATGTCTGCAAAGCAGATTTAGATTGTCATAATGCTCTATGGGCTTTGGGAAACAGAGAGCTACTCCTGTGTTTGGGACAGTTACAGCATGTGTTTGAAACAGAAATTGAGGGTCAATAGATGCAAAATAATGGTCTATAATTATCTATAACCACTACAATTTTGTAGTGAGGGGAAGCCAGTCTGGGACACAATCTACAGACTGCAGCAATGTGGATACAGCTCAGTTGTGCAGCAAATACAGACTTAGTCTATGAATCACCTTTGCAGAGTATAGGAGGTATACTAAACCGTTCATGTAGCTCGAGATTTCTACTTGAGCTTTTCATCTTCCTTCATATAATCTAGCCTTGGAGTACGTATCTCAGGACCTTTTCCTTGCTTACTTTTTGAGCCTTCTCATTATACATTGGAGACTTCCTTTCCGAGCAGTCATGCACAGATTCATACTGAGATGGGAAAATGGTACTTACATTTTCTACAATTAAGTGTTATGAGCTCTGTGATAACTTATATACTTACCTCTATTAAAGCAGTAGGAAAGCCTATATAGTAGTAATGAAGCTAGTATAAAGTAGTAAAGCTAGCATAGCAGTATTAGAAATGAAATTAATTAATACAAAAATAAAATAAATCTGTATTTTCTAAATTAACCAGAAATCATGTATAAAGTAAAATAAAACAAAATATAAATTAGCAAAGCTAGTAGACCTGTAATAGTATTAAAGATATATACTGTAGCAGTAAAGGATATAGTAAGTTTTACAGTGAGGCTACTATAGTGGTAGTGAAGCTAGTATAGCAATTAAGACACTCTTCTCTTGTCGTGGAGAGTGAGTTTAAAGTTTGTTTTGGAATTGAGGTTTGTACTGTCTGGAAAAAGATGAAAAAGGCTCTTTCTGATATTATTCTTTTTAACTTCAAGGGGTTGCTGGAATACCCTGAAGCGACCTTAAAATATGCAAAAGTCACTTCACTTTCACAGTAAGAACTACATTTTTAATACAGTCTCAGTAACAATTCCTCCTATAGTACTTTTGCTGCAGAAAATTATGTATGTTTATTCTTCTAATTAAAAAAGATATCTAATGTATTTTTTCATGATAGAAAGTATAACAGAGTAATCTTTGCCTTCAGGTCATAACACTTGAGCCAGAACTGGAGATTGACTGAACTAAAATTCTCCTAATAAGCCACAGAAAAGTGACTAATACAATGATAATCCATGCAGCTCTTGCTGGAACCATCAGCACTATCTATCACAATATCCTCTGCCTCAGGATGTCATTTCTAAGGTGATTTTCTCATCACTTAATTTTTTTTTTTTTAAGTTTTGTTTTTGGTTTTGGTTTCTTATCTTTTCTTCTTTATCCTTGCCACATATTTATAGCTTCCACACAGGAACTGTAACTAAACATTTTCTTTGCTCTATGCCTTCAGCCTCTAATGCATTGTATAATGTTAATAGTCCTAAAGAGAAGAGTAAGAATCAGCTAATGTAAACTTTTGGGAAGGTTTCCAAAAGTACATTCTGATTTGAATCATGTAATAAATTGCACTGACATACAGTTAAGCTTATAGTGGTGTACTCAGATCTCTCCACAGATATAACAGAAATATGGGCCTTTTGTGATTCAGAATTTCTAAAATAGAGATCCTGGTGAAAGAACACAGGTAATCTAAAGTCTGAGGATGCCTATGATCAAAACTGAACACATCTATTTTCTGTTGATATCTAAATATAGGTTTAATGATTTAAATGAAGGTCATGTAGATATTTTCTGGCCTTTATTCTTCCTAATGTGAGAGAGATGTTTGGCTATGAGAGTACAGGGGTTCTGTTTGCCTTTTTCATATTATTTTCCTTTTCATGTCTTGTTTGTATTTAGCTGTATAATTTTACTCCAAGTTCTCTAAAGTTCTTCCCCTATTTTTCCTTCTCTACCCCTGTGTGTAATATTTAAATTGCATTTGAACTAGACTTTCTATATCTGACTTGCTGTATACTAATTGCATTATTTAGCCCAAATTTTCCATTATGAAACTCCTCAAAAATCCATTGCTCACAAGATGACTGACAGTTTTGGGACACGTTCTTACTGTTTTCCATTTGGACATTTTACTGGTCTCAAGGCGGATTTAATAGAATCTGCATTTCTCCAATTAGAACTAATTTAGGAGCGTAAAGCTAGTTTGATCTTTGACTATCCTATCTTCTCAAATTCAAATCTTTTAGTTAAATGCCCTAATTTTCTTCTGATTCTTTATATATTCACTTGATGGCATTGACCCCAAGAACACTGGCCCTTCACTTGCATATTCTATTCTAGCAGCCTAATTTAATGTCAGCCTGGCTACTCAGAAGCTGCTGAATCTCAGGTTTCCCTCTGCAAATTTCCTCTATATTTTTGGTATCACTTGACAGATACCTGTTAATGCATTATTCAGCTTTAATCCAATGTTTATAGTAAAAATATAACATTTTTAAGTCTTTATTATTATAATTTGCTTTAAATAAAACTTAATGCTTTTTTAAAAAAATCAAAGAAGCTCAGATGGGCACAAAACCACTGCTTGTAGCAGCAAAAAGCTATATATTTCTAAAAGTGGTTTCACTTCTGTTCACATCTCAAGGATTCATGTTGGCTCTTACCTTGGCAGAACCAGTTTGCTGTTAAAACGAAGGCAGATTTGAAACCTGCATCCCAAAACCAGAGATGTGTGCTCAGAGAAAGGTCATTTTGCAGTGGAAAACAGAGCCACAGTTTTACACAAAGTCAAATTTACCTAAGAAAAGAGATCCAAGGTGCTTTTATTGGTGCTCAGTCTCTACCTAGTTGAAGAAAGATAGGCAATCTGTAAATGACAGATTCCCAGTGGAATTGTGCTGGAAATACAATATGGTAGGGATGTGGAGGAGGACAATGAAGACTCTGGAAATCCAGATTACCATATTATAGCTATGTCTGTACTAGGATGCCCTGACTAACAGAGCATTTATTGAGGGTCTTTTTCTACTGTGTAGGTAGGGCTCCAGGTCATAAACTGTTCTCCTGCTTCTGGGCTTGAGAAAGTGAGCCTAAACCCATCCATTACCCAGGGTCCTGACTAAGAGATCAAATTCACATCAGGGCTGTGACCTCTTTAGACTGTGTCTGCTATGGCAGATGTAACAGGAATACTAATCAGGAAAGGTTTTTAAAAGTATAAAAACTGTTTTATGTGAAACCTGTCCTAGCAGCTCTCAGTAGCTTCCACATGGTCTAGAAGCACATAGCATCCTGCTTATAAAACAAACTCTCAGATGTTTCCTGTCATTAAAATACCAGTGATGTTAGAGCACTAGAACACATTTAGCATAATCATTGCATTGGCATCCATAATTTCTGATGTCTGTTCTGCATATCCTTGTTTCTGATTCCATCACAATTTCAGTCTTCTACCATTTCTGTTTTTTCAATGATTCATTGAAGCTTGTAGTTTGAAGTCTATCAGCTTGTTTTAAGAACAGATCTTTCTCTTTCCAACCAGGAAAAGAAACAGCAGAATTAACATAATGTAGCTGGAATTCAGGTAATTGCATATATATTTAGAGAATGCAGATACGTTCCTTTTCACAATCAAAATCTGTAAACCAGTTTAATAATGACTGCTCCCTAAAACATGCATGCTATCATTGCAGGAAACAAGTTGTTTTGTAAACAGATTATGTGGAATGATGCGACATGACATGAGTCATGCAGTTTAAACTTGATTCCAAATTGATGTACCACATTTCATTAATTAGTAATATTTCAAATGTGCATTTTTACAGAACCAGGAGACACTGGTATTGCAATTTGCCTATAGTAAAACAACAAATGGAAAAAAAAAATCTGAAATTCTGCTTCAAACATCTCATTTTCTCTTGGCATCAAGAACTCTTCCCAGCTGTACTCTGAGCCTTGGGATTTTGTGAACATTTCAGATTTATTTTTTCACTTGTTTTACATTTGCAGCTAGCTTAAAAACATTATGCAGTAAAGCTTGAAAAAACCAGCACCCAAGTGTCAAATAACACAGTGAAAGTGCAATCTCCAAATTCATGTATTTTTCTAAATTTCATTTTCAAGCCAGTCTTTTGGATTTTGATATTTTTAAAATAGTTGCAGTACTAATGATTCTCAAATCTTCATCAATCTAGTCACAATACCAATACATAAGAATTGATGTTAGTTGAACTTATAACAAAGCATTATCAGAAAGGAAGGATGAGCAAAAATCACTTGGCATAAATGGGCCATGGATTTTGGCATATGCTGAAGTGGCAGTATTGCTTTATTACAAAGATTGATTTTCCAACTCAGTTGAATGTCAGAAGGCAAATTTTTATGTTTTTCTCAAGAAAAAAGTCTGTAAGATTTTCTTCTATACCTTTCCTTTTATATCTCAGTAAACGTGACTGCTTTCTGGTAGTTTAGAGCTCTGGTGCTTTTCCTGGTCTGAGGTTTTCTTCACCAGTTTAGTAACCTGTTCTTGTGTCCCTACTTGTCTGGATTCTCATCACATTCATTTGGTCTAGAATTCATGACCTTCTAAGGAGTCTGCACAGAATCTGTAAAATGCAGTTGACAGGGCTATAGATGTTTTCATATCGTTGAGTTTGCATATATCTGTAGTGGTTCTTAACAATTTGCCTAATCTTTGCAATTTCCATCGTTTCACTTTGCCAAAAGTTACCTAGGAATTGAGCTGGAAAACAGGCAAGATTGAGACTGTTTTGTATCTGAATAATGTGGGAGAGATGAAAAAAGCTCTCACTATTTTCCAGGTATTGTCCTTCTTCACTGTAACCAAATGATATTATCTCATTAACAAATTTAACCTCTTTCACTTTGAGACTACTAGAATGCAAAATTCTTCCCTCGATGTAGATGATTTGCTCAAATGATTAAATCAGTCTTTCTGAGGAAAACAAATGCATCAGCACATGTATACTCAAAGGATTGAAGCAGGAGATATGAATGATTTTGAAACTTCTGGACAAAAAATCTCAGTGCAATTAGAAGGAAGTGGTAGAAAACAAAAGGGGGCTTATAGAAATATACATCAGAAAGTGTAAGGATAAGAGGATGAGGAAAAAGCTAGAAGAGAAAGATTTGCTGGCTACAATAGACATTGAGGTTCTTGAGCCTAAAGGCTCTGATGGATTTCTGTCTGTAAATGCAGTTTTCCGAATTGAACCTGAGTTAGATAATTCAGTGAACTAAAAAAAATAAACAGCTCCTTCTCTGATCAGGTGATCACTGGTGAGCAGAAAGTCTATTGGCCTTGTAAGCAGGACAGATACTCAACAGGAATGCTCTAGAGATATTATTAAAAAGGATGTTTTTGTTTCCTTTCCAAATAGGACTTTTCCTTTCCAAATAGGATTTTGGCTTATCTCTGGTCCCATGCCATTCTCCTCGTTTACCCTTCCCATTTCCCTACTCTGAAATAATTTTTCTTTAGTGTAGCTCCCCAAAATACTCTTGATTCATTGATGTTGGCAAAAAATGCTGATCTGTTTTAATCAAATTCTATAGGAATGTATTTGTTTCAGTGAAACTACAGCTGAAAGCAATTATAGGCTCCAATTCTGAATCCCTGTAACAAAATTAAAATTAAAATAATCCCAAGAGCTTTTCTAGCTACTAGGTTTTAAGGTAGTGGCACTCTCTTGGGAATTGAGGCTGCAAGTTCAAGTCCCTGTTCCATCCAATTTGGAACTGGGATTGGAACAGAAAATTGGATCTGGGTCATCTGCATTTCAGGCAAGCATCCTGCTCAGCAAGCCAAGAAGTCACCATCCCCTATTCAGCAAATGTTTTTCATGTAATGAAGTTTTGCATAGGAGGGGTTTATCTTCTTCCATGCTATACAGAGGAGACACCAGGCTCCCTGTGCTCCCCTTCCTGTCCTGAGCCATTTGACAGTTCCAGGAACAGACTCAGTTTCAATAGACCCATTTCTTTCCAGTAAGGGAATATCAAAAGCCTTGCTAAACAGAATTTTTACACTCCAGCTGGCACTCCTGTGAAGTCCTGGGCTGCCACTCTCTCTGGCACTGCAGAGATATTCTGTTTTGTCCAGAGATAAAGGCAGGAAATATGGAGAGGTAACTGGGGTTCCCCATTCCCCCTTGATGCTTAGCCTTATAACAGCCCAACCCTCCATTCCCTGGTCCAAGGCTGGAAAATAACAGAAGAGATTTGTGCCCAGATAATAGTAGCAGCAGAACTTGCCTGAAGCAGTTTTTATTCTCTTAAGGGAGAAGGCTGGTAAAAGGAAATTTAGAAGTTCGACATCTATTTGAAGTATTGAACTCTTGTGTTTACTTCATTCTCTCCCTAGATTTACAAGTATGAGCTATTTTAATCCAAACTAGAAGAAAAAGCAAGGCAAACTGGCACATATAGTAAGCAGTTTATTCGTAACTCATATAGGCCTGTTATGAAGACCTTTTTTAAGTTTCCTTTTTCTCCCAAAAGTCATGTTAAATACAGTTTTTAAGGACTTTACTATAATCAAACCAGCTCAGCACAGCAGGAATTCACATCTTTTTTCCCCATATTATCATAAAGTCTACTTTGAAGTGTCTTTGTACACCATTGCATTTTGGGAATTCTAGAAATTATAAATAAAAGCATCTTCTTTTCTTGAAAGAACCTTTGGGCAAGTTCTTTCAACAGAAGCTTCTGTTCACAACATTAGAGAATGCAGTGTAAAGTTCACTGTTACAGGAAAAATCTTCCTCCCATTTATCTAAAGATTATTTTAGACACATGAGTTTAAGACATACCTTTAAAAGGTTGAGCGTTTAGAAAACACAGCAAAACCCTTTGTTTTCTTGATCTGTATGTTTGCTTTGCCACTTTCAGGCTATACCTTCACAGTTTTACTGGTTGCATGTATTTTCTAAATGCACACGGATCAACCTGGAAACACCATTTGTGCATGACCTTATCTCAAAGTGCCAGATGGATACAGACAGGTAGCAAGAGAGCTATGTAAAAAGTAAAGATTTTCATTTGTGCTTCCTGACAAGTCACTCTGAGAGATGGGAAGGGATTTGCTTAGTCCTTCAGTGAAAGTTGGATTCATATTCTCAAGCAAGTCCAATGGGAAATTCCTATTAGGTCCGGCAGCTTTGTTGCATGAAATGATGGATTTGTATTCGAGTAAGACTATTAGGATTGCAAAGAAAATACTGGTGATTCAAGAAATTTAGCTAAAAGGTCTTGTCTGACTCAGAAGTGTTATACAATAATTTGTGGAGGGTTGCTTTTATAGGACTCAGAGATTTCCAGAAAAAGGTTCACCCAAACATAAGAGTTATTGGCATTCAAAATGTCAGCTAAATGATTATACAAACCACTTTTCTCTAAGCTTTTTAACGTATGACAGGTGTCTACCACATTCCCACAATGAAACAAAGATCAGTACAGAAAATAGGAATTGATCATAATTGCTGCTGAAATGGAAAGATAATGACCAATGACTTTCTTAATTGATGAGAACAATAACGTTTACTGTGGATAAAATATATACTTTCAGGAATGTGGCTCACAAACAGAAAATCAATAAGGAGAAGGTTCAAATTCTGCTGCCTGTGTACTAAATGTTTACTGGCCAAAATGAGAGCTTAATAGACAGAGCTATGAGCTGTTGAGTTTTACAGCTTTGCACTTTGAAACTGGTGAAAAAGTTGGAATTGGGACTTACTCTTCACACCCACTGTGTAGTTTCATAAACAAAGAGAAAATTAGTTTTTATGATAATATGGGAAATAGTAATTTATTAAAAGAATGTTTCTTTCTCTGAAGAAATGTTGACTCTCAATTATTTTCAGAGGTGATTTCAGCAGGAGATTCAACACACTTCAGATAGTAAAAAAAGTGTAACTATGTCTCTTTGTATACAGATGTTTATAAAGAACCCTTTATTAATTAATTTGACCCACAGGATCAAAATGTAAGATAGGTTTTAGATCAGCCGTGTCTTAATTCAATGAATATTTGTTTTTACTTGTGCCATAGAAAAGCATGTGTGTGTTCTAGCTCTTGCCAAATGCCATTATATTAAATTAAAAATACATACACTGTTATTTTTTTAGAATCTGTGGCTTCAGAGAGTATTATGACAGGAACCCAAAGAACCCATTGAGTTCTGTTTTAATTTTATAATATTCTGGTTAATAATGTCTATTAAAACATCCATTAAAAAAACATCATGCTAATTTAACTGGGAATATATAATAGATGCTTTTTAATGCTCCCATTAAATTAATGCTAAGACTTAGTGTCTTCAATAGATGTTGTTATTAATGATATCTTAAATAGATGCTATTATTAAAAAGAGTAATGCAACATTGGTTAAAAGCAAGC
The DNA here is from genome assembly GCF_965231275.1 of Zosterops lateralis. Classification (NCBI taxonomy): domain Eukaryota; kingdom Metazoa; phylum Chordata; class Aves; order Passeriformes; family Zosteropidae; genus Zosterops; species Zosterops lateralis. Next base: position 35,574,727 of record NC_139765.1, read on the forward strand.
TAGGACTTCACTGTCAAAAGAAAAAACCCTTACCTAATAGACACCAAAATATTAGCAGTAGCAAAACATTTTCTTGTTTGGTTCACTGTCTTCTACATTCTACCATTATTTTCCCTTTAGTGTAATGACCTCATCTGCACGTTGTAATCACTTGAGATGTCGAATGGATATAAAATATATGCTTCCACAATGATGGAATGCTTCTTAGCTTCTTTCTTTCTATTTTTTTTCTTCTTTCTCTTTCTTTCTATTTTTAAATTAGTAAATGCAAAGTTTAAATGAACCAGAAAAGTATTGATGTCCAAATATTATTTGATGGTAATTTCTGTATTTATAGTCTGTATTACATTATGGATGCACATTGTTTTTATATATGTGTATATATTTCTGTGTAACTGATGGCATAAATTTATTGTTTTGAAGACCTTTTTTTTAATTCAGTGTAATTCATAAAACTCATAAGGCTATAAAGCTACTGGAAGTCAAGAAGTGGTTACGTTTGACTGGTGTGAGACAAAAATATACAAGCAGGTCTCATCACACATGCCATGATGGAGCTGCAGCAAGTACAAAACAATATGAAAGCCAAAAGCCATGGTTTGTTGCAAATACCACATTATAATAAACCTTACAGGTTATATCCATGCTACTATGGCCTTTCTCCACCTTGCAAGCTGAAGTACACTCATCGCCAGGGTGTGAATAATAAAACTTTGTTTTTAAGCTTGAAAGTCATTGCTTTTCTCTGTCATCAAAGACTGGAAAAACACTGAGCAGAAATGAATACATACATGAGAAAGAAAATATCATGAAGGTAATGCTCATAGTCACATCTCTGATAGGGAACAAGATTCACATCACTTTGTAGACTCATATTTCCTGACATTTGTCCTAGCAGATTATAATCAAAGAAATAAAGCAGTGGCTGGGAAACACCACAGGAAGGATTAAATTAAATGATTATGTAAACTTCCAAAGGAGGACTTCTTCCACTTGCATCCTGGCTGCTAGAAACCTTTTAGAGTTTATTTAGAGACTGACTCTTTTTCAACATAGCAGGGTCTTGTTTGGGGATCCCCTGACAATTTTAGCTTGTTTTATTGGGCATGCACTGCCCTGCAGTTACTGTCTCCTTGAACAGAACTGGCTGTCAAACCGGCAGCTGCTGCCTGTAGCCTGTTCACCAGTGCCAGCCAGCAGGAGACCATGACTGAACTGCAAAGAAGGATAAAATCACATACAAAATCCACTAAAGTAATACTAGGTTGGTACATGATTAAAAATTTCAGATACAGTGCTAGTGGGAACCTCTGTACCAAATCCTTGTATTTCTAATGAAAAATTCTTTCAAGAAAGTAAGAGAGCTTTGAGTTTACAGTGAAAAAATAAAAATTACTACCCTCTTTTAACCCCAGTTGCTTAATATATTTCAGGCAGGGAATTCAATCAGCAAAAGCTAAGTGAATTGAACACTGAAAAGATTTTTAAAACAGATTGGACAGGTTTATAGCCTATGTAAAACAAAAATAATCAAATCATATTCATGTGCTAAACTGATTACCTTCAGCTCCAGTACTGCACAGCAGGCCTGGTCTTGAGGGAATGGGAGGAGAACAGCAAACAGTTAGGCTGACACTGACTGGGATTTTTGCCTGACAGAAAAACTGGGAGGAATCAGGGTTGACACTCACAGTAATAGACCTTTCCTTCAAGAAAAGGATTATCTGATGTTTGATAAAGACACTTTTTTTAAATTTCAATTTTCATTTTCGTTTTGCTTTTAGAATTAGTTACAACCCAGTTGCAAAAACTGTGTGTGGAATAATATATAGGGTACTATTTCTCAGCCGTTAAGCACAAATCTTTGTAAGAACTCTTTGGTTTTTAACTTATGGGCTCTCCTTTCTCTTCTCTCTCAGCAGAGAAGATACCTTTGTAACTTGTCCCTCTCTTGTACAATCCAAGTTATCCAAATCCTTGTGTCTTGTGGGGTCAACTGGGAATACTAAATGTTAATTGTGTTGATTTCAGACTTTGCATCTGTTTTGAAAAGCTACACAAATAAAAGTAATGAAGAATCAGATTTGGTAGCTTTTTACAAGCAGTTTATACAGAGTTTTTTTCACTAGGGAAAAAATGAACTCATACTATTAATGATTAATTCATAACTTACCTGTGCTGCCTGCTTTATAAAGAGAAGAGTAGGTAGATGCTGCTGTATTGAGAACTGGTGAGTAAACTTGAATATCACTGCAGAATTAAAAGTTATTTTTAATTTGTCTCACCAAGATTTTCTGAGATGAATGGCTGAGGAGCACATTTTATATTTAATTAAAACTGCGTGTTTCCTTACCCCTTGTTTGCCACACGTATTCATGACTTTAGAAACAAAGCAACAGGTGCTGAAAGTAAATGAACAAAGGTTAATTGAAATTTTGTAGGTTTGTGATATTCTCATAAAAATTTGCAAACACAAAGTATAACGTTTTTGTCAATATTCTAAATCATTATTTTGAACCATGTATAACTAACAGCATGCCTTTATCAAATAAAGGATTTCAATACAATTTTTGGAAATATTTTATCCAACCATGTCACAAACAATAACAGCAATTAATTGATTTTATTTAAAATTTTGTCTCTTACAAAGAGAGGAAAAATTCCAATTTGGGTGTTAAAAAGCTGAAATAGTTATAAAGCTCTAAAAACAGTCATTTTCAGCTTTGAAGTCAGTACAGACAGTAAAAAAAGCAACACCTTATGCATTCTCTTTCTGACAACAAAATGCCTAATCTGTGGTACATTATTAGAACTAAAAAGCTCCAGCAAATGGCCTAGAGAACAGAGGAGTTCCTAAATCTGATTGCTGAGTCATTCCTTTTACTTCATGCTTCCCCTCCGCATTAAAGCACACTGCTGATCAACCTGCAAGACAGGGATTTGCATTGCCAAATCTTTCAGGACAAAGTTAATTGCTTATTAAAGATTCCTTAATTTTGGTGGTGAAGCTGTCTGTGAATCAAGAGATGGAGCTTTGAGAGTTGGCACTGGGGAGCAGCACGGCTGTTACAGAAGAACTGACCATGGGAAATAACCTTGGTTGTTTGGTAAAGATATGATTCATCTTGTACTCACAGATGAAAAAAAAATGTGTTGAAAGATAAAGAAAATTTTATTACAAAATGTATTCCCTCTTGGGCTGGTTTCACATTGATTGAAGAAAGCTGTTGCAAATAGGAGAAGGCAAGAGGAGAAATTTGGAGAAACTTGGATAAACTGAAGATATTTCTTAGTATTAAGAGTCACATTGAGGACACCAGGACTCACATGTAAGGAAGATTTAAATTCCCTCCAGTCAATGGATATAAAACTGTCTAGGATTTATATTACAAACAACACAGGTTAAAAAAGCTGCAGGCTACTGTTCTGCTGGCTGGCTGACTACTTCATGAAGGACACTTTGGAACAAGGAGAAAGCCTATTCAGGAAGGAATAAGGCCTGATTAGCAAAGAAACACTTAAGAGGTCAAAAAGGGCAGGGACAAGAAAGGATTTGAGAAATATATCTAAATAATAAAAGGTTCTCCAGTAATATACGTAAAAAGAGAACAGAAATACCCAGGGTTCCATACAGTAGGAAGAAAATATGAGCTTTGGCATCATTCCTTTATTAGCACAAATAATTTTTTGCTTTTAAAAACTGAACTGCGACAAGAACTGGCAGGGCAAAGCTAGAGGGCAATGCAAAGAAAATGGGTGTAGATAATTTCCACTAATTTTGATAGAAATGTCATTATGAGCTTAAAAAGCCAATACTGTGTATTTTAAGCTAATCTTTTCAGTAAGAACTGTTACTATATGGTTGGAGAATAGAAGAAAGTAGCAGTTATATTTTCAATGGAGAATAAATATGATACAGACAAGTGCAAACTTGCTCTTTTGTCCACAACAAATGGTGGAGCAGAGCTCATTAGAGACATTATGGGTTAGAGAATATTGGTTAAATACCACAGGAAGTTACCAAATGTAGCCTGGTAATGTATTTCTTCAACCAATCAACACAGGAGGTCTTACCTACCCTAAGAGATGAAGCACCAAATAACTGTGTCAAATGTAAAATTGTGGGTGAGTTTGAGTATGTCAGCCATCAAAAGCTAAACTACAAGGGAATAAAAAGACTTGTCCAAGGCAGAAAGACATGGGTAGTGATGAAGAACAGCAGTAGGGTGCAGAAGTTCTTTACTAATATGTCCATGGGTCTGTATTTCTCTGAAGACTTCAATAATGAATAGCACCAGCAATATGTTAAAACTTTCTGCTGGTAAAAAAGCAAGAGAGTGTGAAATAGATGGGGAAGGATCTAAAATAGCCTTCCCATGGCCTATGCAGCCTTCAGGACTACATAAACTGATTGCTAGAAAGACAGTGTTTGGATCGCTTGACAAAAGATTTCTTTCAGATATCTTTGCATTCACCAGCGTGCTTCAGAAGCCTGTCTTCAACCTTTTAATTTGCATTTCAAAAACCACATGCTAAACTGGCACGAATATTGCTTCTGTTTGATGCATAAGTAGTTTACATGTTCTTTGAACAGTCTGCCCACAGTATCCAGATGCTCTGGAGTCAGAAAGATAGTGCTCATGAATTTGACTGGATCCACTTGCCAGCTCAACAGTGCCAATAAAGTCCATAACATATGCATGGGAACCCAACATTCATATCAGATCAGTTTGAACAAGAAAAAGCTTGGTAAGGTATTTTGGCAAGGCACTAAGGGCATTCACTGATGAAGCCTATGCCAACACTACTTAAATCTTTATCATTTACTATGAAATTCTTAGGTTAGATATAAATGTACTCCCAGTTTTTACTTCCACATTACCAAACGACCTGCTGTAGTTATTTTACTGATTGAACCCTTCTCTTTAGGTCCCCTTTCAGCTGGAGAAGACCACTTTAATTAGCACACCTGTGAGATCTCTTTTTGATAGCTTCAGACTTCACAGAGTTTCAGCTGTCTGTTTCAGATGACACATAAGTTTAGCTGCTCGTGAACAAAGTAATGTCGTGTTTCACTAGGATCTTCTAGCTGATGCTCCTGCCTTGGGAGCAGCACAAATAGCTCGTGGAGTCCATATGCATGCCACAATATATGAACTAGCCCAAACAAGTGAAATCTGATGTTCTGCAAACAAAAAGATTAGTGTAGGAAGGCCCTTGCTTCTCAACTCCAGGTTGAGAATTACATTATAACTGAACTCGGGCCTGAGTAGAACTAAACATAAAAACATTTTATTCAAGCATGTTTTCAAGTCGAGTTGGTTGCACAATCATTCTGTTCTGCTGGAGGCATAGTCTGTGAGTATGACCACCCTCTTGTGTCAGTTCTTCAGTGAAAACGTAGCCTAACAATCTATCTTTGCTGCAGAGTTAGTTCCAGTGACAGGAGTTCATTTGTTAAGAACTAAGTGGATTCTTGCCCTGCTTGTGGGCAGTGCATTTAAAAGACATGCTCCATCCCTGTCCTATGTTTGCAACAAAGCATTCAGAAACCCAAGTGGAAAGGCTGCCTTGGTGTTGCCTTTGGCACAGATTTCTTGCTGTAGCTTTTAAACTGCACCACTGTCGGTCTTTCTCTCCTTGATTATATATTCATACATAGAAATAAGTGTGGAGTAAGTGTCTGCTTTATAAATGTACTCTCTCAGAATGCAGAGCCGCTGTCTGCAGAGGACATTTATCCATGGCAGTCCTGCAAGGCCGCCGTGTGAGCAGTAACGTAATGGGACTGTGGCTGCACAGAACGGAGGGCAGCCAGGCTGCCACATCTCACAGTTGCTGACCTTCGGGATGCTGGGTTTACAGCAAGCCACAGAAAGGCACCAGAACCAAGAACAGGTGGCCTTGAGTTGTGTGAACAGCCTACGGGGTTTTAAACTGTTCTGATTTATTCACAGTGACAGTCCCTGTATAATAAGGTTGGACTTGGAGATTGCAAAATACGAAGTTTCCACGTGTTTTTTGGTGAATATGATAAGGAAAATGGGCTGTAGCTTTCCATGTAAGTGATTGACACTCACTCCATCATCACTTCTAAGATTCTGAACAACACTGCTTGTGGACACATTTTGTGTTCCCTGCTGTTGCCTGATCTCTCAGCCAACAGTGCTCAGGCAGAGCTTCTCATCTCTTGAACATCAATCAGTTCTTCTTTATAATTTGATACTCTACCATAGTGATCATGTTCCTAATAACCTCAGACTAAGAAGATAAGTATTACTGAAATTATTTGTTGAATTTTCTATTTTATTCTCTCTTAGAAATGTTTTTTCTGTTATACATACTTTCTTCTTTCTTTTTTTCCTCATGGATTTTGTTACATTTAGATCCTGATCCTTCAAACAGGCAAACAGGCAATGGATCTGTAATAAGAGATAATAAAACAGGGACACCAGTGCCCCCACAAAAATCAAAATATTGACCTGGTCAGCTCTCTTGAGCAAGAATCTTTCAGACTTAGGTTTGTCAGACTACCACAGAGATGTATCATACATCTCACTGCTTTCTTCTGGTCTTAAACAAGTTTGTTCTTGTTTCAAAACTTCCCATTGCAGTCAAATATTTAACAACCACTCCTTGTGTTTTGGGTAAGTTATTATCTTTACAAACTCCATTTTATTGTCAGTGTAATGTGCCACAAGTCATGGCTGAATATAAATAGCCTAACTAATTCCATCTCTGACAACTAAAATATTAGGAGTTGGGCATTAAAACTTTGACAACTCTGCAAAAGCATGTCTTTATGAAACTCTTTTCTGCTAGATGTTTCTTTCAGGGAAAGTCACCTGCCCTGACCTGGGGATGAGGATGTGACACTGCCATACTGCAAAGGCGCTTGCATCTTCTGCTCTAAAAGGACTTTGTCAGAGCCTCTAAGTGCAGTTTTCAATCCATTCATGGAGATGCTTGACCTTTGCTCTAAGCATTACAGAAATTTTTGACAGAAAAAAACCCCAGCTCTCCAGGTCTTTGCTTTTGGTGTAGATTAATTTCCACTTACATGTACCTTCATAGCAAGAGGTTGAGTCAAAACTTCCTTTGAGGAGATCATTCCCAGTTCCAGTCCTGGGGCCTTCCTAGATGAGCTTTTTCATGGCCTCTCAGAATTCTCCTCTCTCTGTTTCCCAGCTGGAAAACTTGTGAGTCTTTCTGACCCAGCATAGAATCTACCTGTAATACCCACCTTCACTTAGGACAATGTTGCTATTCCCCACAATTGTGGCTCCAGGCTGTATCCTGTACTGGCCTTTTGTCAACCACCCAGTCGATGGCCAGTTACAGGGCCTTGGAGACATAAGGAAGAGCCTTTTTTTTTTTGCTTTTTTGATGAGCATCTGAATTTGTACCTCACCTGAAACAGCTGAAACTCTCACTGTGCATATAGCTGGAAAACATTAAAAAATGGTCTCACTGGTGTGTAGAGTGACCCCTTTCCACACAAATTATCAGATATCCTGGGGAGTTCTTCTAACATTATTAGCTGATGCACTTACATAGAGCAATGGTCAGTAGTGCAACACAATGATTTTATGAAGTGGGGGAAGATAATATCATATCACCTCTGTTTTCTAGCAAACTGCAAATATACAGTGAACTCTTCCCAACTTCCATCATTTGTCAACGTGGTTTCGTCTTACAAAAGGCAGAAACTGAAATGGGCAGAAACCCAGTGACTGTCCATGTGCTATTTATTTTTCATTTTACATAAAGTCTCTGTTACACAGCTTCTTTTATCCTATCAATTTTTATTCACTAGCCATACTCTCTCACCACCTTTTAGAATCACATCAGTACTACTAGCAGCACCGTGATTGTCCTTATTCAGTAAAACACATATGTTCCAAAGTTTCCAATGCCCCTGCAGCAAGAATAGTTGCAGAATCATCTTAAAAAAACCCTCTCATTTTTCTTGATATTCTGTCTAACAACACTGTATTTTAGATATAACTGAGGTTACAACAATAATCTGGAAAATGTGTTTTGGCTTTTATAGTATTTTTTATCTTGATGAAGTATTAGTAGGAGCTCTCTGTGCCAGATAAAGAGATTGAATCACATTTATATTTGATACAAGAAAGGTAGATGAAAGCAGGCAGAAAAAAAATTATGTGACTTAAAAGCAGTCAGATGCTCTAGAAAGATGACTTTATTTTGAAAAGCCATACATATCTCCAGTCAAAAGATGGGGATAGAATGAGAATATGAACTGCATCATTTGCTCCAGCAGTGTTCTCTCCACCTACCCCCTTCAACTGTTGTCCTTTTCAATTTAACTTGACTAGTGGGAGAGTAGGAACTAAAGGGCAATGAAGAAAGTTGGACAGAATATTTTCGTTCCCTGGAAAAGCAGTATCACTCTTCTACAAATCAAGATGCTGTAGCTGTCTGGGCTCATTCTAACTATCACTATCTAACACATCAAACTAAACTCCAGTGCAAATTTTCTTCCTCCATTTGCTTATTTTAAGCTCCAGCTAACTGCAACTCTTTCACAGTCTTACTAAAATCGCCCTGTGGGAATGTTAGAATAATAGTCCTTTTCTTAGCATTGTAACTACAAGGTGTTTTTAAGGTGAACCTGGAAGTGCCCATAATGCACACAAGCATATGTTTCTCTGTGTGTGCATACCTACCTACACAAGCTGACAGACACCTTCTGGAAGGAGGAAAGAAATAAAGGACACTTTTCCTGACCTTGGGTCAGGAATTTAGGTCTCACAAAAACCAACATCTTTGGGATTAATATAAAGGTTCCTCCATGAGGCAGCTTTTTTTTTTCCAATGCATTTTACTTTGTGGAAAAAAAATTTGGGCTTGTTTAAAATACTCCTAGATGTCAATTAACTCCCATCACAACAGCTTTGTGCAGTAAATTTTTCTAAGTTACTGGTTATTTCTTCTTTTGCTATGGGTTTATACAGCGCCTAGCATTATGCATCACTATTGCCCAACTATTCCTGTAAGTGAACACTGAATAAGGTAGGGAACTGAGTAGATGTTAACTGCTTTAAAGTAAATCAGATAGTATTTATCATGGACAGAGTGTTTTATAAGTCCTGTGGGGAAGGGTTGTTTTGTTTTTCTTCTCGTTTTTCTTCCCTTCAAATTTTCTCAACTCAGAGATGCGTGAACTACTTACTGAATGACAACCTGCTGTTCATGAATCACTCAGATGCTGGCCCGATTAATAATAACAAGAACATTTCTATAGAAATGGACTCATTTTTATATTACTTTTTTTTTTTTTTTTAGATAGCAGTTACAGAAAAAAATCCCTCAAAGATACCTTTATTTTGAGATAGAGGTTTGAGACTGGGAGAAAAACAGTCCTCTGCACTGTGCTAACATTATTTCGGTGTAGGAGATGCCTTGTAAAGAATTGACATGCTAATTTGTAATTTTTCTTGCCCAGGATAAATGTTTGTTTAACTGACTGCTGATTATAAGGGAACTGCCTCTATAAACATCTAAAATCCTGAATTTTACTGTGAGTAGTTTTTGGATGTATCTTAAACCAAGACTAAATACCCAAACACTTGAAAAAGACTAAAAAACACTTAAAGCTGAAATAAAATAGTTGGATGTTCCTAAACTAAATTGTTTCATATCCAGTCCTTGTGCAGGTAGAAGGAATTAATTTTGAGCTGCTGCAGCTCTGAACTGCATTACCAAGGAGAGGATACTACCACTAACCACTGGCATTTGGTAGTGGTATTTTGCTTTTAGACTAAATTTCCTGGCAGGAACATGTATTACTCAGAGTTAAGAGGTACTGTCATGTACTAAACAGCTTTGGTAGAAGAGTGACCACAGTCATGTCAAACCTGAGTGATGGTTTTTAGTAGTTACAGATAAGTTGCATGAGAAGAATGAAAAAGTGTTTTAGTTTAAGAGAAATTTTAGATAAAATATAATTTCAATTAGCCATTATGCTGCTTTCTCTCATCTGTGTGTTTCTACTGTAATTCAATTGTGAAAAGCTTCAGGTTTTTTTTTTTTTTTTTTGTTGGAAACTAATTATCAGCTTCAATGCAATTCAATACATCTTTGGCTTTCTACCTCAGTTCATAATTTTTTTCTGCTTGTATCACTGAAATTAATTGCAGTTTGTAACCTGTCTGGAAATTATTCAGATTTTAACAAATTTTCACGGTATGTTCAAGTCTGTTTCCACAAGGAAAGAGGATTTTTCCAGCAAATTTGAAAGAGCCATGAATATGTCACTGTCAGCAAGCTTTAGAATTCCAAGTTAGGGTTTTAAGTTTGAACATTATACAGTTACAAACCATGTATACATATGTATACAACACTCTTTAAAAAAAAAAGTTTGCATCTCATATCACAGTTTCAGCCCTTGAGTAATTTATGCAGTTATACAACTATAAAATAGTTTAGGGTGAAAAGGACTTGTAGAAGCTGTTTTGTTCAATGCCCCACTCATTGGGTTAATCTGGCCCTTGTCCCAGCTGAGTTTGAACATCTCCAAGGATATATATTCTATAGTCCCTCTGGAGAGTATCTCTCAGTGTTTGTCTGCTATTACTGTGAAAAACTTTTTCTTTATATCTAACCACAGTTTTACTTGCTGGAATTTTCATTCATTCCTCCTTTCCTTTCATCATGTTTCTCCAAAAAGTCAGTTTCCATCTTATCTACACCCTCCTATTAAGGAGGTGTTTGCAGTCATAATGTCTTTCCACAGCCACCTTCTCTGGGTTGAACAGACCCGACTCTCTAAGCCTCTCCTTGTACACCATGTGCACCAGCCCCCTGACCATCTTGGTGGCCCTCCCTTGACTGGACTGCTTTATCATAGTACTTCTTTGGCTAGAAGTTCTCATTAGCTCATTACTTTGCCATTAATTTGTTGTCTCACAGATTCATGACATATAAATATGACTGATGTCATAAGAAGCAGACTGTGAAAGCATATAATTAACACAGGAAGTGATCTTCTCTTGTCTGGTTTGTGTCACCCTTGGAGAACACACAGTTGCACATGAACATGCTAGTTACAAAAGTCTAATTGCAAAAATACCTTTCTAGGTGCCAGATGGACAAAGAACTCTCCCTTGAGAACTCATCTCAAGATCTCCATATATTGAAGGAGGTATGTGCCTCCTGAGATCTATCTGAGCTGATTAAAAAAAATGTTAGAGGCTTTATCATTTTGAATGTCATGTAACAAAGATATTATACAGAATGATCTCTAAAGCATTCTTTGCTGCATATTTGGTATATGAACTGGGCATCAGCTGTAAACATTTATTTTTCATTAATTTGTAAACATAATGTCTTTTAATATTCATCCATCAGCACCTGCACTGTGAATATTAAATTTTCTCACAGTTTTAGTATTTAGTTACACAATTTTCTCCTATCTTAAAAATTATCAGGTAGACGACACTTTCAACAGAATATTCAGACAGAATATGTCTTTTCAGTGGCAGACAAAGTAATTTCACTTCACAGGTTTTTGAGAGAAAATAGCTCCTTTGATAATAAATGCCACAATAATGTAAAAGTGATTATATGTGAAGATGCTGCTACTTATTGCAGTCTCTTCAGAGAGAGAATATTCATAATTTTCTTAATCACTCTCAGGTTTTTGCCTTTTCTGGCTGTATTATTCTGTCTTCATGTTGTTCATGTTCCCAGTTCACAGAAAACACATTTCTCTTTACAGTTACACTAAATGATTCTCCTTTAACACTCTCCTTAACAAATCAGTCTATACCAGCAATGTAAAACAGTAAAGCTTCGTAAGAGATGAAGTGCTGCTATTTTTATAGGATGCAAACTGGATTAAAATTTACAGAGTCCTGATATGATCCCTACTTATAAACTTTCAGAGTTTGTCAGAAGAAAATGCCTTATTACTGTTTTTTCAAAGCTCTCACTTGCATGTATTACACAGCCTAAAAAAGAAATACTAACTCTCCTGTGAATCATGAATAAGAAGCAAAGTCTTCAAAATGAAGCTTCAGGGACACTTTGTGTTCCAGGTCCTATTTTAATTCAATCTTACGACAAGAGAAAAGAACAATCACAGCCACTTTGCGGCTGGCTTTTTGCTAAACACCTAGGTTTCCTCAGGATGAATTTTACACCAAGAAGAAAGTTTAATCAACAATTATGTTCCTTTAATGTTTCTTTGCAAAGGTTTGTTTGATTATTTGGCAAATTTCATTTTGCTTTTATTACAGTGACAAATGAACCAAAGCAAGAGGTTGCCATTTTCACACTGACATTGCATGCAAACCGCTGGCTACTGAATCAAGCTTGCTGGTATAGTACCGAATTTTCCCTCTTGTGAGTGTGATCAGCTTGAGAGAAGTGGGGTCTTTTGGGGAAGGTGGGGAGCTCTCTCTTGGTTGCTATGGAAGAGACTGGCACAGCTGTAGGTTCATCTCATAATCTGTCTAGCAAATGCAACCTCATTGAAAAGAACAAATTATTAGTCTCAAAATGTCTGGCTACTAATCAGAAACTTCCCTCTTGGTATTCTCTAACCAGAAATGCCCTGACATGTTATTTAGTGAGAGAACTATTAGCAATCAAATATAACTCTCATGATGTGAGGCAGACTTGAGTTTCATGAAGAATCTTGCATCCAAACTACTTTACTGTTCCAGCAAAATTGCTGAAGTGGGAACTATAGTAGGTCTTGAAGGACTACCACCTCTGTTCTCAATTTGCTATAGTTTATAATATTTTCAAACTGGGATATTAGAAGGGAGAAGGTTTTTTGCATTTTCTAAGGGTCTGATTATGGATGGAACAGAGTTCTTTATTTGCAATCATAATTTGTGTTGTGGCTTAATCCAGAAGTGAATTCATGCAGAAAGACTGGATATTTACACCATGATCTAAATAATATAGTGTTTTTCTATCTAAACACTGCTTTCTTGTGAATCATACTTGTTAGATTCCACCTGTTTTCTAATCACTATGTTAGCAAATAAACTTAAGCCTCAGTGTGATAGAGAGACAAAAATCAATCTTTCTGCACTGTATTGTGTCATTATCTTGCTGTTGACTGGTTTTGCATTTAACAATTTCCAGTTTCATTTCTGTTCCTTTTCACAGTTCATGTAAGTAAACACCATGCAGAACATGTTTTTTCCTTACTGCTTCGAAGGCTAGAAGTGTCTCCCCCTCCCTGCCCCCAGATATGCACCCTATGATGCACTGTGTTTTTTTCATTAAAAGCAACAGTGTCCATATATATTTCTCCTACAACCAATACTCTTTAATTAGATGTGGACTTCTAAGAGAAAACCTTTGGTGGTGTGCAGTTTTGAAGATATGATCTCCATACACTGAAGTCCCAGCTATATTTTTAAAAGAACATTTAATGCTCTGGGAAGAGCCTGCAGGGCTCTAAATTAATGTCTCCCACTGATAATCATGGAGTTGCCAAAGTTAACTAATATTGACATAGCAGAAGCATGAAATTAAATATTTTTGTAGCCTTCCATACCAAGGCTAGCGCAGAAGTCCAGGGAGAAAATTTATCTACAATGCACTTGAAACATATAGGTTCTAGTAAACAAAGAGCCATTGTTTTAGGTGCCATTGGCATTTCAAGAAGAGAAAAAAAGCTTTCTTTTTTCAAAGCTCATAATTAGTAATTATCCAAATAATGATTTTTGAAATTAGTTAACTTGAAGAACTTGCTTGAAAATTTTCTTGAATATCTAAAGAATTGCTATATGTTTTTAAACCCAATGGGCTGCTTTTCTGTTTAGAGAATCATTTGTTGTGCACCCTTCCAAATTGTATGGCTGTTCTGTAATTGCAGGCATACTGAAAGCAATACAGCCTATGACTAAGCAAGAATAAATCAGCCCAGTTTCCTTCTATCAATTCATTTTCTTTAGGCTGAAGACCTTATCCTTTTGCTTGAAAGAAGCAGTAGTGCTTGCCTGCTTCTTTTGACGACAAAGGAATATTATCTTAAGAGAGTCATCTACTCTATTTTTATTGGCCACTGCTGTGTTCCACTTTTACATCATGAAGATACGATTCTGTATAGAAGCCTATCAGGAATGACGAGTGTCATCAAATGATAACAAGTGGTTTGATAAAACAAGGAAATATAAGCTGCTAAGGAAAAAAAAAAAAAAAAGAAAAAAAAAGGAAGACGAGAAGAGAGGAAGGGACCAAAGATAAGAAAATATGATGAAAAAAACACCCTAGCAACAAATCCCTCCTGCCTAATTCAACATAATGTGCAAAAGAGCATAATTCTCCTCTGTGAACTCTGCTGAAATTTGAACCTGCTGCCTCCCAGTTTGGCTGCTGGGATCAGGAGAAACAATACCAGTGGGAGACTTCTGAAAACCAACAGTTGAAAGCATCACAGACACACAGAGGGTGGGGACAGGGGTACAGACAAAGATGGTGATGAAGTCAAAATCTCTGGAGACTTAAAGTGAGCAGAAAGCTTTCGTTTGGTTTTGAAGGTAAAGTGGGGCTCATGAAGTGGGGAAGAAAGGACTGAGGGTTCAGCTAGGTCCCAAGCTAAAGTCAGAACACCTTTGCTAACATGTCATGATCTCCCAAAAAGCTCCCATGGTTGGCCATAACATCCCTCCCCATCTCGCTGCATTGTTCCCCTGCGCCGTCTCCATGACTGACCCTCTTTGGCCAGAGGCGCTGACAGTACAGCTGCCTGCACGGAGATGTTCATTCTTCACTTCTTTCAGCTTTGGAACTGAAATAGCCTGACCTGAAACCATTGTTAGCCCTGAGAAGTAGGTCATATTTTGGGAGTATATTAGAAATATTATAGTTATATGTGGACATATATATACAACTATATATATTCTTACTAGCACTTCAATTAGAAGGAAGATTCATCTGCCAAAAGGAGTGTGTGTAGTAATGTTTGAATTAACACTGAGTACATTTTCAGCGGAAATATTCTTTTTGATTGCTGAAACTGAAGTGCTTCAGTGAATTATATCCATAATGTTTTCTTGGGAAATATTTACTTCACATAAAAAACAACTTTTGAAGTATACCTCTCCAAACAATTAGTGTGTTTTGCCATACAACAGTTACATGCAAGTAGTCAGACAGTGACAAGACTAATGGAAAAGGTTTTATCAGAATAACTATTGCTTGAAAGGAAGAAAATTATAGTGAGGACTATAGCAAAGAAGAAAATTACATGTTGTCACCATTTATTTCACACGGGAGAAAAGTTGTGTTTTCCATGCTAAGCATAGCTGCAAATTCAAAGAGCCTCATATAAACTCTGTATAATTCCAAAAAAATAAAGCTGCATTCTAAGCCTCAAGATAAAAATTCAAATTATGAACCACCATCATGATCCTTTATTTCCTTGTGACTACCAAACCAATACTGCCTAAATCAGACATAGAACATGCCTGCTCTTATACCTTAAATACAGAATAATAATTCTCTATGGTATGAGGGAAGAGTCCATTTAACATCCAAAACAGCCTATCCAAAAACACTAGGGAAAGTAAAATGAACTTCAAGAACTACACAGGATCAAATAGTACTGCTACAGCTCTATGTCTGGAAAGTTACTGCCAGAAAAGTAGAGGGAATGTTTGCACCTTAAGGTTAGATGTTTAACATGCCCATCATAGGTCTTGAGGAAAAGCTGTGTGTCAATGCACTTACCATGTCTGCGTTTACATGTTGAGCCAAGTATGGCTTTTCTAAAGTCATAAATTACATGGTTTAATTGAAATCTATTTTAAAATCAATTCTGTTAACTCAGTGCCTCTAAATTCACTGACGCAAATTGAACAGGAAAAAACAGGTTTAAGCTGATTAAAAAGACTGAACATAAAGACTGAACACAAAGACTGAACACAACCCCTTTTTTCCTGTAGCCTGAGCAAATGCAGATAGTGTGGATTTCTTAATGAGAAACTTAAGGCTAATGCTACAGAATTTTGTTTTTCAGGGCAAGGAGGATAACCAGAACTTACTGGGACAGTTTGCTCTGTTTTACTTCTATTTGCATCATGCCTCACTTACGTCATCTGCTCTCACAAACATTAAATTTGGGAAAAAAAATTAAAATTCCATTTCAATGCATCATGAATCACTTTCACTTAAGAAATGACAGCTTAGAATCACATGAAATTGCTTCCAAAAAGAAGCAAGATACCTTGGCAGGTATTAACTAATTTAGAATCTCTTAAATCCTTCTGAAAAACCACTGAAATTTCAGATGCTCAGCTCAGCATCATGTCCAGAAATTGGTATGAATGTGACAAGACCAAAGAGGGTCCTTGGTAGCTTTGGTATCATACATCACCAAGGGGAGTACTTTTTCCTTTCTTTGCTTCACGTGTTCTGTCTCCAGCATTCACTGTGTATCAAAACCACCTACAAACTCCTACAAATAGGAATATTTATCCATAATCTTACACTCCATAAAATTCAGTGACAGCCTTACAGTTTTTTGTAGAGGTTTCTGATGCAGTCAACATCAGCATCAGCAGGCTTATACTATGGCTATATAGTTGGACTTTTAATTTATTTTTTTTTTTAAATACTATCCTTCTACAAGTGTCCCAAGTGTTTTCAACCTTATCCCATTTCTCATCAGCAAAATCCTATGCAGCATTCTTTTATGGTTATGACTGTTTTTCAAGTGTGGTCTCCAGTGTAGCTGATGATTCTTGTAGGACATTTCAGTACTGAAGGCACCAGGTACCTACAAGCCTTCCAAGATCTCAACTTTTCTCCTAATGTCCTCTATTTCCATTAAGAAAAAAAGATATATAAATAAGAAAAATATTTCCACTATAGTATTTTCCTCTGTAAATGCATACAGAAAAGAATCAAAAAGTCTGAGTTCCTATTTAGCTCCTTACCTATTGCCATTCAAGTCCAATGCTGAAAAGCTTTTACTACGGCACCTTCTGACTTTTTCTGATAATAGCAATTTGTGTATTGACTTCAGCAGGAAAAAAACAGGACTTTGATGAAGTTACTTATCTAGGCACAAAATGTATTTTTAAAGTTTGGCAGCAATTGAGGTAAAAAGCATACTTCCCTTCATCATTGCCAGGTCAGCACACTAAGGTTTTTTAAGATCATGTTCAGCGATGACAATCTAATGGACACTGAATTACAGTAACATGGATTTCTTCTGCTTCCTCCTTTCATATGTAACAGTGTTTCATTACAGATCTTAGAGCTTCATTAGCATACAGGAAAAAGTTATTGTCACATTCTGTTTTGCTTTTCATTACTAAAATAAATTAATTATGGTTCTTGAAATTCATGAAGCACTTCCAGTGGTCTAAGCATATTAAGCTGTCTTCTTGGGAAAAAAACCCTAAACAATAAGGCCACATCAGCAAGACTGACATTTATTTCAATCTCCTACTCTAAAATCTGTAGTTAACAAGGTCAAAAAGCATTGGGTGAATTATGGGACAAGAATTCTTAAGATGATTTGCTGTAGGGATTTATTATGAAGCCGAAATTGTATTGTCAGGGGAAAGCAGATATGTAGTGAATATGAGCAAAAAACCAGTCCATCTACTTTACATGCTGTCAAGTTTTAAAGGCAGGAATGATTCACAACTGCACAAATGGTGCAATTCTGAAACTGTAGGAATTATTTTCTCTTGTATCAACCTTTGAGAAAAAATACCTTTGCATGTGGCTTAAGTGTGGAAATAACTAGTTTTTTCCCCTCTCTAAGACAGGAAAGTATTACCCTATGTCCAATTAAACTTACTTTGCTATGAATAACTGAGATACATAAGAATAAATCTGCTGGAAGTAGATCAAACCATGCATTTTAAACTTGCCTACAAAGGGTTTCCTCACTGAGATTTCCTTTTCTCTCTTCCAAGAAATGGAAGTTTCACAGGCTTTTAAAAAAATTATTTTTGCACTCTACAGGAGTAGGAGGTCTTGCATGTAGCTTCACATTCCTCTTGAAAAGCTGTTGCAATATGCATCAGGAGTAAGAGAATGTTCCAAGGGGCTAGAGGACAGCATGGGAAAACAGGGTTGGATGAAAAGCCCATCCCAAATTCTCCAAGAAGAAACTGAGACGCTACAGGTAGTCTGTAGGCTTTTTCAGATCTTTGGCCTCATGCAGCATATGGTGTTTGATGCCAACTCTAAGCATGTTCCCTGCTTATTGTTATACCAGTGCTAAGTGATCTAATAGTTGATCTGAAACAGTTTGCAGTGTAAAGCAAAGCAAGATCGCTGAAAGTCCTGCTTTGCTGTTTCACCAAAGCCCTGAAGAGAGAATCAGTGAAGAAGGTGCTGCAGGGCAAGTGTGGAGGGATCGAGAAGTGGTTGAGTCATCCTGTTTGAAAACTGATCTATATCTAATTAGTGAATCCTTGTCACAACCCTGCAAGGTATGTAAGTATTGCTGCTCAGTTTTACAGCAGTCTAGGATGGAAAGGAACAAATTCTACTGTGTTTTAAAAATGCCTTTAACCAATTGAGTGAAGGCAAATTAGGCAGTAATAGCTGTGAAAGTGCCTTATAAAGTACTTAACTTAACAGCCACACTGGTTATAGTTGCAGTTTACATGCTACAGAACCCTTATATTTACTGTTTCTTCAATGCTTCATGATTTTATGAAATTTCATATCCACAAACTGCTTTTTCTTGGAACACATGATGAGATACATGGTGGAAAGCTGCTAACAGTTGGGTTACTCAGGGACTACATTTGTGTTCAGGTGTTGTAGTCTGAGTTTGATGGGTCTTTGAGCAACTTGGTCTAGAGGAAGGAGTCCCTGCCTGTGTGGTAGGAGGGTTGGAACTAGATGGTCTTTAAACTAGTCCCTTCCAGCTCAGGTAACTCTGATGTAAGTTCTTACGAGAGAGACTCCATCTGGCTTGTAAATAGGTATCCACTCTCTCCCAGCTCCTAAGAAGCATATGATGTAGGATGAATGACAATACCCAGCATCTGAACACAGCACAACAGAAGTGAGCTACAAATATAGGTTAACAAAACATACATTGAATTTTCTTCTCTCAGAGCCCAATTCCTTTACAGATTAATATTTACTGGGTGAGTGGGGAAAGGAAGAAGGCTTGTACAGCTCCTGTTAGAGCAGAAAAATTAAAAAAGTTAGTCTTGTACTCTGAATGAAACTGGACTCATCAGTGTCTAGATTTAGGTGTTAGATTTAGGCATGTTTAGGTGATAAATATACTAATCATGTAAAAATAAGTTCCTGGTAAGTGAAATAATATTATATACAGGGGTTCTTTTGGGGATATCTGCTAAACCTGGGAATCAGATTCAGTGTCTGAGAATGCCATGTATTTCTTGTCACTGCTTAAAGCAATCTGCCCAGAACACATTATTTCTTTGCACTCTAGGCTTTTATTATTTAGCAAGAAGAAACTTTTTTCCCCCTCTGAGTGGATGTCACTTGAATATAACCAGAGGAGCCAAAAGTGATTTTGAACATCTTGAAAAAACCTATTACGCAAATAAAGTGCACTTTGGGGCTCCATATCGACGAGTTGAAAGGAAGACACTTTCAAATTGATGCATGCTTGGGAATGCTAATGAGCAGTCTTGGACATATAACTAAACAGCAGCATTACAATGCTGTTGAGTAGTCATCTTCTCCAGGATGTGTCTGCGAAACAATAGCTACCAATTTTATTTTTATTACAGAATCTTCTTCTGTATAATATAGTCCTTCTTTCTTTTTTTTTTCCTTATACATTTTCTTTACTTTCTCTTTTTGTTTTTATTTTCATTTTTTTCTTCCTCATTTTCTGCTAGCTGAATATTAAAAAAAATATAAGTAAAAAATTCTTGTTTATGGTCAGTCCTTTCATTTAAAAATATCTTAATTGATTTTAAGAAACAGAAGCAGCAGAAAAAGTTCAGAAACATTCTATAGTTTCTCTAGTATGGAACTGGGGCATGTAAATGGGGAAATAACTTCACTTTGATAAGTACTTCATCCTTGGTTAACTGATTTCTTTGTTTCTTCTTCTAAACTGCAAAACACACATCAAGATTGCTTCCAGATATAATTATTACATCTGTATTACAGAGAATTCTCAAAATTTCAATAGTTCTGACTGGAGGAGTTCATAATATTCTGAATATCTGCAGGTATACATAAATATCTGCAACCACAGAAGTTTCCTCACTTCTGTAAGGCCCAGTCTGGATTTTTTTTTTTTTTAGCACACTACTTTTAAAACCTGTTGAATGCTCAGCCTTGCTAGTTACTCCCTGAGCCTTATTAGGGTGATGCCTGAGGTTGTCCTTTCAGGACTGTATTCCTTATATACACATTTGTCCCCCTCAAAAAGATGTTACCAGTCTGTAGGAAAATGAATACCCTAAGATGCCAACAACTGGAAAAGCTCAACAGCTTACAAATAAAAGGGGTGATATGCTGTAACAGATAGAAGCTTTATGATGCCATTATATTCTTGATGGATATTAAATGTTAAGGGCCAAATATGAGACAAAATGGCCAAATATGTTCTGTTAGCACTGACAAATATAACGACATGGAAAAAATTACAGAGAAATGTAAAGATATTTAAAACATAAAGGCAACAAATAACTAAGAACATGGAAATTGTACATTTCCTTTATTAAAGCAGCTTATATTGAGAAAATATACCTTGGGAAACACATAAATGAACCAAGAAGAAGATGGGCACTAAAGACAAAACTGCTGAGTGCAGCCAGGCTACAATTTCTTGGTCCAGAGACCATCAAAAGGAAAAATCAGTATTGTCCAAGGTTGAATGTGACTTAAAACTCCTAAGTGGCAATAACTGTCCAAACAGGAAGAAATGACAGAGTCGTTCCATTACACTGAACATAAATTAAATACATTTGTCAATGAGTTCTAATGGCAAGAGAGAATGGCTTTTATGCAAGTGAAGTCTCCTGAAGGAGCAACTTCTATATATTGACTATGAGTTTGAATAATAACCTTTATGTTAAAATTTCTTTCAGAAGACAATGTCACCTTGCATTTTTCTTACAATTGGCAATAAAATCAGACCATCAGTTCTTCTAAAAATAATACCCATATTTTTCTATTAACAAAGTGGTTCTTTAAATATATTACAAAGACGTTTTCCAGATTTGAATCTTTGTATACAAATATATGAATAATTTATATGGCTGAATGTGATTTTACAGATCATTAAAAATTTGCACAGCCAGAAATGCATTCCTGAAATCCACATTTGACTTATATAAAAAAAGTCATGTTAAACAGTCTGTTAAAAATGGTCATGCTGATGTAGCTGACTTTATTGTAGTTGCCTTATGATGTCAGAACTGTTTGTGCTAGTTTTTTTACTGTCATCATATCATTACTTTTTAAAAGAGATGTGATAGGCATAAACATTCTGCTTATCTAACTCATGATTGACAACTGAACTTCTGCACTGCCAGATAACCACTTATCTTCAAGCAACACAGTATTCAAAAAATTTAACAGGTTGCAGATATTCATAATTGCATCTGCTGAAGCTGTAGCCTAAAAACATACTGTATTTTCTTAGAAGACGGTGTCATCTGGAAAGGTGCTTTTGTGGGGGGGGGGGGGGGGGGGGGAGGGGGGGAACTGCAGTGTCATTTTTGAGGTACAAGAGTGTGCAGGTACTGCATACACCCACAGCCATATCCAGGGCTGTCTATCTAACTACATGGCTTTTGTAGCCTGAGTCAGCTGGTTCCTTGAGAAAAGAGAGGGTGAGCACAATAAATGATAAGGTGGGAAAGTGTTGCTCTTCAATTGCTACACACCACAGGAGTTTACTGAAAATACTATTTTAAAATCCAATTCCTTTAAGTTCTGTGGTCCAATAAAGTATGGCTAAAATATGTCTGTTTCCTAGCCATCACTGTTTTAAAAATGTCTAGTCCTCAATTTCAAAATATCAGATGGGGGATGTATGTGCTTTAGACATTAATGATTACTAATGCTAAAGCAAAGACGCCAAAGGTTTAAAATCATAAGACCTGAAATGATATTTAGGAATTGCAGAAAATTCAGCTTTCACCCCTTTGAAAGGTCAAATGGGAATTTAAAAAAAAAATAAATACAAGACCTCGAACTTTTATAAAAGCAATAATATCTTGGCTTTGTATGGTGGGTTTTTTTTCCTGAGCACTGTATAAACATTAATAACAGCAAAAGTTCTACAACCTGTGGAGTCTCCATTTTACAGATAGGAGAAAATAAGGAATGAAAAAAATTATGGTCAAAGCTCTCAGCAATGCCACTTGGGTTAATCTTAGAAAACCTTGCTTAATTTATGGTGTTACAGAGTAGCCAAAATTCCCAATAAATTTGCAGAAAATATTAAGTACTAATGTAGCCAGATCCAGAACTCCTGAACATGCACTCTCAAAAATTAACTGTCTTTCTCACAGCTACACATAGGCAGCAGGAATGGAACTAGAAAGCTCCATTTGAATTTTTACCTCAGGGTTAACACAGGGCAGAGATTCATCAGGTAGCAACCAGTGAAACTGGTAATGTATCCTCTGTATAAAAAAAAGACAAGAGCAAATTGCAGTTTAGGTTTAGTTTATTTAGGGCAAAAATCAGTCTTACCATGGTATTCTACATGTGGTCAGCCTCTTTGAAGTCAGGTCAGTTAATGTTTTGTCTTGTACTCTGTGAAATGGCAGTACTTTAATTCTGCTCATCAACCGGTACACAGAACTCCCTTGCATACATCTTTTAAATCTAGTTCATAGTTGTATTTTCTGTTTCTTAGAAAAATCCCACATATTTGTAGCACAACAGAACATTGTGTAGGTACACTTCAGTTACACCAGAGCACGTATGTCCATCAGTGTGAGCATAAGAAACACCCTGTGCATCGGAACAATGGTCTGTCTAGACCTCTCTTCTGTCTGGCACTGGGAAGAGCAACCCTGGCCATTTCTCTTGATTGTCTCCCAGCATCCAAAATCACTGGATGCATGTTGCTAGAGGATACATCCATGACCCTTTAGTATCTATTAATTTTTTGACCATGGATTTGTCTAATCCCTTCATGAACATGATGATGTCAATATTCTCCTACAGATTTTCTGAGTTTCATTGGCTGGTATCTAGTTCTTGTCCCACAGAATTTGTTGAAAGATAGACTGCATTAATTTCGCTCACCAGCACATTCACGTTTTCATCATAACTCCTCGTGGTGGTTTTGGCTGGGGTAGAATTAATTGTCTTCTCTGTGGCTGGCATTGGGGCCACACTTTGGATTTGTGCTGAATACAGAGTTGATAATATAGAGATGTTTTTGTTATTACTGAGGAAGGCTTCCACAGAGCCAAGGCCATTTCTGCTTTTTGTAGTGCTGCACTGGCAAGGAGAATGGGGGTGCCTGGGAGGTTGAAGGGACACACCCTGGACATGTGACCCCAACTGACCAAAGGGAGACTCCAGACCATATGACATCATGCTCAGTGTATAAAGTTGGTGAAAGAAGGAGGAACAGAGGGGCGTTTGGAGTGATGGGATTTCTCTTACCAGGTCACTGTCACACATGATGGGGCCGTGCTCTCCTGGAGATGGCTGAACTCCTGCTTGCCTATGGAAAGTGGTAATTTTTTTGTTGTTATTTTTCTTTGCTTGTGTGTGCACCTTTTGCTTTCCAGATTAAACTGTTTTTCTCTCAACCTACCAGTTTTACTTTGATTCTCCTCCCTATTCCACCACATTGTGGGGAGGAAGGGAGCTGGCCAAATGGCTGTGTGGTGCTTGATTTCCAGCTGCCCTTAAGCTATGGCACCCCCTCCAATTTTTCCTTCTCCAAACTGAGAAGTTGTAGTTGTCTCTTTATGTAGGCAACTGCTCTATCTTTAATCATTTCAGTTGCCCTTCTCTAGATCCGTAGCTTCTTACCAGCTCAATAAACATGCATTGATTGCCAGGCTAAACAGCTCAGCTCAGCCTTGCTGGACTGGGCATCCCTCCCCTGTTTTAATGTCTAGTGTAGTCCTGCCATGGAAGTGTGATTTTTATATCCACTGACTGCAACAGTAAGACTGCCCTACATTCCCTTCTCTGCGATTAAAATAGGAACAGTAGCTCACGTAGCATGAGGGGGTTTTCTTTTTAATTGAAAGAATAGGAATAGAAAAGGAAGCTATTTCATTATGCTTTTAAAAGGGATTTGGAAATGCTGGCAATCTCCAGAAAAGCTTCCTTTTACTGCATTTTGTGCCAAACCTCACAAAATTGCTGTTAGGCTATGCACTGACTGCACAAAGCAGATTTTCTTTGTGACTGTCTGGATTAAATCTAGTTTTAAAATATACCTTCCAAACAAAATCCAAATTCTCAAGCTGTCTTTTATTTATAGAAGTAACAAAGTCTTTTCAATTTTTTCATTGTTCTTTAAAAAATTATGCTTCTAAAAACAAGGAATTTCTGAGTCTTAAAACCGGGAAGATACTTAGCAACTTTATTAAACAAAATAATTAACTTAAATGTTTCAGAAGAATGAAAGAAATTAGCCGATTATTGACTTGTTTGACTAAATAGGTGATGCAAATCCATCTTGGGGCAATAGATTGGTGACCTCATTCTGATACACACCTTTTACAGCTGGTAGGGATATTAAAGCTATTTTACAGGTGACAGGGATATTATCTTGGCATTCAGAAGTCACAAATTCCTCCTGTCTTCTGCCACCAAATGCTGTGTGAATACATGCATGCTAATAAAGTGAAAGATTTTTCTAGCAAAATTCTATTGGAATAAAGACCTTAAATAATTAAAAAAAAATTATCCTTATTTTCCCTAGGTTTCGAATCTATGCCTATACCAGAAGCATAATATTATGTGCATCAGCCCAAAGCATGGACAACTCAGGGTAGCTTTGTGTAACTCAACCTCATAGGTAAAAAAATATAGACGTCTGAGTGAAGCAAACATCTTTCTGTTCAAACAGAATATTGGGGTGCTTTCAGCCAGTGAGATGTGTGACCTATATTATATTTGTGCTGTCCTGTAACCCAGTTTCCTGGTTTGTTGCTGGGTCCTGATGAACCACATGGCTGAAGAAGGAGTCCTGTGGCCTCCTGAGGTGTCTCTAGAGTGAATCCAAGACACAGAGCCTGAGTGTGGCTCTGATAGCTTTTGAGATGTTGACTCTCCACAGATTTGCAAACCTTGCCCTGCTGAGCGTACTGCCTTCCCTTAACCTCCTGGCAGGCCTCAGAGCATCCAACATATCCTCCCGCTGTCAGTCTGTAAATACACTGCTCTGTGGGACACTTCTTTCCAGGCACTTCAGAGCAAAAGACATAGTATGTGTATAGCTGCAGACATGTACTTTGGGGTTGTGATCAGAGTACCAGCAGAGGTCTGCAGTGTGGGAGGTTACTCAGAGGACAGGGACTTGGGTCACTCCTCACTTCCACCAGCCAGCTAGTTTACAGCAGATGATTCTCTCAGCACCTCCACAGCCTCCTTGGGCATACATGGGTGCTTTATGGAGGATAGTTTAAAATGACACGTAAGCCAAAGTATCGGTGGTGTATGCATTCCTGTCTTTAATGTCCTGCACCTGTTTACCCAAGTCCTTTTACCCAACGTTGTTGTTCACTAGAGTGTAATAGTTTTGATCCCTTCATACTGTCACTGCTTCTTGGTGAAGCTTGAAAATATCACAAGGCTAAATGAGATCTTAGTTTACCTTAAAATAGACTCCAGCAGTTCTAAGGCAAATGTAGTTTAAATACGGAGCAGAAAAAGGTCTCTCTGGAAAAAACCACTTGGATCTCTGCCGAAGCCACTGCAGAGCTGCCATTTCTCCATTAGTTCAATATTCAAATGCTAGACTGAAAATGACTCTTGTTCTTCCTCACGAGGACTACTTAAAAATGGAAATTACTCTAAATTGCCAGGCAATAATTTCTCTCAGGGGGTCTGCTACATTTTAATTCTACATACTTCTCTCTTTTCTCCTCTGTACACCAGCCTTCAAATGTTCTATTTCCTTAAGGCTGTTTATACTCCACCATGAAATTTCTGCACTCTGTCTGCCAGCAAAAGTAATCAAAAGTAGGCGCTTGCAGAAGGGAAGGGATGCCCATCTTATTTGGCACACCTGGCTTCAGCATTTATATGAGGTTGGGTAAATTCACCATATGTGGAAGTCCTCCCACATAGTAAGTACAACAGAAATTTTTCATGATCGGAATAAATAGTTGATTATTTCTCAGATCACAGGTAATGTTTTACAACTATTTGAAGTGAAGTAGTGAATTTATACCAACCACTTAAATAATGGAGAATGTCCAGCAATGTCCAGCAATGAAAGAGGCTGGAGAGCCAAACACAGGTGGGGAGAGCCTGCAGAATATGATCCATTGAGGACTTTCCTCTTGAAGCCCTCAAGGATTCTCCTCCATGCAGGAAAGGTACACCCATTTGTCTCTGTAACTTCTGCAGTCTTGCTTTAATTTTGGTCTGCTAATGAATTATCTACGTATACACATGTAAAACACAAGTGAGCAAAATCCTATTGAAATGTACATGTGTTCAGCACTTGGTACAAAAGTGCCTTCAGAACTTGGTACAACAGTGCAAAACTTCAGTGGTTCCTTAAATCAAATGACTGACATGAAAATATCTGTAACAGCTATATACTGGTAGAATTGCTGAGAGTAGGAAGGACAATTTCTTGGTTTTCTAGTTATTAGAAAAGCTCAAGAGGGAAGATGACATTTTCCATGAGGGAAGAAGAATCAGATCATCCTTTCCACCACCCCACAGGGAAAATGGCCAGTGAGCAATTCATTCTGTACAGAACAACAATTTTTTTTTGCCATACATTCTGCAATGCCTGAAACCCATAGCCTGGAAAAAACCAAGTCCAACAGAAGCATGTCTTTCGTAGTACTGCATCTCCTTGCATCCTTAAACCTTTCTTGATGCACTGAAGTCCATAGTTTCTGTGAGTTGATGCTGAGGTGGATAAACCAAAAAGAGGAAAAGAGTATCAAATTGATGTGGAGCTGTAAGACATAAATCAGTGTCAATCAATATTCTATGCTTTTGGAGACACTAATCAATAAGAGGCACAGTGTTGCCAAGAATGCCTTAGTTTTCATTAACGTCTGAAAAAAGTGAAGTCAGAGAGAGTTTTTTCTGGTTTTTTGTTTGTTTGCTTTAGGTCAGTAATGATGCATTGTGTCTCAGGGAGAAAACTGTAAGTTGTAAATTATGCAGAGCTAGGCAGACGTGGTCTCTTATGCATTTTTTCAGGGGTTGAACTATAATTATTTCTTTTCTTTTCTGTTTCCTAAATGTCTGATTATTTAAAAGCTATAACATGAAAACACTGGTAGGGATTATGTGCAGGATAAAAAGGAGTGACAAGAAGTAAAGTTGACTGTATAGAAGGTGCTGAGTTTGAAGAATACCAAGATCTATATTTCTTTCCTGATGTTACAGGTAACAACTTTGGCAGTGGTCATACCTGAAGATTTACTAGGACTGGACTTATTCTTTTCTTATACTATGGTTAGATAAACAGTAGGCAAAGACAGAGTGTCAATTTGCAATCAATGACATTAAAACAAGGCTGAGCCAGAAATGAAAGTTGTGTTTAGCCTTGAATTTTTATAAAACTTGCTCAGATAATCTGACCTAAGTGTTGCTGTTAACACAGCTGAATTCATGAAGCGTGCATTCAAAGCAGGCTTTGATATTGTAACTAAATTAAAATTGATTTTGTAATGGGAATATCTGGTATTTTTTCTTACTTAAAAATCTCACTTCAAGCTAAGTGGCTTGTGTTTGACAAGTCAAGGAAATCAAATAATTTATATGTGATGGCAGGCAAGATCATAATGAAGATATATATGGACACAAAGTTATCGATAACAATAAAAAACCCATGTAGTACTCACCACATACTGTTCTTGCAGTTGTGCCATTGCTAGGCAACTGAAAATGGATGAATAATAGATTTCAGATGTATATCTATACACTTGCATTAGGCTTCATTTGCAGGCTCATGAAAGGGATTTGTGAAAAACTATCATTTTTCTGATCAGGGTCCAATATGTCTTTGCTGCCAATAAGGACAAGAAAGTAGATTATTTCTAACAGGAACAACTTTCGTTGATAAACAGCAGTGTCTTTTTTTTTTTTTTTTTTTTTTTTTTTTTTTTTTTTTTTTTTTTTTTTTTTTTTTTTTATGCAGTCTTCTGTTTAGTAGCTGAGCATTTTCTCATATTTTCATGCTTCAATTTTTTAGTCACTATATTGTGGCACTGTACAAGCTATGCATCCCATAGTCGATTAAATCATCATTAGTGAATAATCACTAACTAAATTTAAAAATATTAGTAAAATTTCCTTCAGTAGGGATTATATGTAGTTTTAACAGGTGGAAACTTTTTACTGTAGTAAATAATCTAATGAATTCTATCATTTAAAATCAAGTTAATTCCAACTGCATTTTCTACATTCTTCAGCAAACACTTAAGTTCTTATTTCTTGTTATGTTTCACAGTAAGGACAGAGAAACTGCTATAGGAGTATTAAAAGTAGCTGATAATTTCCATTTTCTCTACAGCCTGCTGCTCCTTCAAAAAGGGGAGAAAAAAAGAAAAAAATCTAGTCCCTTGATAATTAGTACCCTTTGTCAAAGCTTCAGTTACAGTTTGATGAAAAAAAATTCCTAAATGTCAAGAACCATGCAGTCTGATAAATATGGATGACATTTAAAAAGCAGAGGAGGCTGTTTCTAGAAAAGCAGAAGAGGCAAAAAGAAATTTAGTATGTATTTATGTTGAGAAATAATATTTTTACATGTGTTCTCCTCATATATTGACTATTTTGTACTCCTAGTTCTGTTTTTCATGATGACTGTGATCCCTTTGTCTTATATCAAATGCCTCATCTGCATTTTGCAGTGTTTTTTCAGTGGAAAACAGTACATTTGAATGACCCAGGCCTTTCCACTTGTAATCATTCAGTATAACTGATTGAAAAGACAGAGTCAGAGAACCCTCCAAATATTTTAATTTATCAGTGTCGCTTAAATTTAGCAAAAAAAATGACACCCTGAGAAAATGAAATGGCATGTACTCATAAATTGCTAACTGTGTGATACAGATCAGTCAAAGCCTTCAGTGATTACTCTTTAAACAAGTCTGTCTCACAGGCACATTCAAAGGAATTGACTTGCCGAATGTTAACAAACTGAAGGGAAAGATGTTTTGCTTCTGACAAGTTTGAAAACTTTCTTGTTGGAAAGTGTTTTTCAGCAGGTTGTAGCAGAAAGCTGGTTCTCCCAATTGCCCGTGCTGAGTGTGACAGTACCTCCTACTACAGTCTTTGTCAGAACAACACTCAAGAGGCAAGCTGTAACAGAATGGAAGATTGTCATGGAAAAAATAGGTAATTGAAAAGTAATGTGCAATGAGAAAAGATCAAGTGACCGAACTTCTCAGTGACAGGGTTAGAAACATGCGTCAGTGTGTCGCAATGACAGAACGAGAGACAGGGGCTGTAATGAATTCACAATCTTCATTTCCTGGTTTATCATCCTGCCAGAGCCAAGAGCATTAAGAATGTAAATGCAGTCACACAGTAAGACACCATCTCATCTTGCATTGACAGGATCCAGGTGCTGTAGCTCTTCTGGGTTATTTTTCCAGAGACAGCAGTAGAAACAGCCAGGTCCCATCCATACCCTTAGTGGTAGCATACCTGTATTACACTGCCTAGTGACAACCTGTCACAGCAGCTCTTACTGCTGGGGGTACCTGTGAGCTGCTCAGCCAAATCTACTTTTATCAAAATTCAGTAGCTACAAACAAAAAAAGTAACCTACCATGTTACAAAAATCGACTGAAAAAATTTATTTCTGGGTCAATTTTATGATGTCCAAAATAGTGTTTGACTCATTTATGAATGTCAAATATGTGTCTTTCCTATTTAATTGCAATATCTGAAAATCTAAAAATAATTACCTCTCAAATTGTCTTAGCAAGATCTGTCTTAACAGGTCTTGACCTTTATAATAGATTTTGAGATAGCTTTCAGATGAAGGCAGTAATATATAGCAAATTTATCTCAGATATCAAATCACACCTTTCATATATGTTGAAACACCTTGAGTTTACTTAATAATCTGAGATATTTTGAACAGCTCATTAAAATTTCTGTCCTTTTACTGGCTCTATGGCCTCCATCTATTTGATTCATTATCTCAGATATGTCTCCAGCACTGACTACTTGGACTCATATATTGCTTTGCACTTCTGAACTACTATGATACCAATTCTACAGTGATAAGGACTGAGAGACCTGCACAAAAATAACGTGTGAGATCTGCTGTGTGAGTGTCTTTATTCCATCCCCAAACCCTTGAGTAGCTCAATCCACTTGGTGCCAATATGCAGGTCACAGAGGTTCCACTTCCTTAGCATTGCAAGGCAAATGAATTGTTTTCAGCTTATTGCAAGACTGTATGTCTCCCCAGACTTCCTCACTGATGCATGCTGAAGGGAAAGAAGAGCTGTTGTCCTAGTACTAGTTCCCTTTGCATCAAGTCTGGCTTCAGACAGAAAGATGATGCCCTTCCAACAAATATCCTTTAAAAGAGGGATTAAAAAAACAGCACTGAGAAAGTGCCCAAAACCTATGGCATGAAAGATATGCATACAGGTTGATATTATTTGACTGATAAATGAGGAGAAAGATGCAGAAAGAGAACAAATATTAGCAGTATTGAGTTTGTGGAAAGACAAATCTTGAAACCCTCTCACCAAGCATGTGTCCAGTCATGGCTCTGTGTTTCTGAGAAAACACGTATGTTCTGCCAACAACCCACTAGTGTGCAGAGGTGTGACATTTTGCTGCAGTGCATGGCATTTCATCATCTACATTATGAGAAGGTCCTGAAACAAGGACTTCAGCCACAGTTTCAGCTATGCTCCTAATTACTATTCTCTCCTGTTTCTGGTGAAATCAGGGAGAGCATTGCCACTGTTTTCAGGGATCCCAGGATAAGGTCTTTTGTGACTAAAGTCCTGCAGTTAAACAATACATCTATATATTCAGGTAATTTTGTTTCCAGGATCATTTACAGTATGACTAATTTAAATGTTCTGCAGCACAGATAAAATACTTTTGGGTTACCTATTAAAAGCAATGACATATCTGCACTCATGCACAACTGCTACGGCAGTTGTTCAGAATATATAACACTGTATTTTAAGTCACAGCCTTGCTTATAAAAATTTCCTCTGCCCTTGTGCATTCTGTTGGGTTGATTGTGGGCTTTTGTTTTTGTTGTTGATTTCTCAAGTGAGCTTTCCTTCTTGCACTGGACTGTTTGATATGCACAGCACAGCAGTACTTTTAACTGGGATGGTAGTTATACAGAGAGAAACGTGGTGTTGTCATCTCCCTTCCTTCTGGGAGGGCTTTGCAAAAATTGCTTTTCATGAAAAAAAATAGTTGAATCTTCTTAAGGGTGTTGGAATTCAAGTAGCAAAAGACTAGACAGAAGGTTATTTAAAATGTAATCCCTTTGTTTAAATATTCACATCCCTTAAAAAGGAAAATTCATAGAAGCGGTGCATGGTTAAAAATTAATACAATTAAACTTTTTAACATGCCATAGGTTCTGTTTCATAAAACTATGTATTTGAGAATTAAAGCCATGTGATGTTTTTAGGATTGTCATTTTTTTCTAAGGCAAATGCAAGAATATCTTTGTCTTCAGGAATAGCATTTCAGCATGAACTTTGAATCCCAACCCCCAGCCATCAGCTTCTTCCTAGATTAGCTGAGTGTATTGGGTCTATTTAACCATTAGCTTTTATTGAAGGATAGATGAATATCAGTCCCTGAAGAATAGTGAATTAGCTACTGCCTTGTAGCAAAGCATTTTCTCTTTTCACTGTACAATAGGTCTGCTATAAGCACAGCTTTTCATGATACAACTGGCAAGTAAAGTGGCAGGTCTGGAGAAGAAAATGGAAATCTTTTGGGAAAAAAAAGACTCTTAATGTGCAAGGGCTTTTACTTTCATTTTAGTAACCTTAGAATAAGGTGATCTTTTGAGAATAGACTTTTATGATAAAAGGATTTGAGTAATGCTTAACTGGTCAAAAATATGTTCTAGTGAGTTTTAAACAACATATGTTTAATTTATGTAGAAAAGTCCTAGTATCTCTCAGGAATAAAAATAAAGACTCCAAAACCGTTGAAATATGATATATGGCAATATAAACCCAAAAACAAAGAACAGCAAAAACTTAATGAAGAATACTTATGGTAAATGAATTTATGAATTTCTGTTGCTGCATCTTATATTTATCCCACTTATTTTCCCTTATTCTTTATCTCCACAGAAGGCCAGCTGAAATTACATCAATTCAAGAAAAAAAGATGAGTCAGAATTACTGGGTTTTTTCCTTTATTTAAAAATATCTCTGTTTACACTGAAAGAAAGATATTAAGGCCATATTCTCATCCCTGCTAGCTCTCAGCTAAAGCTTATGCAGGTCTTGGATTTTTCTTTTAAATTTGAAAGGATGTTTTAAAGACAGCATAAATAAATCTCCTTGTTTTCTTCAACAGAGATAATAGAGGGAGGAAGGGAGCTACAGATGCTTATGCCTCAGTCCCAGATAACCACAGGACTAAAAACCTTCAAGGCAGACAAGAGATGATGTGTGGGTCAAAAAAACCCAGCTCTATGGGCCTTACAATATCTTTTTCTACCTTTTAAGTGTTCTGATGCTTCAAATTTAGTCACTTTGTATTTTAGTTAGAGGAAAAAACCCACAGGTTTGATAGCTTGCATTAGAAGCAGAGAAACATGAGACAGCCTCAGGAACACAATGGAGTGCATTTTCACAGATTCCACCAATGATGAAGACAGGTGGCATCCTGGGGCAGAAAAAGGGGGTTCAGAGGAAATTTTTGGGAGGGAAAATAGACTGATATTTTTTTTTTTCTCCAGCAACTTGCCTTCACACATGAAAAATTATAATTTTTTCACAATAAAAGTTACCAATGTACCAGCTTTTTAAAAATCACTTTTCAGGCTTGAAAGGCACAGGAGAGCAATTGTTCAGCTGGCCAGTTATGTGCTCAGGGATGCTGGATGGGCTCTCACATAAGAGCTCTTCTGGTCCTATGTGAAATGCCAATTGCTGTGCCATTTTCTTTGATCATTTTCAACACTGGTCAACACCTTTGCTGGTCACTCCATCCTTTCCTTCTTGATGAAAATACTGAAAGTAGAAATCTCTCAAAGAAATAAAGAGGATGAATTTCCAGATCCATACTGGGGAGGAAATTATCTCTGTATGTAAAGAGAGAATTCCTGTGGCATCCTAAGGGCTTGATAATTTTCTGTAATCAACTTAAGGTCAAATACCTGGACCTAATCCACTTGGTCTTCATGGCCTTGGACTCTAAGGTCCAATCTAACAGAACAGTCGCTTTTTAGAAATATTTTGATTTCTCTTTCTACGTAAAGACTTGACAAACCAGAGGTTGCTGGTATCATAGGTTCCAATAGCAGGCTGTCTTACACAAGGTGAGTTATAAGACATTCAACTCAAATGGGCAGAGTCTGTCAATACATTAGAAATAAAAACTCAGGCTTACAAATATCTTATTTGATCCAATTGCTGTGTAATCTTACCCTTTTTCTTGTGTGCTGTGGATACAAAACAAAAACAAAATGGCCAAACCCTCTTCTTGCTTACTGCATGAAAGTGAAAGTAGCAAAAAGGTTGCTTTGGCAGTTTAGGGAAATATGGTTAACTTAATATTTGCAGCTTCTTCCTTTGCTTTAGTTAAGTCCATAGTTGAGGAATTCCAAGGTTCATCTTGCATGGTAAATGCTGGACTGTAATTAGACAAACCTGCATGTGGCAGAAGAGGGAAAGCACATTATAATAATGTTTTAAGTGACAGAAGAGTGAAATTTGAGTGCCCACTTTTTAAGCTATTGGTCACAGTGTTAAATTACAATTGAAGCAGCAGAGCAGTGTGTCAGAGAGATGGAGACAAAAATGGGTAGCTATGTCCTGGATGTTTTTTTCCCTAGAAAGCAATTGAGTTCTGCTCTGACTTCTCTCCTTGCAGAGTCTGGCAGCCCTCAGCCCAATCCTGAAAAGGATCTCTGAAGGAAACCATGTTGGGAGATAGAAAAATATCTGGATTCAGATGGGCTCAAACCTCTGTTTACTGACCTCAGTTTAACTGAGAGTGTAGAAATGTTTTGGTTTTTTTTATTTGTTCACTGAATTTAACCCATGTGTGCATCAGAAGCAGAAAAGCTTTCTAAGGTTGAAGGACAAGCCAGAGCTTATATGCAGTATATCAGTATATCAGCCTAGGCTTTACTCTGAAAAAACATCTAGGACTGGCCTGCTTTCCAGATGAATGATATTCAAGTTAAACTTATCTATACTGCTGGAGTGAAGGGTAGTCCTTAACAACATAAGGATAAAGAGAATATAACTGCCCATGGAATTAATATTAATCTGTATCAGAATGGGGTATCACAGATCAAAAAAAGTTCAATGCCTTCTAGAATGTATTTGTGTTGCCTTGTGACTGACTAAAGTGAATGAAGAAGACCCTTCTTTGGACACTGTCATTGTGACTTTGGATGTTTCTGAATGGGAGAAAGTTATAGTAGAGCCTTAATTCCATAAAGGCTCTAAGGTCTACTTATTTCATCCTCATGGACAATCAAAGAATTACTAAGCCACGAGATCAGAACATATCCAGAATAGAGTATCATTTCATAGTATCAAAATGGTTAGGGTTGGAGGGGTCCTTAAAGAATATATAGTTCCAACCCCCTTGCCATGGGTGGGGACGCCTTTCACTAGGCCAGACTGCTCCAACCTTGCCTTGAACACTGCCACTCTCAAACTATGACACTGAAGGCTGAGAATGTACGGCAGTAGTGATCAATAATAAACAACAATTTCATTTTTCAAATGATAGAAGCTTTATTTCCTGACATACATAAACATGTTTAAGCTTGGAAGAAAATGAAAAGACTTTAAAATATTTACTTCAAATGGTAAAAGAATGTGGTAGATTGGTGCAGAGACTGCCAGCCTCAGAAAAATAAGATGATACATTATCCCTTTCCTTCTCCTGTTTGGTGGCAGCCACAGGACTCATCAGCTAGTGACAGGAATATTCCTAGTAACATCTGGCTCCTTGGCACATTCCTCTGGCAGTTCTGGAGTCACCTTTAAGCTTGAAATGGTTATTTTGCTGGTGGGCTGCCTACTATTCCAGATTACCTGATAAAAATCATTATAAAAC
Organism: Zosterops lateralis; assembly: GCF_965231275.1. NCBI lineage: Eukaryota > Metazoa > Chordata > Aves > Passeriformes > Zosteropidae > Zosterops > Zosterops lateralis. Next base: position 35,610,124 of record NC_139765.1, read on the forward strand.
ACTGGATGCACATGACATTTTTTAGAGTTGCATCATAACCCTTTTGTCCAAAACAGCTAACATTTCTAAGCTTGACCGCATGTTGGAAAATTTTGTATTCAATATGTCCCAGATTTGTGATGGAATGTGGCAGATTTTTGTAAGCCCATTTCAGCTGTTTGTATCACTTTCTTCAGCTGTAAGTTACTCTGAAGTCAGTATTTTTGTCTAAGAGCTGTACTGCATAAAATACAGTTGAGACAACACAATAGAAAAACTTAAAGGGACTAGATTGCCAAGCAGCTAGAACAATCAAGTGTCTGTGAAAAAACAAAAGTCGCTGGGTTAATCAAAAAGGCAGGCACTATGGTAACAAACAGAGGTGACATTTACTGTTATCTCTGTTGTGTTTGGTGAAGACATTTTGTGAGTTTTCCATCAATTTTGATACCAGCACATGGTGTTTGCTCATGCAGGAGCCACAGGCCCATTTTATCATCTTTTCCCTGAATTTGTATCCTCCTTTGCAAGCTTTGATGAGTCTCATTAATTCCAGGGACTCGAGGGGAAAGAGAGAGGTCTTCTTGAAGCATTTGCTGGCAGCCTGTATATCTGAGATTCCCCTCAAGCAATTGCAAACAACTGGTTCAACTTTCTTGGTGTTCTCTAAGTCAGTTGTTCAGAATTCTTGATCCTAGCCTTAGGACTGCAAAGATTAAACCTCTCTAGTTTAGAAGGAGCCAAGTAGGATTACTGGCCTGTTATCAGTGCCTCACTGGCTGAAGAGCTTAATCTTTTATATATTTTTTTATTTATTGTTTTATTTTTCATTTTTCCTTATTCTTCACTCTAAAAAAATACCTCATTTAACTATCCCTGTGCCATCTGGCAAAATACCACCACACTGATAAATTCTGGCTTAATACAATGAAACCTCTGAAGCTGGTTATCTGCAACAAGAATATTGGCATGTTCCATGCTGTACTCCTTGCTGAACCTTGGGTATGTGCTCTTTTAATATGTATGTTTGGAGATAATGTCTTTTAAATGCACATTTGAACAACACTGTCAGGTACACATAGTGATTATTGGGGCTGTCTTGTGAAGGGCCAGGAGATAGACTTCGACGAATCTTGTGGATCCCTTCTAACTCAGAATATTCTGTGATTCTGTGTTTATTTTTCCTAGAAACTGGCATAACTTCCATTTAGTGGATGTGCAATCTGCAAAGTCTGTATATTTTTAAAATATGCAAGGAAATTTAACTCAATATTATTAGTTTAACCCTGCAGTGCAATATAAAACAGGTTAAAAGTTGAAAACAGTCAGAGCAAGTCAACTAAATGTGGCACTGTGTCTACTAAGATAAGAATACTGACCTGCTGATGAATGAGTTGTAAGCAGCGACATCCTGAGACATTTTGATACCCCTCACAACAGTAATATGTATCCCCAGTCCCCTGTCCTGTCATCCCTGCAGTGTCATGTTTCACACTAGCATGGACGCTGGAGGCTTGAGCCACTGTGATGGCACGCAGCAAAGCACAGACTGGGAAGCTCTTCCTAGGTAACAGTTCCCATTCTGCCCAGGGAATGAAAGTCTGTAGGAAATGCTGCTCACCTCTGAATTCTCAGCACGTACTTCCAAAAGCAGCATTTAACAGAGCTGTATTTGGGATTGTGCTCCAAAATTAACTGATGCAAAGTAAATCCATGCATATTTATTAGTTTTGATTAAACTGACATAGCCACCAACATTTTTAGAAGTAACAGTGCAAATCTGAGACTTTACAATAGTTTAATTATATTATATCCATTTCCTACTCATCCCCCAAATCTGTGCAAAGCAGTATCATTAATTAGCCTGCCCACTGCAACTGCTAACAAGGTCGCTGATTGATAAAAGAGCTTTCTCAGTGCAAGCTGTGATATCTGAAACATCATTTTAGGTAAGATCAGATGGACTGTGTCCCTCATTGTCTTCAGGTCACTGTCAATCACTGTTCTTTGCCACTGCATTTATTCTTCCCACCATAAAAATATCAGTAATCTAAGGAATTCAGAAATGTGTTGGTAATATACAAGACACAAATCACAGGATCACAGAATATGCTGCATTGGAAGGGACCCATGAGGATCATTGAGTCCAGCTCCTGATCCTGCATGGGACCATCCACAAGAATCACACCATGTACCTGAGAGCACTGTTCAAACTCTTCTTGAGCTCTGTCAGGCTTGGTGCTGTGACCACCTCCCTGGGGAGCCCGTTCCAGTGCCCAACCACCCTCAACGAAGAGCCTTTTCCTAGTATCTAACATAAACTTTGCCTAAAAGAACTTCAGGACATTCCCTCAGGTTCTGTCACTGGTCACCAGAGAGGAAAGGTCAGTGTCAGCCCCTCCTCTTCCCCTCATGAGGAAGTTGTTGCTGCCATGAGGTCTCCCCTCAGCCTCCTCCAGGCTGAACAGACCAAGCGACCTCAGCCTCTCCTCACAGGGCTTCCCCTCCAGACCCTCACCACCTTCATCGCACTTTTTGGACACTCTATAAGAGCTTCATGCCTTTTTGATATTGTGGCACTCAAAACTGCCTCCAGCACTCAAGGTAATGCCACCCCAGGGCAGACGAGAGTGGGACAATTCCCTCCCTTGCCTGGCTGGCAATGCTGGGCCTGTCCTCCCGCAGGACACAGTTGGCCCTTCTGAAAACAGTTTCATAAGCTCTCTCTCTCTAAAATAGTACTTTTTTAATTTTATACAGTTCAGACTGGTATGTTCTGATCTTTGGAATTTAAATAAGATCTTTTTGAAAACGTACACACAATTTTCATTCAACAAAACACACTAAATAAAAGCTAAAAATATATAAATTTAATTTTTCAATTCTTGTATTTGAGAATATACTTTACTCATAGAAAACATTGCAGCCACTTCTAAATTTGTGAAAATTGGAAATGTGCTTGAATTAGGGACCTTATCAGAATAAAGGAACAGAAGAAATCAAATACAACCTGTGAAACAAATGTCCCTCTATTTCTTTCTATGTGAAAATGTAAGATGGCAATTCAGATTAGGACTAATATTAAAATCCTCTTTTAATTTGCACTCCCTATTTTCCTGTTCAAAGGAAAACACCCTCATTAAACAGGCAGTAACCCTGGAGATTTGCTCTTTCCGGCCCCTTGTTCCATGTATTTCTGGCCTTGCTGTGACCAGAAGACATAAAAGCATGAAGGCTGATATTCAACTAGTAGTAAGAGAAGATGTGATTTTAATTAATGTATAACTCATCAACAACCAGTATCATGTACTCATGGAAAACATCAATCAATCAATCAATCAATCACTTGTAATTGGTCTTATTCTCAGCTAGTTGTTCTACAGTTCTCAGTGGGAAAAATAAGCAGATTCATGAGAACATGGATGTTGTGAGATGCCAGCTAATAAACTTCTGGGGAAAATGAAAACATATTCAGTGGAGCAGTTCTAGAATTGATTATGGATGCCATAATCTGTGGAAACAATTAAGTTGAAAGCAGTGGGACAAGAATTCAGCATTATCTGTGTAGAAACATAGGTGGCTATTTAGCATCTCTCTTCTTTGAAGCTCAGCAGTGATGTCTGATAGCAAAGAGGCTCAGAGTGTTACATTTGTGCTAGGTCTTGACAATTTTAAAGGTATTTATCTATCTACCCTTCAAAGGTATCCATTTTACATTAGTTCTATTTAAGCCTTTTCTCCACTGATTGCAGTCTCACTGGCTCACACTAAAGAAGTGTAGTGCTTTGCAATCAAAATATAGAGCCATAAAAAGGTCAAAATTACAAATAATTACAATAATTTGTGAAATTACATTAAAACTTCAGATCCTGATGACCTATTCAGTGAAAAAATAAATTGTAATACTCAATAGAAAATGCACAACAGGATTCCACTCTCTCGACAAGAGGCCAGAAAAGAGTTTCCAAAATGATCCAATAATTGCAGAGTAAGATATAGTACAGAGTTTAATGTAAGAGAAACATAAATTTGGAAAGTTGATCATTTATAAGTAAAGAAATAGAGTTATGTTCCTGCATGACCCTGGAGAAACAAACTGTAATTGACCCTTCCTTGGCCAAGGGGAGTGGAGTAGGTGGCCTCCAAAGGTCTCTTCCAGCTTCATCTGTTCTGAGATTTTGTGATTCTTTCAAATACATACCCTGTGCACAAGCTTTATGTATTTTGAGAAAATTAAAAGCTCTCATGCTATTATTTTCCACAAGAATCCTGACCTGAAGAGAGTGATCTAAACCTCTCCAAAGGCTGCAGAAGTTTTTCCAATGGGCTTCAGTATGCTCTAAAAAAAAAATCCATATCCATATGATGGATGGTATCTCCCAAATTAGGGAAAACGACTGACTTTTGTATTGAAATAATAATTATCACAGCAGTACAGAGCAAGACAGCCAGGAGTACAATTGCTGTCAATGCAAATATTATTTATCAATGGATAGAACATTAGGCAAATTAATTAAATGGTAGTTAAACAATATATTAAATATCTATTTTTAATTCACTTCTCAGTAAATGAAGCCTTGCACTTTTGTCTGTACTCAACATATGACATTATCTGATCTTCCCATTGTGAATCAGGGCTTGTTCTGTCTTATTACAGTATCAATTTAAAATAACTTCTTTACCTTCAACTGAACTATTCCAAATTTATGTTGATCTGAACTGGGGCATGCTCAGGGAGGAATCGGCTGGGCCGTTATCTTTGTCATCATGATTTAGTGCAGAAAACATGGAAGTTGGTCCTGGGATTTATTCAAGATTTGGAGCGCTTTGGGCTGCCAACAGAGCATTCAGTGCTGAATGCATTTGCTTCTGTCAAAGGAAAAAAGGAATTGCCTATGTGAAAATGAGGAACAATAAAGTATTTATACTTTGATAGCTGCTATATTTTTTTTACTTTACCTTTTGGTTATTTTGCTTACATAACGGTTGTTTTTCTGCTCACAGTTCTAATGTGACATCTAATCCATCTTTTGGGATCCACCTCTGTCCAGTGAGTGGCATTTTATGAAATTATATTTTACCATCAGTTTTTATCCTATAAAACATCTAGTTTAAATAATATTCAGTTAAAAAAAAAATCAAGGAGTTATGCATGCTATATTCCAGGAAACTGGGGAACTATAGAACCATTACTGAATCTTGAAAAAACATTCCTTACTGCAGAAACCACAGTATGCTTTCTGGATTTGAGTCAAATTAATTTGTTTTTATCTTTTTGCTTTATAGACATTTTGTGGAAAGTCTGAGTGAAGTGTCAAATACAGAAGAAAGCACCTTAGCTTGCTTCAAACTCATCTCCTTCTGTTTCCTATAATTTCTTACTCTGACTAATTGATCTCATCTCAGTTCAGGTATTCTTTGCAGAGAGACCATTAATCTCCCCTATAACTTTATAGTCAAAAAAAACAGATCCTCAAACCCCGACTGTGGTCTCTGGCAGGTGTGTAGAGAGGATCTGGGAGCAGCTACTACTGAGTGCCACTATCACAAAAACCTGCTGTTTTATGTTTATCAATAACTCAGTTGACCTTCGGAAATACGCTTAATGCTACATAGAGGAACCAAAAGCAGATTAAAGCCTCAAGGCTTTAATGAGGCAGTTTTAAAAATTTCAATACTGTGAGGAGGCTGCTGTGCATCTTTTGCTGGAGGCTCGAGGCTTTTTTTCTTGGAAAAGAATACAAGTTTTTTATCTTCAGGATACCACAAATCTAGAAGTAATGAAAATTTTAAGGCAATGGTCTTTTGTCTAGAGGGAATATATTTTGCTTCTGTCTTGTATAAATAACACTTATATTCCAGTTATATAATAACTGAAAATTTCTGACCAGAAGTGTCAATGCTCACTAATTTATCTCCCAAAGAGGGTAAAATACTGAGATAGAATTCCCTGAGTAGCAATTAAACTAAAATTGTACCACATTTTATTTTGATGATACGTTGTATTATTTCAGTTGCCTTTTCACCTTCATAGTGGAGCAGTTGCCTTTGAAAGACTGAATGGTATGGTGAAAAGCAAAAAACATATGAACTCAGTCAGAAGATAGTTCAGAGTCAGAAAAAATAAACAAGAAATTGCATTTTTTATGAATTATAATCAATGAACTATTGCTCCTATGAAATAGTGCAATCTTAACCTTGAACATGTACTAAATTCTAAGTAACAAGTAGAAAAACTGGGAAATATATTCATAATAATTTTTGGATAAGTAAGTTCACAGATCCATTGCCATATTTTAGCCTGCTGTCAAAACTTCAGCCAGAAACAGAGCTGTTAGCCCGGGAGCTACAGGAGCCTGCTAGCTCATCTTTTGATTTTGTTCCTAAATGAAAAAAACTTCTATTACCAGGAAAAATTAAGTCAAATGTCTTAAAATAGGAGGTGTTAAATCTACAATAGGAAAAAAACATGAGTTGTTTTCAAAGAAGTCTAGTAATGGGTCATTTAGTGGTGCTTTTGTGATACATGTGATACGTGCTCTGTGCCTCATTTTGGGTTATCCTGTCACAGTAACACCTTTGCAGAGAATTTCCTTCTGTAAGAAGATATAGGAGTGGAAATGGCTAGACACTAATCTTCAGCATCTCACAACCTGTCCAACACGTTCCAGATGGATTGAAAAAGTTCAAAGATCATCCTTACACAGATTGCAGCACACTCATCTGGTTGAAGATCTAAAATATATCTATCCAAGAAAAACTATAATACATACGTCCTTATGTTTTTACTAGTTTGGTCCTTCCCAACCACTCTGACAGACCTCACTGACAGAGCATAAGAGAGGTGAAAAAAAGGAAATCCTGATCTGTGTTTGCACCATGGAAAAGAGCTGGTAAGTAGTAGTCTTGGGTTAGTCTTTTCTTAAAGAAAAGAAGAAAGCAAGAAGCTGGAGACAGTAAGGTCTCCAATCAACCAAGAGCTGTGATGGTTGATGTAATTTAGTCACTGGATTAGACAGCACTGGACAGAATGTGATTTGAAGTATCAGTAATTTATAAAATACTATTCTGACATGTCTTCTCTTTCTTATTAACAAATCTGGATGCAAGGATAATTCCTGAGTTATCAGCTTGTCCCCAGGAGAGGCATGATTTTCTGATGATCCATGCTGTTTGAAATTTTCTTTTACTTCCACATTATGGTGTAAGGATCTGTTCAGGACAAGTGTTTTCCTATAGCACTCTCCTGCATCTTATTCCCAAATGTGAAACATCTCCTAAAGCATAAATGGGAAACAAGGATTATAGACTGCTACTGCACAGGACCACCACTCGACCACTTTTGCCTGTTGCAATTACGAGAATCTTAGCAATATGTCTCTCCCCTGTGAAGGATTTATGTGCAGCAGATCTGGTTCTCGTGTGTATGTCTTTGGTAGTGCTGACTCTCATGAAAGAGCATGAGCAGTCATTAGTGATTATGTATACTAGCTCAACTAATCCATATTCTCAAGACATTCCTAGAATTGGTTTAACTAGTAACAATAGGTGTGGTGGTGCTGCTCAGAACCTGAAATTCTTTTCTCCAAAGCTCCATGTCTTATTTTTAAAAATGTGTGAAAAGACGGGAAATCTTTTTCTTTACTACTATTAAGTAATGGATGAGGATGCCTTGAGCTAATACATTATTTATGCGTTTTGCTTTACTTTTTGCTTAATAAAATATAAGTCTCAAAGGAAGGCAGAGTATGACAAAAACAACTATTTGACAATAAATTCAGTCAGACTGCAAACTTTTCTTCATTCTGTATTTTCTACAGAAAACTTCTCTAACCAAGTAAAACTGAGAGACAAACTAAATACTGAGGAGTATATTTCTCATTTCCCCATCCTTTGTCATCCCATCATTAATGATTTCTTTATCAAATAAAGCAAAATCAAATTGGATATTTCCAACATGCTAAGCTGAACAACTTCAAGAAGCAGCAGAGAAGGGAGAAAGAAAAAAAAATTAAAAAAAAAAAGGAAAAAAGTATGCTTCAAATGAGATATTCATCTATGTTTGTTTGTTCAATTGCTGAGGCATTTCACTGTTGCCTGCAGCAGGTACAAACCGTATGTGCATATGGTAAGCACACCTGATCTCCTCCAGACCAATTTTGATTCTTTCAGTGCATGTCACAGGAAGTCATGAACAGTTGTTTCATTATCATTGCTTTGATTTCCAAAGACCTCTTAATTTTCAAAATAGTTATCAGTAAATTAATTTCATGTGTAAGACATATATATAATATATGAAATAAACTTATCTTGAAGCATTCAGTAAACTTAAAGGAGCATGTTTCATTTCTATGTTCTGTTTGCCAGCACAATCTAATCCTAACATTCCACCAAAACATAATTTACAAACTTTTATGGGATTGTTCCTGCTTGAACAAGAACTTGCTACATTAAGAACAATTTTCCAAGAAACAAATGATTGCAGGTCTGTTTTATACAGACAGTGGCATGAATATGAATATATGAAATCTTTCTTCCTCTAGAATTCAGAGCAATATATGCACCAGGAAAGAGAATTATATCTTGAATCTAAGATCTGAGAACTGACAATGATTGTAGACAATACTTCGCTGTCATGTGTCAGACTCTGAACTACAGAATCACTCAAGTTGGAAGGGACATCCAGAGGTCACCTTATTCAGCTCCTTCTGCTTCTTCAAAAGCAAGGACAACTTACATCAACTTGCTCAGGGCCATATCCTGTTGAATTTTGAATATCTGTAAGGGTGGAGATCATGCAACATCTCTTGACAGGCTGTTCCAGAGGATGATCAGCCTCACTGTGTTCCTAGCACCTAATCATAATTTCCCATGTTTCCACTAGTGGTTCTTCTCTTTTTTTGTTTTGGCAAGAGAGACATTTAAAATGAGTCAGTCTTTTTTCATGTCAGTTCCTTCAAATGTTTGTATGCTACCTCTTATGCTAGAGAAAATGTTGAAAACTGGAGATATTTGGAATTCCCAAAGCTAGAAGGAAAGGAAAGTTTCTAGGAAAAAAAGGAAACAAAAATGCTTTTAAATTCAGCTCTGTATATTTAGAAGTGAAATAAATATTTTCTGTCAATAAACAGTCTTGAAAATTTTTTCAGTGTCTGGACAGAAAGACAAAATTTTCAAAACATTGAAGCATTCCTAAGGAATCCCCAGGTATCACAAATAATAGTTCAGAATCAGACTGTACGAGGTTCATGTCTTTGTTTTTTACCACCTGTGGCTTATTACTCAGCTTTGTCTGTCACAAACCAACTGTCAGCTAAGAGGTCAGTGAAGATGGTAACACCATTTCATTTTTTCCAAGTAAATTAAGGGTTAGTGTGGTGTTTGGTTTTTGTTTTGTTTTGTTGTTGTTGTTTGGTTTTTTTGGTGGTCTTTTTTTCTTTTGTTTTTGTTTCTGTTTTGGTTTTTTTTTCCCCAAAGACGTAAAATCAAGTACAATGATTTTGTAGTTCCAGTGGAGGAGACTGACAGAAAATAAATGTTATTTTTTCTATGTCTTACTAAAAAGTGGCTTTGATCCAGGTGACTCAACTGGTATATGAGTTTACAAATACACAAGGGCAAAAGGATCGTCCAAGCCTAAAGATGCTGCAAAAAAAGTTATTTATTCTTGTCTGAGAAAAAATAATTACAACCTTTTCAGGTAAGTAATTTATTCATGTTCATTCAAATATTTTAATAAGGCAAATATTTTAGTGGCATTAATGTATTTACCCATGCTTTAACAAAAGATAAGTAAATTGCCTATCCTTTTCCAAACTCAGTCTTAGTAGTTGTAAAATTAAAAATTGCAGTACCTGACCTCCAGTCACCTATGTCTGGCAGACATCAAGATTTAAGCTGGCTTTTCTAATGACTCTGCACAACCTTAACTGTCCATTAGCTTTTTGTGTTGTAACACCAAGATGGCTGGGCACAATTAAACAAAGAATCAAATTAAATGAATCCACTGTGCTATTAACTTCTTTTAAGAAATGAAAGGCCTTTGACAGAGTGCTTTGCACATTGGAAGGACCACTGCTTACTAAATCTTCCCACTACAGGATCTAAAGGTGAAATGACCATCTGCACATCATCCATATAACAGGAAAATACTTGCTGAGAAAAAAAGGACAGTTGCTGACAAGAAAAACTATGAGCAGTAATTTTTGAGAGGGATGTAAGATTAATCTCTTACTGATGCATGCTGAGAAACCTTATATTGCAAAATTAGAAGCTGAGCTGAAAATATATAAATTTTAAACCAAAGGGTCTCATACTGCATGCTGACGTTTTAGTGAGTTGCCACTGGCTTTGAGAATCATGGTGGATGTAGGTGGATATAAGGAGCATATGCTCTATAATAGAAGCCAGAAATGCTAAACTGGTCAATGGGATCTGATAATCCACGAAACGATTTGGGTTGACCACCCAAGGCTTCTCAATCTTTTATGAATGTTTGGAAATGCCTGCTCCAAACTACACTCTCCTAATGTCCATTAACAAGCTGTCTAGTCTAGCTGCAACTATCCTAAACATAACCTCAGAATGTTTTCTGGGATATTTCTTATGGTTCTGCATGCTATTTGCATGCATGCTCTATCTACATTGTCTGTTTCTCCATTTAAGATATTTGCCTTGGTTTGTAGGGCTCTTATAGATTAAAAAGAGAAAGCTAAAGGGAAACAGTGTCAAAGCAGCACTCAGCGATGCAATCACTGGTGCAGGGTAAGGCTGAGTTACTGTCTAGGGTCCATCTTCGCCCTCCGGGAGAATTCTCTGACAAAATTGGGGTAGGGACTAGAAGTTCTCCACATCCAGCTTCTCTTTACTTCTTGTTTCTTTTCTCTTCTCGTGTGGGAGCTGCTCATGTGGCATAAGGCTTTCAAACAAAATTAACCTAAATACTTGCTTGAACTCCCCAATGCATCTTCCAGGAAAGGGCAAGAGGCAAAAGGCACTGTTTTTTCTCTGTTTAGTCTATAGTGCAACCTCTACCTCAGAGAAAAAGAGATTCCCACAGTGTAAATTTACCTTCTACAGATTGAAGACCAGTCTTAACATACAGCTAGGAATTAGTCAGTTTTTTGACCTGAGCTGGTAAAGGTTGGAGCTTGAAATTCAAAGTTCTCAGAAAAGCACTGCAGATTGGGGAATTGGCAAATCTATTTCTTCCTGCCTGCTAGGAAGAAAAAAGCTTGCAGCATCCTTACAATGTACAAAATTTCCCTCCTGAATGTAATGACTATGCCTCATATTGCTTTCAGTCTACTAGTAGGCTAAAATACCACTATAATAAACCCAAAGGCCTTATACAAGGGAAAAATAGATGGATTCCAGCTGAGAGACTTAGATTTCTCAGATCATTACAGGACTAGCTATTTGCACTCGGCTTGCAAGTGCTAGGTTTTTCTTACATCTGCTTCAACTCCTGTGAGTTCTCTTTAATACTACAGACTCACACTGTATGTGACAGGCTCCAAACCGTAAATTGATTGAAGCTTTTGTCTATCCAGGTATCTTCATCTGTGTAGAGGTAGAAAGTGATACAGGTCTAACGGAAGAGGACTGTGAGTGCTGGTGATCGTTCATTTGTATGGAAGCACTGTTGGCAGCTCGGCAGAAGAGGCAGCCTAGGCAAGGGTACCTGTAACTAATCCATCAGTCAGCTGGCAAAGCAGAATATGCAGTTGTTTGTCAAGATTTTTTTCAAGGGCTTAAGGCTTGTTGTTCTAGACACTAAAAAAGACAGAAAAGGAATAAGATGTGGAAGAAAAATTCTACCTGAGTAAAACTTGGAGGATTTTGATTGGTTCCTTAACAAAACATCACAAGAAGCAAATAAAACCATTCTGAGCAGCAGAGAAAGGTAGGAAACTGAAACAGGGAAAGGCATGTAGGCATTTTACTTTTCTGTCTCATCTACTGCGAGTTCTTTTCCAAGTTCACAGTTCAAATTCAATAGGATGAGGTCTCTTGTTTGACATGGGAGTCTGGACTGAACTTACAGACTGGTCATATTACTGGCAGCAATTGCTAGCTGTTGTCAAGCCTTCAGCTCTACAGTACATGCATCCCCACTGCCCCTGAGAGCATTTGTCCTATTTGCCTTCTCAACTCCTTATGAGAGCCCACACTAGCAGAGCTCATACTTTTCTCCACCAGAAAAAAAAAATTATAGTGGGTTTTCAGGGCACTTGAAGTAGTGGGAAACACTGGAGAAATCAATAATCCAGAAACATGCCTTTATAACATGAATGATGAGCTCAGCACTCTCTGTGGTTACACCAAGAACCAAGTGTGCCACATACAGCATCCTGAAGTCCTAACCAAGCTCCTTTCCATCCCAAACCAGTGCCAACAGCACAAATGAGAGGCTTAATACAGCTTCTGGAGAATCTACCACATCTCTCTCTACTTTCTCTCCAAAACAGTGGGGCTCTTCATTAGCTGCTGCAGTGCAGTGCAAATAGCATGTGTAGCACATCAAGCTTCAACAACAGATAGGAAAGAATGTCCTCTTTGCTCCCCCTCTGGCATATCTATGCCTATATATTAAAGAGTCAGAATTGGCTGTCTTATGGAAAAATGAGAACCTGGAAATTCTGAATTTTTTCCGTAATCCATATGACTAGAATATGCTCATCATCTCTATGTTGGTCCTTCTGTTACTTTGGATTCAATCTATTTTTATTTATGTCCTTTATGGAAATATGAAAAAATTGAGGAAATAATCACTAAAAAACTCCTGAGCTGCCTGAAAAAAGGATTTAGCTGAGCAAACTAACTTCTTTCTGGATTCAACTTCTTTCTGGATTCTTTCTCCACTGTACAGGTACAGATTCGATGCAAGCTGTTTCAAAACTTGACATTGTTTCAGTAAATGTGTACCAGATATAACAGGTTGCATTCATACTATGCTCTGTTTTCCTTACCTATTAAGTATAAACTACAGCTCAGTGCAATTAATACAGACTGAAATTTGAATAGTCCATTGATTTGTTAGTAAATACATTTTTAAAATAGGTCTACTTTCATTAAGATACTTCTTAGAGCCCCAAAGAAAATCCAAAGTGTATCTGGAATGGTAATGTGAGATAATAATTTCCTTCTGGAGTGTCAGTTCAAATCCAGCCCAGACTGGTAGTAACCTGAAATTTTCATCTTCTTGAAGTTACCTGATCACATTATTCCCTATAGACAAGTGTGTCCATTAGAAATATGCAACAGCTGGCACAGATCGGCTTCTTGCTGGCGTTTGCAAGAGCGGGGATGGGGTAAGAGTGTGGTTAGAATCTAAATGATTCCTCCCTCCAGGTGGTCTGGCCAACACAGATACAAGGACTTCAATTCGAAAGGAAAACTTGAACTTTGTAGTTAATGGATGAATAAATGGAAGGCTTCAATCCGCAGGACTGTCAGATTGGTAGTTTTCACAAACACTTAAATCAAATACCACATCTGAGGGGAAGAAATTAAGATGTAAATATCCAGGAGCCAGTGCCAAGACCAGTGAAATCAGAAAACAGATTTGCACTATTTTGCTTCTGTGCCTCAAAATATAACGATATATCAAGATCTTATTGCCTGTAAAATAGTTTGTCATGTTTTAAAAAAGGTACAAAGGACATAAATTTTTTATCCTCTGATCTGTCAACAAATTTTTTTTTTAAAAAAAGACACTTAAAAATGGCTTTTCTGAAAATTCAGATATTTAGGTAGAGAGGGGTTAATTGGACACTCCCATTGTTATCAAAAGCAATTTCTTTCTGCTGATCGTGAGCACTTCCCTGAAAATTATAAGGAACCCACTCCTGTGTCTGCTCTGTATACTTACTGATGAATCATGTCAGACAGACAATTTATAAAGCACTCTGAGTGACCACTGGATGAGTGAAAAAAAAAAATATTGGACACTCTCTAAGTTTATCTTGAACTATTTTTAAATGCAGTAGCCAAGATGCATTTATACCAACATAATCTAAACATGCATTGGACCTCCTGAGCTGGTAAGGAAATGAGTCTGTTGCTTTCTGGGCAGGCTGTGCAGGGCAGAAGCTGTGACTCCAGCAGGGTCAGCTGCTAGCACAGGCTTCACTGACATCCAGGGCACTTCAGAGTTCAGGAAGGTGAGCTGTATTAGTCTACACCGTGGACATGTATATATTCCTAACTAAATATGGAAAACACCAGGTGTAAGGAAACATAAATTGTACAGTTGGTTTGGTTTTGCATATCAAATATGTGCAGCATATTATTCACAGATCCCATTAATTAATCCTGATGAAATCATAATGAGGAAAACATTAACACTAATCGATTTGGATGAGATGAAATTTCAGACCTTCCTGACATTCTCATTTGTGGCACATACCAGAACGAAAAACAACCAACCAGTTTTCCCCTTGCAATGCAAGCATTAGCTTTCCCAATGATAAAACAGAAGGTCAGCTTAAAATCCCATTTTCTACATTGAACAGCAATTCTTTAGATGACATAGAAGAGCATGCAAGCATTAGGGCTATTGTTTTCATTAAGCTATTCTGCTGGTGACTATTCATAGCCACCCTTTGCCACATGATTCCTTTCCTAAGCAGCTTTCCAATTTAGGTTTCCATAGACTACGGTTTGACAGACTAACTAGAAGAATTCATGCATGTATATTATGAAGTTTCATTATCCTTTTTTCTTTCATGAATAGAATTCCTTAGAGGATGTGTTCTGTGAGTACTCTGTGCCAAGGCAGCATTATTTGCACTTCTTGACTAATGAGGGTTCACCACAGAGAAATAAATCACAGGGTTGTGCAAAGTTTTTTTTCAAAGGCTCAACAGAAGGCAACTTTTGAAAGCAATGAATGAAAGTCCCCCTGGCAAGCAGTATGAGCTAACATGTTTCCTGGGCTGGTCCCAACCTGGTCACTGATTGCCATGAAAGGCCCCTGGGAGCTCCCCGCAATTCCCTACTTACAAGGCTTGTGAGTAGTTGCCCATGCCAAACACCAGGATCATACAAACAAAAATCATAATCCAGAGCAAAGTCAAGTCCATAAGACATTATCTCTCAGCCAGGTTGGAAAATATTGTGTAATTTCTCATCCAGAGTCTAGTAATATTCATTTGATCAATCCTTTCCTTCAGTGTTGGGTACTGCTGACGTTACCCTTTTATCTTCTCTCTTTCAAAGACCATGTATTTCTATTTAAAATGCAAGTGACAAAATCAAAATGTACCTCTAGCTTTTCATATCTGCATTTTGATTCTGTTATATCTCCAAATGACTAGGTAAAGTGGTGAGTACATCAGAAGTTTTCAGCAGAAAATGTAAGAGTTGCGTTTTCATTATGCAGAGGTAACACATTGCTTATTGCAAAGGGGTTCTGCAGTGTTCTGGAAAGAAAAAAAAAAAGGCAAAAAAGTCACCTCGGAATTAAGTATCCACCTTTGACTACCCTAGAAGAGAATCCTCTTTGGTCATTTTAAAAGGCTGTGAAAAAGTGTCCACTTTACACTTTCCTCAAGTGTGCACAAATGGAGGACTTCTACCACAGTTTATCTTTTGGTTTCTTATATATATTTGTACTTATAGCTTGTGAAGGCCTAGAAATGAGTGCATCATGCCCAAAGTTTATATCCATCTGTCACCAGCGCTAAAGGCTGCTGCATTTTAAATCACTTCAGCATACTGCTTGCACAGTGACTCAGCCCTGACAGTGGTGTCCACCCTGAGGATGAGAAAATGATTCAGTATTCATTAGTCTAACTTAATGCAGTCTCTCCTCAGCAGGAGAACAGCCAATCATGCACCTTATCTGTGCCTGCTTCTGTGATTTATCTACTGAGGACTGACCTACAATCAAGAACTTTACTTAAAACCTTTTGACAGGCAGCTAGCTGCCGGTCTGGAGATAAAGCTAAGCTAAATACACCCATGCTAATTTCAGACTTTGCTTTTCTTACAATCTGAGAGCTCTCTATAAAGCTTTTGAATAAAATAAGTCAGACATACTGCTTATACATGTATACGGTTTTCAAAAATCAGGTGTTCTGTTTCCTAAACTGATTTTATTGTGGTGGGTTTTTTTGTTTTGTTTTGTTTTGTTTTTTAATATTGAAAGAATGACACTGGTCTATGTATATCATTCCAAAAATGTGTGCTCCAACCAGGATTTCAGGATGGTGTTTTAAAATGAAACCACTAAACACCCCAAGCCTTTTGAACTTTTCATTTGTGAAGGTGGAAAAACAGTCTGCTTGACCAAAGAACAGAGAAATAAACCTGAAGTTGAAACATTTGGGAACTCCCTGCATCATGAGGCAACCTAAAATGTTTTCCAAGGGTGTCTGATTTGATAACAAGATGCAAAGAGGAGGAATAGAGTGACAGACCTGTCAGTCTACCTATATAAATAAGTCTTTCTATTCCTGTGCTGAATTTTCCTTATCAAACTTTCCTTGTGTTTGCAGGTAGAAGGGTAGAAGAGCAATAAGCTGTTTTTTGTTTTTCTTTGCTTTGATTTCAATGCCCTCCCAAATAGGATTTTTTTTTCCCAGCCTACGTTAAGCTGCAATTGCAGAAATAGTATTTCCAACAAACATTCTGAATGTCAGTAAATTTTGGCCTATATCTTTACAGAGCCTTTAATTCAGTCAATCTGTGGCAGTTTCAGTTTAGAGAAGGCAGGACAGAATGCCTTGGCCCAGAGCAAAGGGGAAACAAGAAGGCTCGGCCCTGAAGAAGGCCCATTTTTAAAGGATTCTTTGGCCTAATGTAAATTTAAATTCAGAGAGAGGAAAAATTATTACTTTTTTTTTCTTGCCTCAGGGTGAAATTATTGGATTCCCAAGGAAGCTAAATAGATTTAGAAGATTCAGGTGCTTTCAAACACCTAGTCAATTTTTAGATAGCAGTTTTTCATATAATCCCATGATTGAAGAATTAATGAATCTGACAGCCAGCATCTCAGTAAGGCAAGAAATCAGACTAATTTTTTTTTCCAATGTCAAGTCAGAGTCATTTTGGGAAATAGCCCTATTTGAGATCGGTTTTCTGAGTTACTCCTGGCTTCAAGAGAAAAAAGGAAGAGAAAGCAGACCATAATTAATATAAGCATAAATATGTTTTGATTTGTTTCAATACCTCTTCCTTCTGTCAATTGCAAGCACTATCAGATGGGGTTAGCAATAGCCATGAGATAATTCTCAGATTTTTTTTTTTTGTCTATGCATCGTGTACATTATGAGATATTGTCAATAATCTTTTCTTAAATTTGGCAAAGTTTCTCCCGGCTCAAGAGTAATATCAGGGTTTTGTTGTTGTTTTGACTTTGAGATATCTTTAGTGCATTAGAGAATGAAGTAAATCCCATAGCACTGAAGGTTAATGATGGAATTGCATGTGCACTCTACCAATTCTCTGTCTTTTTTTATTTTACTGAATTTCTACTGAGTGTCATACATTGGAAGTAATTTAGGGTGTTTTCTTGTAACTAACACAACTTGGTTTATGTAGTTATTTTAATTTGTATGTGCATCTGTGTGTGTGTGTCTCTGTGTGTGTTGAAAGTCATTTTCTGTATTGTATCAGATGGAGAACTGGTAATTCCCAGTGTCCCAATGACTTTTTGAAGCTCTGGTTTTGAAAAAAGCTTAAAAAATCCTGTTTAGTAAGAATTTACTTCTCTGTGAAAACAACAGATGATTTGTATGCACCTGAACGTTACCATTTTTAAGACTGCCAGACAAAGCCAGTAATAATGATTTGTATGTCTGGTATGTATTGGTATTTTTGAACCTTCTGCTTTTCAGATAAGCAGATGGGAAATGGATGAATGTTGTGAAGCTCTATGGAAGCATATGAAGCATAAAGAAACATAAATAAAGTGGTGTAAACCAATGTGTTTAGCTAGCCTCCAGTTTTAACTCCTGCAAGCACTACAGCAAAGAGATTGGTAACATACACTGATTAAGGCTCAAAGGCAATAGGCAATCCATAAATTAAGGTGAACTACGTAGAACTGGGATTTTTATTTTAAATTGAAAGTATGTAATTGTCAACTATTAAAGCCCTAGTAATATTCAATTACTAGCAAAATCCCAAAGCTGAGAAACACCAAAGTATCTTTTTGCATTGCTGTGTGGTTGTCCTTGTTTATATGTAAGTGCAAACAGTACTTTTTTATTTTTAAGGTTGGGCAAGAACTGAGAAAATTGGGGTGCTTATTATGCTTATTTCACCTTAGTATGACAGAAAGTTATGGATATTTGATTCTGTAACCTGTGAAGTAGCAGAAAATCATGTGTGAAATCATTTATGCAGTACCTTTCACAAATTCTTTTTATCACTTATATAATGTGAAAGTTGCTCACAAAATGCTGCAGAAAAATGCTGAAACTACTGGTATGCAAGGTCAGTCTGGATCAAGAAAAAACAACTATATTTTTCCTGCTTAACTTTCATAGGTATGGAGATTTTTTTCTCCTTTACCTGGGATTTAGTGTTTGTTTTGTTTTATTTCTTCAACCTGACAGAAGCAAATAAGACTGTGCTACTTGTACCAATATGTGAGTACTGGAATGGAAAAAGAATTTCAAGAAGAGTTTTCGAGTGCCCTCAAACTGGTCTTTACTTTTGTATGCAAAATTTATTTAAACGTGTGGGGTTTTCCCACTTTATTTTTTTTCTATTTTTTTTAATCCTTTTTTTCCCCCTTTTTTTTTTTAGGGCTGAAAGTTAGTGAAGTTGTTATTTGAGGTTTTATGAACACTGTCTGTTTTTGAATTTCACCTAATGTCCAGTCAAGTTACCAGAGTATCTATGGATGCTCACTCACGTCATTTAACTTTGAGCCCCATAGTTTATCCACTAAACCAGTAAAATTTTGTGCAATATTTCTGCTTGCAAATTACTGCTAAGCCATTTAAGAAATCTGATTTTTGATGGATTTAGTGCTTCTTCAGAAAAGAAGATATCATTCTAAAATCTATTGAGAAATAAAACACTGACTGATGTAACATGTCTTCTCTCTTCTTGTGATATCCATGTTTAAATCTAAACAATTTCCTTGTCATATTTTACTGAATCTTTTAACTCATCGTGTGACTTTCTATCCTGTCTGTCTGTATAAAATTTTAAGGTGTCCCACAATAATTTAGAAGATCATGTAATTTTGCAGCGCATTATAGAATCAATTTTCATGGCTACTACTTTAGTAATATTCAACTCTTTGCTCTGAAGACTTTCATTCCTACTTCTTAGGAGATGAGGTTTGATTCTATGAGAGGCAGAAAATGTAAAAGGATTTTGTCATCTGAAAGCTGTGAAAGTCCTGAGATGTGTCTGCATACACATAAGAAGACTATGGTGTTAAAAATTTAAAAATATTATTATGTAAATAATAAAACAAAAGATGTAGAAATAATGTTACTGTAGCCACTTCTTTTCCTCATAAGATAAAGATTACTTGACTCAAAATTTTATTTTAAAAAATATATATTATATATATATACATATATCTATATTAGATTAAAAAGAAAAACAGACAAAACCAGAAAAATATATTAATTCAAAACAGATTGCAAGTATATCCTGAGAGTCCTCTGATCTCACTTCAAGAGTGCTGATAATAGCAACTGTTTTCTTGACATCCATGTGAAATACTTTCTGTGTGAAATCACATTGGCCGTACCTAGCTGCTTTCTGTAGCATATTCCTGTCTAAAGGGGGAAGAGGGAGAACCACAGATGCACCATAACTGCAACTTTATATTATGAAGTTTGTTCTGTTTTCCCTATGGATGAATTGCTCCTTAGAGTAGGAATGTGCATTAAGCTGCAGATTGAAAAGGATCAGTTCATAAATCTGTATATAAATATCAATAGCTATCAGTGGCTCTCTTAGCTGTTTGTAACTTCTTCGTGAGTATTGATAAAAAATTCTAGTATTCAAAATTGGATAGATACTTGATAAGCTTTTCCATTTCCTTTTTGCAAGGGTTTAATTTCCTTTACTCATTTATTTGTGTGTATTTCAAAACTTTCAAGGTCATAGATTCTTTTCAAGAGAGACTCCTCTTAAAAATACTTTGCAAAAGCAAATAAAATTGCTTTAGCGATTTTTGCACTAACTTGATGGAATGCAAATACACATTTTTCAAGACAAAACCAAATAATTCTTTACCAATAGGTATTCTGTTTGGTATCTAAATGTTACGAATTCATTTAAAGCTGTAGCTCAGATTTACAAGAGCCCATCAGCAGCTGTTTGGTCTTCACAAGACAGGGGAAATTCAAAGTCACCTGATGCAACTTGAAAAACTACCATGATATCACACAAATGGCAGAGATAATCTCCTTTCCAATAATAGCAGCTTTTGAGCACTGTGAAGGCTGGAAAGTTTGGATCCACTTGTCTGTGAAAAACAGTTCTTTTGCAGCAATGCCATCTCTTTGCACAGCAAAGATGTGGTACAATGAGATAAAAAACATTCTTAACATAGTGGATGAGAGTCTTCTGAATATATACATATATTTATTTTTGGGTGACAATTCTTTATGATAGGGAACAGAGCTTCCTAATAAATGTCAAGAAATCACGTGCTGCCGTATCATTTAGTGGTTAGCAGCACATAATGGTCTCATTGTGGTTCTCTTCACTTTCATAGTTATTACTGGTGAAATAACTGAAACATAACCAAACTGCTAATTTCATATTAATAGATTCAGAACGGATGTTACACTGTGTACTTTCACTCTCCATGGTAACCATGAATAGAATGTATAACTATTAAAAAAGTTTAATTAATTGGATTAAGAATCAAAATTAAGAACCAAAAGTAATAGTTTATTGATGTATCAATATCATCTGTGTCATAAAAATGAGTCATTACCTCTGTGATTAGATGAAGGGAAGATAGGATATGTTCATGGACTTCCTATTTTATTCAATAGATTTTTGATGCGTAACTCATATAATAACTTAAATAGATTTTGATGTGTAACTCATATAATGAAAAGTCTGACTTTTAAGGGATATTTTCATCTCTATGAATTCAGATTGTGTACAGCCTAGATGATAGCCAGCAGAGATACAAAACAAAAGCAGAGATGTAAACAATTAAAAGGAGTTTGAATTTGGGTCATGTTCTACTGAACTAGGTGATCCTTACTGATCTCTTCTCCAGAATTATATTTTTTTTCTACATGTTAAATTTTGCTATAGCATATTACATGAAGAAGGTTCAGAATTTCTATTTCCTCACAACCTATCTGCAGGGTAAAATACATGCCGTCACACTGATATAATTTTAATTAATAATGTATCTATGATGTGTAGGGATAAATAAGGCAAAAATAATCACAGTCTCCAATGTTTCCTTTCTCCTGGCATGTATGTTCTTCCACAGTCGTCTTTCCACCTTTGACACTCTTTTCAAGATTTATGTTCTGCTCTTTTGCTGTTATGACTGGCTGTAAATAAACTAGATCACTATACTTCTGTCAGAAAATAACACCTGTCTTGATGACTTATAACTCTCAATTTTTGTTTTCTATAGACATATTGTACACTGATCTTCTACGCAAAGACAAACACTTTCCAGGTGACCAGCTAATGTTGGAGCCAGAGCCACCACTTCAGAGAGCACAACGAGCGTGGAGTTAAACACCTGCTAATTTGACTGGGCTGGTTTGCATCTGTTTTTGGTTTGCTTTCAGTGCCAGTCACCATTGTCTAACCTTGCTATCATTTACTGATGGTGTTCCCAGTCTCCTCCTAGGCTCCCTCTGTTGGTCTCAGCCAGGACTCCGTCTGGCAGGAGCAATGGGAGACGTTCAGGCCTCCTCAGCTGTGGCAGCACATGCCCCACGGTGCCTGCAGCGCCCAGATGAGGCAGGCAGGCATCCAGTGCTGGCCCTTGTGTTTGCTGCAAGAGCTCTTGCGTGACCAGGTTTTGGTAATGAGGGAGCTACAGGGGTGGCTTCTGTGAGAAACTGCTAGAAGATTCCCCCATGAGCAAAAAGCTAATTCCAGCCAGCCCCAGGATGGACCTGCTGCTGGCCAAGGCTGAGCCCACCAGCAGTGCTGTTAGTGCCTCTGGGATAATACATTTAAAAAAGGGGGAAACTTCTGGAACAGCAGCCAGAGAGAGGAGTGAGAATATGTGGGAGAAACAGCTCTGCAGACACCAGTTTTGGAAGGAGGGGCAGGAGACACTCCAGGCCCTGGAGCAGAGATTTCCCTGCAGCCCGTGGTGCAGCCCATGGTGAGGCAGGATGGGACCCTCCAGTCTGTGGAGCTCCATGGAGGAGCAGAGATCCAACTGCAGCCTCTGGAGGACCCCACAGTGGAGCAGGTGGAGGCCTGAAGGGGGCTGTGACCCTGTGGGAAACCTGTGCTGGAGCAGGGCCCTGGCAGGACGTGTGGCCCCACGGAGAGAGGAGCCCACACTGAGCAGGTTTGCTGACAGAACAGGTGACCCCATGGAGGACCCACTCTGCAGCAGGGTGTTCCTGAAGGACTGCACCCTGAGGGAGGGATGTGCTGGAGCCGTGTGTGAACAGCTGCAGCCTGTGGGAAGGAAGAGAAGTTTGTGAAGGACTGTCTCATGGGGGAGGGACCCCACACTGGAGCAGAGGAAGAGTGTGAGGAGTCCTCCCCTGGAAAAGGAAAGAACAGCAGAGATGATGTGTGATGGATTGACCGTAGCTCCCTTCTCCACTGGGGAGAAGGAGATAGACAAAATCTGGACTGAGGTTAAACCTGGGAAGAAGGGGCGGGGGGGGGGGGGGGGTGGGGGGTGGATAGTTTAAGGTTTAGTTTTTATTTCTCATTACCCTAATCTGATTTGATTGGTAATAGATTAAACTGAGTCTGTTTGGCCTATGATGGTAACAGTGAAAGATCTCTCCTTGTCTTTTTCTCAGTCCAGGAGCCTTTCATTATATTTTCTCTCCCCTGTCCAGAGGAGGAAAGGGATAGAGAAGCTTTGGTGGGCACCTGGTATCTAACTGGAGTCAACCCACCACACACTGACACAGAAACTACTTTCAAGGCGGACCCTCTCCACTGTTAGCAGCATCTAAACCAAGGCAGACCTTCCACTTCTGGATATATGACTGGCTGCATAAACCTCTCACAGAGATCCAGTGTGCTCATTCCATCCAGCTGAGCTGCCTGAACACCTCCTATTGAAAGGGACTGGTTTCCAGCTTGTTTTCAGAGGGGTATCTTGGCTATTCCATGTACTGGGAACCCTACCTGTTCCAGGGCATATTGCCCTGCTGGAAAAGCAGAGCTGTTCTAACAGGAGCTGTGGATGGGTGGGAGTAGGTGGTGACACAGCCAGATGTGCTGGTACAATGCATGAAGAGATGAGTGTAATGGCTGCAGGGCCTGGCTATGACCCCAAGCAGAAGGGGTTTTATGAGAGGACAAAAAACAGCGCCTGCTTTCTTGTAGAGTGCAAAAATAGCAACCGGCAATTGTGCTAGCTATCTTGTTCTTTGACATTATTAACGCTCTACATTTTTCCCTGATAGCAAGAGATTGTACAAATGTAAAGTCTGACTAGATTGTCTCACTAAGATTGAAGTTAGGAAACCAAGTTTCCTACCACCCTATTACAGTCCTACTATACAAAGAATGACCTAGTCCTCTTTCTAGAAAGGGAATGCACCACACGGTGCTTAAACTGCCTTTAAAAAGATAATATCTACTGTTTGTCTGAATTAACACTAAGAAAGTGGATTTATCCAGCTGTGGTCAGTTTTATATTTTTTCCCAAGTTCACCTTTAGCATCATCCAAATTTTTTCATTTGCTTTCATTAGGGATCTAAAATTGTTACATTCAGAGTAAGAAAGGCCCAACAAAATCAGTGAGAAAAATAATGATTAAAAATGTGTTGTATCCTTGACATCTAGAATTATGATTCTCCAAAAAGCACATGACACTTTTTGCTCTTAAAAACCCTTATTAATTTCTTGATGTTTTAAACTTTGATTCCTTTACTGACTTCATTCCATCGTATTTTGCTCAAGGACAAGAAGGCCTGCACAATTGTGTAGAATGGTTTTGATAACATCTTTGTGTAAAAACAGTCGCTGTTCTTATTTTTTCTGAAGGAAAAAGAAAAATATCTTATAGGCTTTCTGTGCTCCAATCAGCACATTATTCATATGTTTACAAAATTTTCCTCTCATAATCTATGAAAATATTTATGTGCTTCACTTCTCTATAGAAAGTATTATTTAACTCCATTGAGTAGGTATAAATTACCACGCTACCTGAACAGGAAATTATTCAAAATTTCAATTTTGTATTACCTAGAAAAGCAAAGACAAAATAATGGTTTCAGGGAAATATCTAACTGTTTAAAAACTGATTTTGAAGCAGATTTTATTCCAAAACTTGATATTCATATGTAGGTGAAATCAATATGCTAGGCTGGAGCCTCACATCATATTGCTATCGTCATCATCTATTTGTATTACCTGAGAGCCCTGGACTCTCCATTCAAGGTTAATCAGTGTACAAAAACCAGATGTTCCCTGCCTCAAAGGATGGATAGAGACAGGATGCTACAAAGAAGTAAGAGAATAGTGTTCAGCAGGAGACATGACAGTATCAGCACAGCACCACCAGATGGATATGGTATCAGTAAAAGCACTTGGAGGAGGACTGTAAATTAGAAATAGCTCTGCAGAAGATTCACCCTAGTCACAGGGGAAGTACATGGACTAAGCCAGAAAGCATTGTGTGCAAAAGTTGTGTCAGATGTACAGGAACAGCAGAGTCCAGGAAAAAAAGTCAGAACAAAGATACTCTCCAAAGTTTATGAAGGTTAGTAGTGATCCAATATAAATTTAGAATTGAGTCCAGTGCTTCTTGTTTTACTCAAGCATTATCAATTCTGATCATCATCAATACTCAGATACTTAGTTAGAAGAGATCACAAAATCACAGAATGTCTGAGGTTTGAAAGGACTTGGGAGGCCATCTGGTCCAGCACCCCTGCTCAAGCAGGGACAGCAACAACTCTTTGCTCAAGAATATATCCAGGTAATTTTTGAATACCTTCAATGATGGAGACTCCACAACGTCTCTGGGCAACCTGTGCCAGTACTTGGTCACCTTCACAATAAAAAGTGTTTCCTGATGTTCACAAGGGAACTCCTGTATTTCACTTTGTGCCCAATGACTCTGCTTCTGTCCCTTGCCACCACTGAAAAGAGCCTGGCTCCTTCTTCTGTATACCTACCCTTCAGGTATTGACATGCACTGAGAAAATCCTTATGAGTTTTCTCTTATCCAGCTTGAATGGTTCATAGTCTCTCAGCCTTTCCTGATATAGAGATGCTCTAGTTTAAGTCTATTAATCTTCCTATTGGTGGTGCACTTGACTCTTTGCACTGTGTCCAAGTCTCACTTGTATTGGGGAGCCCAGCACTGAGCACAGAACTCCAAGCGTAGCTTCCCCGGTGCTGAGTGGAGGGAAAGGATAATCTTCCTTGACCCACTCCCTTAGCACTTCTAATACAGTCCAGGACACCACAAGCTGTTATTACAGTGAGGGCACATTGCTGTTTCATGCTTAATCTTTGACAGTATGAAAAAAAAAAAATAATGTGCTTGAGATTTTTGCTTTTAAACTTGATTTTTTTAGAAAAAAGATTATTTTTTAACGAGTTAGCAAGGGGAAGATATTAAATCTAACCAGACCAAGAGGAATTCAAGGTCCTTAGATATGGGATTATAAACCAGTCCTTTAAAGGGCCATTTGATTGCAAGATGATACTCAATAATAGGTTTTTATCAATAGTTAAAGTACAGAAAAGTCATAGAATCATAGATTATGCTGTGTTGGAAGGCACCTGAAAAAATAATGAAGTCCAAATCTTGGCCCTGCACAGGCACCCCAGGAGTCACACCATCTGCCTAAAAAGCATTATCCAAATCCTTCTTGAACTTAGGCTTGGTGCTGTGACCACTTTGCACAGGTCCAAGTGCTCAAAGACCCTCTTGGTGAAAAGATTTTTCCCTTTATCCAACCTAAACCTCACCTGAAACAACTTCAGCCCATTTCATTGAGTCCTCTCACTGGTCATGAGAGTAAAGAGACTGGTACCTGCCCTTCCACTTCCCTGCAAGGATGTTGAAAAGTGCAATGAGGTGTCCTCTCAATCTCCTGCTGAACAAATCAAGTGTCCTCAGCCACTCCTCATACAGTTTCACCTCAAAGCCTTTCATCACCCTTGTTGTCCTCCTTTGGGCACTTTCTAATAATTTAACATCTTTCTTATATTGTGGTGACCAAAACTTCACACAATATTCAAGGTGATGTTGCCCCAGTGCAGAGCAGAGGGGACAAGGGCAATCCCCTCCTTTGCCCGGCTGGTGATGCTGTGCCTGATGCCCCCCCAGGACAGGGTTGGCCCTCCTGGCTGCCAGGGCACTGCTGACTCGTGTTCAACTTGCCGTGGACCAGGACTCCCAGGTCCCTTTCCATAATGCTGCCCTCTGGCCTCTCATTCCCCAGTCTGTGCACACAATCAGGGTAGCCTCATCCCAGGTGCAGAATCTGGCACTTTTCCTTGTTAAACTTCGTGGTGGTTGGTGATTGCCCATCTTTATGATTTATCAAGGTCTCTCTGTAGGCCCTTTTTGCTCTCAAGGGAATTGACAGCTGGTCCTAGTTTAGAGTCATTGGAAAACTTACTTTATATTCTTTTTGAATACTAAGTTACATTAAGGGAAAAGCAAAATTCTGCTTTTGTGATCATCCATGCTGTTTTTATTCTCAACTATACCAAGCATTTATCATTGCATTAATCTCCTGTGAAAGGAACATAAACAGTGTGTTAAAAGCTGAAGTGGATTATTCCTGATACTGAAAAATGTTTTCAAGACATTTTTGAAATAATAAGTGCCTTTCACACCTCACCGACCACAGTCTTTGCAAGTAAAACTAGTAGCTTTTAGGTCACACGAATTAATATACAGGGGTAGCTTTTACAAGTTTTTTATACTTTGCCTTATTTCTGTCTCCAAAATATTTCAAAATGTAATAACACATTCAGTTGTAAATGTTGATCTCTGTTTAGTCAGAATGATTAAGTGATGGTCATTGTAGCATGACTCATTGCTTCTGAATAGGAACATTTTCACAATATTATCTTTGTTATGAAGTGCGGTTATGATTCACATCATTCCAAGCCTTCTTCAAGTGAGGATAGTTATGATTACATTTGGAATACTTCATGCTACTTGGTGATTTACTGGTAGTGAGCTCAGTACTTACGCTGATTCTTCCTAAAGGAGAAAAATAAAAGAAAGGTTGACTGCATTCCTTAGAGATTGGTGCTGCCAAAACCATATGTTTTCATTAGATGAAAATGAACTTCCTTAGAGGAAAATTCTTCAAAAATTCTCTCTCAGAATCTTTCCAAAAAAGAACAGGAGGTTGCTGACTCATTTGGTCTTGTTCAAGGTTCTGACAAAGACATAGGTTAAAGTCATAGGCAGAGCTTCACTCCTCAATGGAGCTTTGATTTTACGTATGTTACTAGCTCTGAAGGAAGATTGCAATAAGAGTTACTATAAAACATGTCCCTATTAAGCTGAATTATCTGAGCTGGTGTTTGAAATAGAACAGCTGAGCGCAGCTTGTATACTAATATTGGTATTTGGGATTGTGTTCTTGCATCTGTGTGTGACCTAACCTAGCTTTTTTGCTATGTTGACCTTGCACACAGTGTTCAGTATTTCAAAGGTAGCTCAATATCTTATCTAATCTATTTCAAAATGGTGTTCTAATAGTAAAGAGAAATAAAAACTTCTAAATGACTTCTTTTTTATTCATAGAGCCAGCAGCATCAACTAAAGTATATGTTTTAGACAACCCTAAATAAATTTCTTTTGATTAGTCTATTAAAATAAATAAACATAAATATGCTATCAATTTTAGAGCATACTGATCTACACATTTACTTTTTTTGCAAAATAAGAATGTGAGTCTTGAAACAATCAAAACATTCCAGGTATGCTTGAAAAGGAAAGGTTTTGACCTTACCAAAAAGCAGCGTTTCATCTTTTTCTTCCTCAAAACAAACAGACACATTGACAGACATCAAGGGAACTGCTGAATTTTAAAGATGTCATATTGTCTGACAGAAAAATAACATTCTTTACTGCAATTTTTGACCACTACTCCTTCAGATCTTTTAATGTGCACTTTTTAATGTCAGAGAGATGCCTCTGCTCGCCTTATGTAAGGCATGCCTAATATACAAGTTAGCTATGCATTAGTTCTGCCGTCTACATAATGAGTCAATCAAAAAGGAATTTGTATTTGTCATTTATATGTACCAGAAGATGTGAGCATGGACTGAACTGTCATTCTTTCACAGATTCATGCCCACCTTCTCTGCAGTTCACTTCCATGTCACTTGGGCTGTAGCTTAATTTTTGCAAATTTCATACTGGGCACATATTACTTAACCTCAGCCGAGTAATAGGGAGCTACTAATCAGCTTAACTACCTCAGAGTTCTGTGGGAATGAAAAGACTGTTTCTCCAGTTGTTTCCATTAATTAAAAAAAAAAAAAAATCAAAATTAACATCTCTCTGTTGAACACACAGAAAGAGACCTGGTCATGATATGGAAGCAATCAAGAAATTCTTTTGCAATACAACTTGACAGCAGAAAGTCCACAGCTTTTTCAGTGGCGTTCAATCTACAGAAGGTATTTCATCTATGTAGGGAAATAAATACAGCTACACCTGCAGCTCTGGACATCTCATTACACAAGAGACAGTGACAGATTGAAAGAAATCCAGGGTGGCAAAACAAAAGTGAAAATTCAGTTGCAAAACAGATTTATGGAAATATTAGAAGGGCTAAATACATACCAGTTAAGCCAAAGAAGAAGTAAATGGAGACAGAATTCCACTGCTATTTGAATATGCAGAGACAGGAGATGGGCATATGACATATTTGTTTGCCTGGTCTTAACCTTGCCATAACCACATTGAGTTTAGAGCCACAAATGAGATATTTAGGACGATGCCAGGAAAAGTCTTCAGTTGTGTCACTCTAAGTACTGGGCTGTACTGGATTGGGTATACACATCAAGGTGCAGAGCTACAAAATAATGAACTCTAATATAACCAACCAGCCCCCTCCAACCTGCAAAAACTCCACCACAGTTCAGAAGCAAAACAAAGAGCTGCCATAGTACACCTACTTAGCTGCACAATGGGGGCAATTTCTTGCTCACACAAATTAATTTCTATCACCTAAGATTTTGATGTAGTTGTTCTCTTAAAACATTGCTGCCAGCAGGGTAAGGTACGGTAGTGATCTTTTCTTTTGTTGATTGAATAAAGCTCCCTTCTCAGGAGGGAGTGAAAATAAAATAGCAAATAAGTTTTTATTTTCTGGAGAGCCCTCAAACTCTCATGTACAGAATAAAAAACCCACATTGTTGGAACATATACAATACCAGAGCAAATATGACTGCATCCTGAAAGTTTATCCCTTCATGTTCCAAAATTTTATTCCTTCCAGTCCAAATGCTAGCTGCACTGAAAAATTTGTCTTAGTACAGAGATGTTGAGAAAAGTTTTGTAAGAGGAAGATACTAAAGCTACACATTATTCCTTATGCACTATTTATCTAGGAGTCTTTCTGAATCCTGAAAAATTCAGAATCTTCACCACGTTCATCTCCAGAGTTCTGGAAAGATCTAATTTTCAAAACTTCATCATATAGAGAATATTTGCTGAATTATAAAATCAGTACAGCATCAATAAGAATACTTTTTTCTAAAAAATGTTTTAAAATATTTTCTAGTAACAGCCATTACTTGAAGAGAATTCTCTTGTCCTGAGGACATGATTAATTCCTTCTATTTTGTCTCTCAGGGAAGAATTCATAATTTCATATTTCTTTTCAGGGAGTCAGAAACAAAAAGATCTAGATCCTTCCGATCTTATTGCAGTCATGGGACCAGATGTACCAGGAGGATAACAATAATCTGATCCATGCTGATGCTGATTTCTTTTTTTGCAAGTGCTCTTTCATTTGTGGGATATACCAAAGGTAATCAGTAAACATTACAGTGATCCTAGATTAGTTTTGTATATTAGCTTACTAGGTGAAGCATAAATACTAATAATAATTCAAACAGTGCCCTATACCAATCAGAAGTTTGTAGTGAGGGTGGCATTTATTCAAAGTATACAGAAATGTGAGTTCTTTCTCCTTACTGAGAAGTTCTGCCGTGATTATTAATGGTTACTTTAACAAAACAGGAAATTTAGCTTAAAGCAAACATATAAATTAAAGCCTGGACACTTAAGGAAGATGTCATAATGATAAGAGAATTGCACTTAAAGGCAGGCAGATGGGAGATGCTCAAGGGGGTTGCCCAGCAGGACAGTGTACTAGTGAGTCCTGCTTGCACAGACTGGACATCTGTGTCTGGCAGCTCAGCTCTGTCTTTCCAGAAAAGAGGCCCTAAGCTAATGAAAACTGCTGCCAACAGCAGCCTACACAAACCCATTTAACTGCCAAGCTGCAACAACATCAGGCTGTGAAGTTGTTTTTCCCTGTTGTTGCCAGACTTATGAAGGGTCTATCACTTTAATGCCTTTTTTTGATTTTAGTTTTTTCTAACCACAAATTAGCAAATATCTATTTTATTTTAATTTTCTGTGACAAAACCTATGGGGCACCAGTGCCAACAACACATAGAGCTCTACATCTGCATTTTTATTTTACAGAGGATTAAAACCCAAACAAAAATAATAATCAGTGAATACATATTTTCCTGTTACAAGCTAGGTTGGCAGTGGTCTTGTTTTCTATGACAAGCCTTCATACACAGCCAGGAGAGACAGCTGTGCTCAGAATTGTGCACCTGTAGCATAAGTCCTCTCCCTCTTCCAGCTCATTGGGGGTAAGAAGATTTAAACAAGGAAAAAAAATTGGCAATGGTTTTTAATTACGTAGAAAAATAATAGAAACATTAAACATGCTGAGCACTGTCTCAAAGCTTATTAGAAACAGTTATCAGCTCAAAAGCAATTTAGAGGTACACACATTGTACAGTATATTCACTGTCAACAAGCAATCATACTGCCTCAAGTTTAGAAATCATAGAAGTGAAGAACATCAGTGGAGAAGTGAAGCCATCTAAAGCCAGCATGAGAAAGGAAGAGAGTTAAAGTCAATTTATAACCCTCTTAACTGAAAATTCAACCCCTGCCTTCAGCTCTAAGATGTTTAAATGCAAATTCCATAGGTTGCTAGCCTACATTCTTTTAGAATATGACTGCCAGTATGGATCCTGTTACTGAGGAACCTAAATGTTTTTAGTATCCAAAGAGGCACAAATATGCCTCTGTAGACCTAACTTTATAATACTCATTATCACTATTAGGTCACTGAGGTGAAAGGCATGTTAATTTTTTCCCCAGAAGTTCTATTTTTGTGTTATTTTTAAAAAAACATGTATTAAAAACTATTGTTCCCCTTTATAGGGTCCCAGTAGAACTACCTGTAGTCTTAGCATTTTTGGGGAATAGGCAGCCTATTTTAAAAGAAACCTCTCTAACTTCAATTATTGCCCCTATGCTACAGATTTTTCTTTATGCCTCCTAAGAACTCACATAATACTTTTTGTTTCTGGACTGCATCTTCTTGTCTTTTCTCGAGACTGCCTTAAATCTGGGCTTTCTGCAGGCTGAGTATCAGGCAAGGCTCTTCCTCATTTTCCATGTGATGCTCACATATGTCCCTAAGTCAGCTGTGAGCTAGCCATGGGCAGGCAAAGGCTGGGTAACTGTGCTACTGAGGTGCTGCCACCAGACTCACATAGCCCACCCAGCTGCACTGCTCTTGCTCTTTTCCTTGGTCCAACTGCTTTGTGTGCAAGGTTGGCAATGTGCACTGGCCCCAGATGACAAGCCCACACTGCTAGCCCATTTCCTGACCATGCAGCTTCTCAGTCATGTGTGGTTCCAATGACCGTTAAAGACCTCCACAACTTTATAGCTGTTCCAGCTTGGCAAGTCAGAATGCAACATGTTAGCTTTGATGCAGCAGAAATACATGATGCTCAGGTAATGCAAATTGGCACTAATAGGCACAGTGGTACCCTCCAGCTCTGTGTTCAATGAGGGGTGAATAATGCTTCTAGGTACATAATAGAATTTTTTACTGTCACTTCCTGTCACTGGAGTTTTTCTGAGCAGCAATGCTGGAAAATCTTTACAGTGGAATCACACCTCCACGAGTCACTTTTGGCTGTGGCCGCTGCAGAGCTGTTCACCATCTGTCATGAAGGCGGCAGAGAGGAGCATTGGAATAGCAGCCCAGACTGGTATGGGAAACACTGGCACTGGCTATGTGACAGAGAACTGGGAGCTTCATGAGACAGGTGACAGCTTCCTATTGTAACCTCCCAAAAAATGACAAGCAGACCCATTGCACTAAACAGATCTGGGCTCTCAGGTAGTTGAAACAGCAGCACAGTGAGAAAGAAGTTGTGGTGGGCAAGTCTCCACACTTGCATGAGACTCCTAATCGGTTCCTGCTTGCAAGAGCAGAGCCTGTGCCTTGAAGTGTTTTTTCTCCTCAGACTCTTATACCCTGCCATTAACAAAGATGACAATACATGGGTAAAAAAGGTGTTTTGGCACAGAGCATGTGTTTGTGAGAGACAAGAGTAACCCTCTTGGATGCTCTTATTAATGGAATATGGGAGAAATCAAGTGTGCATCAAAAAGATACACATGAAGGATTAGGGATAGTTTCAAGCTCTGTCTACTCAGAAATCAAAGAAAATAAACTGTGAATTTACAGCTAATGTCTCCATTTAGTATAGTTTAGGAAGCTGAGATTGAATCTCATGTGCTGTGTTGTATATATGTCAGGCTTCATTATCTATGCAATGGGAAATTAGCAGCAGTTACTTAGTGCCCAGCAGGATAGTTGGCAGCTGTTTGAATCAGAAGCTGATCAAGTTTAGAGAGTTGACTAGAAAAATCCTATAGGGCCACAATGCAAGCAAAAAGGCTTGGTTCAGAGCCTTGTGAAATCAGAGAGAAACTTTCAATTAAATTAATAGCGACTTGTGTAGACCTTTAGTAAAGGTTCATATGATCTGAGTAAGAACTAGCAAGTAGAGTGAAGTGACTATGAACTCTACAAGACTGGACAAGAGTCTTCTTTCTGCAAAAGAAAGAAATAAGCCAGAGATATTCTAGAGTTTTGTAGGGATTGGAGGAACAGCTGGAATCCTCTCAAGATTCACCAGAGGATGGTGACTTTACAAATAGGATTGATTTTATAAAGCTTCTTTTAGTGAAAGATAAAAAATGTACTGGCCAGTCATAGATTGTTGTCTAGGTTTTATCTATTGTCAGGAGCAGCCATAAGGCAATTCAGTGCCTCTATTTTCCACTAACAACAAAAGAAGACAAGATGGCTATCTTATGCTACAAGTCTAAAAGGACTAAGTTTATGTACAAAGAGTGCAACTATCAGTTGTTATTAAGCAGTGGCACTTGAAAGACTGCTTTGAAGAACTCAAAAGATAATCCAGACTCTACTTCTTGGAACCTGTTGAACATCGTCTTTTTACAGATTGAGTTGATTTTGTAATTGTATCTCTTTTAGAGAACCGTTTACTTAAAAGAACAAAATTACATTCAATTGCACTTTTATTAGATAAAAGGAAAGCCATTTTCTGCAAAAGTGGCTATTTGGAAAACACTGACACTGTAATTGTCTTTGTTTATCCAGCCCGGAGAGCGCTTGACCAGGTGGAAACTTCCTAATGCAAATAGGTATGATGGGAATTGTTGAACAATTCAATCTAGACAGTCCTCATAACTTGTTTCTACTGCTCTGAGAAGGAATAGCAGGAAAAAAAGATCTCATAAATGTAAGCCAAGGTCTTAGGCTGGGCATTTGGAGTGAGGGTGATGGAAATTACCTGTAAGAAGTGGTAAGAAATGGAAGAGATTTCTTACAGGAGTGATTGAAGTGTCAGCATTGGACATTTTCAGAAATTACATGGCCAACTGATCTTAACTTTGGGCAGATGGATGGTTCCTTAAGGGTCAGAATCTTCCATCAGAAAGGAGCACTTTGAACTCAGGATAATGACCTGGTGTAGAGACATACAGCCTTGATTTATTTTCCAACTGTCAGCCAAATGCATATTAGACAATTGAGTATACAGATAAACCATTATGATGAGTTACACAGAGCATTTACATTATATATAGAATTAAGCTGTCCTAAGTCTTGGATAAACTGAGATTTATCTTGACTATGCAGTTTGAGAGTTCTCTACCATGTTAGGCAGATGGTACCTTGCTAGCCTCTGCTCAACCAGCTCAGGTTATCAACTATATCTCAACACTTTTTCAATAGTCACAACTGACTTTTAATGTCACAGGCCTAGAAAAATAAATGGGTTTGAAATTCTCCTGCTTAGACAGCAAGACAACAATGAAAACCACTCATCTTGGCCAAATATTGTGTAATCAAAAATGGTATATGCATTGAGAAATATTGGATACTTATATTTCTTTCAGATGATCTTCTAAGTATCTTCTTGCATTTATGGTCTTGAATATGCAGGACATATTGCAACATCTTGCTCTTAAAAAGCTCTTTAGCAGACATCAGTGCAAGAAGAAAAAAACAACTGTGTCATGTTTAAAGACTTTTACCAATTTACATGAATTGGCAAGAAAATGGAAAATATTATTTAAATGTAAAAATGAAACAGTGGTGTAGTAGTAAATAATGAAATTATGTTAAAAATGTATGAAGTTGAATGCCTCGTAAGGCTAAATGGCTAAATTTAAGGTACTAAGTGGTTAAAATACTTATATCAAGCAAAAATATCTGCTGTAATGAAGGAGGGCAAGGGTTAGGAATTAAAAAGAATCTCATAAAATAGAAGCTGTTTCCACATGATATGATGATATAAGGCTCTGTGAGATATAAGGTGCTCTGATAATCCTTGAGGAGTGATTCCACTTAATCCTGCTTTATGCCACTTTATTTATATATTTTCTTGCTTCACCTGCTTGTAGCAAACCTTAATACTGATAAAAAATTATATTTGTGACGCAGTGCATCATGATCAGAGAAAAGAACACTGTTAATAAAGTTCTGTGGTTGAAATGGCTTCTAGCAGAGAGTACACTTACATTTTTTCTGATATGACCTGTAGCATATACTACACTTCTAAAGTTCAAAGACGATGCAGTATGTATTCCTTTTACCTCTTTTTAAATATATAGTCATTGGAATGATAAGGATCATTTAAAGATAACATGCTCCAAAAATGCTACATAAAAAACAACTTCAGAATTCTGAGGACAAAGCTTGACACAAAGAAAGAAAATTTAAAATTCAGTGTTCATTTTACCTGTGGATCTATTTTGGAAAGAAAGTCACCTTTCTTTTCACCAGCATAATAAATCTTCATGCAAGTACTTTAGTGTGACCATCAGAAAATTGAGAGCGGATGTATCTGCTACACTGAAAAATGAAGAGCTAATTGGACCAAACCTGTGAAAGCAAACAGCTTCCAGTTTTGGAGCATCGTGCCTACATGTCCTGTCTCACCCTTCCTGTACTCACAGATTTTCAGTCTGTTTATTCCAGACAGCTGAGGGCAAAACTCAAACTTGACTCCTACAAAGTGTTTTAGGCAGCTGAACATGGTGTGCTGATATCACAAGGGGACATAAAAATGATTTTTTTATGCCTCTCTTGAAACAAGTAATTTATTTTTCTTCTTTAATCTGAAGTTAAATCAAACCAAACCATATTAATGGGGATATGTTCAACTGTTCAAAAATTGGACTTAAAGACAGGTGGTTTTCCTTAGAGTCATAATACCAAAATAGATACTCCTACTCAAAGATATAAAAAAGTAGAACTTTTTACACATGCAATTTTATCATATAGATCATGCAATATAATTAAATTAAATAAAGAAATCTAAAACATTATTACATTTTTGGAAAATTCTTAAAATTTAAATCTCTTGCTAAAGTAGACATTTGATGGAAATTTTACCTGTTTGTAAAATTTGTCAGTGGTATTTCCAACCATTTATTTTTTATAAAAAATACCTCCTGAATGCTATCAGTCCTGCATATAATCTTTCCACATCTGCATAGATAAACGAAATACTGACACATACAGGTTGAGCTTGCATGTTTTAAGGCCAGGATTTACAACTCCAAGACAGGTGGTGACCTCATCTTGAACCATGCAGAAGCATAAGAGAGATAAGAGTCCACAGGTTATCCTCCAGGTAGTATTTTTGGTAAATTAAGACATGCCATGGAACAGAAACAGGGGTGAAAAGTGCTAAAACCACAGTAATTAAATTGCTCCGTTTTCTTCTTCTTAAAAATCTTTACATGAAAGGTCTGGTAGATACCGCAGGTACTTTAACAATGATACAGACCTCTCCCTCTGGGAAATTCTCATCTTTGGGTACAGCCAGACAAATGTGCTACTGCAGGAGTCATTAAGGAGTTAACCTGGTACACAGTAAAAATATACATGACCTATATATAGTAAGACCCACTCCATGGTAATTTATCAGAAAATTTTCTCCTTCACTACCAGATAGGAGCTCTTCAGTGTGTAAACTGGCAATTAGTGACATGCTGGTCTCATGACGTGTGTCTAAATCAGCTTAGTCTGCAGAGACTCTTCTCTCTGTGCCAGTGCCAGGCACATACCGGATGCTGTTTAAGTGCTAAAGAGAGTCACACAGATGATATTTGGGACAGTGATCTGCCTGCTATTTATATTTCAAACTGAGTCAAACTAAATGGATTTCTGAAAGCCTCTTAAGGAAGATTTAAAGAAAGAAACAAAATGAATAGAAGAAATAAACCAAAAAGAATAGGAAAAAACAACGCAGAAAAGTGGGAGGTGTTTCACCTGAATAATAGTTATGTGCCACAGTTTACCTATTTGGTACTACATTGGACAAAAGAACAAAAATCTAAAAATGAAAAAGGAAGGAAAGGGAAACTATTTTCATTTGGGAGATTCTCATAGCGTGATTATTTTGCCTTAGGCCTATGCCTCAGGGTTTCCAGCAGTATAGACATGAAAGAAAGATGCTAACTAACAGAAACTGTACGTGAATTTCTAACAAAGCACTAGCAGCTAAACACTGCAGGTATAGTCTTATGGCCCCACATCAGATACAGGGTCTGAACTGTGCTAAACTTATCAAAAAACAAGCATGGAAAAGAGATTTGTAAATTGACATGGCCAAGGACAGCATTTACTTCTGTAGCCACTGCAATTCTTTTGACTGTCATATCTTCCTTCTGACAAAGCTGAATGGTGTACATTTTCTGGCCACCAGGTAAATGGCTTCTGTTTATCTGAAAATAAAGTAGTGGGCAGCAGGGCTGAAACTGTAGTCCAGAATTAGCACCATTTGTCAGGAGAAAGGATGTACACAGATCTGCAGGAGAGCAAGATGTAGCAAACTGTCTTCCCTTGAAAAAGGCAAACATAAACTGAGAGTTTAAATCTTTAACATGGCCAGCTAACTATAAACTATCTAAGACTTGTTGAAAATATGCATTGGCTGTCAATTTGAAGAAAAAACCAGTGATATGCATATGATTCCACAACCTGAGGCTTTGTTTGAAAACTGCTTAAATAAATATCAAAACAGCATCTCTTGAAAAGTGCTTCTTGTAAACAATACTGAGAAGAAAAGTAACTTCATTTACAAGCATGATTGCTTGATATCGCCAAGAATCCTGAATGCTGTACCTGCAGATCTTCTTACACTTCATAGTAAATAAGGTTCATGTGCTGCTAAATGCATTCCTATTAAAACTGGGTAACATTTAATGAACATAATACTGCTTTTACCTACTTTTTTTTTTTTCCTTGGGTAAATGTATTTAATTATCATCGTGAGTCAATTCCTCTGAGACATAAAAAAGAAAATGATACTCAAGTAATTGGCATTAATGTACCTGAGTCATCACAGAAATTCCCTAAAAATAAAGGTATCATAAAGCCACAATGCCTTATCAATGAGATATTGCAATGGGGTCCTTTGTTGGTTTAAGACTTATTGCTTCCTCTGTGTCAAGTCCATTTCCTAAAGACATTCAAGTTTCCTCAGAACACTTGGCTTATTTATATGATGCTTAAATCTCATCCACCCACAAGTCACTTTTTTTCCTAAATCCTTAAGTAAGTGTGATTCTGAGGGGCTTTTTACTGCTCTTTTTATGGAAGTGGGCAATGTGCATTTAGCATTAGTGCCACTTAGACTCTAAGGTTTGCTGAAGCACAGCTTTTGCCTACTGAAGCATACACAACCTTTAAAGTTCAACTATCAGATTTTGGAGACTGTTAAAGACTAATCCTGCTTAGCAAGAGTTTTGCTTAACATCTTGCATTCTTCACCATTTCTTTCCCTGTCACTCCTAATGTTGAATTTCATGGAAATAGCTCTGTATATTAATATTTGAAATAGAATTATAACCACAAGTTACAGCTTCAAAAAGAAAAGAAATAGGTGGAAAGTCACTGTCCTCTGTTAGGAAAGAATAGAAGTGTTGTGCATATCATTCAACCAGTCACTTATGACTACACTGTTGATTTAAAATGAAAGCAAATCAAATCAACATCCAGCCATTTCCAAGATATAGCAAAAATGCAATATTTCTACTGATAGTTGAGGATTGAATTTTTAAGCAACATCCCCTGTGAACTAAAAAACTAGTTCAGCAGTCACCAAACCGTATGTCTTCCTACAGGTCAGTGCCCTGTGGGTGATATTTATGTTAGAAGGTACAAGAAATACCAAAGCATATGGAGGCTGTTTATGAGACCAAGCATTGATTGGTGAGCTAACACTAGACTTTCTTTACTGGGCCTACTGCAACAGCTCCGTAAGACTTGACAAAGTTAAATAATTTTGAGAACTTCAGTTTTTCTGCCAAATTTAGTTGAAACTGGTGGCTGCTACTACAACTATTACTACTGCTACTACTACTACTACTATGACTAATAATCATAATAAAATGTTGAGATTACTTTTTAGTGTGAGAGCAGGCATGAAAGACAAAGCAAAGGATTATTTCCAGTTTTTCAAAGAAAATGTGATTTAATTCCCCTTTCCTCCATCTGCCTACCAATGCCTTAAACTCCATCCTGAATAATATTACAGTTAATGTCAGTGATTTTGCAACTGTTAACAGGCTTGAAGATTACGGCTACTTTCAACTCATACTGTTTGATTTCCATTAGCACACTATTATCACACTGTACCTAACAGAAGGTACTGAAATCTCTTTCAGTAATTCCTAATAATTTTGGCCCTTATGGAAATAAGAATACATTGCACAGGTGAAGCAGAGTATCCATTTTTCCATGCATCCTGCTAAACATGGTATTAATTCTCACCTGGTCTAAATACTGCTCATCTTCAATTATTTGCATGCATGCTTGGCAAGTAAGTGCAGCAGACTTTCCTATTTATCTGACTACATGGCATGTACTTTATCTTCACCAGCTCATATTAAAATATTATCTAAAAATATATTTCCAGCCATCAAACTGACATTTCATTAATTTTTGTAGATACCTGAGCATATATTAAAATCCAACCTTGTGCATGGAGAATAAGACTTTTCTGTTTCTCAGAATTTTTTAAATGTAGCTTTCCTCTATTAGAACATTTATTGCCATGGGGGCCTGCAATGTCTTTGATTGTGAAGGACTCCTCATATGTAGTGATCTCTGCTGGTAATACATGACACTCAGAACATGTTCACCCCTTGTCTCAGATCAAAACTTTCATTTCTGCCAACAAGTACAGGTCATATGTTTAAATAAGGAATGAAATGACATGGGTGTAGACTAGGGTCTCAGGACCCCAAAGTAGAGGAAGAAAGACTCCTACAAATGTACTTACCCAGACCTCAAGGAAAAGAGCCACAACATTTTTGTGAGGTCCTTTGCGGGCATCAGAATGGAAAAACAATATGTGGACAGAGTGCGATGCAGTGTGAGCAGCAGCAGGGCAGAGGCCAAACAGCCCTGTGGAGATAGCAGGTGTGAAACCCCTGTGCTGGAGCTTCTTCCTGTGCATGGAGAGCTGCTCTGGCCTGGCACACACAGGATGGTGTCCAAAAAAAGACTCTGCAGAGGTTAGCAGCAGTGGCTGCTGAGGTGGCCCCAGCTGTGGGTCAGGTGACACCTGAACATCTCAGCTTAGTTGTACCTTCTTCTCTTGGCCATGTGGAAAGTTCCAGAAGTGCCTTGTTAAGTGGAAACAGTCTCTGTTAGAAGGAATAAATTCCCTGAGGGGAACAGATATCAGAAAGGATTAGGTGTCTCCTTGTACCGCTTCTCACTTTACCACCAAACATGTTCCCAGACTGGAAGTGAAGACATTTAAGTGCAATTTGGAGTTATAAGTTAAGTGCAGTGGAGTTATACTGGCCAGACTCTGATGGTGTCCTCCTGGCTGGCAGTAACAACTGAAGCCATCCAACAAACATCATGTCCAGTTTGTTGGGTGTTATAGGTGCAAATTAGTGTTAGGAATCTACAGTGGAGCCAGTAAGACCAAAGCCTTTTGCAGGCAAAAACATGTTTGTGTAAAGGCTTGAAAGTAAGCCAGGTACAGTCTGTGTGAGGCATTAAATGGAGGGTCAGAGGCGGAAGCTGAGCACAGAGTGGAACAGGCACTTTTTTCCCTCTGTCTCATTATCACTCCACTGGGAATTGCATAGTCTAGCCAACACTGTGGGGTTTAGCTTAAAAGCTGGCTTTGCAAGAAGTGATATTTGAGGATTCTCAGCTATAATCTATCCTATATAAAAGCTTTATTATCAAGCCTTCGTCTGATATATTCCTGACATTCTGTATTAAAAACTCTAAATTAGTGTTTATAAAATTCAATAACAACGTTTTGGCAAAGATGGAATGTAAGAATGACAATTTCCCAAAGTTGACCTTATGCCATATACCCATTAAATTGAGGTGCTATGCTCTACGAAGGATCGCTTTAGTACTTACTATACCCATCAAGCTGAGGGAAGACAAAAATAAATTAAATCTCACAACTTGATCTCAATATTTCATTGGAATGAACATGCATTTTTGTGCATGTTTATTATTGGTCTTTAAAAAGAAATTCAGGCTTTTTTCTGTAACAAACCAAGAATGAAAATGCTTTCTGCTATATCGCCCTTCTATGAGCAACATCAGCATGGATTACCTAGAAGTAGACAGCCTTAGATAATAAAGGAAAAGGAGATAATTCATCCTGAGATTTTCAAACTAAGGTAGCATGCAGAATAAATGATCAGAATATTCTGACAAATTCACAAAATTCTACCTGATTTTTAAAAAACAGTCATAACTTGATACATAGTTTATCTTCCCCTATTTTATCAAAGTAATCTCAAAAGAGAAAAGAACTTAGAGATTAACTGCAAACGCAATATCTTTTTGAAAAGATAAAATAAATGTTGCTGTGAGCTTCAGTACCTGCATCATCACTCCTGTTTGACCACTGTCTTTTATGAAGCACTCTACAAAGAATTTTTGAGCATCTATATTTTCGAGGACAGGAAAAGTACTTAAGTGATGTAAAGGTCCATAAATACATAGCCAGCATAGTTTGCTACTAAACACACACATTTCTACTTTGTTCCCCTAAAAAGTAACCTTTCCTCATTCAGCTAAGGAAATTTGCAGCACTGTTTTTTTCTATTGAGATCAATAAGATATATGAATTAAAACTAGTTTATGCATGGCTCAAAGTGCTGGGTGAAGTATCTTGAAATAAGCATCTTTTTCTGCTCCTGTCATTTTGATTTTATAATAAAAATTGTTATAAACCTATCTAAGCTTAAACAAGCCCTAAATGAAGAATTAACACTTTCTTTCCATGTATTCCTTCATGTGACTGAGTCTTCATAAGAGTTCTCTATAAGTGAGTTAATTGATCAGAAATGCTTGCTTCTCACATTACAGAACCGTAAAATCATTTAGATTGGAAAAGACGTCCAAGATGATCAAGTGCAAACTTTGGTGAAAAACCACCGTGTCAACTATACTGTAACACAAAGTGCCATGTCCAGTCATTTCTCATCCAGGGATGGTGACCACACATTTCTGGACAACATACAGATACAAGGAGCGCCACCAGCTCAAAACCACAACTTTTCACAGTTGCCCTCTGTGGACAGGCATACTCCTCAAAATGGAAGATCCGAAACTGTGTTCGGACATCCTTAGCCTGCAGGTTTCTGAGAGTCTGTTTGGTTCCTGGCTCAGCAAAATGCATATACTTTAAAATCCTTCCAACATGTTTAAGGAACTTTTGGACACCTGCATGCAATCCTGCCAATGCTTTCCTGGTCTCCTGTTACACAAAAACAAAATGGTCAGCACAAAGCAGAAGAGGAAACAGATGTGTACAAGAGGTGTGCATGTGGCTCCATCAGTCACATGCAGTTCTCCTGGAAAGGATTATGAACATCTATCTACTAGGATGGATATCCTTCCAGAAGTTCTCTTCTCATTCTGTCCTAACTAAATATAATTTAAAAAAATAAAATTCAGCTGGAGCATAAAAGGAAGTTACTGCTCTCATTTCTGTTGGCAGAAAGAGTTACTCAGTTCCTTTTTTTTTTTTTTTTTTTTTTTTTTTTTTTTTTTTTTTTCCTTTAGAAATCCTTATAGCTCACAGATCAGGACAAAGCTGCAAATCTATTCCCAAGGCAATGTGAATTCTGAGCAAGAGCAAGTGGGAATCAACAAAAAAACCTAACAAACAGTCATAATAGGAAGGTGTAGGATACATGTGGCTTAAACTACAGCTCTTGATGAGGATACAAAAGCTTTTAATGACACTGTATTATCTGAAATCCTTGCAATACCTGGCTTTGAATTTAAATCTCAGCAAATACATTAAGGATGATTGTGTACTAGCCAGAAAAATCCAACTGCTCCTTCTTGGCTCTTGATGAATCATGTGAATGATGCAGCAGGACAGAGAGTGCACTAATGGTCAATACTTTATGGAAGGCTGCCTTGGGATGACAGCAGTACTCCAGAATGTGCATATTACTGTTCTGAAGATTCTGGGGAAATACAAGGGGTCTCCAAACATAAAAATAGTCCTGAAGCTTTACAGTGGGCCCAAGCAGATATATTTAACCTCATTCCTAAACAGCTGTGATTCTCAATCAGTGTCTCACAAATGCAGAAATCAAAACAGGAAAAGTAAAAGGAGGAAATAATTGCATACATGGGGGAAAATTCAGGTTAAAATATAAGGAGATGAGAGTGCAAATAGACTCATATAACGAAATCACATGGGTGTTTTGCAAGTGAATGTCATGAATGATAAAAAAGTTAGGGTAGATATGCCTAAGTATAGCTGGTTTATCAAAGTAATATTTCCACTATTAAAGACAATGTAATAATAGCAATTCTAAATAGTGTAATAGAGAACATAACACTCAAACACTATCTGGCTGCTAACTTACTGCTCACATTTTTCTCTGTCTACTTTAGGCTATTTTTATATATCTAAGCAATGATTTTTTTAAAACACGTAATCTGAAATTTTACATTATCAAATTCAAGCATATTTTATGGAGATTTCTGCTCACCAACTAGAATTAGCCTACCAGGGTGAGAATATTTCAAATTGCATCTATTCCTTCTGTAATTATTCTAAGTGACTTCTAATCAGGATTTGAGAACCCTGCCTATACTCTCATTTCTAATTATCAACTGAGGTTTGAAGGACTTTAAGTTGACTTAAGTAGCCCTGATGTATGCAGCTCATGACTCATTCACGCCAGCCCACCAATTATTCATGGTAAGGGAAGAGAAACCAATCTCTCTTTTAAAAGAGAA
Source organism: Zosterops lateralis (assembly GCF_965231275.1). Classification (NCBI taxonomy): domain Eukaryota; kingdom Metazoa; phylum Chordata; class Aves; order Passeriformes; family Zosteropidae; genus Zosterops; species Zosterops lateralis. Next base: position 35,654,113 of record NC_139765.1, read on the forward strand.
ATCACAAAAACACAACACTTTGAAAATGGCAGTATCTTGAAATCTGTATTATATAATGTGACTTTTTAGAGCAAGCCAAAACAACAAATAATTTTGACTAGGTCTGTAAGTCAATACATCTGATAGAGACAAGTTTTCATTAATGAGAGAAATGTTACTGATTAAAGATCTCTTTAATCTGATTTCCAAATTAGGCTACCTGGCAGAATTAGTCTTAAATTAAAGCTCTCCAGGAGATGCATGATATCAATACAGAATTTGAAAGCCATGAGACTGTGAAAGTCATATATTTTCCAAGAAAACTCTTAGTCCATGGTAAATGTAGACAGAAGAGACTGCTTTTTAAATTCAACATATTTCCCTCTAATCTGGGCGCAGGGAGCTGGAGCCTGTAGGATGTGCTAGAAGTTTTGGGGAAGGTCTGAGGGAAGGCAAGAGAAGAGCACAGCCTTGCCTTACCTCCAGAGCACCTTCATGGCCACTGCCAGCCCAGAGATCCCAGGCCTTTTGCCCAGACACTGCAGGGCCACTCTCTCAGTGCTGGCAGGAGTATCTTGCCTGTCTAGGCAGAGCATGAACACAGCACTTTTCCTACCACTCTGAAAGTCAGAGAATTCAAGATATTTAAAAGTAATACAAATTTCTTTTAAAGCAACCATTTGTACACAAGTCAGCTAATAAATTTCCAAGGTCTTTTTTCTTTTTCCATGTATACTTCACACACAATGATTAATCCAGCTAGAAATTCTTGAGTTTGGGGGTAAACCTGATAAAATCTGTGGAACTGATTCAAAGTCATTACAAAAATTGAGTGATCTTGACTTTCCTTTCACCTCATTATACAACAAGCTGAATTAGAAAGTCTGTATAAAGAAGACAGAATTGTTCCAGGACTTGTCTCCTTGTCTGTGAGTGATTAATATGTAAAGTCAGATTAAAAACATTTTTTTTTTGTCTGGCAGGTGAAAACAGAGATACCAGGACCAAATTCATCTCCAGTGACAATTCATTAGACTCAATACAATTACTCTAGGACAGCTTCTAACATTGTTTCAAAAACAAGACAGAGCAGAAATCTCTCTGGTTTTCAATGAATAAATATCGAATAGGTACTTCTGTCTTCATTTACCTAGATTCCTTTAAAGGAAGTTATTTGAAAAGCTATGGGATATTTTTTTATTTATTCAAAGAAAGCTTTTATCCTCACACACCTGTGTCTTCTAAGATAGGAAATTAGTCAGCTATGTTCTGCTGAAATAGTATGCTTTTAACTAATTATGTTGAACAATCCAGCAAAGTGTCTCTGAATAGGAAAGTAAAGCACTATCCCATTTAATATGGTAATGAAAAGAAAAATCATTTACTGTCACTTGATGCAGGAAGCCACTGGGATACCTCTATTCTGCAGGACATGACACTGGGGATCAGGACATTGGGTTGATTTTTTGAGTCCTTTGAAGAAACTCCTCTCATCCTTATTGGATAAAACTGTCTGCTTGAGCTGTTACATAGCTCAGCTAATAAGAACCTTATTTTGATAACTCAGTTGGCTTTGAGAAAACACAAAACATTTAAAAATGTGGCCTGTGGCTTGCTCTAAAATTAAAAATTCTTGTCTAGCAATGTCTATAACTTACGTGAGTTATGTATTTTCCTACTGATTTGGCTCAGTTTTTGTTTGAGATGTTGGGAAGACAGGAGCTCTCATAATAATCTCCGCGGAATTCCTATCCCAGAGTCTAAAATGGAGGCACACCATGCTGAGCCAACAAAACTCCATTAATCCCAACAGCACCCGGAGCAGGGGTTCTTTTCAGCCATAACAGGAAAACATCCTCACTTATTCTGTGCTATCATGTAGGGTGAACATGGGCTTTTAACTTCTTCTTTTGGGCAAACAATTCAATACTACAAAAAAATTGATAGGACCTGCAAGTCTCACTTGGTATAAGCCACCCTTCACCATCTAGAATTATGCAGTTTAATTTCATCTACAGTTTGGAATCAGTAACGAGAATCTATATCAGAAAGCTGTAAAACTAGACAATTATAATGAAACTATACCCCCATGAGAGGGAATTAGATGATCTTTAAGGTCAGTTCCAATCCAACCCATCCCATAATTCTGTAATATGCTACAATTATACTCTCGGTTGTTCACTTTCACTTTCTGAGGAATTATCTTAATTGAGTGATGGACATTTAGGGAGATTATTTTCACAAAAAACAGTTGACAGTCTCATCCATTCTTATTTGTTATGAAGCATAGAGTATTACCTATAAATTCCTCCTATTCCTACATATGGATGCAATCATTAGGAAAAGTCTCAAGAGATTATTAGAGCATCTTAATTTAAATTGGATTTTCTTTGACGTTATGAGTAGTCATGGAAGGCACAGACCTGAGGACTGGATGAGAAGGGGCTTCTGCTAGTGTCAGAATTGATATTGGTGTTCTTTTAATTCTTTTTCTCATTTCAAGAATCATCCCATAGACAACTTACAACAACTAACACAAGTTACAAATCAAAATAAAAATCAAATGTGCCAAAGGACCGATAGTAAAGAGAGACTTCTTGCTGTCTTGTCCTTTTAAAGAATATTTTGCGTGTTTAGAATATGCCAGAAAAGTTTTCAGAATTTCAGAATTCCTCTAGTGAAAATGATGTTATAAAAGTGTTCATGCCAATATAATACAGTAGGTCTGTAAAGCACAGCAAGAATGGGACAAACAACCAGCACATTTCTGCAGTGATTTTCACAACATGATTAAGAACACATTTATAACCCATCACAATATGATTAAGAATGTATTTATATACTATTAGAGTGGTTACCTTGAGAAAACTTACCTTGCCCGAAAACTAAAGGGTGTCTAAACCCAAAAGAATTGTTATGTTCATTTTTGTGGTGTTGTCAAGCTACAATAGCCCAGTTCAAGAGTCCTAAGGATAAAAAAAGGGGATCAAAATTAATAGGGGATCAAGATTAGATCAAAATTAGACAATGTGGTTGTGTTTGTATGCATCTTTTTGGTATTGCCTCCACACTAGATTTAAATTTTAAAACCTATTTCTTTGCTAAGTAATAGGTATTTCCCCTTCTTTTCTGAAAACTGGTCAAAGCTGTATTCTTATTTATATGCAGGTGCTCCGTTGCTCTCCTGGGAAAGAGAGGAAGGCAGCAAGCAAACTTATTTTCCTACTTAACTTCTAAAAATATTGAACATTTTGATGTTCATGTCATTATAAAGCAATAAAAAGGTGCCTCTTGGAACTAAAAAAGAGAAATCAAATTTCAAACTGCTCCAAATTATGTTAGTGTAGAATATACGATTTTATAAGCAACTACATCAGGCTCAGAGAGTAGATTTTGATCCTTTTCAGTTCAGTCTGTAATTAGAAGCAGCAATTTTTGTTGTTGTTGCCGGTGGTGACTTGTTTGCTTGTTTTTCTGTCTGCTCTCACTCAGCTGAACAATTCCCCTTAGCAGTGAGATGAACCTCTCTGAGATCATACCATCCACCAGCTTACTGAAGCTGAGATATAGCAAGGTGAATTTAACTGCATGATGCTCTTTTTGGTTTCTTCTGTCTTTCAGGGACACATGCCAGCTCCGAGGAACACTTGAATTCAATTAGGGTTATATAGAAGGAAGCTTGTTTAGAGCCCTTTCAGCAGTGTTCTCTTATGAAAGAAAGCTGCACCCCAAAGATAACTGGTTGCCATGCAGAAATCAAGTTCTTAAGAAAATTTAGTATTTTTTCAAAACCTTGTGCGTGTGTGTGTGTGTGTAAGTCTCGGTTACTAATGCCGTGGCCCGGAAGTGGAGGAGAAAGACACAAATTAATCCATTTCTTATTCTGAATGTGTATTCCCCTTTTCAGTCATTTGAAAGACAAGAAATGCCCCATGATTTTTATAATAATTAATTTTTTTCCAAAGTTCTGCAAAATTTCCAATCTGAAAGACATACTTTTTCCTCCAGCACACCAGAATCTATAAATTGTTTTTGAGTGCCACTTTCTTTGATATAAGAATTTTAATATCTTTGTATCCACTTACTAATCCTCAGTATTTGTATTTCACCACAGTATTCCTTATTGTCACAGTCAGACCCCCTTCAAGCACTGCCCAGCAGTTTCTCATGCTCTTAAAAGATACCTCTGCAGCATTAAACCTAAACATCTCTGAAGAGCCGTTTAATTGCAGTCCTAAGACTCCTGCCATCTTCAACAACCTTGTATTCTCAAGTTATAAACTTGAGATATATACAGTCTCTGGGAAAATTCTGAAAACTAATGTCTAGAGAAACTTCCCCAGCCACAAGGATGATCTTAGTATACACAGCTAGAAGGAATTTCCACCCACTGAATAACTGACCTAGGGAAAAGGCAATGTCCATATTTATATTAACTATCCTGTGGTGCTGTACATTTCAAAACCCAATCATTAACTTTGCCTTGACATGATTAAGGCAAACATAATAAAATACAAGAATTCATGTCTATTCTCTTTTATGAATCAATAATATCAACAACACAAACCCCAAAAATGTAAAAGATATGTGAAGATTACAGCTAAAAAATAGGAGAGAAAGGTAAAGTAGATATATTATGAAAAAATAATGCAGTTTCAGATATTCTGTACAATTCTTAGCACAGTTTTCCTTTCAGTGCCAAATCCTTCTGGGTAATCAGCAGCAGAAATGTAGTGAAACTCTTCTCCTTTAAGCATTTTCTATTCTTTACACTGTTTCTCCCCACTCCAAATCTTACAGATCTGCATTAATATTCATCTGTATTTATTGGTACAGGCTCTGTTAAATGTTTCCATTTATTTAATTGGTTTGCTGTGTTTCAACGCTGATTGACGCAAGTCCCAGCTTCCATTAATCTTCCCTGTTGACCATGACAAAGCTCTCATAAATTTTTCCCACAAACACAAGTGGCAGGTCATTTTTCAAATTCATTTCATGTTACCTTGTACAGGAGAAACTTCTTGTTCTCTTGACCAAGGGTGGCACTTGTTAAACAACAAGGCAGCATTTAAGGAGCGACTGTTTCAGGTTTTGTTAGAGCAGGTAGCCTCCAAAATAACTTGATATAGAGCAGTCTAAACTAGACTGGCAAACAGAATACAGTTTTGGAACAATTAAAGAAGTATGTTTCTCTCTTGCATAGATTCCTTTGCTATCAGCTGTAATATTAAAGTAATTTTGCAGAAGATTTGTAGATGTTTTTGATCTAGATTGAAAAGAAGAAATGAACTCTTGAAAGCCACACAATAGACAATTTCAAAAAGAGTTCTCAGCCTGTCCGTGGAATTCCCTGATAAACACAATTTTGCAAGAACAATACTAAATGGTGTTTGGAGTTCCTGCAGAACTGAGTGGTATGCAGTTACATAGTAAACACATTTTTTGTTGGTCCATTCAGGGGAAACTGTTTCCTGTTCTCCCTTCCAGCTTCAGGAAGCTGAAGAAAAGACAGAGGACATATTTATGTTCATCTATATGGCAGAGAGAACTTTGAAGATGAAGGCTGGCAACTGTGTCCCTTGGGATGAAAGAACAATGAAACCCACAAGGCAGCTTTTGTTGAAGACTCTTGAGACTTTCTAGAACAGAAAGTGAATTTATTGCTTCATTTGGTTCATCTTTGTAACACTGCTTTTGTATAGACAAGTTTTATGCTGTTGTAAGAAGACAGAACACAACAATGGACAATTAGACTCGCGATCTGTCATTAGCCAAGTAGAAGATACCTAGTCCTATAAAGCGGGGTATTTCTTCTTTAATAGAGCACAAGAATAAATAGTGTCTATTAAATTAAAATGATCACATTTCCAGCTCCTACTTTTCTTTTCAAGTTGTAGAATACTGTTTTCTCCACAATACCACATTGCTCTACATAATTAGCAGCAGAAGGCATTGTGAAGGTCTTTAGCTGTCAGTAGCTACGCGGGGTTGAAGAATGAAATTTGAATGCTTCCATAAAGCTATGAGCACCTGAAAGCAGCATCAGAATGATAAATGTTTTCCAAAACTTAGCTGGAGTAGGCATTACACACATTGCTGCAGTTAGAAAATACATTATTTCCAGAACAGGTAATCAACAAAATCATGTCAAATTCCACAGTGCTAATAGAAATTATTTTTGGCAAGATTATCCCTTGCTAGTTATCCCATTTGTACAGCAACACCTTTTTCCTTCAGGCAGCTCCAGGCACATCAGGAGGACTGAGAACAGTTCATGTATCAGCAGTCCTGCCAACTGGACCAAGACCTGAGCATGCTGAGTTTACAGAGGAAAAAAGGGTACAGACACATGATACAGAGAGACTGCAACTGAAAGGGTGTTGTGTCTGAAGATGGAGAGAGAGGGAGAGAGGGAAGGGAGGGAAAGGGGAAGGAGAAGGGGAAAGGCAAGAGGAAAGGGAAGGGGAAGGGGAGAAAATCCCAATCGTACAAATTGAGATGCTCTCAATTTCATTGCTTAACTCCAAAGACAATTAGCAGGCAGGGTCAAATTTTGGGAAGCCTGATTTTCTTTGACTAACCTGGTTTAGGGTGCTATTTCTGGAGTTAGGCAATGCATGTTGGCCGTAGGAAGATTTTTCTGTGCAGGATGTTTAGTACCCTGGGAAGAAAATGCGTTTGATTTCAGAAGGTAAACATTTTCCTTTTTCCTTTCTCCACATCATTTAGAAGTTAATCCTTAAGCTTTTTACTAAGTGTTACCTTGTCTACACTGATCAAATGTTTTTTCTACTCCTACTGATGCAACCATTTTATTAAAGACTGGGTGCTTTTCTTCTCTTTACTGGTCAGATAGTATCTCCATAATCCCTAGTACCATCTGTATTGTACACAGTTGTGCTGATGGTAGCAGAGCTGACTGACTTTCTGCATCACATGCCTTTTGATCACAGAACACAGCAACTTCAAATGCGATGTTGGGAGAAAGGGAGAGAGACACAGCCCAAATGAAAATTAATTTATCCTGTCCAAGTCCAGTCTTTCCCTGAGGCAGAGCAGCAGGATAACAAGAGAAAAGCTAACTCCCTTTTCCAGAACCACACAAAGCACAAATAGAAAATGGCCCTTTGAAGTCATACGGTCCTCTGACTTACCACTATAGAATTGTCCTTTGCATTATATTGTATGCTACAGTTTTTACTTACATAACCACTGAAACAACCAACATTTCCCTTAGGCATATATTCCAAAAACTACTAGGTCACATTCGGAGGAAATAAAGGGATAATAATTGCAAAAGCTTACTATCTGTCATAGTAGAAGTCATATATAAAAAATAAATGCAGAACTACATTAATGGATCACAATGTCTAACACTCAAAAATTTAGAAATTAAGAAATTAATGCTAGCATACTCAATATCACGCACATCTACAAGATGATATATTATCCAATTTAACAGTTATATACTCTTTTTTCCCCCCATCTCACTTAATGAGTTGACTGTGACTGTTTTCCTTCTCCTCATTTTTTGGTTTTAGATTCAGACACTACACATAAAACAAACCCTTCTGAAGTTTATTCACCTTAAAGGTTTTTCTCTGGTGCTCTTCAAAACACAATTTGTATGTTTCACACACACTGTGCGCAGGGCAGCCTTAGGCATTGTCAGGAATGGTGTCAATTCCCTTGGACAGCCAAAGAGCCCAAGCATGGAGCCTTCACAATGTTTGGGTGCTCAGTCTGAACCCCAGAGCTTAAATGCTCAAAATAGTCAGACTTATGCACTACCATATCCACCCCAAGTGTAGCTGCTACTGCATCAGTTATAATGAAGCTCATATGGTACTCCTGGAAATCAAAGCACATGTCCCAGGCGAAGCTCTGGAAGCCAAAGGATGAAAGCACTGTGTATCAGTGCAAAGCTAAGCACTGATTTAAAGCTGGATAGACCAACACCTCAGACTCCATACACTGGACCCAGTCCATTTGCAGGTTTCTACAGGCGCATGTTCCCTGCACAGCATCTAAGAGCAGAATTCACAGACTTGCTTATTCACAAATCCTCAGTGGAACCTATTTCCCATTGTGTGAAATAAACATGTGTTTGTTGGACTAGGGAAGCAGAAAAAGCTTCACACTTAACATTCATGGACATGTATGTAGTAAAGCATTTCCCACACCCAGTAAGTGTTTTCCATATAGGGAAAAGTTTAAGGCTCATCCCTTAAGGTAAAGAACCCAGAAACTTCCACACCCTGCTGACAGAGATTGGCTCAGCACTAGCACAGGGACGTAGATTGGGCTCTGAGAGGGTAACTCAAAGTCTCTTGGTGATCCTATTGGCTGCAAGCTAGGTTATCCCTCCTAGAAATTCCGTATTTAGGAAAGAGCACTAAAGAAGTGAGGAGCTTTTTGGGGTGTCTTAGCAAGGTGCAAGAGGTTTCTCAGACACCTGTATGCAGCTTTTTCATTTGTTTTCTGTAATGTTTGTTATTTGGATATTTTTCCTAATTAAACCTTCTGGTTTACAAAACACCTCTGAGGAGAAATCTCACTAATTAATTATAGCCACTTCTCTGCAGACGACTGGTCCCTCAGAGACTGATATATTAGCACGTGGCTTATTACACTCTGGCCACGTGCTACTCAGTATCACATGTACTTATGAGTAGTAGGTGCAAAACCTAGGGAACAAGTTCTGATACTACTTGAACTGAATGTTTTAACTGTTTTAGCCAGAACAGAGAAGAGTCAGCAGAAATCACTGAGTTTTTTTATGCTGAAGACTACCATTCAATACAGTCATTACAGTACAGCTTCTGGTTTAATTATTTCAGCTGAGTTTCCCACATCTATGTGGATATTCCAGAAACTGGAATTCTGAAAAAGTACTCGTGACAGTGCCTTTGCCAGTGACATCCTGTGTTGCACAAAGCTTAATCTAATAGTCTCTGGAATAGCTACCTAATAAAAAAATATAGGCAAAAGAATGGCAATTTGTGAATCTGGACAGCATTTAGTTGTAAGATGGATAGTTATTCAGCATTGTCAAGATTTAAAAGATTTAGCTAGATTAGGAAAATTACTGTCACAGGCGTGGGTGTCTGGGGGCTAAGGGTGAGGTTCACTATCAGGGTGTAGAAAAAGGCCAAGTTCAACATGGTGTTCAGGTTGACACCCGACCCACCACATCTAGACCTATTGGATCCACCCTCTTAATGCTTTACAACAAGCAATATGTTTTTGCCACTGGGGTGTTCCTTATTTTATTGAAATTAAACTCTCTCAACAGTTGCAGCTGCATATGTGAGAGCTTTCATCCAGATCAGAACTGGGACAGACTTCTGACTTCTTATGTAGATATGGTGATTTTTTTTGGCCTGAGAACTGGTACTGTCTATCACAGACTGCAAAAGCAGTGTGTATCAAACAGACGCTGGTGTGGAACACACCATGGTGTATTTATATATTGTAGTTTGTTGTATACCATGTGAGCTTTTACTTAACCCTAATGTGTATCTGGTGTCAGAGGCCTTGGAATGACCCTTCCTGGGTCTCTGATCAGGTGCAGTCACACCTAAAGGAGACCAAAATGCCATATCCTCATTATTATCTTATCTAAATTGAGAAAACTGACACGGGTGACATTTGTTCCAAATTCATGGACACCTGGCCTTTATTGGAAACAATAGCATACTATTGTATGTCAGAAGCTTTGGATCTCAGGTCCAGTGCCAGGCTCTGTAGAAAAATTTGCTTTACTGGGAACAGACTTTGGTGATTTGTTCTCCAGCTTCTCAAAACTTCAGTCAGTGTGCCCATGTTCCTCAAATGCCTCTTCTCTACTTCTCTACTTCTGGTTGCTCCTAAGACACATCCTCTCACTTCATTAGTCCCAGAGAAGTATTCTAATTTCTCATCCTACTCCCTGTTCTTTTGCATAACCAACCCTCCTCTACTTTTCTGCACTGCTGCCCACTCACTGCCGCATTGCCTTCTCTCTCACCCAGTAGTCTTGTTAACTAGTCTCATTTTCCCTTTCTGGTAGCTTGATTTTATTTTTCTTGTCTCACTGGGTATTCAGTTGTCTTCTAAACTCTGTATCTGTTCCAGTTACCTCCTTCAGTTTTGCTCCCCATTATCATCAGTGCCTAAGAAGTTGCTGCTTTCCTGATGGTACTGAAGCTTCTTTTCAGACTCATTTCTCCTTTTTTTCAAATTTCACCAGTTCCTGGATCACTGTGCAAGCTGCTTAAGAGATCAAGAGCACTGGCTACTCTCAGAGGTTCCCAGTCTTGCCTGAAAACATTTAAAAGTCTCTGACAGAAGCTCTATCCCAAATTCCCAATTTTGTCCCCCAGTCCAACTCACAGTCTAAGTTTCTCACTTTGTTTGCCATGCACTTTTCCAGTGTCTTTACCTCAGTTCTGCCTTGCTGCCTGTGCATAATATCTAGTTAACTTTTTGCAAACTGCTGGATCAAGGGACAGGAAGAGAACTGGAAAAGCACACAACTCATCCAGTGTGGGGGTGTCGACCATGTACAGTCACAGCACCACAGAGCTGCAATGGCAGGAAGATATTTCCTTCCATTCCACATTCAGAGAAAATGACATTTTCAGGGCACTTATATTCTGGAATTTCAAAATGTGTGATCTGTCTACACGTACTTATCAAGTATGTGTGGGTTTTCATGTATAAAGAAGTTGCTCCTCACTAAAGGTAAAATTTGCTCCAAGCCAAGACCTACTGGAGTTTCTAGGCAAAAAGGTAGTTCCGACAATGTATATTACCTCCAAGCTTTCTCTACCCCCATCTCCCTCTTTAAAAAAGGGAAGATAGTGGTTTATAAGAGTCTTAAACAATCTTCTTAGCATTCTTCCAAATTCATCTACAGTACAAAAAAAATAAGTTACAGGGGAAAAAATTCCAACAATCTGCTAATGCTTTCCACAGAGAATGACCATCTGAGGACTGGAGCTTGAAGCTCAAACTAGAGAACCAGGTATAAGAAAAACCTCCCCTGACATGCTCCAGGAGTAACCTGCTATCAGTTCAGTGGACCAGCTGGAAACCAATCCAAAACACTGGAAAAGCATAAAATCAACTAGTTACTGTCTTTAATTTGTTCTACCTCATTCAATATAAATTTAGCACTCAATGGAAAATGTGTAAGTTCTAGTTCAGGAGAATGGCCTGTGTGCTGAAGGTGTATATGTGGTATCTTACATGCACAGACATGTTTTTCTAGCATTGTTCCTACCTCTGTGAGGTATATACTAGGCTATTTTAAAACATCAATTTTATTTCCCATGTAACTGTTTTTTTCATAAATTTTAATTAAATATAACAAGAAAAATGGCAGTGGGATTAAATAACGTGTTGTGAGAGTAAAACTACCCAGTAGTCAAAGATAAATAATAATGCAAACCCAAAAATGCTAATGACATACTATGAGTGTAACGATCAGCTGATTAGCCACTTAATTTCTCATTTGCAATCAAATTTGCATACCTAACTTATCAATTCAGATGTGACAGTAACATTAAAATTAAATATGTGTTTTGGTATTTCAGTAAATGACAGTCATTGGTTAAATAGCAATAATACTAGCCTTTGTGACAAACATGGAGAGCACATTGCCTATCAATTTCATTTTCAAATGAACAAAGAGTGACTCTGAATGCCCTGTTTCCCTACAAATATGCCTGGAAGGGTTTTTTTGTAACTCTGGAGAATGAAAGGTGGTGGCTGCCAAAATTAAGCACCATTTATAATGTCAAAACCCAGTCTCTAAAGCAGAAGGGTACTGTTCAGACATCAGCTCCCCAGACAAGATAAGTGTTTCGGATGTGGTTTGGACATAGCTGCTCACCAGACATATTAGGTCTCCACGAAGCAGCCTTTCTAGCAACTAATATCAACTCTCAAGAAGGAAATCTGAGATTTCTAAGGCTTTTTAATGGAGAAAAAAAGCTCCCAAACATTCCTGACAATTAATGACTTATGTAATATTTAATTATTCATGTTCAGAAAAATGTCCACCATAGATCACATGTCCATGAAATTTTGGTCAATGTCTACTTTATTGATGAAGATATTTAGCCACTTCAGGGACATTAAGAGCAAAATTTTGCAAAAAAATAAAGATATCTCTTCTGATGCATTTTTAAGTACTGCTAATTAATGTGTTGTTAATTAGGACCATGTGTCTAAGGTAACTATACCTTATAACAACTTTTGCATTATAAAGTCCTATTTATAATTCTGGGAGCAGAGACACATTGCAATCCGTTGTAGACGGATTATCACTGCCTTTTAAATATGATTCAAAACAATAAGGAAAAGTAAGGTTTTTTTCTTTTTGAGCAAGTGACAAGAATTGAATCTTGCCACATACAGGTTACCTTTTCTTACATTTTCTGTTTGTGACAAAGATACTTGCCTGGAATGTTAATTCACAGATGATAGAGAACAGAAAAAGAAGAACCTGGCAGAATTGGAACTCTATCTACTACTGCACATTAGAAATGGTGGACAAACAGCCTAAAGAAATAAAGAAACAAACCACAGAGCAAGCTGTGTGGCAAAACTTGCATGCAGAAATCATAAAGCTATAAAGACTGTAATATCAGACTAGATTACCACATGATTATCTTTGCTTATAGCACACATGCCTATATCCATCGATCTATCTCTATCTCTATCTCTACTATATCTATATCTGTATCTCTATCTATCTATCTATCTATCTATCTATCTATCTATCTATCTCTCTATATCTATCTATATCTGGAGTGCCTGGTACATGCAAATACTTTGCCCTGTAATGTTTAAAGCTTTTTAGTCACTTCTGTTGCTACTCATCATGGTTATTTGTCCTATCTGCATAGCAATGTTCTGTGTCTCAATTTGTGAAAACTACAGATCATCACCTACATAAATAAGTATATAAATGGAAACATTTATGGATTGAAAAATGAGACTGAAATGCTCCATTAGTTTTGTCTTTACTCCTTACTGAGTTTTCACATACCTGTTTTTCCCAGAATTTAGTGTTCTTCAGCACAGAGCACTTTCTGTGTTGTCAGTCTCAGAAGCAGCCTGCAGTTTCAGAGACTAGGTTTGTTATAAGCTTATTTCTTTTCATTTCTTAAGTTCTTAGAAAAACCCAACTACTTTTCTATCTGTCAAACATTGCCATGCCATAAAAATTAGTCTGGTGGATGTGAGCATTAAAGTGCTTCAATTTTCTAGCACATATTTATCTCAAAATGGTCCATTTGCAGTAAAAGAAAAAACCTGGCTTTGCAGAGGTTTGAAGGATTAAAGGAAACATTTAGGAATAGAAAGTGAGCCTGCTCAAAGCATGCAGAGTACCCTGCCTTCTGGGCTCTGCACCAGCCTTCTGTTAATAGCAGACCTCTGTTTTTGGCATCAATTAGGAGGATAATTTCATAAAGAGAACTGCTGTCAGAAAACTGTAAGACCAATGTTTTTTGAACAGGTGTTGCTCTTGGAGAATATTATACAGGACACAGTTTGATCTTCTTGACTACCTGTCTGAACAAAATGCTGCGGAAAGAAATCTTACTCTGTCCATCAGCTCTTCACCTACCAGCCCTGAAGGGCACTAATTAGTAAATCTAAAGATGATAGTGACAGAAAGGAAATGGTGGTACATATTTCAGCACAAAAGAGAGTTACATTTGGCAGCTAGTCTGTCAGTTCTTCGAAGGGTAAAGGCAAAACATGTGCTTTGTTTTACAGGAATATTCAAATTGGAAAGTCTGTGGACACTGGCACTTTTGTTAAACCAAAATCCAGTGAGTGCATTCAAACTCTCAGCCACATGACAAACTTCAGTTTCCAGTTTTTACTGGCTTGGTATGCAACCAGCTTGTCACCACGTCATAAAAGAGGGTGCCATGCCACCCCTTCAAAGCTAAGCCTCCAGAAATTGCTGAAGAGTCATTCCATTCATCTTCTCTCCAGCAACCCTAATGGCACTTCTGGAGCAGGCAGACAGCATGAGTGACAGCAGCCCTGAAGCTACTTTAATGTGTTTCACAGACACAGGCTGGCATTTGTTACCTGAGGTCAGGGATATGCTTCAGTGTTGTCTTAATGCCTCTTCCTTCTAGTTCAAATTCACTCTAAGCACTGTTCTGCTATCCCAGAAAAACAAGGCCAAACTGCAAGCTATTAGTTACTGTCTGGAGTAGGAGCTAGCTACGGGCAGTGTAGAACAAAAACCTTGGGATTATTTGCAGCAACACTGTATTCAATTGATTTTTGCACAAAAAGGTTTTGCACCAAAAAGGTTTTTTCCCCAGCTAAACTTTTGCTGTATATATCTTCCAGTGCTATTTTTCTTAATAAATAAAGAGCCCTTGATGGATTTGAATAGAAAATCTCAGATAATTCTGTCAAAGAAAAGTTTTATTATTTTTATATCTTTATTAAACAACTAGGACAGTGATTTTTTTGGCCACTTAATTTTTATTCACATCTTTCTATGATGCAAAGATTCATGTGTTGCTATTTCCCCTTCTAACCCAATTGCCTTTTATTTTGACAGCACACATCTGGCTGGTTATTTTTTAATTTTTCCTGGGGTTTTGATAATTCTTCTCTGACACTTCTTGCTGCTGATACCTCACTGATCGTGAGTCAGAACAGAGGGAGAGGCTCAGAGGAGGGTCTCAGATGGAGGGTCTTAGACTCATTGCAAGTGGTCAGTGTAGCATTTCTTAAGTAATCTTATGGTACTGACTGAAATGACTTGGAAAGTGATTTCCATGGGGTTTTTTGCAATGTAACTACATCTGTTGCAGCCTCACAAGAGAAGGAAGCGGCTCAGGAGATAACACTGATGGATTAGTGGAATGAGAAACTTGTTCCAAAGGCAGATTTGCTGCTGATCTTGTTTGTCTCACTTGAATGAAATGAGGTGGGAAAACATTATCCTTCATCACAGCTGCTACAGGTGGGCAAATCATGCTCTAGGTTTGGGGGTTGTAATAAACAGATCCCTAATCAAATTTCACTATAATTCTTTTATCATTACTAGTATACTTCTCAGTTTCTGATTCTTCATTGTGCCTAATCCTTCTTATTCTTGTATTTTAGCCTAGTTCCAGTCCCAGCTCCTCTTTCTGTTTTGCAGCCATTCTCTTCACCATTTAAATGACATGTCAAATGCAGCACTGAAGGAAAAATGAGGAGCCAAAATGGGAGAGAACTGCAGCTCTCCCCAAGCCTGCAGCACTCTGCCACTCCCAGGGTTGGTGGCAGTGCCTACAGCAACTGCTTTCTTCCACTTGCTTGTGACTCATGATTTCTTTTGCATAACCACAATAAGCAACACCCACACAGAGCCATCAGTCAGTTCAGCAATGGCAGTAGAAGAAAATTCCTTTATTTCTTAGGAAATATTACATTTATGGAAAAAAAGGAAACCAAAACAACACAAAACCCCAAGCCACTACCTGACAAAGGCTTAATCATCCGGAGTTCTGTTTTCAAGAACTAATCAAATTCATTTTTCAAAGAAATTCTCTTGCATAGCCTATTGAGGAGTTTGCAAATTTGATTTTAAGGAATTACTGAGATTTTATAGATTTGAGGGAGTAAACTTCATTGTAACCTGCTAATGGCAAATTTAGAAAGAATAAAGAAGACTGAATGTCACAACAGCTAAATAACTGACATCTCCTCTATGCCTAACCTTTTACTGTCTTCCCTAGCATACATTACTCTAACTACTTCAAATGAAATCCAAATAAATTCCTAAAAATCTAATTACTTGAGGAACTCTGAGAAATACAGATATGAATTTCCAAGACAACAGCACATGCCTTGCAGTCCAGCTTCAAAAAAGAGAACAACCAAGATTGCTGGTTTGAGTAATCATGTCTAGATCTTTTGGCTTTCAGATATATTTAAAAATGCAACTCTACTGCAAAAAGACCATGAACTCTCAGTGATCAAACTATTGTCTTTTGGATTGGAGACACATTTTTTTCACTCTTTACTGAAGTCTCATACATGGAAGCTGAGTTTAGATCACACTTTTGTGAACTCATTGCTGTATGCTTTTGAAATAAGGACAGTGAGTAAAGCAGAAATTTGTCTTCAGGAGTAGCTCAGAGACATGAGGCAAGGTTAGCATATTTCGTCCTTCACCCATCACTTAAAGAACCAGTTAATATACAGTCAAAGTGACAAGCATTTAAGAAATTGGAAATTCTAAATTTTTTTGCTGTTTTGCTTTGGCTTATAGGCAACTTCATGTAGAGATGGGAAATCGCATGATAAACCACTGAAAATATAGCACAGACAGCATGCATAACTCCACCTGACTATTTTTTGAAAATAAAATCACATTTCTTTTCTATTTTTTTTTAAATAATAATAAAATGCATTTATTCTCTGGACTGACTGAGATACCAAAGGTTCCAGTTTAATTTACTTGATAATAAGCTTTAGAAGGTCTGCAGTATGTATGCTCAAAGAGGAAATTAGCATGTCACTTACTGAACAAGATAATATTCACTAGATGTGTGGGTATCTTTTGTATTCTTCTCATTTCTTGGCTTTTCCACCTCTATTCTCCACCCTTTATACCAAGAGAGAAACATGAATACTTATCCGCAAACACACCTTTGTAGCTCTCATTTCCCATATAAATCAACAACTTGTTGCAAATGACAAGTGCTGGTAATATTTTCATGACCCATGCTCTCGATTAACACCATTCCAGTGGCATCCATGCTGGGATGGATTTTTTCCTGTGTTTGTGTTAACAGGCTCCAGAGTCACAAACCTGGGAAGTACAAAACCACACAATGCTTCTCCCAAAGCTTTCATTTGGCCTTTCAGTAACCCTCTCCAAAAATCCCTATTAGCATTTCCTGTTCGTTATCACTTGCAGCAGTATCATCTACAGGGCAGAAGCAAATTCTTAAATCTGAGGTTTAGAAACAACTAAATCCATGGGGAGAGGTTTCCTGATTTTGTTCTGCCAATGTTCTCAGTCTTGAAATGTAGCTTTTCCAAAACACGGACTGCTGCTGCTGCTGCTTGTGCCCTCTGTGTAGATATTCCCCATCCTGTCACTTAAGCTAAAGGATCAAGGATGAGCAGTTCAGTGCCTGCCTACATTGCAGCAAGACTCCAGTGGGCCGAAAGTTTTTCCCAATGCACAAGATGTAAAATTAAAACCACAATTACTAAGGCACTTCCAAGTGCAACTACCTCGAAAAAATAATCAATCTTCAAATATTTTCCTAAAGAAGTATTTTAAAATTAGTTTAGGCTCTATTAGTTTCAAAACTTGATGGTCCTGTGACTGTTTTTAACTAGAAAGTTGATTACTTTGGATGAAATTCGAATTATCTTCTTTGCATTAATGCCCAGAAATAATTAGGAAAAGCACCCTTAGCATGTGACCTCACTTTTAGAATGGTTTTGCTGGCTTGATGATTGCTATTCTAAATAGAAAAAACATTTTTCTTAAGACAGTCTTAGCTGCAGAGGTCATGTGCTGATCCATCCAGAGGGAAGGCAATTGTGTTCTTTCTTACTCCCAAGGACCTCTGAAACATTTTCAGGCTAAACTAGCAATTAATTTGTTGAACTGAAATTCATTAAATGCTCAAATTGCAAACATGCAGTGGAGTATTAACAGTATATGAATCATATTTTTCTATTTTATGCAACAAAATAAATTTCCAGTTGAACTCAGTAGGACAAGTCACACTGCCTAAGGGAGCAATTTCTTAACTCAGGGGACTGAGTCAGATTCCTTTATTATCATTATACCCCCAAGAGGGAAAAACACAGAATGAAGCTGAGCTAAAATATTGATTAAAATGAGAGTTTTGGATTATTTAGTAGAGGAATTATTGTGTATGTGGTGACTTGTCCTCCTAATTCAGGTGTCTAAGTGAGAAGCCAAAAACTGGTATGACTGCACAAAAATTAACAACAGTCAGCTGGGAAAAATACGTCTGCACATATGGGCATGGCCTGGCATGAGATTTACAGTCTCCTCCAAATTTTCAAGGAGCAGCAAGAGCTCACTGAATGCTGCCATGATCATGATGTTTTCCCAGGCTCAGACCCCTCTGTTATGGCAAAACCATTCCAGGATATTCTGCCCTTCACAAAGAAAACACATAGAAAACACACATTTCCCTGGGTGGTTTGCACAGTGGTGTTGGGTGCCATCTCTAAAAACAAGAGGAAGGGTCTGGGGACTTACAGGTCAGCCAGGCTTACCTCAGACCTTGGAAAAATCACACAGCCTGTCTTGTTGGGATGCATTAATAAGCATGTGAAGAACAAAAACTTTAAAGCTTTAATCAGAAATCCCCAGATTTACCAGGGACAAATCATGTTCAGCAAACCTGGATGCCTCCTTCAACAAAGTGAGGTTCGTGGATGTCATTTATCTCAGCATTAGGATAGCTTTTGACTCCATACTCTGCCAGCTGGCAGCTGAGAAATTGTGGACTGGAAGAAATTATGTTTAGATGGACTAAAAATTAACAGTGCCTCTGGGCTTAAAATTTATCAATGAGTAGCTCAGGATCTGCTTGGAGGCCAGCAGGGAGTAAAGCAGTCAAAGAGCAGAGCTCTTTCTTACTGTTGGATCAATGATCTAGGTGATGACCTAGGATGTACCATCTGCAAATTTATGAATTATGCTAAATTAGAAGGAGTTGCTTGCAAAATGAATGTCATAACTTGAATCCACAGGGATTTTGATAAACAAGAGAACTTCAGGATGTCCAACAAGGAGACAAGCAAACTTCTGCTCTTGGAATAGTATAGATTCATATGTGATTAAAGAATTTGTAGTGGTCCTGCTGAAAAGAAGATTATTGTTGGACTCTAGTTTGAATAGTCTCTCTCCCTCTGAATAAGGTAAAAAGCAAGATCACCCTGTGTTGAAAGGAGTCCCTAAAAGAGATGAGGAAGTTGTTTTTCCCATGTGCCTGGAGCTTGGGAGGCTTCATGTGAAAAAGTGAATCAAGTTTTGGACAATCTACTGGACAAGGAAATACTGAGAGATCCTTAGACTGCTGAAAAGTCTTAGGCTTGGTCTAGAAGTAGGCAACAAGTATTTGATGAGGAGTTTAAAAAAAAAAAGGAATTAAGGAAATTAAGAAGGAAACCTTTGCAGTGTAGCCCTGTCAAGCTGTGCAGGTAAACTCTGAAATTTCCATCCATTTTTGAGGTTTTCAAGATGCAGCTACACACAGTCATGGCTGATCTGACCTAGTATTGGCAACAGTCTTTTCTTTTTGGATGAGCAGCCTCAAAAGCCTTTTTGAAATCCTTCTGTGATGAGCAGCTTTAGGTTTACCCTGCATTATTCTATACTGCCTAGGGATTTTCTGCATCTACATCAGGAATCCTGGCAGGTCCACAGGATTTGGAGATTAATAGGTTAGAAAATACCTTTTCTGGTTGCCTGGAAATCCTTAGCTCTGCCTCCTTTGCATGCAGAATGTATTTTTACCAAGACCTGGCTCCTGTGGTGAAAACTTTAAGAACTGTAGCTGTCCACAGAAATTTGTATGTAAATTAAGATTACACAGACAAGCTAATTACAGAAACATCCTATATGTCAGAAGTTTGGCCTTTCAATTTAAGTAGGGTGTACCTTTTCATAGCCAACCCAGCATTTCACATGAGGATTGTTTGGACTGCAGGCCTCCAGAACAGACATCTCACAGAGTATCTGCTCATAAGCAGTAGATAAAGGAGAAGTCTCTTGTTCTAAGGGACAGTGCAGAAGAATCAAGTCCAACAAATTTGGGGCTTCTGCACTTAACACCCACACACAGAGAAGTGAGGGGTCTGGAAACTCCCCATGATGACTTTCCTTATCGTCTCACCACAGGAGTGGGGCTGGAGCCAACTGTAATCCCAGAGAGCTCTGTGTATTTTTCTCCAATCAGCAGGAGTGGGAAGGGTGACACATACAAAATAAGACAGTGGCACTGGTGATATATTTTGAGCCCGGAGATATTTTAGGGCACAGTAGGTGATGCAACTGGTGCTAGAGATGCTGATCAAGCTAGTGAGCAAGCCTCCGTACAGCATTTTTAGATGATAGTTTTAACACACTGAAGAATCTTTCCAATCAACAGACATTACTGAAGGCAATTAATTATTATAAATAACTCTCACATCAGTCAAAACTGAATGCAGTTTCACTGTTCAAGAATAAAATCTACCCCTACTTAAGGATTTTCTACCTTCAAGTTCCAAAAGCCCCCAGGGAAGGAAAACATCCTCAAACAAAAACCACAGAATTCCTTTCCTGATCCAGGTTGTAAATTGATAAAGAAAAACGACATGTGTGATAGAGAAATGCCTTACTGTCTGAGGATCTATTTTTAAGACAAAAATTTTCAGATTTTTGAAGTAGATGCAGGTGCTCCCTTTCTGTGTCAATGCCAGAAAATTTGCAAAATTTGGCACAAATCTAACAGAAATACAGTCAAAGTGAAAATACGCTCCAATTATTGTTCTACCTTAAAAGCTGTATTCTAAGCCACCCCAAGAAGCTTTACTGAGAAATTTGTTTGTTTTTTCTTTCATTTGCTTTCACCCATTGTGCTTTATTATTCTTGCTGCTCAGACCCATGTGTAAGAAGTAGGAAATTAATTGTCTCCACTTTGGTGAATGCTCATGCAACTTGTTTCATAAAGTGCTTCTCAGTGTTGCAGAGACCATCTTAAAAGTACATATTCAGGCTGCAAAATAAGCATAAATAAAATTAGGGGAAAGTAGCACTGATAATTTATCTAGAGAATCTGTCAAGCTATGTGTGTAAGTGGTAAAGGCAACAGGGAGAGGTGAAGGGTTTGAAAGGCCACAGGTATTAGCCCAGTGCATATCTTTTTCACTCTTTCGACTCCCAGGCTCCTCCTCCCTGAGTCTGTCTATAGACTGCTGTTCACATTTCTTGTTCTGTTGCCCAGACCACATTCTCTGTTAATCTCTTTACCTGTGTCATGTGTCATGTAGCAGAGAATATTTGTCTAAAGTATCAATACCTATAGATGAAGTTATTTCCAACTGGCTGTTACCAGCTGTGAGTTTTGGGTTATGGCTCATCTAAAGGCACTTTTCCAGTGTCCCTGGGTTGGGCTTACCCTGTGGGTGTGGGGCTGTGGATGGTGGTAGCTGCACTCCAAATCATTAGCCAAGGCATGGGTGGAGGAACCGACACTTGTCCATCTCTTCCTCTGTTCTACCATCTGCCCTTGATACTTCCTCACATCTCAGTTTGCCCCATTTCCCACTTCCCCTAGTTCTTCATTGATCTGATGGACAGGTAAAGAGGTAAATTCCTAGTACTCAGCTGAATCTCAATGGTTCCCTTTACCTACCCTGCTGATCTTGATCAGCCCCAGACCATCCTCAGAATCTTGTTGAGCTGGGGAAGGCACAGGACTTGTCTCTTACTCTCCATCACTGTGATTCCCAACCCAAATCCTAAGACACATCCTGGAAGATGACAAGCAGAGGCATCACTGTGATAACAGCCTTATGAGGGTTAATATAATGGTGTAACTGTGGCCAGTTATTTATACATATTCAATCTATACTGTTTGAGAGCTAGTCTGAACTTTAAAATTTACATGCCTCAAAGCATTTGCCTTAAATAGATATTTCATTTCCCCAAGTAATGGGCAAGTTGAGGCTTGCTTGTTATATCCCACTCTCTTCAGTGAATCCTACAGCACAAATTACAGATCTTCACTTTCTTTTCTCCTCAACAAAGTAGTTGCAATGTCATTTATAGAGCGAGGCTCTGAATAGAACTATGGCTTACAGCTAATATGTTCTCAACACCTCACATAATTGTGTCAGACTCTTCAGAGATGAAATTTCCACTTTCTGATGCTTTTTGGAAGAGATGGGGTGTTTTTTGCTGTAAAAAATTACTAGTCTAATTTCACTGTTAGTGACTCCAACCATGAAATTTCTATATACAACCATATTGTTCTGAAAATTGCATGAGTATCCTCTCCCAGCTCATTGTCCAAATTGTAATAATACCAGTCAGAATGGTTGAAATCCTAATTTGGTGCTTTCTGAGGAAAATATATACAGTGATTTAATGCACATATAGTCCTTCCCAAGCATCCATTTTTTAAACTTGCTTGCAGCTCACTGGCCTGTGTAGAGCCCAAACAGTTCTGCTGGGCAAAGTTCTAGCTCTACTCTATAATTTCCTTTAACAGCTGGACTCTCTGTCCTTTTCTACCTTATAAGTAGAAGAGCTTAGGAAAATTTGGCAGGTTCCTTAACATGCAGTGAGAGTTTTTTTAATTTTTCATTGCAGTTTAAAAATCCCTACTGGGGAATGAATTTTCTGATGATCCAAACTCATGCAAATCAGGGAGTCTATTATATTAATGGCGTATTTCATTGCTTTAAAATTCAAAAGTGACAATCTATGACACCAGTTAGGAATAATGGAGAGAGAATAAACCCAACAGGCAAGGCATGACACACTGCTCTGCAGAGCTCGTTTCAATCCTTGAGCACCTTCCTATGTCTGAAAGCACTGCCGCAATGGAAGATGTATTGCACTAGAAGGAAAAGACTTTTTCTTGTCCATAACTGTCAGTATCTTCCCAATAAAAGAAATTACGCATTCTACTTATGATTATTTTGTCACTGCTGTGCCACTGCAGAGTTTGGGCAAATTCTCCAGGAACCAGAAGGAAATGATTTGGAGGAATTCCTAAGGAGAAAAGGGATGGATGCCATTATTATGAGACTCCTCCTCTCTCTAAACAAATACTCTCAATAGCAGCAAAAATGTCTTTCAGTAACGTAAGCTACATCTGAAAGAGTTGAAACTACCGTCATAAAGACTGTAATAAATCCATGAATACCATCTACAATTATTCATAGAAATTGCAATAATTTACATTTTATCTAAATTGTGCAAACATATAGCAGTACTAAAAAACCCTAAACAAAACCAAAACAAAATCCCCTGAAACCTAAATTCAAAAATATATACAGAAAAATCCATAAAGTATCAGTGATTTTCACTCCACTAGAAACTATGAGGAATCTGATGATACAATCTTAATTAATTTTGTTTGATTTTATGAACTCTATTTATTATTATGACCTCTGCTTTGCTTTAAAACTTCCTTTTTATGGTAGAAAAAGGCAGTATCTTTGAATCTTAAACAGGAACATCAAAGACTGTCATCAAAGAGACAGGCTCTTCAAGAAGAACAAAAAGAGACGAATCACCAACCACATCAGAGGGCTGAGCGGAGCAAGCGAAGGACTGGAAAGACATGCTCTCCCTAAGGATTCTGAAAGGTATCCCAGATAGTGATGATACAAAAGGGAGGAATTCGCTGTCAGATACTGTTTTTGTACACACCTTTAAATCTCCTCTGTCTACAAGCAAAGCTATTGCAAATTTAAGAAGGGCTTTAGCAAAGCAGGCAGGTTTACACCTTTTATTTGGTCAAAGAAATAAACCAAGGATCCTCCTTCAGCAACTTCTGAATAGTGCATGCAAGTGATTTGCAGTTATCCTGCAGTAATGTCAGGTTCACCATTGGTATCAAGAGTCTGCGAAGTAGCCTGGAGCCTTCCATTAAGGGGTCATGGGAAAGCAACATCATTTTAACTCTTGAAGTTGTTCCCAGTGTGCCAAAACTTTGTGTGGTGTGTGTGCTTCTGCTCTCACCATGTGGCATTCACAATGTCCCAGCTGTCAACAACAAAACTCATATTCCATACCCATTGAATTTGTTTTCAGAGCTCTTTCTTTTTTTTTTTTTCCTGTCAAAACAAGAAAATTATACTTTACTTTCTATCAAAACTTGAAGCATTTCATATGATAGCAGATGACTATCACTTTCAATCTTAATTGGACTGGGCTCAATTGTGACCAACAATAGGGTCCAGAAAAGGCTCCAAAATATTGCCCCATTCCAACTGATCACCCCCTCCCTTGATCTTTTTATTTCAGCTTCTCCCTTTCTTTTTTAATAGATGTAGATTTACTTCTCTCCCCATAGATAACTGCCCAGATTTAATAAAAGGTATTCATTGCAACAAAAGAAAAAAAATGCCCAAACCAGATAAAATCTGACAGAAACACTCACTGTTGGTTCTGTCATTTCCTAGAATCTGAGTTCATATCTTAGCTGTTTTACCAAGCTTTGAGCAAAGCCAACCTTATGCAAGTTTGAGAGGGAGAAAAACCCTTAAAATCTAAGGGAGGAATTTCTACTGAGCTGTATCAAGAGCTGCCGTTTCAGGAAATTTTGTTATACTAATATTCATCTCCTCTGTTCTTGAATCTTGCCTACCTCTTTTCATCCTTTCTCTCCACTGCCTACCTCTGTCATCATGCCTAAAATGCTTCCTATTCTTTATTGCCACTGAATACAAGCTGGCTTATTTTTCATTCCTTAAACCTTCCTTTTCAAAGTAACTCTCCACTCTGTTGTTTTCTTTCCCTTATAGATTTTCTGTTTCAAATTAATTGTTCCCAGTTCTAGCTCTCGCTATTGTCCTCTGTTCTGTCTTCCCTTCTGTACATCTCCTACCACCAGTTCTTCATTTGTCTGTGCTTTTGGTCCAACCTCTTCCCACTGAAGAGAAAAAAAACCTGTTTCCTAACAAAACTTAGAAGGGCCAGCAGGTGAAAGTTGTTCCTTGGACAAGAAGGCAGGATGTCAAGTCCAGGCCATTTGCTGCAATGTGTCAGAATTGTGCTATCCTATTTATAAGTTACTGCTTACAGTAACATAAACGTGTATTTTTGGCTCTCTGTAATTGATTTTTAAAAAATTAGCAAGATACTCTATCTTTCAAAACAGTAGTCCATGAAGTGGCAGTGGTGGTGACAGAGATTATCCTGGAGTGAGTGTTAGATCCGGCTGTACAGGGGGCTCCTGAGCTCAGGGGCACCCAAACATCACCCCTGAGCCTTGCCAGAACCTGGGACCTGGAAACCCTTGTTAGAGAACCAGGTGGTGCCGGGAGCATCCACGGAAGATTTAAACAGCTCTAGGCAGCACAAGTTTATATGTGTAGTAAAGGCCCTACTAGAGGAAAAAAGATACTAAAAAGAATAAAATATGGACTAATTATTATTAGAAGTGAGAAATCAAAAACTAATAGAGAATATTAGAGAACAGTGTTTCTCAGTTAAACACGTTACCTTTTAATGTGAAAAAATATTCTTTTGTTAATAATATCAATCTTGGAAACACCTTAAACTTTCAAAAACAAACAAATGATGCACTTGAGCAGAAAAAACCCATGATTTTTAACCATTCAAGTTGTTTAATGTTATAGGCATTTAATAAGAGGATCTCACAGTAATGTGTGCAGGATATTCTTAATCTTTCTTACAGGTGCACCACTTACCATGGTAATAATTACCCAGTATAGCAGTGAGTTGAATATAGTCCTTGTAAATTTAGTACAATATATTTAAAGTGTTTCCTAAAAGCATAAGTCCTTGGTGGTTGTAGGCTGTACATCTCACCACTCTGTGTTCTCATCATGTCAAATCCTTCAAGTGAAGTGACATTACACTCAGTCTGCACTAAACAGTGCTGGTGATTCACTAGACTGCAGTCTTCCTTTTAAGTCTGCACTGAGTCAATACTCTGATAGCGGTTTATTAAAGAGCACCCTGATGTTGCAGGTCTAATCCTTTGATGGGGCCTACTGTTGGGATGCGCCCTCTTTTTGATCACATAACACTCACAGTAATTTTTCTGAAAGTCACAGTTTGCCTCTTAACCTGGATATCTTGGATAAATTCCAGCTCAGGAACAACATGCTGAAAACTCAAATCCCATAGTGGTTTCAGGAACAGAAACCAAGTTACTGCTTGAATTGTTTATTATTGATGAATACTTCAACTAGTCGTGGTTCTCAAAAGTAAAAAAAAAATAATCACCTCTGATGATTCCGTCCTCAACTGACTACTCATTGTGCAGCTGTTCTCTGCATCTTAGAGGTATTAAGAAAAATATTAATTTCAGTCATTTTGAAGGCACTGGAGACTTTAATGCAAGAGCTGCCATGTAAGGGTTAAGTATTATTATGTTGCTTGCAATGTTATCATTACCTTGATTTTTTTTCCCAGTAGTGTCCAGCTATCTCCACACATGTTTAAAATACAGTTTACAGGCAGCTAGGAAGCAATTCTTTCCACAGGCTTGGAAAACAGGGTATTAAAATATTTTAATCTAAAAACCTGACATATAAATTCTTAATCACTTGACTTATCTAGAAAATAGAATTAAAAGAAGCTTGTTGTGCTTCCTATTTTGTATGACATAAACACTATCTATAGATCATATTTAGAAAATGAAGATTTAAAATATCTTTTGGGGAAAAAAAAAAAGAAAAAAGAAAGAAAACAGAGGTTTCTAGAATCTTTAAAGGAGACGATTCTTCCTGAATAGGAATGAGTCATCTATAATCACACATCACATCTAAGCAGTTCTCTGTCAGGTGTATAGGTTTAATTTCCCGCTGGATTATTAATTCTGTCACATAATGTGGGTGGGGGGGAGGGGGAGGGGAAGAAAAGTTGTTTGAGCCTTGAAAATTTTTTGCTGTCTTTCCTTCCCTCCCCCATCTCTAAAACTGTCATTTGGATGGCTCATATTTTGGTCTGTTACAGTGCCAAACATTGAGAAGCAGCAACAGTATTTTTTACAGTATTTTTCTTTTCCTCTGCTGAAATTCCAACATAATTTTTTTTTTTTTTTTTTTTTTTTTTTTTTTTTTTTTTTTAACATTGTCCTAAAAAGCAATAGAACAAGCAATTTGTCAGGGATCCAGTGTGAGCTATAAGTCTGCTAGGATCTCTGGCCAATTTAAATCTCTGAACCAGACTGCAGGGAACAACTGTAAACAAGTGTGTGACTGCACAGTGTGACTCTTCTCCAGCTGTTAGGAAGGCATGGTGGAGACAAAAGTTTGGAGGGACTCTGGTTAAAGCCTCTCCAAAAAACAACCAGGGAAAAGTGAGGAAAGGTGAGTTCTCTCCCTTCCTCATGCTGAATTAAAATTTATGTGTTAGCGAGAATTATGTGCCTCTTGGAACTTTTGCATCTTTTACTTAAGAATAACAACCTTTCTAAAAAAAAGGAATAAAATGAGGTATTGGTGCTGCAAATATACCTTCCTTTGATCCTGAGAAGATTCAGAATTTTGTAAACTGTCAGAAAAAATTGACTGAATGAAGAGTTGATCTTTCAATCATTCAGACCTGGATCATGACTGGAGTTTTCCATATTTCCTGTCTGAACATCAAGGAGTCAGATTCTAGCTGCTGGAGCAGCCCAGAAGAGAGAATATTTTGTGTATAACAACCTTTTCAATAACTTCAATTATGACCTACAATTAGAGGTATTTCTGAATTGCTCCATGTTTTTTGCCCTTAATTTAAATTCTATAGCTCCAAAAACAATGGCTAGAATTTGGATCTGTCTCCCACAATGCACAAATGAGAAAACACTCAGCAACCTTCATGGATTTAAATAATTTCTAAATACTCCCAAGGCATCTGTCTTCCCTCTACGTACCTGAAAAGGAGCTTCTCAGAACATTAGGGTGTCTAATCCTCTGGTAACTGCTAAGTAGGCTGCTGTTTTTCAAGCAGAAAGAGCTATTCTTTTCCCTCCCCCACATTGCCCTCAAAGAAACGTGGTTTTCATAACAGCAAAATGGAGACTCTATTAGAAGTCTCTATAAAAGGACACACAGAGAATGAAAAAAAAAATCAATATGAGCTCCTTTGGTAGCTGAAATTAGATGCTTCATAATGCTGTGCCAATCTTCATGAGGGTCATGTACTTTACCTTCAGTGCCTTTTCACTTCTTTTTGTCCATTACCTGTGGGAATAAATACAGTCTTAGGGTGCTTGTTTGATTTTTGCTGTTATTTGTGTCAAATTTTCAAATTCCTTAGGATTTTTTATAAATTATTAGAAAAAAATGTCACATCCCAGATCAATGATTGGAGTTCCTTTGTAATGAAATGCTCCCACATTAGGTGTTCCATGTTCAGTTAAGTAGTCAGGGAGCATGTTTTGGTTATATCCTAAACAAACTAAATCAGTAGCTTTTATGAAAGCTCATTGCTAAGGAAGACACACAGAGCAGGCAGAAATAGTATGAGTGATGTGCTTCTCTGAGACTAGCTGAGGGAATGTGATTTGGAGATATTCCTAAATATATAAGCATTGTACTGATGAAATGCCTCCAAAAGGAGTACTGAATTTGCAGTGGTTGCCTCAAAGTATTTTTAGATAGTCAGCTGCAAAGAGCAACTTAGGATACGATTCTTCACTGAAAGGGTAGTGACACTGAAAAAGGGTTCCTAGAGAGGTGATTGATGCCCCAAATCTATCAATATTTAGGAAGCATTTGGACAATGTCATTAAAACCACACTTTAACTGTTGGTAAGCCTGAGGTGGTCAGGCAGCTGGACTAGTCGTAGGTCCCTTCCAGCTGAAATAACAGTTCTGTTTGATTCAATTCAATTTGATTCAATTCAATTCTATTTCTTAGAATATGCTGTTTAAAACTTTCTATCTAACAGTTCTTCAGAGGTGCAAGCAAACTACAGCTTTTTTTTTCCCTAGTGATACCCATCAAAAGGGAATGTTGTTGAGCACTCCTAAGGGAGATGTGTTTTAGTGGTTGTCCATGCCCTGTATTGACCTTCACAATCCTGATTAAGTCAAGAGGCTGAGTAACTCATCTTGTTCAAAATGCTGCCTGACACTAGCAGTGTGAAGCAGCAGGAGAAACACACTGAGGAAGACCCTAAGGTTTTCTGCTAGTTTGGGGAAAACAGCAGGGAAATCCAGTTCAGCTTTTCATTAGCAGAGCAGCTTCTTCACGACAAGGCAGGGGGAAATGCTTAAAACTGGGCAATATCTCCACTCCACTATTAATATGCGAAACAATTCTTTTCAGAGTGAAGAAAAATTTAACTGTTTTATGTACAGAAACACCTGGTCATTCCCTAAGTCTCTTTCTATTTTCTCTTTTCTTAAATGAGAATATTACCAGGTTGAGTAAAGAAGGATATAGCGGTTCTGCTTACTAGGGATAACAAAGAAAAACCTATAAAGAAGTTGATGCTAGTATGTTAGCATTCTTATTTATTGAACTCAGCATGTTAAACTGTTTAATAACGTCTAAGTTTATTAACTGGTGGTATCTACAGCAATGCAAGCTAAATTTCAATCCCTGTATTTCAATCAATTAATAGGTGACGGTGTTCTGAACTGCAGGCAGGACAACAGGTGTACTCCCCGGATAGCCTGTACCCCTGCCAAGGGTTACAAAATGTTGAATTCTGCATCTGTGACCTTTATGTAATGAAGAAGGTCATTTTAATGCCAGGACAGCTGCACTAAGCCATATGGTGAGCTAGAAATGGTGTGATCACCACTCAAAATATGTTGCAAAGATATTATTCTGGTGCTGCATGCTCTCTGGTATCCTCAGGCAGAGTCTTATTTATCACAGAGTAAAAGCATAATCATTTGAAGAAAAATGATCTGGAGTACTTAAAAAATATTAAGTACTTAAGCAGAAATATTCACTGCTGGATCTGAAGATCATCTCATGGACATTGCTCTTACATGCCCTCGTCTTTGGCTTGGGATGCACACTGCATTTGCCGCAATCCATCATAGGACCAGTGAAGCCAGGAGCTCTCACAAGTAATGAATTAATGAGGCTAATTAGAGAACTGTGGGTTATTTCTGCTTCTGTTTATATGGCATCATGTTTTAAGCCCACAATAGAGCCCAGAAGCCAGTAACCTGGATGAGAAGACTCCAAGTGGTGAGTACCCAGAATAGGAATGCTCCTTCAAGCTGTTGTCCAGCAGACAGATCATTGCTCAGATTTGAAGGAATGGGCCCAAATTTTGGATTTCTCCATGAATGTCTCTCCATACAACTTTGTGATGCAAGAAGACTCCCCATATGTGGATGGAGCTAGATTTTAGATGAAACGAATGTTGGAAAAGGTATTCAGATCACAAATAAATAATGCTTGTGTAAGAATGCAGTACAAAATAACCAGGAGGGCCACTCTGCTTGTTCTCAAAAGCTGCCCTACTATAGTTAAGAGTATTAAGATTAGAATCAGGATGTGCTGAACACAAGTGAAACACCTGTGATAAATGCTCCGAAAATAACCCAGCAGTACAGAGCTCTTACTGGGTCACAAATTACTTGATTAAAGCTGGAAAAGCCAAGGTTGTTTTTGTTTTTCTTTGCCAAAGCCATGACAATTTTCTTCCAGAAAACAATGTTTTAATGTTTCGTTTTAATGGGATTCTTATCATTCAGATGCAGAATATAACATTTGAGGGATTGTCAATTTTTTAAAATGTTATTCCACTGTTACATTTGAAAAGCTTGATGAATGGATAAAAGGAAAAAAAAAATCAGAGTGTTTCACAAAAACAAAGAAAGACCATGTCCAAGAGGATTCCTTGATTTTAGGAAAATTATCCTTTCTTGTTATATAGAACAAGAAAGCTTTGGATTGATCTACAGTTCCTTCAGATTAAGAGATTGATAGCTTTGTCTCAGTAAAGTAATTTAAAATTGGCTCAGCAAAATTATCACATCTTTTTGTTGAAAGAATCAGATGTAATGAAGGAGATTACAAAACAAGGATGTGTGGTTATGAGGGGTGTCTTTCTTTTCCCAAAAAAACCTATTCTCCTGGTAGGTAATTAATAATTAAAAGAAATTTGGGCTTGATGCACAAAAATACTACTTTCAACATGATAATGAAAGAGTACAAATGGAATGTTCTTAGAGGTACCATTTATAAACAAGGTTAACTGACTACCAAAACTTCTACTCTACTACTAAGATTCCTACTGAGCTCCCCAGAGATTTACCTCTTAACTAGGGACAGGGATTTGTCCTGGGCAATTGCACATCTGAGGGTAATAACTGCACTTGCAGTCTTTCTGCTTGTGTTGTCTGCTCTACAGTGGAGGTATGAGGAAGTCAACCTGTGCATTCCCAGGCAGAGTTAAAAAAAAAAAAAAAAAAAAAAAAAAAAATAGCCTCCCCACCAGTTTAGCTACAGGATTGTATTTCCAGCATCTGTGCAGTTAGTCTCTAGTGAAATACTGTGTTCAAGACACCCACTAATTTATTTCTGCTCTTGCCAACCAATTTACCCTGCATATTAATATTAACAATCATGTTTGTACAAATGGGTCCATTAATTCTAACTTCATTTCCTTTTCAATTGGTAATATATGTAAAGAACAATAACCAATGCAGCATAATTTTACCCATGGCTATTATAAGTGAGTACACAATATCACATTTATTTCCTTCTAAAAGCATTGCTTTTAAATGAGCAAAGGATATTGCAACAGTGTTAGCTTTTTTCCTTCCCTCAATGCATTGCAAAGATGTGGGAGGGTTGGGAAAGGAGAAGCCATTTAAAACCAAAATGGAGTTTGAGAGCTTGATCCAAAGTCAGATTCCTCCAAGGGGAATGTTTCCTTTTACTTTGTGAGGGTTTGGTACAGGACCATAATGAGCATTAACAAAGATGCCCCGGCAGACATAGAAAGAGCAAATGCTCTGCAAACTTGGCCATAATAAACAGTATTTAACTGAGTCATTATGGAAAAAGTAAGAAATGTATTACAAAGCATGGCTGAGAAACATACTGTGAACTTCATCACCAGAAAAACCTGATGTCACAATCTGAATCATGCAAGCCAAGAAAAATTAGTAAACGTTCTTTCATAAATTAAATTAGTATTATGTTTCAGATTAGGAGCACAGAAATAGATCAAGTGATAGTTGCTATCATACTTCGGTATTAGACTGACAGCAGGGAAGGCAATCAAGAAAGTTAAAACGACCTTTAGAAAACTCAAGCAGTAACAAGGAAAAAAATAGAGTTCTACTAGCTTTTGAGTTTGTATCAGGCAAGACCCTGAATAATCAGGAAAGATAAAATAAGATCCTTCATTATGGAAAAATACTAAGAGGTTCAGATGATCTTGTTTCTGTGAGAAAAAGGTTTACTGAAGAAAAAGGTTGGTTTACTGAAGAATTCTTGGTGGTATGACTAGATCTTCAAAGCTCATATAGATTCTCACACAGAATATTCCAAGAAAAAGCACTTCAGTTCAACATCAATATTGCCATCTTGCATGGTCAATACATGTACACCAAACTCAGCACTTACATTGCAGTTGCTTCCATGATATTTCTGATGGAGAAATATCTTTCAACTGAATTTTCTAAAAACAGTCTATATTTTTAAAACTTTTGTAAGAGGGGCAAAACTCATGAGTTTCTAAAAAGAAGTTTTGCCACTTTCTCTGGGAAATATTTTTACTATCTCCTATCAACTCTATCCTAAAATCTTCTTACGAGAATGGGCTAAAGCATCACAGAATGTACATCAACATAAATTCCCCAGTAGAATAAGCATCTTCAAACAACTGAGATGGCCTTCATGAGTGGAAATATCCATTGCCACCAAGAGATCTCTTTGACATCTACCCCATTCTAATAATAACAGAAATGAACTGACTGATTGCTTTCCACAGCAATCTATGTATTTTACTTTTCCATGTTTTTTAGTGGGGATTTATTAAATTATTTCTGAGAAACACCTGTCAGGTAGGTCATAGCCCACCAGAATATTTGGCAGTGGATATCAAATCTGGATTATCTTTCAAGTTATCTGTGTGGTGTTTTTTTTTTTTTTATTATTATTATTTTTTTTTTTTTTTTTTTTTTTTTTTTTTTTTTTTTTTTTTCCCTTGGAACTCAGAGAAATTATGATTGAACATTAACTCTTAATGAAGTGTACTGGATGACAGCTGATTTAGCCTATTTACTTTCATAAAACTCAGGAGTGGACACAAAAGCCTGATGAGACTGCATGATACAAAGGTACAACCTGGGGTTGTAGTTTTGCTCTAAGGCGTGTCCAGTGCATCACAGGGAGCAGGCTACAAGCTGGCACGAGATTTCATCGCAAATTTTTCTCTGTGTGATGGTATCAGGAGCTACTAAGTATTTCATTTCTCCAACAGGTTTATCTCCCTCACTGACACAGGCAAACACAATAAAAATTATTTCATAAAGGTCTAGTGGACTACATAAACCCTGAATACCCTAAGTGTACAGTTAAACAGTACAAGCACATTATTACAATGTGTCACAAGTGCAGAGCAAAAGAGATCAAGGGTCTCTGCAGCAGGAAGACATTTGTGCAGTTAAATTCCTGGACCATCTGTGCTAATGCCTGATGAAATTAGGAAAAAAACCCCAAACAAACCAAACAAAAAAAACCCCAAAAAACAAAACAAAACAAAAAAAAAAAACAACCCCAAGCTTTGACTGTAGACCCCGTGGAAACATTTCTTCATTCCTACAAAGGCATCAGTCTCTTTAAACCTCAGGAAGCCAGCATAAGCAAGCCCCTGAGAAATTTTAGAAGCAGTAGGAGTGCTCTTGTGCTACTCCCAGCACAAGCAACCTGTCTCCACCTCCTAGTGCATAAAAAGACAACTTCTCCTCTTTTCATTTCCCCATCTTCTGTTTCCCTCGAACCAAATTATGCATCCAGAGAAAAATTTCCCAAACATCTTTTTCTTCCTCATTCTCCTGGCTTCATCTTCCTTTTTGGTATCTCTTCATAATAATTCTTTTTGGAAATACCCCCTGCATTTTGATTTAATTTCCCAAATCAAAAACCCACTCTGTGTAAAAACTCTTTTTAGCATAAAGTTGGCAGGCTTTCTCCCTTGCTGATAACAGGCATTTGGGTTTGTTGCCAACAGTTACTTCAATAATAGTCTCACTGTCTTACTGACAATTAATGTCGCCTTCCCTGTTAGACTGGTAATTAGGCCTTCAAAATGTCAGAATCTGGTCCAGGTTGAATATCCTGGATAGTGATTGTGAATAAACAAATAAAAATATAAAAGTGAATAGAAATTGACAATATCTGGCTGAAAAGCAATTCGGATTGCAGTGTGATCCTGCTTCCTGGTATGGAGGGGTTTTTGAGAATTCTGGTGGTTGACCCCCTCTGGCTCACTCAGCCAAATAAGTGTGGTTGCTCACCAGCTAAATCAGGTTTTTTAACATGAGTAAAGAAAACAAAATCTGTCAGTTTGCAAGACAGAGAAAGATCTCTTTGAAACACCAAGTACCACTGCAGTGGGTCATATTTATTAGTAGTCCTAATGAATACTGCAATTAAAATATTTGGAATGAAAGTCGTGCTCTGCTGCATAGTAGGTGATGGCAGGAAGATGAAATCAGGAGCGAGAGGATTCCCAGTTATGCCACATTATGAAACAGGACCTGCAACACATTCCTCCTTACTCAAACCAGGAAAATTGGGTAAGGGGTATCTTCTATTGACCTTTGTCCTAATAGCATACATATTTACAAGACGTGCCATGGAATCAAGACAAATGATCCTTATAAGTTTTCCTTCCCTAGGAGGATTTGGAGAGTTAAGCCACTGCCAGTTGAGGTGCACAGCGTTCCTGTCCCACATGTCTCTGAGTCACTTCTCTTTTTAAAAACACTGATTTGTCAGAAGACAGACATTTAACCAAGTTCTGCCAGCTAAGCTCTATAACACAGCTGCCCTTTTTGACCTGTGCAGTTAGACAGAGGATTTTGGTTCAAAGGAAAATCTAAGATTAGACTGACAACTCTCCTATGCAATCTGTCTAACTAGGGTTCCATGGGCAAAATAAGAAAACAATTTGTATATGAGCAAATTCACAGACTCTTTTTATTTAGTCCTTTCTCCTAAACCCCATAATGTTTCGTTTTCTTCTGATTACTTTTCTTTGTAGACTCTTCAATACCTTTTTTTTCCCCACACATTTCCCTGCAAAAGAAGGAGAAACCCTTAACCATATCCCTTTATCCTGCAAATATGCCAGGAATGGCTGTATCCCAGAATATGTTGTACCATTTTGGTCTTAAGGAGAAGATACCAAGTGTTCTTACTTTTTTTTACGTTGTTTATTAATAGTGAAAGAGATGTAATATTAATGTCAGGGTGATTGAATCCAACCATAGCAACAAAATTTGCTACTGTCTTCCAATTTAATACATTGGGGAAAAAAAAAAAGGCAGATTCATTCTCAAGTTGTGTCAAACATAATTTTTCAGTACATATATAAAGGAAATTATAAAAAGGAGTTACAGATTTTTCTCTTCTATTTAGAGAAAAAAAGACTGTTCTGCCTTTTTTAATTTCAGATAAAATATCTCTGTTTTCAGAAAACTTTACATATTTAACACTTAAATGAAAAGTATGTTCTAGCCATGGAAAAATTATTGATTTGGCAGCAAAGCTATTCTAGAATATTGAGGTATCTTTATTCTGATGCAGTAGAAAAATATTGTTTATATTTTGTGTTGGTTTTCTTTTGAACTGAGAAATCTGGTTATTTAAAAAATAAACCAATATTATATTTCAGTCTGCCATATTCTGCAGGCAAAAAACATCAGACTTGCAAAGTGCTATAATCACTGAAAATAAGAAACTGGAGTTGATAAGCTTGGCTTCCCATATAATCATTTCAGGTGAATTGGTGACAGTTGAAATCAAATTCTAGGGATGAGCAGATGTGTCTTTAAATGGCTGAGATTACTGAGTTCCTTTTCCCTCTTTTCTGTGTATGCAGACTTAAGGGGAAAAAAATAGATATATTTTAGGGATTTGATAATACAGCTCTTAAAACAAACTGTCTTTTTCATCTTAGCTCATGTTTTTGAGAAGGTGAGGGCTTTTGATTGAGAAAATAGTACAAAACCCAGCCTCCATTTTGAAAGATAGCTTCTTCCCCTCTGTTTCAAATGCTATGTCTATTGCATTTTATTTACAGATATGTTTATTTGTTGGCCTATGTGTGTGGCGTAGTGATAAGGAGGTCCTGGTCTTCTCAATAGGCTAGAAGGCTGAGTGCTTCCACTAGGAAAAAATTGCTTATGAGTTTGATTTTAAGGTGGTTTTTTAGATTTAACTTTTTAAATTTTTCTCCAAGCTCCCTACAGCTAGCAGAGAAGAACAGAGAAATTCCAGCTGGGGTAGAGCTGAGAATACACAATCTATGTTTGATATCTCTTCATTTTGGGTAGGGTGGGTTATTAATTTCTGAGGTCCGTGAAAGAGGTGGGCATGGAGGTGATGAGTTGAAAAACATGACTCTGCACATAACAGCAATTTGAGGAGAGAGGGGATGAATCAGAGAAACCTGGGAAAGGACAGTAAATATTTCCTTCCTGAAAAAAAAGATTTTTTCTCCTATGTAGAAAATCAAAGGGAATAAAAGAGGATAAAGGATGGCTTGGGGATGGAAGCTGTGACCCAAGCACCATTAACAACACAGTAGCTGCTCTGAACTAAATCTGCATTTCTCTTATCCTATTAACTGGGAAGGCCAGGTTATATTTACTGCTTGCTCTAATTAAAGAGCAGCACAGAGCAGCACTGCCTCCAGATGAAGCCTCTGTGGCAGATTCTTTGTGCGGTTACTGCTGTCCTCCCCTTCTTCCTCCATGCTCAGCTATGACCCAGGGAGCCCTCTTGTCCTCCTCTGTCCTGGGCTTGTCAGGGGAAGGGCAGTGCACATCCCAGCTCTGATTGCATTTATCTTTCCTTACTGGCTCTGTGAGCATGTTGTCAGGAAAGGTGGAAAAAACCTCTCCTTGCTGAATTGTAAACCACAAACAGGGTGGCTGGGGGAGGGGGTCAGACAATTACCTTGAAGTGTATTTTAGTGCCCCCTGGGATTTAGGATATTCAAGAAGTAGCAGAAATTTTTAGAGAGGGCTTGACACACACAAATATCTCCAGTGAAGGAAAAGAACAAGTGCTTTTTCAGCTTCCTGCCTGCTACCCACAAAACAGCTGCAAGGGAAGTGAAGATTTTTGAAAAAGATCATACCCTCCCAACCTGGAAGGACCTTGCTCATCATTTCAAAATAGAAGAGAACAAATGCTAGAGCATTCAGCTGGATTTTCAGTTGCTGAAAAGCTTTGCTTTCCGAGAGATCAGGTCTGGCTCTCCTGGGCTCTGTAGAGGGTCCAAGAGCTCCTTATCATCTTTTTAATACACTGCTGGAGCTGGCAGCTATCCCTGTGCACCAGGTTTCTTTTATTCTGATACACATTTATTTTATGTTTAGGATAAAGTAATGAACATTACAGAGGCCCAGCAAAGGTATGTTGTTACACCTCAGTGAGGGTAGCCCAGGGTGGAATAACAGCTCTGTTCTTGCTCCAGGTAACTGAAGGGACCATGCAATTGTGCTGAGAAAGGCACAGTGGGACCAAGCCAGTATCAGCCTGCAAGGCAGTGTGAGATTTAACAACCTAACGTAGTACCTACAATACTGCCCGATGCAGCCCTGTTGAGGACTGCAAGCATTGTGCTGGTGAGGAAAGTGGAAGCAGGATTAGGCCAGATGCCAAAGGATTATGAACCAGGATTAGTTTGTGCAGTCTTCCTCTAGAGCACTTTTAAGAGCCAAAATGGCCATCATGCTTATTTCTTCTCTAGTCCACCTAGAAGATATTAGAAACTGCACAGTTAAAGTTCAGCAGAATTTCTGACTGGCAATCACAGACATGATTTCTCATGAATAGGCTGTGATATGGTGAGTGCTTCTAGCTGAAGATGGCTGCTGTGTCAGTCTTGGATGAGAAAGCCCATTCTGGTTACCCCAGTCTTGTTAAGTGAGAATTTGTAGCATATTTTCCTTGAAACAAAGAAACATGGCACGTAAGACAGCCAGAGACCAGCACCATTTCTCTCCCTGAGCTACCAAGTGTTATTATCTTGGAAGGCAGCACTGCCATCTGGGGATGGAAAAACAATATTTCAGTCACAGTTACTGTCTCAGGAGGGGGGTGGTGGTGGAAACATGGAAAAATAAACAGAAGCTTGCAGTAGCTCACAATGATTTTCTTAGAGTATACATGAATCAACAATCCCCTCTTGGATTATTGCTCTCAAATTGGTTTACATTATTTTTCCCTTTAATACAAAGGTTCTACCCTTCCACAAACATAAGTGGGGTCTTGCCTTTTTAATGTTTGTATCATTTAACAACTGGCTACATGGTGCAAATGCTCTGCAATGAATTCCCTGTAATTCCTTGAATTACAGTATTATTCCCTTTTTGCTCACTTATACCAGTAAACAAGGGAAGAAGTGATTTGCTGAGCCCCACTAATAAACTGTTCTGGAGGTCAGTCTGCAGTCTTTGAAATTCACAACAAATAATAATGCAGACATTACCGTACCCATATCTTTTGACATCCTACTGAGTCTACTGTCATTTTCCTTACACAAAGCATTCATTCTGAAACACGTGTCTTATTCCTGGGAAAATTCCTGTCCTTTCTTCCGTCTCATCTAGGTCTGTCAGGATTTCCTTCTGTTTCACCAAGAAAGAAATTTCTGCACATACTTACATAGCTAATTATTTCTCTGATCTTGCCTAAAATCCATGTAGAATATAGAGCTGGCAGTCTTAAAGAAAACCCACAACCTCAAAAATACACAACCCTCTCTAGATCCGATAGTCAGCAATGTGATTTTTTAAGAATTATTATATGCTGGCATGTAGTCAGCTGCTTTTGATGTCTTGAACGGCCTGTATGTTTTCTGTATATGTGTGTTCATATCGAGTGTGATGACATTAGAAGCATAAGCTGATCTGAGACCACACAGGGGTCAGAAGTGTCATTTCTATTCTCTCTCTGTCCTTAACCCTATGCTTCCATCCTTTCATTGAGTTGGCTCAGCCAAGCAAATTGACCTTGCTGAAAAAATTGTGCGTGTTTTTTTTTTTTTTTTTTTTTTAAATTTTCTGTGGTGAAGGTTAATCTTCAGCCAGATCTGGTCTGTGTGAACACTGGCACAAGAGAAAATTGAGATCCTGCAGTTAAAATTGCTGTTTTGAAAGGTGGTACAAGATATGTATCTGCTTACACTGAGCATAGAACCATATCCTCCCACATGCAGTTTACAAATCTAATAACTGAGTCATATCTGAGGTATCGTGTTTAAGTCCAGAAAACTATTGCACGAAAATTCTGACAGTTCGTAAGTTTTCTCAAAAAATCTATTTTTTGCTGTAAAACATAAAGAAGGAGCCTTTGTTGTAAGCCCAAAACAACATAAAATGGAACAAGACTCTTAAGGTTGAGTACAGAATTTTTTATGTAGATACTAATCTTATAAATAGTTTATATAAGCACACCCAAGTAGATTGCCCCAAACAATAGAATTTGAACTGACTCTACCTATGTTTTATTTGCCATTTAACAGCAAATATCTGCCCTATGCTTGAAGCCACTTTCTTTTTATATAATTTGCTATTTTAGTGAGCCCATCTATCTTACCTCCGATGAAAGGATTCTCCTGCAGTAGATAGAAAACATTTTTAATTCTGTCTTAGAAACCTTTATTTTTACACAATTTTTGTGGAGACATGTTTCATAATAAATGCCAAAGACCCACTTATGTTTATCTGCCATCAGACAGGCTTTACTTACTCACAGGATGGAAATAATTTGGTGTAGCATTTATGCTGTCAATCTACGTAGCAGTTTGCTTAAGAATGAAGTGACCAGAGTGATGTTAAATTCAAATGTGCCTCCCCAGCACAACTGGGTGCAGATATTCCAGCTGTGGGACCCTCCAAGCCCTCAGCTGCCAGAAATTATGAAGAAGGGACAGTTAAGATCTGCCCTCACAGCAGAAATCTAGTCTGCAAGATGACTAGGAGCAACTGCCTGCCCTCTTTTCTCATCTCTTCTGTAAATATGGAAGGGGGTTTGTTGACTGGCATCATATGAAGATTTTGGAACCTCACATTAAGGCTGGCCACCCTTTGTGCACAGCATTTTGAAGCAAATTTTTACACACTTATCATACCAAAGATAGCAGCTGCTACTGATACTTGCCAGAGTTTTATGTACTTTTATGAATACCTAATTTTGCTCTAATGTAAGACATTAAAAATGTTGCTTTTATATAAACAACAACAAAAAGATCTTTCTGGGCTTCAGGTCAATATTTCCAGAATGAAACATAAATGTACTTGATAAGGTCCTCAAGAGATTTATTCATTCTTAACCAAGCCATCAACGTTGCCTTCAGGTACAACAGAGCAAGCTTTGGTCACTTTACACAGAAAGTAGTATTGAGCATTAATACTGGACAGCTTCCTATCATCTCAGGTCAGCTTAATGCCTTTTCTGTATGAAAGTTTCAAAGCACTTCTGAACCCCAAAAGATGCAGGTGATATATTCAAAACTGCTTCAAAACTGCCCGGGGGTTTTGGACACCCAAATCTCATTAATTATAATGGAAAAAATGGTCTTTCAACCCCTAGAGGCAAGTCTGAAAAACTCAGCCAGATGGTATTGTTATTAAAGCACAGAGCTGGGAGTTAAAAGCTGCTGTGAAGAGCTTCGCAAAGAAAGCAGTCATGTGCACTAGAACAATTAGCATTACTGGATTTACAAAAAAACCCCAAACAAAACAGGTGTATGGGTACATAATTCAATATAGTCTGTTCTACACTTGGCAAAACTTAAAAGCATGGGCATGCAAGTCCTTAGAGCTTTCAGGTTTTTTGTGGCCTGTAAATCCCTTTGAGATAATTCCTTCCTGTCTGTTGAAATTATTTTGCTTCTGAAGTAGCACCTATGGAAGTGGTTGATACATGGCTGAGTTTTATATTTATACTTTAAAACAATTCTAACCATTATTATTTACTGAGGACAATCCACATGGAAAGAAATTACACTTTTTTTTCCCCCCACTGGTACTTTAAAGTTATTGTTTCAACTCTGTGAGTGCAACTTATTATGAAAGTTCCATGCTAGAATCACTTTAGGATGGACTACAAACCAATGTGTGGACTACAGGCCATGAAGGTTTTAACACCTGAGAAGAAATAAGAAAAAACCAACTGAAAAAACCCAAACCAAAGTAAAAATGCTTAACCACCAACCTACTTGATAAGATAAAACAAGCTTGTGCACTCTGTTTTATGGGAATCAAGGAATCAAAAGGGAAAAAAAAAAGGATGTTGAAAAAGAAACATCTGGAGAAGGAGAAAATTAGAACATGTTTTCAAATCTGTACTTTCCTTTAAATTACACAGCCCTTCCACAAAATACGGTGGAGTGATCAGCCATAAATCTAATCAGGACTGGAAGAACCACTTGATTAAACACAGATATTAAATTTGTTTATCACAGAAACACAGAATCAGCTAACTTGGAAAAGACCTTTGAGATCATCAAATCCAACCTATGATCTTACACCACCTTGTCAACTCAAGAAGATCTGTTTCATAACCTTGCTTGGCACCAAGGCCAGGCTGGAATTTCCTGGATCCTCCTTCCAGTCCTTTTTAGAGATGGGCATCACATTGACCAGCTTCCAGTCACCTGGGAGCTGGTCCTGGTGAGCCAGGACTGATGAAAAATGATGGAGAGCATCTTGGTGAGCTCTTCCCTCAGCTGTCTCATCACCCTTGGATGGATCCCATCTGGTGGTCCCATAGACTACTGAACATCTAAATGGCACAGCAGGTCATGAACTGCTTCCTCCTGGATTGCAGTTGGTTTTTCTGCTGCCTGTCCCCATCTACTAGCTCAGGCCAGTTGTCCTGAGGTCAACCTGTCTTATTGTTGAAAACTGGGGCAAAGAAGATGTTAACTACCTCAGCCTGGCAGAATCACAGCATTCTTTTCTGTCTGACAACATTTTGACTCTTTAACTGGGATGAAAGGTTTGCTAACAGTCAATGGTAGCACAGCTCTCGAGCTGCTGCAGTGTAAGGGCATTTCCTCCTGAAGAGCAGAAGCAAGCTCTGGGAGCATCAGGGCTTGTATTATTCATAAACCATACAACTCTTTCTCCCCTATAACCACTATAAAAGAATAAGCCAAGTTATGTCTCAGGGATTATATCTCAAGGATTTGTTACATGTCTACTTCCTTATTGTTTTATAGGAGAGAACTTGCTCTCGTATTTCCTTTGCTCCATATTACAAGATATTGCTGGACTCTCAAAAAAATCACACGAAGAGGAAGATATCTTTTTAAAAAAAAAT
Organism: Zosterops lateralis; assembly: GCF_965231275.1. Taxonomy (NCBI): domain Eukaryota; kingdom Metazoa; phylum Chordata; class Aves; order Passeriformes; family Zosteropidae; genus Zosterops; species Zosterops lateralis. The sequence continues at coordinate 35,696,337 of NC_139765.1, forward strand.
TCCATTTTTGATTGTGCATTCATAGTCTATTAATTCTGTTCATCTTCCACACACCTATGCTTTGCATCTGAGTCCCAATCTTGACAAGATAGCATCTTATAAGACAAAGTGACTTACAGGGTCTTTGAAGTGACACTTCCTTGTTGGGAGTCACATTTGTTCTGAAAATGAGGGACCAGTGAAGGTGGCAAATCACAGGTGGAATGCAATGTTTCATCTGCATTACATGAACATTGAACTCTTTTTTATTGGAAAAATATGAAAGGCGTATATGCAGGGTATTCCTTCAGAGCTAAATGGAGTACCCAGCTCATGGTGTACCTTCTCTGAGGAGGCTGACTAGTTGTGGAATAGGTTCAAAATTCTCAATAGAATAGTGAAACCCAGTCACAGCTATAAACAGCTGCACCTATAAAGCACACCCATAGGACTTAGGTTTAAAGCACCGTCAATTTTACGCAGATGCAGTAAAGGAGCTGTTAAAGGACTTCGGGAAATGGAAGCAGAAAGTATCACAGAGAAGCAAAAGAGTCTCCAGAGAAGCATCCATCTGAAGGGGAGGTGAGAAGATGGAAGCTGGACTTTTTTTCCCTGTCCCAGGAGAGATGAGGAAATAGGTGGAGAGTGGACAAAAGAGTGTATCAGCAAGTATTAGCACCTGAAATGTCAGGGTCAGCATATGGGGTTGGACAGGCCTTTGGCCTGACACTCTACACCTGCTCTTTTGTCATTTGCTGCTGTGTCAAGATCTTCAGATTTGTATTAGTGAGAGCAAAGAGGATGACTCTATGCATCTCTCTACTACCATCTTGGTGGGTCTCTAAAGAATGCAGAAAAGCCAGTGCTCTGGATAATATGGAACTCATTCAAAACATGAAATGAAGGGTTAGTTCCTAAGAAACAAGGAAACTCAAGGGTTTTCTTAGTAAAAATTTATTAAGGATTGCCTTTGGGCCTGTCCCAGTAAATATGAAAGTTTGGTCATGAAAGGAGCCAACCCTGCAGGCTGTTGGCCAAGTAAGACTCAAGAGCTGGTGGGGCTAGAGCAGTGGTGACCTAGTAACTGGATCAATAGGGGATCTGATCTGTGCAACTACTATCACTGGGACACCACATGGAAGGATATGTTAAGCTTCTCTGTTTGCTTTTTTTTTTCTTTTGTAGGACACTATTTTTTTCAAACCAAAAGTTTCTCCCATTTATAAATGCCCCCATTTATAAATTATACGTGGTTTTCTTTTAAGAAACTACCTAAAATAGATGGGATGTTTCACACAAACAAGTTTGTAATGGACACACTAATGCTGGCTGAACTGTAACAGGGGATATCAATAAAGAGGGAAAAAAAAACAACTCTCAGAGTTGTTTGAAAAAAATGCCCTCCCACCCTTGCCTTTTCTTGAAAGGCAGAAAAAGTTTCCCCCATTCCAGTAAGCAGCCTTGCCTGAGGCCATTGTTCCAGCTACACTGTAGGGGAAAAAACCTGGAGCAGCCATCACATGTCCCACTTGCCCTTTCTAATACGTACCTTTTTTGTTAAGAAGACAGCTTTAATTGAAAATATGTCTGCTTGAAAAAGAACAAGGGTCATGATCTTGCTCCACAGTGGGAGCCTGCAGGAAAGAACTGGCCTAGCTTTATTAAAATGCCTTTCTCCACAAGCTGGATGCTGTCTCTGCAGTGTCCAGTCCTGCTCATATGCACATCACCCCTCCACCTCCTGCTCCCAGTGGCTCAGTTGTTTGTGGCTGTCCCAGCAGAAATAAGTTCAGCCAAGATACCTCTTAAAGACAGCTTTCTGATGAAGGTGAAGCAAGGCATGAGGAAGGGCACAGACCTGCATGCAGGGATGCACATTATAACAGGATAACCTCAGTGTGCACCCCAGTCCACTGGGTTCAACCACTCTGAACAGTGAAAGAATTTGCAGGTGTTCATGCTACATCTACTGTTTGTAAGACTGTCTGAGCTTATGCTATCCTAGCAATTTTCAGTTGCATGATGGCATTTTGCCCAAACAACAGCAATAAAGCAGCAAATCAAACTAAGGATTAAGCCTTTCTTAGACTGTGAAGTTTATGAAAGCTGTGGAAAAAAATAATAGAATTCATGGTCCCACTACCAAATCTAGTGTTAATTATTATTTAAGCGGTAACCTAACTAAACAAGGCATTTAGAGACTTTAATCCTGAAACTGAAAGATCACTTCCTTTTGAAAACCTAACCTTTTAAAGGCCTTGAAGTTGACCACTGCTTTGTTACATGGGTACAATACAGAGCCCCACAGACACTGCAGACAGACTCACCTGCCAGAGAGCTGCCTGCAGGAGGCCTTTTTAAAAGAAATCTGTACTCCTCAAACAGCCTGGGAAAGCAGCAAAAGGATTAGTGACACCTCATTTCTCCTGTCCGCTACAACCAGCTAACGACTTGGAAAGGACAGCTTTATTTCTTTTGAAGCCTAAGTTTTGTGGGGTAAATGGATACTTTTACCCTAAATCTTTCTCTGGTGGTAGAAGCTGAACTGATTTCCTCTAGGTACCCAGGAGCATTATAACAGGTTGTCTGTTGTTCCATTACGCTGCTCCTGACACCTCTTGCTGATGACAGAGGCAGCACCATTTACCTGTTGTTTTTTTTCCTGACAGACAAATCACAACAAATACAAGTCACTTTCCTTTGGAGGGTAGCAGCAGGAAGACAGGAACATTGCTTCTGAATTAAAGCTATTCTGAAGAATTTTATTGTCCCCTTGGGCTAATACTGGAGGGCCAGCATGTTAAATGGTGTAAACCAGGACAGTCGCAATATCACCTAAGCTTCTAAACAAAATATTTCATTGCCACTCTGAAGAGAAGCCTGACCTCAACTGTGAGAATATTTCCACATATCACATTAGTAAACCATTGACAAATGAGATCACAGTATAATTTTTGATGATGAAAAGATTTATGTAAAACAGAGTGACTGACAACATGGCATCGACTTTGCTCAATTTAAAGCAAGTGATGTATCCAACATAACCCAAAGTTACTGTGAAAAGCAAACACATTTGTAACTCATCTGTGAAAACAGCAGGAGAAGCAAATTAACTGACTGCTACCATCTGAGAAATAGGATAGAAGCATTTTAGGTGGAAGTAAAGTTTGTGAGATTTGCCTTATATTCTGCTTGTTTAGTTTTATTGTCTGAACCTGAGAGGTCTTATTTCAACAATGAATTTGAGTCCATTTTTAGACTTCGCTAAAACAAACCAAACTTTTGTAAAGCCTTTGGAATGTCAATCCATAACCCAGTAAGGCAGCCTTTCCATTAAAATTCAGTGGTTAAATCTACCCTGACCTTTGAGGGCCTTCCTGCTTGCTTCCAAAGTTCAGGCACAGTCTATCCTGACTGTGAATTTGCCCCATTTGAAGAGTCTGACACCACAAGTCCCTGAGACTGCCTCAGAATTAGATGTTTTAGGATGCTGTGAATGAATTCAGATGTTGCCAGAGATCATCTCCCTGCTCCTGGCTTGTGCAGAGAAAACCGCACTCACCGAAAGCTGGGAGAGGCAGAGGGGGCAGGCAAAAGTGCCCTTGGTGGTACCTATGGAGGGCTGTGCAGACAAAACCAGCCTCAGAACAGACTCTCTCAAAAAGGGCTGGACAATAGTAATTTAAGTGTAAATTAGAGAAGTAGCTATCAAATTAAATAAAGCCATAATTCTGGTTAACCAGATCTTTGGCTGGTTAAAAATTCAAGGCAGCATTTTCACCCTGTAGTTTTGCAATCTGATTTGAAAGACATTTATTCCCTCCCTGCTCCACTTCACCCAACCGTGACGATCATCAAACAGAAGTTGTTCAGCCTCATTGCATGAGATGAGCTGTCTGGCTCACAAGCAGTCAAACCTTCTCCTCCCCTCCAAACTCTTTTGTAACTGAACTATTGATCACTCTTTTTATTACAATACTTTAAAGGTGTAGAAAAATAAAACATCCATGTGTAACCTCCAACCTTTTGGTGACTTTGCCACAGGAGTGGAAGGAGGAGGGAGGGAAATGACAGGGGACGGGGGGGACACAGATTTTGAAATGCAGATTAATCACAATAATTATTCTTACAGCAGATTTCCATCTGTGCTTGTGCCTAATTCTCATTTTATGTCGCTGTTATTATCACTCCCTTCAACTAGGGAAGGAGGAGCCTTGGGTTTTGATTCAGACTTCTAACGAGAGAAGAAAAGAGCTGGCAAGAGCTGGGTGAGATCAGTGCCCAGAGAGACAGTGTTGTAAATAAAATGGCTACAGCCAGCCGTTCAAGCAAACTGGGTCTGGGAGGGCTCACAGAATACTATTGCAAGGAGCAACTCTAGACACTGATTTAGAATATAAAAAGTAGTGTTGCAGAGGTAAATAAAACCTAGTGGAAGAGAAGGAGGTGAGCCAAAGGACAAAATCCCTTTTGGAAACAAAGAAATGTAGGTAAAAGTGCATTATATAACCTGCATTAATGATACAATAAGACATGAGTTAAAATAAAGAATAACACAGACAAAGCAGATTTTTCTTTGAGCGCCAACCATTTCATTAAGAAGCCTCTGTCAAAGCATTTTTTGTCAAAGTCCTAGGAGAAAGTGTTATAAACTCCTTGAGGGAGGGGAAGTGAAAGCATCAGATCTGAAGTAGAAGCAAGGCACTTGAATTAATCATTCTTACTTAAGACTTGCAAAGAAGGCAAGAAAAGACAAACATGACACAATATACCAACAAAATGCTGTGCTGGTCCTCAAAGAGTCCTCCCGCATCTTTAGAGATATAAGGAAAACAATGCAAGAAAATTTTAACCTGTAATTTACACAGACACAGAAAACAAGATATTCTGGTAACATATCAGCAGGAGAAAGATATACTATAGTTTTCAGTTTTTCTTTATGCTTCACATACATTTTCCTACCAGGAACCTCATCTGCAAGCCAGATGTTTTCATTTCCATATGTTCAAAATACTCAACTCACAATGGAACTGCTGCAGATTGAGCAGATGCAGTGTACTTCTCCTGGACTGCCAGAGGATTAAAGACTTGAGCTGTTGGAAGAGACCAGCAGAACTTGGCCTGCTATGCTAAACTATAAGAATGATGAGGGTGGAAAAGACTCCTATCTAATAATACGTGGGGTGGGGGAAGAAAGAATAAATGCAGAGACACTGGAGCTTCTTTAACTCTGAGGCAGTGCTGGCACAAGAATAAATTATTATAAAGCAGTAGTGAATACATTTAGACTTGAAATGAGAAAAGATTTCAGACCATCACAGGAGTGAAGCAGCTTTACAATGAGAAAAAGTACTGTTAAAGATAGAGCTTTAGAGCTGTTGTTTAATGAATGGAATTGAACATGACAATGATAAAAAGAGAATAAAAATATGAATGATTCCTTCTAGTTCACTTTTTCCTATAAAAATTCCTTTTATTTTTTATAAAGTGCTAGATAAAGACTGAATAAATACATTTTCTTTAATTATCACCTGTAAGTTATTTTCTAAATTGCATTAATACGAAGACTGAAGAATGCTAATTATCCACTAATTAAAATGCAAATGTAATGCTAATAGTCACCTTTCATTTGCCACATCTCACAATTGGACTATTTAAAACCAATCCAATATAATGGGAGTTTATGAAAGAGCCAACAGTTTTACATGCTTAGTATTTGCTGGATAGTAACAAAGGGTTCCAGGAGGAGATAAATTACATTGCTTGATGAAGAAGGGATAGAACTTAATTTCAAGACATGTACTTCACTGTAGAGATCACTGTCCCTGGAAAAGCGATAAGTAAGAATTAATGTGCTCCCTTGTTTTCCCCCTCCCCATCTTTCTCTTAATGAGTCACAGCGTGGGATACCACAATGACCCTTACTGTAACAAAATTGCTCTGGTGGAATGATGTCCGGGATAAAACCAGACAGGGATTCGCCTTAGGTATTTTATCCATAACCCTACTAGCACAGATATCAGATTCAGCATCTACACACAAAAACATGCTAGCCTATTTCTAGATGCCTTTCCTCATCCCTTGCTCCATCACTGCATTCCAAGTGTGAAACACCTGTAGTAGGAAAGCACTTACAGGTGGAATCTCCCCTCGATAGGCCCAGGCTGTTTTCATGCAATCTTCTCTTCACACAAGAGGGATCGGGGCCAATACAGAGGCTTCCCATAGAGAGGAAACATTCACACCTGGGCATAACATGCAAACCTCTGAGAGCCACTGCAAATTAATATATCCTTTGCCTTCTAAAATAAGTGTTTTTTTAAACTCTTCTACAATAGTAGAGTCCACAGAACTAATGGAACATTGCTGTTTTCAGACAGAAATCGAATACTTAAATAACACTGAAATCAAGTCAATGTCTCTGTCTTTAAAAACCCAGTTGTCTTATCTTGTTCTGCACAGTTAAGTAATTGTTTGTTATATAGCACATTACACAATTACATGGTTATAATTGCAATAGCCAAACTATTTTAAATTATATTGAGAATATATTTATGCTGCTTTATGCAAAAAGCTGGTAACTGTATAAATGAGATTTTGAATAATCTCTTTGAAATCCTAGGAGCAATATTAAAGTGTTAAGGGTAGAGCTTAAAGAAATAACATAACCAGAAAAACAATCACTTCATCTGTAATGTCTATATTACTTTTGTAGTGCTTCGTTTAAGTGCTTCAACGACTTTTCTTATTACCTTGTCATTGTAATAAAATCTCAATGTTCACTAGACCATTCTTGTAACATTTTGTTGGAATCACTAACACAACAGTTGTATCTATTATTAAGTAAAACTATGAGTCTCAAGCAAATGGAAAGTTCTGGAATGAAGAAAATTAGAAAAAATTGATGGGGACTTTCACCCTTTAGAAAGAAGTATGACAAAGTCATGATCACCAGAAATTAAAGACTTACAAAATGTTATGTAAGAACAAGGAAATTTGAAACCCAGTGTCACCAAATGTGAGAGGTATGAAGAAAAGAGGAAGATTTCAAAAGAGAAGCATTGCAAGACCCAGAGCAACTGATTTAAACAAATCAATGGCTAGCCTTTTCAGTGCTTCCTTCTGCAGCAGAAAGTGACTGAAGGAAAGCCTGAAAGCAAGAATTCCTGAAAGATCAATAAATAAATGTTGGAGAAAAGTGTCAGTGAACCTGGCAGAGTTGACAACATTACATAGTTGATGAATGAAGAAGGGGTTTAAGAAACTGTTGACTCTAATGGGATGTGGAGTAGCCCCTCAGACTCCCAATCACCAGTAATATCGCAAGTATCCCCTGAGGGTAGTGGGGAGCAGGTAAGTCAAGGGCCACTTCAGGCAAATGGTTAGAACAAAGAGTGAGAGCTGCTGCTACCATCCTGGATAATGCTTTGGGGCAGAGGTTGCTGTAGCTGACACAAGGACCTAGAATAGGTTGTACTGGGCCTCAGAGGTTAACAAGATTGCATTAGGCCATATTAAGCTCCCTCTTCTGGAGAGCAGGAAGCTCAGTGCTACAGCTTTACGGAAATATTAACCTTTATTCTCACTGCCAGGGCCCTCACTGCTGCTACTACAAAAAATGGGGCTAATGGGATGAGCTTATCTGATCTGTGGGGAGCATCCAATCGATTTTGTCTGTATATTACAGCTTTGATGCCTGTTTCCTCCTCTTTGCTTAATATCTTCTCAAATAGCACCATTGACTCTCTACTTGAAGTGCTCAGATCTTTTCTTCACTCAGGTTTTACCTTCCTGTTCTGCTCCATATTCTTAAAAATTAAGTCAGTGTATTTGACTCAATTTTTAATTTGCGTCTTGCATCCACTCCCGTAGAGAAATGTTTCGAACGAGCTGCCCACTAGCTGTCGGATTCCCATACCATACCAAGGGTCACACACAGAAGTGGGTCATCTGGCCCAACCTCCCTGCTCAAGCAGGGTCATTCTAGAGCACACAGCACAGGATTGTGTCCAGATGATTCTTGAATATCTCCAGTGAAGGAGACTCCACAATCTTTCTGGGCAATCTGTGCCAGTGCTCACTTGCTCTCACAGGAAGGAAGGTCTTCATCATATTCAGGGGGAACTTCCTGTGCTTCAGTTTCTGCCAGTGCAGGATCTCCACTTTGGTTTGTATACAACAGATTTTGTGTATTTCTCTGATAGAGTCTGATAGAGTGGGCAAAAATCAAACAACTACTTTGAAGCTGATTTGGTAAACAGCTAAAAGAGTTCTCCAGGACATCCACATAAGCACTTTTGTTTGACGATAGTTGAAATTACTTTCTTTCTCTTGCTAAACACCTTTTATACTGTGCAAGACCAATAACAGAGGTTCCTTTTGTAGTGAAGAGACAATGTAATTCCAGTTAAACCTGAACCACAACCATGACAGAAACCTATTGTCCTGAAGTAACACTTTCCAGAAATACAACTGAAAACCTGAAAACTGCATACTGAAAAGGGATAAAGAAACAAAATTAGAAAGCAATTTACTGGGTTTTGCTAAGCTACTTTACTGAAGGGAATAAAAGAACTATTCACACAAATGAAACCTTAGCAGTTGTCCTTGAGCCAATAAATTTCTTGATGAGACAAAATACAAATGAAGAGGTGCATCAGAATTTTCTGAAAGAAGTATGTAGACATGATACTTTCATTTGGCCTTTCTTCTAAATGAAAACTATTAGTAATATCACATTGATGTTTCAAAAATAAGCCTTGGCTTGAGGGTAGAAATATAACCTAAAAATTGCTTCAAAACTCTTCATGCATTAAAACCACACAGGCTTCCTAATGAGCAGCTTCTTAGAAAATGAATTCCATTTCTGTCCCAACTCCACAGTTTCCTTCTGCTACCACTGCCACCTTCTATACTTCGCTTCTGTGTCTGTACTCCAGTTCTCTAAAGTATTGCCCTCAAATGCCCCATCCTCATGACAAATTTATCATCACATAAGAGCACTAGCTTGAAAAACAGGAAATGTTTCACAGGCAAAAATATTTTTTAACAAGGGCTAAAAGCAGTAGATTACAATTAAACAAATAAAAATCACTAATAAGTCAAATCAGACTCCAAGTCAATAAACCTCTTGGAAAAATGAATGAATAGAATAGCCTTTGAAATATATTTTGTTGTAAGTCAATAATTATTTAGTTGCTTTATGCTTAATCTATGCACTTTTATGGGGGTATCTATTCTACAATCACTTTTGCATCTGCAGGAAAAAATCTTCTACAATACTTGTTGCATTTTTAGAAAATACTGTCTACATAGGAAAACAGATTTTCAATCTAAAAAATAAAATTTAATAATAAAGCAGAATAAAGACGTGGCCACATTTCAGTGACTCTTTCAGCAAAGCATTCAGTTGAAATTCCATCTCCCGGACTGATGTCTGTAAAATTTTGGGCATAACACTCCCAAGTCTACCCTGATGCAATGCTTATTTATACCTCTTATCAATAGAGGCAGAGACCATGAGCTAGTCAGGACTTCTGTCTTCTGTCTAACAAACATAGCCTTTTAGTACTAGTTAAAGGACCAAATAGGATGGAGCAGAAGTCTAACCTGTTGCAAATATGAATATTCTAATTATTAGACAGCAGATTATACTGGCTTTTAATTGTTTGTTTCTTGATTCATAAAATTTTCAATCTTGGTTGAAGACCAACACAATCTCAATATGGTTTTCAACATGCAGGAAGATAATTCCCCTGCCTCACTACTCTGCAGCCTCTGCCCACCAGAGAACTCACGCAGCAGTAGGAGCAAACTTTCTACATCTGTGCTGCTTGCAACTCAGGACAAGCTGCTGGGTATAATCAGGATTTGGACAGGGCACAGCTGTTTCAGATTGCTAGGGGAAAAGGAATACCTTCTAGATCCATGCAGTACAACAGTGTTTATTCTTTACTCTAGCTTTGACATTTTAGGACTTATCCTGATGTGCTGGAAATGTCTACTTGAAAAAACCTGCAATATTCCTTCTATATTTTGAATGGTGACTAAATGCTCCTAGAGAAACAGTGTGGACATACAGAGTGGGTCCAATCCAGTCCACTCTGAAAGTTTAGGAATGATGCATGAGAAATGGAGAAATAATCAAATGGACAGAGAAGGGAAGAAGGAGGAAAGAAAGAGAATAGGCTACAACTGGAATGACCATCTTGAGAGCTATTAAGAAAAATATCTTAATACATGCAAAAAAAGAGTCATATTGTTGTAGAGGAAACCAGCAGAGAGCAAAGAGAATCATCTCTGCAGAGCATCTCTGCTTCAATGAGAAATCAGATCAGCTGAAAGCCTTGCTAATGAAAGCAAGGAGGATGGAGTGCTCTTGCAAAAGGGTTCACCTGCTCCTCCCCCAAGTCCAAACGGTACTTACTAATAATTTTAATGAAAAGGAATGCTTTCAAACAAAAATATTGTAGATAAAGCTTTATCTAACTGGGAATAATTTTGATGTTGACAACATGATCTTTATGGAGAAGCCACAGCACAGCACTAATATTCAAAGTGCTCTCCCACCTTGATGCAGTGACAGCATGTCCTTGTGCATGTCAGTCGTTTTTCCATACCTCATAGCTTAGCTTAGAATTATAGATCTGCAGGAAGACAGTGACTTTTGTCATCCAGTGAAGGCTTCATATTGAGCTTCTCACTAAAAATAATGTAATGAAATGGTGACAAGTGAGAGAATTCAAACTCAGCATCTCCTCACAAGAATTTCAGCCGAATCTTTTGTCACAGCAGTGTGATTTATGTCTTTCAGTTTTCCATCTTTGCCTTCCTTTCATTCCTGTATCTTGCTTTTAATTGTGATTATATGTGTCTTGGAAAGTCAAAAGGGAGGAAAGAGTACAGTGGCTGTACTGTTTGTCTCCTCATCCTTGTTTCATTGCATGTTTGCAGGTGCCTAGAGCTTTGTCTTTCAAAAGTGCTACACAACACAGAGCTTTGAAAATATTTCCTGATTTATGCTATAAGACATTAATTATAGTATATAAATTAAACCATTTGTATGCACAAAGGGTACTTCCAAACAAATTTGTTCACAAAATCGCTCCTACTATTTATTACTGCATGAATATTAATTGTTTTAATTAAATTGCAGTAATTTCAATGTTACAAGCCATAAGGAATAACACACAATACATTCATCAGAAAATTTTGGAAGGAGTGGGCGGGGAGCATCAAAATTTTGTTATTGCCAGTGGGAAAGACATTTATTCAATATGTTTAGGTCTATGTGTACCCATATGTGAACATCTCATCTCTTTAAGAGATCAAACAAGTTTAGGTTCAACTTGACAAATATGCAGGACTGTATACTACTGTACAAACATGTTAATGATTAAAAAAAAATAAATCAGGATTTCCAAACAAGCAGTGTTAAAGGAAAATTCAAACCCAGAAAAAAGTAAAAAATGTCCCCATTCTAAGCAGGCCATAGCTCTCTGATGACCAAATGCCTGAAGCAGGACAAGCAGGCAGCTCCTGACTGGGCTCAAAGCTCCCTGAAATTCCTTGGGAGCAGTATTTTAAGCCTTGACATTTCAAGCAGATGAATGTTTCCCTCCTCAGACCATCCTTTTCTCTTTTCCCCAGTGCTCCCATATCTTCTTTTTAAATACTCATAACTTGGATGCTGTGGTCACACAGAATCGATTTCAAAGCTTTGCTTCCACACACAGAACTGAGGAGCCACAGGAGCAGCGCTTTGAAGGAGCAGAAGAGACAAGCAGCTGAGGTCACACAGCTTGAAACACTAAGCTGCACAAAAGGACAAGCAAAGGGGAAAGTCAAGTCTGACATCAGAACCAGTGTTACTGACACTCATATACATCATATGACACTCTTGCTTTTCTTCAGGAAGTAAGATACAGAATCTGGGGTCTTGGTCCACTCCTTGGTCCAGCTGCACTTAAAGTTTGCACAAAGCTTCTCTTCAGAGAGGGGAGAATATCCAGGTATTCCCTGTGAACAGAAGGAGATTTAGCCAGACAAGGGTATCTTAAGCTTTGCTGCAATCTACCCACATGGGATTTTTCTCAACAGATTTCAGAAGTGAGCCACTGATAAACCACTTGTTTCTTAACCAATGTGACAGCATTGTTCAATTCACTGAAATCAGTCCACAAAGTGAAATCACCCCAGTCCCCCTCATTCCAGCATTAGTTTGGCATTCATGCATTTCAGCATTTTTAAATACTATTCAATAACAAGTTCCTCAGCAATCATGATCACACAGGAACTCTGTATTTCTTATAATAACTCTTTGTGCAGAAGTAAAGCAATTTTTATCAATCTTTTCATCTGATTATCAAGGCTTTAGGGATGGCTGGGGACTGGAGCACCTGCTTTGTGAGGAAGCGGGCATGTTCAGCCTGGAGAAGAGATGGTTTCAGGTGGACCTTACAGCTTCCCCCCGGTACCTATGAGGTGGTTACCAGCAAAATGGAAAGAAATCCTTTAGTGTGGTGCATGATGGAAGAATGACAGCAGTTGTCATAAGATGAGAGCTTCTGACTTTAAATATGGAAATATAAAAATTTCGATAAGCAGAAATAAGCATCAGAATAAGTGGCCCAGGGCTGTGGAAAAAGCCAACTCTGAATTCAGTGCTGACCCCGTTTCACCCAGGAAGTTTGTCTAGGAGACCTCCAGCAAAATTTTCAGCCCAAATGAGTTTGTGGCTCTGTGTGGATCTTTTGACTAGAGCAATGCCAAGGGAGCAAAGCCTCAGGATGTGTGCACTAATGCAAACCCCAGTCTAGCTCTGAAAAAGCCCTGGAGTCTCAAGAGTGAATTTATAACTTTTCACAGCACTGTGAAATGAGTAAGATAAACTCAAGCCGTGTCTGTTCTGTATTCTCTATGTGCTATTCTAGATAAGAACTTAAAAAGATAAAGCCCTATCTATCCTCCAGTCAGTAACCATCTTATAGCAATATTTATTATTTCAGTTTTACTGTGAGTCCTTGCTAAGACTTTCAGTTCTGCAAACATAGGTATAGTCTTCTAACTCAGTCTTACCTCTATGAAATACAAAATCATTATTTCCTAACATGAACAGATCTTTGAGGTGCTGATTCTGTGCATATGTGATCCAGTTTGAAGAGAGCCACAAATGAATTTTATTCATGTTTATAACAACCTGTGGTCCCTAAATATTTAGAGGTTTATCTTCAGAAAACCATGTCAGAATAGTCCTCCAGTGAACCTAACTTTCATCTTACGGTCTATAATATGCCACATTGGGATTTCAAGGCAACTGAGCATTTCATATTATTATAATCTCATGTGATGCACTGCATGCACTGTATAAGGATTTTCTTATTAGTAACTTCTGACTAAAATGGGGCACAACTTCTGTTCACATCTATTAGGAGTCTTGTTATTGGTGAGGCTTATTTGTTTTTATCTCTACACATAATGACACTTCAGTGTAAGAAGCGAGATCCTAAGAGCTGGTAAAGATATAACTACATAGGATGTTAATCTCATTTTATGATGTATAGAATAAAAACATATTTGGGAACAGGGTGGATCTGGAGATTTTATGTAAATTCTGCCACGTGGACCCAGTGTGGCACAGGTTATCTCGTGAAATGCAGTGGTCTGCCCTCCCTGTTGTTCAGGACAGCTGAATTCAAAAGGAAAGAAATGCAGAAAACCACCAGGGCAAACAAGGAGCTCAGCTCTCCACATGAAGGTTGAGAGAAGACATGATTTTTCTCTCTAAATACATCAAAGGCTGACAGCAGGAGCAGAAAAGGCCTATTAAATCTAAGGAACAACACTAACAGAAGAACAAATGGGTATGTGGTATGACTCAGTTTAGGCTGGAAGTTAGGAATATTTACAGGAATGGCCTTTCAGTATGAGTAATCAAGAGGCAAACTACTTACGTGGCATTAGGATAAAGCCTCATTAACTGCATGATACAATTTCTTATGATGGCATATATCCAGGAATTCCCTTCAGTCTTATGAAATGCGCTAACAAGGTACTTCTACTCAGATAAGGTTCCTTCTCCATGATTGCTATCTAAGGATAAATTTAGGATGGGGAGACGTTTTCTTCCATGTGACTAAGCAGAGCAATCTTGCATCTTAGATCAGGAGAGACATTACATAATTTGTTCATGCCTCCTATCCTCAGAACAAAATATCCTTTTACTTTAAAATCCTGCCTCCCCAGAAGATTATAGGAATTTCATAGCTGATCACAGTAAAAGACAACATATTGCAGTCCACATACTATATGACTAATGCTATGGCTACTCAACATTAAAAAAAAGCAAGCAGTGGGAGAGTCAAGCTGCTGAAATCACAGGTTAACTTTTACAGAAAAAAAACCCAAAATCCTTCTTGTTACTCCTTGTTATTCCTTGCTTATTTTTTACCAATTTTTGGAGAATAAAAAACCCCAAATCAACACCAACAGCTATGTAGAAATCAGCAGTGCTTGGAGTAAAGGGTATTTCACCAAAGGCAACCTTGCCTAGGTACTTATAATTCTTAGATAATACACATTAAAAAAAATTAAAATACTCCTGATGCAAAATAACATGCCACTTAAAAGAAGAACTGAACTTGTTATTAAAAAATAAGGATGTGGCCAAACCCCCAGACATCTCATAAAAGCAAATTATTAACTAGCATGAAATCATTTTAATAAAAACTCCACAATGAAATGAAAGACAAATATTTTAAGAAAAGAACATCACACACAAAAATGAGGCTTAAAGACCATGAAAAGCAGGAGAAATTAAAAAAAAAATAGATATATACATCTTGTGAAGTAGCTAGCAACAGTATATTGTGTCTACTATGGCTGCAGCTGCAGTCTAAATCCCCTTTGCTCTCTCAAAATAATCTTTTCAAATTATGGATTTGCAACCCTAAGATTTCCTGTTGCCATGACAGCATGAAACTGTTGTTGCCCATCATTATGGATCATGTGTTTTAGAAATTTGATTATATTGCCATAGTATTTAGGTGGCTTGGAAAACACCCTGCTGCTTTTCAATGTATTTCATTTTTAGGAAGATGGGGCTTATTAATTCTTTCAAAAAGCACTCTTATAAAGCATGACATATCAGAAATGTAGTGTGTTCTGCTCCAAACAAATAAGTCTTCCTATGAGCACAAATATTTTACTGGATATTTAAGTAACATAAACCATAGTGCTATGAAATTCTGTAAATCTACACCAGAGATAAGGCTCTCCTAATCTGGAAGGATGGTTCTGTAAATAATGGAAATGTACATTTTCAGCTCAAATAACCCTTTCTAGTCCTACACACTATAGAACTAATTACTAAGTGCACCATATTTGTTATACAACACTTATTTAAGGTGACAGTTATGCTTGGAAAAGGATGGGCTGATAGTTGTATGAGGACATCCCCTGCTGCAAAAGTTTTTGGTTTAGTTTATTTTGGTAGGGATTTTTGTTCTTCTTAACTTTTATGTGTGGCAAAGGGCAAGGAGATGTGAGCCTTACTAAATTCCTTGATGGCTACAAATATTCAGTCCTCTAAGCCCCAGGTACAGTAAACCAGAAGTGACAACAACACTGGCAAGTGGATAGACAGACTGAACTTCTACTGCTCTCATTATTGGAGCAACTTTACATTTCTGATTCTGATAAATAAAATATATTTATATATAATAGGAGCATAGGGGCTTTATTCTTAGATCATACTAGCAAATACGTCCTCTGCTTTCTTGAGGATTACCATTAGCAGTACTTACACATGGGTTGAAGCCCAGGAAAGGTCCCTGCAAGGTTTCAAAAATTAGGAAGCCACTGGAGCACTGCTGGTAGCAAAGAAGCCACATAACTGTGACATGAGCAAGTCTGCTCTCCTGTTGTCTCCTACAAAAAATAATAATATCTTTTCTTTGTTTCTACTCCATCCCATATAGCACATCAAATGACATCACCATTTTGAGAGGTAACATAACAATGTGATCTATGTCTTATAAAAAATTTTTGTGATTTGCCATTTGCCAAACAGGAAAATGAATATGAAATTCTCCATTAAGGTACCATCAGTGAGATAATTAACTTGGGCAAATACATCATGATCTAGTGACACAGCATCAGCTAACAGGATTAACTGGCTGATTTTAACCTCTTCAGTCATACTTCAAATTTCTACATGTGATGATTGCAAATAAATCAGTTGTGTTTTAAGTAGAGAGAAAAGGATATATCTGTGTACACTTAAGACTCAATCTCTCTATCATACAAGGGATGCACAAGCTCTTTTTCAAGCAAGAAAGATATTTTGCTACTGAAGAGGAATAATGGAGAAGAAAACACAAGAAACATTTGTTTTACATTTTTTTCAATCATTAAATGTGGCATATAATTAAAAAGGTACTAAACCTGATAATTGGCTTGGAAAAATGAAGAAATTATCTCTAAATTCAAGGTGAATTGCTGAATTACATGAAGAAATGAGCAGTATATTTGTATATTACATAGAACCCAACTGTCTCTTTAAAAGATTATAAAATATATTTATGATGTGTGAAAAGCAGTTTTAAGCCTCCCAGTAAAAGCAGCTGAAGGTGTACCAGTAAATCAAAGTATTCAGGAAAATGCAGAAAATCAGTTTACATTAATAAAACTGTTATAATGTGAAATGCCCCCACCCCACCCTGCAGCCTCCCAGGGCTCTTTGGCTAGCTCAGTTCCTTGAGAAGCTTTGGAAGAATATCTCAAGGACAAGACAAAAGATTCCAAAAGGGGCTCTTCCCTCGGAATTATTCCAAGGTGTTTATTCTTGAAGGTTTCCAGGGGGGAAAGAGAACAAACAAGGAAGAATAGGGCCTTATGTAGTCTCCTGTTCAGGAAAAGATAGTTGGACCTCAGCCAATTAGGTCAAGAAATGAAGGAAGGGTCAAACTACATAGTTACAGGCTTCAGGGGTCCCAGGGGAAAAAACATTCCCCAGAGAAATACAACAATAATGTTTCCTTGGACTATTTTGGCCTCTAACAACTATCACTATTCCCAGCAATTACTAAGCCTGTCTTGGATGCTGTTTGCTCCATGGAACACTCCCACAGGCAGCAGGCTCACAGAAAATTTCCCAGGTCTGTGCCTCCCAGCCCGCAAATGTTCCTGGGCACATTTAATTGACCTGTATATGGAGTCTACAGCATCTGAGACATACAGGGTAAGGCAGGGATGATAAATAATGATGTTATAAGAGCAAAATAGAAGCTAGCCTCAAAAGCGTGTTCTGACTTGCATCTAGTTTTAGGTCCTACTAACTGATAGAATTTGGATGATTTAAAGATTATTATTTTCCTAAATATCTCTGCATATGTTTTTGTAGTTTATTATATGTATATTTTACAATTCATTATATCTGCTCCATTTAGAGGGTCCTTTAGTCTGCTTGTTGTATGATTGTATCCTGCAGTTCTGTGAGCTCACTCAGTGATGCAATCATGATCAAGTGATATAAAAGCAACCAAGCGATAGTAAAAGCCTATTCTTTCAATGATTTTAAGCAGTATTAGCAACATTAGACTGCTCCACTGGCTCAGTTTTACCTTACAGCTGCTGCCAGGAGCTGTATCCACACTGGCATGCAGACAAAACCACTTCTTCTGCAGAGCTGGTATGTTCAGCCATCAAAATTCAAATGTCAGCAATTGTCCTGCCAGTTAGCAGAAGCTGCATCTCAAAGCCAGATGTAATGCCAACCTTATGTTTCTGGGTATTCTCACCTTCCTACTCACTTTCTTGAGAATTGTTGTGTATCTGCGAAGTTTTCAGGCATGCAAATGCCTTTAAAGCAAGAAGGGTATTTTGGGGATAATGGATATTGTTAAGTAATAATGCCTTATATTATTAAGTAATAATTCTTATACCTTGTTTAACTGAACTCTATTTCAGCATGTTCTTTCCTTTTTCTTAATACAGAGATGCTTTGTGAATAATCCAGTGAAGCTTGTCTAAAGCATAGTTGCAAGAAGTTATGGAAGGAGGTAAGGAGCTTCTGTAGGTATGTAAAAAACACAAGGCTTGGCCACAAATTGTTAGGACAAACTATAAATGCTGTTAACCATAGAATGGGTCAATCTGCTAGTTTAGACTGACAGAAAATGAGTCAAAGCTACTGAAGATAGTTTGCTACACTTCCCTGTGGACTGGCATCAGAAGCTAATCTCCTCTACAAAACTCATTTATTTCCTGGTGGTCCACCTAAAAGCATCCCACAAAACTTCTTATATAGTGCTAAATATTTTAAATATTCTTATATAGTGCTTAATATTGAAACCAGAAAAATCACGCTTTTGCTTGATCTGAGCCTGAACAGAACATCTCAGGTTGGACAGTGAGGTACTGACATAGATGAGTACATAACTGCCTGAGGAATGTAGCCCCTTTCCTAAGAAGCTGACTCTTAACATTGCCCGGTGCCTCCTGCCTTTCATTAAATGTGCCAATTTGCTAATGTTCAGAAAGCAACATTTCCTCTTCCTCAGTCCCCCATTTCACTTCAGGATGATAACTCAACTGCAATCTTGTGGTCCAGCTTTGCATACTGTAGTAGCATTAGATTTTCTTTGCCTTAACAAGCCTCTGTGTTAATCTTAAGGCAAATACATTTCTTGGCTTTCCCAGAACTCTTAATAGTTTACAATAAACATGATGGGACTTGCTGACAGAAAAAGCTATTCAGAGGGCACGCTCAGAGCAAATGCATGCAGCACAACATCTAGTTCATTCAAAAAGAATTATATCACAGAGGGCACCTCAGCATGCTTATCCTTTCATGGCGTATTAGTAATTTGTTTTTTTCTTACTTCAGTGCACTACCAGCTCTTTGCAAATGTGCAGGGAGAAGCCAGATTTCTATTATGTTATGTGGTAAATATAATTCGTAAGAAATGTGAAAAAGGAAAGGAAAGGAAAGGAAAGGAAAGGAAAGGAAAGGAAAGGAAAGGAAAGGAAAGGAAAGGAAAGGAAAGGAAAGGAAAGGAAAGGAAAGGAAAGGAAAGGAAAGGAAAGGAAAGGAAAGGAAAGGAAAGGAAAGGAAAGGAAAGGAAAGGAAAGGAAAGGAAAGGAAAGGAAAGGAAAGGAAAGGAAAGGAAAGGAAAGGAAAGGAAAGGAAAGGAAAGGAAAGGAAAGGAAAGGAAAGGAAAGGAAAGGAAAGGAAAGGAAAGGAAAGGAAAGGAAAGGAAAGGAAAGGAAAGGAAAGGAAAATAAGTATGTCAGCAGAAGCCTTTCCCAAGTGATGGAACTGTCAGGAAAAAGTGTCTATGATCTACTCTGGGATGATGAAGACCAAGAAGGTCTATGAATAAGATTGCTTCACCCCACCTTCAAAAGAACCAAGCCTTAGGTAGCACCCCAGAGTTCTTGTCAATCAGAACATCTGAACCAAGGCAGAAGGAAAGGTCACAATTTGGCCTACAATTTGGTAGTTATTCTCATAACTCAAAGATGCTTCTAAATTTAACAGCCTCTGCAACACAACACCAAATAAAGAAGCCCGATTCTCTTAATCACGAGGTTCTGTACATTTTCCAATGAAATTCAAACTACTGAAGTTTTGTCTTTTTAAATTCATCAATCTCCCTATACCATGTAGGAATTAAGGTTTTTCAATCTTTCAATGTGGTCATATGATTCTGCTTTTTTTTTTCCTGTCTAGAGTCTTATAAATGTCTGTGTAATGAACCTCCCAAAAGGATTCCTATTTAGTGCAATATATACACAAATCAGAAAACCACTATTACAACATTTTCTTTCCCTAGGCACCAACCATGTAACTAGTGCTGACCTGATAGCAAACAAGGATGCAAAGCTTGCAGTCTGTGGTGGAGTCTGGGTGTTGTATGCAGAATTTTAAAGGAATGTTTTCCCATCCCAGAACTGATGCCAGTCTTACACCTAAGGAAACAGGTCAGCAAGAACTGCATTGCCTATGGTACTTTTTATCCTCCTGCAGTGAAACAGAAGCTATCCTTGGAAGACAACAAAGAATTTGCTGTCAAATAGATCTGTATTTAAAAGTGAACATTTCATACCTTAGTGCAGCACAGACAAGAAGTTGATTTTCAGCCAACTTCTCTCAGTCCCAGGCTTCCTCTTACTCTGGGTATTTTGGTATTGGTGCAAGTACAGACTAACCTGGAAAATCAAAGGCATATGCAGAGAAATTTGAAGAAGTTGTCAAGAAGTTCGAACAATTGGCCTGTTTCCTAGGGAATAACAGCAGTCTGATGCATACTGATACTATTTTGCATTACTGTGTACTGTGCTCTGGGTTTTTATACCCATCCATCTGTAAGTTTTGAGTCCTGATAGGATTATATATTTTTTTTTTTTCTTTTTTTAATTTTTTTTTCTTTCTTTTCTTGGCTTGAATAGAACTGGTGTAAATTCAGGAGTGAGCTGCCAGGCAGAAAAGTTGCTACTTTCAGAAATATATGACAGTAAGGCACAAGGTGTTTTTAAAAAGGTTTCAAGCATGAAAGAGGTGGACAAGGGGTAATTCTGCTGGAGCAGTGTCCTAAGCCGAAGAAGATGGAAGAAATATTGTTGTGACTAGTGGGAGCAGAGAGAGAAAGCCAACAAGCAGTTTGCTGCTTCCTGACTGCTTGAGCAACACGCCTGTAAGGTGCTAAACAAAGAGCATGAAATTATGGCATTGAGAGCAACACACTCCAAGGGTTTATAAAGTTGATAAAGCTTCTGGAGCACAAACCTAGACAGGTGCTGTCTGTTCAAATTCCACACTACTGCATAAATTTCAGAGGTATAAAGTCAAGGTTGAGAAAGTAAATGTGAAATCCAAATGGTCCTAGTCTCAAGGTCCAGAATAAATATAAGATATTTTACATTTTGGTATACTTTTGTCTGCTTTGAGCATTAAAGTAATGAATTCTTGTCACTGCTTGTGTTGAACTAGGTGACAGCCCCCTTCTCTCATTTGCATCAGTGACAGGGCCAGAGATGGATAGAGTTTATGAAGACAGATATCTCTTTGCTTGGCTATAAAATTTACAGGCTCTTACTCCTAACTATACTCCAGAAAAAAGTATGACAGAATGCCCTATAAAACAAACAAGCAAATGAGCAAGAAAACAAGATATAGGCCAAATTACAGACATTCTTGTAAAAGCTAGGGAGAAAAAAGAACCAAAAATCAAACTACCACAAAAAACAAAACAACAACAGCAACAACAACAAAACAAAACAAAAAACCAAAACAAACAAACAAACAAACAAAAACCCCCAAAAAACCCCCCAAAACAAACAAACAAACAAACAAAAACCCTGAAAAGGCAAAGAAGTTTTCCCAGATAACCTTCAGCTGCCTGTACAGGAAAACCCTATGGTGTGGCTCTGCAGTTTCTGGTTTCACCTGAATGTAAAAAAAGAGCAAACTTTTTTCTCAGGTTTTATGCAAACTAAACTCTCAACTGCACTTCAAAACTCATGGTACAGACTACAAATAAAAATAAATCTATGTTTGAGCAATTCAGGTAGTGCTCCATTCAGATTCCTGTGTTCTGTGAGCATTTCCCCACTTTCCACTAGGCTATTGAAGAGTCCATCTAAATACAGAATGGTGAAGCTCTGAGCAATACTCTTCAGATGCCATTTCTACACAGGGTATGGAAACAGTGATTTCTTGGAAAGACAGCACTTCTGTCTCTCATATGTCACATCCAGTAGAACAATGCTTCTGTTGATTCATAGCAACGAAGTCACTGCTTTTTCAGAGCATGACATTTACTATTATCTCTTTGCAAAGCATGACAATCTCAGGGCAACTGAAAGAAGGCTTGGCTATCGATTAAAACAAACTTGATTCATTAAAAGTACTGCTGACATTTCCACTGATCTGTGGTATTCTTTTCTTTCACATTAAACAGTGTAGTAATTTAAAGCTCTTAAGGTCACTGTTCTATAAATGTGCTGTGTTTAAGGTACATGCCATTTAACCATTCTTTGGCCTAGAGAAAAGAAAATAATAATTTTAAAAAAAAAAAAAAAGAAAAAAAAAAAAAAAAAGAGGAAGAGGAAGCAAATAGGGGCTGGGTGCACTGGTTGCATTGCATTTCTTGCATTGCTTCCCACACTCCAAACAGGGGAGGAGAGGAGGAGGAGAAAAAGATTTACTGGTTAAACACATGCAGGTACTTCACATGCACACTCTCTCATTAAGCACAAGAATAGCAAGAATTCATAGTGTAGGACTACTTGTTTATTTCTCCCCGATGTCACTTTAAAATTGTCATTACAGAAGAGGGTCCAGCAAAGCTTAGCCCACACACTGCCAACAAAATTTTAAGGCAGAGCTCCTATGAGTCCAGCTCCTCAAGCTCATCAGCAGCTTCATCTGCCAAGCAGTTCAGCTTCCTAGGAGCCCATGACCATACCCTGCTCCCTGCCGAAAGCAAGATTTTTATGATTGAACAGTACAGTTCCTACAATTTTGCTACGCAGCATGAAACTGTTTAATTCACTGTTTGTTTTACAATTAAAGGGGGAGAACATATTTCTAGAGAATTTCCCATATCCAGTAGGGTTACTGCCTCAGGAAAAGCTAGTAAAAGCCCACATGTGGCAACTTGACCCATTAGGATTAGTCACACTCTAAAATACCAAGTCTATATCAATTGTTTGATTTCACTTCTAATGGAGTGATGGAATTCTCTCCCCAGAGGAAGACAAATACCTCCATTAGGTAGAGGTCCTGGAGAGTGAGAGAAGCCAGTCTCCCGCTAAGGAAGTTGCCTCAAAGCTCACCAGTTTCTCTCACAAAGAAAGGCAGGTATATAGTTGTTACTACCTAATGAAAACATATTTTCTAGATTTTTTTTTCTCTGGAAAAGTTAATAATTAAGGATTCAGTTGTCTGTAGAAGAATTTTGTCACTTTATCAGCCCAAAAGTTTTTCTCAATTTCTTTTCTCTTTCTCTCTCTCTTTTTTTTTAATTTTTTTTTTTTTTTTTTTTTTTTTTTTTAATATGGGGTTTTCTTTTATATAGGCTTTAACATTTGTATCACTGAGACAACGGTGGTTTAATCTCAACACATAACCCTGCTTTTGTGCTGGAATTTGTCCCTGAGCCTTCATTTGACTTTTTGGGGACAACTGGATATTCTAAATCCTTCTTGAAGGTCAGGGGAAAGTTATTAAAATCCCCTGCTTTTTCATTTGTCTGTATATTGACTAAATCTCCTGAACACTGAGACGAAATGCTCTTAAAATGGCTGTACCTAGATGAGAATGAAATAAGTCCTGTCATGATCATTCTCCAAACAAGAGGCCAGGTTCTAACTTCCTCTTAAGCCTTTGCTAAATAATAAAGCTTGAAAGACCAGGAGCATTACTTTTATACTGTGATGGGCTGATAAAAGGCTAAAGTGAGGAAGAAATGAGAAAATTTAACTGAGGTGGAATTTGTTCTGATGACACTAAATGATATTTTTCTTCTGCTAAGTGTACATGATCCTAATTTGCTTGTTGGTCAAACTCTCATGTGCCCAAAGTGTATTTTGGAAGGAGAACCAGTCACTTTTAATATCCAACCCAGGATATTCCTGAATATTTGTGTGACCTATCTCATAAGGATGTGATAAATTGGTACTGTGAAAACTCCTGTGAGCAAATCCAGAATGTACAAAACCTAAGTGGAAGAGGGCCTGCTGCACGTACACTTTGGCAGACAAATGAGGATACCTTTCCACACAGAAAGGGTACTCTGAAACAGCCACCCAGGGGATGGTACCTGAGAAGCACAATGACATTGAAGTAGCTCAGCACTTATGAGGGGATCGTTTTTTATTATCATTATAACTGGAACTTTTGAGGGGATAATTTTTTGTTATTATTGTTATTAAAATTACCCACTAACTATTCTATTCCTGGATCTTCTGATAATGAATTCTACCCTAACATCACTTATCAGTGATTTTCTGCTATAATCCCACTGTTGCAGCCAAATAATGTGGCATGTTAATGACCATGGTTACAATTCAAGCATGAATTCAAAGCATTTATGTCCACACAGAGTTGATAACACTAATGCTGCATATTTGAATGATCTGGAAAATAAATAAATGGGATAGTATCTGTCTGCATGAGTTACTTCTGAGATAGAGAATTGATTCTCCTAGGGGCATTTTAGACTGTCAGCAAGAATACAAGAAACACAAATGGAGTCCAGCTGCGTTGTATATTGAAATTGGGAATTAAATTAGAATGACTTTGGAAATCTGAGAGTATTCAAAGAAATTCTTAATCCAGGGGAACTGCAAGACTTTTCTTAGCATAGTACACAAAATCTGTTCCCAAGTAGACTTCTCTCCTCCTCCTATTTTGCACCTGCTGCTGTAAGGCACTAGAGCTAGATTAAATGTGAGGTTAAGGTGTACCACAATTCCCAGAAGTAAGGCAAGGTTTTTTCCTTCCTTTAAGATGAAAAATGTATCCAATCTAAGGAAACTCAAGATTTAGTAATTTGATTTTAGGACTGTAGGGGTTTTTAGCTTGTATTTATCTCTTATCTATGGTATGATATTGCAATACACATTCATTTTGTAAGAATTTGCTGATATTTCTAGAAATATTCTCAGAGATTGAAGATGAAAGATACCAGAGAAAAAAGCTGCTGAATGGAAGTATAAATGGACTATTGGCCTATTGCTAGCAAGAAAAAAAAGTCACATTTTTAAATGCTTAAACATATACCTGTATTTCTAGAAATGAAAAATTTGTATATTTTGAAGCAAGACAATTTTAGTTCAAGAGTATGCATGACCTTAAATTACTAAAAATATCTAAGAATGAAACAAAACCTCTTTTTCAGAGATCAGGAGACAAATCAGTTTAGTTTCTGATGCTTTTTCAAGCTGGAAATACGAAACTTCTGGACTCTGCAGCATCAGATAAATATTGATCTATAGACAAAGTGAAAACCAAATAAAAATTTGGTTTTACAGCAACTCCAGTTATGAAGATATATGTCTGGGTGATTCAGTTAATTATGTAGGAAGAGCATCCTTCCTTCACTTTCTTGCTGCCATACATCTCCTGCTGTGTCAAAACCTAAAATTAAGATGCTTGCTCCTCAGCCAAGGAATCTGCCTGTCCTTTGAAGCACTAACATCAGTAGATGTTATATCCCAGTTAATTCAAATTCCATAAAGAACTGCCTGCTACCAAAAATTCTGTTGAACAGCACAGGCATTTATAAACAATCCTGCTAAAAATCTCTAATGGTAGAAAGGACAAAAAGATTCTTCAGAGCCATACTTTACATATACAAGAACTGATTTTTTTCCAGTACATTGTGCCCTGAAACAGTTCAGTTTTGAATGTGTTAGTATAAAAAGGTAATCTATATGCAAACTGGGCTGGGGTAAGTTTATAAGAAAGGCCAGTTTGAAAATGTCACAGACTACAGCACAATTTTGGACAGATCATGTTGATTATGGCTGCTAGCTGAGATGCAAAATCATGGAGCTGCAGTTCAGTTAGTTCACTCGTGCTTCTTTGCCACCCTAAAACTATTTTGACCTTAGTATTCTTGTATATGAGGTGCCACATTTCCTTTGTGACTTTATGGTTCATCAAATAGATAATAGCAAATATGTTTTGCAATGCTAATTCTTATACTTGCTTATTATTTCTTTCAGAACATTGCTGGACTAGATACTAACCTCTTATGCCCCAGACCTCAATAATTTTGCTCTCAGAAACATGCAGAATATAAGTCTGTGAGGTTAATGATGAGGAAAATAGGTAGCAGGAAAGTTGACTATGTGAATTATGCTGGTTGTTGAAATAAATAATGGAAATAGCAGGTGGCATCGGTGAAAATGACACGAGATTCTGGATAAATCTTCCTGATTGTTAAACCCAGGTTAATTTTGTACAGTCTAATTCTGCTGTGTCTTAAAGGAAGATTTAAGGAATAAAACAATCCAGCAAGTGTAGAGTCCTACCCATCTCTCCATTATTATACTGTTTTTAAAGGTGCACTTTTTGCGTTCACTAAAACCATGGAGCACCGTGTATCTCAGGGCGGAGGGAGCAGCTACGTCGCAGTGACATACCAGCCATGGAAGGTGCCTTTGAGGTATGATGGGTTTGGACTGTCTGCTTTCAATCATTCTCTCAGAAGGGAAAAGGATCAACTTGTGCACCATAATGGTGGGAGGACCTTGCTCTGCAGGTCATTATCCAAGCAATTGGCCGTGGCTTCCTTGATGCTGTGAAATAGGCTGATATTTTAAGTCACGTTTGTACGGGCCAAACAATCCTATCTATTGCAAAGCTTTAATTAATAGAAGGTCTGTGATAAAGCATTTTAAAAAGGGGAGAAAAAGGCAAATGGGTAATACAAACACAATTAGTATGCAGTGATCTGAAATTTAAATTCTGTTCAGCCTAGCTGAAAAGCAAATAACAGAGGTGCTATCATTGCTACTGATTGGCTTAATACACCCAGGAATTGTGCAGATAGAAATTAGAGTCTGTTTTTCATGCCTATCTGGACCTTTTCATGTCCTCCCTTTCTTTTGTTTCTCTCAGTTGCTGTTTCTTATCTTACAGTTTAGGTCTCCTGCTTCAGGGACTCTCTTTTATGGCATCCCCATCTAGTACAGTGGGGCCCTGACCTAATTAAGGGTGTAAGAGAAAATGTACTAGAAATAAGCAATAAGAAATTGTTTTTCATCAGTATCAAATAATAAAAATATGCTATGCATAAGAAAATTCCCTTTATTTCAACATCTTCCAGCAATTTTACTAATAAGCAAAATTAATGCCATTGAACAGAGACAAGGGAAAAATACCTCCTAAACCACAAACTAACAGACTGGGGAATAACAGAGAAAGCAAAAGCTGAAAACAATGAAGAGGTTGTTCTTACTACAACAAATGATTTATAGCTCTTTAATGCCAGTCTTAGGTACAGTGGGATCCATTCAAAGTGAACTCTGAAGATTCAGGGAGACCTCACAGACCTAATTCTCAGACTGTTTGAGTTTGTGAAATTCAGTGGTGGTCAATGTAATGACAACAATTTACACACCACAAGGATCTGTCTCTCTCATGACTATTACCTATTAGGAGGCAGGCCCAATTAAAACTTAATACAACTATCGTCCATTTAATCTCTCCAAGGACTTATACAGAACGTTTCTACAAATGTGTAACAGGGAACCTAAGACCTTTTCTCTCTCTCTCTCTCTTTTTTTTTTTTTTTTTTTTTTTTTTTTTTTTTTTTTTTTTTTTTTTTCCTGCTGTTATAAGGGGAAAATGCTGCATTCCAGTTTATTCTAGGTATGGGGCTCTGGTTAGGGTGGAAAAACCTTAAGGCAAAGAATATAAATTATAATGCTATTAGTTGCTCAGGGTATTAGAAGAGATTTCTTTAAAAAGAGAGATGACCTTGTGAAAGATGTTCCCAGAATTTGTACCATGAATGCACAAAACCCATGGTTCATGTGGAATGGGCATTTCAGTAAGTATTGTGACCTTGCAAGTGAAATTCCAAACAGGTTTCATTACATAAAGATCTTCCAGAGAAGCTGTTATAGTTAAAGAGAAACATCTATCCCTGAGTGACTTGCTTAAATAGTCTCTGGTCTGAAAGGCCCCTGCCTGCAGCAGTGTCTTTTGCTTCCCTGCTGAACAGACTTGGCTTCTCCATGGTTCAGCGTGGGCTCTGCCAATTTCCCAGGCAGCTGCTTCCATCTGCAGAAGCAGGAAGCTAGTATAGTTCCCTTTGACAGAAAAATAGGATACAAAAACCAGAGTCAGAAAAGGAATAAAAAGAGCCAGTTTCTCATACAGGACCACACTGACAGTAATGCAAAGGACATTGCCAAGGACAGTCCTCAACCCCCAGATTCTCCTCTGTGCAACCCCTAAAGCTCTTCAGCATGGGATGATGTAGTTATGCATTAGACACTTAGAGGGTCCTTGTCTGCAAGATGTTGAGAGAAAAAGATTGTCAGGAGAAACCTAATGAAGGAAGAGTGAGGGAAAGGGGAAAATCAAGAACAGACAGAAAAGAAAGGAATTGTTAAAGAATGTGGAGAGAAAATATGCAGGCACCATAAAGCCAGAGACAAAAGGACTTAATATTAAAGAGTCACTAGCATATCAAACAATAGCATAAAATAAATGTTAAGAGTATATACACTGAGAACTTACACTGGTGAGATCTGTCTCCTGATGAGGTCCAGTACCCTTTCCTCTGTGGAGCTTCTCTGTTTCCCTGTTCCAAGTGGGATCCACCTACCCTGGCTTAGCTATTTCACTTTCAGGCACCAGTTACTCATCTCAAGATCTCTTTGTAGTCAAGGAAGAAAAGTAGACGCCTCAAAAGAGCAATTCATTTAACCTACATTAGATGTCTTTCTTTGGATGAGATGAATAGCTCACTAGAAAAACTATTTCTATAAAAGGAGGCAGTGGTAGCTAGATTAATGTTAGATATCAGAACTTTAATGACCTCTCCTTGGAAGAAAGTTTCTTTGGTTGGTTTTCTACATTAGGATGAAGAAAATGCCTTTCATTTTCAGAAAAATATACTCAAAGATGAAGGTGAGATTTTTTGCTCGACCAAATCCCTAACTCTTTAGTTTAGAGACCATGTTGAGAAGCCACTGACTGTGTTCTACCACACACATTTTATAAAAGATGTTCTCAGACAACCTTACGCGACCAGATAAGAGAAGACTACACTGACATGCATTATATGAGGACTCAGGATTTGACCTTGAATCAAGAGGATAAAAATCTCGGGTGTACCCTGATCGGCTGAATCCATACTGTGGCCCAGTGCTTTGCTGCAGTGAAGGAAATGCTGCCCTAATGCACTTTCAGGGATGGATCAGGAGCCTAATAAGACCTGGCATCCTCAGCATCTTGTCAGGGTGCCAAGCTACTCTACCAAACTGTCATAACTGCAAGCAAATGACAAATCTGCCTCACCCTATGGTCTTCTAAATTGTTCTGCTGAGCAAACTAAGCACTGCTTGCATTTAAACAAGCTTGTTGGGAAATTGATAGAGACTTACTTTGGTATTTGGGCTAGCTGATTAAAACAGTCTTACAAGAGATACTGGACTGCCTCTCTCCACTGTGCTGTGGAGTTATTAGGAGGCTGTTTTAAAAAGCTGCAACTTGTTTTATACTTTAATTTTAACTTGGCAAGCATACTGTATGGATTGTCCTCCTCCATACTGCATGCTTCCTATAAAACCACATAGAGAGTCTGGTGAAAAAGGTAGACTGTGCTTTTCCATCACAATTATAAATAGCAGCAGACCAGCGAGAAGGAGAAGAAATGGTTTAGTTCCTTACTTGCATAGTCCCCTAGTCTAGAAGAAAACTACTCCACTGCATCTTCTATTCTCTGCATCCTAAATAGAGAAATTCCATCTTAATAGCAAAGTTAAATTAATGAGCTCTTCACTTCCAGAAGAAAATAAATACATTTTTAGTGCAACTGCTTGTGCTAGATACACTTCTCATCCACAAAACTGACTTCTAAGTCCCAAAAGTATGCACAACAGAAAAGAGAGAATGTTAAAAATTTCCTATTATTTTGCCTGCAGCTCACAAAAAATACAATCTCTCTGCCCTAATAAGCAACAGACAATCTCTAGAAGCTGTTTAGCAGTATCATTTGGCTGGAACACTACAATTATCTAACAAATTTCTAAATTTCCAACAAATTTAAATGGGATTTTCTCCTGCCAACAGGAGAAAACAAAACCTTGAAAACCTGTTATTTGCTCTGGGAGTAGGGAGCTTCTTTCTTAATGTTATCTATCTTCTTTTCTTTCTTTAAAGACTTCTAGCTAATTTTTTTCACCTTTATGAACATTTAGACTTTCTTCACTACCTTCTGCACATATATTTATATCCACTGAGATAGATGGCAGCTACAGCCTTGCAGTGCTGACAGTGGAAATTACAGTCTTAGCCACACAGCACAAGATCTCATTTGGCCCACAACGCACTCCAGAGCCTGGGACTGAAGCTCCAAGCCTCCAGGTCTGTAATGACTGCTGAGCTCCAACATCTAAAGATTACACAGGCCATGTGGGACTTGGATATGAGCAGTAGTTTACACATATCTGAGAAGGACAGGGGTGGCACAGATAGTGGCCTCGACATTCTGCTCTGGCTGGCACAGACCAGCCTTGCTTCCTACCACAGAACTATTGAGAACACCCTGACTTCAGAGTGTAAATACCAAACAGAAACAGCAAAGCCATCTCTGATTCCACAAATCCCCACCGTTTTTTCCCTTTATTATACTATATGGAGCCTCTTTTGATTAGCTGCACTTTCTTTAGGCTAAGATTGAAATACAGAGATTTTTTTGGCTTAGAAAATAAAAAATATATTCAACTGCACCATGTATTTCACCAGCTCCTCACATGAAGTTTAAGTTAGTTTTAGGCAGTCTGCCTTAATAAATCTCTTTTCGCTTCCCTAACAAGAAAATAATTTTATAAAAATAAAAGTTCTCCCATCACCTGAGAAACACTATTGTTTCAAATTGCAGAAGTATAATCTCCTTATAACTAAGCACGAGAAGATTGCTTTTTAGGCAAACTGTGGGTTAGAATCCTTCAGAAATATTGTAGTCTGCCAGCAGAAAACAGATCTTTTGTAAAAACTTTTAATATGGAGCTTTATCATGCACAGACTACAGTTACCAATACTCAGTATCCTGCAAGCTGTCTTCTGACCTACAGCACTGTGAAGCATTGCAGACTGGGACTTGTAGTCTACAGATGGCACAAAATGAGAGTAATTGTTATTGGATTGATCTTCCAAGATGAATATTGGCACCATTTGTTCCATAGGCAGTACTCAACCCTCTTGCACTCCAAGTTTTACAGTAGACAACATTCTCTTAGCTAGAAACTTGTCTGAATCTTTTTGCTCTCAGTGCAGCTGCTCAAGGGTTTCTAATATTTCTTATTGGAGTCAAGCCTAGTGGAAAGACTACGTCTTTGAAATGCACATTGTCTGCTGATAAGCCTGCTCTTTAATACAGCAAGATGCACTTTGTGCAGAAAAGATTGTCAACAGTTTGATTTGAAACTAATGTTTAAAAATATCCCAAATCCTAGTTACTTAGTTTTTATTGGAATCTAATTCTGCATCCTGTAATTCAAGCTAAATTCATTCCTGTGTTATGTTTGACTCCTTTTCTTCAGATAAGAGCTTAAGTCATAAGCTTCAAATGGGAAAGTTTGAAGAGACTTCTTCATATACCTGGATTTCAATGAAACAAGGCATTACTCACTACATGAAAAACAGCCACGGTGCTGAGCTGTCTTAGGTTTATAGGAAGTCAAGAAGAGATGAATTCAGCACCAGCCTACTCTGGCAAACAAGAAGTATCTTTTTCTCTGTTGAATGATGAACTGCTGTCATTAGTAGCTCTTCCTCACCTATGACTAGAACAGGATAAAGGTTCCATATGAGACAGACATTGCTTGAACTTGACTACTTTTATAAGAAGGGAAATTCAGCTCTGAAATATGTGATTTCTAGAGACTGTTTTTCAGCTGTGTCTGTTATCATACATGCAATTCTTCATGCCCACCCACCTTCATCTGTGCAAAAGCCAAGGTAGCCTCAACAGCAGTGTTCCCTCCTGTCACAGGGAGAATCTTCAGTCTATCTTTTCTTTCCCCTTCCTGAAAAGCTCATGAATAAAATGATTTAATTACCAGAAGAGCAAAACTTAAGGGCTATAAAACACAATAAGCCACTCCCTATGCACAGCCAGACCTAATCCCTACTAGGGTTTTTTATATGGAGGTGTTGGAAAGATTATTCCCCAGCCACTTTCAAAGCCAGCAGTAAGGCTTGAGGTTTGGAGTCTAGATGATTTAATGGTGATCCTTGTAACTGTGTCTAAAAGTAAGCAAATTCCTTCCTGCTCAAGGAGTATTACTTATTCTTTGCCAGCTCAATGTGCCTCTCTGAGCCATGGCAAACATCAAGTAGCTGTACTTCACTATTCCAAAAAGCTTCCTAATGGGCCTTCTTATTTGGTTGCTTTGGAAAATCTCTTTCCACTTTTCTGACCCAAAAGCCTTTCTTTCTGCTCAGTTTTCAGAAGGACCATGGCCACATCAAGAGAAGGTCCTTGCTGTCACCTGGCTTTTCGAAGGATGCTTTTCTAAGACACCAGCAAGGGGTGGTCCCCTCTTAAGAGAGGCAGCCTCTGACAGTAGAGAAACCAGACATCAGCCTGGGTCAGCACCAAGCCCTACCACTCCCAACAGAGGATTATCTCTACAGGGTTCTGGGAAGGGTCCCCCAAATCAGCAGCTCTCACTGCCCACTTTGAGCTTCACCTTGTTTTTGTTTTACAAATCAGAAGATCAGTCTGCGATCCTCAAAGTAGCTGTGAGCCAAGACCTGGTCACAAGTTCCAAAATTTTATCTGTGACTAAAACCAGGTCTGCAGAGGACAAGAACTAACCAGCAAAAGATAGTACCATCTTCTGGAACTTGGCTGTGAAGTGCTCCTCAGGGCTGGTGGCTTCTCAGAATTTGTGGGAATATTCCTGACAACCTATGAACCCAGGTTGGAACTTTGTGGCTTACACTACAGGCTTACACTACAGAAACATCAGCCAGCTGTTTTGTTCCATCAAACACTTCAATTTCAGCCATGAATCTGTAAATGGGGACTGAGTGATACCAGAGTTGACAGCTGGCTTTTTGCTAAATCCTTGAAAATATATGCTGCTTTCACAAATTTCTCAAAAAGACCATAGCCTTCAACAAATAAAAATGTTCTTAATTTCCATATCTTATCTCCTTTAATTGGGAAAAGCCTAGTAGTCATTTCATGAAGATCTCACAATACTCATTCTTCTTTTGAGGCATTTTTCACCCATTTAAAAAGCAGGAATGTTTTCAGTTTTTGTAAGAGAGATTGAACAGATGGGTAGGCAGACGGTGAGTATAAAATAGTGCTGCAGGAAACAGCCAGAGAAGCAGCTTGCTCCCATCCATCCCTGCTTGTTTGTTAGAGGGAAGATGCTATTTGAGATGTGGACTATAACGGGACAGTGCCTCAAAAGCATAAGGACTAAACTCATTGTGGTAGCTTTGCTCAATAGCACCCACTGACTTCAGTGGGAACAGGGCCACACTCTATGAACAGCACT
Source organism: Zosterops lateralis (assembly GCF_965231275.1). NCBI lineage: Eukaryota > Metazoa > Chordata > Aves > Passeriformes > Zosteropidae > Zosterops > Zosterops lateralis. Next base: position 35,729,580 of record NC_139765.1, read on the forward strand.
ATTTAAATGCTGCCTGATGTAAAAAGGGAATTTTGTGCAACTGTTCTGCCTTCCATGCCACCTGGCATGCTGTAGGAGACTGAACAGAAAAAAAAAACCAAAAACCTTTTACATAATAGAAAGCAGCATACATATTATCAGTATGCTGAAAGCTGCAGGACAGAAAGAAAAGGGCAGGCCCTCTTAGAAGGGCAGTGAATTGGTACCAAACACAAGCGATTACATTTGGCTAATCTTTTCTAGTGCTGGTGCAGACTTGATGTCTGCCAACAGACCTCTCATTCTGTCGTGAGACTCCAGTGAACACTGTCCTCTCAGGCAACAGCTTCATTTCTCCTTTTCCTTACAGTCTCTCTGCTGTCAGGCATGTCCTTGGTCGGACTAGGCTCTCCCCTAGAATTTGATTGCATCTTCAGCGAAGGTCTGTCCTTTACCATCTTCTTTGTTCATCTCAATTTCCTCACCAGTCTCCCTGCTTCTTTCTGACTTCCATTCTTATGGTTCTTCTCCTCTATTTTCTCTTTCAACTTTGCCTCCTGCATGACCTCTACATGGCCAAGGGGTTTCTCTCTTGCCCCAAAATCTGTTTTTCCTGATCACTGTCCCCACTGCTGCAAATTTTTCTCAAAATTCTTACTTCTGAAGATATGAAGATGATATAGATAACCATGTATCACAACGAATTGAGCTAAAATATCACCCTGAAGAGCTACGGATATATATATATATATATATATATATATAACAACGAAGGACAAAGCTTAGAAATTATCCTAAAGAATGTCTGTTTTCAAGAGCAGAAGTCCTTCAAGTGCAATTTATATGAAATACTTATGAATAATTGAAGTAGAAGCTGGTTTAGAGTACTAACATAGGACATTGACTTTAATAGCAATACCTCTGTACTTCAAAGGGAGTCATGGCAGGAATCAGGTTTTGTGAAGAGTGCTATGAACCAAAACCCAACAACCTCCCTTCCTCAATTAATTTATATTGAAAGTCAAAATTTTCACAGTGTTGCCTGATTAATTCTGGAGCAAGCATGTGTATTTTCTTCAAGCCCATCTTAGTCCAGATGCTGTTCTGCAATTTTAGCCTTTACTCCACAAAGACTGTTTGTAATTTTACAGCCAGGCACTTTATCTCTGAAAAGCTGCATGTAATAAAGATTATTAAAATTTTATGAGTGGTGGATTTTCATAGCTAGTAAGCCTGGGCAGTTCTGTTCCACATCACTGCTATCATGCTTTTGCAATACGAAGTACAACAGGGAGTTTAAATCCTGGCTGCTATTTACTTACCTCACCTTACTCTTCCTGCAGTTCTACTGATTTGAATATTTAACTATATTTAACAGTGTTTCTTTCTTGTCTTCAAGAACTTATCCTTGTCCCATCAACAATATACTTATTAAGAAGTCTTCTCTTTCATCTGATTATTAATTTCAAGTTGTAGCATAATAATAAAATTATGCAAATTGGAAATAATGTAAAAGCATTTATGAGAACACAGAAATAGCTGATGATTTCTATCTAGCTCTCTATATCAAGAAAATGTTTTCCTTATTTACCATTACTTGTTAGTGCTGTAGACAGGGAGACTGAAAAGATAGCAATTATGTTTGCTCTCCATCTCATTTGGAAACTCCTCCAAAATATTTTGGCATATAATGATTTGTCAAGGTTATGGTATTTCACACAGAGCTTGAAATTTTCCTTACATTACAATTCAGTGATATTATCTAATCCAGTATTTTTTCCTCTACAAACAGCCACTGGCTAATTTTAGATATTACATCTGATGAATTATAAAAAACAGAACAACCAAAAGAGTAGATTCTTCATAACACCCAGTAGGTCTTCAGTTTATATGTAAACCCATGGTGATATATCTTTTCAATACTTACTTTGAAAATATGTTTAGCAGCTAGATTCTCCAGGGACTTCAGAAATCATAAACCACAGTGGTTATTCCTGATAATGGATGAGCTGGTTTTTTGCTTACAACAAGCCAGGAGAAACATCCTGTGTACAAAATGCAAAAAGATGGCTGTTCCAGAAGAGTGATAAATTAGACCAAGAAGTAGAGATGAGTAATTTAAGATAAGACAAAATTTCAAAGGAGGAAGAGCCAGCCACTGAGGAATGGGAGAAAGATATTTATGACTCATAGCCAATGGAAATTCAAAGCTGAGGACCAGGACAGGGAGGTGGAGAAGAATGGCTGCATTCTTGCCAACATAGAAGAAAATAGGAGAATTTGATGTTACATCATTTGGTCATAGACATGACAACTGCAACTGATATTGTAGGTGGCAGTTGGCCAAGAAGGAAGAAAAGCTACTGTGAAGAAAGAGAAAAAGAAGACACGGGCACACAATTCTCAGCTGTAAGAAAACTAAGTAAATCTATTTTAAAAAGATGCCATTTATCAAAAAAAGTCACACAGACTTGTCCAAAACAGTCCAGCCTCTTTTGAACTTAGCTGTGATAGAAGGCTTATGGTTTGGGTTTGGATTATTTTTTGTTGTTTACCTTTTTTCATAAATTTCAGTAAAAAAAAAAAATCAATCAAGGTTAAAGAAACAATAGTCAGTTTTTCACTGTCATGTTAAAATAAAGATTTCAAATAAAAGTTTAGGTTAATTTGTTGTTCAAGGGTATGATGTTTAAAAAAAGTTTGTGGGTCAAAATGGAGTTTCGTGTGATGCCTTCTCCCCCAAATGGAATTGAGAGAACATCCTGTAGAAGATGAGACAGCAGATGGTGTGCTATCTCCCTGAGGCAGAGACACAAGGTGTCACTCTCTAAGTACAGCTACTGGCAGGTCTGCAGTGAGGTATTTCAGTATCAGAACTGGTTTTCAGAACTGATTAAAAAAATGTAGAAGAAGAAGAAAGAAAAGGTCAGACTTGCTTGAGTCTTGCTAGCAGGGGAGCAAGCAGTAAAGAAGTCAAAGTGAGTAAATTGTCCCTGCTTCTTCAGTAAATTATGATTTTAGCACTATGGCCATTGCAAACTGTAATGCCAAGTGAGTTCATTTAAGGTTGGCTGGGTACATCTACATTATTGTAGCCTCTAGTGTACTTGGAGATTCAACAGACTCATGAAATCCATAATGAGGATCCACTGAAGGTGGTGGCCCAAAGATGCTGCCCAGTCCACCTACATGGCCCATAGGCTGCTTTAGAGAAACTCAGAAGTGAAGCTGAAGTAGAAGTGAGCTGAAGATAGAACACAGCCAGGGGGTTTTCCTGGTTTTGTCATTTTTCACCTGAAGAACTAGACTAAATGTTTTTTGGCTACTTTGTTTTTGCAAATTAGTTGTTCTGAGAGGGATGTTCTCTCCTGCTAGAGCATTTAGTTAGCCTTTCACAAGGTAAAGAGGTTAATTGATTTGGGTGGAATCTATGTCAGTGTCATGAAAACTTTGAGGGGACAGCCCAGATAAACAAGTCAGAAGGCATTGAGAAGAAAGAGAAAAGATGAAAAGAGGAAGTGAGTGCCAGAATAAGGTTTGCAATCAAAATTAATCTAGACATTAAAGCACATGGGGAGCAAAAACTCTAAGTGCGTATAAAACAATATAGGAGATCTGATTAATAAATAGAAGTCATCAGATTTTCTCATTAAAGAGCAATAAAACTTTTCACTTTAAAACTATTACTGTCATGGGAACTTTGACATGATCAGCTATTGGGTAGATTCAATTTCAGTTCAATTAAGTGGGCTGAAGGGCAAGACTTTGACAGGCTCAGAAATTAATGGTCTCGTATCTGGGTAACAGAGTGTCTTGGATTGTGCAGTATCACCTATTTCAAGACTTCAAACAGAAACTGGTATAAATTCTGATCATAAAAAACCCAGAGTAGATAAGAGAATATTGCAGCATCTTACATATCTACTATTAGCTGAGAGAAATGAAGGAATATTGTATTATCATGAGAGCTTTTGTTCTGCACAACACTACCAATTCTAACTTGTATTTGCATGTTTGTGTCTTAAGTCGGATGTGCTCACTCAACACAAAGAAACTGTATTGGGCCTTATCTTGACAGATAAGGGGGTTTGGATCACAGGTCCAGAAACCAGGAATAACGTGATACACTGGCATCACAGAAAGACCCTTGCTGTGATCTTTGTGGTTGTGCAGATGTGATCACATAGCACAGATGAAATCATGACTTTTTACATTGGCTTTTTGCAAACTGAATGAGGAATAAAAATTTTATTGATAATGAGGTGTTTTTGAAACTGAAAAAAAAAATGGGGAAATGAAACAAGTAAAAGTAATTTGACAGAACTGTGTGAACATGACTGGAAATTTAAGAACAACAAAACCTGCAATCCCTCGACTCAGATGGAAACAACAATGAATATAAAATAATATATATAAAGCCCCTTATTTATGTGTCTAGGTGTGTGTACACTTACGTCTACATTTATATTTACATTAGAAATATTTGACTTCTGGTATGAATACTATAGACATATTCACAAGGTAAGATCTTTCTGATATTTTGAATTATATGAATCAGAAGCAAGGAATTGAGAAACACTAAGAAGTAAGGCAAAAGGAGAAGTAACCTGTTGCAGGAAAATATGAACTGATTGTAAGTTCATAAAGCAGACCCTGAACAAAGAAATTTCAAGAATTAAGAGATAAGACTGTCTTGGGTTGCAATGCAAGATGTAACCAAATGTTTGTATTATATTTCCACCTGTTAAAATCAGGTGGGACGGTGTTTCTTTATCTCTTCCATGACTCATCCTCCCTTCAGGGGGATATCTTCTGTTAATGGGCCATTGAGTCTCACTGCATGACTGATAAAATGACATCATCCCACTGTGAGATGCTGCACCCAGGGGGCGGAGCCAAGCATTCCTACCTGGATAAAAGCTGGGAGTCAGAACACCAGGACAGTCTGTTTCCATTGGATTCCCAGAGGATGACTGGACCCATCTCACCCTCACTGGACCTTCAGAGGAAACTACACCCTTCTACAAGATCATGTCCAACAGAACTACATCTGTCGCTCCAGGAGAACTGCAACCACCATTTTTTATTGGACTGCTACCAACACCCTGACCAACAGGATGTCAGATTGTATTTGGACTCTGTCAGTGTTTTTATTTTTAGCTACTGCATTTTTAGTTTAATTTTCCCAGTAAAGAACTGTTATTCCTATTCCCATATCTTTGCTTGAGAGCCCGTTAATTTCAAAATTATAATTTGGAGGGAGGGGGTTTATATTTTCTATTTTGAGGGAGGCTCCAGCTTTTCTTAGCAGGCACTTGTCTTTCCAAATCAAGACAATGATAGAATTGCCAATAATCATAGGTACAAGACAAAACATAGAACTACATTTATCCACAGTAAGGAAAGACAGCAAATAGTAGAGTTATGTCATACAGTGATAAAATACTTTCTCTCCCAGAGTGCTTTAGGATTTTGTTAAACAGCAAGGATTCAATAGAAGCAATTTACAAAATGCAGAATACTTATAATGCAAGTACTTTTCAAAAGTGAAAACTGATCACAAAAATTTTTAGCGACCTTAGACTACTTGAGCAATTCTGTAAATAGGGCAAACTGAAAAATTCCACACTCTTCCAGAAGAATGATACTAGACATGGTTAAAAACTTTCGAACAGGAGTAGCACCCACAAGGTAATATGACCAGGGTAAATTTTAAGGATTTAGAAGGTGATATGAATGACATTGCCTGGAAAACACTGTCAAGTTTCTAAGCTAAGGTTTCAAAATAGAGGTTTGTAAATCAGAATTGGGTCAGGAAGGAAACATGAGATGGTGTAACAGAATAAAAACCCCAGTTTTTGAACAAGATCCTCGGATTTATTTGATGAGCAAGATTAAAAGATGGCGTAGGCATAACTTATGGGTACATGCTTCAGAAAGAGATTTCTGAGAAGTGGAATGCTTCTGCAGAGGGGGAAGAATGCTTAGATAGGGCCAATAAATGAAAAATGTTCCTCAAAACTATTTGTTTGTGTCAAGCGAAAGGCTCACCACAATTTTGTTGTTGTTCTTTATTTGTAATTTTTTAACTAGCCCATCAGCACTCCGTCATTTCTGCTTGCAGCACATCTTCATGTCCTCACTAGACAACCTGGTAGACCCAAATCCTAAATATTTAGCACAGGCACAAGACTTTTGGCTGATCTCTCTATCCAGAAGGACAATAGGGATTTCAAAGTTATTTTCTGTGTCTAATTAAGGTGAACTGCTGTAATATTACAGGTACAAAGTCAGAGCAAATCTGATTTTCTGTGATAACAGCTAAACAAAGTTGAAGACTGTGGCTAAAACCACCTGTTGTGTCAATGAATTTGCATTTCTGTTGCCAAAGTCTTTCCAATTGAACACTACACAAAAGCACCAGGGGAAAACAGGTGGTGTGAGTTCTGGTTGCCTCTACGTTTTCAATGTCGTACTAATTTCCTCCACCTTTAAATAAACCATGCCACAAAAGCAAAAGAATAATATCACACAGCAAGAGGAGACTGGAAGCATGCAGAATTTGCTTCCCTCGTGCCAAACAGCATCTCAGGGTTGTGTAAGAAATGTGCTTTGCTATACTCACAGAACTTTCCAGAGAAACAGTACAGCCGGTATAAGGACATAGAGCCCAGTACTCAGCTAAATGTGTAGTGTTGGTAGATGCTATGTTTCAGCAGTTCATACTAAATATTTGTGGACCTAATGGGAACCTCCTTTTTCAAGGCACACTGTTATTTCTTTATCCTGACCCTTGGACTCTGGTGACTGATATCCTTTGCCCAGCTGTGTTTGTATAATGCATCCTGCCTACAAACAGTGCCAGGCTGTTAACTCATAATTTGGTTCACTGGTTGTCCTCCTCCTTCCTCACTTGTAGCACAGAAACAGGAAATTAAAAGCATTATTTTTTTATTCTGTATTATTGTTCATGGCTTATAATACTTTTTACTGATATTTTCTTTTCCAAGAATTCCCTGTCTATTCATCTCCACTCACATACTGTTAATAATTTTCTTCTTCTACAATCCTTTTTGAATGGAGATCATCAGTATACCAGCTGAACATAAAGTATTTATTCATATAATAACCCCAGTGTTATTTTAAAAGCCATTTTTCAGAATTCCCAGCAATCCATATGCCTTTTGAATCACCACTGTGAAGCATACAGAGGTTTTTCACAGATGGTCAAGGTTTACCATTAATTGAGAACCTAGCAAGTATATTAGTAATTCCATGTGTTTATTAAGACTGAAATACTTCTGTTTCCTAAGGCATTTTTCACTTGTCATTATGTGCCTTCTTTTTTCCCCAAATCTTCTGAAAATCCTATTATCTCCATATTTTGGAGGTGACCACCTCCAGACATTACAAACCAAGTAATGCTATTACCTGTGAGCGTTTTCATCATTCCCACATCATGAATAATCACAATTAACAGTGATATAGCCCTAAATTCTCCCCCTCCTAGACGAAGAGTGTTACCAGAGCAGAAATCTGTACCAGAGCAGTCTTGTCTGTCACACCCTCAAATTTCAATGGTGAACTCAGTGTTCAACATTTCCATTAGAATTGGCTCACTCTTCCACCTCACACACCTTAAAATAATCAAGGAGTATCTGTAGGTCTCACCATGGGAAGCAATCAGCACGTCTTGCAACAAAAATGAAAATTTGGTAAAGGAGAGGGTGCCTGAGGCACAGATGATTGATTAAAGAGGATGCAAAGCTTCTGTTCAGAAGATGAGAGTATTATCTGAGTTCTTCCTGCTGGAATGCAGTGAAGAGATATTGAAAAGAAATGTACAAAGGAATTGTTTCTCTTACTTGCTCTCTTTAGAGCAGAATTGAAGTTGGCTGCAGCTAGATGCAGTGTTTCATTTTAGTAAATAAAGTCACTTTCTATGGGCATATTTCTTTTCTGATCCTTCTTTATGAGACTCACAGAATAACCGAAGTTGGAATCAACTTCTGAAGGTTACATTGCCTAACTCCTTGCTCAAATCATGTTTGATTTAGCAGCTGGAGCAGGCTGCTCGTGGTAATCCTTTCAGGTTTAGAACACCTGTGGAATCTCTTCCAGTGTTTCACCATCTTCATTTTGATCCCTACTCAACATTTTTGTCCTACAATCTACCATTTTAGCTGGGGAGAGGACACATTTTGTCCTCTTGCTCAGTTTTTACTTTCAAAGACAAAAGAGAATGTAAAATATTCTGAAAATTGAGAGTAGCTCTTTAATAGTAAGTATTTAATGTTTCTCTTAACTATTCTCTCAAAAGCCTACCTGTACCACTGATCACCTCTGTTTCTCAGCTTCAGAAAACCAGATCCAGACAGGATCCAGCCATGCCACCCAGAAACAACAAAATAGAAACCACTCACCTCACCACATCTTAACCATTTAAAATCAGAAGGGTGTGATAGGAAAGGAAGTAAAGAAACATTCCTGAGTTTTTAGATAAAGACTGATGCTCCTAGAATACACTTCTTCACAGTCTTGGCTATGGCCTTCTTAAATGATAATTCTTCAGCTGTCACGTAAACTTAATACATCAGCTCTAGCTCTTGACATGCCTGCTTTGGACAGGGTTAAGATATATAATTTTAGAGAACACATTAACTTTATTTCCTCAAAAGTCACCTGCCTTGTGTAGCCCTGGTTTCATGCCTGAGATGCTTTGGTTTTCTGAAATTCTTTTCCCAGGGAATTTTCTGTAAACAAGAGAAGTTTTTTTTTAACTGTACTATGTTTTCATTCTTTTCCCTAGGAGGGACTTTTTGATGTCCCTCTGGTCTGACCAATGGGATTGAAGAGGTTTGTCTTTGTTTCACCAATTGAATTGGTCTGTGCAGAATAGTATAAAAGGGAGACACATTCCAAAAATAAAGGAGTCATTTTCAGCCTTCTGAAGTTGGAGTCTGTGTTGTCATGGTGTACAACAGCGTCAGTCTTGTCCTTCTTAGGAGCTGTCTCTTTTAGGAGCATTGTGAAGAAAGGGAGAAGCCCTTCCCTGAAAAAACTCAGTTTTTCTTCCTTATTCAGCTATTTGGCATCCCAAGGACATGAATAAATAATTTTGATGCTTCATTTCTCTACCTTAAAGCAAATGTGACTTATCTGCAACTGCTTTCCCTTTCCCCTTCCCCTGCCTATATTTATTTATTTATTTATTTATTTTTAAGAGCACAGGTATACCTAAAATCTACAGGTTTCCTGTTGGAGCCTACATAAAACCTACACTTCCCACCTTCTGTAAGCAGCAGGCAGAAGAAAACTGTGTCATGTCAGAAAGCTTGGGATGTGCCAGATTTATTGGATGAGTTAGTAAAAATAATAACAACTGCTGTTAAATATCTGTCCTGGGTTGTAGTATAGGATGTGCACAAAGTATTCTATCACCATCTTCATGTTGAATCCAGTTGTTGGATTCAGTGTTCTTCCCAGGCCCCCTGCCTTTGGGCTGTCTTCTGTTAATGGCCCATTAACGCCTGGCCCATGACTCACAGGTAACTCCCTCCAAGAGTTATCTCTGTTTAATGGGCCATCAAAGACCCATTTCATGACTCATCATCCCATTGTGAAGTGCTCCGCCCAGGGGGAGGAGCCAAGCATTCCCACCTGGATATAAGCTGGGATTTGGGACAGGACAAGCAGCCCTTACCTACTGGATTCCCAGAGGACCAGAGCTCCCAGACCTTTCTACAGGATCACTGCTTCAGGAAGAGCACCTCATCTGGACTGCTTCCACCACCCTGCTCAGGTTGTATTGTGACTCTGTCAGGGTTCTTTTGTGTTATTGCATTTATTTTATTTTATTTTACTTTTTTCCCTTTCTTCTTATAAATTGTATTTCTGACTTGGAGACTCTCACTCATTTTGCTTTCAATCTACGACAATATTTAACCACAGATTATGCACTCAAGCATCTTCAAGGGTCACTCATTATTTGGACACTGCCCAAATCAGACACTGAGGCACTGCTGAGGTTCAGAGCTACCTACAGCATGTTCAAGATGGCAGAAATGGATGGAAGGTCTGACTATGGATCTGAGACATGTCACCATCTTTGTGTAGGAAAACTTGTTTCCTTACATGGGATTCCTTGAGGAACTAGGAAAAAAGCACAGCATTATGGTCTTGTCTGTTGTCCTTTTTTTCTTTGTTTGTTTGTAGGGTTTTTTTGTCTTTTTTGAGCAGCCATTATGTTAATAATTAGAGAACATTTTGGGGATTTTTCCTAACCAAGAACAATAAGTCTGGACGCATGTGCAACCATATGTGAAAAATATATATAACTCATATTTTCTCAGAGATAAGTATATCATTGCCATTAATACCATCTCATACTTGGATGTGATCAAAGCACCGATGAAAAGTGGCAGGAAATGAAATGGAACACAGATTACAACCGGCAAACAGTGGAGGGTAAGGGCAGGTCAATGGTTATTCTTGCTTTTGTCATCTGTCAGATGGACTGAGACTCTGTGAAGTATCTGAGTGTGAAGTCCACAGCCCTAGAAAATTTCATGTAACATGGAGTAAAATAGCTGACTGGAGTAAAAATGCTGACTTTGTCTGTAAGTCAGAGTGCTGCATATGTAGCAAACCTCTCTGTGAGCTGCATACAAGCTTTTCATAGCATTTAAAGGAAAACTATACATACTGAGATAATAATACTAGCAAAGTTGTGCCCAAGATGTATTAATAAATCTCACTCTGTACCTTGGATTGGAAGAGAGACCTCCACCTCTCTGCACATTTGGTGCAAAGGATTTCTGGCAGAGCAGAGTGGATCCTTCCCACGCATACCCCACCGGGAGCATTGCACTGAAACCAAGCGTCTCACCTACTGCTGCCAGAGACCCACCTCTGACCACTCCAGTCTCACAGCAGCACGTGGATTTAAAGAAAAGCAAATGAAAATGTCTTCAGAAAACAAAATGTTCTGCCCCTGTTTCTCCCCCTGGGGGAAGGATTATATTACAAACAAGACATGAAAGTTGTTTGTCATGGTATGTAAGTGCTCAGGTGCTCTCAATGCAGCATCAGAAAAAACCCAAATGGATTAAAATATAAAATAGCCTTCTCTGCTTCCTGCCTGCTTCTGTCATGTTGCTGCTTATCTTCTCTTTTCTCCCTTGCCTCATCTTCATCTCCCAAGGCAAAGTGAAATCCTGCTCATCAGTAAGCACAAGCTTGTCAGTCGATGCTCTCCCTCCTTCCTCAGCCCTCTGCCATGTTGACAGAGGGGACCTTTGTAAACAAGTAGGGAGCAGTGACATGCAATGGTGCTACCCTTCCACAGCATTGCTTAAAGTGCCTTGTTTGGATAGCTCGAAAAGTGAAAGACTTGTTTTGGATTACATATTAAATATTTAGGTAAGGTCCAGCTAACTCTGATATTTCTTTACCCCTTCAACCATCACTCTCATTGCACAAAACACCCACAGGTCTGTATTTCTAAGCAAATGCTCCACATGGCTGCAGGGAGAATTTTTCAGGGCAAAGAGGTTTTTTCCCACCTAACTTGCTTTACACCTCATGTGGCTCAAAGAAAATGGAAATTATTGCAGCCAATTCAGGAATGCTACTGCTGCCATCTCCTGAGAAAAGCTAGGCTGAGCATGTTTAATGGAGTTACAGAAGCTGCTGCTGCCAGAATGTCTGCCTAACCATATCCTAATGAAATGGGGTCTTTTGCTGGACTAGACTAGTCTGTAAATGAGTTATAGCTAAGATTACAGTTATCAAGCTAGAAATATGGGATCCAAACCCACATGCCTAGCAGTTGCCTGGAAATCTCATTTCCAGACGTAATATTAGATCACAGTATATGATGTGATTAATCTTCTCTGCATCCCAAAGGCACACAGGAAATCCCTGCTTTACTGAGCCATGGAGGCCTCCAAGTCCAGCTAACTGAGAGACCTGAAATTTTGAATTCAGATACATAAATGCTGCTGGGACTCTAAGTAGACATGCTTACCTTCTCTCATTTAACCCTGGGCATAGAAATTTTGAGGAAAACTGTCACAAACTACCATAAATTTAAAAACTGTCAAGGGATAATATGAAGTCTTCTCAGGTATTCCCGAGCCACCATTTAAAATAGAATTCAGTCTCCTTCACCAACTAAGTAACATCAACAGTTCTGTGAAATTCCCATTTATAACATCCCCAAGTCCAATATTAATTTTTCCCTCTCTTTCTCCATATGTGGACATGTGATTGAATATGTTCTCACAAAAAATGTTTCATACATTCTAGGAGCAACTGCGTCAATCTAAAAGGCTTTCCCAGAATCTTCTTTTTCAGATATTGAAAGCAGTACTTTATACTATGCAATCCAAAAATTTTTCTAAACCTACATATTATATACAGTATCCTCTGAAATAAGTGGAGATAGACAATAGAAATGCCAGTCAGTCCAAGAGCTTTCTTCATTAGCAGCATCTTGACACACAGTCCTTGCATGAAACTGTGCTATGTTGTCATCTGCACCCTGCTGCTGTTAATGAGATTTCTTTCCCATTCACTCCTTAACAATAATGCTTATCTTGACCCTTGTAAACTACTTCAACATGATGCTTCAAAATCACTAAAAAAGTATTAAATAATATTACTTGATCATTATAACTCATGTGACAACCATGGAAAAGTATTTTCTGTGTCTTCCCAGAGCTAATGACTACTTAACAAATATCACTATAGTAACGTGACTATTTCTAATTTTATTTCAAATTACCAATGAGACTTTGCCTCACTTTCAAGATGAGATGTTTCTGCTTGTAATTCCTGAAACTGAAAAATTCTACCATTTTTTTACAATAAAAATTCACCTTTCTTGATCACAGAAGTGGCAGTGCTGATATCTTTCTTCTCCTTTAGCCAATCATAAAGAAAGAGAATAAAATTTCTTTGAAAAGACTCAGTCTGAGAGCGGAAGAATAGCTTTGGAGCCTCTGCTCCCACTGTCCTGTATCCTAGATAACTGTGTGTCCCCCCTCTTATGTCCCATAGTCTGCCTCTAGGCTACAAAATATGAGCTATTTAGTTTTGGCAGAGTACTGAAAGCAGTAAAAGGCTGCTCTTTAACTTAATATTCCTCAATCAGCAGAGATGGGGGTATAGAGAAATGGATGGGAGTACTGACAGGCCATGACCTTGCAAGTCATTCAGCTTTTTTTACTGCAAACTTATTACCATAGGTAAGGTCCAGGGTTTCCCAGAGGCTGCTGACCTCTCCTGCTGCTACAGTGGGTCTTGCCATGGCACTGGCAGAGGAATCAGCACTCAAGCAGAGTCCAGGAGGGGATGTTGCTGGCTGGATTGTGATTGCCATACTCTGCTCAGCTGTGACAGCATATGCTCAGCATTCAGAGCCAGGAAAGGACATGATGCTGTCCTTGCACATTCTGAGCAGCCAGCAGCCTTCTGGGGAGTGAGGAGATGGACAAGTGAAATGTGTCGGGCAGAGAAGGGGAGCCAAACTGAGTGTCAATGGGAACAGCAGAGAGAAGAGGAACATGTACGAGAAAGGCAAAAGAAGAAGAAGAAGGGATGTGCTAAATGGCAGAAGGGCAGAGAGGGGAATGAACAAAATGCTGAGGGAGGGAAAGGACCTGTGATAGTGGCAAGAGATATTTTCTTATCTCTGAAAGGATCCAAGCAGAAAAAAAAAGGCTAAAACCTCAGTGCTTAGAGTTCTCTGATAAAATGCCTCCCTTTCTTTGGAAATGGCAGTCCTCAGAGCAAGTTGCAAAAGTCTGCCTCAACAAAGCTACCATTGCCACTGCAGTCTAAATAGACTGTAAAGGACCCTGTGCCAACAAAAAGCAGGATCCATAGAGAAATTACCTTTACAGTAACATCCTCTATGTGTATGTGTTGGAAATAATTTCAGTAAAAGCTTATCTAAAAATACCACTGGGGAGAAATTCTCCATGCTTTCATTTTAGAAGGAATAGGTCGTTTTGCTCATATTGTCTGGAACAGATCAGAGCAATGCCTGTTTCAACTCCTCCTCCTCCCACACATCTTAGCAATTTTTACCCCATCATCAACTTTAGGACATGTTCCTCCATGTGAGGTGAGGGTAGTGTGGGTATTCATAGTGAGGGATGCCAGGAATCCCTACCTACTTGGGCTGCTGGATCTTCTAGGGGAGTGAGAACCTGAATTCTTGCAACAGGCATCCCCATTTCTGTAGCAAGAAGCTTCATGCTCTGGATCCTGAATGAAACTTCACCAGAGCTGCAGATCTCTGCAATTCTGGTTCTGAAGCATCTGCATGGGGAGGTGGCAGGAAACAAGGACAAAAATATTCTCTGCTTGTGCTACATCCAGAGTTCATTTACTCTGACATTCTTTGGGTACCATTTTGGCCTCAAAGGTTAGTTGGAAACTTCCTGACCACCTGTGGTTTGGTGTTCAGCAGGTCTGCTAATAAAACTGAGGGGAGAGAACTCAGACACAAATAGGCAAAAGAACCAAACCTCTTTTTTCCTCTTTATTCTGCTCTCTCAGAGGAAGGACAAGAACAGGACTGAGCAAATATGGAGGATCATGTGGATATAGATGAAAATTCTGTGCATCATAATATGTCCCCAAGAATTAGGCAGAGAGTTTCAATTTTAAAGTCTGGATACTTGTTCTAAAGTTTACACTGAATTTCAGTCTTATATTTTACATTTTGATTACTGCTTAGTTCAGGCTCCTCCTCCCCCCAATATTTGACACCTGGTAAGAAAATATTATTAGTTTAAAAAGTTACCTGACTTATGAAGGAATTGTAACAGCTGAATGATAGTGACATTTTTTTTCAGTAAGAACCATTTCTTCCAGCATGAACCATTTCTTCCAGCATGCCCTGTAACATGCTATAGTTTGTCTGTCTTTCTCTAGGTGGAGGAACATCTCTATTGTCTTGTAGCTAAAAATAGGCAGTTAGGCTTTATTGCCAGCAGCTGCTCCATTCCAGAAAAAGAGGAGGCCTCCCTCCATTCTAATTAGCAACATGGTCTGAAGGCTTTATTCAACACTCCAATTGGCAAAATGGAAAACTACAGAATACTAGGCCTAAGCATGCAATTACATTATAATTCTTGAGTGTAATACTCTGCACAGTTGCTACAATGTTCAGCTGAATCTTGCAGCAGTTACTTGACCATCTTATTCTCTGAAGATTATGGTTTATGGATGCATAAATTGCAGGCACTGAAGTTGAAATTAGGGAAGCACTTCACATGCTTAACCCTATATTCAGTACAGAAATTAAAGAACATGACTTATGCAGAATACATAGCATGACTAAACATGTTATTTAACCCCAGATACCCTTAAGCCAGAGATGAAATTTACTGTGTGTGGAAGTAGTTTGTTAAACAGGCTGGTAGATTCATACAAGGTAATAACCAGCTCTCAAACAAGTAGTATAATTTTATACTTGGAAACATAATTTATTTTTACAATAAAACTATTTATAAGGTATTTGAGACAAACTGACTCTACAAAAGCAGTAATACAAAGACATTAAATAGAAATGAGATTAATCACAGTAATTACTAATGAGACAACAAGGTTTTCTTATATAGCTTTTAGGTTTCTTGTTTCATCTAGATTAAAAATACATTTGCATTGTAATGTTAGTTCTGTTAAGATGCAGATTCTGCCTCCAGTGCACCTTTGCACAGCCACAAACAATCAAGAGTCAGTACCATCAGTACAGAGCAGTGCCACTAGCTTGACCTGGAAGAGCAGGGACAGAGTACACTAAAGATCATGGCAGCTACATGAAGAGTATGGTAATGATGGAGCTAAATTATTCATTCGGCCACTACATTATGTCTGGTAGCTCAAAAAGTGCTGTATAGAAGCCATATCTCATTCTGGCATGCAGCCTACATGGGTGGAACAGCCTATCTGCACTGGAGTCTGTTTTCCAACTGTGTATGTCTTTTCACTGTACTTGTAGAGTGCAGCAGGACATGTTTAAGGTGTATTGAATTATCAGTGCTAAAATACTGTTCACTAATTTAAATTACTTTTTTATTCATTAAGTCCTTGAGCTTTCATCATACAGATAACATGTATTTTGTCTGCTTCTTTGGTCTGTCAGAGCCATCCATATGTGGCATGATAAAATTATTAGTGCTGGTTATGTGTCATCATGTAAATGCTTTATTTTGTTACCAGGTATCTTTTCTTCCAGGTTTGACATTTAATTGTCAACATGCATTTAAGTTTCCTAAATTGTATAATCTAATTTAACAAAAAACTGCTGGAAAAACAAGTAAATGCACTAACAAAGTTGAAACATTATTTCAATTATGAAATTTTTACTAAAGACACGATTAATCAGTGTGGTCTCTCATTGCTATTTATCAGCATTTGTTTAAGGTTGCAATTGAACAATGAATAGTAAATGCAGTTCAGTGTACAAAGGCAAGGTCACATGGCCTTGGCTTCAGTTAATTTATCTTTCATGACAGATTCTATTTTCTGTTACTAGTATTATTACCAGCTTTACATTTCTCCCATGACAGTGCATCTGGAGCTCTTGCACTGCCAAACTTAGTAGTAGTGTTTAATTTGTGTGACATTATTCAGTTATCAAGAAAAAGTGCATGCTGAGAAACACTGTAGTTAGTTAATGATAGCATAAAAAATGAGTTCTTGTAAGCAAGAGCAATGTCTCAAGTACTTTGCTAAAAACACTTCTTTCTGAGGCTACACTATCCTATTCCTGTCATGGGAACCCATACCAAACAGGCCTCCAGATGAAGGTTAGCCGGTATATATGCTGAGACAGGAGACAAAGAATGAGTTTAACAATTAAATTTCATAGCTTTTCCCTGAAGTAATGGCAGCTGGACAACGTGCAAAGACTGCAGCACTGAATTATAGGAAAGGCACACTGAGGTTGCCCTAGTCTAGTCCTTTTTCTACAGAAGATTTCAACAGAGACAAATCTAATCCATACTTGGAGACCTACAGTGATGGAGAAGCCATGTAAATCATCATGTATTTCCTGTAATATTATATACACATGGCTTTGTATGCTTATATCCATATGAATTGAAATACAAATATACCCTCGGCATGGGTATAGCCCATGGTATATGAGTAGCTGTAAACATTGTAGCTGTAAACAGAAAATCTTCATGGAAGGTCCTACCAGGATTCAATAGGGCTCTGTTCTTGACAAAACATAACTTACTACCTTTATGTACAAACTGAAAAACAAAGTAAAATGACAGCGGAGATTTTGGAAATTATGGAAGCTGCTGAAGTCGTAAATGGGACAATAATTATAGAGAATTAATCATTTAGTAGGGTGGGCTGATTTGAATATCCTGTTTTAATACAGATAAATTTGCACTCATATATCTAAGGAAGAAAGAGCATATTTTATATAGACAGGATTGGACTAAGTATTTCAAAATGAAAGAACATGAAAAGAAGTCAGGCTCTTGGTAGATAATTAACTGAACATGAGTTTGCAGTGGGATGATGCAATTAGAGAGTGAACGGCAGCCCTGAAGCCTAAGCAGGGAAAATATGAAGTGGGAGTAGAAAGGTGATATTAGCTTTGTTTATAGCAAATGTAAAACCACGACAGGAATGCTGTGTTCAACTCTCATACCCACATTTCAGAACTGACTATCTGATAAACCACATAGTCAGAAAGTCCTGCAATAAACATGTTGAGGCCTGAAAGGCATGGATAAATTGTGAAAAGCTAGGAATGAGCAAGTTGCCTGTCTTGTCAAAAAGACAAGTGAAGAAGACTATTGCGAAAGATGTAAAAGATGTTTTTGATTGTGACTGGCATTTTTAGTGTAAGAAGAAAGGGCACAGCAAAGGACAGTACAGGATATTATTCTCTGGAAAAAGTGATACGTAAGATTTAACTGCAAATAAAGCCCTTAAAAAAGCCAAACCACCCAGTGAATAATTATCCACATCTTTAACAAGGTGATGAATCTTCTACTCTGTACTGATATGTCTAAAGGTCTTTCCTGGGATACTGCACTTCCAGGAGAAATTACAGACCTGCTGTTGAGACTTACAGCTGAGGTGCTGCAACTTGCAGGAGCATAATGATTTCTTCCAACCTCTAAGTCTATGATTAGGTGACTAAGACAATTATACTTTCTTTCTTTGAATTCTATCAAACAATATTTGTAGAGGGCAGTTTCCCCAGAGAAGAAGAAGAGAACCCTGGAAAAATGCCTTGGGAAATCCTGTTTTCAGTGCCATGAGCAAGGGACTTAGTCACATGCTCCCTATGCGAATTGTTACCAGAAGGTTCTTGGTTGTCTGTGTCATCATGGATTGATTTTTGGTACATGAATTTTAATATTCTTAATCGTTGTCCCCCATTGGACCCTTCCCTCAGACGCCACCTTAACTCCCCTCCCACACCAGGATGTATAAATACTCCTGTCTGACCCTGGCCTGGGGCTCTTTGGCCTTGTGCCTTTTGCCCCTTGTTACTGCCTTGTCTGGTTCATTCCAATACAGTGGACGCCTTATTGTTTGTAATTTTTGCATTATTAAATTGCTTTTTGGACAACGGGATCGAAGCTGCCTCTCCATTAAGTTGCCATTGGGTTGAGTCCTGAGGAAACTCAAAGGGGTTCTGATAGTCTGGGCTCAGACTCCAGGGAGTTTCAAATATTGATGTATACCTGCTGAGGAAGTAGCTCTAAGTTCTTTGAGTTTCAAAATAAGGCATAATACCTTACAGGGTTTGGACAGATATTTTTGCCCTAAAATCAATAGGCTTGTATTTTAAAAAATCCTGAGAATGAGGAGATTGTGAAGTTGTTTCCAAATGGCATTAGCTATTCCCACCAAGGAAAAAGCCATTCAAAAACCCTGCTGAATCACTGGAACTGGAAACAGTACTTAATTTTGTTTCTACAGAGATTAGTTCTCCTGAATACAGAAAAATCACATCCTTCAGTATGTAATTTTGTTTTCCTGTTCATATATTTGAAATAGTATCTGTTAAGTAGTCCTGACTGCAAAAACACCAGACTGTGTTTTCAATAAATAATTCCACTTTAATGGCAAAGTAATAATTTAGACAGATACAGTGTGCACACCTGCAAAAAAAATATACGCAAGCTGGTTTACAAGCTAGAGGAACAATAAACCAATAGAAAATACATCATCCAGTTAAGTCCGATGACACCAAATACTTATTATTAGGGTTTTACAAAGACTACAAAAATTTTCAGATGATTTATTTCACTGTTTCTGTCTATTTACAAGATATGTTACATCAAAAATGTACAAAATATAAAATGTGTACAGACAAATGTTTCACAAACAATTTCGGAGTTGTAAACTAGGTGGACTCACTGAGATGTATTGCAGGAAGTTTTGTATATGTAATATTGTGTGTTTGTGAGCTAAATATGGCAGGAAAAGATTTGCAGGTTTGCTCAGAGCACAGGTACAAGAAAGAGCAGCTTTGCTTCAGTTCTTTGAGTCAGTCAAGGTGTATGAACTGACATTTTACATCAGAAATGGCTCCAGATTTGGGGGGCACGATGTTGGTCTGACTGAATCCTACGTGCATAAATTCAGAGTTTTATTAGGGCAATAGCACCGTGTAGGAACCTCTAGATTCAGCGATGCAGCTCAGTGCCATTTGGAAACTGCATTGATTTCTTTAAGTTACAGCAGGTGGCCACAGGGTGGCCACGAGGAGTGAATAGCACCAGATACACATCCCGAAGGTAACATCCATGGAGGTGTACAGTACATGACTACACAATGCCAGAGCCCTTGGGTACCTTCTTGTTCACGTGCACCTATTTTAACCTCACGGCTCTTGTGGTAAAAGAGTGTTTCCGGTTACTCTAAGTAGCCCGAATGCTGTCTGGTTGCAGCCTGTCATGACATATGAACTTCAAACATCTTCAGACTATTGCCCCCAAAATGTATTGGTTTCATACAGGTATTGAAATGTGCTAACTGTAGCATTGATAGCTCCTGCATAGTCATAACAGCTGTAAGTACAGGACAAACACACCAGGTAATAACAGCTTTTAGGTTTTGCATTCTGTATTTGTTTGCAACATACAGGAAATCTCAGCAAGTGAAACATCTCTTAACACCAACAGAATAAAATACAATTTTTTTGTTTGTTTGTTTTTGATTTGTGCAAGGCTTTTTTTTTTTTTTTTTTTCTTCTTTTTCTTTTTCTCTATATTTACAATACCCACCCAGTAGACTGTGCAAAACCAACCCACTTTTACAGTATAAACTCTTCCTCTTCCACAGTGGACATCACTGCTTCAGTGTTCTTTTATGCTGAATTCTTAATGTACAACTATAGCAATCAAAACAACATGCTGAAACTAGAAAAAGGAAAAAAAAAAAACAAAACCCCATATATTTGTGCTCATGCTGCATCAAGTGCATCCAGCTCTGCTGGATAAGTATTCAAAACATCTATTCTCCCAAAAATTCCATTCCATGGGACCAAATGGATTTTAGCCGATTTTGTCAGCATTTAGGTGGCAGTGAAAGTGGGTTTAGGTTCCTTGTGTACTTCTGAGGGTAGGCAGAGAAATCTATTCACAAGATAAAAATATTATATAGCAACTGTTCTTTCTCGTATCCATTACTTTAAAAAATCATGATATACAGATATGAGGCTACTATGTTAACTGATGTTTTCTCATTAGTAAATGAAGAAAAAAACAGTGTAAATTACCAATGGTTTAGGAATTAAACCAACTGTAAAACTGTTCTAGAAATCTGTTTTAAGGCAGTGAGACAGCACCATAAGAAATGTTCCTTCTTTCACTGAAAAGGCTCAAACAAATGAAGCCCTAAAAAGCCTTTAATCAGTGTTGGTTAATAATTGGTAGAAAACTGTTGTTAAGGAGTGGGCAGGTGGTTAAAAAAGACCCTTGTGGTAAAAATAACTTTATAAAATCTGTGACTTGTATACTAAAAACTTGATGGAGCGCATCACCGTGACCATGGCAGTTAGAATTAAATTGGCACTTATCCAGCATATCACAGTCATGTTTTCTGGTGATTGCACAATACTGTTTGTGCTTTCTGAGTTACTATCATCTTTTACTCATTTTGGAATGGGCAGTAGTGTGTAACACAAAACCACTGCCGTCCTGTGACCAGCACCATGTGGCACAACAGAGGTTAGAAGATAATTAGAAGACTGCATTGTTCATGCAGTACCTCAGGGTAAATTAAAAAAAAAAAAAAACCAAACCAAACAAAAAACAAAAAACCAAAGAAGTTTCACTGTAAACTTGTACAGAGAAACATAGAGAGACAGAGAGACAGAAATAGGATAAGGGGAAAAAAAAATTCCAGTTTGGCTAACATGTGTGCAATCTGCTCAGATGCCCTTGGTCTAGGGCACTTTCCAGTTGAAATGGAGTCTCACTTGGCTCCATAGGTATTGAAACGCCTTGAAATTAAACTAATTCAAGCTTTCCACTTCAATTTTTCTTCCTGACTTTGCAGAGTTAGGTCTCCTGCCTCCCTGCAACACACCATTCTTACTCAGACACCTAGGTGTGCTGCTTTAATACTGGCAGTGGTCTAGTGGAAACAGATTTTACCATCATCCTACAGCAAGATTTGTCCCTTTCAGAGAGTTGACTCAAGGGATGAATCCAGAATGTCATCATGGTGGCTGGTGCTATCACTGTCACAGCTCTGTGCACTCGAATAGTTGGCGGCCTCTTGAAGCCTCATTAGCATATTCATCTGAAAGAAGAAAGCAATGTTTACATAATCTCATCTCATTTAATGCTGCAGTGACCGTGTTAAAATTTAATTAAGCTCCATTGTTGAATGAGGTGTGCTGGTACCTGGATGAGGGACCATACAAATAGATTTCACAAAGGGCAGGGTGTTAGTGGCTCCTATTGGCACTTCTTTCATTGCCTTGATAACTCTTTAATTCAGGGGTGAGGCCAGCTGCAGCTGCAACCCTGGCAGAGGAAGGAAGCTGTATCTCAGCTTGACATCTGGGCCCATATTTGGAGACAGTCAAGCTTCCAGATAATTTTTGGATGGTGTAGATGCATTACACTGGAAAAGCAACTGAAAACATAATCACAGTAACATACCCCCTCTACAAAGAAAGTTGGGGAGGGAATGAGAGGGAGATGGACTGATGTCAGCTGCTTCATAAATGAGTCCCATCTGCTGTTGAGGGGCTGACCCCTCAGGAGTGGAACAGCAACAAATCCTCTTACCCAGGAGAGTAGAGGCCCTCATAATTTGGGGACTACTGGTACCTGAAATCCATCTGAAAATCATGAAATAGAGCATTAAGATCCAGAAAATTACTTGGATGCTTGATGGCTAACTACATAATGGTCAGGATTTTATTTATAGAGTCTACTTCTGCAGCATGCTGAGGAATGCAAGCAATGTTGACAGTACTTCAGTGTGTTTCAAGGAACAAATACACTGTCATTACAAAAAGCAGGCAAAGAAAAACAAAGCCAAAGAAATATTCCTATTGGTTTGTGTTTTAAGCCCATATTTCCAGTTTGTTAGAAATCCTTACATCTCTATGCTTTCAGCTTGCACAGTGAAGTTTTTTCTAGGCACTGAACAGTGTTATCAACACTTTTGTGTAATTTTTGCTGAAGCTCTAATAGCTATCCATGCTTGCAAATACAGGATACTTGCAGTTCAATACATCCTGGATGAGACGTGTTCTGTTTCCACAAGTGCAGTGTCTGCCCACCCACAAGCTCCCCTGGAGGTGGGGGTAAACCCTCCAGTACAACTTTCAAGCTTCTGATATTTACACAGGTACAGATGCTGACCACAGTGTGCAGGGAGCAGAGGTGAGTGGACATGAACTCAGGCTGCCCATAGCCTGAGTTTTCACCATAGTGGAGATTATGCTGTGCTGGAAACCTGTCCAACACACTCACTGGAAGCCCAAATCACAAGGTCAAAATATCACCTGAAAGCTTATGGAATGGAAGAGGAGTTCAAATAAGATGATTTTCTACACTTTTTCAGGAAACAAGGTCTGTTTTTGAACATGAAACATGAGGCAGAAGAACCATTTTCTTAACACTGTTAAGACTTAAATGCATTTTTCTCTGAGAAATTCCCTTTTCCAAGGGCTGCCTGTATTCTAGAAATACAGTTCTCTAAAATGGTATTTTGAATTGTGATAAAGGCAGTCCACAGAGAAAGCACTACACAAGAACAGCAGTCCAACATATGCATTTTAATAGTCCATTATGAGAGGAGGCAACGGTAAACCCGAGTATCTGGGATCGTATTTAAATAAAACAATATGTGGCATTGAGGGAAATCAACTTCTTATCATTTAATGCCACCACACTTGAATTCCTTCTGCATTAAGACTATTATACAGTCATCAATTATCTTGAATTATTATGAGAAATGGGAGGATGGCTAATTTCTATTTTCATTAAATTCTCTATGATAGGTAAGTTAGATAATGTGAATATTGCAGTCCTTCATTTGTATAATGTAGATGAAAACCTGCCCAATGAAGAAAGATGTTTTCATGATAAAACTGATTAATAAGCTGCTGAAGAGTGGTACCCAAACAATGTAATGATTAAGATCTGATACATGCTACCAGATATCAGATATATCTGGGCAGATGGGAAATACAAACAAACAACATATTAACGTGTTGGTGACGCATGCCCTCCTGCTTCCTTTCATTTTCAACATTTTCATAAATTATTGGAGGATTCATTTTAGAAGCCTATTGTGGAAGATGTGCACAGTACTTTTTTACTGCACAGTGTACAGTTTAACATGTAAGATTAAAGTGCATACTGAAAAGTCTTTTTCCAAAAGTTTGAATCTTACCAAGGGATCGCCCTCTGTATCAGTCTGTGGAACGTGCTTTGAGGTTGTTCCTTCTTTTGCTGATGCATAACCCTCATAACCAACATCTTCAGGCCTTAACTGAAGCAGGGATGGCCACTCATGCTGTAGAGTTGCAGAGCTCCATGGATAGGTATCAGCTACCCACTTGGAGGGATCCTCCCAGGGTGCCCTCTTGCCGTACATCTATATTATGGATATAACACAGGTAAGTATTGTACAGAGTTTTCAGTACCAGTTCTAACAGCAGAAAAAAAAAAAAAGTCATCACAAAAAATCTAAACCATTTCAGAAAGAGATTTGTTTACAGATTTTCTCAGTACTCTGGTAAAATAAGACCTTAAGGAGATCAGATCATCTTCACTAATGTTCCTTCAATACACGGGGTGGCTGCAAGTTGGAAAATGCTCCATAACTAGTGACACTTGTAGACAACAGCAAGTGCTTGATACAACATGAAATGAGACCTCCAGGTAATTTGCTTAAGGCGTATCAGGGAAATTAACACAGACCTATCAAAACCATTCAAGTTAATTGGATTTTGTTTGAAGTGAATTAGGAGGTGGCAGTACTGATTGTTCACTTCTCCTAGCAAAATGAGATGCTGAAGCAGACATCTGTCCACATCCTAAATGTGGTAACTTTCAGAAGGTTAAGAGAAGAACTTCACAAGGGATATATTTTTCCTTACTATGAAGCATAAAATGCTGGGGGGAGGACAGAGGAAGTAAGAAAGAGAATATTGTAACTTTAGGAAATCTGGCAGCTTCCTCACTAAAATTCACCCCTGTGTGTATTGCTGCTCACAAGCAACATGTTAACTTAGAGAGCCAATTGGTTGCTGCTTAAAAGATTTCATTTAGCTGTGACAATGACACACTGGGATGGAGAGCCATCCACCAGGGCTTTTTGTAATTTCCTCTGCCTCGGTTTCACACAACCCGAAGAACACCAAGGCTATTGGCAGGACACGCACTTGTGGAGTATACAGGTGAGCTGCACTCCTAAAGAGAGTATAACAGGGAAGGACTTTAGTGATAAAGGCAGAATGATGGGTTGGACTCATCTGTACAGCTGCTGCCAGGCACTTGCTGAATGCAGAGCTTCAGCAGCCAAGTTCCCTGTATTAGGCACAGAGATACTCAGACTTCTGCCCAGAACTGAGGCTCGGCTGCTGTAACAGGGATCTTCCTAAATAAGCCAAGAGAAATGTTTCCCAGAGGTAGCAGGCTAACTCCAGGCCGTAGCACTTCCCTTCATCTGAGATTAACAGCGACTAAATCTTTTCTGGAATCTAGAGCAAGGCTTGTAAATCCTATGTCTGACAAGTGAGTTTGCAAAGTACCTGATCAGAAAGACAGTTTCTATCCACCTTTGATTCCAGGAACACTTAACTATATGATATAAAAGATTTCTATTATTAATATTTTTATTCTGTGGAAATCATCCAAAGCAGCTAAAAATTGGTACAGCTCCTGAACAAACATATTTTCTTCTATATGCTGCCATCTTCTGCTTCACAACTGAAGTTTTCATTTAAGCAGTTAGCCTGTATGCTTGGGAAAATATGAGCATGAAGAATAGCACTGCATTTTTATAGCTGGTCTAAACAAGTGCTGTTAATCTCACCGTGGCTGTTCTATCAAATGTTTGGCAGTATTTTGCACAAGGCATCAACACTGTAATTCCCAGAGAGATAAGCAGTTTTAGGAAAGTATGAGATATTCAACAGGCAGGATTCTAAACCTCCACTGCATCAGTTGTTGCTGTGTCAATACAGGTGATAAAGAAACTGCAGCTGCTTACACAGTTCTTTGCCATAACAATCCTCCCTGCACTGTGCAGTAATTTCTTTTGGTGTCAGGTGTGGAAAAAAAATGCCTTTCCACAAAGCATCTTTTTAGAGGACATAGAATTGCAGTGCATAAACAAAAACAAAAACAAAAACAAAAACAAAAACAAAAACAAAAACAAAAAACAAAACAAAAAAAACCAACAAAAAAACCCAAAAAACCCAACAAAAAAACCCCAAACCAAAACAAAACAAAAACAAACAAACAAACAAACAAAAAAAACCAAAAAAAAACAAAAAAAAACACAAAACAAACAAAACAAAACAAAACAAAACAAAACAAAACAAAACAAAACAAAAAAAAAAAAAGGAAAAGAGAAAAAGCCAATTAAAGACTGGGGAGAAAACACAAAAAAAGAGAATGGATTAATGTAAAGATTTAGGTTTCCTCCAAAGATGTGGAATTATCCAGAATCCTATCCTCCTCTGGTATAACCCAGAGAGTTATCCTCCTGGGGAAGACTTCATTGCAACCTTACAGGGGGCTTATAAAAAAGAGGGGGAACAACATTTTAATGAGGGCAGATAGTGATAGGACAAGGGAGAATGATTTTAAACTAAGACAGGAGAGATTTAGATTAGATGTTAGAAAGAAATTCTTTACAGTGAGGGTGGTGAGGCACTGGAACAAGTTGCCCAGAAAAGTTGTGGATGCCCATCCCTGGAAGTGTTCAAGGCCAGGAATTAGATGATCTTTTAGGTCCCTTCCAATCCAAGCCTTTCTATGATTCTGTGGAAACATCCTTGTTCACAAGCTTTTTCCCACGAAGCTGTGTACCTACATGTGTATGTAGGTGGTAGGAGGATTACACAGACCAAAGCTATTTTCTGGCACCAGTGTAAAGCTTATTAACTGTTCCATTCAGGGGTAGGCTGAGGCTCCTTGACTCAGGGAGACAGTCTGAGCTGTATTTAGCCATGCTGGAAACTCTTTAAACAATGGAAAAAACCTACCTTCCTCCAGTCACAGAGAAGAAACCCTCTTATAAAATACAAGATATGTTAGTGATGGAGCAGACAAAGCCAAATCATACACAGAGTAAGAGCAGGTCAAAAGGAATTTGAGTCTGCCTTCTATAACACATCCAAAGATTTTCCTCTTGCAAATACAATAGCATTCATACTAGGATGCTCTGTTTAAAAACAGCTTGGAGAAAGCTTTTGAAAGCAATTAAAAAAATGTCTAGGAAACAAATGACATACCTGGAGTCCTTCTCTCACAGCTTCCAGGAGATATGGAACCAGGGAATAGTTCCAAAGGTCTGTGAACCACACTCTGGAGCCATCGACATCCATAGGGCAAGGGAGGAAGAGACGGGGACCTGAGAAGTCAAGTTGTGTATTAAAAAAGGTAGAACTAGGAAACACACTTAAAATAATCTTCTCAAAATTAAAAGAGCAGTACCGGAATAAGCTCAAGTTAAGAGAATACTAAAACAGGACTACATTAAAGGAGCTAACAGTCTCCTGCTATTAAAAAGGAACTGGTGTCATTTAATCCAATTTTAGGGCCTGATGAACATTTACAAGTTTTATGGCAAAGCTATGTAAAAGCTGAAATCTTTGCTAACATAGTTATTCTATTAAAAAAACCTCAGGTCCAAGGGTTTTTATTGCTGTAATTATACTGCAGTGTGAAAGCAGGAGAAGAAAAATATAAGCTTAGGAAAGTTACTATTGGGGTAACTTTTTTTTTTTTAAACTGAGTTTTAAAAATTGTGATATGTTACTTGAAAGTATTTAGCAACAAAGGAAGAAATACCAGGAAATACATATACTCTCTCATTAGACTTTCCATCTTCTTTTAAACCTTGCTTACGACTAGACAAATTCCCCAGATCTATGTTGTACTTCCCATTGAGACATGCCAACTTAAAAAATAATAATATATTCTTCACAAATCCCTAAAATACTCAGCCTGAATCCTTATTTCAAACCATTCCATCAATGGACTCACCAATGGTTACATCCGAAGAGCTGTGCGTTTCTAGGAAGCTGTTGAGATGATGCCATGTTTTGGGGATCCAGTCAATGATTTTCATAAGCTCATTATTGCGTATGTTCTTTTCTATTTCAGTTTCAATCAGTTTCCTTCTCAGATATCTGCCTAAGAAACCTTTAACAGGCTCTGTGTGATTAGCACACAGCACCCACCTGGGTAGAAGAGATAAATGTCAAGCAGCAATGAATAGCAAATACATTATTTCTTTTTAAACATATAGATAAAAGTAACGTCATGGAGTCTCATTAGTCAGCAAGTAGAACACTACTCCAATAAACCTCATTACTGCTCACTGTTTCAGCACAGTCATTTCAGGTTTCAGCAGGAATTCAAGACACTGCCGAAGACAAATGAAATGCAGGAATGCAATTATCTTCAGCAACTTGCTAGAGGTGCCAGACACTATCTTATTTTTTTTTACCATTCCCCAACACCATTCAGAGACCCATCAATAGAGGAGAGACACTGAAACTGAAATACTTTGATGAGACACAAGATAAATATTTGTTAAAGAGCTGGGCTTAGAAGCAGGAAGCTGTGCAAACATGGCCACAGTAAATACAGAGTGAATGTACCTGAAATTGTGGTGCATCTCCAGATTTGGTGAAGAAGAAACTCCCTGGTTCATGGTTCCAATAATATAGGGACTGAAAATAAAAAAGCAGTAGGATTTTTTGAGAGGGAATTCATTCAGATAGTCAGAGTATTTCCTTCTTATTATCTGCACTAGGCCAATTTCAAAAGAGTCTCTGGGTGTACTATAGATTTTATAGGTATAGTCATAGACTTAAAATATTTCTGAGGTACCCTTTCAAAAATGTTTATTCTTGTAAGATTTCCCTCTTGCACATATGTAGTTTACTAGTGCTCATCTGTAATGAAAAATAAATACAGCAACCCTGTCTTAATGTAATTTATAATTTGGCAGTAGGCTTAGCTTTTTAATTTCGAAAGCCAGTGAATCTCATGAGTAAGACATTGCATGCAGTGATTTTATGAAGGGAAGTCCCTATAATGTCACTTTTAAAGCAGAAATAACCAACGTTGTAAACCAGTAAAAGTTATAAAAACCATTTTTTTTTACTCTTGCTTGAGAATAAAGGACAGTCAGCCAACTTTGTACTTCTGTACTGCGGCAGGAAAACTGTGGGAAAGGCAAATCTGCTGGATACACAGCTGCTTCTGTATGAAACGGTTTATCCCAAATTCCACTATTACAAAGTGTAAGCTGTTCTCATGGTACTAATGAGCTTGTGTAATCTGACAGGGTGCAAATGATAAGACTATAATTCAGCCAAGTGTACATTTTTACATTCTTAGTAGGTTCTAAGTACATTCTTAATTTGTGTGGTACATTTACATCTCACTGAGAAGTATGGGAGTCATGTAAATGAAGCGAATGAGACAACTATGTTTTTGGCTGAAAAGGGTTAAAATTATTGAAGCACATAGCCTTGCAGAGCGCCTATGGGAGCCTAAGATTTCACTGGGACATCTTATTTTGCAAAATAACAAGGAACTTTTACTGTTTTAATTGTAAAACCTGTGTGCAAGGAGAGAGAAGAGGTACTACCTACCATTTATTATATTTACAGTTGAGGAAACCATTGAAGATGTCACTAAGTGAACTGATGTGGTGGAGGTTATCAAGAATTATGACGGCAGGGAGGTCAGCACCATTGTTGTCAGCGCTGCATTGCTCAGCTAAGTTTGCTAGATATTGTCGCAGATCCTTCAGCAGAATTAATAAAAAACCAAAAACAAAATCACAAAAAAATGCCCCAAGCCCAGAAAAGATTAATCCAATTAGACCATAGATATAATTTCACTGGAAAAAAAATTCAGAAAAATGAATGCTAAAGAGTTTTCATTCAGTAGATCACTCAGCTGGGTCTGCACATACAGGAAAACATGCTGCTTACACAGAGCAACATTAAAGCCACATGCTAGGAAAAGCAAAGGTGCTAAACACAAGGCAAATGACTGAAGAATTCTGATTTGGGGGATATATTCCTTAGAAATTTGCTGATGAAATATCTTATACCCAGAGGAAAATACATCGCAATAAAATACGCCATTTCCAATGGGCTGAGATACTCATACTCATTTTTGGACCTTCGTTGTTATAAATGCCACATTTATATACCAAAACCCCAAAACTCTGCCACACGATTTTGGTATATTGAACTGGTCCTTTAGGTATCTACTTTCAGCACTCTCACCGAAAATCTGCCTGCCTTCTTGAGGATGCTTTCTCGCACCTCATAATAAAATTTGTTGTGTAAATTCTTCTTTCCTGTCAGCTGTCTGGCTGCTGTTCAGTGCAGAAGTAAAAGAGAGCTTTCTATAATAAAAAAAAAAATCTTATTTTTGTCAAGAGTTGCTCTTGAGAATTTGGGCTAGTCAAGTTTTACAGCTGTATCTCTAGAGGTATCTAATTTTGTCAGAGTTGGGAATACTCAGTATTATTGACAAAGTTCCTATTGCCACTTTATTTTTTGGATCATGGATAGCAGAATCTTTTCTTCTTTAATGGGAGCATGCACCTTTTTTATTTCAAGAAATATTTTTCTTTGCCTTTTTATGATCAGGTGTTTCTCAGGGAACATTATAGATTTCTTCCATGGAATAATACCATCTGTATTATTCAAATGCCCTTGGTATTTGACAATGTTGCTTTTTCTTTCTTTTTATTACAGACTCAAAAAATCTACATGAATTTTGATAGATGTAAAGAAAAAGGGGAAAAAAACCCCAACCAGTCCAATCCCAAAAACAACAGCCAAACACCAAAACACAGACCAAGCAATATGCCAGAAATCCAAAATCTGGCTCTTTTGTGGGACAATTTTCTTTACAGATGTGTGTGATATAACAATAAAACATAAATCCATTTTCTATCAAAGTAAATGGCATCACAAGCCATCAAAAGCTTTTCACACAGTGAAAAACAGTTATTTTTGCTGGAATGGTCTTTTTGCTCCTTTGGGATCTCTATGTTCTTCCTTCTTATTGTTAGCATTCATTATATTCTGTGCAAATCAGAAAGCTCCTGGAAAACACTTTCATTTTTTCCCACACCAGGTACCAAGTTAGGAGTACAGCCAATTCAGGACAGCCAAGTGAAGAGTATTATCTGTGGCTAGCACAGGAGTCGTGCTAGAAACCTGATAATCTGAGCTATGTAAATCACTGGGAATGTGACATGATGTGTGAGGCAATTTCAGTATGGTCGGCTTCCTGACTGATGCACACCAGAAATCATGACAATTGTATCTCTCCAGTGCTGATTAGGAAACTGACCTCAAGACGGTAATTTCAAATCACCTTTTTGAAATCTT
Organism: Zosterops lateralis; assembly: GCF_965231275.1. Classification (NCBI taxonomy): domain Eukaryota; kingdom Metazoa; phylum Chordata; class Aves; order Passeriformes; family Zosteropidae; genus Zosterops; species Zosterops lateralis. Next base: position 35,760,688 of record NC_139765.1, read on the forward strand.
TGCTAAAAAAGGTTGATTTTATCATCATAAAAAAGCAAGTTACACTAGTATTACTATATAGCCAACCTTCTGACAAAGGAATTACAGACACCCCAAAAATTTAGTTTACATAAGAGTTGGACTCTTGTACTCATCTGTACTTAAAATGGGTTTCCTCAAGAGGGAGATAATTGAGACTTCCTTGACAGTGCTCCAATGGTTTGTTTAGAACAGAAAGATCTGGTCCCCATACATCACTGGGGTTGGAGACTGAATTCTTGTAGGAAGAAATGATAACTGAGCAGCAAAAGAGTACACCACTTAATGGAATCTGTTCTGCATCATCACTACAAATTGGACAATAGATAATGTTTTCAACTGCAACTTACCTTGCTTGACTTGTGATCTATGTTAAAAGTTGCAATTGCATCCTCAGTTTTTTTTCTGCCAGATTTAGTTATAATATATTCAGCCAGCCTGTTAGCTAAATAGGTCTTTCCTGTGCCACTGGGTCCCGAAAGAATAATTCTGCGATGCTCCATCAGTAAATTAAAGTACCGTTGGGTAATTGGCTTAGGAATTAATGTGTCAAACACAAAACTGTCCAAACTGTTTTCTTCTACTCCTGGGGACAGAAGAAAAGAAAAATGGCTTGTCTTATCCTTGCTAAGGTAGTTATTGGGCCCGGCAGCTGATGGCATCAGTGCTATGCCCAAAGCAAAGAAAGATACCATTTAAATCAAATCTTCTAAATCAAATCCCTCCCTGTTAAGGACTTCTTTACTGGTATCCTTCCACAAAAAATTAAACAGCAGTAGTGAATTGAGATGAGTGGGAGAGATGCAATCAAAGTAAATGTGAAGAGAAGGCTTAGTGAGGCAAAGATTTCAGACATTACTGGCAACAATGACAAAAAAAAAGGTCAAAGTCACAGCCACAAGGGTTACCAGTTGTCACATCAATGTATGTAAAGCCCTCCTGAAGGCCCCCCCTCCCCTCCAATAGAAAATCCCTAGAGCTTTCGAAATGTATAGAATTTTTCCTGTGGAACTGAATAAAGCGTAAATATTTCTCATCTTAATCTCTGTTTTGGGGTTGGTATTTTTGCCACTGTTTAGAGATCTGTACTTTGCTGTGATTTGGCAGTCAGGCAGGGGAGGACAAATATTCTTAGATTTCCCTCAAAAGGCTGTGATAGATATTATGCAACATCTTACAGACAGTTTATATGATAAATGTGTCCTTGAACTAGAGGTAATACAGAAAGGTCAGGTGTAAGAAAAATAAACATATAAGGATAGGGAACTGCAGTGTTGAACTCTACAGTATCTGCAGAAGTACTCTTCAGGTTTTACCTTTCAGGTTCACAGTGATGATGTTATTATCTCCAACCAGATATCCACAAGGCAACAGTTCAGGCACTTCTAGGCTATGGGCTCTAGTTACATCCCCTATACAATAGCTAGCAATGCAGTCAGAGCTTAAACCCAGGCTAGTAGTTGGATCCACTCGAAAAATATACTCCTGAAATCATATGAAAACATAAGTCATAAAAATATTTATTGAATGAAAGCTATTTGGAAAACTGCCTACAGTCAGAAAAAAAAGAACTGGGACATTAGGAATAAAGCTTTATAGTGGCATTACCAATATATCAAAAAAAGTCCCAAACCAAAACAAAATCTTGGCAAGACAACTCAAAGAATACAGAAATTTTCTAAAATGAAAAAGAGAACTGTAATAATACTTAGGCCAATTTTTCAGTGTCTTACCTTAAAGAGACGTCTGATTACACCATCTAAAACATCCCATTTTGTTTTTCCACTGACTCCAATAGATCCTATCAGGTATGCATGAGGCTTTTGATCCTGCAAAGAGAGATTTTTGGAAACTGGACTAAAAATGGTGCTAATTAGTTTTCTATGAAGATTCATAGTTTTCCTAATAAAGAACAAGAATATTATTTAGAATGAGAGGTTACAACTTTGGTAATAATCTCCGTGCCAGAACTAGGTATAGATTGTACTACTCTGATACATCTTTATAAAGAAGGGGATACAGAATCTTGTTCTGCTCTTTGAACGCATCTGTGTTTTTAAAGAGATGACTAAAAATAAAGGTTGCACTGTATTTATAATTTTGTATAACACAGAACATGAAAACATGACAATAGAATTTCTCAGCAGCAAATTCATAGATGCATTGTAAGGAGACCAAGGCATAGATCTAATTTATAGTGACTTTTAAACAGAGATAGCAAGTCCCAGGACATCCTACTACTAATTAAATTAAGAATTGGCAGTGTCTGAGCCACCACAAAGGCAGAAAGAGGCCATATGACATTAAGTGGAGTGTACCTAACTGTATTGAGCATGGATGATAGAGAAGAGAGCTGCTATCTGTGGAATAAGTCCCTTCAGTTCCTGCCTTAAAATACAGAAAAAAAGTGAGCTACTATATTCCAGCATTTTCTTGAGCTATAATTCTGCTCTGGGTATTGCACTTACCTTGGCTCGACTATAGCCTTTGTTTATAGTGACTAAAATTTTGACACTATGACCTTCTTTGTGGAGTGCTCCATCAGTGACATCATCCAACAAAATATCTACATTAAAAGAAGGGAAGTGATCAGTCTGAAAATTCACATCAATTATGTTCACGTCATCAGCTCAATACTTGTTAAAAGGATTTTTTTGTTAAAAAGAAAGGTTGCCACAACAACTTGCATTATAATCTGTATTTATTCCTAATTCATCATTTCAAAAAAAAGTTACAAGTCATCAATTTTTGCAGGAATATTAGGAGTTTTAATCATGTAGAAATGAATAGAGAATCCACAAAAAAAAAAAAAAAAAAAAAAAAAAGGCATTATAGTCATGTCTTTGTTTACCCTCTTGGAACTTTTTCAAAATTACAATATATTAATAAAGTATTGTTTTAAAAACCAAATTAAATTTATGTCTTTGGGCACTCATTTGTGCCTTTCAGAATGTTGTAAGAAGAAAAAACAAGAAATCTTCACACTGATATTTTTGCTGTTAAGTAAAACAGCATTTAATTTCACTTTCCAGATGATTCCTTTAGCTTCCGTAAATATGGCATGGATAGAGTCCTTTTCACCACCACTAAAAAAACACTTTGGACTCTTCCAGAATCTAGGACTCTATTTTCAGCCATTCCTCTAAGGAAAGGCTTGATTCTTCTTGGAGGTAAAGAGTGATTTTGACCTGTTCTGCATTTCTGTTTCTACCACTTCATTAACTGCTAAAATGAGAAAGCAGATATATTTCTGTTAAAGGCTGGGCCTAGAGCTTTATTGCAAGTGATAAAACTGCTGCTTTCTTCTAGAAGTTCTCTCTCATATTTTACTGTTAGACATTTAAACTAACTATAAAATTAGATGAGATTATGGATTTGCATTTTCTTCAAAGGCCAGCACAGTAATCCCCTAACCTAAGCCCTGTTCGTTCTTAGTGTGAAAAACAGCAACTTCCTGACATAGTCTGCACAAGGTCAGATTTCATCCAAATTAAATGAGGTCCCAGTAAGATTCAGTCACTTTTTCAAAGGAAAACCAAAGAAGGCTTATGAATATAATTCCTATTAATGTATTAAAAAAGAAGCTTTCATGTTAAATTTTGATAACTTACATCCAGAATGCAGATTCTGCTGTTGGGTGGGGTGGTGTTTTTTTTTTTTTTTTTTTTTTTTTTTTTTTTTTTTTTTTTTTTTTGTTTTTTGTTTTTTTTTTTTTTTTTTTTAATTCGTTGAACAAAGAATATTTTTTTCTTTTTTTCATGAAAGTTTAAAAAATATCTATGCTTGTTTTTTTCCAGGCAGACAGATATTCTGTGTCACCACTGAATATTTAACTTCACTTGTCTTGTTTTGGAATATTTGACAAACCTTTGAGCAAACCTAAGAGCATTGACAATGTCATAGTTTATCTGAGGGCAAATTATGGTATGATCTCCCTGTGAAATTTTTCAATCTCTAAATGACCCTTATGTAGCCCTTTAAATTCATTCTTCTTTAGGAACTAGTAACCACTCTGTAGCAAAGAAACAAATTTCACTTTCTAAGAGCTCTCTCTATCATTGATACAAGGGGCAGAGAAGATGCCCAAAGGGCTCGAAATTCATGGTGGTACTACTTGTTTTAATTACCCCTGCCAGGTCTGCTTTTTAGGCATGCTATGGTTACTTCAGCTGAATTCTTGTCAGAGCTCTGGCACTCTGGGCCAGTTTTGTACTGGTCCTTGTTTGCTCCTTTCACTCCAGTGACTGACTGAAATAGGGGTGTCTGTAACCACCAAACCCCTTCCCAGGCTGCCACTCACACTGATCTGCAGGGTATCCTTATACCCTTAGGAAGTGACAGTGGATAGCTTTGGTCATTTCCAGATGACCACGGCTGATTGGAGACATTGTTCCCAGAAAGTGCAATGGCATTTTTATAATATGAAGAGCCAAAGCACTAAATCCTCTGAGCTTAATCCTCATCATGATTAACCTCCCTGTATCTCAGGGACTTTTGTTCAGTAGTACTCCAGCTGTCTCGGAAATCCCACAAGACTTGGTGGGAAGCTGTCACCCTTCCAAGTTCTCTGGCACAGCAACAAAATTATCATCACAGTGATCAAAAATTCTAGATTCAAAATCAAATGAAATTTTCCACTCCTCATTAGGCACTCTTATATCTTTAATTCCTTATAACGAAAAGTAATTACTTTGGATGTGAGAAAAACATTTAGAACAATAACACGGAAAATTATATAAAGATTATGAAATAATGGAATCATTTAAGCTGGAGAACACCCTTAAGATCATCAAATCCAGCCACTTCTCCCAATCCTGCTCTCCTTCCTCCGTTCCTTTCTCTTTTTCCTCTTCTTTTTTCCTCCAGCTTTTATTTTTTCTATTCTTTTGCTGAAAACTTCCTCCTAATTTTCTTAATTTTTATTCTTTTATCATATCTTTTACCTTCCCTTTTCTTTCTGCCATTCCTCCTCACCCATTGTATTTTTATCTAGTTCTCTCTCCTTTTCTTCAGACCTTTCTTCTTACATGTTTTTTCCTGTATCTAGACAGAGTTAGTGCCAATCAAAAAAAGGCTAATGGCTGCTACTCATGAGAGACATTCTAAAACCACCACATTGCAAAAAATTCTGTTACTTTTTTTGGTGCTTTTTTTTGTTTGCTTGCTTGCTTTTTTTTTGTTGTTGTTGTTTTTGTTTTTGTTTTGTTTTTGTTTTTTGTTTTGATTTTGTGGTTTTGTTTTTTTTTTTAATATGTGTGGATATGTGAGAGTTAATCTTTTTCTCCCTGCTTTTGCAACACCTCATTGCATGTTGAGGCCTAGTTCAGGGTCATCCATGCTAAAAGTTAAACCTTTCAAAGAGCTGGAATGTAAACAGAAAATAAACCAATTTTCATTCAAAATCTGATATTAACCAGAAAAAATGTTCAAATATCCACGTAATCAATGACTGGCAAGATAATATGACTAACTGCCAATCCAAATTACAGTCAGTTTGGCATATTCCCAGCTGTGCTCTTGCCTAGACTCTTTCCACAATTATTAGCCACACTTTTATTGCTTCCAGAGACTACATTATAATTTTTGTGGCGTGTATGCTAATGAGTGCTGCTTTGCTCCTGCTTTACTCCCAGTTTTAATGTTAGAGACAGCACTTCTGTTTCTTGGCTACATTATCAAAACAAATGTAGAAGGCTTATTATCATAAACTCCATGGCATGGAAAATAATCAAATGTTAATGTTCAGGATGTGGACCAAAGTTCTGATTGCTTTAGTTCATTCACAGAAGACAATGAGAGTGCCTAATAGTCCAGGAGGGGTTTGGTTCCTGTGATAAATGGTGATTTGGTCCAGCATAGGCTAGCTATCTGCACCAAATTACCAAAATGTAAGGAATAAAGCTAACTGAGACCACCTTCTGCCTTAGCTGCAAATATGAAGTCAAGTTAAGGGAGCTAATTGAATGATCTGCAAACCAAAAGAAGAAAGTTTCACATACTATACTGATATTTATCCCATTTGGGCAAGAGAATATATCAATACAGTTGTCATGTATACTTCAACAGTTATTTCTTTTCAAATAAATTGTAAACTGGATGACCAAAGAGTATTGTAAACCACACAGGCAGAGATTGTCATACCTAGGAACAAAGCAAACATAATGAACAGTCCTACTGCTGTTCAGAGCCTTCTAAAAGCTATATATCAGACATAACCACCAGCATTCTTTCTGATCACCATTCCTGAATGTGTATCTGATGTTATCCTGAATGACATGAGGTGTTTCAATCTCCAGTCATGCTTCTCCTATGTGGCTTGCTAAGGGGCCAAAAAGTTCTTACTAACTGCAGAGGTATGCATGTGCCCAAAGTATATTTACCTGATGTAACAGATTCTGTGATGTTTAAATTGTTCAGAGAAAGTCCTAGTGACTGCCGTGATGAAGATGACGACGTGCTGCTTGACGACTCTGACGGTGGCCGGGCAGGCTTTCCAGTATTTCCAGTCTCTGCCTTTAAGCGATCATTCTCAGCTTTCAGTATCTCAATTTCATTCTATATACAAAAGAAATCAACACAAAAGCACAGGAGGTTATTCTTTTGGAAAACCAATGGTGACTAGTCTGGTGATGCTGTTCCCCTGACCTAGTTAACTGCTTTACCAGCAGAGATATAACAAAGTGAAAACTGGATTGCCTTTACTTCTTAAATTAAGGGAAAACCCCCAATAACCTTGTTTCAGCTTTTGCCTCAAGATAGATCCTAAACAATATAAGCTTCAAGCTTTCATGCTTATTGTACAGTTGACCATAATGTGAATGTGATTAGAATTTTCCCAGCTATCTCCATTTTTTTTCAGCTACTTTCTATTGTCAAATAGGTAATAATCAGTTAAGAAAGTTACTGGATGTGTTCATATTTCTAAAGTCACAGAAAATTATTACTGTCATTGAACATAAAATTTAAGCAGTAACTTCACAGAGAAATTAAATTAAAAATGAAAAATTAGAAATTGATAGTTTAACAGTTTCATAACCCTTCTTGCTATCAAATAAGACTTTTTGATAATTCAAACACTGGATTGTTCACACAGCAGTGAGCAAACTCTTTCTGATGAAAACAGACAGTGACAGATGAATCAGAACAACTGGAATTTTTTTAGCTAAATCCTCTGTGGTGTCAAGTGATTATTGCACGAACAATAATAAAATGAAAACTTATCCTGAGAACAGCCTGGTACCAGCTAATTCTAACTTCCAAAAGCACATTACAAAGCAACTGCTTATTCTTACAGATGGTTCTACACATCAAATGTAATTCTATATTCACTATCACCCTGCTAAAAAGTCCCATTTTTTAATGGAGGCTGCACAGCTACATTATACAAGTAAAAACATAGGGGATAGATAGCATCATTAAAAAACCCTTCTACAGCTACAAAAGTATTAGATCTACATACAGCTACAAAATTATAAACACAGGTGAGGTGACAGTGAAAGGGAAGGGACAAACCAGCATAATAGTAACAGAAGGTAATAGATGTAATGTATCAGTTCAGCCTAGGGTTCAAATCAGGAGCCACTCTGCAATTTATGCTGATTAATTACACAGCTCTTAGCAGTCTTCAATTCACCTGAGCTTTAGGTTTTTAAGGTGCTTTGAATCTAAAAGTATTCATGTATCACATCCACCAGTCCCATTTTTTCCCCTTACCAATTTTCATTGATCCTCTAAAATATCACAGTTTGGCAACTGCAGGGCAGCTGCCTGTTCTTTTGGGCAAACTTCAGAAATGGTGAATACCTGTAACAGCATCTCAACCAGTTGCCTCTGCTCAGATTTGAGGAAGTTCAGACTTTGGAGAACTGGGCTTACAGCAGACTTCTCCCTCTGGGAAGTTCACCTGGCTCAGGTACTCATCTCCCAGTATGATACTGTCATCAGATGATAAGCCTTCACATCCTTTTCTCCACCCCTGCAATTAGCTGTATTCTATTCCTCATAGTTCCTTAAAACCTTTTAGTGCCTTGAGATCAATGCCTAAGTTATGTCTGGACAAATGAAACCATATTTATGGACCAGTCCTTGATAATTCCCTTTAATTGAAGTTCAGCCAAATATTCCACAGTAACGTTGGCATCTAGTGTGTGAGCACCTGGGAGGATGGCAGGTACCCTAGATGTTTAAAGATCTGGCTGAGACTTATAAAGGCATTGTGTAAACAAAGAAGTCTAGAAAAGACATCAAGCACACCATTTCTGTAGTTATGAAATCAGGTGCTATGGGCATCTACACAGAAATGCCTAAAGGTGCACCTGACCTAAGCACTCAACACAGAGCAATTCAGCTGGAAAGGGAATGGGCTGTATTTAACTGTGCAAATGTGGGTTTCCATTGGCATGACAAACATGGTCTTCCATGGAAAAATGCTAAACTGACATGTCTTGTTCAGATGCAAATACTTGAGGCTGGTTTGAATGGTAAGAAGGGCCTATGCTCAAAGAACTCCATTTCACCTTCTGTGCCTATCTTGGGGTAATTTTAGGATAGCTCTTTAGCCCTCATCACTACAGGACTAAAACTCAATATTGACTAAAACAGAAGTTTATTATGCATCTCATTCCTAGACTTTAAAATATTACCAGCCCTGTCTCAACCTGAATCCCCAACCCATGGCCTTGATTCTGTTCCCAAAATACAGATTTATAGTGTCTTCAGGGCACTAGAGGTATCTTAGCTGCCATTCCAGAAGGGCCCAGTTCCACTGAAGGACCTATGTCCTACTGTGTGGGTATTATAGATACTTTTGGGCACCCACCATGGTACTGGGCATTTGCATGTAAGCAACAGAATCAAGTCCCATAAAGCTCAGTGCTCCACTGAAGAACATTGCCATTCTTTTCAGCCTCATCAAAGGAAAATCTTCTAATGAAAAATATGTTCATGAAGGAATTGGAGCAATGTAACAAAATAATGTAGCAAAATTTCATGATACTGGATACAGTAATTAGTTCAAATTTACATTCTTTCCCTTGGCAGCCATGACTGAGTTAGGAATCAGAAATGATGAAAGAGTAGTCACATAACATCCTGGCCCCCTCCATGGCTCAAGGATTTAAAATGCTGTAGAAATCACTTTTTGATCTGCTTCTCTGTCATGTTGCTTACACTAGTCATAGGCTTGAGATAATAAATATCCTTTGGGCAGAGATTATGTCTTCTTCCATATCTCTTAACACATTTTAGCTATTAATATATATGCTAAGAATGTCTTTATTCTAAGGTGAACATTTATCATACGCATCCTTCAGAAGTACTGTCAATCCAGCAATTTACGTTGTATTGACACTTTTTGGTGCCTGAAACAAAGTACTGGAGAGGAAATACACCCCTCATTCCTTTGGTGTGCATCTCTATTATCACTTAAAGCTACTGCACTGACCTGCATGCGGTTCATGGCTTCCCGGATCTGATCCAGATGGTGTGCAGAGCTGAGGGCTTCCAGACGAATATCCGTTAATTTTAGCTCTTTCTCCCTCAGCTCGCTTTTTAGCTGAAGAATAATTTCAGCCTCTGCCTCTGTGCACTCACAGATCCTAAAGAGGAGAAGGAAACAGACAGGAGATTAAAGGAAGGTTCTCTCCCCAAAGCAGTGTCATTATAAAATATCAAAGAACAGAAAAATGCTTGCTGCTGGTGAAACCTATGAGTAAAGAAAGAAACTTATCAAAGAAAAATGAAAACAATCAAACTGCAAATTAAAAAAGGGAAAAAAGCCCTCTCCAGAATAGGTGATTGGATTGCTTTATAGCTTTTTAGTTTAGTTCACTATGGTGAAAAACAAATTCTTAACTACTTTTCAGGTATCTTTTTTTGAGTGTGTATCATTCATTGGTTTTAACAGGATTTTATACTCACATAATTTCTTTGGTGCAAAGTTCATGATTTCCCTACATAACAATAGTCAGAACTGAAGTGTGCTGATTAAACTGTACTGCTGATATTTATTATTTGTTAGGCATCAATATTTTTCTCTGATTTGAATATTACACAAATGGACAGTCCTTGAATTTATGGTCTAGAAGATTTTGATCTGTAATGGCGTTGATTTGTGATAGCTGATATTTCTGCCTATAGCCTGTCATTTTGTAATGTATGATATATGAAATCATGTGGGTTAGTTTTGGTTTTTTTTTCCCTTGAAGACCGGGTTACCATGTGGTTATTTTTCAAGAGCATTTATTTTAGGGGAAGAAACCATTATATTTTAAGAAAAGATTGAAACATGACTGGCTCAGGGACCCACAACTGTCCTGCTCTCATGTCAGACTGTTTTTGCCTCTTTGTATCATCATCAGAACCACCAGTAGAAAACAAAACACTGAATTTTGGCTACATTGTTACACTAAGCAATATTTCCAGTCAATTCAGTAAATGTTATTTGTTCTTTATTACTGTGACTACAAATAGTTAATTTTTACAGAAAAAATCAATATGAAAAGTATTTTATGAAAATAAGTATTATTATTGAGATTATTACTTCTAATACTGGAAAAAAAGAAAACCAAAAAAGAAACAAAGGCCAGCATTTAATTGCCAGAATGCATGCAAATGCATTTTGGGAAAAGAAGATGCAGCACTCTTCAGGTCAGCAGTTGGGTATACAACTCCATGCCCCACACTCAGTTTTACCGGGATCTATGCTTGTAGACCACACGACCGTTTTGCCTTTTCTTTGATGCCCAGACTAGAGATGACCTGCACATACATGTATTAGACAGATGCAATTGGAAGAAAGTAAAGGTAATGGTTTAGAACACGAGACTTGGTCAAGAAAATATACGAAGAAATTGTAAGCAAAGGGAAGATGAAGAAGCTCGTGGCAAATAAAATATATGTCAAATAGAGGAAGAAAAATAATGAATATCATTCAAAACATGTACAAATATTTTAAGTGTGATTAAAAACTAATACGGACATACACAAGGATTTCCTGAATATTATGGTACAGCTCTTTCTGTGATGTGTCCATTCCTGTCCATGCTAAGCAAAGAAGAAATGAATTTTATTTCCATGCATGTTTCATTTATTATCTAATAAAACACTCATGAGACTGGAATTCCTTGAGTGCCTTAAGAAAGACTAATTGTGACCTGATTATTCTCAATAAGGAGAAGGAAAGTAAGGCTAGCATCAGTAGTAGGCATTTTTTGTTCAAAGCAGTTGATTTCCCCATATTAGAAAGAGTTATGAGTTAAGCGGAATGAAAAAAAACAAGCAGAGGAATATGAATAAGAGCTGGGAACTCTATAAGAACATATCAGATATTCAAAAAATACTGAAGAAATGGGACAACTGTTGACTGATGATTTGTTCTCAGACCTGAAACCTTAAGGGTGGTGATTTGAATAAAATATAAAAAGTAAAATCCCTCAAAAAATCCAAGCTGATAAAAGAGAGAAAATAAATTAAAAATTATATACATCAGTAGCTTGGAAGTAGATGAAGCAGTAACAGGAGGAATGAGTATACGGTAAAAATTCATAGCCACCTGGAAAAAAATTACATTTATAGAATGCCATCAAAAAAGGAAACAAGGAAACTTTAGCATTTGGCCTTTCTAAGTGGTTATGATATAGAGTTACTAATGGTGCAGGGAGAGCACAACAAAAGCTCTTGGAAGTTTGGATAGCTGGGTGATTTTGGGTAAAGCCTGTGAAAGGAGGAAAGATCAAGACTGAATAAAGAGCTTCTGCAGAACCAGTGTGTAAATGGTGAAGCTCAGGAGAAAGCTGGCAAATGGATGGAGGTCAGGACTGAAAGATCACAGCTGTTGATGATGGTTTCTGAACTGCAAATGGCCCTGCTGGAGCAGGTCTGTTTCCCAGCCCATCCCACTTGCCAAGAGAGACACTTACGCAGATGCTGACTGTGATGGTTTCATCGATGTTGTCGCACACTCTCCTGAGCTGTGGGGTAATTTAGGTGAGGAAGGAAGAGAGGAATCTGTCAGCTCTTCTATGTCTGAATGTGAGGAAGGAGGTTTGGTGGACTTTTTCTTTCCAAAGGCCTGTTTGAAAGAGCTTCTTAGCTGGAAAACAAATACAAAGCAAGATTATTTTCCTCATCACAGCACTTTGTGTGCAGCTCATGTTTTGAAGAGTTAGTTTGCAGATGCCATCCTAGCCACTGCCTGAGGTCAGTATGCAGAAGCAAGGTATTAACATATGCAACACAGTATCTCTAAAAACATGATACAGTGCTTTGTTTTGACTTCATTAATCCAGCGCAGTGCAAAAGTAATGCTATGGAAAAGGTGCAGGACTGAGTGGAACACCTATTGGGGAGGAGTGCTCATTTAAAGCCATTAAGCCCCAGTGGAATCCCATTCCCATGGCATTCCCTTCTAGGGGTGGCTTTAAATAACCACTTGGTATCTAGGTACAGGCAGAACTAAGTGCTGAAATCAAAAGACATGTCCAATTCACAGGGTTTGCCAAATTTTTTTCCCCATTAAAACTTTGGATGGTCAAACTATGCAAATGCTATGATTTGGATCACAATCAAGAGGATCTAATCTGGGACATGAGGTTTGCCTGCTGTACTATTGAGGGGAACGTTAGCTGAAAGGTATATATCGCTTGCTGCAGTTTCCTTTAGAGTGGTAAGATCTCTGAACGTACAAGCATTGCCTTTTCTCTCTAAAAGCTTGTATCCAGTATTGAAAAGGGACAGAATAGCCAAAGAGCCATTTATTTCAGAAGCCAAGATGACAACAGTTTTGTCTGCAATTAAAATTAACTAGCTCATTTATTCATACTAAATACAGAACTTACTAATCTTAGGAAAAATACTGGGTTTATTTTGTTTTCAGAAAGTTGTTCTGATCAAAACTGCACAGAACATAACAACCAGCTGGTTCCTCTATGAAAAAATGAGGACTTCAAACATATTATTCTCGTGGTATAATTGGAGAGTGGGGAGTGTGACCACTGATCTTAATGAGAAACAATGCTTATGTCCTTTCCAGCTCATGATGTCTGATGAGAAAGAAATGGATTTTGGCTACACTCCCCCTTTCTATAGCCTAAACTTTGAGATTAAAATGAATAAAGACAAACTGAGAAGACATACAGAATAATCTGGTTTAAGAAGATATAAAAGCCTACTGCCAAAATAAATAGCAATCATGCCAAGATAGGGTTTTTTACAGATGCATGCCAACTTTTCCATGGTTTATATTCACCTCACTTCCTCTAGAGTTCACCTTGCAGAAACATGAAAGAGTGTGGAATTACAAATCAAGGGAATGAAGTCTCATCAGTATTTTAAAACAAATGTTTATACAGATAATATTTTAAAAACAATAAATACGTATTTTCTGATTCATTACTGAAATGATTTAATTAAATCTTTAGCAGTATGTGGTATTTGTATGTTCCAGTTGAGAAACAGCTTAATTTCTTTAAACATCACACTAATTTTAAGTGAGAATTCTTAACAGATTTCAACTCTCTCCATAGCTGGGTAATTCAGTCAAGCTTTTGAACCAAACTCCAACTGAAGAAAAATCAAACAGGGTTTCAATGTAGCCCAGAGGTAGTTCTGGTCAAAACAGCTATTTTAAATTGATGTTGTTGTGTTGTTGTAATTGTTGTTTCTTCTTTTGTTTATTTTAATTACTCTGACTTATGCAAATAAAACCCTGCTGTTATTCAATAATTTTTAGTTTGCTGGTAGTGTCACAGTATGGATACACATGAATTTCTTGATATCCATCTGGCCCCACAAGAACACTGTAGATGAAATGGACCATTATGTTACTCAGACACTAGGAAATGACATAATAGCTAAAAGAAAGGTTTGAACCTGCTGAGTACTTACCCAGTTTTTCTTTTTCTTTTTTTTGGAATCAGCATCATTACCACTTCCAATACTTGAATGGCTTGTAGCACTGTTGATACTGGAAACACTTTCTGAAGAATGCTGCCGCCTTATACGTAAATCTAAAGAAAAGAAGTTATGGTGAAATCTGTTTCTGCTTCAATATAATAAAAATTATTATATTTATGTAGCATCTTTCTCCTCAAAGGCAGTCTAAATGAGTCACTTTAATGCTTGCAGTGGCTCATATTCAAGCTATTGAAGCCTGTGAGAAACTACATAGAGGCCAAGAGGGATGCATACAGTTATCCAACACTCAGGGACTTCTCCAAACAATGTTGTTCCTCCCCTGAAGGCAATGACCCTTCACAGCAATCTATGCACGTGCATCCTCATAGCTGAGCACACGGATTACTCTGACCTATCAGTGCCACATGTATTACAGTTCTAAGGAGTGTAGGCACTATTCGACTTGTAGCAGCCCTAATCAGTGTTCAGATGCTACCTTCTAATATACCATGATGGAAAGAAACAGGCAGGAGTTCATTAAAAATGAATGAAACAAAATAACATGGAAATGGAGAATACTAAAAATGGTTGATGAGGCTTCTGAGTTTTAATTTCTTAGAAATGTCTGATAACTATATCTTAATCACTGGAAATTATTCTTGCCCATTAATACCAAGGGAAATTACTTTTTAGATTATTTTCTACTTCCTAGAAATTTGCTTTGCTACACTCAAGCCATGCAGTGAAATGACCTTAAGGCAAACACCTAAATAATGACCTCTCTAATGGAAGATCAATAACACTCTCAAAAACGAACACTGCAATTATTTTTTTCAAGTAATTCCTTTGCTGTTGCTTATCAGCAGGCACTTTTGAAGTACATATTTATCATGCAATATTTGCCTAACTGCAATGACAAATTAATTCAACGTCTGGGATATACAACCTGCTTCCCTGCACTGATTTAACTTCATGAAGCGCTTCATGTTGTCAGTCCGTCTCTTACCAACAAGAACACCAATTTACAAAGCTACAACTTTGATTGGATTCCCAAGCTATAAGCATGTTATACCATAAGACTTCACTTGTGTCTTAGGTGTACTCCATTAGTCAATTTCAGGGACACACTCAACTCTTGATCAATTCCTGGCCACCAAGATCTAGGAAGATAAAGGTCCAGAAACTTTGTGAGACAGGAAACTTGTGCAAGGTTTCCAGCTCTGGAATACCACAAGTATGCCTACCATTCACTTCAGAGTTTGCTCTGCCTTGCAACAGAGTTCCCAAACAACAGAAAAGTAGTGACTTAGGATTTTTTTCCCTGGGGAGAAATTCAGAATTAATTTCGATAATGACAAACCCAAACCTTTGTGGGTATGATCAGGGCCGTTCAAGGCTCCTTGAATAGCAGCTTGTGCAGCAGAATTCTGGGCTTTCAGCATTTCAATGGTTTCCCTTAGCTCTATAAGCTCAGATTCCTGTGTGAAGAGCAAAGAGACATCAAAATAATGGCAAAAGAACAGTGTTTGTCTAAGCTAAAAGAAGAAATTAAAAGAGACGAGCATTCAAATTAAAGATCATAGAACTGCTTGGGCAACAATAAAATAATGAATACTTCCTCTCCAAAGATATTGAAGTCAACAAACATATTCCTTTACATTTATTCTATATAAAGCAATCATGCTATTTTTAAGAAGAAAACATTTTTAAAGAAGAGTAATCTAAAAAGGGTCTCAATCACCTATTCAATATAAAATTTAGAAAAGCTCAATGACTTTATTGCAAAAGACAATGAAACTATTTGAAGTATATCTTTTAATATGTGAGGCTACTGCTCAATGGATGAATTCAAAAGATTTAATTTGTTAAATGGTAATTAATTAAAAAGCCCCTGTTTAATAGAAATTGTCCTGACAGTTGAAGTAAAATAACTCCACTTGAGTGCAGGAAGTTCTCCATTAGAATGCACAGGTGATTTTTATTAAAAAATATATTTTAATAGTGCTTTTATATCCAATATTTTATTTATTACTCCCTGTCCTTCCAGTCTGTACTTATATAATTAGGGTTAAAGGAATTTAAAATCAACAACAGAGAAAAGAAGAGAAGGAAAAGAGTTAAGTTCTAAATCTTTTGGAAAGAAACTTGGAGATGATCTGTTTCAATATCACCCCTTAACCCCTTCTGGAAAGAAAACCTTCTAATGGAATTATACTTTGTAAAATAGTTAAAAGTTTTGGTTTTAAGAAAATTCCATTGTGACTGTGTTCTTTTTCATTCCCTCCATGAGATGAAACAAAAGCAAACAATACAAATACTTTCTACCCAGTTCACAATGAGTCTTGCTACATTTCATCTGTTGGTGCTCAACCAGATTCTGAGATGCTATTTTTGTAGACAGCTACAGACTCCAGTGGTGACTGGCAGCTCACAGATAAACAGTTTCTTTCACAGTTTGGCTCAAGGAGGCCTTTCCATTAATTGGACATTGTTCAAAATTCATAAGGGTCGAAAGCTGCAGAAGTCCAGTCCTGGAAGGTGCTAAGCAGCCTCCTAGTCCTGAGCTAGGCAAAAGGACTCACATTTAATTTGTTCTTATCAGGTTTAGAGTTTTTTCCCCTTCATTAGACAAAACAGCAGAGTGAAAACACAAACTTTACTTATGGATAGGATGCCTAACCTTTGTTAACTTTCTCAATGGAAGTGTTTTTTCTCTACTTAAACTTCTTTTTTTCCTGTAATTCTATTATTCTGCTGGTGCTGGGAGGCTGGAATGAAGCACTGCAGCAGCTTATGATAAGTTTTTGTTACAGGACCTTTCAGTAAACCTATGGAGTAAACCTAAAGCCAGGCATGTTTTAATTAAATTCTGGAAACGAAAGATTTTATCTTCAAACTGCTTTATGACACTCCCTGTGTAAACCTGATGCTGCATAGTTATTTCCAGATGCTGCTTCACATTCATGAAAATTTGACTGCAGCAACCATAAAAGAAAAATCTGTCTTTTTGTCACAGATGTCTGTTTCCTTTCAGTTTTTTTTAAGCAAAACTCTAACATAATTTGCTGACTCTTTTCTACATTAAAGCATCCACTTTGATAAACCTACCTTTTGTTCAGCAGTCATTGTTAGACTTTGCAATCGGCCTGTCATATTTCCCAAGCTTTTCTCGAAAGCTGCTACTAGATGAGCCTGTGAAAGAAAGACAACATTTGTCATTATAATAGGGCAATTTTCCCAGATCTATTTGATTTTTAAAAGTATGTTTTTCCTGCAAGCACATTTTCTCCAGTTCCTTAATATTAATTTAAACTCAGACTGAGCTAAGTTGGATAGATGAATCAGCCAAATGAGCCCAGTGTTCCTCAGGCTTCTTTAGCCCTCAGCGAGATTAGCTCAGGTATCTCTGCCTGGAAATGAGTTATGGATTTAATGCCCAGCTTTAAGTTTACTGATATATTGGCCAAAATTAGTCTGCTCCCAAAGAGAAGTCCAGGAGCAATTATTTTCAATTAACAGATACTTCAAAACAGGGATTCAAGTACTTTATCTTGAAAAGCAAATTTTAACTTCACAAATAAAATGCTTCAGAAAAATTCTGAGACTCAAACAAAAAATATCACAGTTAGTCTTATAAAATGTCATTGCTTAGTCTATTAATATTATATTGATCATATATGTCTCTCTGTGTATAAAATATGTATTTTGTAAAATATAAACATAACATTTATAGTGTGTGAAAATATAAAATAAAATCTTGAAAACTGGAGGTCTCAGTATGAAAAGCAATGAAGTTGAAACAGATCAAAAGATTAAAAAAAAACTTTTTTTTTTTTTTTTAAACAGCTGGCATCCAACATTGTATGAAAGCTAAATTTATACAAATGATATTTCATCAGATCTAACTGGCATTGAGCTTTGCAGGAAAAGAAGAGCAAGTGGTCATAAAAATCCCAATATGCTTAGCTAGCTTGTACAGCCATGGGAAAGTCACGGTTTAATTTTTAAGCAAGTCCAAATAATTGCATCCATTTCTCTCCCAACTTCAAATAGTAAAAGCATAGGGAAATGCTTATTTTCTCGTTACCATCTCAAAAGTGGTAATAAACAAAGTCTCCAAACATTGGCACTTGGAAATATAACTCAAACCCACCATATATATATGCACAAATGGATTAACTGAGCTTCTTCACTGTGGAAATTTAGTTTTTATTATAGCAGTGCAGGCACACACAATGCCAGGAAAAATTTTCAGTTGCAGATTTGCATGCTTTTACAAGCATAGTTGAAATTGTTTGAATGTATGTGGTTGTATGGAATCTGAGGTATAATCAAGAGAAGACACGGTCCAAAAAGGATTTTGTCCTGCATTTTAGGAGAGGGAAGAGAGCTTCTTGCCACCTTGCTCGGTATATTATCCTTCAAATGGAAGAAGATTACCATATATATAATAGTGGGCTACTTCTGCATCTCCGCTTCAGAGATGTTATACTGACGAGTGACCTTGTGTTTTGTAAATAATTTTGGATTGCTATAAATATTTAGGTATTTTGAAAGCCACTTATTTTATTCTTATTAAAATTAATAAAAGTTTACTCCTTGTAAACTACATTATCAGTATTTTTGGATATACTTACTTACGGGTATACTGGTCAATCTACCTGGTTTCTGCATCTGCAGGGATATCTTAGGGATAGTTCTTTTGGTAAAGGGCGCATGTCACAAGGACTAACTCCATATAAACATGAGACTAGATAAATATGCAATCTCTTAAAGATTAATTAGTAATTGTATATATTCCTGTTTTAACATTTGTAACTCAGGCTACATTCTTGAAGTTATAATCTTCGATAAAATGAACTGGAAACCTGTCAATCAATACTACAACCTTTGGGGTTTTTTTACTACTTGATTCCTCTGAGCAAATAAAAGTAACTGGTTTTTAAACTTACTTTTAACTTTATTAATTAGGTACATGTTAGACTAATCTAACTAGTATTCTAATCTACAGTATTTTATTTCCAAAGACAATGACCACAGACCTGGAATGCTATCAGAGACAAAAAAGATGGACTACTACAGAATTTTAGCCAAATGTCTCTTCATTACTTTTGTTTAACAGGAAACTAATGGAGCTCACTGCTGCCTGCCTCATAAAAAATCTATGGCTTGGCTGATGGCCCGTGGTTCTGCTTCACTCTGAGAATTACAGTGGGGACTAAGGGCTTGAAAGAGGAATAATTTGTTTAATTATGCATTACTTTTGTCCTTTTTTAGCAATTAGACTGTAGTAACCACAGTACTTTGGTACCAAACTATGCACACTTGTGCAAAGTATTGTCCTATTCCATAGCTACAACTTCATCCTCTATTGTACATGAATAGACAACAAAGAACTTTGAGGAAAAATTAAGTACTAAAAAGCAGCATTAAAAATGTCATCAAAGGTCACTGAAACTGTCATTTTCTGACAGCCTTTAGGGAAAGACAGCCATGTCACAAGGATTCTTACTAAAATTCAGCCAGTGACAGAGTACTTTACCCTCTTGGAATATTATACCAAGCTTTTTGCATTGTAAATGTAATTGGATCAAGATGATGCATTTTTCCTAACTCATTTCAAATGAAGACCATTAGGCCTTGATTTGCTAATAAAAAAGAAATGTAATTCAAAGTCCCATTGACCAAAAAACTATTCAAGAAAAAAAACCTTTTAATTGCATTGTTCATTACTTTAAATGTTTATTACAAGACAGCACTCTTCTACTTAAGTATTAATTTTACATTCAGAGTAATAAACTGTTCTTTCTCCATGGTAGCTAGTATTCACTTATTCAGCTGTCTAGGGAACTCCTACTTGAAAACTTAAGCAGATTTTCCCTACAGAAATACTATACAACAAAATAAGAAAATTTAGTTTGAAAAAGGCTAAATTATCAGTATATTTATATGTGTGTTGAAGCATACATAAAATATATGTATATGTATATATTCCCATCTGAGATCAGACTTCATATTTGAACAGTTAAATGCAGAATAATTCATGAAACAATTAAAGCAAAGAGAAAAAAGTATCTGTGTCTTTAATAATGATCATCAGAAATTAAAAATTCTAAATAGAAACTTTTATTACACTTAAAAATTTGATAATTTATTTTGATTAGATTGCTAATCCTCAATTTCTGAGGATGATTTAATTTATTTAAAAGCTTCCATTCTTGTAAAAATATTTAGGAATTGTTTTGTTTATTTTTAAAAGATACAGCCAGTCTCTCACACCTTAGAAATCTCTGTGTTGGATTCAGTAATTTCATTTACGGCGTACACACATCATTGCAATACTTCAAAGAGTAGCCTGAATATTACATGTGCTTTATATAATGCTCATTCTAAAGTTAAAATATGTCTTCACAATTGAATGCAGTATTTGTACTTGAAAAAACATATCCTGGAATTAGAGTTAAGCAATGGGGCGTTACTTGAAGTATGGCTGCATCAAGATATATCCATCATTAACATGACATACCTATTGGATACACAGATGTACAGCTCTTAATCTGTAGCTATCCTTCATGTATAAATTATTTTTGACTTCTATTCACATGTGAAATGCTCTTTGGAAATAGTCAGAGATGTATGCTTAAGGAATGACTTCAGTGCTAAGATGACAGATTTGATTTTAAACATTCCCTTAGTAAACTATCCCAGCCAGGCAAACCCCAAACAACTCAGCTCTCAGGTTTGCAGCCTATCCTGAACATGACATTCACATCTGAAACACCTCTCTTCCAACACACTTTGGGATTTGACCTGTGGTGTTCAGATTTATAAAGCAAAGGTAAATAAATGAAGTTCCTCCCACCTGATACTGCCGAATGAGAGGAGGTGTAAAAGGGTTGAAGAGATTGGGTTGATAGCAAGCAGCAACTGTACATCTGGTGGCCTTTTCTGTTTGCTACCTGCTTGCATCTTGTTGCTTGGCTGTAGGACAGCAGCTCAGAGCTGGCCAAACAAGAGCATTAGACACCAAATCCCCTCCTCTCTCTGCTGGCATCCTGGCTCTACTACAGTGTGCAAGCATGCACCCTTCAGCTTTATACAGTACAAAACACTGATCTAAGTCCCTCTGAACAGGCTGGGTCAGGCTGCTCACTGGAATTTGAGCCCTTGTCAGTCACAGACAGAGTCTGCTGGTTGGACATTTTCTGCACTGAAAACAGGCCCTTTCTGAATTAGTATTGAGATTTACCTTTCAGCCACACTGAGACAGATGCCAGGGTAAAACAAGAATCTCAGAGAAAATCTATAAATTAAGCATCCAAATGACAGCTGGACCCAGCTTGAATTTAATCATATGCAGGCAAAACACTGGCACTTTGGAGTTAATCAAATGAAATAAATGGCTGAAGTCAAGCACAGTACTTGAGTCCAGCCAATAAAACCTGAACAACAAATGAAACAAAATAAGAAAATATTCAGCAGAGTTTTCAATAATATCTGAGAAATGCTGTAACTTCCAGTTGACAGATTTTGGTATAAAATAATGTATCAAGCAAAGACTTAATTAATTAGGTCAAATTTCAACCTGCCAGTCTTTTAATGACTTATGTACAAATGTCACCAACAGTCTTCAGTGGAGAAGCAAAAAAAGGCAGAAATAATGTTGAAACGAGCTGAATAAGATGCTCCTTTCTTCACTCATGTACAATACTTTTGCTCAGTTTCTCTAGAGAAATGCTAACAATAAATTCACATCAAGATGAACTATGAGGGAACAAGATTTACGGCTATTAACAGTTTCCTCGTCCAGACCCCATCAAGGCAAAAAGTGCTGCCTATTTTCAGACAGGGAAGGTATGGAAATTAGGAGGAGTTAAGGACTAATGCTAAGGACTAATGCTAAGATGAATGCATTTGTAGTAAAAGCATCAGAAAGGACAGACCATTTTTTCTGGTTAGCAAAGGCACCACAAAAGACAAGCTTTTCATACAGTTCTTTGTCTGCCAGAGATGGATGTATTGACAGAGAAGACAAGCAGTGGTCAAACTTTTCTGAATTAAACTTAATGTTGTTTCAAGTTTTAGCCTTACTGATGAGCAAATGTGACTCAAAATGAGGGTCACAGTAATATTATCCATGTAGAGATTTGTCTTCTTCTCTGAGAATAAATTCCAGATTTTGTGATTTTGTGACTCAGAATTTGTATGAAAAGTAATTAATAACTGGCATTTAAACATTGATTCTATAAGTAGACTAAATTTCAGTGGTTCTATCACAATGAAATAGTTGAATATACTCTCTGCTTTCAAGCTGGATTTTATTTCTCATGTTTAAGAGATACTGTGTAGAATTTCTTCTCATAAAATGCTTGAAAGACTGACAGAAAGAGTCAAATATTTAAGCAGTCTCTTTTGATTGTCTGGATTCATGTGGAAGTGTTGTTTTAATACTTCACAACTTCTGTACCAGAAACAGCAGAGAACGAACTCAGAACCAGGTTTATTATGAAATACTTTGCAATTTTTTGGTTTTCTAAAGTACGTATCTCATGAGAACATCCTGCCAAAAATATTTATTCCCAATATCCAGTAATATCTGCTTTTCTTTTAAGATGTTATTCATTGTGAATATAATTTTGGTCATGCCTGGAGATTTTGAAGCCTCCAAGTTTCATGCTCCTGAAAAATTTAATTTTGAAGGAATTTCTACATGTTGGGGATTTGGCAAGAGGAAAGATTTCTCTTGTATCATTTAAAAATGCATGTACAAAATGGATCAGCCTTAGGGATGCTTACAGGTTTAGAGTTTAAAGAATATCTCAATGGAGATGGGATTAGAAGGTGTGTAACAGTCAAAAGAACATTATTAAATTAACAAAATATCGTACTTTTAGATAGTCAAAACCAGATATCTATGCATATATATTTTAGCTAACCTATTGAACATGCTGGCCTTACAGCTATATCACTAGAAAAGCATTCTTTCTAGCTGTTCAGAAGCCCAGAGGCAGGATATACGAACAGATTTCTAACAATTCAATCTGATTTATACAGATCAACCCATATTTATTTCTTATCCATGGAGCTGATTTAGTTTGACTGAAAACCAAGCCAAAATACCCATTTTAAACTTCCCTCATTTTCTTTGAATTATGGATCAAATCTGATTATAACTGGGAGCTGGCTTAGACAATTTGTCTAGAATAAGTAATGTTATTAGAAACCATCCTGTATGGTGTTTATTTAATAGAAAGACATATTGGCCAGAGGTATAGTGAAGGATTTCCAAATAAGACTGAAGAGGGATTGGACACAGTTTGTCAAAAAAACACCAAAATAATGGTTTTCTTCAGCTGCAGAGAATGCTCTGACATCCTCACCTTATTGCACTTATTGCCATATTATAGCCATTCCTGGGTTGACTGAAAAGTGATGGAGACTGAGTAATCCTTCAACCCTCCCCTTCGACACAGCAGTCATAAAGAATATGCTAGTGTTTTCTGTTCTGAGCCAGTGGAAAGAGAGAAGGGAAAACTGTTTTACTGCCTGCAGAGTAAAGAGAAGAGTAGTACCAGGGGCCTGAGTTATCACCTGGAACAGGCACTGAGCACAAGCCCACCAAAGGCAAACAATTTAGTTTTACTGACACCTCTATTTAGAATCATGAAAAGGTTTGGGTTGGGAGGGACCTTTAATGATCATCTAGTCCTACTTCTGACAATGAGCAGACAAGTTTTTCACTAAATCAGGGGCTTGCTGGATAAGTCCTCTGGATAACACCAAGACATTCGGAGCAGATGTGGATGTGTCTGTGATTGTGCTGTGCCACAAGCCCAGCCAGGGATCACCTCTCTGCGCTCCCCACTTCCATGCAGAGATGCTGCATCTCTGCATTTGTGGTGGAAAGAAAAGTTCCCTGCAGAGAACAATAGGCTCACTAGCCAACACACCAACCAAAAGCATGCTAATTTAGCTCTTCTGACCTCTCAGTGTGGGTTTTAGTTTGTTGCTCTCAGGATAGATGAATGAAGAACTGGTAAAGAGGAAAATCAGTGTCTAAACATGTAAGTGCAGGAACTGCATTCCCAATATAGATATGCTGGCTATTCTGCTTATACATTCTCAAATGAAGAACCCAACTCAGAATCCAGATTTTGAATTTATGAACATTGCAATGTCCCACATCATCTGACTCACTAGTTCATTCTCAGTATTCAGAGGAGTCTGGCAACCTACACTGCTACAGATGTACAAATACTCAGAGCCATCTGAACAGAAAACAAAGTGCTAAGCATAGCTCTTCCACATTTTCATGTTTGGAAGTCACGAACAAGCAGCTTTCACAGAGCTAGAGATTATTTTATCACAACATGAAATAAATTCTTTAAAATCAGCAGTATTTATAAATCTAAATATTCAGGACATCTACACTTCAAAGAAAGGCACTGTATGAGCTGCCCAAGATATCAGGAAACTGCTTTCTTGAACTGCAGAATGATACATTCTTCTAACTGCATCTCAGATTTTCCTCACAGTAGTAATGATAATTATAGTCTGAAAACATTTAAAAATCACAATACTAGATTGTTCAGTAACTTCACCTGAAACCACAGCAACCAGACAGGATTGTAGCTCGCATTCTGTATCTGGCATTATTTTTAGGTAACATGTTCCATAACTCATATTACCAATATATGTCAATTGAAAGGATCACCAGGAAGCTCTCTGTGAAATAGCCCAGTTTTACGTAGTTATTTATCAGCACTGGTCTTGTAGCATATAAATTCTCTATACACTTGTACACTTTGCTTCTCTTCAGACCTGACTGCATTTTGCACGGTTTGTCTTTGTGAAATGAAACTGTAATGAATTCTATCAGAATATACAAATCATGCCTATCTTTGGTTGTGTCTCCTTACTTTTGGCCTTTTTTTATAATTGATTCTAAGAAAAGGGTGAAACTGAAGAGGATAGGACTGTCACATTCAAAGTGTGGAAACTTTCCATTTTTACTGTCTACTTTCCATTTCCACAAGATTATTTCTACTTGAAGCTGGGGCAATATAAAATTTAATAAAGTCATTAACTTGGAAAAAAAACCCCAAATAAATAAATAGTAAAAGTCTCCAAGACTGTGTTGAGTAAGAGGTATTGATAATGTATTTGTTGATACTTCTTATCATCACAAGCAAAAATACTTACATTTGCTGAAAGTTGAGAAGTAAGGGTAGCAACTTTCTCTTGTGATGCAACCAACTCTCTCCGTAGTTTCTGAATTTGCTAGAGAAACAAGAGACTGATGTCAGTATTTCACCAATTTTTTTGTTGTGGTTATTTTTGTATGTTTTCTTGACAGATCACCAGCAGGTTTACCATTTCTTAGCTTCATATTTTAATCTCAGAACTTTCCAGAAATACAAACTATTAAAAATTGTCTCTTAGTGTTGCTCCAGCTGTTTTCTAGCACTTAACTGGTGTACGAGCCAGGATTCCAGTTAAGGGAGCAAATATGGGCAAATGCTTAATTACTTTTTATGTACTATCCTCTGTTTGCAAGGGAAATGTCATGGGTTTTTACCAAATCCCATAAATTCCAAACATAAGCTTAGTGCAATCAAGGAGAGCTGCCCCAGATGTGGTCTGAGGTTTTGAAACATGAGTGCATTGGGTGAGGTTCACTGTGCCTGATGCAACCAACATATGTTGAATGTTGGCTCACATTAGACTAAGATAACGTGAGATATGTACTCCCACACTGACTGGCATGAGGAAGGCTTTCTTTGATGGCTACCGCAGATTTTTTCTTAAAGGATGTCTAAAATTAGGTAAGGTAAAATAGCATTTCTTTTTTCCTCTAACACATTTCTCTACAGTCCCTGAAATTCAAACATGCAACCTCTTTAAACCTTATATAGTATTCAGAAACTTGCTTGCCAACTTAAAAACATAAATGTAGCTTTAAATGTGCTCGTTGACATGAAAATAAACTCAAGATTCCTTTATCCTTTAATGAAAAACAGAATCCCTAATAAAAATATCTGTTTCCATTTCAGCTGGGGTAGATACCTAGCATGCAGCTTGCATATAATTTTAAGCTCATTTAACTCTATTTGAGATCTTACAGGGACTTCTTGGCATTGTATTGAAATCAAGCACAGCATGGAGTTTCACTTTGAAGAGCCTTTCATATTCAGACATAAATTATTCTAGACTAGAGAAGTAAAATGGGTTAAACCAGTCTAGGAAAGGGAACATTTACAGTCACTAGTAAAGACCATTACAGTACTTTAGTTTTATGACTCCCATAAAAACTAACAAGGAATATTGCACAAGCAACATGAACATGTTCCTGTACTTCTGTAACACAAAAATAGCTCAGTCATTTACACTAGCTCAGGGCAACAGGGGCAGATTATTGAGCTGTTCTCCATCCCGGACTGACCCTTTTATTTTTCCAAGTTTTCTCTTTGGTTTTTAAATGCAATTATTTGACATTCCAGCTTAAGCTACACTTTCATCATGTTCTTGCAAATTCACAAAGGTAGGTCTCATGAAGTGCTGCTCAACATCTCCTGCAAGAGCATCTCAAGCAGACTCAGATACTGAGAAAACATCATGTAGAAATACACAGGAAAAAAATGTTGCTTCATCTCTATATACAGCCCTATATAAAAGGCAATAAAATGAGGAATTGTAATTTACATTGCTGAGCTATGGCATTCCTCTTTAGCTCCTTTGTTTTAACTTTTAAGAAATGTGAGCTTAGACAAAATTATATTGAAACATACTGTGGCAAGAAGGGAAGGATATGTTTATTTGTTCAATTTCCTCGAACTATCTTTTTGTTGACTTTTTCTTTGATTAGAATAGCAAAAATAGGAGCAGCATAAATGCAGGAGGTGAAAGGCATGTCACTCTGTGAAGTGAAAATGCACCCCTTGGTGCTGTATTTTATTGCTGCTACTCTTTGGTGCCCTTTTAATACAACCAGGACTTCGTTTTGAAGAAGACTGTAATTGTATCCAGCTGCTGACCCAGGCTTGTTGCCCATTCTTATACACTGAGAAGAAAGAAGCTATTTTCCATGTCAAATTTGATTTATATCTGGAATCAATCTCCATTGCACTGGTCCATCAAAGTGGTCAGTTTCAGAAATTTAATACAATGCAAAATGTAAGTGAGAGAAGTTGAAAGGGATCATTTGAAGTATTTTTCCCCCTGAAAGGTAGTACCTTACCTTGAATTGCACAATCACTTAGATCCTGCACAGAGTGGTGTATTAAGTTTGAAATCAGACCTGTCTCAACTCCTCCATTCAACACCCAGTTCTCACTGATTCTTTTCATCTTTTCAGAATGACATCCAGGAGGCTTTCTTCAGCACAATGCTAAGAAAACACCTTCTAGTACACTAAAAGCTGCATCAGGTTTTCACCAATACTTAAAAGGTGATGCAAAAATACAGGGTGTATTTTCCCTACCAACTATGCAGTTTAGCCAAAGCAGGTAAACAATAAACTATAAAATAATGTAAAGCAATACAGAAGTATAAAAATGAAGAAAAATTCTTACCTCTGAATGTGCCTTTTCTTCTGCCTGGAAGAAAACAAAGAAGAAAAGGCTTAGAATAAGTGTGCAACATAATTGCAGTAAGAGAACATAAAAGCCACCTACACTCAAGTGAAATGAATAGCTTCATGCATCCATTACATTTAAAGAAGGTATCCAGTAAAAATAATAAATTGAACTCTTTTCAACTTGCTTGGCAAGGCTCCAGCTGAAACCCCAAAGAGCTTGCCAGCGTACTGACAAAATGAAATGGGGGAGAAAAGGAGAGTAGAATGAGAACTGCAGAAACTGCAGCTACATTTCTAAGATAAACAAAAATTTACTATGCTCTCCCTGTACAGACCTTAGTCTGACAGAACAAACTTTTATGCTGCAATGATTATTAGGGCTTCTGGATTTATACTTGTCTTACTGCATACCAAGAAATGTTCCTAATATGATAATAAGTAATCTCTGATAAAAGAAGTTGACAGTATACCTGTAAAACACACATTGGGGAAGGTGAGGGGAACTTGCATTTTTAATGTAATTTCTTCCATACAGAGTACTGACCAAAATATTAAGGGCTATCAAGGCATGTTAAAGTTTTCAATTAAACCTGCTAATATTATTTTAAAATGTAGGTATTTTCCATATTGCAATGTATTCTATCATATATTGAAGCTTTTTACTCAGCAGCCTTTTTCAACAAGCTAAGAAACTAAACCACTGTAAGGCAAACCTTTGAAAGGCATTCAGTTTCTAAGCATTGGATTAGTCCTATTCAGGAGACACTTGGTGGACAGATAAATCTTGCTTCAGTGGGATTCTAATGGAAAAGAATGGCATGACAGGAGAAAGGAACTCTTTCATAACATAAAATAAGAATCAGTTAATGTACTGGAAATCAATCCACACCCCGTGGTCTGAAGTGGCCCACATTCAGAGAAACAGTCTACATTATCTGGAAGAGAAGTAAGCAGTAAAAGGAAAAGTAGGTAAAGGAATTATCTATAAATAACACTAGAAACACTAAGAAAACCCAAGGTAAGAGTTCTTCAGAAGATTCTCTGCATTGGACTCTGCATTATTCTGTGTTATTACAGATTAGTAGAGCTGACTTTGAGCCTGTAATAGGCATTAATTATGGGCTGTTAGGATTTTAATGGTTTATAATAGAAATGGGTTTTTTTGCTTTACCTCGCATAAGGAGAGAAGACCTCTGGAAAATGCCTCTTTCCATATATGCTTGTCTGTTAGCAGTCATTAAACAGACTGATGCTATGATATTTACCTTTGCAACACTTAGAAATGCTTTGGGCTGAAACTACTCTAATACCTGACACATCATCATGTGAGGATGATTTAGTTCAATGAGATTCTTTTCAGCACTGATGTGACACACACACTGTAACACACTAACTTCTTGATCTGTGTTTTCAAACAGGAGATCTACCAACAGAAAAAATTATATTCTATTCCCACTACTGTTACATCAAATATGTAGTGCATGGAGACTCACAAAGGGACTGAGGTGACGATGTCCCCTTAGGATTTCTTCGGTGACTTTTTCCTAAAACTGCTGTGTGGGGACATGGTGCTTGTCCTTGAACCACCAAACCTGTTGATGAAGGCATTGCTACATACTGTTACCAGACAACTCCCTCAATGTACAAGGAAATGATGCCTCTCCCTGAGTTCAGAGAGGTGGCTCCCACAAGTCAGATTTTGTGGACAGTGAAGGAAGTAAATTAATGAGAAAGACTAGGATTTTGGACATACTATCAGCTTAAAAAATAGAATCTGACAACCAAATACATCTGAGCAGTTTTTACTTAAATTCATGCTCACAGTATTGTAACCCAGGACTCAGCCATTGTTTCAATAGGCTCTAAAAGGAAAAAATTCTTTTTCCACTATACTTCTCCATCATATGCATGCATCCCTTCTTTGCAAGGATTATTTTTTCTTTTTTTCAAGTCTTAGAATATTAAGGTACAAATGGCATGTCCTTACACAACTCCTCTGAGCATGGCTTAACACAATCAATGAAGCCTAGGCAGTCAAAGTGTAGCTAATGCTGAGAGCCAGTGCGAGAAATTGGCAATTAACTAAATATGTGCAAATTTAAGTGTTTCACCTACTGAGCAGGAGGAGATTGAAACAGAAGACAGCCTGTCATAATTTTTTCAATTACTCACAGGGCTAAATGTATTCACTGCCAAAATTGAATCAATTTACTACATCTGCTGACATGGTATATTTTTCTGTGAAACAAAATGGACTTCTCTGTACACGCATATCTCTACAAGCTAGATTTCCAGTCTGTGCAAGTTAAGTCCTGAAAAACCCAAATGCAAGTCAAGAATAAAGCCAATATATACAAAAAACAGTAGTGGATGCAAAACTTCTGTGTCATTGGACTTCAGAAAATAATGAAATGTCTCTTCTGAATCTCATATTCTAATTGTCAAAGAAACAATCTTCAGAGAATAACTTGAAGATTTTCAACTGTCCTCTGGTAATTGTACATGAAGGTCTTGATCTTCTTTAGTACTTTGTCTGAATTTCTCCAGTGATTAAGTCACAGAAAACACTAGCACTAAGGCTTAAGACAATGCTTGAGAAATCTCATAAATACGTTTAATTGAGATAACCCTGTGCAGCTATTGCTCTCTTCACTCAGCTGATGTGATACTGTCTGTTAAACTTCTCATGTTTCTGTACTCCACTTGTGCATCATTTTTTGATTAATTGCTGAAAATTTAAACTATTTTCACAGAGGGCTTAAGCAGAAGAAATTCAGATAAAAAATCTTCACTAAAATTCAATCCTAGTAATTTTCTCATACTAATTTCTTTCTGGTCCCTT
Source organism: Zosterops lateralis (assembly GCF_965231275.1). Taxonomy (NCBI): domain Eukaryota; kingdom Metazoa; phylum Chordata; class Aves; order Passeriformes; family Zosteropidae; genus Zosterops; species Zosterops lateralis. The sequence goes on from NC_139765.1 coordinate 35,791,017, forward strand.
TCAGATTTTTCTGCAGCTTTCATTATCTTGCCTACATAATCCATTACTTAAGGAGTGGGGCTCAGCTGCAATGTGAGTTCACAGTCAGAAGATGTTTATAGTATGAACCTGGGTAATCAGTTTAACATTTATTTTGCAGGAAAAATACCATTCTTTACTATCGTGTTGTTTAGTTAATATTTCCAAAATATGATGCTGAAAAATAGTTATATAAATAGTAAGTATTAGTAAATTTTTGCTATATTATACAACATCAAAGCACAGATATTTCAGAGTTACTCACTGGGTGCTGAAAGCATACTGTGTCACTTTATAACTTGATTTTTTTCATCTATCAGTTTCATAACATTCTTCTAAAATTTGACATCAAAGCTTGGATTATAATTTTTGATACGCCTTTCCAAGCAAAATGATTCTAGTGTCTCATAGGGAAATAGTTCTCAAGATTTTTTCAACCACCAAAATGTAAGTGAGAAGGTTAACTCTGAATGTTAGTTATGCCTCATGTAGGCAACCTATATATACATTCTACATCTCCCAGCTTCACCTCCCCTCGGCTGCTTCCAAATAATTCAGGACTGGTCTGGCCTGGAATGACTTGCAACTTGCACTTTAAGGCCTGTAAAAACTCAAGGCATGTCTACTTGATGTTTTAGAGATTCTCTTGTATGAACATTTTGATGATTAAACAGTGCTAGGAGAGGCGCCATGGTGCACGGATGCAACATACTTCTCAGGCTGACATGAGTTTAGCATTGAGACACAGCTACCACGTTTTACAAATGCACCAAACTGCATGAGCTTGGTACTTCCAGGCAAGAACTGGTGCTGGCTCTGGGTAAAGGAGTCCATCTCTGGAATGTCAGCTGACACTACTCAACACCTGGAAATATGGAGAGGACACACCCTATTCATGAATGCATGGGATGAAAGCAGGTAAATAGACTGCTCTCCTGTGAAAAGGGGCTACTGCAGCATGTAATTGTGTTTAGTGAGGAGATTGCAAAGCAGCTTCTGTGTATCAGCAAGGGAATGTCCAAACACATTTAACTGCTCCCCTATGGATGATTTCTTGTTAGCAGAACAACCAAAGCAATAAATGATGTAAAATATATTAAAAAAACCCTCATACAATTAAAACAAACAAACAAACAAACAAACAAAAACCCCAAAACAAACAAACAAACAAAAAAACCACCACCCAAAAAACCAACCAAAACCAACAATAAAATAGAGGAAAAAAACAAACTCGGAACAACTTCTGGAGATAGAAACAGATATTGCTCAATCTAATTAATCTAACTACTGAAGATTAAAATTTTATAGTTATTCTTCTCTTTGTAAGTAACATGTAAATGCAATAAAAATCAGTAGACACTTAACTCCAAATTACATCTCCCTTACCCTAAGGCAATCTTGTGATTTTCAAGAAGTTTACCTCAAACAGCACCATGATATAAATAATTTTCTAAGTTGTGCACTAGCTGAAAGTAAGAAAAATGACTCAAAATGGTAAACTACAATAGCATAAGGATCCCACAAAAGACACTCAGATATTTACCTTTTTTTCAGCTTTCAAAATGTATACTGGGTGATTTTAAACATTTATAAGCAGTTCACATAAAAAGATGAAAATAATGTTTTCTAAAATAGAATGGAGTAGTACAAAGCTGAAAATAAGCATTCCTACTTTACTGCAGTAAAATTCTAATTCTTCTAGATCTCAAAGTATTGAAATTTTAACGAACAATGAACAAGAACAGAGGCAGGCAGAACTTTTCTCTAAAATATCGATACTTACCGTAGAGTAGAGAGATGATGTACTGGAGACTAGTGATAATGAGGACCCATGTACTTTAAGAAAAGGAAAATAACATGAGATATTGATGCAAGCATAAAACTTCCTCCATGTAGCTCAATAAGTAAACAAATTTTTAAAATGAGAACCAATTTTCCACCAAGAGCAATTATGAGCTATTAGTATAGAATAGCTATTGACAAATTTCCCTGCATTTAGAAAGATTGTCCTATACAGAAAAAAACATTTTCCTGTATATGGGGCAGGTGAGTGAGCCAATGTAATTTTGTAGTATTATCAGCAAAGCAAACATCACTTTTGTTGCTTTGACAAGAAATCATTTGATAAATACACTCTTCAGAGAAACCAGAAATCGAGCTGTTTGTACACCTGTCCGAAGCTGAGCAAATGATTTTAGTAAGAGACTACACTTTGGAGAACAGTTCACATTCTGTGGGGTGAGCTCTCAAGCTTTTCTCAGCAATGCTGACCTGTGTGATATATTCCCTCTCCTGCCCTCCTCCTGGGGGCTTTAGCAAGCTCAGTTATTAGGAGGATTTGGAGAGAATTATATCAAGGACGAGGCGAGATATCTCAGAAGAGGCCCTTTCCCCAGGACATTTGCCCCAGGTGTTTATTCTTCGAGTTTCCGGGGGGGAAAGAGAGTGAGCAAAGGAAGGGGAGACAATTTATAGCCTCCCAGCTCAGAGGAGAGATAGCTGGACCACGGCCAATGGGGTCAAAGAAGGAAGTAAGGGTCACTCTAAGTGGTCAGGGAATCCAGGGGGTCAGGAGGGAGAAACCATTTCCCTAGAGAATTACAACATCTGTGTAGTTATAGTCCATGGGAACAAGTGAGAGGTAGTGCCATATTTCCCCTAACCCTCAGTAGATTCAGCCTCAAGAGAATCAAGTGAATGTTGCAGGGCTGCACTTTAAGAAATGGGGTTCCTGGCCTACCTGGGAATGGAAAATTAAGACTAAAACGGTAAAAAATTTGCATTTTTTTGCTTCTGATGACTCTCCTGAGGAAGGCTAAACCCACAGATAATTTCAAAGAAGATAATTTATTTGATTACCTCTTTTTATTTTTGTTTCCCAAGAATGTTTTTGGTATTTGTAATTTGACAGGGTTTGATTAAAAAAAAATTGCTTTAATAGCTACCTGTATGCAAAAACTAGACACTACAAGAATACTTGGATTAGCCAAATGGATTTAAACCTAGTTTTGTATTAAGAGAAATGTAGTATACTGACCATTGAAACGGAGTGGCTTCCAAAGTATGTTTGGTTTTCAGTTTCTGGTTTAAATGTCTCAGCTAACCTGCTATTCTGCATTCACACACAGTGGCTCTATGCATGATCTCACTTGTTTCATTTTAACCTTCTTCAGAGCTCCTATCTTAAAATACATTTGACCTTCTAACAGCATCATTTCATGTTAATCTCTAATGACTGTAAACTGCTGAAAACTGTTTATTACTGCTGCATTGACTTTCATTTACTCATGTTGATCATGGTTATCTACTCCAGCTGGATATGAAACATAATCAATGAAAAAGCTTTCATCAAACCCACTGGTGATCCATTAGGGAAATTCTAATGGATTTACATTTAACACCTCTTTTTCTATGCATAAATTGCTTTGTTTTCTCTATTATTCTTCCAATGTTTCCTTTGATAATTCTGTTCCTCAGCAAAAGGTCTGTAGTCAGCTCTGTCCTTGAATTATGTGATATTCTTCTGTGCAGTCAGCCATCCTCTCTGTGCTGACAACTCACAGCTTGAATGTCCTGCACCCTACTGTTAGTATTACATACCCAGATGTCTGCCTGATATATCATCTAAAATACAGTAAAAGAAATCAAAAAATAGAAGTACTATTTGTCTGTTGTTTTATCTAGGACTTTTTCCCCCCTTTTATCTTGTAACTATGACCTTTGGGGCTAAGGCAAGACTTTTTTTATTTGCCTGCTATAAAGATAATTTACATTGTCATCACTTAGCAGTAAACAAGATGAGTGGTATAGAATGAATTCCATGGGATTTCAGTTGTCTTTTTTTTTTTGTTTTGTTTAATTTAAGGGTGTAAGGACTTTGCACTGATAGGAATTCTGCAAATAATCAGATTTACCAGAAACGTTAGTCAGAAGAAAATGTTAAAGTGAATTTAATTAGGAGTTGTCAGGTTCTCTGCAGATGAAAATGAGCAAAACCCAAAACCGTACCAAAAGATATTCACCAAGTTCCAGATGTTGCATATAGCATGCAAGAAAGCAGACAGTAATAATCTGCATAAAATAGGGAAGTCAGTTTAAATTACAGAATTTCAATGCAGAAATTCGCATGGTGTTTGCTGTAGGAGGCTGCAGGAAAGTGGGGAGATTAAATGACTACAAAAGAAAGGAGATGCTAAGTAGCACTGGTGTTTGGGGGGAAAAAAAGGAAGCACAGAAGTAGGACTAAGAAAGCAGAGAAATATAGTAGTCAAGGTACATTCAGACATTTTGGATTTAGAGGAAAAAAGAGTAATTTTCTAAGAATGGCTTCCTTTCCTCCAAAATTTCTGACAGAGGATTTGTACATGTATGAGATACATTCAGTATTGCTTATTACTGGGTAGAAGTAATACTTTCCATGTTTTAGGATACGGAAGGCTTGTGAGTCCAACTCAACAGGATTAATAAAAGCTTCACAAAATCATTTAAGTTTCTATGGTGCAGGGCACAGAAGAAATATTTTAGAATTTTACTATGCTTTGGACATCTATTTTGGGATGTGTTTGACGATCTAAGTAGTTATTCAGTCTTACCTTCTTCCATGCTGTCCCTGAATGAACCTGAATGACTGATTGCTCGTGGTCTCTCTTCTAAGGAAGTAGCACTGCCACACAGCTGGGAGTCATCATAGAGATCAAAAGAAGTGTCTTGTGCAGGGATGCTGTTTGAACGCATCATGCTGGGCCCAGGAAGGTTAAACTGTGATAGGTTGGTTGGACTCACTGGAATAAAAAGCTTTATTAATGAAGCACATTTCCATTAAGTGAATTTTGGTTCTTCACAAAATTGTAATGTAGGGCTAGCACGGTTAGGTAGACTTCATGCTGTTGAGAAAATGGAAGGCTTTTATTCCTATATTTAAAGCTACAACAAAAAGGCTGAAGCAGATGGCCTCAAAGGAACTGGATGAGATTAATCCTATAAAACACATGGTAACACTAACACTGGTGTCTGAATACCCTTTGGCAGCCCAAGACAGAAAATCAATGAGAGAAAGTCAAAAGTTAAAAAGGAATAAGAGGTCATAAGTATTTCTATAAGCAGCTCTTCTAATTAATCTGTATCAGTATTTTATTGTTATTTACCTGTATTACTGACTGCTGTTAAGACCAAAGTTTATTTGAATATGCAAGACATTTATCCTTTGATTTTCAGGAGTACCTACCACTATATTAGGTTAAAAATTCATGCACAGGCCTCAGTTGAATCTCATTCTAATAAACAGGTGTAGTCAGACATGGTTGAAATCAAGAAGAGCATTGATGAATCTACTTTAAGTCTTTGATTAGTTCTTTTACCAGTAGGAAGGAAAGCCTGGATATGGTTCCCCTGGACCACACAATCTCAATGCCTAGAAGAAAAAGCTAACTGTCCAGACAAATTCAGCCCCAGTGTTTGGTCTTTTATTTTAGATCATCCAGATCTGTCCTAAGTTGTAAACTACCTGAACAGCTGTGTTGTGGAGCAAATTATTCCACAGGGCTATGAAAAATGAAAAAAAGCAAACGACAATTAAAAAATAAAATAATTTTTAACCCCATGATCTTATTGCTCTCTATTGTGAGTTCACAAGAACTATAAACAAAAAGAAAAGGAAATAATTTTAAATAAAAAATAACATAGTGAAAAAACACTGCTTACAAAGAGCTGTGTCTAAAATGACAGGAGGAAAATTCAAAGCAGTGGCTTGTTTAGCAAGGAACCAATTTAATTTTTCAAAGTAGCTTAGCTCAATTTCTTTGCCTGTATGCAATAAAGACTAACATGATCAAATTCCTTTTGAGTGATCATAACCTATAGATGCCATAAGCTGTGACAGAGTGACAGAAGTGTTAATGCTTCAAAAGATGTTACTAATTCCTCAGTAAGGGCCCAAACCATAAAAAGCTAATTGTGAACCTAGGTATGTGTCAAGTGCAGTGCAGAAAAGTAGTTTTTATTCAGAATTAAAGATAGAAATAAAATTATAAGAAAAAAACCCAAAACTTGTGTTGGATTAATTTGAACCAAGATTTAGAAGAACCAAATCTAAACCTTGGTTCATAATCAAATAAAACTGCAATGTGAATCACACCCCAAAATCCTATATTGCATTCAAGGTTAGGCTTTGGATTGGGCCCAGTGCAGTCATAGCCAGGTCCAGCTATTGAAACACATTGGAAAGCTCTATCTCAAAGCAAACCTATATGTAGGAAAAATATAGGTCGGTATATTCAGTTTCTGACATTCACTAAAATCAGTGGAAAGAATCCTACTGACTGTGAAACCTAAAAAGATGAATAGCTTTGAACTAGAAGCTAATTTTCAGATCCCCCTCAAAATTTATCTCCTTAGTCAAGTAATAAGGAATCTGTGTTTTTTTTTCCTCTATGCAAAATAGGTGCTACCTCAACACACTTCATTAACAACGCTATGAGCTTCCCCTCATTAGTGAGGTACAACAATATGGTGATGAAGATGTTAAACTGCCTCGTCTAGCAGACTAAGAAATATGTAGAGTTGAATTTTATGGTTCTATTACAGAGGGGGAGAAACAGTGAAGGGAAACAGCATTTACCCAGGTTGGAAAAGTGATATTTTCCAGTTGCAGATGAAGACATAGCTGAAGGAGAAACAAGCGGGGACTGACTGCCAGTGTCTTGCAGGCCTCCAGTTGAATGGGAGCGTAGCCATTCCTTGCCTTCCTCCTGACTTGTCTGCCTGGATGACGGTGCGTATCTGAAAAATCACAGCTGACATGCTCAAGACAATGACAAGGTGATGTCTTGGAAAGAAACACCTGTCACATAAATACCCTTCACCAGTTAGATAGAACAAATCCCTGGGAAAACATCAAGTCTAGTCAAGTGATTATCACCAGAGATTTTAACTAATTTTAATTTACCATCAGTTACAACAGAAAACATACAAGACTTGAACCCCCCCTTACTCTTCATCCACCTCCCCAAAACAGCATTCCCTTCTTTTGAAGAGACAGGATGATAAACCATAGCAGACAGACAACTGAGCTGACAGAAGAGGACTTCAAAGCTATAGGAAGTGTACAGGTTGGTGCAAAAGCTTGGAAGCTGTATGGTTAGGATGGGGAATAGACAGAATAGAAGCCAAGGATTGTTAGTAGCCACTTACAAAATGACATCTGTCACATATCACGTGGGCAATTGTTAGACGACAAGAGTGAAACAGATCAACAACTCTGAAAAAGGAGTTTGCATTGGTAATGACAGCCACTCACATTCATATGCATGTGGTCTGCCACTCTGAATGCTACCTGACATTGTGTTCCGCCCCAAACTGAGGGGAGGGAAAGGGACAGGAAAAATAAACAATTAGGAGAAACATGTTCTCTGGAAGGAAGAAGTTTGGCAATCAAATAATTCATCAACTACTTCCTATGGTAAACCAATAAAACAAGTGCAGTGTGATGTGGGATAAGAGGGAGAACTGGTAACTCACTGATCTAGCCTTGGCTGAGCTGGAAGAAAGGCAATCCTGGCAGTGATTAAACATTAAAATGTACAGACACTGTGGGTCTTAATCAAGAGATTGTTTTCAGCAATGTCTGAAATAGTCTGCTTCATTCAGACAATATCCTGCTGAGAAATGAAGACCTTCTTCACTACTGTCATGAGTCATCAGTGCTCCCCAAAACAGCAGAGCAAAAAGGGTTTTTGATATTATGGCTTCAGGCTTGTGAGGCACAAGTGTTTCTGCTTAGAGAGAAGATTAAATGAACATGTAAGTTCCTGTGTTGTGCTTGAGGTTCTTGTAGGATATTTTACAGCAGTAAACCATCTTGTCCTTATTAAATATTTACTTCCTTTCTCCTTTCAAAAAGACAGCTATGATCTTTGCCTATAAATGTGGCAGAGCACAGAGTTACTGAGTGGTTATCAGATTGGAAAGATGGCAAAATGAGAATTCAGGATCTGAGAATGGGATCTCTGCCCATTAAACTGATTTTTTTTTTTTTCTGGGCTAACTGATCATTCTCATATGCCTATAAGCAGCTTTCCCACTCCAATTCACTTTCAGCTTTCAGCCACCATTACAGCTGTACATCCACAAACCTCAATCATCCCATTGTATCCTTGCAGGGTCCCCAATATGTCTTTAATGTCTTCCACCTTTTTCCATTCTCTCCAAATACAAATGATTGTTTTGTGATGACAGGAAATTTTACTAAATTCTTATTAAGGAACAGCTAGTGCAGAAGGTCAGAAGGTGCATTATAGTGACAATAGTTTAGCATGATCTTAAAATTTCATAAATATTTATTCAAAACTCATGAGATTTAACAGTGTAATTTCTGTTATTGGAAAGCTGCACGAGTGTCTTTGTGCATGCACATATATCCTTGCCAAATCTTTTTCCTGGATTGGGGAGATGGGCTTTCATGCCTGATGAGACCAGCCAAGTTACTTAATGATCCACTCTTTTAACCATGGAGGAGCGAAGAGGGTGGATAAATTCTGTTTTCTGTGCTGAAAGCAGAATTTAGTGAACGGTTAGTAGCAAAGTTGGACTCTGTGCGTTGCTGGATAAGGACCAAGAAAAATGTATGGAGCAGCATGCATTTTATACTTACAAACCTTGGATAGTAAAATTGGTATTTTCTAGCCCTACCCTTTAATAGCTTTCCAGTTCAAATTGCATGAGTTCAAGTCAGATCCACCCCTAAATCCTTGTTTTTCTCCATAAATTTTTCAATAATTAGTCCTATTGAATTGCATAAATATCTTGTTCTGTCTCTTGAAGCTCTACAGGATTCAATGCCTTTTAAGATTCATTGCAAAAAGAAATGACCCCTAATAGAATTCACTTTCCATGGTATATCTTGAAAGAAGATTTGTTTCTTAGGCAGATGTGGAAAGAAAAAGTCAATTGTTAAAACTTACATTTTCTGGTTTGAATTGAAATTCCAAGAACTCTGTTGTAAACAAGATCAACAAAAGGAGAAAGAAAATAAAGGCAGTGTAGAAAAGGTTACAGGAAAATAGAGAAGCAGCAGTCATGCTCAAAAAATATATATATACCTTAATCCCTTTTTGGGTAGTGTATTTCTGTCAAGCTGCATGCTGTTAAAACAAAAAAAATCCCTGAGGACATACAGTAAACAGGAATGTTCAGAACTACAAATTTTAAAGCTCTAGGTTTGTGTGCAAAACAGAAGGTCATTTAATGCTTTTTAATATAACTTTCATGATAAATCCCTTTACTCACTGGAGAGAACACTAGGACATGGACTGCTGCACATTCATTTTTCATCTAGACATGATCTGGGCTGGGTCAATAGTAATCTGGAGACTGTCCAAGTCAGAAAGGAGTGCTTCTTTACCATTTCTAACCTTTCTACAGCTTTGCTCTGCAATCTGTGTGAGAATCATATGGTCACAGTATGAATCTTTATTTTTCACAGTTGCCTATGATAAGGCAATAGATTTCCAAAAGAAATGAAGGTTGTGGCACCTGCTAAGAGGCAGCATGGCCTTGCCAGAAGCCAAATGAAAGCTCTGCATGTAGAAATATGTCCTAAAGATTCAGACTCTTGGCTGTTTTTGAAGGGCTCACATAGTAAGGCAATGGTGGGGACAATGTAAAGTGGCACCCGAGTGATGTTGTTCCATTTTCCTGCACGCACAGTGTCAGAGTGGCTGATTACCCAAAATATATGGATGTAGTTTTCCTCATTTAAACAGCATCACTAGAAGGCCACCCACTAGCCCTCCTTCCAAGTGTCATTTGAACATTTCCCCATAGAGTCTTGGTAAATTGGTCTCTGGTTGGTGTGGGTTGAACTAGTTATCATCAAGCAAAGTTTTCTCCCTTTAGAACGTAGCTTGGTGCCACCATATAGATTAAATGGCAAAATGGCTTTTGAAAGCTCTGTATTACATATCATAATCACACCTCTGAGAGCAGAAATATCTTAGGACCCTTACTACCCAAGAAATACCCTTATTAAAGGTGTTTCCTATTGTGCTGGGGGTGATGGGAGTCTTACTGTCATGTACCCTTTATCCAAGTAGATAAAGGCAGTGTAAACACTGTCGGGCATGGACAATTTACCATCAACAAGACTGTCTACTATCATGGACAACCTACTATCAGGGCTTGGGTGAATGGAAGCAAACTACTCTTACCACCAGGAAATTTTACAGACAATTTTGTTGTCTGTTTTACAGACAATCTTGTTCTGTATTTGGAGAAAGCATATGGAAGGAGAAAATTGGCAGTATTTCAACACAGGCCCAGTTATAACGGTCCATGTGAGAGTAGTCTCATGTCAGACAGAGGAATGTATTTTCAGGATTTTGTTCCCAACATAACTAACGGGACCAAGAATGCCTGGCAAAAAGGCAACATAAATTTGAATGAATAATTCAATTATTTTTTTTTCCTTCACAGAGAAAAATGGGGCCTCGATGTTCCTTTATTTATCTTTATACACCCCTAAATTTCAAGATAAATAAACGTGATCATAGCACCAGTTTCTCATGCAAACCCTTAAAAGTCCAAATGAACAATGTATTTTCCAATATTACTTTAACTGGGAGATATATGTATTTCAAAGTAATCTGTAGCACATTATCTAAAAATAAAGGAGTCAGTGCTCCTTTAAACCAATCCACAAGCCAAAAGATATGCCAGTCATATTGAGTGACCATAGGATTTTCCAAAAATCCTTTGAATCCAGATGATCAAATGAAATAGGGATGAATATTCCTCAACATAATCATGCAGTTATTACAACTGCATTAAAGTGAGTGTAGCAAATGCTCACTGCGTGTTTTTAAAATAATAAAGCTTACAAAAAGATGCTCCTAGATTTCAGACAATTGTATGAAACCATTAAGCATGGTCTCATGTAACTATTACTTCAGACCAATAACTGCTCTTATCTTTTTAATATCTGAAATCCACCAAAATCTGGGTTCATTGCTTCCACAGAAACTGGACTTTTGGCAAATAAAACTGAATTTACCTCACATCGTTAAAGTTGATAATGATAATAAAGACAGTCTTTTCCTGAAAGAAGCAATGCATACATGGACAGAAGCCAATATAAAGTGAGGATGAGAATATCATAGTATTCCTGATATTTTCCTTTGCCATGTAAATTGGAAAATGCAATCTTGCAGAAAGAGGAATGAAGACACAGGCTGAAGTTATCATGCCCACTGTATCTCATTCACTTTTGTTTATTTTACACTGCTGAAACTGACTGCAGCTTCTGTGAGGGAAATTACAGGAAGTCTTACATTCCTCATTTCCCCATCTGCCCTTGGTCATGAGGTTATCTTGGGAAAGGGCCATAATAGCATATCCTTGAGCTACATCTAACACTTTCAGAGCTGTTACAGAATAAAACAAATTATTGCAAGCTAAGTAAAAAATAGAGAGTTCCATGACAGGCTGGGTCAAGCTGATATGGCTCTTACAAATTAGTTTCTACAAAAGGCTAGGCATGTAAGAAAATCTGATACATGATGCCCCATTTCACACCTTAAAACCACAATAATTGGTAGTCTCAAAGGCCTTAAGTGGATTTCAATGCACTTTCATAGCACTCAAAACTAAACATTCTTTTAAAGCAAACCAGAGAAAGCCAGTCATAGTCCACTCTGCTAATCTAAAAATGCAGCTATTACTGCTGATCAGACCACTACTTATTTCTATATTTCTGCATTTTTATGTCTTCCTCACTGGGCCCTTCAGATCAAGCAGAAGAAAGTTAGAAATTTGCAATACTCAACAACAATTAAGGCTTTGAAAGAACTACTGGCTATGTGTCTACCTGGAAAATTTTACAACTAAAGCAGTAATATTTTCAATTAACCCCAGAAGATGTTCCTATTTTAGAGTATAAGTACTTGCATGATTATCCTAATCGCTCAACATTGTTGTAAGGTAAAATACAAGTGTCCTCCCATACAGGGAGCTACACTGCTATGACAGAAGAATCAGACTTTTCTAAATCTTACTAGTGCAAAATCAGCAAAAGGTCTGAGAGAGATGTAAAAATCTGTTTTCCTTCTGAAAAAGAAAACATTTTGCTGACTTTTGCTGAGTCTATTTTCTGGTTGTTACAATGCAATAGAATCTCATTGAATGATGCAGAATTTGGCTGGAGTGAACTTTGACACTTCACTCTAGGAGTTGTCAGGCAGTTCTGTGCTGATGCCATACCATCACTCAGTGGGTAGCCTGAAAACTGTGGGCAACACCTAATCATCGCTGCAGGGATTGGTGGCAAATATAGCAGGGACCATGCAGATTTCCTGTCTCCATGAAAGGTAACTCTTTTTGGAGTCAGTCAAGGGCTACTTTACTTCACAGAAAGCATAAAGAGAGATTTTGTTCTCATTTTCTGTGTTATTTCCAGCTGCTCTTTCCTAAAATTTGATGTTCCAAAGTCTCAAGTTATAGCCTTAACATGAAAACGTATAATAGCATAGCTACTTTCTAAGACTTATGTGCAATCTTTTCATTTTCAAAAGGCTTTGGCCCAGCAACGGCACTACAGCTCTGTACATATGTTCTGCAAAATAGCCTCACAATTTTCCATTTGGCATCTCTGCAAATATATCCTGCCCTGTTATATCTCTTCAGACTAATAAATCTTTGATCACTCATCTTCAGTAATCCTTTACCAACTATTCAAGCACCTTTATTTTCCACATTTGCTTATGAGAGTGTAATTAGGAATATCACTTAAAGCTTTAGTAAATTCAGGGGTTTTATTGCATTTACTATTTTTCCTCTATTCAGAGTGCATGTTTTTCTACAAATGAATTAAATTAGTCTTTATTATTTAAAAGGCTGTTAATGTTATCTGTTAACATATTTAGTTTCATATCTTCTGTATTCTTTCCAGGCAAACTGGACTTCATGTAATCCTCTTGCCCTCCATCCCAGCTCTCCTCCTCACTCCTTCCTCAGCACAGGCCCTTTGAAAACTTCTCCAGTTCTAATGACTGCAGGGTTTTCAGGCTGTGTCTGAAGCAGGGAAATGAAAAGTTCAGCAGGACTAGTAAACCAAAGATATCTTTAACCTTTTCATTTCCTCTTAGTATGCTTGCCATTACTGATATTTATCCATCAAATTACAGCTAATACTTAAATGAAAGAAATACATATTTTTAAAAATCATCTATCATTCATTAGCTCTCTTCTCGCTTTCAGTTTTTGATGCATGGACTTCATGTTGCTTACTAGTTGTACCTCATAGTGCACTTGGGTCTTTCTGACTGTCTCTACATTATATTAGTATGCCTGATTATAAGGACTGCTGATTCAGTTTTTTTCAAGCTCTAGGGTTACTGAAGAAGAAGAAAAAACCTCCTTGCAGATAATTTTTATGCTATGCCATGCTATAATTAATACAGCCATAGGCATTTCAGATATAATATGACTTTACAAAGAAAAAAGGACATAATGTGCTGCCAGACATATCTGTCTCCAATGTTGCAAATCAATGCTTTTGTTGAGAAAAAATACTTTGCTACATGTAAATTTTAATGTACAAAAGAGTTTTGAAAAATCAAACTGCAAAAACCCTTTTGGGGCTATAATTCAAGAAATTACACCATTTACTCTAGGTACATATATTTGTTTTGAGGCCAGATCAACATGAACAATGGCTCTCTCTGGACTCAGTCATAATACTCCCATAAGGACAAATCTGAAATTTAATAATATTGCCAACAGCAAAGCATTTGGAACCACTGAAATTAAGTCACTGAACAAATACATAAAGTATTAGCAGCGGTGGTTGCTCAGGAACTTATGCCAAGCCATTAATATCTGAAATGTGATGTTTAAGATCCTGCATATAAATATAATTTTTGGCATAAATTCATACTCTTCCATATAATTCTATTGACCTCACCATTCACATATGTGGCAGTGAAGGATTTTGTAAGCTTAGTATTAATAATTGACCTTTTAAGAAATATTGTCACATTCAGTTCATAGTACAAAATTCAAATTGCTTTTTAAAAATTAAAGGCACAGTGCCAACTACAAATTGCTCCTGTATCAGTATATTTGTAAGTACTGTATTTTTAACAATACTATGTATTGTCAGTATATGTTATATTGGTACATATACACTTTTTATAATTATTAAAATAAATAATTTAATATAATGCATTAGAATAGACTAGTAATATAATTTGTAAGTTATACTGTTAAGAGGTGTGATTTTTAGCTGATATAGTAATACTTAGGAATGTAACATAAGAAAATAAAATCTATGAAAAGTTTCCATCTAGATTTCTCAAAGTTTTGATTACAAAGGGTTTTTTTAATGCTGCTTCACTGAAAGTGAATTCTTTTTAAGCAAAGGATGGGTATTGAAAAATCTCTGAGTTTATATACAGGGCAAAAAAATCTTGACATTGTATGTTGAAGGTCTTTTTTCCTTAAAATGTTTGTATTGTTAGACAACTAATTAAACTTAAAATCCTTTTGACTGACTGAGTAAAATTTTCTTTATTGAATCCAAGGCTAATGAAATATTTAATACTGAGTTTACAGTCCCCATGTGAGATAAGTGTTTCACTGTCAAATCCTGAAAATTTTCATGGGAAGTGGAAGTTGCTTAGTGCCTAGCAAAGACTATATTTTTCTCTCCTGCAAAAGTCAAATAAATGTTTCACAAAAAAAAAAAACAAAAAAAAAAAAACAAAAAAACAAAAAAAAAACCAAACAAACAAACAAAAAAAGAAAAAAAATCTTGGTTCAACTGTGCCTGGTGGCTGGTTGCACATTTTATAATGTAACTTAAATAGTAAAACATCTGCATATCAAAAAAAAAAAAAATTTTAGAGCAAACAGAAAAACTTTTTCTTGGATTTCTTTGTCTGTTCTGGGCACTTGCCAGGACTGACTGTATAGCAAGGATCTCATCTTGGAAACTGTCTCCCTGCCAGTGAAACTGCACTTCAGTGCTGATCCGTGTAATGATTACCATGTAAGAAGCAACTTGTCACGACTGAGTATTTTAAGGCAAGACTGGTCAGCTGAAGACCAGGACACACCAAGCTCTGCCTGTGCTTTAAGCTAATGAGAAGAGAAAAGCTCGGGTTCCACATCTGTAGGTTTGCTTCCTTTGGAGCTGCCAGATGCTGGGACAGCAGGTGGATCCAGCACGCAGGAATCCTTATGTGCCTGTTGGCTGTTTACACTTGCCTTTAATTAGACAACTTCCTCCCTTTTCTGTCATTGTCTCCAAAACAAGGGAACAAAAAAAATTTCTCAAGATAGAAAAAGTGCTTGTAAAACCTTAAAAGGCAGTTGATTCCACATTACAATGCCTTTCAGCTCTCTTTTCTTCCTTCCTTTTTTACATAAAGGACTAAGCTGCTAATTAAACAGTGTCCCTTTAGCAAAAGAGGTGGAGGATTTATTTTTTTGGCTCCTGTCCTTTTGCCTCTCACTTATTTTGTGGTCACTATATCTATAGGCAAGCTCACCTTTCCGAAAGAGTAGATCTGACGCTTCCAGTCCTCATGAGCAGGCTCTGAACCTCCTGAGTGCTTGTTGTCAGTCCAGAGAGAGAGCCATGATGGCTAAGAGGAAGGTCAATAGACTCGGAACTGGTGTGAAGGCTAGTCATGGACTGGTAACTTGGTGTGTCCTTACTGCCCGCTGAAGAGCTGCTCAGGTTTGCAGCCCACACAAGAGCACCTGATGTGAAAGAGTGCACTGAGGCAGGACTGGAAGCCAGGGAGTGACTTAAGCTTACAACATCTGCATTTAAGTCCGAAGGTTTACTGAAGAGGGGGCTGCTGCTACCACTTTGCCCACCTGCACTGCCCATGCTGCCTGTGCCCGAGGATGGCGATTCCAGGCTGCCTTGCCGTGCCAATGTGGTACTAGGGCTGGGCATTGCCGATGTGGGTTTCACACCTTCAGTACTGGGTGCAGAGGCAGCTTTACCACTTGCCTTGGCACCAAACAACCTAAATGTAAAACAAATAGCTTTAGAGAAACTGATAGCCACATTAAACATTCATGGCGCAACATCCTAAGAGCCAAACCACACATTTTTAATTACTGCTACGAAAATCACGCCTACCTAGTTGATCAATCACAGCGCAAATTTAAATTCACTTAACCATAACACAATAATCATGGTTTGTTTCTTTAGTAACAGCTCTTATTCACTCCTATTCAGATGTGCCCTTTGCACAGAGACCCTCCCAGAGAGAGGTAAAATAATCACATTTTTTGTCTTATTAGTTCATGAACAGATTACACTTTCACCCAAATTCAGTATTTAAACATTCCCAAGTCATTAACTTTTAAACTCCTCACTTCTCAAATCTGCTTAAATGATTGCAACAAACACTTGAAAAATTCTTCCTGGTTTAATAAACCTCTAAGTATTTGTGCAAAATTTCCCTCTTATTTTTTCACAGATGGTCATGTGGTCATCAGTCATGTAGTAACCACTGAGACAGAATAAACTGTACCATGGCTAAATGGGCTCAGCTTGTCTCCAAGGGCATGAATGATAAAAGCGTCTTTCACATAACATCTTCCAGCAATTCTAAATATGAAAATTCTATGGTGATGATGAAAAAATAAACTGCAATTCCTCTAAAATTTGAACTAAAAGGTCATGTCATGCTTTAATGTATTTCTGGAAATATTTTAAGCTGCAGTTAATGTACAGCTTATAATTACACGTAAATAAATGCAAAACTTATAATGATGTAAAGTAAGCATGTGTAATAACATAAGAATCCGTTTTACATAC
Organism: Zosterops lateralis; assembly: GCF_965231275.1. Classification (NCBI taxonomy): domain Eukaryota; kingdom Metazoa; phylum Chordata; class Aves; order Passeriformes; family Zosteropidae; genus Zosterops; species Zosterops lateralis. The sequence goes on from NC_139765.1 coordinate 35,807,863, forward strand.
TACCAAGCCCACAAAACTAAGAGGCAGCTCCCCCAGCTGCCTGGAGATGCTGTTTTGGTAAGTAGGCACAAGAGGGCACTATTGGCTTTTTCTCCAGCAGTGCAAGTACTCCAACCCAATTCATGGCGCATTCATCCGATTTATACTTCCAGAAATGTTACCATAGAGCATTTACAATTGAAATTTAGCTTTGCCAATGTTTATGTCGAAAAATGTAACGAAGCTGCTAAGATAATGAAGCGTTTGTAGCTGGAGCTGCCAACAATGTGAAAGCAAATCTAACTCTTTATAATTTAAAGAGCTCTTCAGTTCTCCATCCAGAATATGGCAGTTGCCTGTTCCATTAACAGAATGTGCCTAAACTCACTGTCCTTCTTCCCTTCGGGGGCTTACCACAGTATTGAGAAGATACTTCACATGTGGCTGAACTTAGCATCATAGAATATCTTGAGTATGAAGGGACCCATAAGAATCAGTGAGTCCACCTTCTAAGGTTCAAACTATGGTTATGGGGATGCACCTGAAATGTTTAAAGCTCAAGGAGCAGTCATTACAGCTCTCAGAAGGTCTTTCAACCTCAAAGAAATAATTGTGTTGTATGAAGAAAATACTGCCCCTTTACTTTCCTGTACTTGATTTCTTTGTGGCAAAATATTCCCTAAAAGGCTTTTTGCAAAGTATTCCAACATATTGAAAATCCCTGCTTTATATATTGCAACTTTAAGGAATCACAGAAATGCACTAACCTTCGAAATGTGGGGGAAGCAATATCTGGGTATTTGGATCCTGGCTGTCTAAGTCCTGGTGTGCCAGAGGCACTTGCCGAAGTTGGGCTGGATTTAGGGGAACTGGACAGTGAGACGCTTTCAGAATCTGACACTGCCACTTTCTCTTTCTCCTTGTCTGTCTGGTTGATGGTGACAGGGCTGGACCTCCCGGACCCGATCTTGCTTGGCTCCCGCAGTTTGGTGGCAGCAGCACCCGCAGACTTGCTGCTGACGTTGGAGTCGATGCTGCTGGTGCTGGAGCGGTGGCCACCCCTGCCCGGGATCCCACTGCCGCTGGACTTGGATGGGCGAGGCAGACTTCGGTACTGCAGCGTTGTCTTTGAGCTCACATGCAGGATGCCATCATCCTGGTTTTGGGAACCGTCTAAGCTCGTCTTCCTCCCTGCGCTGGACTTCCCACTGATGGCTGAAGATTTTGGCATTTTTCCTAGCGTTGCTGACCCGCTTGTGATGGTCGCTCCACTCGTGGTGATTATGGTAGAAGATCCCAACCCAGACTTCTTGAATCCAAATGATCCTGTAGCGGTTGATCTCCCAATGCCAGAAGGAGGCTTTTTCCCTTCATCACCACTGCTTTTTCCTGCATCTGATGGAGATCGCTGTACGGAGGCTCCTTTCAGGGGAGTTTTCACTTTTTCTGAAGCCTTTGCATCATCAGTTTTTCCTAAGTAAATTTGAAACAGTCACTTGTGTTTAAACTGCAGTATCTTAATATCTAATTTCAACACTGTATGATTACAATTTCAAAATTAAAAGATACACGAACAGAATTCCCCTAAGGAAACAGACCAGTTTGGTCTTTAGTCTCCCATCAGCTACCTGTAGCAGGTATGACACATTACAGGTAAGGTTAAAGTACTAAAAGCTTGGAATTCCTGTGAGGATTTCCAGTTTTATATACAGATGGAAAATGTAGTTGTAGAAAATTATCTAGAATGAACTGTAAGGAATTTTGACTGATTTTTTTTCTATTAACAGTATTTCTATATAAAAGAAATAATACTTGAAACTAAAACATTACATGGAATAAACATCTCCTGAAGTATGGCATCAATTAAGCATGTAGAAATTAGTGGTACTTATAGAGTTCTTTGGTTTTCACTGATTACATCTTTTTAGCTTATGACTAAGTTTGTTCTGGTTTTTGTTACACAAAATTATCAGGCAGAAATTATGTTATGGAATGAATTGTCATGATCTGTAATAATATCAATTACACAAGTTAATTAGTCTTTGTCGTATCCTTGATGTCGTCAAAAGATTTTTGATTTTTTGAGAGGTTTTTTTCAATCCTGTGTAGGCTTGTGACTACATAACATATATTTCTACATTTCTTCCATATTTTCTAAAACTTTATTGCAACATGCAGAAAGGTTGAAGGAAGATGTTCTGCTACACCAGAAAGTAACCCTCTATTTTACAAATAGATAAAAATTGCCATTTCAATTCTAATTTATCGCTAAGCATCTGTTGTATACCACTAATAACTCCTAAAACATACCAAAGTTTTTTATTTACTCTTCAAGTAATTATGGAAGCTTTAGAGATGGATGACCTAATTTCTCTTACGAAATGAAAATGTAATAAAGTGTAACACCTGCAAAGCAGAACTAATTCCACTCCTGTTTCTATCCAGCACACATTTTATGCTACACAAACAGATGCACGTGCCATGATATAGATCAGACTCTGACCCAGCAAACATATGGATCATTAGTAGTTAAGGCCTCAGTTCTGTGTTGCACAGTAGCTGCCTGATCACCTTGAGCAAAACAGATCTGGAATGCTTAGCTTGGTGTGCAGCAAACCTTTTAATATCTCCATTTTTAATTGCTATTCGAGGGGTATAGTTTCTGTATCACCATATGATCACCATAGCAGCGCTCCTCAGGGATCTCATGGACCAAGAGATTGCAATGTTTAGCAGTTCCAAATTGCAAAGAAATGAAAGGGGTTCACAAAAGGTGGGGATTTATTCTGAGGAGACCTTTGTTAGTTGCCTTTACAAGCAGGGGTTGAAGCATGCACTATTTTTTCAAGACATGACAAAGTTCCAGAAAATGTTCTACTGAGAATACACATTGCCTTAGTAAAATGATGGATTAGGATTAGATCATCTCAGTTATTATCTCTTTCACCAGTTTTGGATTTTTGCTTCAAAACTAGATTGCAGAAGTGGTTACTACTTCTGAGAGGCCTTCCAAAATTAGGTAAGAGGGCATTTAGCACACATTTTACACTGAAAATGTGTAAAAAGACTTCTTTTTACTGCTTAACAGTAGTCTGTAGATTACCCACAGTATGTGGAATATGATAATTCAGATTTAGTTCACAAACTAATAAAAACATAATTTGGAGTCTCCTCCTTTGAATATTCAATCTTTTTTACTCAGCTTCTAATATTTAGCCATTTTTATGCATATGTTGAATTATCAAAGGGTAGAGTTTTCTATAGAGTAAGGATAAGGTACAGATGAGTCCAAAAATACTTCTAGGAATTAACAGATGTCAACATATACAGATGATAGCACAACAAAATGTAATCACAGTTTTTATTATGGATTCACCCTTGTATACCTAATTAATTATTTTTATGCATGTAGTAAACTAACAGTTATAGAAATGAAAAAATTATAGTATTACAATCTGAGCTTGCAATCATTTATGGAAAGAGAGAACAATATGCATATAGTATGTATACATATCTAATATCTATCAATTATTTTAAGACCACTGTAATCTGAATTATAGAAGTTGCCTACCTGGGGTCTTGAGTGCACTTGTTCCTCCTTTGTTCCTGGACTGAGTTGTTCCTACTTGTGCAGTCATGCCTCTCCTCCAAGACCCAGTCTGTGATACAGAGAGAGATGTTTTCTGCCCCCCCTTCTCTGACTCTTCAGACAGCCCTGAGGTAAGGCCTTTCCACTTGCCACTACTGTCTATGCTGCCATCAAAATCTTCCTCTGGCTTCTTCAGCTCTTCAGTGCTGCCCCAAGTTTCACTGTCTGTAACTGAGCGCTTCTCTGAGTCTGTCTTCAGCTATAAGAGATTAATGAGAAATGGTCAGTGCCAGAATCTCCATTATTTGCTGATTTCTTAAATCATAGTAGGGGAGAAGATTCTGGTCTATCAGCAAGGGCCACAGAAACTTTCCTTCTAAAATATTAGTATCCTGATTCCAAAAGTTTAAAACATACAAAATACAGCCATTTGGGGATGACATTTCTTTTTTATTTTCAAATGATTTAATCCCATTCCTTTATAGATAAACTATAATGAAGTGAAATGTAATTCACTCTAATAATCAGTGGTGATACCCTATTGTTCCTCAATTCAGTCTGAATTTCAGAAGTGAATCACTGTGCTGACAGGTTTTACTAAAAGCTTGGGTGAGAGAATTCCAGAATATACACCTCAGTCTGGTTTTTTGTTTTTCCTACCCAAGACCTCCCATGGCTGGATTAGGAGTTATTTCTCCAGCAGAACAGAGTATGTTGTGCCACCAGTGAGCAGGGATAGCATCTTCCCCAAAATTATTTGTGCTACAGCTGATGGCTTTTCTACTGGTCTGTCTCCAAAGAAATGAATTGTTTCCAACAGGAAACTCTTCCTAGCTGTGTCAGCTAACAGAGCAGAAGAGAGGCTTATGCCAGCACTACTCATCTGTGCTATGAAGGCAACCAGCTGGGCTCATGCTCCCTCTGAAACTCACACCCATGTGAGGATGCACCAGTGAGGACCTACCCCCCCTGTGGCATCTGCCTTCCCTGAGGCATGCTGATAAGGGAGTGCTGAAGGAGCAGCCCAACAAGACAATGTCGAAGCTGTGAAAGTGGCTTAAATAGAAACAGAGACTGACCCTACCCTCTGTGTTTGACAAGACTGGTTTTCTTTGTGCTGACAGGCTGTTCGGTGTAACTCTTCCATCTGTGTTTTTCTGCAGCCTCCTGACCTCAGTCTGAAGCCTTATTTGCACATCACCTTTTCACCACTCCTGCTTTCTTCTGCCCCTCTTTAACAGCAAAAAATATGGTGCTGCTCTCAAGTATCACCAACCTAAGAGGGGCTGCAAAATGGATTGTATTGAGGGACGGGCTATTTATTATTCTGTGCTATCACAGCTCCTTCCCCACAGAGGTCCCTCTGTGGCTGTTTCCTCGGCACTGCTGTCATAAGTAGGATTAATACTGATTAGATCACTGACAGAATAATCAGTTCCTCTTTACGTATTCGTCAGCTGAGGTGTAAAAAATGCAAAAGCTCTCTGCATGTCCACAATTACGTATGTGCTCTGGACATGCTAGCGCAGATTATTGGTAAGTATTAATGGAAAAAAAGTCCAAGCAAATGTCTACAAAAATATTTTAGGGTTCTTCAAAAGAGAGTTTGCATAAAAGTTATTGTTATAACATGTGCGACATGTAACAACGTGTTTACAGACATTTTACCATAAATAAATTACTGTAAACATATAGTCTTCCGTTTTCAAACGTAAGACTATAACATTATAATGGATAATTTCAAATAAAATGAGTAGCACAATATCTTCTAAAAGCCTCTCTTCACCATTATAATTCTTCTAATAAGAAAACAACAACAAAATATACAATTTCTGTCTCAGTCTATAGCCAGACCTGATTGCTGCAATCACTCAAAAAGACTGAGAAAGGGATCTCTGTGTTGCAGTATATCTAAGACTTGGAAAAAAGCAACAATGAGTATTCTCATTCAACTCAGCTTCATCTCAGCTTCTGACTAAGACTTCCAGCTAGCATGGAATACAGCAAGTTCTGCTTGATGCACCTGGTAAAGGCCTGATAAAGGTCTTTTCCTAGTCTTCATAATATTAAGAAACTCTGGAATTAAAGTAAAATTTGAACATGGACTGCATCTCTGTCTATCACTCAACAATTTGCAAATAAAACAGAGGCTTATTATACAGCAGCTAGAACATGAGATAATCCAAATGAAAACAAAACCACAAAGAGTTAAATAGTCAGCCTGAGATTTCCCAGTCCTGATGATTATGCAGAAGAAAAAGTAAACCAGAACTACGGGCCATCACTGTTCATGTGGAAGGAAGAGGCTGATCTCTAGTTAGCAACCATGGAAGTACCTGATGGAGCAGGAAAGGCAATGGTAAGGGCTGAAGAATGTTGGCATTTGAATGACTTTGCATGAATACAGCATTGCTCTGATACCTGTCCTGTTGTAGATTAAAGTAATTTTCATTCCAAAAGTAATTATATTTCCCTATTGTCTGGGGGAAATGACCAATATGTGATTTCTCCTGTTCACGGAGTCTGCTACAATGTACATTGACAAAACAGACCTCTGAACTGCAGACACTGGCTGCCTGCAGGAGTCTAAATGGAATCAGAAGTGTCAGTCTTGTGTCCCAAATACTCGACATCAAATCACTGGAGGCAGCCCCTCTTCCCCTATAGCGAGTGTTCAGTCTCAAAGTTCTCTGCTAGTAAACAGGAGATGACACAACAGAGAATACTTTCCTATTGAGACAAAGTTTTCTGGTTTTATTTATTTTTTGGAGGGAACCAAGTTCTGCAAGGATTTTGTATTGAGTTCTCTGTCCCTTGCAATTTTGAGGGGAGCTGGGAAGAAATGCCTGGATACCTGGCCCAAGAGCTCTACATACACAGCCACACACACATATATGTTATGTATGTAGCTTGTGGCTATATGCTATTAAGAACTCTGTTTTGACACTATGCATTGTCAGCTTGCATTGACACTTTCATCCCTGGACCTAAGCAGGGAGAAGACAATCTCTGCCATTTGAAAGGACAGTACAGCCTGTGTACTTCTTCCCTAATGTGTTTCAGCTCATAAAAAGCAAAAAATACATTATTTTTTATTGTGTTATCTGTTGAAAGAGACACTCCACATGAGCTGAAGTGAGTAGAAATCCACAATCTCAGATTCAATCATACTGCATTTGTTTTGTGTCAAGGTGCAGCAGGGGCTGGGTCTTGCCAGCCAGCACCTTCAGCAGTGATGCTTGCCCTGGGAGCAGGGAATTTGGAATGCCAGCTCAAAGCCCAGGGTTAGGTCAATGGAGTCTATGGCTTCTTGCATTCAGGTGTAATAGAGGATTTTGTAAGATATGAATACTTCATTTGTTTAGAGGCATCGATACTAAACTTTTTCTTTTGTTATCCTGCATGCTTAGGGAGTGTTGCAACAAATGGCAACAAAGCTACTCACCTGGGCATGAGTGTTCTTCCTTGAAGAGGCTGTTATGTTGGAATAAGAGCTGACAGATGAGGTGGTATTCAAATCATCTGTGCTGATGTTGTCAAGAGTGTCACTGAGGCCACTGCTAACCGAGCTGCTGTCATCCCAGCTGCAGAGAAAGGAGCACATCTACTTTACATACGTGTCTCAATAGGCAGAAAGCATCTCAAAATCAATAGATGTGATTACTTATTTTTCAAGTGTTTCACCAGAAACTTTTCAGTAATATTTTCTAAGGTACAATGAATATTGCTCTTCAGACTTTTCAATTAATTATTCACTCACAGTCAAGTGGTTGCTTGTTCAATTAATGAAAGATGCAGGTGTCTTAAAAAAATTAACATCAGGTCTAAGTAGAAGTCATTAAAACAGCTTGTTTCATGCTTCATTGCAATCACATTCAGTACACCGGCAAAGAAATCCATTAAGCTGACCTGATATTGCTAGTCAAAATATAATTAATATCTTGGAGAAGACCTGATGAATTTCCAGGCTATATAAAAAAACCCCGAGTATCTTTTTTTTGCAGACTAATCCATGTCAGCAAGAAGCCAGTATTTTCAAAAGTTTTATTTTCTTGTCTTCAGTGTCTATCTAGCTGGTGCAATGTCATCAAAATAGGAATCCCTGAGAATACAGTCACTGGAGCTGACAGAGCATACATTATACATCTCTGAAGAAACACAGTCTGTCATTCGTTTTACTTTGAGAGATTGAAGCAAAGGATGCAAATGAGAGAGAGGCTGCTCTTACAGAAATGCCATTACCAACTCTCACAAAAGCCTTGCTTTTGTACGAAGAGGCTGATCTCTTCATGCAAAAGCGGGTTGATTGGTATTTGTCAGACTTTTCTCTACAGAATTGCTTCTCTATGGCATTACATTTTGACTTTTATTTTATTGCCATAAACACCATTATACTTCCAGTATATTTATACATCTCCACCTGTTCATCTTGTTTTGGATTATTCACAGGCTAAACGTTTGAAAAAAAATTCACCGTATCACTTTCAATGGGATTCATCTCCTATAATTTTAGGTATATAAAAGTTAGGTATCTCATTTAAGTTATCTAGGTGCCCTCTCTAACCAGTATTAAAAACAGCCTCCTCCAGGAGGTAATTCATGCTGGCTTAAAATGTCTCAGAGCTTGTGGAATAAACTGTCCACTGAAGGTGTCTCTTATTTATCTTTTCCTTTCTTAGAGGGGAGAGGGCTGATAAAGCCTCTTCTAGATATATAACTTCTAGAAAGACAAAGCTAGGTGTTTACACCTGTTGATAAAGTCCCAAACACAAGAGAGTGTGTTTTATCCTTGTTTTGCCTCTTGAGATGATTTTTAGAAAAATATATGTAATTCAATCCCCTAGTTAACTTAAAGCTCAGTACTATTGCCACTAATCATTCAGAGCAAAGAAGAAAAAAATCTGTGTATCCTTATTTTACATTTAGAGTTTTGGGAGACAGCAACAGTGAAAGGGAACTGCACAGAACACAATGTGTGCTGATGTACCAGAAAGTTCAGTGCACTAGTCTTGTATCATAGCTACTGCAGAAAGCATTACCTTTCTTTTGCAAAAGGTAGAAAATCACATTAGTAAGCCAGCTCAGTGACAAGATAAACATATTTCAGAGGGCAGGAGTTTATTAAAGTGCTGAGCTTCCCATCACTGAGTACAATGACTACAAATAAATATGTCTTCTGCTACATTTCCAGGTGATAAACACGAGTGACTTAATAATGAAATTATAATGTCATACATAATAGGCTGTCCACATTCATCTAAGAACCATCTCTGAAACATTAGTCATTTAGGCCTTCTGTGTTTTTCACTGTCTAATGTGATGCAGAATTTCACTGATGCTAAAAAGCCATTAATAAAACACTGTGTATCACATGGGAATATAGCTTTAGAACGCTGTTAAGACTGAGAACCTTAAGGATGGATAAAAACATAAACAATATAAATGTGACTAAGTTGTAGAAAAGATAATATTACCTCATTAAAAGCTGCTCTTAAAAAGAAAAAAAAAACCATAAATCAGATCCCAAATGATATATATTAGATACTTCCAGAAGGAATATGAGCTTTTAATGTATGACATTCACATCAAATAATATTTGACCATCAGCTTTCTGAGTCTACCTAAGACCCTAGGTATCAAATTTCATCCTCTCTCCCCATGTCCCTTTGTTATTATACTCTGTTTTAATTTTTCATACTTCATTTTGTGGTTCTTTCTCTCTGTAAGAGAATTTACATGTTCTAGATTCTGGAATAGTTCAGCTGATTCACAAAATACAACTATGTTCTCTACAGCCAAAATTTTCAGGCAAATATTACCATGATCATGTTTTCTATTATGGCTTCTCTGTGGTGTCTCACACTCATCACACCCTCTCACCAGTGGATTATTAGTGGGTTCAGAGAACACTCATGGCCATCTTATAAGTTGTATAGAAGATCATTCTGACACCTTCACTACTGACCTTTCAGAGTCATCACTGTATTTGCCTGGATCTTTTTTTGTCTTATGATAGGTGTTTGAGATGTTTTATCAATTTGGGGGCTTTCACATATCAAAATTTCTGACTATATTCAGTATGCCTATAAAACCAGGAATACTGGAACCCATTTTCTTTCTTTCTCAGGACTGTTACAGAAACTGATGCCTACTTGACACAATGTTTTGTACCAGCCTTTTGAAAAGACATTGTAGAAACCAAAAACTCCAACAGAACAGACCATATCAGCTGCCCCTTTGGCAATTAAGATTGGTTTTTTACATATTTTAATGTATTAGCCAGAGTTGTTTCAACTTGCTCATGCAGCTAAATTTTTGTATTTCAGTACTTACTGTTTCTACTTTTAAAGACCTCTTTCCCCAAATCTAGATAGTACAGCTGCTATCAGACAAGTAAATATGTTTTTGATAATGAAAATATCTTGTTTATAATTTGGGAAAAAATTTTGATGATACATATTAATGTATCCTTTAAACCAGTAAAATCATGACAAAAATATTTGATAAAATTATTGTGCATCACTTTGAGATTGAAAACCCATTTGTGGGAGTCTGCAGCAAACTCTAATTTTAGTTTTTGTTCCTCCTGCCCTTCATAGAAACAATATTCATTGTTTTTATTTTAATATAAATAAAATATAACTGATTTTAATATAGTGGCTGATATTCATCTTTCCTTTTTTATATTATGTTTCATTTACCTTTCTCTTTTTCACACATTCTACAGAGTCTATGGCAGATCAGGTTAGCACTGCTGCTCATTAATGTATTACACCATTTTGCTGTTAAAAACCGTGTTTTAACGATGAATAATGTTGACAGAATTTGATTCATTTTTCTTGGTGCCAGACTCAGGCTGATTTCTTCAAAAGAAAATGTCAGCAAATGGTGTTCAGCTATCCAGGAAGACTGAGGCTAAGAGAAGAGTGCATTGTTTTGACATGTTCAGGCAACTTTTCCTTTGAGAAACTGCTGGATTCCAAGAGGATCTGGAGACGCACCTTGATATTCAGCAAGACACAATTTTCTCATTAAGGATATGAATTTTACTATTTCTGAGAAAAATCTTCTTAAATCTGGATAATTCATAATTATCTTCAAAATCACTGCTTGCATGTACCTGACAGGTTTTTATTTTCAGTAGCTCAGCTCATTCTGCTTTGTCTGGGTTCAGATCATCAAACAGAGAACAAGCAAACAGCCCAGTAATCACTGTTCTCATTGTGAATGCATATAACACCACAGTGTTTAATAAAACAATCACATATTATTTTTTCTCTAGAAACAATTTATTAATTTAGTGCTTGTAAGAGGCCTGCTTTAGGGATGAATCTGAATTTTGTGTTAAGGAAAGATGCCTTCTGTGTTCATTCAAAGAAGTTGAAAGTTCTGTAACAAAAAGGACAATATGAAGCATGATTGAAGCCCCTGGTGTACCAGACTCCCTGCAATCTGCAAGGTGACTGCTTTAACCAACATTTTTAAATAAATCAAAACAAATAAACCAAAAAAGAGCTTCTAATTTACTTTAGTGCTTCACATTCGACTTGCAAAGATGTAATGCATGGAAATATGTACTTTGAACCTACATTTTGCTGCAGGAATATCTTAAAATTTAGGTTATTATCAACTCAAATTGCATGTCAAAACCCAGCACCTCTTTTTTGGCCTTACTATTGCTGTACCTCAGCTTTACATCTGTAGAATGGAGACAAATACATACAAAAATGGTTAAAATGTTGGCCACTGTGTTACAGCTTTCATCCCAAAACATACCTTGTGCCCTCTCACTTTGCCCAGACTCTTTGCAGTAAGTTTGCCAATGTTTTTTCTGCTCAGATCTGTGTTTTTCTTTGGTGTACTAGTTATGCCAATGAGATCCTTTGCACTAGCTAAAAGCTCATCCCCTTATTCTAGCCTGCATCTTTCAAATCTGAACAATTCTTGCCCGTTTTGATGCAAAACATTGTCACTAATTGGGAAAGGTTGCTATGAATATTGGACACATCCCAGTGCTTTACAAAATGATCCAAATGCTTCAAGCAACATTTCAGCTTCTTCACCATATCAAATACTCCATTAAGCTGAGAAATCCAGAACTTGCTATCTCACAGTTGGTTAGTCTCCACTATCACTCTTTGTCTCACTTTCATTAGTGTGTGCTAGTACTGAAAAGATGTCCTCATAATAATCCTCTCATTGACCTCTCTACCATATAATGTTCTGGAAATAGCAAGGTGTCTGAAGGCAAAACACGGTGCTTAACATTGGTATGTAGAGCTGAACAAAGATTACAAACACATTCCAACAAGTATCCTCAAATGGAGAGATAAATTGCACTCAGCTGTGCTCATGAAACTTTTCTGTTTGCCTTCCACACATATCTGGGTTGGGGTTTTTTTTGAGTTCACACACTGAAGTATACTAACCAAATGAGGAATATTTTATCTAAAATAAGACATTATTTCTTACATTAGGCAGGCAAGCAATGGAGCTTTAAGGCAAAGATGCAATTTGACTGTAGCCTACATAATGAGGACCCGTAGATAATATGCAACCCATCTTTCTAGATTTTTGCATGAAGTTAGAAAGTAAAAATGCACTGTATTAGGAGAGCAATGAATTCTGAAGGTATGTGACAAGAGGAAGGGATATTAACAATCTGTATTAACTCCATATATACCTATAATATTCTTCTTTTAAAGTACTTGTTTCAGAAAATCAAAGCAGTCTAGTTGCAAACGACATGACAGAGCACTTAGACACCATCATTGTTCCACCTACCCTTCCAGTTTCTAGTTTCAGCATTTTCCTAAAAGCTCTTAAACTTGCTAGCTTATTGAAGTTTACCATAATGTTAAGCTGGGTTGGTGCCTGGAATATGTTTCAACATTGGCATACTTCATTAATTTTTGATACCACCTCCAGCCAAAATGCCTAAGTATGCAAATAAAGAAGCTTTTCACAAGAAGATCATCAGACACAGCAAGACTCCAATCAATGCGCTAGCACGAATGCCAGAAAATTGTGATTCCTTCAATGTATCCAGTCCTTGCACAATTTGACAAGTTGCTTGCATTGTTTTCTTTTGTTCATTACCCATTTTTACAAGTAGAAGCAGGAGTAACAGCTTTCAAAAATACAGCTCTAGAAAAAAACCCCAAATCTTTTCTCTTAAAGTATTCATTTAATCACAATAACTGTTCTCTCTGGGGAGGCTTGTAGCTGAATGAAAAGTAGCACTATATTTGTCATATATTTTGTACTGCACACTAAGAGCTTTGGACCAGAGCAGTAGACACAGATACTTGATTAGGAATGAGAAATCCTTAGTCACATTCTTGCTAATGCCAATGGAACTCACATAGCCCCAGGGACTTTTGCATGAATTTGTGATTCAAGGAATCTGAATACATTCAGCAAAACAACCTTTACTTGCTTTTTAGTAATTTTAGTAGTAGTAGTTTAGTAGTAACTTGGAGCTTTCAAATTGTGAAGCCTTTTTAAACACTTCTAAGTCCTTCATTGCCATGGCAGGTACATGGAGGGTGGTGCCCAAGTATTTCTCCTGCTGGAGGGAAAGTTCTTAAAGGACAAATAAGACAACTGAGATCATGACACAAAAGTAACATTCAGAGAAAAAAAGGAACTTGACTTATGAATATTTCAGGATCTACAAATCCATACTAAGAGCAGATCAACGATGAGCAGTAAGGTGTTAACCCTTTGCCTGCCCACAGATTGTTTTATATCAATGAATCAATAGATGATGCAGGTCTCCCTGTCCCTTTCCTAGAAGCACTGGATGCCACTGCACAATTTTTCATATAAACAGTAGATGTATGAAAACCACCAGGAATTTCTTTGATTAGTATAGCACACTTCCATGTTTGCCAAATAAGATGCTAGTACAGTAGTCTACTGCAGCAGATAGGACTTGGACATCCTCAGTTACACTGGACACTTACTTAAATTACAGTGTTCTTAAAATAAAAAATCCCTAGATTTAGGCACCTGTGAGGTGAACAGCTACGTGGGATGTAAGACAATTTATGTCAGTAATGTGCAAGGCATCTATATTAAATGTGAGTTAGGAAATAAAAGGTCGGCATTTAATCCCCTAGGTAGTCAACAGACATCCAAAGTGTAAGCAGGAAAGATTGATAGGAGAGATAGCAGCAAAATAAAGGACTTAAAACTATATGCCCACAGTAGAAAGTCTGAACTTAGTACACCTTTACTCACACAAGTTAAGCCCTGCAAGTGGAAGACAGCATTTAAGCTACTTCTGCACACATGAAATCCGTAATATAGGGAACAAAATGGAAAAGTTAGCCTCCACAACACACTCCATGCAGGTGGTCATCACTTCTTTACAGCACACCAGTGAAGCGAACATTAACATGCATTCTGGGCTGCTGCCATGAACTCTCTTCTCTGACACCCATATTTCAGGTCATGTTTCAGGAGAGTAAGGCAGGATTCAGCTGAATATAAAGATTTTATAGCTACTTCCATAATTGACTTTTGAGAACAGAAATGATCTCTTAGCTCATTAAGAGGAAAAGATAAGAAAATAATTGGACAGTTTTACTTAAAGCAACTCCTCACTAACATGCCAAAAATCAGCTGGCAAAGTTTCTCCATCAAAGTTCAATTCAACACGAATTAATCCTTTTTAAATCTTCGACTGTGATCTCAGCTGTTCATTATTCATGAAACAGCTACATGACCCTTCACAGACAGATTCAAGAGGGCACAGAGTTTGCAAAATCAATACTTTCCTTCATTCCACAGACTGCAAGAGCCAAAGCCCACGCCCTGAAACAAACTAGAAACTTGCAGGAGCCATAAATCTTCCTATGGCTATTCTATGCTCATAGCTAAATGAAAACATAGCCAGTTGGACTCATACTTCACCACCTTTTCCTCAGCAAGTGTAATCCATTACCTGTCATACCAAAGCAAGGCAACTGCTGAAGCCTTAATCCTGAATCACTTTGAGGTCTTTAAGGTAAAAAATCGTGCAATGTACATTTCAAAATGGATGCATTCAGCACATTCGAAGGAAAATTGTTTAGAGTTAAAAAGAACAGGAATGCATTTATGCACCTGCTTTAATGCAGTGTCACTTTGCAAGGATTTTTTTATTTCATGTTAGAAATTTATTTTATAAGAGTATCCAATTAGAAAATTATATCCTGCTAAAGAAAATACAGCTAGCCCAAGAGCACAATTAAAGAAAAATGCATTTTTGCAAGGTCAGTTCATTTCCATATTCTTCCAAGCATTTAATAAGTGCTTAAGAAATAATTTGGTTTTAGACCCAGCAGGGAAAAAAGAAAATGAACTAATAGAAGATTTACATTCCTTGAGATAATTATACATACCTTGCAAAACCTGCATACCACACCACAGGATCTGAATAAGTCTTTGCCAGAACCCTTTCTGGTTTCCACTTATTTCTGAATACAACACTTAATCTGACATGATAGGGACAGCAAAAAGTCCTTACACAGCTCTAAATTCCTAATGGAACATATGAACAATCAGAAGAAGGGATTTTATAAAATGAAATTTAGGCAAATGAATAAAACGATAAATATCCAACTAGGAAGATATTTTACTTCTGGAATGTATAGGGTTGTTATTTTTTACAAGAGGCTCACAAACAGCATCCACTTTTAATTATATTTTGAAAAATCTTTAGAAAATAGTAATATATGGGCTGAAATAAGATGCAAGAAATTAATTCCATCAAGAGCTGTTGACAACATCATAACAAACCAAGGGAGAAAATCTTTTGATGGAATTATCTTTCTGCTGCTGTTTGTTAAGTTTTCTACACACTGGATGCAAGAGATGTTTACGTTTTTCAAATGCAGATTTGGACAAGTTAATTAACATTAGTTAAATGAGCATAAATAAAATACAAACTGCCCATGCAGTTCTTCAGATGTTACAAAGCAATATAAAGCCCTATTACTTCTTGTTACCTTCACTTTATGAAGTAAAAATCTCATTCTTCATATTGTATATGGCCAATTCCCATCCCCAAAATTGAAAAGATAAATGAGATGCCCCAAACATAAAGTATCTCATGGTATCTGCATTTATAGTTAAAGAAAAATCATACCAAAACCAGCCCCCTAAACACCCTGAGATAAGCAGAATTTGCTATTCACCTTTGGACACAGTCAGATGCTTCAGATGGGAGGAAGGTATTGAAATATCAAACCTCTTTACTCAACCTTGTCTCTACAGACAGCATTTTAAAAAACCAAACAGATCTTTCTGATAACTGTTCAGAGAACTATTCCCACTAATTCCTTGCCCAGTGTCAAAGTCCTGATTAACTGGTGATCTCCTCTGCTGTGCACAGTCTCTCAAGCATCTTTATTGCTAGAACTACCTGTCTTGTCCTTGCTTATGAGCAGTAGCAGGGATTTATTTTTCCTGTCTGCACCTGATTAAACTCAATCTGAAAAAAACCAGTGTACATATCTATGTTAGCAGAATGATAAGTAAATCTGTCTTCTTTCTGGTTGTGATACTCATCCTATAAATCTCCATGATGTAGCAAGTCTTAAATCTAGCAGTTTTATACAGTTTTGCTGCTGTAGTAAACAAATAGCAAAATTTGGAGTGGTTTTGGCTTGTGACGAATATTTGTTACCCCACATTGTCATTTGCTTAGAATGGGAGGATGTGGCAGACAGAGACTAAACCAAAATTTTTATATTTAATTTGTAATTTCACTGTTTTGTTTTGGGTTTTTTTTTAAATTATCTTTTACAAGTGTAGGCTGACAGCAACCTCCTATTACTGTCACCTCATTGCAGCACTCCCTAATAACTTTATTACCATAACATGGCCCCAGATTTGGCAGTCTTGAACTACCATCCAAGTAGAGTATTCTGGCTGCAGGATGCATCCCTGAACACATGAAAACTGTTGGAAAAACAGTGCCTCTGAAAGTGTAAAACGAGTTCAGTCTGGGGAGGGGGTGGGGGGCCATGGGCTTCCTCACACATAGCCTTGTGCAAAGTACTTTTTCCCTGCAGGTCTCAAGGGAAGGTGCTGGTTTGTTAAGTTAAGCCGTAAGTTGTGATTATGGGTGCTAGTTCAAAGCCTGAAGAGGTTCTTAATAAAAACCTTCCCCCTTGAACCTCTTTTAGAGCTTGATCCACCCAAATATTTTCAGATAACAAGGTAAGCCTATTTCCTGAAGCCTAATAGGATAACTTTCTTGCAGTCAGCATCATGACAACCTGTCTGGCAAAGGACAAGTTAAACAGAACACAAGGGTCCTTCTTTTCTTGGTTTTGTTTGCCAGGATTGTATCTCACACCTCCTGCTTTTGTCCCAAATTCTGCTGAGTAATGATCCAGGATACAGCTTTAGCAGAGAGTGGGAAGGGACTTTCTCCTGCCTCTGCATGACCTGATTTTCAGCATCAGTAAGGAATAAAGGCTTCAGTGGTCATGCTTCCTGTGCATCTGGCCTTCAGGGTCTTGCTCATTACTGCTGCCTGGACAAAACTACCAGCTGGTTTTAATAAAACTTTGCAGAAAACATGAAGGTCAAGAAATTATATTTCTTAACTCTCAAGCAAATACACAGCCACATGAAGACAGAGGCAAAGCAGAAGTATTTCTGAGAGGAAATGTGCAATATGTATTAAAAAATCAGACATTCATGATTCTATACATAAAATCAGACTGTTTATGAATTAGCAAAACCAAAAGCTTAATGCAGTTCCGGTGTATCTTTAGTCTCTTTTCAAAAAATAGGTTCATGGAACATTTTTATTCGGGTTTGAGATTTGGAGATTTTCAAAACCCTCTAGCCTTTTCATCCACAAAGGCCAGGGTGCTGAGTTTAGAAAACACAGATTTCAGAACCTAACTTGTTTACAGAGGTTTAGCCATCCAAGCATTTATTTGATACTTGATTTTTTTTCAATATCTTAAATATTCAGGATTTTCTTGCTCTGCATTAAAGGGCTATCTTGGAATTTATAATATTGACATTGCTTAGTTTAGGATAAATTCTGTTTGAAGGGTTTAATGTTATCTTTAATCCTGACTTGTGCCAGGCTTTTGCAGCAAATCTAAACATTATTTTTTTGCACCTTATGCTACATGACTGCTTTTCACATGGTTGTTAACAGCAGTCATTGACAGTAATAGCAATTTAATTGTGCTCAGAGATCACAGCTGTCATTGATTATATCACCAGACATTTTCAAACATATTTCTTATTCCATATGCCAGTGGTACTCAATCCTTGTTGGTCCATAATCTCTTTAAAAAGTCCCTGTGCCATGTGTTTATCATCTTGCCAATGAGGGTAGGAGCTCACTGATGGAACTGCTGCTAGAGGTTTCAACCTAATCCTTATTCAATTTTAAGACTGGTAAAGGTAGGGATTTAGGAGTAAGTTATAGGCCAGATAAATTGCTCAGGTTTCTGGACTATAAAAAAGTAAATTATCATGGAGCTGTTGGGATATAAAGATAGGTGGAAAAATTCAAATAAAATATAGTTGACAATACACTATTTTAAAATAGAAAATGAAACATCTTTAGAGATTATATAAAAAAAGATTTTCTCAGAAAGTGGAATGGTTTAGGAACTAATTTTTACACAACCAAAAAACGATAACCGATTTTTATGCATACTTAACACTTTGGTATTCTTCCTAGTACACTGACAGCTATTTCTTGGAGGCTTTGCTACGTTTGTAAGCAATTTTCTTCAAAAAATGAAGAACCCAATTCCTTTAGAAAGTTGCAGTCCTTCTTCTGGATAACAGAATAATTCCCTTGGCTATTTTTAGTTCAAATTTCAGAGAAAGAGCTCATTAAAAGACCCCCTATCAGCTGAAAAGGTGGCTGTACTAATGTATCTCACCATGAGTTCTCCCTTTCCCGGGGATGAAAGTACTGAAATTACTATTATTGGCAGATTGACTGAAAGAGAATAATGGTGCTCAGGGATTGAAGACACTTTTGACACAGGTGTGGTGTGAATAGCAGGAATTGGTCAGGGAATGTGTCCCCTTTTAAACAGGGGACACATTTCTGCCTCTATACATTTTCAGCAGCAGAAAAATCATGCCTAATCTCCCTGTACACACATAAATAATTGTCTAAGTGGATTTACTCCCTAACATATCAAAATCTATAAAAAATTTAGGGAATTCAGTTCTGGCTGTTTTGTAATGGAATCTGGAAGATTGGGAAGTACACTGACGTCAACACCAAGAGACAGAAAAAGAATTTTGTGTGATAGGACCAAAGAAGTCATGAACGACATAGACAGAAGTCCTCTGGCTGGTTCTCCCCAGCCAGCCATGGCCAGGCACATGTGCTTGAGGAATGACAGCAGCAGACAGAGACCATAGGGGAGGAGATTTTGGCACTTGATGGAACTTTACTGTCTGTCAAGGCATATGTGCTCTGTCAGTGCCACTGCATCCTGCTGGGCACCAGGGGCAGGATCTCTCCAGGCAGCTCACTTTGCTGCATTGGACACCTCATGTCAGAGCCAGTCTAAACATCCCTCAAAAATGATGATGAATCCATTGGGCTTGCAAGAAAGACACATTTTAAGTGCAAGGTATCCTTGCAGCTATGTGAATTTTTAATTAACTTTAGTAATATAGGGAGTAAGTTCAGTATTTATTATTACCACTCAAAAGACCCAAACCCCAGGTGAGCTGTGAAAGTGGAGAAGTGGATCTAAAATCATTAAGAGAAGAAGAATAAAGAATGTATGCTCACTGTTCTTTCAGTTCAGTTTTTCTACATAAAAAAAAAAAAAAAAAAAAAAAAAAAAAAAAAAAAAAAAAGTAAATACCATAAAGGGGAGGCATGAAGCCTGTACCCCTGCTAGAAAGAGAACAGAAATGACAAGAATCCTCTTTACCACCTCTTTACCACCTGTTAGGAGAACTGAGAATTAAAATTCTCATATGCAATGTTGCAGAATGAATTAGGATGCAAGCAAGGCAACAAAAGACCAGATAGCAAGAGATTGTGGAAATATGATGGATTGCAGCAGAGAGGGTAACCAAGCTCAAAAACCTGCATGAAAAAAGGGTGACTGTCACCTACAAAGGTCAGAGCTCTAGATATTAGCAGGGAGTGGAGTTTGGAGAATTGAATTGCTGCATCATCTCTGCCCTAGACACACACAGCCAGGCAAAGGGCACTACAGACAGCAGCACAGGGCCTGCAGCAAAACCCCTCCCATGCAATTCCACCAGAAAAAGTTGTCTTTACATTATTCAAGTTATTTGTTTACCTACTTTTCACCTGAAATTGCCCTGTTCTCTTGCATTTAACCTAAAATTCAGATAACCTTTGCTCTCTGACAGACCACATAAAATTACAAGAAGCAGCAGAAATTAAAGGGCAGAGGGTATCACAAGTTATGGCAGGCTGAAAACTCCACTGTAAACTTACCCTTTAAAATCCCAGGCACATACAAAATGTACTACTACTGATATGATAGCTCTTCTGTAAATAATCAATGCTTGTAAGATCTCACATTCTTCCTTATAAGAAGTCCCCATTTCCATATGTAATTCCCCACAAATTTAATTTTCCAGGAAAAATACAGAATTACTGGCATAAATACAAAACACAAAATGTCCTAAAATGGTTTTGAAGAATGAAAATTTGAGCAATGGGGTACCTCTCTTACACTGGGTAACAATTTGGATTATTGTGCTAAAATGTAACAGAGAGGACCAACTATGAGAGAAGCAACATTTATTTCAGTATTAAATTGCTAGAAAAATGTATGATAACGACCATTTTCTTTTGCAGTAGCACAGAAGAAAATCCTGCAAAAAACACCACACCCTTTTCTTCACTATATTGCTTCAGTTGCTGCAAAGGCAAAAGGGCATCAGTATCACAGAGGAAATTTTTCAACTGCCTTGCTATTTTTGTGGCTTTTTCCAAAGGAAGAGAACACCAGAGAGAACAGTCAGAGGACCTCTGACCTTACTTCAATTTTTGCTAACTCACTGCCTTAATGGTTACTCTCTTACCCGTCATTCAAATGTCTGATTTTCAATTGGCACCTCTAACACTGCCATTTTATCTAAGAGAAATCCATGTGAAATTCATGTCTTATTCAAGTAATACCATTCTAATGTTCTGATTGTGAAACACTTAAATACAGATGATTTTTTTGAAGTGTGATAGTTAAATGGGTTAAAGATTCATTTTTCATAACAATATGAAAACTGGATGTTGGAGACAATATATACACATTGTTCAAAAGTCAAGTGGCCATAGGGTAGTCTGTGTTCAGCAGCAAAGCTCTGCATGTGGCCTTCCCCTCTCTTGGTATTACTTCTCTTTCCCTGCTGAGGCACCTGACACATGTACTGGCTTAAGCAAACACTTGCTTTTGGCCTCAGATTCATTCTACAGGAATCTAGGCATCAAGCCACAGTGCCACTGTAATTAATTCTGGTGAAGAGTAAAAATGAGAGTGCCAAATCAAAGTTCAAGTTGGAAGCCAGTTCCAGTAGTCTGCAAACAGACTTGTCCAGCTCTTGGCAGGTGCTCCCACATAAAGCAAAGAATCTGGTTGGTACAGATAATTACAGAAAACCTCACAGGATTACTTCTTGTGATAAACAAGAAGACTCCATTGGATTTTCATTCACTTATTCAAGTTTTTCTCTGAAAACTTGTAAATTTATTCCTTCCTCCTCTTATTAAAAAATGGGTATGAGTCAGGCATGGTTTGTCTGCAACACAAGAAAGCCTAAGAATCTCTCAAGACTGACAAGGCACTCAGCCCCCACTTTTTTTGCTGTTACTCTGCTATTAAAAGCATTTGGCAGAGTTAAACATGGCAAGCTGCTGGTTCAGGCCTCTGGTCATTCTCAAATCTGTCAAACGTGATGGCTTACACTTGGGAATGCTGCAGTGTGCATACTTGGAAAATAAACAAGCTATTAAGGGCTCTCCTGTAGATTGTGCAGCAGTCCATCTCATTATATCTTTATTCTTTTCCACTATCAAAATAGTCTGTCAGTAGAAGTCAAGATGTTTATTTGTTAGCAAAAAATTTCTGAGATCTACTGATACTTCATTCTCTCTTTATTTGCCTTTTGTCTTATCAAATTCTTCAACTTAGGTTTTTCTAACTTTTTTTTTTTTTTTTTTTTTGCTTTTTGTTTGCTTGTTTTTTATGGTATAAGAACTTTTACCAGACTTTATCTAAAGTAGATTTTCACTATTTTATTTATAGTTCAATTGCTGAAAGTAATTTCTTTTAAAATCCCTTACTTGAGACACTCACAAAAGCAGAAGTCTCTTGGGGAAGAAATGAAACAAACTGAGATATAAACCAACTTGACAAATCTTTAAAAACACCTACTGAAAACAATGAAATATATTTCATAAAGCAGCACACAATTAAATACCTGATCCTAGCTAGCCTTTTCAAAGGAATTAGAAACTAATAAGGATAATGCATATATATGTTTTTAATATTAGAGTATAAATAAAAGCCGTTTATGTTCTAAGTTAAAAATTATCCCTAAATATCCTTCCCTTAGGATGAGCATTTTCCTAAGATTTTCCTTAGAGAATTGAGATTGTCTTTGTTATTAAACCATAACGTAGAGGATTTTCAGCACTTACTTCTGAGTGATTCAAAATACAAGTTTCTTGATATTATGCAACATAATTTTTCTTTATGACACGTAGGATTTAGGCAGAGTTCAAAATTCTCAACCACAGATGTCTAAAACTGTGACACTTAAATAGTTAAGGACATCATCAAATGTCCTGATTTCCCCAGCTAATGCACACCCTTCAGGCTATTGACAGACAATCTGCCTAAAATTATGGCAAATAATACATCTGAGCAGGGAAAGCAGAAAGGTCTCCTATTGCTTCTTTGTTTCTATCTATTGCTCCCAAATATGAGACAGATAATTTGCCACTTTAAATTATCTGAATTAATTTCTTAGCCTCTTTTTACTTTTAAAGTTTGAAGGGGAGGAATTGGTTTACTCCTGAGTACTAAGTCTTCATCTTTTATACACTGATGCTTTTTATTACTCTGAAATCAATGAACTTTACAAACACAGAAGAAAATTTAATGAGAAACTGCTAAAATGCCCTGTTTAATGCTGCTTGAAAAGATCCTTCCATTTGAAAGTTAATAATTTCTGAGTCAGGTTCTGAATGCATGGTACATCAAATTTGACAGCTTTCCCAAAGAAAGGTGGTGTTTGATGATTATTTTAGGGAATAAAATATGATGAATTTTCGTGTTCCAAAACTAAATTCACAGCTCTTCAAACTAGCCATTTGGTTTCTTCTGCCTTTTTTAATGCATCCTAGGTGCTTCTTGTTGGGTGACAACCAACAAGTAGAAACACTAAATTGCATTTTCAAGACCATGTCTTCTCTCTGCAATGTTATTAAATTCAGTGGAAGTTTGTGACACACGTCTTTTAACAGGTTACTCTCCACACTGAAATTTACTTTTTGGGACTGGAAAGGAACATCTATTGTGATTGGCAATTGCTCCCCCAAAAATAAAAAAATTAACTTTTACATTGCAACATACTGCAGTATAACTGAAGTATACAGGCTCAGTAAAAAACCTTAAAATCTGAACATTCTGAATGGCTGATAAGAGAGCATATCATGGAGCTGGTGTAAGATAAAAATTCTCCACCTCCCAGATGGAGAAATCCAGTATTGAAAAAAATTGATACTCATAAGTGAGAGAAGACAATCAGTTGACCAAATTGAGATAGCAGCCTTCATCTCACTGCAGCTCAGCACCATTAAATGCAAATCAAAAGCTCACAGTCACTTCTTATTTCTTATAATTCAGGCATCATTTTGCAAACTGCCACTTTCTCATGCACTACCACTTATGTATAATATTCTTACTGGGTATGTAGGCTTCAATGTACAGCCTAGAAAGTTCACAACAGGCAGCACTGTGAAAGATAAGCCTTTGAAATGGTGTGACATTTCAGGGTGAACAGCTGAGCCATCATTTTCCTAGCAAGCCATATTTCATAGCCAAGATTACCTTGTGGAACTGAGAAATTGTCTCCTAAGGCCATGACAAGCTACATAGTCCTATGAATCTGTCCAGAATCTACACCCCAACAACTAATCATGTAAAGTAATGAGATCTTCAGTTACTCCCATACTGAAAGTGGGACACAGATATTATTAGGATTGAACATGAAATCTCAGTGAGCCATACATGAGAGCAGAATACTGTACACAACTTCAAAAATAAATTATAACCCAAGAGGAACTTGTCATAGCTTAAAAACCTCTGCCAGTAGAAAAAGATCTTTTATTTCCCCCAGCAGTGCTGTGCTGGCTAAACATGTTCTGTTTGGAAATGACACAAACAAATAATATTGGGAGGAGAGAGAAGGAAGAACAGCTGACAGTCCCATTGACATGACGGCTGCCCAGCAGTGGAGATTAGAAGCAGTGTTGATAGGCAAAAGCAAAGATAAGCAGTAGAGAACAACCAAATCCTACTTATTCCTGCCAATGCCTAATTTACTCAAACTCAAAGCTCTTTGTAGGCTAGTTGTGACTTCACCTCCCCCAGTGACAACCCTCCTCTGTGTACTACAGTGGTGACCTTTTCCTGCAGGGCTCAGCAGCACAAATCCACCCTGTCAGCCATCCCAGGAGCCTCTTCTATCTTTAACCTTTGTACAAAAACCTTAGGTATTGTGGTAAGAAGAATTAGTAGCTGCTGCCAGAATCAAATCATTAAAGCCAAATGAGTTCATCGACATTGTTGTCACTACAATGAACAACCTAATCTCAACTGCTGTAAAAAATATTGATTAAAAGAAAAGATTTTAAAGAAGCACTGCAGTTATTTTCAAGAAATGGCCTGTAGAAAAATGGAATCTGGAAACAGCATTCTGCAAAATTTATCTTATTTTGATTATTTTACCTAACTTCATTCTCACTGTTTTCTAATCAGTTTACTGTGAGTTGCTCTAATTTAATTTGATATTCAGATATTTGATGGATGAAAACAATTTTTATGCTACTACAGAGAATATTTTTTCATTATTCTATTAATATTTACATTAACTTAGTGATATATTAACAGCAAAATGAATATTAAAAATGTCTCCAGTGACAACAATCACTGTGAAATACCATAGTTTTCCTGCTTCTTTGTGGTTTATGTGCCAAAAAGAGTTTTGAAATTGCTAAATCTCATTTTGGTTAACCATTTTGTTCAGCAAACTTTAGTACAACCTGCTCTGGGGGTTAGCATTTAATAGACAGACCACCTACAGTGCACACACAGTTATATAACACCACAGACTGAGTCAGGAGATTCCTCTCCATGATTAGATAATGAGCTCATTCTGAGTTCTCATGTACCAGGTCTGGGAGGACTCCATTATTTTATGGCAGAAATCAACTATCAGTGAGAGGTGGTATTGAAAGCTTTATAAAATAGCTTTTTCCAAAAATCTAAAGCAAATGCAAGGGAGTAGCACTACAGAAAGCAGAAATATGCTTGGCATTTTCTCTTTCATCACATCGTCGCTGTTTGCCAAATATAGCAGGCCTTCTTCACATGTGAGGATTATGTAAATAATATACACT
The DNA here is from genome assembly GCF_965231275.1 of Zosterops lateralis. Classification (NCBI taxonomy): domain Eukaryota; kingdom Metazoa; phylum Chordata; class Aves; order Passeriformes; family Zosteropidae; genus Zosterops; species Zosterops lateralis. The sequence continues at coordinate 35,833,092 of NC_139765.1, forward strand.
TGAATTTATTCCATAAAGCATCAGAATTACTAAACAATGACTTCTTGATTCCCTGTAGGTCATATTTCCATTGTGTGGTTCTGCATTTATTTTCTCAAATTAACTAATACCACCTTCCTGCCTTTGAGAATTCACTGAGCATCATTTTAAAGTGTTTCCCTGCTTTTCCTTTCAGAATGCTAGGATTCATTTTGTCCAGATACATCAGATTATAAAGTTATCAAAGTACATTTCTCTCTGTCATTGTGACCAAATACTAATTTTACATTTATAATCAACCACTGCCTTTCAGAAAATCAATAAATACTTTCTCAAAATGGACATAAACATTACCATCTGATAAAAGCTTCTTTTCTAATGCAAGAAAAGGAAAAAAAAAAGCTTATTTTCTAATGTAAGATCATGAAATCTATTACTTTTTTTATTCCTTCATGATCTTTGTATTATTGACTCCTGGCTCTAATATTATTTTGCTTTGCTTTTTTGCCTTTTATGCTCTGACTTCTTTTCTGATAGCTCTCTCACAGATATTACTTGCAATTTCTTGCCTTCTAGTGTTTACTGCCAATTTTTATTTTAGTGTTTTATGTTACTGCATTTGAGAAAACCTATATAAAAACCCAGCCCAGTGAGAAGAGTCAATTTAACAAGATGCTCTGGGCATAATGTAAAATCTTTACTGTGGGAAATAGAATATTCAAGTGAAAACAGCCAAATATAATTATTTAGCAACAGTGCTGAATTAGACTACATGGTGAAACAAAGGGGCTTTCCAATCCCAATCGCTAATTTCACAGCCCCACTATCTCAATTAAATATACCCTCAATTAATCTTTTCATGAACAGTTATATTCCATCTATTTTAGGCATGCCATTTCAAGGAAGAATTCTACTGAAAAGGAACAACGCCCAGCACGATTGAATCATTAAGGAATAACATCAGGTGATGTTTTTGACTGAATTTGAGTAATAGCTGTAAAGCTATCTTTGTAGGGATTGTCTCAGATGATCTTTACTAATGGTTACCATAAGATGTATTATGGTATCCTCTAGAAATAATACTCAAGTATTTTAGTTGAATATATTCCCTAAAGACTGGAGCAGCATGCAACTAAAATCTCTGCCCCAGAATATTTATAATTTCCATAGTATTTAGGACACAAAAGGATGAGAAAACAGCCAACATAAGAATGGAAGCACCAGTGGTGTCCACATGCAAAAAAATGAGCAAAGAAGCAGATGAAGAAGCCAGACAGAAGTTGTTTGCCTAATCAATAACATGAGAAGGGTGTTAAGAGCAGATCTATCACAGTTAATAAAAATAATACAGTCTTACAGTGTAGAAATAAAGCACGGGTAATGTATGGATGCTTTCGAGGAAAAATGGGTACATCACATTTGAAAACTTAACTCTGAAGTATTAGAAGGGTTGATAGCCAGTCTACAAAACCAGTAGACCTAGTACTTCAATTTTTAAGATAAAAATAGTCCTTTTTCTTCTTTTTTCCTGATTTCAAAATAAGGAAAATACTCAGCACTGGGATGTTTGGAGTATCAGGGAATGTTTTTATATGCAGATAAAAATATTAAATATTAAACGCTGGATACTTCTTAAGACTGGTGATGGCAGAGTGATAATAGAATATTTCCTTCCTTTGTAATTATAACAAAAGGAAAATATCAGCATATGCTGCTTGCTAATTTCTACTTCTGAAATATACAGTAAAAGACAGTGTAAATGAGGTCTAATATACAGCACTATGCTGTCAAGCAGAAACTGGTAAATAATTAGGAGGTCCAGATGACACTGTCAGAGTAAATTTTTAATTATCTAGTTCATCAGACCAGAAGAGCCAAAATAGCTTCTGGAATCTAATGCATCTTTGCAAAGTTCTTTGATAAATAATTTTACTCTACCTGTAATCACTTGGAGAACATACCTATAATCACTACAGCATTTTCAGTGCCTTTTTCTCTCCTTGGCTCATAATGTCATTTATTCATTACCTTCCTAAGACAAGCCTTATACTTTATCCTTCAAGAGCTGAAATCTTATCATGCAGTGTCATTCCTAACCACTTAAGGTAACAACCTCTTTAGCTTAACACCCATGGGTTTTCAGGGTGATATTCAAAGTCAACCAGCTTTAGGCAAAGAGCCAGCACAGATGGTGACAACATGAAGAGGCAGAGCAGCTTGTGAACACCCCTCCTTCCTCCACCAAGAACCTGATTCCTCACTGTACACACAGAGAGACACTAACTCATGAGTGTGTACCATGAGTACACACATCACTTGGACAAGCACCTTGGGCAGGACACATGGAGGCAGAGATAAGCTGATATCATGTGATGATTGGTGATTTGCAGTGATGGGTTTTCTGCAGAACAGAAAGCAACATTTGAGTTTGTTGAAATCTTGTGTGACCTACGGATGCACATGGTAAAGAAAAAATTCATGATTTTCTGAAAAGCTGCCTACAACAAAAAGCATTCCCATTTTTTCAGTCAGTCTAGAGAAAAAGAAACAGTCCCCGTAGATTTACTGTACTATGACAATTTAAAACCAGTAAGTGACATAGTATTAACCCAGGAACTCCAAATCTTTGCTCTGCTTGCCTGTTCAATTATAGCTTACTATTTGGTTTGGGATTTTGGTGTTTATTTTTTAAGGTAAAGCAATTAAATCCAGACAGCTTGAAATAGAGGCTACTTAATAATGATTTAATGATTTAATCAATTCTGTTATGTGTTTGCTGTAAGTTTGGGTTGAAATACACCTGTAGGTTTTCAATTTTGTATTAGGTGAAACAGGAAAGATTGAGTTTTCTAACAGCAAAGAGAACCCATGTTGTAGTAATTTTCCTGGCTTATCCTCTGATTCTTTTATTAGATCCTCTAATTATTAAAGTCCCAAAGCACCTGCACATAATACAAAGAGTCTGGCTGAAACCCAGAGCATATTCATCCTTTTCCAAAAATTCTATAAAACATATGCTATTTTGTCTGAGAAGGCAAAGCAGATTTTGCATTTAAATTATACAAATGGCAATATGCATCCAAAATGGCTGATTGCTTCAACAGCTTAGTTGGAACTTATCAATGTTTCATATTAAAAATTAAATAACTCTTAGGCTTAGAACTTGAATGACTAGGTCTATGACACAATAAACTTTTGCTGAGAAGGTAATGGGACCTCTGGCTGTCTGTGTTTATAGCAGTAAATGTACCAGGATCACAGTCAGGGAGATGAGGCAAGCTGCTTTTGTAAATCACTGCCAAATGGCAGCCAATCACCCAGGATCTCACCTCAGCATCCTGAAGCTCTCTCATCTCCCATAAATGTCATCTTGAGTTAAAGCCAGAATAGACAACAAAACCAGGGCTACTGCTTGGCTGTGCACACACACAACAATAACAACCCCATGCCCAAACCAAAACAAATTTAAAAACCCCTTTATCAGCTGGAAATTTTGAGGAAGACATAGCAGCAATATAGCACATCTCTTTTAGCCTATTAATTACTCCAGTAAAACTACTAAGCTTTAGAGGTGAGCCACTAACAAAGATGGAAGGTGACCATAAATGGCTTCACTATATAGGGAAAAAAAAAATCCCAACTTAAAAGCTCCCTATTACAATGAAATACTTTCCCCACTTCCTACATTAATAGATTAAATATTCGAATTGGAGAGCAGGCTAGCAGGTGACAGATGGAATAAAAATATAGCTGCAGACAGCTAAAACATTTAAAGTCTGTTGCAATTAAGTCTCTGCCATCTTGGGAAACTCTGTCCTCCTCTCACACGCCAGACTTTTAGACTGTCATGTTTGTTACCACCCACTTTGCAGAGCTGAAATAATTCTTTGAATGTTCAACAGCAGTATGTCAAAGACTTTTTTCCAAATTGAATACTGACAACAGCCTTTTGCAGTTTTTTCTCATTCCTGCCTACCGTTCCTCTCTCCCAAAGTCCAGCCAGTATATATCACTTAAGGTTACTCTGATATTTGAAGAGATTGAAAGCTAAGCTGGAAGCGGACAGTTATTGAAAAGTGGTACACTGGAAAAAAATCTTAGACCACAAAACCAATCCAGAAAATGAATGGAAATCATCATCATAAATGTATACAGCAAAAGTAGGTTCTCATATTTACTGCAGAGACAGAAAGGGACAGAAAAATTTCAAAACCATCAGTGAGCTAAAATCTCACCATCAAAACCACTGTGGCAAAAAATTTAGAAGAGAGGATCACTATGGAAAGGTCTATAGATAATTGCTGAGTTACTAATAGAATCAAATACCTATTAAAATGGAGAATCAGAGCCTATTTTGAATTATAGTCCATCCTAGAAAGGTGCAACTAGAGGAAAAAGTTTGTTGTATTTTTCTTTGGTCAAACAAACAAGCAAACCAAACCAACAGATATTGAGTGTACGAATGAAACCAGCTGGAACTGTGAAAAAACCCCAAACTCAAAGAACGCAGCTACTGGAATACAGGAAAGCTGGGCAAACTTAAAATGCACCCCAGGAGGTGTAATGGAATTCAATACTGTCTCAAAAGGAAAAATGGAAGGAAAAAGAAATTACCAAAGAGAGTTAAAAGTTCAAAGGTTAAAAAAGTCCTTTCTTGTAAAAGAAAGATGGGAAGGAAACCAATTAGTAATATGGCTTCAGACAAGTCTTGCAGGCAAGAGATAACGCCAGAGAAGCATCGTGAAGTAATGCTACCCAAAGGGGAATACAGAAGGCTTTTATAAAAATATCAGAAGAAAAAACTAGCACTAGGAGGAGAAACCCATTAAGGAAGGGATCTGTCTTTAAATTAGCAGTGACTCAGAAATAACTGAGGTAGCTGCTTATTTTAAAAAATCCATCTCCAAAAAGAATTAAAACTCTGCCCAAAATTTGTTTTTAAGAAATCCTTGCTTTATTAGTGACAATTTTTTTTAAAAAGATTTCTTTTGGAATTTACAGAAAAATAGCAGATGGAAGAGTTTCATAGAGAAACATCAACATAATACTAGCTTTCAGGAAATGCATGAATGATTCTATATGTTCTTGTCCAACAAATTGTTTTTGTTTCTGCCAAAAATAAGTCTTCTAACAACACAGAAATGCAAATATACTGGGAAACAAATGAAGTCTTCCCCTTGTTTAACTAATGGAAAATTAAAGCAACCTGAGCATTAAATTGAATTGATTTATAAAAACTGCAACTTGTTAAACACCACACCTTCAATTATATATTTTTTTCTTAAATAACATTGCTGTCATACATTTTTATAGTGCCTCTGATTCATGAGATCTTACTCTGATTAGAATATGGAGCCAGCTGATTCCTAGGGCTTGCATGAAGTCCTGATGGAACTGATGCACAGCCTTCATTACAAACTGGTAGCTAAATATGTATCAAAGAACTTTGAAACTGTAGCACAAAGAAAAACTATCAGTAAATTTTTGCCACTATAGGATATTTCTCCGCAGTACTATTGTGATGAATGTCTTTCCACTCCTGACGCAATAAGCAGTGATTTATCTAGACTTAATATGGTTCTCCTCATGTACTTTATTTCATACTCAACTACTGCAAGTCAAATTCCGTGTTCCATCCCAACTGCATACAGAATATATTGATGCCTCCAGGCCATATCTGATTTCCACAATCTGGGGATAACAGGCAATTAATAAAATGGTTTTTTTTGTAATTAAGAGCATCACAAAGGGTTCTTCAGCAATTATTTGGCTACATGTAGCAACTGTCAAGAGCTGAGGCATGAAGCTCTGGGAACCACACCACCTCTGCTGAGCTCTTAGGCCCCTCTGAACCACCAGCAGCATTGCAGGGATGCTTAGGGCTCTCTCTGCACCTGGCCAACATCCTCTGCCACAAAATGCCAACCATGTTTCTCTAAAATAAGGCAAAATGTCCATGTTAAAGCCAAACACAAAACAAATACTTGCCTTATTTTTTTTTTCCTTTTTGTCAACAGCCTATAAAATAATTTGAGATTATCCCAGTTGAGTTGAATGACAATATTGCAGGGTCTGATGTTGCTGGCATACTAACCAGAGCAGAAGGGCAGCCACACAGGCATGCACGCCGTGCCTGTCATGCTACAAACACTGTTGAGAACAGCACTCTCCTCAGCACCCTTTTGATTTATGCACAGTTTCAGCAGTCTCTTTAGAAGACCTTGAGGTGTTAGATTTTTGATAATTCTGCTTTGATACATAATTATTAACACAGTTTGCAGCTTCTTCATGATGAAGGCCTTTCCCTGCTGTCTCTCTGGAAGCTTGTTCCTCTTGGTTTAGCCCAGCCAGCAGGTCACTTTCCGACTGCCCTTTTAACATGTACTCATCTTGAAGAACTGCTCAGGACAGTTCTAAATCATTTTGGCCATGTGTAAAGAGTATTTAGAGTGAGCTAATAAAATCCTTTTTGGGGAGCTTTGAGTGGCAAATACAGGATTGAATGCAGAGTATGCACCAGAGAGGAAGGGTAGGAGCTGTTTCATCTTTTTCACTAGGACTGAGTAATAAAATACATATAGAAAAAGTTAGGCTGTTTAAAGACATTAGAGATTCACAATATTCACATCATACTATTCCACATCTTCTAAAATCATAGCTGTTCAACATAATGGGGTTTATTTTCCTATCAGAAATAGAAAAAGACAGGGAAGAAAAATAACATTCATGTCTAACTGGTTTCCTTAAATATATATGGCTTTCTATGACATGTACATTAATCCACAAATTTCTCTCGAGGAAATTCTCCAGGGTCAAATGAAAAGAGAATGTAATTTGCTAAATCTTAAGCATCCAGCTCTTGAATCTAATCATGTGCCATTCAGAAAGACCTGATAATACGTTTGGCATCATTTCTCCATTATGGCACACTTCCACAAACAATATTTTGGAAAAACATTCAAAGGTGAAATAGAAGACAATTAACTGAGAAAGATTCATTTGTTTAAAGTTAACTCAGGAACATTTCTGTTTGCCTAAAAGATGAATAGCAAACATGCAAAGATTTAACACTGTCCTCTGAAAATCTATTTTTATTTATAGCTTTTCAATGTCCATAGTGCAAGCCATCCTGAAATTATTAGCTTACTTACAATTCTCATTTTTTTAAAATAAAAATATTTTTATTTATTTTGCTTAAATTTTCCTTCTTAGACAGTGCTTATTTCTTGATAGCCTGGCTCAGGTCTTCAAATAAAAATCCTATAAAACCAGGTGTGAGATACTTAAGTTGGATTAGTCCTCTTAGGATTTATCTCAGGTTTTTATCCCACCTTCTCCTTGCAAATACCAGGAACAAAACCCACAAAGCTGCTACTCAAATAAAAGAAGATGGTTTTTCAGAAACCAGTAGCAGAAATACTCCTTGCAGAGAATTCCTTGCATCTTTTAGACAGCAAATACCACATTATTCAGTTCTGCCTTGTAGCAGAGCCATGGCTAGTTAAAGGAAAGGAGCACTTGTCAAGGAAATAGTTATGGTTACCTCAATAAGCATTAGTCAAACCCACTACCGACTGACGACCAAAATTACATGTGGCATTGCTGACCAACTACCTTTAGTATTTATTGCCTTTGTTCTGACTTGGACCAAACTGCTGCAGTAAGTCCAAGAATCTGACAAAACACCACCAAGCAATCCAATATTAATAAACTGTCTATCATAAATTTTCTGTGATGTTGGCTGTTCTTGCTGCCCACACTGGAAAGCTGCAGAAATTGATTCAGAGTTATTTGGGCTCCCTTACCACTTTCAACAATTCAGTGGCTTGCTGGAATGACACACATACACACAAGCCCGATTGACTTAAAGTTTCCAACATTTCCAATCCAATACATGATTTTCAAAAGAAAATACGTGGATAATTGTATTGAAAATAAGCTGTTTAGGGAAAGCTAGTTAGGCTATTAATTTCCAAAATTTATCTGGAAGGCTCTAAATTATCGTTGTCAACATCTATTATTTTTAATACACAAAATTATTTTTCCTACATGATATTATTTCATTGAGTTTATCCACTTGATATTAATCCATTTCTCAAGAGTATGGCTGGTACCATTAATCTAAATGATTAGAAAGAAAGACATACAAAAGAAGGGATCATAAATTTCTTTCTGTACTGACCAAAGGAAAAAGACCTGTGAAATAGAGCAAATTCAGTTATTTGCTATGCATCAGAAAGTTTGGGTCATAAGTGGCACACTGAGTCAAGTCTTCATGAAGGGGGATGATTTTAACTCAAAGAAGAAAAATAATAATTCTTCAGCCTTAAAAAAACCATGGTCATTTCTCTTTTAATAACTTTGATGTACAGAGAAAGACTCCATTTTAGGAAAATCATTCTAAAAACCTTTGAAAGATAACTCCTTCTACTAAGGAAGTATCCCTGGGTGACAGGCTGTCAACTTCTCTGCAATGCTCTACTAGAATTTATTTTATTTAAAATTAAAAAATACCTTTTTTTAAATTCTTGAAAACAGTTATGTTTCATCTTAATATATCCCAAAAGCTAGATGTCTAGCAATATTCCTAGTGCAGTCAACAGAGATAAGGACTTCCAGATGGTGGTTCATGAATCATGAAGATTATACACCTTTGCTGATCTCTGGCTTCTCAGAAACATTACATGTCCTCTAGTCACCCCAAATGAAGTCGAATTAATAAATTTTGTCTACTTTAGTATTTAAATCAGTAAATAAACATCTTAGAGAAAGATCTAGGCTTGATGTTAAAAAATGAAGCACCTTTATTCTTCATGTTTTGTTTCTAAAGTTAACTATGCTATAAAAATTGTGTGCATTTCTAGTTTGAATAAAAAAAAAAAAAATCAGCTTTTATCTCCTAGCTATCAGTATGAATCTGTTCACTGATAAACTCTCAGAAGATATACAATACATAACTTAGTGTTTTCTGACTCTGTAGTTTCTTTTCCAGAAAATTGTTGGATTCACATCCATTTAAAATACCCTAATTTCACTTTTAAATCAGCATGCCTAGTGTCTGATCAAATCCTGTTGGGTATTTTAACATAAAAGACACTAGTTTATATCAATAAGATTTGTCTCTAGATAAAACACTTCAAGGAATGACAAACACCTGTTTTAACAGTTATTGTACATCCCAGGGCAATGCAATTATTTCCAACACTACACATGTATTTAAAATGCAGTAAAGCAATTTTTGTTTTTATGAATTTACATTCACAGAAGTTGATAGGGTTAGCAGCCATTTTACATTCTATTCTGCAGTATGAAACATACTAGAGTGTAATGCATTCAAAAAGAATAAAAGGGAAAATTTAGCACATCAGAAATTAAAGTTAATGCACATAGGTAAGAGATTAAAAGTTTATTTATTTAGGTAAATTTAGTTAGGTAAATCTGGTTATAAAATCTCCTTCAAATGTATTTTAGATTATTTTAGATTATTTTAGATTATTTTAGATTATTCAATCCACTAAGCAGGTTTGAATTATAAGTATATTTTATCCTTTTGCAAAAAAATCTTCTGTAGAATTCATTGAGGGTTCCACTCTTTAAACTGACACATCTGATCCTGCTTAAATTGTTATGACAATCTTTTGTTTACAAAGGAAATCTTTAAAGACTTAATATTTTAAAAATTAGATACAGATGAGATTAGTGCTGTAACTTCAAAAGAAAACAAACTCCTTGCATATTGCTGCATCAAACGTTTCCCTGTATGGAGCTGAGGTTGTCACAAGGGGCTCAGGAGGGGCAGGAAGCCTCCACAACAGTACTTGGAGAACAGATTGATGAGGGAGGCTTGTCTTTTTCTCTCTCCATCAAAAGAAGACTCAGAGGTGACATCATTAAGATTTACAAGTAAAATGTTGATATAAGCAAATGGAAGGAATTTTTTTTTTCCAAAAGGAAAGGTTAACACATGCTGTGCTCTGCAGCAGGCAGCCTGCAGCACAGGGTACTCTATGCACTGGCTGGCAGGTTGTCAGCCACGTGGTATTCTTCCTAGCTTTCCCTTCATGCTCTCTCCCTTTGAACACAGTCTTTAGCCAGCCTACAGTTCAAAGTCTATTTCTCTGTCAAGGAAAATAAAAGGCTCCCATGTTTTTTAACCTGCACAGCTTTAGAGACATCCTTCTTTTAAATTTATTTAATCGGAGATAACCCATGACCAGTTTTCATCTGGATCCCAGCTATCTTTAACCAATAACGATAGTTACCTTGCATTGCAATTTCAATTCCAAAATGTATTGAACATTGCTGCTTTCCTGGAGGCCCAAGACACAGTAGCACTCTTTTGCTCCAAGAGCAGCACATTGCAAAGGAAAGAACCAAAACCTTTCAATTTTCCTCTTGTGCACTGTAAGTATTCTACAGTCTGAGCAGCAAAGTGCACTCACACTTTAGATGTTTAGTCTAACTTGAATTTATTCTTCCTTTCATTTAACTATTTTTTTCACCTGTCAACTAGGAGAAAGTGAAGGTGTACAAAACAACAGCTTATTTAGCCCCTTTCTCCTAACATCTCATGAATATAAAAAGTCCATCATGATGGGAGTTCTCCCTTTTTACCTATTTCTCATTGTTCTAGAGGTCTGCTGCAGTTGCCAAACTCACATTTTATTTGAAATAAACTTAAATCTAATAAATCCAAGGGAAAGGATTTTTATAGTGTTACAAATTAATTGCTTTCCATGAAAGGGTTTGCTGGAATGTTCTTATAATTCATATGTTTGAAAAGCATGCAACTACCTCAGTCTGGAATGCAACTACTATAAAAACAATTCTTAAAAAAAATCTTTCTTAACCAAGAAATAAGTATCTCTCGGGATATTTAGAACAAAAGACAGCTTAGCAACCATGAGCTGCTTTATCTCCAATAATGAATCATCAAAATTTGTATTTTTATATCCAGTTTTTGAGGCTTCTTTCTAAAATACCATGTGCTTGTTAATGTTATAACTGTAATATCAATTGCAGCTCTTTTATTGCAAATTTCAATATGATTTTTTAAAAATAGCTATGCAGGAGATTAAAATGACAATATTTGTTTCCTCCAGCCATCAAATGAATCAAGACATTTTAAAGAAATTAATTTGTTTCTTGGCTTCAGGACTCAAGTAGGTATCACATGGGAGATTCAAGTTCTTGAATTTTATATTTGAGCTTGGGGTATATTTGGTTAATGATTTAAATCCTACTACCCATGTCTCATTCTAACAAAAAGAGGCAGTACAGTAGTCTTTGCTGGTAACAATGAAGTACAGTGGTGGACCGAAATATTGCTGCTGCTGAAACTGTAAGCTGAGTCTTGGAAAGCTTTTATTAAATACATTGATACTCTCTTCAGAAGTAGATTGCAATCAAAACAAACCATCTACATTTTGCCTGAAGTGAATTATTAGAAATCTGTTAATGAAAGATAAAGTCTTGCCTCACTTCAAATAATTTTAAAGTATTAAACAGAAATGCCAACAGACTGCATGTCATTAATACCTAGCTCCACACCATCCACTTTTAAAAAGTACATTTATGGAATATTATATGTGTCATCTGTTAAGAGCCAGCCTTTGGTTCAATGAAACTACAACAAACTATGCTCAGCTCATTTAGCACTGCATGAGAATGTACTTGTCTTGTATTTCTGCAAAAGTTTAAATACTTATTTCTAATAATTCAGTTTAAATCTAAACTGAAATTAGTTGTCTCTCTTTCTTCCACTTAATAAAAATTTTAAAAAGAGAACTTAATTTGTCATTTGCAGCCTGGTCTTGTTTTAAGGTAAACATATGGCATTCACATTTGCCTTTTCTGAATGTAATTTTCTTATTTAAGCTGGGTGCAAAAAAATGTGTCATGCAGGATCATGACAGTTTGACATCCTAATGTCAGCATGCAAACAATGCAGTTTGTTTATGTCACTGATATTAATGTACTATCTGAACCTAAAACTACACAGCCGGTAAATGTTTCCATGTTTTAGTTTGTGGTTCTATGGGCAATTACAGTATATGCTTAAAGCAAGTAAGGAAGTGTGAACTTCACAAAATTAGACTGAAGTCTAGTTGCTTTGCCTATTTTATGTTGTCCAAATCCTGAGTTTTGAAAGCATGACCAGAAACAAATCATACTAATTCAAATAACATTATTTCTAAATTAATAATGCTGTACAAAATCATATTACTGAAAAATTTATTTCTCATTATGCTTTTGAAAGTAATGAATTCATTTTCAAAGAGTTCTGAATACTTAACAACATAATGAACCAAAATTCCAGGAGTGCTCCTTTTGACGAAATTATTCTGCCCTTCATGCATGGATACACACATATTTATGCTTTAGGTACTTAAATTTAGCATCCATACTTTGCAGAAACAATAAAAGCCAAGATAGGCATTGAAATAGATACTTCTAATTGGTAACATTCTTGATAGCCTAGCAGATGCCAAGATGAGGAAAGATTTACACCAGAGACTTTGAAAATGAGGGATCATTTGAGAATAATAAAAAAGTAAATGGTGGGAAATGTTAACACAACAGCTGTGAAAAGAAGATAGAGAAGATTGAAAGTATAGAAGAGAACAATAATAGTAAAAACACTTTAAAATTTAAATTGCTTTACGAGAGAGATTCTATAATTATAGTTTCCATAGGTATTTGAATACTAATTGCAAAAACAGTAAATTTTTCCAACATCCTAAGAATTTACTAATATTATAAAATCACAACCAAGAAGATGAAAGAAGATCACACAATTATATGAACTATGCTGACTTTATGGCCTACAATGACTTTTTAGATTGTGAACAGAGTAACAGTCACAGGCATATTGAGTGGTGAAGGCAGATGCAAAGACATTGGAAGCCTCCCTACACAGTGAAGTTTTACAGCAAAACTTAGTTTTGCCCAAGAAATCTTTAGACAGCAGGAAGAAGGTATATATGTTTCTGTGTTTAATTATTTATTATTTCACGTCTGTGGGATGGATATTTGTATCTATTGCTGTAGACACAGGTACCCAGTGTTGGAGAGACCTGAAATGTTGGCAGACAAAGGAAAGGGTAGAGGGCTGAATATGTGCACACAGCGAATAGTTCAATACTGCAGCATATACATTTCCTTTATCCATAGTAAATCCTGCTCTGCAACCAGAAGCAGCAAACTGAACAGGTAATAGTTGCAACTTGGCAGAAAAGTCATCACATCTATACCAAACTGCAGAGACACATAGCACAAAACACAGTATTAGTAAAGTGATGAAACACACATCACACAGAATCACCTGGATAGAAAGGCAAAATGTAAAGTATGCCCCTCCATTCAGCAACATCCCAATGGGGTAAATTCCAAATGACAGCAGAAATTTCAATGTCCTTCTAGAACTGTATATTATGAGAACAGGCATTGTATTCTATTTGGATTTCAAGTTACTGTTCAAGATGTCTCAGCCTCTTCTGATATGACCAAACCTATGAAATAGAGCTCCCAGTTCAATGCCTAGTGGACTCTGGAAAAGTTCCTCTTTGAAAAGCACAGTACTCCAACTCAAGGCTCATCTACTTAGATAAACACCAGAAGAAAACTTAAAATCATTCATGCAGGAAGTTAGCTAATAAACTACAGGCAAAATCTGGAATTATTTTATTATAATTAATAATGTATTATGGTGATTATGGTTTGGCTGAGAACAAACAGGCCAGCCTGAGCTAGTCTGAGATAACTGCCAAATCTTTTGCACATATGGCAGATGGTTGGAAGCATTTGGGAGACTTCTTATGCATAAGAGCTCTGCATTACAGGGGCTCAGATTCAATGCAGCAGTAAAAGTAGCTGAAGTGGGTCATGGTAGAGGTACACTAAGCAGCATAAACTTTAAAGCTTTGGATTTCATCCAAAGAAAAGGTGAAAAAAAAAGAATACTGCATTCAAGGGATGTGAGGAGAAAGTCATTGTACAACCTATGTTGACTGATGAAGGTGAAGAAAACTGTGGCTTATGACACACTGCACTAAATTCTGCAGGTATAGGAAGTGGAAGGACAATGTTTGAACTCCGTCGAGCTATATTCCCTTCTAGTAGTTACTTTAAACATCCTTAACAGTTATCATGAACATCACAGGGTGGTTTTGAAACATTACAACTTACATTGCAACAAACCTTATTCTTCCAAAGAACATAACTCATTTTGTGTGCTTAAATCTAATCTATTTTGGCTCATCTTACTTTGAAAAAGTCTTTGAACTCTAAGAATGTTCATCAGATACTCCCTCTACATGTCCCAGAAGGCAAATGCTAAAGTGTAGAGGAAGTAGAAAAGACAATAAATGAAATGTAATGTAATACCACTGAGAATTCTCTTAGCCATAACCCATGTAACAGCTGATGCAGAAAATCCATCTTCCTCTCTGATTAATTTCTTATGGTAACTGAAGCAAGTTAAATTGGAAGTAATAAACATTTATTTTTTAAAATGTGTATAAATAACAACAAACAAACAAACAAAACAACAAAAACCTCACCACGAACAAACAAAAACAACCAACCAAATAAACAACACCCAATGAAACAACTGCTGACATATGACGCTGCCAGTGTCCTTTCAGCCTTTACAATTCCTTTTCCAGAACCACCAAGTTTTCTGTACTACTTTCTGCACCAATGCATTTTATAGAGCACTATGGAAGCAACACTTAAGCCTTGGCTTATGTTGACTTTGTGAATTTAACTTTTATGAAGTTGTTCAAAGAGCAATTTTATGCTACTATGGGGATGAGCTCTCTCGGGCTACATTTCCAACATGGAAATCCTTCAAACAATCCGTTGCTTTTTGGCAAGATGTGGAGAAACAGGTGCTATCTGAACCAATTTAGTGTCATCACACTGGGGACTTATTTGTCTTTTTACATGACCCAGGAAATGAGAATCAGTCTGAAAGTGTAAATTTACCAGGAACGGCATTACCCTTAGAGATTTCAGCCCACATCTCTAAAGAATATTGTACTGCCAGCTCACAAAGAGAAAAAGTTTTAAAATATAAGCAGAAGCTACTTAAATTGTCAGAGAAAACCCAGGTTGAGTTTTCATGAACATGGGATTGCTGTCAGCAAAAGTTGCTGCCTCTAGTAATTGACAAAATATCAAACTTTCTCTCCCGCTCGCTAATGTAAATCAGATATTTGCAGCATATCATTTATTTTCTGCCCAAAACCAGATGCCAGCAGAGTCCTTTACAACAGAAAGGTAAGGGCAGATCATGCCAGTTATGAAAAAGGTTTGTAGTAATGATACCACAGAGAAAATGTGAATGTCCTTCACATATCTACAGGGATGACAGTGAGAAGAATAATCCTCTTTCACAGAAGTTCATAATCCCACTGAGAAGGCATACCTTCTGTGACACAAATCCGATTATTTTTTGTTTAGAGTAAACAAAAAAATTTGCAAAAGGCTATGTGATATCAGATGAAATCTTAGGTACCCCCACTGTTGTGACGGACTGAAACCTTCCCTGCCAAAGTCTCAGCAATCTCTATTGCTTTTTTCCCCAATTTCACATCATAAATGTGGCACACATACTTGAAGATCATCATAAACCATTTTTTCTACCTACCATAGGTTTTGATAAGCATGTGTTTTATTATCAGCAGCACACACAAAAAACCTGGTTTTTCAAGGCATAACATACATTTATATGCAAAAAACCTCCACCCTACGTCCATGAAGAATGATTAAGTTTGTAAAAATAAAGTACTGAAAGTTCAGGGAATGCCGGAATTGTCGGAACAGCCATAATTTAAATACCTCATGCCTGTGCATTATGACAAACCTTTTAATTAAATATTAACATAGTATGTTCCATGAAACCTCGTTTAGAGGGTCTAAAAGAACATAGGAATCGAGCTTTCTTTTTTTGTGTAAGGGAAAGCAGTCATTACTGAAGGAAATTCTACTTCACATTTGTAGATGACAGACTCTCTGCAAAATATATATGTACTTGCAGACTGTACAGAACAAACAAATATCTATATAAAAGATAAATAAGTATCCAGTGTTTGTTGGCATCTAGAGCTTGAGGAATACCAAGAAGAGTAAAAAAAATCCCTTATTTTTGGATCTCTTTTTTTTTCTTCCCCAGGGGAAATCTGTGTGGTTTGAAACCTGGGTGTGAATATTGCATGGTGGGAAGAGCTCTAATAACTTCACTCCCAAGGGAAAAAATAAGAGACATACAAAAATGTGGGCACTAGTAACATTCTCTAATTACATGACTGCCAGCCTCTAAATTTTCCACCCTCTCTCAGTTTGAGCATAAGGATTCTCACATACAGAGCACTACAAAAGTCCCTCCTGCCCACATCTCATTTCTCATTTTCTCCTTCTGTTACTGCCTGAGTTCTATCCAAATTATTTTCTTAAAAGCCTACTGTACACTTTCTTTGCATCACGTCCATGCTTGCATTCCAAAGAACCTATCCATGTTCATTTGAATTTCTATCTAAAACAGGTTTTTTTCTGCAAGGTCAACAAATGCTCTGATGTCAGCTAAAGCAACCTTCTTTTTTAAGTAACTGGTTTCCTAAATGAAAATTTTGTTCTTTATTCTGATGCATTGCTTGCACTGTTTGACCAATGAAGACTATTCCTGACTTACATCACAGGCATATTTTCATCAGAAAATATGAAAAGTAAAAATTATATCATACCTAGGTAAATATCCCAGAACTTCTTCAACTAATTTACCAGGTTTATAGAAGCAGAACTACCCTACAAACCTTTTCCCCTTTTGTGATTCAATACTTTTTTTTCTGAAAAGAAACTTGATTTTAAAACAAGAGCACCCCATAACATTTTAGACTTGCCAAATTTCTCAGCTGTTCCTTATCTCCATGATGCTCTGACCAAAACCTCAGAGCTGACAGCTCCAAGTTCTGCAAAAGCTGGGTTATAAATTTTATTTCTCAGATGTGGATACAAGCCACCAATATAAATCTACTTTAAGCTTAAGGAAAAGAAGCAGACATACTAGTGGGAGCATGCTTTTATGCTCACACCCATATATAAGGGCAGGATGGAGTTGTTTGTTTTTTCACACTGTACAAACAATGGGATAGACCCCCAATTCTCACGTCTCACTACTTGAGGGTACTACCTTCTGATACTTGTAAAGGGCAAAACAGATGGACAAGACCATAGCTCTAGTTCCAGCCAAATCCAAATGCATGTTTTGAACCACATCACCACCACACAAAGGCTGTCTGCTGCCTAGAGACCATGTGAGCTTTCCCTTTGCTCATCAACTGGTACAGCAACCTGTAAAAATCATGTCCCATTTCAGAAGTTCAAGATTGCAAATAATGTCTGGGCTTCTTAATATTTTCTCTTATATCTACAACAAAAAGTTCTTCCTGAATTTCCTTCTCATGTGAGAATTTTGCTTTTCCCCCCACTCATTGTGGTATTTGCTATCTTGGGTGCTTAGAAACCTTGCAACCTCAGAAGCTTGATTCTTTTTCCTTATGCAATATTTTAACAAGTATGAAGGATGCAAAATATTTTTAGAGCTTAGATAAGTTTTTACTTAGCAAAGCACTGTTACCTGTCAGCATCCACAGTCACATCATGAACCCCTCTCTGGATGACGTCTCGAGAGGCAGCAAGGTCTGGTATTCGGTTCAGACTTCTTGTATATAGGTTGAGTCCTCCATCTGTCATATACCTGAAAATAAATTTGTGGTCAATCAGTGGGAGATGCAGCCATCTGGCAACGTGTTTCACTCTAAAGTTAATGGTCCGTGAAATTTAAATGTTTAAGGTACAGGTTGTCTTATTAGATGGTAGACTTATACTAAATACTCCCACTTTATGTGCCTGGCACAGGGAGATTGAGTATTGGCCTGTTTTCTGGGATCATTTGCCTTTTTCTGTGATGGTTTATAGGCCAACTTCTTTTACTAAAATATTTTTAGACTGAAGCCCTCAAGTATGTTCAAAAGCACATTTTAAATACTGTGTTTTTTCAAAAAAAAAAACCACAGGTGCACTCCAGCTTTAAAAAAAAAAAAAAAACAAAACCAAAAAAACCCCAAACCCCCCCCCCCAAAAAAAAAAAAAAAAAAAAAAAAAAAAAAAAAAAAAAAAAAAAACCAACCCAAAACAAACCTAGTAGCATTTATCTAAATGGGAACAGATATTAGGAACCTAAAATCATAGTCCCTGTTGGGATGCAATTATTCAGAAATGAAAGAGATATATCCACTGAAGACCTTACAATGATATTTAAGAATATTTTTTATGTGTGTTCCTTTTACTTGATTCTCACCATTTCAGATTATAATGAATGTCTAATAAATGAAACAGTGACTATAGTGCTGTTTACTCACTAAAGAACCATTAGAAGTTTATGAATTAAAAGTATCAGCAATAATTTCTGGAATGTCCACCTGAATTTGGTTCTCTCTCTGAGAGGTCTTGGCACTCATAATGGAGCAGCTTCACAAGCCTGTCTTACCCTCACGACCTCTCCATTATCTTCCCAAAGGACCTTTTGTTAAACTGTCTTCCTTCTCAGGCTCTTTTTCTTTCTGTCTCCCTTTTGTATTTTCTGGTAACTTCAACATACCAAACAAAATTAGCATAAATTTATTTGTGAAGGACCATGCACATGTATGGCACTGAACATAGAAGCATACATATTCAGAAAAAAAAAATATTCTGTACCTCATTGAACCTACTCAAAATAAAATACAGACTTACTGAAATAGGCATAGTCCCAACGTTAATTTGATGGCTAAAGGGCTCTCCCAGAGTTTACTCAGGATTCAATCTTCCACACAAGCTCTCCTTGAGCCATGAAATTGTGCCACACAAACCCACTTTTCAGCCTAAGCATGTATGCAAACACACAAGCATTTAACTTCAGCAACTATACAGAATCCCAGGCACAAACCAAGGCACATACATGACTGCTACTCCAGCTGTCCTGTTGGCCTTCTCCCTGTGGCTCCTTCTGGGAGCAGATTTAATTGAAATCATCTCTGACAGAGACCTCAGGGCCAATACAGCAGTCTGGGAGCACCTGCCTCTGCCTCTATCCATGTCGTTTGGGTTGTTTGAATAGTGCAGGCCTTGAGAGCAAAGGTGCAGTAGTGGAGCCCTGTGAGGCAGTTCCAGTTTGAGAAGGCATCGTGTCCTGGGTGACAATATGGATGAAGGCAACCTCAAGTGCATTAAAACACAGAGGACTCCTTTAACTATTTTCAACAA
Source organism: Zosterops lateralis (assembly GCF_965231275.1). NCBI lineage: Eukaryota > Metazoa > Chordata > Aves > Passeriformes > Zosteropidae > Zosterops > Zosterops lateralis. The sequence goes on from NC_139765.1 coordinate 35,852,376, forward strand.
AACTCTGAGGCATTTAATGCATGGGTAAGATTTGGCCAGCAGTTTGGTAAAATATTTTTGAAGTCTTGGTATCTGGAGTTTGGAGAAGGTAACTCCACATTTGTTTTCAAAGGTAAATTAACAGTCACATTTACATACTATACTCATATTTTTATTAAAACAAAATTCTGACTCTTTGTGACAGATAATTTAGCCAGCCTTGAATTATCCATTAGATTCCACAGCTCTAGAATTGCACATTAAATTTAGCTAGGCTTGAATGCAATCCAGACTATATGCATTTTTTTCCTGTATAAGTAAGAAGACACTTAACAAGTTCAACAGGCCTTCCTCACACTAACTTCTAATTACTATTGCATTTTTCCCCAAGTGTTTAAAGTAATTAAACTGATAATGGAGGAGGCACAGAGGAGATAAGACTTTACATGCCTCAGTGAATCCCAAAATTTCAGAGCTTATCAACTGGTTTTTAACATTTATTGCACCTAAAAATGTTAGCTGAGCACAGAGCAACTTACTATCTATTGAGTTATCCTTATTACAGATGCAAAGAAAAGTCACATAAGATGACTATATTCACCCTTTAATGTGATAAGTTAATTAATACAACTCATGAAGCACTGCAAAGGATTCCTCTTTTTTTTTTTTTTTAAATAAAAGTATGCATCTGTCAAAGGCAGCATTAATATTTCTTTCATGATAAGAGGTCCTCAGACATTGAAGTGTCATATTTTTCATACGTAATTTCTCTTTTCCAGCACATATAAATATGGCATCCTACGTGACAGTCATAAATGCTGTGTTGTAGACAATGTTGTCAGCAGTGCTCCATACACAGATCACTGAAAAAGTAGACCAGGGAGATACCAAAATATGCTTTATTTAAAAATATGCTTTTTCTAGAGATCTATCTTTGGATGGTGCTTCAGATGAGATACTACTCTAGAGAGACCTTTGATCACAGACTTAGATTTGCCTTTAGGAATATATCATACTCAATTTCATCACCCACTATTCTCTAATCACAGCTGTACTTCAAACTAAGAGATTAGATTGACAGCAAGAATTCTAAAATTATAGAGTGACGCAGTGTGGTGTGACATGACCAGGTGCTTTATGGAACTTCCATTCAACACAGCGTTACACCAGTCAGCAAGCAGCCTTAAGGTGCCAACAGCAGCACTGAATAGTAATTTAAGTATGAGTAAAACTGTAACATGGCTGTTCTTTTTAAATGATGTTCTAGGAATTCTAACATACACAGGACTGAAGTGACTTGTATTCCTAGACTGATGTAAGAATTGTTGGATTTGAAACACAGGGAATGCAGTACCTCAAAATATCTCAAATTGTACCCAACTGATTGAGCAAACAAAAATAAAAATTTGTGATTCTTCCTCCTGGATGTACAAAGAGAGTAACAGGTCTAGTCTTTTATAAAAAGATATTGCTGCTGCTCAAATGATATGCACAGTTGAAAACCTGCAATAAAGGCCAATTACAACGACTATGCTAGACAATACCTGAAGTGGAAACAGAGAAAGCCATTGCTGTCAGCAACTGCTTTTCATCAGCTGCATCCAATGCCATACCTACCATCTCAAACAAAACATAAAAATACCAAAAGAAGACCATCCTAGGGAAAGCAATGCAAAATGACAGTTCACAGGACAACCAATAATTTCCGGTAAGTAATATTGGAACTCAAAATTCACAGCAAAGTAATTTTGATGTTAAAGGAGAACAGAATTTGAAGGCAGCTGAGAGTATCACTGGGAGATTAGATGGGTGTTTTTCTATACGTATATATATTTAAATATCGCAACTATAATACAACTTCTACTTGTGCGCCAAAATTTTTTTAGAAAAATCCTTCTACACCTACTAGTTGCGCATTAGTTCAAATGGGGAAATGTGCTGCTTACCCGCTGTTGATGTCATCAGTCCTCAGGCTTTTCCCAAGAATGTCTCCATCACTCATGTAGCCACCAACATCAGCTTCAGAGGATATGTCCAGATCACCACCTCCCTTCTCCGTCATGTCAATCTGTGCGATATTCCCAAGGCGAGACACAGCTGCTCGGCGAAGCGGGGTGGTGTACATGAATCGAGAGGGGTCTGTGTGTATGAAGCGACTTGCACTGCTGCGAGGGTAACCAGCACCCAAGGATGGGGCATCTCCTGCCTGCAGCCGAGGACTGGCCTGCCCCAGCCTCCAAGTCATGGGGGTCGATCGGCTGGATAAGCTTGGTATGCTTCTCCCATTCACCTCAGTTGTCACAGTGCTGTCAAAAGTTGTCTCCAATGTGCTGCCAAACAGAATGGAGGAGTCAGTGAACTGTGCTTTCTATGTTCCTGAGAAATCAAGAAACGTGAAGAGTGGAGGAAAGTATATTTGTTTCTAAAAATTCTCTGCGTGTATATGCTTTCACCATAAGTACATGTGCTTGTATATGACCTCAGTACTGAGGCCAGTCCTGTTTAATATCTTTATGAATGACCTGGATGAGGGGATTGAGTGCTCCCTCAGCCATTTTGTCGATGACAGAAAGTTGGCCAAGAGTGTTGATCTGCTTGAGGGTAGGAAGGCTTTGCAGAGGAATCTGGACAGGCTGGATCAATAGGCCAAGGGAAATTGTGTAAGGTTCAACACAGCCAAGTGCTGCATCCTACACTTGGGTCACAATAACCCCATGTAATGCTACAGGCTGGGGACAGAGTGGCTGGAAAGCAGGCCAGTGAAAAAGGATCTGGGGGTGCTGGTGACATTGGCTGAAGGTGGCCAGGTGGCCAAGGCGTGCCCAGGTGGCCAAGAAGGCCAATGGCATCCTGGCCTGGATAAGCAATAGTGTGGCCAGCAGGAGCAGGAAAATTGTTATCCCCTTCTACTCATCACTGGTGAGACCACACCTCAAATCCTGTGTCCAGTTCTGGGCTCCTCAGTACAAGAAAGACACTGAAATGCTGGAGCATGTCCAGAGAAGAGCAACAGAGCTCGTGAAGAGTCTGGAGCACAAGTGCAATGAGGAGTGGCTGAGGGAGTGGCCTGGAGAAAAGGAAGCTCAGGGGAGACCTTATAACTCCCCACAACTACCTGAAAGGAGGTTGCCTTTAGATGGGGGTTGGTGTCTTCCCCTTCCCCTAGGACTTCTTGTCCTAGTGACAGGACAAGAGGAAATGGCCTCAAGTTGTGACAGGGGAGGTTTAGATTAGAGATGAGGACAAGTTTCTTCATTAATAGGGTCATCAAATGCTGGAACGGGCTGTCCAGGGAAGAGGTGGAGTCACCATTACTAGAAGTATATACAAGACTTGTAGATGGGGCACTTTGAGACAGGGTTTATTGGTGAACTTGGCACTGCCGGGCTAATTGTTGGACTGGGTGATCTTACAGGTCTTACAGGCTCTTCCAACCCAAACAATTTTATGATTCCATGATTCTATAACTTCTACTTGTGGGAATGGTGGCAAACACCTGGTATCCTAACCAAAATTAGAACAAGAGAATATTGACCCTAGAGGCTTTGCTAATCTGTGCATGTGATTGAAGGCGCTGTGAGAAAACTATTTTGGAAAATCCACCATAGTGGATTTGACCACCAAATCCAGACACACATCAGAGAGTGTGACTTAGTGTGACTGAAAATAATCACATGCATGGAATGCTTGAGACATGTTTTGTGCGTTACAAAATTAGCAGAGACCCTAGGGACCAACCAGGAGGCAGTGGTTTATCTGTAACAAAATTAAAAGGGAGTTCATGTGGGAAGAAAAGGGAAAGAGAGGTAAAAAACAACACCTGGAGAGCTCAAAACTATAACACTACACCATTGTGTCTTTTTCCCATAGCTGACATACTTTTTTTTTTACATTTAGGTTTTTCCTTGCATTTGATCTCATCCCCAACATCTACTTATAAAATTACCTAAAATAAATTTTAATGTCTTCTAAGTAAATGTGCATGAAACAATAACTACTTTTGTGAATGATTGTATAAGACACTTTGACAGTATAGTATATTAAAGTCTCATGTAATTTACTAAGGCAGTTTAGTGTCAGCTAATTTTTCCTTGCAAGTCTCTCATTCATTCAGCAACTAGTAATACTCTCCCATGGTTCATATTTTAGTAGTCTACACAAAATCAGTATACCTGTGGCTTATCTGGGTCCCTCTAAGGCTGGACATGGTTTCTTCCAAATTCTGTCTCAGGTCTGCAATATTCTTGACAGTTCTCATTCTCCTTGTTTCAGGGTCTTCCCCTGGAAGAACACAGTAAAACCAACATACACTTTAGCATGTGATTTTATAAGGTTGAGTAAAGTGCACACAGGTATCCACAGGTGAGAATGCACACATATGATTGTAAATACGTCTGCCCCTTTAATCTTTTAAAAAATAAAACTCCATTCTTTCATTAATAAAACACATATGCTTATAAGTAACATATGGTATGTAAAAAAACCCCACCAAAGTATCCCTGTTAAGACCCAAATCTACTAATGAAGCTCTGCTTTACAAGGTTGGGATTTTTATCCTCTGTAATCAAGACACAATGGAGCCCCAGACCACTTGACACATTATAAAGTTCGCATTTAGTCCTTGATATTTCACATAACTCAGTAGGAAAAAAAGCCACAGTAAATCTGTGTCTGGAAAAAACTGGGATGACTCTTAGAACAATTCTTCAATATTCACTTAACATCCAGGCTATTTCAAAGTGCTTCTTAAGTAAGGCACTTAATAAAGCTGCTTTTCTGGACTGTAATGCTTTCCTGAAGAGGAACATTATTCTTCATACGGGATAAAATAAAATATCCTTCTTGGGATACAAATCTGAACACTCTAAGGACATGCATCATTTATACAATTACAGGTTTCAACAACCTTCAGGATCCATTGTGAAAAGCTAGTCTCATATCTCAGATAATGACGCCTTCAGAACTTCACCTGGAACATCCTGAACAATGTTTACTTCATACAGTTAAAAATAAATTTTAAAAAGCAGAGAAGTTATATATGATACATTAAAAAAGATAAACCTAATAAACCTCAAAGAAGCCTCCAGTGGTCATACACAAAGAAACAAAAATACACCTTTTCTAGCAAATTCATAGATCAAGGAAGTTTAATTTGTTTTACTTTTGAACAAGAAGAGAATTTCAAAAGAAATTTGAAATTGAAAGAGACAAAAATATCTGATTGGTTCAAGGCTAGTGTTCTACTTCTGAGCATGTCCTGTAACTGTGGCCTGTAAGAAGGCTGGCAAGGAGCAGTGGTATTAGAATTACATGCAAAATGCTGAACTTGAAGTGCAAATAATTCCTTTTTGACTCTATCAATTACAAATTTCACATCATACCGCATGGACCTTCTGCAGTGAGGTCCTATTGCCCACATACTCCTCAAACTTTTAAGAAAAATCTCAACTCCTGACATTAAATGGAAATTATTTCATATATATTCCATATAAGCTTTAATTCTTCCTCAATAGGCAAATGATGTCTTGAACTAGCCAACATAACCTGCAGTTGTGGCTTAATGTCAAAACAGCAATGTAATTTTGAGTTTTTCCCATCTACTTTGCCCTGGTTGTGTCTTCTGTCCTCTTCGGTGCAGCGAAACCATTCTTCAGGAAATTACGTTTGTCTAATCACTCACAAAAAAATCTTCAGTGCTTTAATGATACTAATGTCTATAAATGTCTGGTTTGGCAGTGGGATCAACACCTAGGCAGGATGGAAACAAGCAGTGGGGATACTGCACTGCTGCCAAACTCTCTCCTCAAATCACACCCCAAAGCCATGTCTCTTCACAATATTTAGCTCCATAAAATAAACTACCTGTGTACATTTTTACATTTAGTGCCTTGCAGGAGGCAAATATTCACAGTCACTGAAATTACAGCTGTTCCTGTGTTTCAAGCTAGATGTGTTTGATTAAGCACTGACAATCAATGTTCTCATGGATCCCACCAACTCTTTCCAGTTTCTGTACCACCCTGGAGATTCCTGTGAGGCAAAAGGGCTCATGGCCAGGCTAAGCTGAAGACATTTACATCCTGTTAGACTGAGACTGCTTTTTAAAGCCCAGACAATTTGCAGGCACACTGTCCACGCCTGCCTCCAGGCAGTTGTCTGTGGTGCACTCATTTCCTCACTGTCACTGCCCTTTGCCCTCCTCGCTCGGCCAAATGCGCTCAAATTGACCTCCAGGAGCACATTATATTTCTGCCACAGTACCATAATATAGGGAAGATCCAGGAAATGTTACCTGTCCTGCCTTGAATCAGAGGTGAAAGGGTAGCTTGTTGGTTTAAGATCTTCTATTTACACAGAAAGGCAAATTCAGGGGTCTGTGTAGGCAGAATTGAAGGCAAAGCAATATTTTACCTTTATATTTATTTGAGGAACTGAATAGAATTCATATATTAAAGTGACCTTGCCCTTTTCCTTCCTTGTTTATCTTTGTCAGTTGTCCTTTGCTGTATGTTAACATTGCAAATTCTTGCAGCAAAAATGACAGCAACTGTCTTTTTTAATATGTATTGCACAGTAAATGGCATAAGAAAGCCTTGAGGTATAATTGCAATACGTCAAATAAAAAGGTACATATATGGCAAGCTGCCAAAATATATTTTCACAGTGAAGAATACTTTGCTTTCAGACAAATTATACCATAAAATTGGTGTTATTCTATCCTGCAGAGGTGAAAAGCTTGAGATCTAATCTCTTTTGAGCTCTCAGTGACACAGAGGATAATTTCAGAACATTTCTGCCAGTTTTAACTAAAAAAAAGTTAAAACTGAAGTTTTATTACATCAAAATACTACATAATACTATTTAAACAATTCTCACATTAACTTTTAGAGTGGTTTAAAAGGAATTTTTCTTTTTTCTTTCCATCATTCTCTAAAGGCCATATCACTGGAATCCTCCTGTACCATGGATGAACAAGTCAGAAAGTATAAATAGTTGAACATGACAGTGAAGAAATTTTCTGTACTGAGTACTGCGTTTTCATGACAGCACTGACTCCCCATCCACATCAAGCCTCCTTCTGTAAAGAGGACCACAGGGATGATGAATATCCTTCTTTTTCTGAGAACTACCTACACCATGCCTGCTAGTGCAGACACTATAGTACTTATTGCATCAGGATTGGGTTCAAAGGGATCCCAGACTACTCTGGGTACCTTTTTCTTATAATATGGTGCACTGCCATCATGGAGTCTGGCCATATTTGGTGGACCTAACATAGCAGAAAAGCTCCCTGTCTTGTTATCTCAAGTGATTCTGGTTTGTACATTAAGAAAAAAAACCATTGTTTCACACGTGGGGAGACTGCGATAAGACTAAAACCAGAGTAACCCAAAACTTTCTGCCAAAATTCTGTTCCTCTCACAAGAAAGGTCATTTGATCCAATCATTTGTAGCTTCATAATTTGTATTAAACAGGAATATTCCAAAAGACTGTCCCCAAATTTTTGCCTATAAATGGTGAATCATTACTCCCTCAATAAATTTCTGGAAAACACACTGATTTTTTCCACTGTGTGAGATACATTCACAGGAAATCAAAATAGACATTTTACAGAAACCACTACATTTTTACATTCACATTTCTGAAGCTCACCCAGAATTTCCATTCAGTAATACTGTTCATAATAATTTCTGTTCTTCTGCACATGCAATCACAGCCCAAAGCAAATGGGACAGTAACAATTCCATCAATTGTCTGATTTGCATAAAAGGATTTACAAATAATAAACATTTCCCCAGAGAATTGTCCACTGTTAGATATGAACTCAATTTGGAAAGGAAAGTACCAGTTTTACTCTGCAAGCAGAGAAACTGAGGCTTCCAAGAGAGCAGGGATTTGTCAGTGACAAACAGCTGAAGAGGAGCAGGGGCAGTTAGAGCTCAGTCTCCTGTGCTAGCAAGCTTTTCATCTCTAGCAGAAGCCCTTTTAACCTACTGGTACAGTCCAATAATAAAAGATGCATACAAAGAAAATTCTTGTTTCTTTCTTATTTTGAGATGACAGCTTTTTACACTACATACACAGCAAAAATTTTGTCCTAATGTTTAAACACAATCAAGGCTAATGTATCTACCAGAAAGAAACTCCAGGCTGGACACATGGCATATAACCTTTGAAAAGCAAGCAGCTACTTCAACCATTTAACTGGCTGAAGAACAAAGCTTTGGAAATGAACACTTTGAGCATTCTTATAAAGGGCTGAGAGATGAAAAGTAAAGCCAGTAACACAGAAACCTTTGAAGCATCTATGGCTGTGGACTTCAAATACTCACTGGCATGCACAGATATAGAAAAACTGACTATTTTAGCTAAACTGAGACCCTAGTGTTCACAATTCCAGGCATGCAATTATCTGCAGGGGGGCTAGAGAAGAGGGAAGAAATACTGCAGGGACAATTTGTAGGAAGGCCAAGACATGTTTTGTCCCACCCAAAACCTGGATTCAAGATATTAATTTCAAATTAATGAGAAAAAATGTCCTTAAAATAAAACTATTTAACAATAAACTAACAGCACTTACTTAAATATTTCACCTTATTTTTCAAAAAGCTAAGCAAGCTCTATTCAGTTATTCACAGGCTGTTGCTGTCCCTGCACCCATCAAAAGCAATTTAGACATTTATCTTCATTTCACACAGTCTTAAGAGGTCATAAAAAGCAAACAAAGAAGAAATGGCTAGATCCTATTTTTGCATACTACTGCAAATAAACCCAGTTCTGTCTTGGGAAATCACTGTCAAGATCAAAAGTCTGGTCCACACAGATATGTGCTAACACTTGGTTCTCCTCTTGGCCTTCCCAATGTATAGCCTTAACTTACCTAAAATATCAGTATAAAGGACCTGTTCTAGGTCACCCAACATTGTTATTATGACATCTTCGTCCAGATGTGCAGTCCCTTCACGCAAGCATCCTTCCTCCTCCTCCTCCTCTGCCCAGGTCCTGCTGGGGAAATGGGACGTGCAGGATGCATTTTCATCATCGGATTTTTTGCTGTCCTCATTGTCAGTCTGAAAGCCTTCACCTGTACACCGGTCTCCTGACCTCCTGAATGTCCTGTTTCCTGCAGGTGGTGTCCCCTGAAATGCTTGGGGTGTGGTGAGGCTGGAGTGGCAGAGAGAGTGCACTGACTGTGAGAATGCCTTGGACAGGGAGCCTTTGCACCCAGCTTCTGCATCCCGCTGTAGGTAACTCTGGCTGGACTTGGAGGCGTTTCCAAACCAGTTCTCTCTGTATGAGTATCGCCTCTTCTCCCCTTCACTGATGAGCGTGAGATTGGTTAGAGACTTTTGCTTCTGAAGACGAACACACCCTCTTCTAACCTCCGTGCCTTTAAACACAGACAATTCAGCAGATCGCTGCATCTTTCTGGCTGGGGCTTTGCCTCAGTTAGATTTCATATTTCTGAGATGGACAGCAGCTCAATTCCCCTGGAAGGTGCGGGCGGTGCTCCCTGCATCGCTGCATGCTGCACCCCCCAGGTAGCACAATACTGCACTTGCAGTGAAAGCACAGCCACATGCACTCTACCCACTGTAAGGGACTAGGCAGGCACAGTCATCTTTTTTAAAATTACGCTGCGTCTCTGCTAAGCCACTTCTCGTCCGTCACATTAATCTGCAGTACTTACAGTCATTTTCACTTAGATTTCTCTCAAGCAGAAGACAGTTGATCAAACACTCTGCTCCAGCACAGAAGTAATCCCAAAAGCCAACTGTGTTTTCCCCTCTCCATCCAATCACCAGTCTCATCAGAGCAGTGGGCCTGCATCTCTTTCTACAGCTGCTGCGTTCTGAAATCTGAAGTAGGCACAAGTACTGTCTTGGGCTTTTCCCTCCCTCTCACCAGCTCATGACTGATCCTAGTGCACAGCTCTACACTTTAGATGGGCTGACACAGAACTGCAAGTACAGCCTCCACGTCAGAGCTCAATAAAGAGCCAAAATTAACCACTGAAGCACAAGCCTCCTTACATTTTAGTATTCAACCTGCATTCCCAGATATATGACTCTTCTCTGCTACTGCAGTGAATGCTGCTGGCTGCCATGGCAGCAAACATCCTGGTGAATTAAACCGGAGACACAGAAGCCTCTGCCCAGTTTACAGTGCCACAGGTTTCACAACACAGCTTCACCTGAATGGGATGCTACAGTAACAGATCTAGCTCATGGTCAAATCCTATTTTTCTCCCCGAAAGGTAAGGATGAAAAACTATTTCTTTAATATCTCTGTTACTCTCTATGCAGGAAGCTAAAAGCAGAATTGCAAAAGGACCTTCAATCTTGCAATTTCTGCTCTAAATAAAAAGAAGCAATTTAAGGTCATAAGCTATGACATGGAACACAACAGTATTTGTCTGATAAGATGATTCATAAAAGGAAATATTTAATTTCTTTCTCCTTAGAAAGCTACCCTGTTTGCACCTCTGTGAGATTCAAAGGCTAGTATAGAATTTAAAAAGCTGTAAAAGATCATTGTTTCATGGTATTCTGAAGAAAACCTATTATGGAGGAGCATTTTTTTTATAAAGCAAATCATTATTGTATTGTGTCTGAACTAAGTTCAGCAATTTTGAATGCTATTTTTAAATTCATTATCCAGAGAGAAAGAATACTTATGCTTAAATGTATGTCTTTTCTCACAAAGAAAAATGTATTTGTCCCAGAAGTAATGGACAGATGAACAAAGAAATAGCAAAATTTAATTACAATTTTTTAGATACAAACTTTTATCTAGGAGAAATTAATTTCACAAAACATTATGTAGAAATCTACAAATAATAAAATTGCTGCAAAAAAATAAACTGCTTTTGTAAATGTAAAAATATGCTCATCTCAAGTCTCTACCTGAGAAACCTTGACAGACAAATAACCTTTAAAAATGCCACCCTAAGAATTACAAGCTGTTCACAGATTTCCTGTATGAATAAACAGATGTTAACAGAAGCCTCAGTGTGTATTTCTTGCCTTCCACTGGTTCAGTTTACAGTTTTTGAAGATACACAGGGGAAAGTTCTTGGAAATTTCAAAGGAAAGGTACATTTATTTCTAAATAACTCTCAGAAACACAGAATAACTCAGAAAAAAAATCAGTAGACAAAAGTAATGGTGGTTTTCCATATTAAAGCACTGACAAATTCCTAGAAAGACATGTTCCACATCAAGAGGAGGTACCACTCCCATCCCCACCTAGAAAACACAGTGAAAGAGGAGACAAGAGGAATGGTCTGTTTGCCCAAGTACAAAACTGTCCCAAATATTAAACACCTATCACTTTTTCAGCATGGAAACAAAATATAAGACTGCTGTGTTTACTCCCAGGGTCTGCCAGCTGCAGTGACATATGGGCTCTTGGAAGGGTTTTATGAACGTGCTGGTGCCTGCCTGCAGCAGAGCCTGGTGTGGTGTGGATGCTGATGGTGTCCAGAGCTGGTGTGGTCCTGGTGCTGTCCCAGAGCTCCAGTACTGCCTGCACACTTCTGTGTTGGTGTGCACTGACAGTGCCATGTGCTGTCCCAGCCTGTCCAACATGCCTGATCAAGCTGTGGTTGTTAGAAAGTCCTCACAGGGAGGTATTGATAATAGCCAATTTCAAAAAAGAAGGCCAATCTCACTTTTTTTTTGCATTAATTGGTTTTATATCCTAAATTTATACTCAAATTGGTACAGCATTCTCCACTGCTACATTTTGAATTAACAGGAAGGATAATGTTTTTTAGCTCAGCTGGTCAGAGCACAGTGCTCATAATGCCAAGGTCGTGGATCCAATCCCCCTATGGGCCATTCACTTAAGAGCTGGATTTGATGATCCTTCTGGGTCTATTCCAACTCAAACTACTCTGTGATTTGGCCCTGTGATGCCAAAATTCTCTTGGTGATTATCTTGGAATCAAGAGAACAGGCTTTTTTCCTACCATAAAGAGCAAGTCTGAATCTCTGCCTGATATTTCAAATCCATGAATAACTTCCCCACCTGCCCTTTCATGCCGCAGCACCTGCAGGCAGTGACTTGTCTCCATGGTAAGCTGTAGGCAGACTGGACATCTGCCTCCATCCAGCTCCCAGTGTGTGTGGTCACAGCAGCAGCCAGCACTGCAGAGCTGCAGCTGGCCTCAGGAACCCTTTTGGGCAGGGCATACCCCTTGTGCTCAGCATTGTTCTGCTGGGGAAGCAGTGCACAGCCTGGCTACTCAGCTCCAACACGAGAGACCAGACACAAGACTGCCAGAATTGGACAGGTATAGTCAGTCCTCCTTCTAGCTGGGAGTAGGAAAAGTTATGGCAGGGGCTGAAAAATGTTGACCCAATGAGCCACACCAAGTCTCATATACGGGGCTGGCAAGAGGAGCCACACCCCTCCAGGCTGGAAGGGTCTCTGGTAGCAGCACAGCAGCATCCTGGGCAACCCAGTGGGCCTCAGTGTCTCTTCTGTTACTTCTTCCAGCTGGGCTGTTCATTGCAGCCCAGCTTCAGCAGCACACAGGTCACAGACTATCATACTGAAAAGGCAATGACACCTGGACTGTGTAAGAGCCGTGTGAGGGTGGCTGGCAGCTGCAGCATTCATCTGCTTCATTTCAAAATACATTGAAAACACAATGAGTCAAATGCTTTTATACAGAGGTACTGAGGCTAATCACACACCTTTCATTCAGCCTTCCTTTGTACAAACATTTTACTACATCTCTTAATTATAAAAGTATATAAACTTTTCTCTCATTAATCTCACTGCCTCACTTGGTAGACTGGCCATTGTGATCATCCCCTGATACGGCGGATGCTTATTTAGCTTAGACCAAGTGCTCAATAGAAACAACACTGAATTTATCCTTGTACTTTACCACATCTCTCTGTGGGGTGGAAACATAGAATTGCAATGTGGAAATTTCTCAGGTTTATTTATTGAAAAATAACTTTCTAAAGCTCAGCTCTCCATTTTAAAATGTTTAGATTTAACAAGCAAAAATACATCTTTCTAAGCTAAGAAGAAAGTATAGGAGACTAGAGGAGAGCAAATGTCATGACAGCATTATTCCCTAACTCCTTTGCAATTCAGTGTGTTCTCCACCCAACAGGCAGGAATATGTTTACATCAATAACATCTTAGGGAACTTCCTCATACCATCGCAGTCACTGCAACATACTACTTTATTTTTACTGTCTCTTTCATAAAAGGAATTATAAAACTTATTTTAAGAACTAATAATCTTTGGGCAAATTTTGCTGTCAGATAAGACTTTCTTTGAAGTCTCAGTGGATGGTTTAGAACTCTACAAATGAATTATGTAATAGATCTGGAAATGCATAAGATCATGAATCTCTTCGGCTAAGCTTACTTAGAAAAAATGTAAACTATTCCTGCATGTATTAATTATTTCTTTCAGAGAGCAAAAAATTAAGCACAATAAACATAAAATATTAAAATGTGCATGTTTTTATGCTAATCCTGCAATTGAGATAGGCCTATAACTTTTAAAAGCACTGTTTCATTTTTGCTTCATCCCTCATTTTTAATAATTAGTCAATATTTATAAATCCATGAATAATTACTTAATCAAACACTTTGCATTAAGCTCTTAGAACACGCCAGCACTTGTGAAAGCCAAATGTTATCACTGATTTCATAAAATAATACTTTGTAGTTTACTGACACATACAGTTTACAATGGATTATTAACTAATTAACTTAGTGACATCATTCTCCGATAAACTTGCTACAGAAGCTGATAAATGTCACAGCTACTTTAAGAAGAAATAGTTGTAAGAAAGTTGGAACAACTTGTTCACAGTCATATCATGAATAACAACCAAGCTCGATTACTTTATTAGCCTTTCTTTTTATTATCATTTTATAATCCTGTTTATAAGGGTACATTCCAGTTTTGTAGAAACTGAGTACATAGATACTGAGTAGTCTTCTTGAGGCAAATGGTACATAAAGTACATGCAAGAAAATGTTCCTTATTTAGGTGTCTCAGACTTCTGTCTGGGATTTCCCAGACAAAGGTGTGCACACCCATGTGCCACATGAGCAACAAGCCTGCCATACACAGAACACACAAGAACTACTCCTCAGGTGTCTCATGCCTACAAACAGGACCCATGCAGTGGGAGTACAAGTATCACTGGAGCTGTGTGCACAGAGGGGATTCAAGGTGTGCAGGAAGACTAAAAACAGGTCCAGGTGTGCTCTAGTGCTGATCTGCATGTGCACTGTGGAAACACTTGGGGCTGCTGTGGCTGAGCTGTGGAATGTTCAAAGGGGGGGCAAAAAACATAGGAAAAAAGTCTGAAGTACTTCAGATCACATCTAGAACAACTTCCCACCAGAGGAACAGATTTACAGTAGCTCTACCAAGATGCAGAACTAGCTTTAGGCATAAGCCATATATATATTCACCAAGAGCAGCAGATTACTGGTGACAAGGCAAAAATAAAGAGGTTGTCCAGTTTATCAGGACAACCATAAGCCACACTTCTGAGTCCATGCCTACACCAGCCTCCCCACCTCCCTTGCCTTCCAGCACTATTCTGTTCTCAGGTAAAACCAAGAAGTCACTTGCAAAGCAGTGGGCAGGAAACAAGAGGCTTGTGCTCTAACTTTACTTTCACCAGCTCCGAGTTGAAGATAGGAGAGGCTATAAAGGTAACCAGCTCGCTTGGAGGAGGAAGATAGAGCAGAGGAGTGCTGAGAACTCCCTCTGCAGATTCCTGCTCTACTTTCTAATTTCCCATCACCACTGTTTAGACAGTAGCAAAGGGATGTGAACTGCCTTGCTGGACACAGAAAGCAGAGCCATGACTTTTCACCACTACATCAAGGAAATTAACTTGGGTTTGGTTCCTGAATTACACCAGGAGAATGCTGCCTAGCCAGCCACTCCTAAACAATTTTAAGATTATTTTTTCTGTATCCAACTTTTGTCTTTATTATGGAGAAGTCCTGAACCAGACATGCTTAAAGCATTAGTTTAGGTTCAAAAAGCCTGATACTACTCCAAAGTGGATTACAAGTTCTGATATGAACACCTTGGCTGCTTAGGGGAGCAGTAATTTTGCAGCCAAGAAGCAATAACAACAAGAATGTGTAAATATTCAGAAAGAGGAGAAACAGTTTATACAACAATATTGGCTAAAATATTCTAGTCCTAAGGATGTCAGCCTTAGTTCTAAATATTTGGCACTTTAAAAGTAACAATGATTAATGAAGCAGAAACACAATACAGGTGGGACACCACTTTATGAACACACTCCTCCAAGCTGTTTATTCTGTGATTTCCACAGATGTTCACTCTTTTGCATTATCCTTACGGATCCTTACTGCTTACAAATATATTGTGCTAGGGTGGTGGCTACCAAGTTTCAAAATAAGATCAAGATAATACAAAGATGATGCCCACCCACAGCAACAGTTGACAATTTCAGGAAAAAGGTAATATCAAAATGAAAGATACTGGATTCATCACTTAATACCCTAAAAATAATTGACCAGACCATGGAAATGAACCTTGCCTATCTCTTTGCTATTAGTGTAATCCCTTGATCATAACAGAATAAAGACACTCTTAAGTAAAAGAATTTACCTGCACTTTCTCATAGCTAATCCATCATGGAATACTCCCCTGAGCAAGTACCACATGAACTTTTATCCATGCAGATCTAATAACAGAATCACCAATGACTTGGTGATAGTTCATCCATGCAGACAATTACTCAGCAAATATAGCGCTTGATCCATTTATTCCTTTTGCTGCTAACAGTGAAATACGAGTGACACACCTCTGTTTCCCTATGCACACAGGAAATCACTGAGCACATTTTCCAGTGGTTCTGCCTCACAGCCTGTTACGCCAATCAACGCCTAATGCTAAAGTCTAAATAATCAGATTAAGAACATCTCTGATCTCTAGTTTTCTTTCTGTTATTTTCTTCTTTTTGATACTGTTTCATTTCTGCAGAACAGTAAAAGGTCATCAGACATGATATTCTGTTTGATCATTTCAGCAGGTATTGAATTTTTTGGGGTTTTTCTAGCATCTCCCTGGATGATTTCTTGAAGTGTCTCTTGATATGTGGTAAGTGTTTCAATTAAACTCTTTATATATATTAGACCAAGGAGTCCAATTTCTGGAGTAATTAAAAATAATTACATATTTTAACAGTTATGCATCACCTCCACAGAACATTACACCATCTTTCAGAGTGACATATTTATCACAGAAGCTGGCTGTGCAAATAAAGGATGTCAGAAAACTTCCAAAGGGACTGAGACAAACCAGGACAAAACCTTTTTCAGTATGACTCAGCTAAATGTCCCCTCATCTTGCGCATCTGATTTCCCTTCTGGTGGAGAGATAATTTTAAACTGATGTGTCAAATTTGTGCTTTAAGTGAGTTATATCCTGTGTGAGAAGAACCACATGACTCATTACAAATCCATTGAAATGTTAAAAATTTCTGGTAAAAGGACAAAACTATAGGTAAAACCAGTGAGATAGGATATCACCTTTTATTTTTGTAAAATTGTGAAAGTAAAGATGCTAATGATCAAAACAAAGCAACAGCAAAAATAAACCCTGAAACTCCCAAGTAACAGCTCCTGCAAAGGGTCCCTTTAGAGCAACTTGTACACAACCCTGCAGTGCAATTCAGGCCTGATGAGAAAGTGAGCTGTGGCACACTTTGCTTTTAGCATCCATAAGCAGAGCCATGGCCAGATCCAATGCTGATGCAACTCAGCATGTTTCTGTTGACTTCAAAAGAATTATTCCAATATGACTAAAATATCCCATCCCTTCATCTTTGTAGCCTAGTAAGGACTTTAATCCCTGTTTACAAGGAATTCCTTGTAACACACCTTTAGCAGCTTAGCTCTAGCAGCAGCTTACGCATTAGGTACAATAGTAAGGACTTGCTTGATTTCTGAATACAGATTAATTTATAAAAGCAACATCTATACTATGGAATTTATGTCTCAGTTCTGATGTTTAATTTAATTTGATGTTATTAAATGAGAGTATTAAACTTTCTGAAGTTGACTTTCCACTGCTCCTCTTGGAACATTCAGTATGATTAAATAAAATGACAATTACATGAAACTTTAGATTGTGAAAACCCAATTTCTGCAAAATTATGAGGAGGGTATTTGAACAGAAGGAACCACTTCAAATAGGTAACAGTGGATTTGAAGCACTAAATATGCATCACCTAAATTTTCTGTGTATTTAATACCACTCATGATTAGAGGTCAGAAGCATTATTTCAACCCATGACAAAGCTTGTGGTAAAAAACCAGATGTAAACAAAGAAGTTCACAGTCTTCTCCTGACTTATTGTTACTCACCAGATATCTCCTCCAGGCACTGTTTAGCAGTCTTACTAAACGACAAATCCATTTTAGTAGGACTGGTACAGGAGTCAGCAGGTGGTAAAGAGGTACTGTCATTTTCTGAGAGAGTTCTGAAATCAAGCAAGATGATTTATTATTATTATTATCTATCATTCATGTATTCATGGAAAAAAGTGCTACTTGCAGCTCCATCTAGAATCATATCACTATAGGGTGAAAACATAATTTTTGTCACCTTCTTATCATGCTAGTTTAAGTCCAGCTACACAAATGTACAAGCAGCTAGGCTTCCTCCCTCTCTCTCTGCAGGAACAACGTGTAGTTATTTCTGTGAAATTTGAAGCCATTTTTTCCTCACTTTTTTTTTGCAGGATTTGTCAACCAGATCTAGTCAGAATCCATTTACATTGGTTAAATCACATCCCTGCACACACATAAAAGAAATAAAAACTTGTAACAGATGAAGTATTAAGTGAGAAAGGTCATGTGGGAAAAAGCTTATGCAAGGCTGGATGGAAATTTGGCCCAGATATTTAAATCTATGTGCAGCTTCTTTTGATAATACCCCTTATATAACCCTGGGGAATGGGATACCACAAGTTTTCCCATTAACTTTCTAACAAATAGCTCATATTTTCTTTGAGCGTATTTTTCTGTGAATATCAATGATAAATTATAACGGGAACCTCCTGTTGAGTACAGTTAATTTCTGTTATATGAAGGCAAATAGCAAGAAATACATGACCAACTGATTATAATAAAAAAATACCTGTGGCAGTTTCACACACTTATTGCCTCTTCCTAAGGAACATCTGTAGAATCTAGTTTACACTGGAGCTGCTGAACTGTGATGTCATCAAAGAGCAACAGGTACCACCATGTGTATACAGTAAAATAAAACATCTAAGGATATAATAGCCACTTTTTGAAATAAAATTTTAAAAGATCTTCACTTAGAGTTTAAGTTCTTCCAGCTTTCCTGACATGAATAGCAGTCACTCATCTGACTTATTAAAAGACTAGTGAAATTTTTATATCCTAATTTTAAAATGTGACATTTATAGTTTGATTTTCAAAATTCATCATAAAGTGTTTCCAATGACCAAATAAACTTCAAAGAGAAACATTTAACTGTGTGATGTATCTATATTTTATAAATAAAACTCATAAAAACAGTGACTTATCTCTCAAAATAATTTTATAGCAACTTATTTTATTAAATAAATTTCCAGTTAATATTTTCTTTAAATGAATTGATTTTTTTCAGTAATCTGTAACAATCAATGAGCAAACAAGTATCTGCACAAAGAGCAGCACAAGTACTGACACGGTGGTATCTATTGATTAGAATCATTCAACTCAGAAATAGAAATGTAAATTATGCCTGATCAGATGCATTGTTTTCTTACCAATTTCTGTACTTTTGAGATGTGGAAACAGATAACTGCTACATAAAAAATTATTTTTGGTTCTTGTCTGTCACACACTACTGGAAACACAAGCTCAGCACATGTTGCAAGGCTAACTATGTCCTGCCAACCTTGAATGTAGTTTTGCATTTGATGCTTGGGAGGAGAGTCTCTTAAGTAAAAAAAGAGCTCACTCTATCACTCTGCAGTGAACATACTCTGAAATTCCACAGTCCCACTTGCTTTCCCAAAGGGCTTTAAATCACTAACATTTTAATTATCTGAGGGAACAACAGAAATCTCATGGAAGAGTACGGATTTCACAGAAACCTAAGTTCTGCTTACTTGAGACCCCTGGTTATTTGCTGTGGTACAGATGGAGTGGAAAGCACCAGCCCCTGAGCAGCTGCAATGGAGATACTGCAAGGAGGGAACAGGGAACAGGTCTCTCACAAATAGTGCTTTTTCTACGAGGTTTCCAGGGGGCTGCTGGCTGCCAGCACTTACACACCAGCCCTGCCTTTTCATGCATGATGGCCAAGGCCCTGATTTTCTCACTGCAGTCGAGCTTAGCCCAGGGGCACTGAGAATGGTGAAAAACGAGACTAGGCGTGAAAGATTTCCAAGTAAAATGATGTA
Source organism: Zosterops lateralis (assembly GCF_965231275.1). Taxonomy (NCBI): domain Eukaryota; kingdom Metazoa; phylum Chordata; class Aves; order Passeriformes; family Zosteropidae; genus Zosterops; species Zosterops lateralis. The sequence goes on from NC_139765.1 coordinate 35,871,813, forward strand.
GGATTTTGGGGCTCTTGGGGAACAAGGAGGCCCAGGTACATACTGGCTACCTAAAACTTCAAGTTGTGTTCCTGTGGGCCCATTGTGGGTTCTGATACATTGGACCAAGATTATGAATGCCTCTTCTAGTTTTTAAAACCTGGGAAATGAAACTGTGAGGTTTGTCTTCTATACTTCTGTCTTTAATGTCTTTCTGTGGGACATATTAATCCTATGAATGACTCAAGTGATCGCTGCAGGACTGCAGCACAGATTTATCTCGAAGCAAGTAAACAGCAAATTAAGTGATCTTCTCATTAACCTTGCACACTCGCCTTAACAAATGATCCTCTATCCTCTACCTATTCACAGCCCACTGCCTTAAAAATAATTAAATTCTTGCATCTCTCTTGACATCAAGGAAAGGGAAAAGAATTTCAGTTTAGTCAAAGCCAGCCCAGTGATATTTCTTCCAGTGCTGTGCATCTACAGTGCAGGTTAATTTAGGCAACTTTCAGGAAAACAGGACAATCTGTTTCTATTTTAATCATGGCAATCAAAGAATATATTTACCCCAACTCACTGAATTACATGCTACCTATTTTTAAGAGTATCAAACCCACTTAATGGGACAAATCCTTCTTTCAATCAGACCTGCACAAGCTTATTCATTCTGATTAAAATGAGCCTGTATGGGGTAATTAAAAACAGAATTTGAAACACTACTTAATAAGTGGTCTCCAATACAGTCAGTCATTTCCTGTCTCTAACAAAATAGCCAACCTTAGATAAACACAGATAACATCAAAGATTTGTTTGCTTTTTAGTTGACATTCCAAAAGATATCAGATGAATATGATGGCATTTTTCCAACAGCTCTCTGAGATGCAGCTGTCTTGAATGTGTATCACTGTCAGTGTAACAGACTGGCAGGACCACATCTGCAATATGAGCAGTTCAATCACTCATGTTCAAGAATTGTGAGTTAAATTGGGAACAGATGCAAGGAAGGGCTACTAGGATGCTCATGGGGAAGAAGAAACCCTTCTGGAAAAAGAAAAAACAAAACCAAACCACAAAACCAGAAAGAGTTGATCTGGTTTAGTCTCACAGAAGAGAAGGAAGGGCATATTTGAAAAGAGCAATCAAAGAGAAGGAAAACACCATTTTCAGTCAAAGGACAATTAATCAAATATGTGTTTATAATGATTTCTGCACTTATGCTTCTTCCCATGTCTTAAACTAACCCCTTTACAATGGAAACTTTTCTTGCACAATTACTTGAAAATCAATCATGGGAAAATTGGAGGATTTGTCCAAAGACCATGTATTTGTTACAAGTAAAATTGGTGAGTGGAAATTTTTAGCACTACCTACAATTGCAAAACTTTGGTAGTGACTGTTGCTTTATTTTCAGAGCAGCAATGTACATAACAGGAATCAATAAAGCACTGCAGTATGACTTCAAGTCCTCACTTTATTGAAGAAAGTACATTTAGCAGTATAATCTACTATTTAAAAACACAATTAACTGAATGGGTTTTTTTTGTAAACTTAGTTTAAACTCCACAATCAGTGGCACAGAAGTAGCTTCTGGTCATCAAAACTGGACATCAATATGGCTTCAAGAAACCCTGCACATGTTATGATTGCAAGATCCTTGAAGAGTAGAATATTTTTTTTTCCCTAAGCCTGTATAAAAACATCCTGAATAGGCGTTTGGAATTGAATTTCACTGTACTTCCAGAGATACAATCAGATTATATCTTCCTTCCCATCTGTCACTGCTCTGAACCTCCTGTTCACCCTTGAAGCTATGGCCTAGTGAAGGAATTTTGTTAATCACCATGTAGTAAAGGAGTTGGGAATAAAGTTTTAGTAATATGTTTATTTATTACACTGATGTGTCCTTTTTCTGCCCTATCTATTGAATACTTTAGTCCTTACAGAATCATAAAGTAATTGAGATCAGAAAGATGATCCAGGTGCCATCTGGTCAAATGACTTTCTTAAAGAAGGTCTGGTCACATTAAGTTGCTCAGAGCTTTGATTTGTTGGATCCTGGACACGCCCAAGGACAGAGATTCCACAACTTCACAGCCTGCATGAAGTGCTTCACTGCCCTCAAACCAAAACCATATTTTTAAACTTTGAATCAGCACCTCCTGTGCTGTAACTTGCATCTGTTACCTCTTATCCTTTCACCCTGCATTTCAGAGAAGAGTTTGGCAACATTTTCTCTACACCAGCATATTAGGTAGCTGAAGTTACCAGTTTCTTACTCTGCAGGGACAAAAGAAGTGCCAAACTGGTATTTGTAGTCCAGCATTAACACTGAAAGAATATCTCTGCAAGACTGCAACTCAGACACTGCTGAAACTTCTTCCAGATGTTGCTATCATCAAACTAAAACTTAGCTGAAAAATGGAAATTTAAGCAATGCACAACATAGAAGTGCAGCTTGGGATGATGAGTGGTCAGTTAATTCTCTGCAGCAATTTCTATACCTTCAGCATTTCAGGTACTAAGGAATTGCTGAGCAACACGGGCCCTAGGATTTGAGAGCTTTAGATTCTTTATCTCAGCCATGGGAAAGAGACCAACTAAGCCCCTACAGTGGTTACTAAGGGAGTTAATAAAATAAAGCTGAAGTGCAGTACATGCATCCAGTTACAACCCAATGTTCTCCTACTGAAATTCAGTAGGATTTCTTTTTTTGTCATTAATGTACCTTTTTCCTCTGGTTTGCACTGTAGCCTAGTGTGTGTTATTCTTCTCTGTTTGAAATTTAAGCACTGCTAGGAAGACAGCTAAATTCTAAGGCAAATTTGAATATAAGTTAAGGGACTTGGGAAAATGGCACAATTTCCAGTCTCCTACAATTCTAAGTGGAAGAATGTGTCATTTTAAGTAGTGGCTGGTGTACTTTAAACAATTATACCTTCCTACTGTATATCTCTTACCAAGCTTTCTGGCAAATAAATTACATCTTCTTCAGTCTTCCATCAGTTGGACCCTGCAGTCAACTTCAGAGGGGACACATAGGGGACTGTAAATAATATATTCACAGCCACATTTGAAAATAAATAATTACTTTCTGGCAGAATGGAAGAACTTAAATTATACCCATTTAGATAATAATCTCAAATGCAATTCTGACTGTTGCTGCTAATATTTGAAGAGAAGTTATAATCCCATATGAATTTTGATATCAGGCAGTTGAGAGGAATAAAAATACAGTGTGATATCAGATAGGGCAAAGCACCAAGACTGCAAAGTGCAATATCCCAGTTGAGAACCTCCCAGTAAAACAGTATTTTCTCTTTATTGTCCATTAATAAAAATATAAGACTTCTTGAAAACATGACTATTAAAAACTATATTAGGTTTGCATTACTTACTTAAGGAAAATATGTGGCAGTCTCAAAAATACTGCTTGGAATACCACCTTTTCCTCACAAATCTACAGTAATATCCTCTTGGTTAGCAAGAAAAATTCAAAATATATGGTATCTGCAGGTGCCAGCCACAAATCAAGAAATCACTGGCTTACTTGTGCTAACAGTCTAAATAGATGACACAAGTATATTTATTATAAGATTCTGCAGAACTCTGGATAAAAAGCACTGTATTTTTACTAAACTTCATTGACATTTTTTATGAGGACTGAAGTACAAACTCACAGAGTCTAGATATTCCTTGTAGCTGGGAAGAAAAACCCTGTTAGTCTAAATGGTAATTGTTGTTTAATAACTCATATAAAGCTGTTAAAAAGCACCCCTGAAAAATTCTGTGTAATAATTGTGGCGACTGCTTTGAAAACAATTATGTTGAAGAACAAAAAATGCAAATATAGTATCTCAGCTCTTGCTCATTTCCACTTGCTATATATCTACAGAAATAAATATACTGCCTTTGAAAATTTGGACATTTTATCCTTGATTATATTTATATTTTTCTATTAAATCATTGTGCGGTATTACAAAGCCCTCGAGATTTTTAAGAAGTTTAGTTACTGTGTATTTTTTAGTCAGATTCTGAACTCAGTTAGAGAGATACATACTGAAGCAACCTCATCAAAGCCAATCTGTTACTCTGAACTTATGGCATTTTGAGATCAGACACTGACTATGAGAATTTTATTTTAGTGTGAGATTTAACTTCAAATACAGTATCCTTTGCTCTTTGCTTGAAGCAAAGAAACAATTATTAATAAGAAATATTACTGGAAGATGCATGCTTCTCTCACCCTTTAATATTCAAAATACTGACTGCTTCAAGACGAAGTTTGAAACAAAACTAAGACATCTCCATTGTGCAATGAAATGGCATCAATATGTAGTAAAATAGCCATTAAGCAGCACATACTTCTGAAGGCAAAGCATAACTCCCTTTTCTCTCTCCTTATATATGCACCCTAATACATATGTACAATGTCTCATGTACCACACTACAAATGCTCTGTATCACGGAGCTTAGTCCAAATAGTCACATTCATATTAAGTGCATCCAGTGATACATAAAATTGAAACTCAAAAGGCTCCACTGCATATTAGCATAAATATGACCCATACTGAGCCTTTTCTTCCTCCCATATGATTTTCTGAATTTATCAGTCATCCAGATTGGTTTTGAAGCTATGTTTAGTTGTGTGTAATGATATATATATTTCCTCAGAGCCTATTTCATCATCTCTTTAATCTTTAGCCAAGATTATCCAGAGTACTAGTCACTAACAAAAACTGGCAGTATATTCCATTTAATAATGTATTTGCCATTTTATTGGATGTTAAATTTTACCCACAACTGTAGCTAAAGCCCTCCAACAGCTGCCATCTGAAAATATTATTCAAATCAGCCTGTCAGTCTTTCTACACTTTTTCTGTCTTCTGAGTTGCACAACAATGAATCTCCCAGCTTCTCTTCAACTGCTTCATCATATAGCAAAATAAATTCACAGAAATGTTGATACATTTAACTGTTCATTCTTATTTTCTAGAGCCTTGGCCCTCTGAAGAGTTAATATTGTCTGTAAAAATTAACTGCCCACATGGAGTTCATCTACACCTATTTCAGGTAGAAAACTAAACAGGAAAAGAACTGCAAAGAGCAACCTTTTCTGTCTACACAAACTGTTGAAATATTTTTGAATACTTGTAGAAGTTTATATATATTTTTTTTTTCCTCAAATATCCACCAGTACTGTTACGCATTCTGAAAACATCAGGAGTTTATTTTACGATCTTTTAAAAAGAATGGTGAATTCTAAGCAAATATTATCGAATATCAGCAAATAGACATTGAGGTTCTTAGAATGCGAACAAGGATATTCACACTAGAAATCTGACTCAGCTGTGACCTTTTGAAAGCAGCACAGAGAATGTACCACATTATCTGTATTTCTAATCAAAACACTCTGAATGTTAAATGGCAAATATTTGCAGTGGATTGCTTTTGTACAAGGTAAAGACTCAGAGTTCTTGTAAGAAATTGTTCATACAGTAACATTAATTAAAAATAATATTAGGAAAACGTCGGCATGATGCTGTGAGAGAAACTGGGGGATAATAGCATTATAACACCATTACTTTAACACCATTACTTTATCCATTTAACTCTCTTTCCTAAATAGTAGCACAACCCCAATTTTCCTTCATGATCTTACCTATAAATGAAAGGAGCTACCGTGGCAGTGTTTGGGTGGCTGTATTGCTGTTGCTGAGGAAGCTGGACGACACCATTTCCTGTGCCTTGGCCACTGCCTGCAGCCGTCGAGGCTGACAGACCGACGGAGGATCCTGGGGTGAGAGCAGCACTTGGTTCTTTCCCTTCAGAAGAAGCAAGACCAGAGGAAGGAGAAGCCTTCTCACTAAGCTGAGATTTTGGTGTTGACTGGGACTGGTTTCCTTTTGTAGTCCTCAGTTTTTCAACCTCCTTACTCCCTGTGCATGCAGAGGAAGTACTCTGCTTTGCTGTTGGGACCTTTGATCCAGGTTTTGGGATCCCACTAGAAGATGATATTAAACTTTCTTTCTTAGCTGCTGTTGTCTTGCTTCCTTTTGGGATTAAGCTTGCAATTTTTGAGCTCTTCTTTGTAGATGATTCAATGACCTGATCCTTCTCTTCCTTGACTGCTTTCTCAGTGCAAACTTTGTTTTTGTCCCTGTTCTTTTCCTCTTTGTCCTTTGGCTGTAGCAAAGACTTTTTATTGCTGAGATTTTTGCTGCCAGCTTTCGGAGGGGTTAACTTCGGTGATATTTTGGGACTGCTACTTGTGGAGCCGCCGCTGTTCACCCCACCACTTAAGACATCCATTTCACCACACTCTGAAAAGTTGTCATCCTCTCTCCCACTGTCACTGGGTCCTGAGCTCAGTGACAAAGGAGGTCTCAGAGCAGTCCTAGCATTAACCAGTTTGAATTTTTCTAACATAGATTTTTGTCCAGATGAAGGGGGCTTCACACCTTCAGAAGGGGGTGGCTTGAGTCTGTCTGAAGTTGGAGTAGGGGAGGTTGCAGGACTGGGCTGCTTCACAGACAGCATGGTAGAGGTCGCGCTGTGTTTGACATTCATGGATTTGCTGCGCCAAGGCTTGCTGGCACTTGGAGAGGGTATGGCAGAGACCTGCTGCTGCCCGGTGCTGGTGGGATGCTGCACATTTCCATTCATGCCTGCAGAGGGGTGAGGGCCTTTTGGTGAATCTGCTTAAAAAACAGAAAAAAACCCCATAGTTTTTTAGTGGTATAGTTACTCTCCCATCTCCTGCTTGAAGATGATGTCATACTCCCCTGGCATTTAAAACACATTTACATGTGATCTAAAACAAACATAATTTATATGTGCATGGAACATGAAGGATGCTAATAAAATATGCCTTTCTTTCCACCATTATCATGGTGCTTGATACTTCCACAAGCCCAAGAAAGCCTCAGAAACACCTTTGTTACAACAATTTCATTATGCAAATAATGCCTTCCAAGTTAAGATTTTAATTTTTAATCTGTAATGAAGAAGTTCTTCATTACAGATTCTTCATTACAGTTCTTCATTACAGTTCTTCATTCTTTATGAACAATCACTTGTTCATAACAAAACACTGAATAAGAAAAAAAAGAATGCTGCAATTATGGCAGAAAAACAAAACTGGACAAAGAGGGGTTTGAAGTTTAGTCAAAGAAAACTATGTGCTAAAAAGCTAAAGTTTTGGGCAAGAGGAGAAGGCCGCAGTAATACTGAAATTAAATGGATAAAATCAATAGTCATAAAAGCAAAAAAGGCTCATGAGAATATATTTTTTACTTTTAAGTACTGTTAACAATATTTAGCAGCTCACTTCAGGAACTTATCCCAGTACACTTTCATAGATAGGAAAAACTTTCATCAACACTTTCACCAGTGTTAGTGCTTGAAAGTTACAGTCATACATCATCTGCATGGGTACAGCAATGATAGCTGGTTTGGCCCTGAACTCAGGTAGGTAAAGAAGGCTCTGGCACATACACTACATTTGCATCATCCAGGAACTTCAGCAGATCTTCAGAATGAACGAGAACAAGGCTCCTTCTGCAATAATCAAACTACGCCAATTAATAGCTGTGATTTTCATCATCTAGCCTTATTAATCAAAACAGAACAATGCATGAAAGGGTTAAGCTCTTCTGTATGAAGTTCAGATTCCCAAGACATATCTGAGTATATAAACACCATCACTCTGAAACACCAGATAAACGAAGTGGTAATGGCAATCAGATCATGTGGTACACAGCTATTTCAGCAGCTGACATATATTCTTTTAGTGGATGTATCTTGCCATGGCATTCAGTATTGGGACTGTTGGAGAATTAGATGTAAGCTGGTCTATAGCATATTGAATTCTGTACTACAAAAAGACCATGAAACATGCAATGCAAATATAGTTTGTGTAATGACCAAAAGAGCTCTTGATGCTTTGCATATACACATAGTACATGATACCTTGGGGACCCCTGTCTGAATAATATCATAGACGAGAATGCTGAGGACAGTTGTCCTTTCAGCATATAGGATGAAGTTATGCATCATTTTCATTTTTGCAGTCTCAGCCTTAAACTTCAAGTAAAGATTCGACTATCCATCTGGAATTCTGAAGGCTGCTAATACATTTAGGAAAGGCAGAATTTTGAGAATACTGAAAGTGAAGCTGTTTTTCCTTTAACAAAGAGAATGCAAACATAACAAAAATTTACTGCTCTGAATAGAATTAAAAAGCTCTAGCTTAAAAACATATATAAAAAACTCTGAACAAATGTAACATGATAACATGTAACATTTTTACTTGCTTAACTCTATTAGCAACTAGTTCCATTAAGCCAATCATCTCCACCTTAACAGATACAAGAAAATTCCATCTGCCCAGTGTTTTTTTGTGTTCTCCTCAGCCTGGTATGCAAATGCCACAGCACTACATGGGTGACAAATATGATGAAGGAACTGGAGCAACTCTCCCACAAGAATAGGCTGGGAGACTTGAGCCTATTCAGCCTCCAGAAGAGACGACTCATCAATGTATGCAAGTATCTAGAGGGAGTGTGTCAAGTCAGGCTTTTCTCAGTGGCACCAGCAATTGGGCAAGAGACAACAGGAAAACCCTGATGCACACAAAGTTCAATCCGAATATGTGGAAGAACTTCTTTACTGTGTGGGTGACTGAGAACTGGAACAGATTGTCCAGAGAGGTTATGAAGTCTCCCTCACTGGAGATACTAAAAAATCATCTGGATGAACCCATGTACAATATGCTGTGAGATGACCCTGCTTGAGCAGGGGGGTTGGACCAGATGACCCGCTGTGGTCCATTTCAACCTGACACATTCTGTGATTCTGTAAATGAGCTCATTCCACCTTCACAAAGGGTTTCAAGCAGCTCTGCTGAGTCTTGTTCTAAGCAAGAAAACATTAAATGGTAAAGCTTGCCTCAGAGTATTTTTTGTGACAGGAGAAATTACAAAATATTTTCAGGGCTCCAGGTTGCACCATGGAGCACCTTTGGTGGGCAGCTGTATAGCTGATCCCTTGGCACCAAGGCAGGAACAGGGCTGGGCCCCTGTTCTTGTCTAGTGAGCCTCAGATGGTGTAAGAGAGCCTGGGGCTAACCCCAGCTGTTGGAAATTACTGCAGCCCTCAGGCTTTCTTCATTTATACCAGGAATCAGCCACAGGGCTGATAGCTCAAAAGTGGGTGTGCACTTGCACACATCTTGCCTTGCACTAAGCTAGCCCTACATAAACAGGAGGATTGGGGTCTTAAGCTATACCAGTATTTTTGCAGAAGAACAATTCACCATAAGAATATGCAAAGTTAATGCAGAATACATGTAACAATCTGTGGACAGTGGGATGCCACTACATTCTGTTGTATTAGTTATGTTACATATTTATGGCTTCAGGCTATTAGTTTTATTACCAAAAAAAAAAAAAAGTACTCTGATTACAAAGAAAAATTCCTGCCTTGCCATATTTGCAGCTGTATAATATTGAAGTCATTAAGGGGAAAAATGTAAAAAGAAGAGCATTTATTGTTTCATCAGCAGCTTGTTCTGCTACATATATAGCAAAAAAAACCCCAAACCGCCCCCCCCCCAAAAAAAAACCCCAAAAAAACCCAAAAAAAAACCCAAAAAAAAAACAACCAAAAAAAAAAACCCACCAGGTTCCTACAGGTTCCTAGACCCACTGGTATTTATTTGAATCCCTATGTCACATATCATGAACAGCAACAAAAAATTACAGAGAACTTTAGCTTGTAATTTATCTTTAATTTAAAGGGCATCCTTAATATTTCTGCAAGGAATGTGAACTGCATGCTCTCAAGAAATATTGACAACTTGTCTGTATGCTTAAAGATGTGGAATTAAAAGATCTACTCCCTTCCACCTCCAGCACAAATGCATTACCTGAAGCTGCACACAATTAACTGCTTTCTGCGAATTCAGTTGGGCTGGGCTTTATCTGCTGATTACATGAAACTTGTCCCCACCTTGTGGTGATTTTGAGACAGACTGAAGCCAACCTATGAAAAGGATTTCTTATTTCTGTAAGCTAAATTTTACAAGAAGTCAGTCTTCTGTTTCAGGCTTAACCCCTTATTTCTGAGATGCTCAGTCAGTTTCTGGTGAAAACAGTTTTGCATTCTGCTTGAGAACTCATTGCTTCAGAGCTCAACCTCTGCTGTAAAAGTACAGCAGAAACACAGATGTTCAGTGCAAAAAGAGAAATTTCTATCATAACCCAGCAAGACCATTATGATCAAATGGACATTTTCAAATCCACTTTTCATAGGCTGTTGAACAAATAAAGGACATGTGAAGAGTTGAACTTGGGCCCAGTACATAATCAACCTCTTTTGTCTTCTCATCTGTGACCTTTACTGTGTTCTGTGCTGCTGGAGAGGACAACTTCTTAACAGCTCCTCCACTGCAGCAAAATTACTCACAATCATCTAAATATTTGGTAGCAGGCAGCTGTCCAGATTATCCATTTTTAGTCAATCACAATAAAAAAGGTTAGTAAAAAATGGAAGAGTTGCAGGGGTTGCTATAAGAATGTTTAAAGGAATGGGAGATCTAGCTAGCGAAATTAAAAGAATTCAGCTTGTTCAACTCTCCCTTTCTAGCTGTCCATAAGAAAGTAGTTACCCCTTATCAGTACAAGAGGGGAACACCACCAGGGAAAAATAGAAAAATAGTGGCACCAGAAGAAACATACACAAATGAGCTATAGATGTAAATACTGACCAGAGAGGAACAATTTGCATCAGCATCATCACACAATAGAGTTCCAGGGCAGAGTTTCTCAGAGTTTGCAAAATAACCAAATACTCTTTAAACTGAGTTTGGAGAAAACAGAAATACCATCTTATATCACTAAATTATATTGAAAAGCTGGAAATACAACTCCATGACATAGACACCTTCATCAGCATTCAAATAAACTGTTTTTAAGATATAAGGGGTAAAGATTTGTTTTTAAAATGTGGCATGAATTAGAACATTATTTCTTTGCTGTACTCAAAATGCACTTTTTCTACCTTATTAGCAATCTGAATAATTACTTCACTCAAACAGTTTAATTTTCCTAGTTTTATTTCTATCTTTATGTTATTAAATTAGAGGCAGATAAATCTGATGTGTCTGAAAAGCAGGCATGGTCTTTGAAATTGATCCATAAGCTGCAAAGTCCAGAAAAAAAAAAACATAATTGCACTAAAGCTGTGGGAACAAGTTTCAGCTAATGGCTTGTTTAATGTTTTGGTGCATTTTGTGTTTCAGTTCATCAGAGCTACACACAGTTACCTGTGTCACACGCTGGATCAGGTCTGTCAGGGAAAACTGCTCTGCTCAGTAAAGAGCAAACCAGCATTTGCTCAGGGGAGCCAGGTTTCTTATGGAGCTGAACTACTCCCTAAGCAACATTCAAAGGAGATCACATCAGTGGGAGAGCAAATAATGGAATACTAAACAAGAGGCTGATACCACATTTTCTTTTGGATCACCTTCAGGTCTCCTTTAACTCTGTGGCTGAATATCTATTCCCCATTGAGACTGAGTGACCGTGTTACGCAGGAATGGATTACAAGTACTACATATAACTGGATTTAAAAAAAAAAAAGAAATCTTATGTTTTGTATATTTTCTGAGGTCTCCTTATTGCACATACAGGAAGGTGTACAGCAGAGAAAAATGTATCAACAGTGGTCTGTCCTTGAAGAGGTTTGCTGGCCCCAATATCTAACAGCTATTTACTTAGCACTAGTCATCTCTTTGTTTTAGAAATTCGGGCATATGGACTGTGCATCTACTAAAAAAAAAGCTGGCGAAGTTATCTTGCTCCAAGCATCTGCATCAGAACCAAAAATTGAAATATAAGATTTATTATTTCTGCTGCATTGTAGGGAAATATCAGTTTGTTACTGTATGGTAACACTATTTTTAAAAAATCCTATTTTTATATTATTTTATATTATTACTATTGTAAAGGTTGAAGCTTGTTTCTAAAAAAATCCTTCAAAAATCTCAGGTTACAGAACATCCTATAATACTTCTAAAAATATCAAAAAAGTACCTGGAAATCTCATTGTAATATTCAAAAATTAGTCAGTATAACAACTAAATTTAAAATATAGCATGGCATGGTTGTTTTTCTTTTTAGGGAAAGTAGAGCACAGTGTACTCAAATACAGGTTCTTCTGTTCTTTTAGAATATTATGAAAGAATATCACTTTGCTACCCTTGCATTCACAGCAGTCATTTTCTCTAAAGAATTTCTGCTTTATACCTTAAAACAAACTTGTATTTATCTTTGATTATCATGTGAAGTTAATGTTTTTTTCATCCACTCTGCTGTTTTGATAAGAAAAAAAAAGAACACATGGAAACATCTCAAATACAGTAGTCTGTAGATATGCAGCATTACATCTTCTATTTTCTGTAAAAGGAATTGATTGTCTTTACAAAAAGCCACCCCTTATCCTCTTGCAAGTGGTGACTTCACTAAAAACCTCATCAAGGTTCTCATTCTCTGCAGTAAAGAAATGGGGAAGTAAAGAAATACATCATGCAAAAAGTCACATAATTGTACAATGCAATGCAAGCCTTAGCAGTCAAAAGACAGTTTCCAAGTAATGAGCTAAGAATATTACCTACATTCATGTCTCACCTTGAATCATTTAATTTGCACATATTTCAGTAGCAAACATGTAAACATTATGAAGCAATTCTAAAACCTAAACTGCTGTACATACCTTCACTCAAGTAGTCACATCTCCTGCTTCATAACTTCACTATCGTATTTGTGAACTATACAGTGTGTGCTCAGTTTTCACTCTGATCTTTTCCTAATTTTAGCTTGGATGTCTTGACACAAACAAGTCCTTGATCAAATGAAACCCTCTATAGAACTATGTGAAACATTCAATCCTGATAGTAAAAATAAAGAAATAACTATTGAAAGGATGGTTTTATATCTTTAGATACAGCTAGGGGCAAAGCATGTTCATCAGAATTTTGTAAAAAAAATCTGGATAGCTGCCTGTTGCTTGGATGAAGAACATTCACTGCATACTTGTTCCTCCCACAGACCCCAAGGATGCAAACGGGTACTATGTATATTGTATCATTTTCAACTGGGTTCTAACCCAGAGATATGAATAAAATGCTGTTCATTACACAAAGGGAAAAAGAAGGGGAGGAAGGGGATGGATTAGTTACACAACTCAGAAAGCTGCATTTTTGCATTATTCTTTTTGAAATAAAGCCTGAAGAGGCACATTTTTCAGGAAAATAGAGTCAGGGTGAGAGAAATGGAAGGACCCAGGGTACTCATCTCATTGTCGCAATGGCTGCTCCAAATCCCTGCAAAATTTCATTTCACTTGCAATTCTTTATTCAGTATAATGCACACTCTAAGTCAGGTTCTGAAAGAATAGATACATGTAACATTCTGATGCAAATATGATAGTCTGATTCTTCTCCATTAGAGGCTAAGATGCCAAGTCCCTGGAAAATGATGGCAGTATTCCTTCAGGGAAGAGTAGACTTTTATATGGAATAAGATCCAATATGGATTTACTTTGTAAAAGTCACCCTGTGATACTTCCATCAAAGATGGGTAAAATATGATTATAACATCTTGAAAGTTTTCACATCTGAACTTAAATCCCAACTGAACCACAAATCCTAATTCAGGCCCAGTTTCCATATGTACTCCTTATCAAATCTAAATACTACATTTGCTTCTTTGACCCTTGTGGATGGTTCTTTTTTTTTTTTTTTTCCTTCTTGTGTGTTACAGAAAGTAAACTCATAACTCTAATCTCTTACCCTTTTCATTTCCGTTTGCATATTGTGGAGGCTTGTTTTTGTCAATGCTGTTAAAGCTCTGACTTCTCCGATTTAAATTGGAAGCTCCCTGGACTTTGGTACTGCTGCCTGCAGCTGGCACCCTTGAGGGTCCTGGAAGCCTGGAATGGTGAGACAATCAGTGAGAAATCAGTGAGAAATCTGTTCATTTTATGTAATACAACATATAGCAGAGACACTGCAAATACAGATCACAATTTTAAACCAACAAAACCCAATGAATTCAGAAGGCAACAACAAACAGGAGGATTCAAATTAGTTAGACTCCACAAATAAAAACTAAAGCTTATCCTTATGCACACAAAAGGGAAAAAGATGCTTTCTAGAGTCACAAGACATGTAAGAAGATGCTTTGCATTTGCCATTAACATTGCTAAAACAGATTCACCCTATCAAATATTAAAGTGCAATATCAACCTTTATTATTATGTCACTTTTGGAGAGGAAATATTGAAGAAATAGATTAGAATGCACAGCAATACATAGTTGAGAAATATTTTGTATCTCTTACTCTATTAAATTTTTCACAGTTATGTTTAGCATAAAAGCTGACTTTTATCTGCTTCAGTTATTTTTCAGAAGGCTACTGGCTAAAATACTTGCACCTTACTATTTTTAAATGAAAAATGTTGAAAATATTTATTTTATCTAGATGATACAGATGCATTTATACCATTTAGATATAAGTATATAATGTAGACTCTGCAGTTCATTTCTTAGTATTTGCTGCCACCATCTGAACCTTACTATGTGGCTATGCTGAGGAAAAAAATGTAGAATCTTCTTGTTTCTGGCACGTGTAAGCCTGCATCTTTTAAAATTTGTTTTGTGCTGTAAGATTCTTAATACATGCCTACTTCAAACTTTCTGAAGCACCTTTGTGGGCACCCCCACTTCTTTCCGGTTTTGTTATTACTTAGGCAAAATTAATTGCTCAAATCAGCCAACGGCTTTTTCCATAGAAGAGGATCTCTCTTCTGTTTCTTGCTTATTGGAATGATTTTAATAATGGCAGTGCAAATTATAGCAGAGTTATCAAATTCTGTTAGTTTTACTTTATTATGAAAAAGCAGCATTAGGCAGAAGGAAAAAAAAATCACATTACAAAGAAATACAAAACATTTGACGTTTTCCAAACTTTTTTTGTTTGTTTAATACACTGGCATAACAGAAATGTTCAAATAACTTTATTTTCGTTTGCAAATATATGTAAACAACTCCATATTCTCTTTCTTTACCAGTTTAAACCTCAGAGAACCAATCCAGTGGCTGTTTTCGTGGCCCATTCTGGCCGCCAGCCTGCCCTGCTTGCTCTGTGCCGAGCCCAGAGCAGACTGTCTCTGCTCTGCAGCTGTACGCATGCTAACCTTTACCGTGACCCGTGAATTCGAGTGATCTTCTGTTCCCTGAAGAATGCACTAAAACAAACTTAAAAATCCATTTGCTCCTTCTCATTACCCTAATTTGACAGGCAGTAAGAGCCCTGAGACCATTTGTCAAAGGTAATGACAATAGCACTGAAAAGGCATGTGCAACACTAGAAACTCATCTGTTCTGTTAAAATACAAAATAGTTCTGCATATATTCTGTATGCCAGAATTCAAGAACTTGCCACAGTAAGCACATTATGCATGAGGTCATTTTCTCTACACACTTTCCAGTTTACCTCATTTGCTGACTTTCTTAATTGAATTCAGGTTTTAAATTGCTCTTGCAGAATCATGTTAAGCAGCTAAGGAAATGCAAAGAAGAGCATAACAAATAAGGGACAAGTCACATACCTCTGAACAGGCTTCGGAAACACTGCCACAGATTTAAAGTATTAGACAATAAGACTGTTAACTTTGACATGTTGAATGTGGACAAGACAGGAGCATCAGCAATAAGGAAAACGAAGACCTATAAATGCAGGTGCAAAGCAACTGGACCATGGTATCGCTCACTTCAAGCTATCACCAGCACATTGTGTTAGTGTTCTATACTGCTAAATGCAATCTTTATTGTAGATTATGCAATTTAGAGTTCATTGGTCTCACCAATGAACTGTACAGCAAAGCTATAATTAATGAACACATTAATTCCCCCCCCCCCCAAAAAAAAAAAAAAGAAGAAAAAGCAAGCTAGAAAAAAGAGTAAGCTTTAGACCTCAGTTTCTTTCTTCTAAAATCTGGCTTATAGATTTTAGTGCTCATGGAAATGACAGACTAAAAGTACTGACAAAATCTGAAACGAGTCAGCTCCTACAAACAGTTCTGTCAAATTCACTGCGAAAACAAAGCCTCTCATTCACGGGCACTGTGCGCAGGCTACTTGTGATGGAGCAGAAGTCTTGGAAGTCATTTTTTTCTGCTCTATTTTGCTTCTGAGTAAACTTGACCTTATGAACTCAAACTTTCAGGTGGGTTTGCTATATATGCAAAACATCTAGTGGGAACAGGGGTGGACTCCCAAACTTCTTTTCACTCATGACTAAAATCAGGAATTGAGCCAGAAAGTACAGAGCACTAAAATCACCAACTCATCCTTCACATCCAATATTTTACATGCAGAATACAAAGATGCAGGATACATAACCACCAGAAATATTGCTAAAATATAGTAGAAATCAGCCAATTGGACAAAAGCCAATTAATACAAGGCTTTTCTGTGGCAAAGCTCACCATTCCAAAGCTTGCACACATAACAAAAATTACACATTGTTCAGTGTCAGCTTAAGTCCAAAGGATAAAATATCAATGGGCATATACTTGCTTGAGTATCACTAACAAGCAATAAATTAGAGATATTTAACTGACCTAGAAGCCTTTTTTTGACTGGTTGCAATTCCACTGTGATTAGACTGAGTTGCATATCTGGCTGTGAGACTGTATGAGAAGAAACAGAGAAATTGAATTAAAGAATTTCTTTGAATATGTATAGAAAGAACACACTTACCAGCAAACGATGAGTTAAAGAATGCAAATTGAACATGGATAGAAAATGCAAATTAAATGGCAACAATATGAAACAATGTAAACATGCATATTTTTATGAGATGCAATGAACAGGTTGAAATAATGGATACTGTTTTAAAATGTCTCATTTGCTAGGAATTATCTTATGAATAGGAAAAGCGAGCAAATTTCCACAGTGACTGAATTCCTGAAGTATAGCTCAATTCACACAGAATGTGAACTTTAAAACATTGCGGTTTTTTGGGGTTTTTTTCCATGAAAAGCACTAAGCACAAACACACTCCTACTAGTCTCTCCAGCAACCTGACTGGATTCACAGTAGGGCTGTTAGGAACAGATTTGCTATACCAAATTCAACATGGACTCAGAAAAATTCCCACTAAAGCAAGGTGACCCTCCTGACAGTAGAGCTATATGGAAGAAGCACCCTGTCACAAATTTTATTACTATTACAGCACAGGTCATGTATGTGATGACCCAGGCAATGAATTCAACGCTACATTAAGAAAGCCCTGGCATGTGCTTAGACTCACTTTGAAATTCCACAGGGAAATGCACCTTTGTCTATTAAGAGATCCAAGTAGCATTTCTGCAGCAGAAAACATGCTATGCTACAGGGCCAAAATCTGTACGTTCCTTTTGATGCCCAACAACCTGGCACAACTTGACAGCAAATTATTCCCTCTAATCTTTTAGACATCTGCACAGGGGATATGTCAAATTTATGGCCAAGGTACAGCTTTCTGTCAGGTAATTTCAGTTTCCACGGACAGGTGCATCCTTTGGGATCCACGCAGTCTAAAGCTGTAAACAGGTGCCAAACCAGGTGCCTAAACCAGGTGCAATCACATCAAATTCCTTGAAGTATTAAGGAAGTCATGGACATCTGAGTAAGCAGAAACTCTGATAGTCAGATTTGTTTCTCAGAGTTCTGCATCTTCCAGTAATTCTTCTGAATAGCAGCAGAAACCACAGTGCTCTAGTCCCAGTTTATAGACTGGCAGCCCTTTTAAGAAGCACCTGGTGATGTTGAGTCTACCAGAACAGTGTTAAGCAATTTCTACCAGTTTAATGAAGCAGCCAGACCTGAGTGTAAACCAGATGGGAGAAGCTGTCAGGTAAAAAAAAAGTCTTCCCTTCCTTAGCACTGCAGTGCTGAAAAGGGGCAAGAAGAAGGCACAAACCAAGGGACAACATGAGACTGGAATGTGATGTGAGATTATTGCTACTTTACTAAATTAAACCCCAGCAAAGGGTTCAGATGCCTCTGTTCCTGTCAATTAAAAATGGCACATTTGCACATGATTAATATAAAAGAAAGAAGAGTACTTCAGTCTTAAGGGGGCAAAAAGGAATCATTCAATACATAAAAGCAGCATTCAATCCTCTGACATATATCTTTAGAGTAATGCTGACAAATTGCCTTTTTATATGACCATAGCTTCTGTGTATATTAAAATATATACTATCACTTATAATAATATATTATTTACAATAATACAAAAATAATGTAATAATAATTACACTTTATGTATTTTTATTTATCTAGTTTTTAGTACATTGAACTATATTTCACTTAAAGCTATATTTCTTAATAATGTCTGGATTATTATGCAAATGTGGCATAGTTTGTTTTACTGAACTTGCTACATTTGTGCCTGGCATAATAACTTCTGATGAGATCTTTCTCTCATGGTTTTTTCCCGACATATTTAAAAGGATTTGAGAAGGAATCTAGAAATTAATAGCTGTTTATCTGTGTTGACTAAAATAAGAGATTTGTGAGAAAAATTGTATGTCAAATAAAACCTTTGTGCATTTATGCTGTAAAAGGTGGAATGATACACAGTACAATCAACACAAAGTAAGATGGGAAAAAAGAGTGAGTAGGTTGCAGTGCCTTAGTGTACCATAGCACTTCTACCTCAAATAACACATTCCAGAGTAAATTGAAAGACCAAAATCCTTGATCTCAGGGTTCATAAGCTAGCCTACAGACTTTTAATAGCAACAAATACACAAAATACCTATCTGGTAATGCTTGGTAGTATGCTTCTCTTCTACGCCCTGTACTTGGGACTCCATCCACCAATAAATTCATGAAACATCAGCCTATTGACTACTTTCAAAGTTTCCGGACAGGCTTGAAAGGCATTGATGAAAGTGTCAATGTCAGCCAAACATGATTTGTAAAGCATGATTTCCATTGTGACTGACTAAATTTATTTTCCAAAGTAATGTGACAAAAGAAAGGCAAAAAGAGAATTTAACCACTCATAAAGCAGGTGTATCAAATTCTTAATGACTTTAGGTTTTTCCTGTCATTTAGCTCTGGATGTGCTAAGCCCATGAAAGCTTTTCATGGATGCATTTCCCAATTGATGGTCTCACTTTTATGGATCTGAACTGCAAAGCTGTTTCAGAGTGGACTTTAGCCTAGCCACTCTTCTTAATGTATAAACAAATATTTACCTTCTGCCCTCTAGCCTACCAGATAATTGTCTGTGGGTAGTATCTGTCAGTCAGAAAAATAAATCCGTTTTTGTTTTAAACCTTAAAACAGTTATTTTTAATGCTTACAAATCCACGTGATACAGCAAATATGTGACTGCAATAAAGCATACTATTAACATATCAGACAGTACCAGTTTAATGCTACAATATTCAGAGCAACAAAGGATTTACTTGTCAGAGGGCTGGAAAGGGGGACTATTTTGAAGGCCTCTGGTCCTCAGCTGTCTACTACCAAGACCTTTTCCACTGTCATAATACTCATATCAGCAATCATCTACACCATGTACACAGGACCAGACATCATGCTTAGCTCTCCTCTTCCAAATAACACCTAGGGGAAAGTGAAATAAATGCTGTCCAAAACAGGTAACATGGCATATAGGCATCTGATATCAAATCTTTAGAAATAATCTGGACTCTGCAAAAACAATATGGACTCTGTTTTCCAGGTGGAATTCATCAATATTTTGTCTTACAAACCAGGGAAACACTGGTCAACACAGCAGATATGAAATGGTGACAACTGGGAAATTTCTTTTGCTGTGAGAAAATGGAATAAACATCCTGAGACTACCCAGAAAGGCAGTTCAGCACAGAGGTAGCTGAGGTAATATCGAGAAGAAAGGACAGAGATGTTGCTGACCCCGAGGTGCTGATGGACAACACCAGGTCTGTACTGTGCTGACTGGAACCAGGGCTCTGCACGCCTCCACGTGGCTGTGCAGCACAGTCAGCTGCACTGGGGACCTATGGACCATGTTCCATCAGGATGGGGAACTGACAGAGGTCATTCATTTGCAGGCATGACACAGTTACAAAATGGTCCTAAAAGGTGTAGAAGAGACTGAGAAATCAATATAGGCTCCAGTGTTAATTGACTTTATCTGGCACTTAGGTTTTAGTGGTGGACTTGGCCATGCTGGGTTAGCAGTTGGACTTCATGAACTTAGAGGTCTTTTCCAACCTAAATCATTCTATGATTCTATGAAGAAGGAAGGCAACAGATTGGTTGAGACTGAACTAAACTACCAGAGCTCAATCTTGTTGCCATATAAGGTCAGAAAAGAAGCCACTTGAAAGTGGGTTAACATATAAAGCTGAAGGATGATGCCTCTATAAACCTGAAAAGAGCATAAATCAAGCTAAAAATACTTTAACCTCCATCTTCAAAAAGTAACCCATGCAGTGACACCTTGAATATCATATACTTTTTATTAAGTCTTCCAAAGGATCAAAAGGATCATGTTATATCACACTGCCATTTTCCTATAATGTTAAGAGTCACATGGCAGTTCTAAAATGCCAGCTATGCACGATGTTAAAATTAAAAAAAGGCAAAGGGTTTTGTAGCTTATAATCAAACTCTTTCTTCCTTACTGACATACATGAATTTTAATATGCTTTTGATCATATAAAGTGCATTTAGTCTCTAGTGTGAATGCATTCCAGAGCTGTTCAAGACTTTTGTATTAGAAAAATTCTCTGAAAAATGACTAGTTTAAAAAGAATGCTTTTTCAATGTAAAAATTTGCCCAGAACATCTCAGTTACCCTGTGCACCCTTTTTTTTTTTTTTTTTTTTTTTTTCCTCTTAAATAAGCTATTTCACTGCTCATCATTCTATTGGTTGAAAAGCAATAGAATGATACAAGAGATAACATCTGTATGTGATTCCAAATTCCAAGTGTGCCTGGAAAGATGCCATGGGAAACAGAAGTTTCCAAGCCCTCACCATACCAAACAGTTTGGGCAGGTAGAAGATCCCTCATTCCCCAAATATACTTTCAAGGAACACCGAGGAAGAACTTGATTTTCTGTACAATTAATACTTTTCAGACATTTCTTTTCCCTTTTTATCCCAGTGTTGGTGAATTAATATATAGGCATATCTACATGCATGCATCTATAGATCTACATATATCTATACCTATATATATTTATTTATTTATAAATAAAAAAAATCTTACATTTTTATAAATGTTATTTATAGATGTGTATTTTATAGACAGAAGTATATTATCTGTATATATCTAACACATAAATACAGGGTTTTTTTCATTCACAAGAGGAAATGTCTATGGCTCAGGCAGTTATAGCTCATACCCTGTCATCTGTTCTAAATTACTTGGACATTTCTCCCTTCCGCTCTTTGAACTTCTGGCATCTTATTCAAGCAGTCTGTCTCCAAATGATTCATGCTTGAAGGTACAAGCAAAATTATGCTTTCAATGTTTTCCTATTGCTCACAACTCATAAACCAAAATGTAGATTACCTAGTTTTGCATCAGCATTTATGTTCCTGCAGAATACGGAGACTGTTAATAAGAATGAATTGTCTGCCACAGTGATCATAGCTTTCCTGCTTTGGTACAAGTATGGTAGTATAGGTATTTTATGGAATTTAATGAAGGAGTACATGAATCACAACATTAAAGAAACAAAATGGATATCTAGCAGTTAACTGTGAGTTGTGGTATAGGACACTGTGCTACTCTGCTACAGTGCTTAACCTAACCTGTGGCACAGCTCAAATCCCATCTTTTAAATCTTATTATTTTTTTCTGAACAAATTGGACAAGTGGATAATAGTGTGCTGCCAGAACTAGGATTAGGCCCTTAGGGACCAATTGTACCATTTTATGACCTTATCTCCATACCATTTATGATCTTATACTAGAACAAAATTATATCAGAGTATCTGCATAGAATCATATGTCACCTTTCTACTTCAAAATTTGTTACAATAAAACTGTAATAAAGTCTTTTCCTAGAGGGAATGGAAATGGAGGGGTCAGAAATGCTGATGCTCTTACTTCTTTAAATGCATGCTAATTATCTCTTGAATCTTTGCATAGATTTCCAGAAAGTCCACATTTGTAACACATCCTAATATATGGTTGGGATTGCTATAAACCTGCATCAGTCAAAAAATTATCACATGGTTAACTGTTTCTACTGACAGTAGTAAAATACATCTTGTAAGCTTTCTGTTTGGTCTCCCCATTGACTTTAAAATGGTAAAGTGCTTTGCAATACAAAGAAAATACAAAAGATTCGACCAGCAGTTCAGCTATTTTCCTTTACATATTTTCAAAACAAAAATAAAGTCTTGTAAGTCTGGTGAATTATAAATATAAAATTTCCTTTTCTTTTCACTTCTATTTAATCTGTTTTCCTCAGGCAACAATTGCCAAACAGCCTATGCTTCTTTGAAATTTATATGGATTTTTATTTTGGAGTTCTCTTGGAAAATGAACAGAGAAAGTCAACTCCATCACAGCAGCTTCCAACTGTAATGTCATTTCATTAACTGACACCTGCAAAACCACAATATGTAGAATACCAAATTTGTTGCACAGTCTGTAAAAATAGTAAGATCTAACAGATGATATAAAGATGACAGAAGCAAAGAAAGTAACAGCAGAAATATAAAACTCTGACTTAAATGAATGTAAAAATTCAAGGAAAAGACTGGGCCACATGTTGGTATGAAGGAATTTATTAATGAATAAACATGAACAAAGAAAGAACATTTTGCTTCGTAACAGGTAAAAAAGGAATCATCTGACAAAAAAGAAAAAAAAGAATGAAGACTGTGCTAATTTAATATGGCTACCCTTGCATTTTACTTAAGTTGAAATTTCATTTGCCATGTACAAATAATTATAGGCAAGCGCCAATGTTCACAAGACATCAGAATGAAATTGGTAGCAGGTCTGGGAAAGTAATACGTGTAGGGACAGTTCCCTCAGATTTCCTTGCCAGAGAATGAGAAGATCTAATGAATCTTAGTAGAGAGTGAGGGTAGAGCAACAAAGAATGTCTGAAGGGAAAATAACTTTATTATAAAGCTTCTATTCCTTCAAAAGGAAAATACATAAAATCTTTCATTCAAGTGCTACAAGGATGAATGACACACTTCCTATTAAATTCTACATGATCTGGATTAGACACAGTGAAAATTATGTCCAAAGTGCATCAAAACTGACTTACAAAAAGTAATGAGTGGCAAGGGTGAAACAGGCCAGACAATGAGAATACCTGAAACGTACAAAATGAAAATTGCCACTAAATTGATTTAAAACACTCTCTTGAAAAGTGCAAGAAGAGATAATGAGAAAAGATGACAGATGCATTTTGAACTGCAAACAGCAGGAGAAGCAGGGGAAAAATATTGTTCTTGAGCAGAAGTAATTTATAATCAGAAGAAATCAGGGAAACTACATGTCACAGGTTCCTAAAGAAAGTGTTCAGACCTACATCAGGTACTTTGCAAGGAGAAAAAACTCTGTGCAACAAACAAAGGGAGATACCAATCAGTAAAGAACAAGTTTGAAGGATCCAGCCCACAGAAATATGTGAGAAGGTAAAAGATACAAGCAGTTTATGAAGGAATGGTAGTGAAATGGTCAAATAGGGAATGAACGGTTAAAAAAAATCTGAAACACTATTAAGAGACTAAAAATGCTTTTTAATTTACATTTTCTATTTTCTCTCTAGGCATGCTATAGTCTGGTATAGTGGTATATTATAACTACAGAAAAGACAATTTATTTTACAACCTGAATGTCACTTTGAAATAGCTTTCCCACATTATTTTAAGCTTAGGAAATGGTATTAGATATCTTCTCAGAGAGGCTGAGTTACATGGAAGAAGTATATGAAAAATACATTCTTGATACTGCTTTGCCCTATCTTTTCTGTGTGAAGGTTATTAGACAGGTTAGTCATTTGCCACTGAGACACTAAATGCTTTATTTATTTGGACTTCAGGACAAATATGATAAAATAACTTCCTTTCTGAAGTTTCTGTGATTTGGAACTTTGAGGACTGTAAGGATTGCATCTTTGGGGAGTAGAACAAAATAGGGCCAGAGCTGATGCACAATGAAAAATAAAGGTTAAAATAAAATTAAATAGCCAAGGGCCATTTGAAGGTCAGCTTCCTGCAGATCCTGGAACAATCACATTAAGCAACTCATTCTGCATTAATGCAGACATATAAAAATACATCAGATTAGATCAATAGCACTTTGTTTGCTTAGACTCTTTCTAGCAAACAGAGAACAGAAAGAAGAAATAAATATTTTTCTAGTTTTTCTTCTCTTCAGAATCAGTGCTTTAATAACGATTCCAGTGAGAACAGCAGGAAGTACTTACTTCTTTCCCTTCATGAAAACCAAACGACGAGCAATGGCAAGAGCTAAGGACAGCAAAGGGACTTGGTTCACCACTTTCCTATATATTAACCAAGAAACACACACAAGTATGTACACCTTCCATTTTCTATGCCAGTGCAATGCACTTGGTGTAGACTGCTGTAACCATATTTAAAACCTTCAGAATATTTAAACGAAGGGCTTTTTCTAAGCAGAGTGATGTAATCAAGATTGCTATGCAGATTGCCACTATTCTGATATGGATCTATTTCAAATCATAATTATGACCACATTTTCATTACTGTATTTCACACAGCACAAGCTCTGTGTCCAATATGCTTCATTTCTTCCCTAGTACTTCTGAGCAGCAGGCAACATGAAACCTTGCTTCTTGCAGTAGTTATATATGCAACTGCCTGTAGAAATCAGCTACCTAACTTTGTTTATATGCCCAGGAAAACCAGGGTGCACTTTTAATAACAAATTTAACAAAATCCATCTGGACCTCAAGCTGTGCTCATCATTCCTGTACGTGATAAAATAGTTTGTCTGTCTAGGGGAATTTTTTTGACAGCTTACTGAAACCAGTTACTGTCTAATCTGTAAATGAGACAAAACTTCTTTCATCCACATATGTTTTCTCTTAGTATCTGGGTGGCTGAAAGATCATCACTGCAGATGTATTGCTCTGATAATGGAACCCACTACCAAAGCGAAGCATAAAAATATAATGTAGCTATTGTTGTCATCTATCTGTACTGACAGATATAAATAAGGCCACCAGCACCGTATTTTTTAAAATGAATCTCAGAGCTGCAATAAGTCATAATGAAAGAGTGAAGTGCCAACTTCAGATTTCGAAATATTCAATTCCCACATTTAGTCATGGAAGAACATAGGAAATTTTACGGTAAAAAGACATCTAAAACTATTCTTTGCCTTTGGTTAGTATTTATTTACCGCGGATTTTTTCATAATAGTCTAATAATTTCAGAGTTTTAGAATTACTGGTATAAAACTATGATCTTCCATAAAGAAAGTAAGCTTTTTGCAAGGCAATTTCACTTACCATGAATCAACTTCCTTCCTTAGTTTTACATTTAATTTGAAATGTTTCTGTTGGCTTTAGGACTAGATAGGCCAATGATACTCTTTCACAGGAAGAATCTTGCTTGTCTTCTGTATTCATAGTTTTCACAATTCTGATGTTGGTCACAAAGAGCTTACATGGGAGTAGGAATGTTAAGAGTATTGCCAACTGACCAATTCTGTATAACTTTGTAAGGAGCCTGTGAAAGGAGATTCATTAATCTCCCATTCAAACTTTGCACTTAGGAAAGAAAGATTCCTCCAGAAACTGGCTTAATTACATTCCTAGTTTGTGTTGTCTCCTAGTCACACAAGGACAACTAATCTCCTGAATTCCCCATTCCTGCACAAGCCTAATCCATCCAGTCTTGTTATATTCTGGTTATAACCTTCCTCTGGGGCTTCTGTTTGTTTACCTTGTCAAAACAACCTGTTATGAAACCTGCAGAATCCTAATATAATTTGGTGTCTGTTTCAGTTTTTGTTTACAAAGGTCTCAAACACTGTACAAAGCAGCTTGTCTTCAGTGGTATGTGGAAGCGTTCAGACACAGTAATAATCACAGACATTGATCATTACTGAGGAAATTACATCGAACTTGGAAATAGAGATGAGTACCATCATCATCGTCACCACCAGCAGGACCAGTCTTTTAAATTAGGAGAGTGAGATGTTAGCCCTGCACATACAAAGACAAAAATTTCTTGATCTTCAGCAGGGCCTAAATGCTACAACCTCTGCAATCTGACCATCTTCAGTGTGACTTCTCAGAGGTTATTTCCCTCTCCCATGTATAATCTGTATTTCTCTTGGAAAAAGTGAAGGGCACCACCTTTTCATATTTGTTTAATAAAGTAAATACAACAGCCTTTTTCCTCTTAGGAAATAAAGTTGACATTACACAATATGTTTAGGATAACTTAGCTAGAAGCAACGAAAAAGGTAGAATTTTTCTTGCAGAATATTCTAACCTAAAATTACCTCAGTTATTAATTGAAACTGAGATATAGTTTCAAATACTTAAAGTACAACATGAAATGTGATTGATTACTGAAGATTTAAAAAAATGTATGAAGTCTATAAAGAGTACCCACTATTTTCAGTGTATATATATATCTTCTTCTCACAAAATAATAAGATAATTTTTCTTCCTTTCAAAAACCTGAAAGAACTATTTCTAGGTAACAAAAGACTGCAGGTCAATTTAATGGAAACTTCTCTCTGTTACGTGCATTTGCCAAGTATTTTTTCCAAAATATACACCATAAAGAATTTTCTGCCTTAAGGCCTCTGCATACCAAACCTTTCCACAGTTATGTTACAAATGTTAGAAAACACAATGAATTGAAAATTTTTAAAAACATTCAACACTGTAATAAGAAAAGGCATACCTGCACAAAAAACGTGTAGTAATATATAGCCATAAAGATTAACATTCACTATGAAAGGATAAAAGAGCTTGTTTTATCAATTGCAGTTCAGAAAAAAAAGTAGGATTACTACATTTTTGATTGATAGCAGTTAGATTATCTACTGAGTTAATAATTTCATATGGACAGTGTGAAGAATGTACATTAACATACTTCAGAATTAATCATTTTCTGAAATTCTCCATACAGTGAAATATGTAGGTTTCAGTATCTGAAGGAAACTACATTTTGCCAAAAATATCTCAAGTGTCCCATAAAGCAGTTATGTGAGCACCTCAGGACTTTCTAAGTCATGAGCTTCCCCCACCTCAGTTATGTTGGCTGCTTTTGTAATTGTTTCTGAGACACATATGACATGAAAGCAACCACAGAAATCAGTTTGAGGAATCATGTAAGCTACTCGTCCACATTTCAAATAGTAAAAAGTAGGCAAGGGGCAAGATTAATCTCACCAAAGCTATCTTTTCTTTTTTAATTCACATTTTGGCTTCTTTCTAAGAAGAAGTTTTTATTTATGCATTAGCACCTTTAAACTAGAAAGGTGTTTGGTAAATAATTTTAAATAATTTTTCAAATTATTTGGCAAAAAAAAAAATAATTAAATGACTGCTATAAAAAGAAGTGTTGGAAAGTCCACCACAGAAAATTCACATCAGCATATGTTTATATATGCCCACCTATTTGTGGAAAACTTGTTTTCACATGTAGTCATTTTTCTTAGGAGGGGAAATCAAATTTTATGTTGATTTTTTAATATTACTTCAAAGCAGTGACAAATAAAAAAAAAAAAAAAGAAAAGAAAAAAGAAAATTACTATTGATAAACAGTTGTATTTTTATTTGTTTCTAAGTTCCAGAGCTCCTTGTTTTGATAGCCACTCATACTATATGTATTTATAGTTGAATATGGAAACTTTTCCTATAGGAGAAAGTTTTTAATAGGCACCTTTCTTTATCCTTAAAGACTTAAATGAAAAATATATGGATAGAATAAACCATACTTCCTCAGGCAATACAAAAGTTTTAAGTAACAAGTGTCAAACTTCTCT
Organism: Zosterops lateralis; assembly: GCF_965231275.1. NCBI lineage: Eukaryota > Metazoa > Chordata > Aves > Passeriformes > Zosteropidae > Zosterops > Zosterops lateralis. Next base: position 35,899,879 of record NC_139765.1, read on the forward strand.
ATATGTCAAAGCAAACAGAAAAAACCTTGCCTTCAGTTCACATATAATAAATAGGAAAGATGGCATCAATCTTGGCCTAGTAATTTTTTACATAGAAATACTTTACATCTGAAACCTAGCTATGAACAGAAATTTAATCAAAGAATTAAATTATTTTAAACTCTGAGATTAAAGTGGAAGGTCTAAAGCACACTGATGGAAGTAGAAATTTTTTACACCAGCCTTAGATGTCACTCTACAAAATTACAAATGTGGAGGATCTAGGACATGGAATAATTGCCTTTCTTCTTAATGAAGCATGTTTTAACATAGCAAAATAGAAAAGGATAAAAAAGTACAGAAGGACCATGAGATTTCAGGGAATTATAATGGAAAGCTTAATAAAAGATCCATCACCTCTTTGCCTACCATGTGCAATCACTGTCATCCAAATAGTAAAAAAACTGCTTTATCCAGGCTTTATTGGACAAACCCTTGCAATAATCACGATGTATAAAGGAACACTGTAATTTATTTTTTTTTTTGCAATTAAATATTCACCATTGGTAACTTATAAAATCAGAAATGTTTGAGTTCTTTCACTAAATTAAAAACAAAAAGCAGTAACCAAAGGTATTTACAGGAAGCTGGCTAAGCTCTTAATTACCCTGATTAAAGCTGTGAACACTTAATTAGATATTATTGCCTTTCATTCAGTATTAAATATCCTTCATAAAGCAGAAATTCAGCTTTGGAAAATGCTGGGAATGGTCAGACTCTTGTAGGACCCCACCATGATTTCCTAGATTACATGCTAATAGTGTACTTCACAGGGAAAGCCTTCATAGACATAAATTTTCAGCAGCAGAGAAAACAAAAGCATTTCATTTCATAATGCCCCAGCCAAACACATATATCTTAATTTTTGCATCAAATGAGGTAATTAAAATGCTATTAGCAACACTTTCCCCCCAAACATATTTTTAAAACATTTCTTGTTCCAGAATATAGATTTCTATCAGGCTGAAGTGTTAAAGCTTTGTCAACTGAAGAAAAATATGCTTATTATACACATGAAAGTGTAACTTATATAGGAATGGACTTAAGAACCAGAATCTCAATATATTAGTCTGATACTTTTAATCCAGTCTAGATCATTAACTTACCACATTCTAGAAATACAGTTGTTCAGTAAGTCCACAAAATGTTTTAAACAAGGATATAAAAAAATGGAACAAGTACTAAACTCAACAAAGCAATAGACAAAACTCTTCATGAAGATCTACAGCTCACTTTTTTTTTTTTAACTTCCCCAATAAAATGGTCTAATCTTTATACAAAATGTTGTCTTTTTTGAACAGAAAAATAGAAAGCTTTTACATCTGAGAAAGATAAATTTTTAACCGACCTTGACTGCATATCTTGGTGTGTTTTGGACTGGCTGATTTCAGCTGGATTTGAAGGGACTTGCTGTTGTAGCTCCACCAAAGACTGGTAATACTGTTGCTGATGATGTTGCTGCTGTTTGTACCGAGACAAACTGAAAAACAGCCCTAAAATGGCTTTCAAATTTCCATTCCTTATTTCTATTTAAAGAACAAAAAGAAAGAGAAAAGGAAGTGAAAACACTTTGGTTTTAGATTGCAGTTTTGTAAAAGTCATACTAAAATATGTCTGTACATATCTATAGCTATATATGTTTATATATTATATCTCTTCATTTACCTGTAATGTCAGACATTTTACGTGTCACTGATAGTTTATTTTTTATGATAATTTTTGGGTTTTTATGTGTCAGTGTTGCAATAAACACCTAACTCTACAATTCCTTCATGGACTCATCATTTGCATGGTCGTAAACAAGCGTATATCCAACCTTAAATAAGACACATAATATGAAATGAATACTCCCATCCCAACAAGTACAAATATTCTAATTAAGGAAAAGCTCATTCAGAAAAATATGAATTCTTTCTGGTCTTAAATATACAACCCTTCAAACCTCATGACTTGAAATTACTCTTTTTGCTTCTGGGGCAAACTCTGTTCACATTGGTAATAAACAGTGAGTTCTGGAAAAATGGAAAACACTGTATGGTAACGGTTCTTGTCCGTGAGCACCTATCCATTTATATAGATGTGCAGGGAAACATGAGAGACGAAAATAACTGGAAGATTGTTTTTAAAAAAGGTGACTGTAATGCTTATAATTGTACCTTTGAACTTTCAACTGACATGATTTTATACCTTTCTATTTCATACTGCTATTACTGATAATGAAGACAAAAACTATAATTTTGACAAAGCGAAACAGCTACCTCAGCACAATTCTGGTGAACCCCAGTAGCAACCCTAGGTCTCCCATTACTTTTTAAACTTTTTTAAACTTTTGCTCAGCCTGAGATGAAGATTTTATAAGGATGTTGTTATTTGCTGTGTCAAAAAAGAAACCTCGGAAGACCTTAATGAAATTATCTGCAGCATATAGGTCCGTCATAACCTCACTATTAATTTTCTTTGGCACTGAACCTCTTGTGAAAGGTTTTTATTAGACTTATAGATTATCATCAGCCTGACATGCAATGCCACAACCTTTCTGCCTTCCCAGCGAATCAGAATACTGAGTTGTGTGTGCTACACAGCTTTCCTAGGCAAATTTTAAAATTGAATTTATACAAAATTACTGTCATTTTCATGTCTATTAAACCATATTAATTTTCTTTAAATAGGATTAGGTGAAATGTTAATACATATACTAAGGCCAGCAAAAACTGGAGCTCTTATGCTCACAACCTGTTTTTCAAAAAGCAAAACCAACCCCAGACACTGGAATATACTTTTCAAAATGTAAATTTGTTCTAAGCAGCCATACTTATTCATCTTCCCTGTGAAGATACTGCAGGATCTTTGACTAGCAATGAGACCACGAGAGATATGCAGAACTTTCCCAGAAAAGTAAACCTTTTAGGCAACGATGACTTTTGCAGTCATGTTGGTTTCAAGAAAGATCACTCTCAAAGAATACAGAAAATTTGTATTTAAAATGATCCTAAAAGCACCCCAAAACCACATAACTATCCATTTTAAGTGGCTCTGATTTGAGAAGACTGTCAGTACATGAAACCGGTTTATTTATTCTTATCCTTTTGCATCGCTTAAGGCTCAGAGGAAGAATGCTTTGTTAAATCCCACTCAACATTTTTTAATCTTAAAATTTTTCTCTTTTTATGTTAATATATTTTTTACTATTTTTAGAGAAGGATGCTACCAGTAACTTTTTGTTTCCTAATTTTAATAAAGTTAGATTTCTCACAAGCAAAAAGGCCCGAAACATCTAATGTGCACTAAACATATACTTGGAAAATGAGGGGATTTTCCTTCTTTGCAGCAAATGGATAATTATTTATCAACTGGGCTCTCAAGCAGAGATTTGGCAGTCAAGACTTGAAAATCAGTTTTTTTCTAGACCTCTTTGCTCAATTGTCAAAATGAGGTCATAAACCGGTTGTGAACTCTTCAAAACTTGTTAAGCTTAGTTTATTGTTCCATGACCTTTCTGGTCATTAAGAAATGACCTGGTAGTAACAAGACACATTTACCAAAGCTTATTACAAGAAACTCAATTTCTTCTCCCCCTAAAAAGCTATAATATTCAGGATTATACATAGTAAAAATGGCATATTTAAGGAAATCAGCCTTCTGCAGTACTTTGAAGAATATCATTATGAAGATAGTACTGGATTTACTCCAGATTCATGACCGTTTACATAACAGCAGCATTAATTTTAATCTTAATTCAGCACTAAATGTTAAAATTCTGTTTTGAAGAATAATGAACATTTTAAATCATAGTCCTTGCATTTAATCCAATGCAGCAGCTTGCTTTTAGTAGTATATGAACTTAATGCTAGACAATTGAAGTTTATATCCTATTAAAATTATTTTCCAAAGCAAAACCAAGGTAGGAATAAAGGCATTACAGAATGCACACAGATTCTGATTTTAAAAAGTACGAAAAAGTGTCATGTACCATGTCAAAGTATTAAAAGAATGATGAGTATCCTCATAAAATAAATTCATGCTAACCACACATTTAATTCATACTTAATATGAAAGTAAAAATAGGCTGGTCTAGAAATTCTAGATAGCTTTGGGGTGAATGACAGCATGCAAACTTTCAGTATTCTCTTTTAGTATTCTTGTACATATCTACACACAAAGGTTCTCTTAAATTGCTTAAGGATCTTTTCACAATTTGACAATTAAGGTGAATAGATACTACATATCTGTGAATGGTTTGTGTTGCATGTTTAAAAGCCTGGATAGGTTCAGATGTTGAAAGACAGTAATTCTGAGTTAATTTAAAAATCAAATAGTGGTTAGCATTCCAAATTTTTTCTCCATGAATCGTCTAGCATTCAACTGAAATTATCATCTCTGGAAAAAAAAAAAATTCCTTCCAGCTTTTAGTTGTATTTCGAGTAAAACAAAAATACAGAGTTGCATTTCTCGACCCATTTCCTTCAGATGCCATAGAGGTCAAATGGATTTTGAAGGTGCACAGCACCTTGCAGAACTACTTAACTTGCTACAGGACAAAGACATATACATTTCATTAATTCACTTGCCTCTTACATGAACAAGGTAATATTACATAATAGTTAAGACAACTGGTATTTTTAATGGTTTTGTTTATTATATTTATTACTTTAGTTGCAACCACATTGGGCAACCACTTAAGGTGACTAATACAGCAGAGTAACTGAAGCAGCAAAACCATTCACTCTTTCACTTAAAAGGAGACATCAAAGGAATACTGTAATTTTCAGACTCATCTGGACAGTATTACTAGTAATAATAAATTTGCTGAAACAAATAGTCTTCCCTGGGTTTATTTAACTAAGCAAGATTCTTATGTTCTTGTTTGCTCTTTTGAATCAAATACATGAGCAAGTTAAAAAAAAAAGTATGCTCAGGAAGTTCTGTGCCTATCTAATATTGTGGAGGTAACATGCAAAGATTAATACCATTGAAAAAATATTGTTTTAAAACACTGTCTCAAGATTCATAAACATTGCATTGGTTCAATTTCAAGGGAAAATTAAAAGGAAACTCTCACTTGTTATCACTAATCTATATTTGCATGCTGTTCAAGACAGCTGGAGCTTGGTATTTAGGTGCAAGTGATTCGTCTTAAGAAATTTAACTTTCAGAAGAAAATCTTGTTATTTGTTCTGAGGATTTGTTTCTCTTACCTTCTGCAGAAAGACCTTGGACATTTACGCCTCTGGCTGACAGAAAGCTAAGGCAGACATCAACATTCTCAATCTGCAATATGAATAGAAATAACAAGCAGGGTAAGACTATTTGACAAAACATAGAAATGTTGGGAGAGAGGGAAAAAAAAAAAATAACCCCAAAACTGCCCAGGAATGAATACTTTACATTCATTGCATGCTACAGCTCTTTACTGAAGTTTAGCAAGAATGATTACTGCTAATTGGGGAATCGAGATAAAGCTTTCATTGTCCTCTTTGGTGCTTAAAAACAATTCACAAATGCTCAATCCAGAATGGCATGCTGGCAACTCAACAACCCACCTAGTTAACATAAAACTGGATTTTGTATGCTACAAACAAGCAGTAGTGAAAGCACCCACAGAGAATTAGACATTGAATATACATCTGGAGATGTGAGCGGCTGAGTTTACTAAAAAATGTAAGCAAAAACCTCCAACGGTGTAAGCAAAGGTACCTGTTTGGGATGATGTAGGATTCTGTTAAAATTATATCACTTTCATTAGTGGTTGTTCCTCTAATTTCTTTCCTACAATTTTACAGTAAATAAAATTTTATTTATTTATGGTTTATGCTCCTCAGAAGAGTTCTTGCTTTGTAAAGAAAGGCTTCTCTTGGTGATTTAGAAGAAATCTACAGTTACACAGGGAACTTTAGGTACAAAAATGTAGCCTAAATATAGATCAATAAAAGGATAAAACTTCTGACTCTAAAATGAATAATCACAGAATTAGACTGCTTTCACATGCCTATTTCTAATAGATGAGGGAGAGTGGTGTTCCAAAAGATTCTTGAGTCACCATCCTCAGCTGATTATCCCAGTCCTTCCAGGATCTCTGAAGGAATAATCAGCTATAAATGTAAAAATTATTATCTTTGTCTATAAACTTGCTGCTATGAAAACAGAAAAATTATATATAGAGAGGTGTAATGTGACAAGTGGCTTCAACAGGTTTGATTTTAAAGTACTTTTTTAGATTGATGCATTTATTTCAAGGCAACTGAGACCACAAAAATAAAACAAAATTTTAACGATATATTTTCAATACCATTATCATTGGAGAACATCAAGCAAAAAATATTCAACACTAAAAACATAAAGCTGCAATAGCACAAGTCCATACAGTTATTTTATTTGAATGTTTACACATTTTACAATGTCTCATATCAGTGGTTTTCAACCATCAAAACATAAGAAGTAAATTCACTCCTTGAATAAAAGCTACTTGATCCTTGGCAGTATCTTTTCTCACCTAGGAAAGTCTTTGACTACTGTCATCTTTCTGTATTGGAGTTCTGCCATTGTTCTCCAGAAATGGCAGTAGCTAAAAGAATATAGATATTCTTTTTACTACTTACCCTAGAAAAATGTATTACCACTCTACAGACTGTCTTGATCCATGAGTATAAATTTTTAAGTTTACAAATACCTGAAAAATATTTAGATATGCTCTTCAAGGACAGTAAAGGACACTACTAAACACATTTTTTTTCAAACCTTGATTTCAAGGGCATGCTAACATTTACATTGAATAATAAACAATCTCTTTACTGGATCAATTACAGAAGAAAACCAAAACTCAAAGTCTGCAGTTAAACTAATGAAATTTACTAAAATTTGGGGTCCACTATAAAGTTTTCATAAATCAGTTTGGTGGGTGTCACCAATTTTCACAGCTTAGGAGGTGCAATAACCGTACTAAAATCTACGGGGTTACTCCAGCTCTGGCCCAGCATGGTCACTGAAGCAACCCAGGCATTAACTGTAATTTTCTCAAATGTTTATGTAGTTTTACACCATGAAAAAACCCCAAATCAACTAGGTCATTTTGTTAGACATAGAGACGTGACGCAGCTAAATAAGTTGCCAGTTTGCTGCAGCTAAAATAGGAAGATCTGATTCTTCCTCACCTCCTCTTCCTCCCAGGTGTAAGGCCCTGCTTCTGCTGGGCTTCAGCACTTCTCTGAGCCCACCAGGAGCTGGCTCCACGCAGAGAACTCACCCAGCAAAAAGGCAAAGGGATTTCAGTCATTCCAGTTTCCCGTGCAGCCAGAGGAGCAGAGGAGCCAGCAGAGGCGAGGGCGTGTCCCAGCCTGACTAAAGCGTGGTTTGGGAGGAAAGGGGAGGCAGGAAGGAGGGACAAGGCGGATGGTGCCATTCCTGGTGGCAGTGGCAAGGCACTTGAGCTGGCTTGGCCCTGACCTCCAACTAAATCCATGCATCAGCTGAGAAAACAGTGCACATGAAGAGAATATTTCTACTCAACCTTTAAACAATGTCAAGTATATAAAAAAACCCCTGTAAACTGAAATTTTGAAATTTTTCTTCCCAGAAGAATTGAAAAGAAATGAAGATTTGTTGGGCTATTAGCTGTATAAGCCATTGTGTCTTTGGACTTTCAAATCAACCATAATGCAGTATCAATCGCTTCAAATATGGGAAAATCTGCTCTATAATTTACTGGAAGCCAAAGGGAGGGGGAAAAAAAAAAAGGAAAAAAAGAAAAATCAGTACAGTACATCAGTATCACCCATCTTCAAATTACTGGAACAGTATCTCCAAACACATATTCTAGTTTAATCAAGTAATTTTTGACAATGGGCATGTCACCTCTGCAGTAGCTCAGGTGACCACAGATACAACAAAAACCTAGTTCACTGGAAGAATATTTAAGCCCTAATGTGAAAACATCTCAATATCTATCTGCAATACCGAATAATAAGCCTAATACTTAAACCTCCACATACATTTAGTGAAAAATATCCTATAGAAATAGCACCTGGTTACTTTACATGTCTGCTTTTACAGTGTGTGGCTTTGAAGTCATGTGTCAAACTCTCAGAAAAAAACCCTAACCATTACCACTAGCACCAATGACTCAGTATGCTGTAGAACTACAAAGCAAATTCTGTTTGGCTTCAGAGTTCACCAAGAGAAGTGTGACAGAAGCCCTGAGTCCAAAGTGACCCTTTTGGTAGGGGTGTATGAAGCAACAGCAGTGTCCAACTTTCAGACAATAGACTGGGGGTGCACTGTTAGCCTTATAATAAAGTCTTGTTTTGACTTGTGAATTGAGCAAGTTTGGTGTGGCAACTTACAGGCCCATAATACCCTGAAAATGTCAGAAAACAACTCTTGCAGTCAGCTTTCTGATAATAACTGCAGTTACTATACGACTCTCAGAAACTCTTAGGGGATTCAACAAGACATGCATTAATACATTTTTGGGTTATTTTCACTTTCCACTCCAGTCTAGAAAATGTTAGCCTTTAAATTGTCTCATTTTGGAGCTCTCAGTGTGTCTCTAAATATTGCTTTAATTATCTACTTCTTCTCCTGGAAAACCACAGTTATTCTTTGAACTCAAACCCAAGCAGCCCTAAACACTTTTTCTTCAAACTCACTCACAGATGAGAGTAATTTTGCAATTACAAAAGTTCCAAGAGATTTCAAGCAAGATTCCTGAAGCCCATGTTTATATAAGTAGTTATTCACTGGGGTAAACTCCTCCTAGAGCTGACATTGTGTGTGTAGAATTCTACTGCTTATATATCAGTGTGTGAAGATTTTGTGGTGTAATACAACATAGACACCAGACAAATTTTGTACCTTACATATGACCACAATTCTGTAGTGAATTTTGCTTGCAAAAAGAACTAGTTCATAGCAGACATTATGTTCATCATTATAGCGAGTTGTATCATGAGAACTACAAGGTATTGTAGCAGAAAATATTGCTCATTACAGTACAGAATTCAGGATATACAGATTGACTCCAAATCTTACATATCACGACATCAGATTTGCAAAGTTGCTTGTACAGGCACATGTTGCCTACATCACAGTGCTGCTAAAGTTCTCCACCGCTGTCAATCCCTGATATTTATTTTGTTCCAAGGCTCTTACTTAATATTAAAGATTCAAAAGAGTAGAATAAATGCAGCACATTGAATAGCAGAACTTCAATACTAAAAACCTTAACAACTATAATAGGATAAGTAATTACCAATATAATAAACCTTCATTGCCATATAGATATTTGTTACTTAGGATAAGTAATTACCAATATAATAAACCTTCATTGCTATATAGATATTTGTTACTTAGCTATTCAATTAACCATATTGAAAGTCAATCAACACTACATGAAAGTGCTTTTCAGAGGTAACAAAAACCTAATTCTGAAACCAAATCACCTCCTTATCAAAACTCAAGGATATTATGTCAAATTCTGAAATGTAGCTCCAGCATTATGAGTAAAGATACACTTGGCTAAGATGATGATAATTTGAGAATTAATTTGTGGACATCATCAGGTAGCTAATAACATTTGATCTTTTTTAATTTAAGCCTAATGGGTTATGTTTACAATAGATTAAGCTTTCTTCATGAATCTGATCCTTTTGATAGTATTCATACACATAGAATCATGAAAAAAGCACCTGGAATACTTAACACCATAAATATCAGATTTCCAATATATTTTTACACTGACATTTAAGGGGATACAGTTCATATGATGATGTTGAAATAAACAGAAATGTCACAGCTCTGATAATATTGATAGATTAGGTGGCATGCAAAGAAGATCTATTGGAAATATGTTGACACATAAGATAATTGCGTAGTTGTGGGTAACCTGCTTTAGAGTGAAGGCCATTTGAAATTTATCAACAGAAAAAAAAAATCACTAAATCAGACTGGGAGACTTGCATTTAGATACACAGTAGTACTTAATACCCCCTTACAGGAAGAGCTCATTTGTGGGATGCACTCACCAGTGACTCAACACATATAATATGTCTATTTATTCCTATTATTTTTGCTGTTGCCAAGATTAGTTTTCATCTTCTTTGTCTGAAAGACCCTTTCTTCACTTCCAAAAATAAATGTAATTGTGGGATGCTCAGAAGACTTGTAATTATGACTAACACAGCATTATGTTTCTCTGAGTGTATAAGAAGCTCAAAAAGATCTTGCTTTTACTAACTCTCTTTTATTAAGTTTATGACAACATGGTTTACAAGAACACATTGACACAGTTAGTTACTGTTCACCTCCTTTGAGCTGGATTCTTCCTGAAGAATGGGAAGAATAAAACCATTATAAAAGTGACAAATTTTTACAACCACAATAGAGTTTCTATCTATATATGCTCTTTAATTATTCCTCTTGATTATTTTGGCAGCTAAAGTAAAACATTAATTTCTATTAGCACTTCATTCAGTACTATCTTCCCCAGTTCTGTGTGTGTGTTTTGACATTCTGATTCGTGACCCAATTCCCAGATAAAATCTGGCAAAGGACTTTCCCTGTAGTTTTGTTATGTTGCTGATGGTTGATTAAGGACATCCATGGAAATGTTATTCCACAGAAATCCAGAGAATCACACACATACTCACTTTACAGAGAACAGAAACTTCACAAAGCTCTTTGGTATTTGGTGCTTTTTTTTTTCCTTTTTAATTGCAAATAATAAATAGTACTCCTTTGAGATTGCTATTATGGTATGAGATAGTACGTGTCACAATTACTGTATTTCAGTACACACTTTACCAGCACATTTCTTCCTAAATATCTCCAGAGTATTAATCTGAGTTGAGAGACATGCATTGGAATCTTTCTCTTGCTTGGATATTCACCACTAATACGATTTGTTGAGGATTTAAATGAATGCAGAATTAGAAAATATATTATTGTTGATACACATGTCCTTCTCTTTCAAGTTCTGTAGCACAAGTGCAATCAAAATCAGATAAAATTCAGGCCTCACAGGTGGCAAGATGGACTCTAAATAGTTACAATTCACATGTTGCTTAAAATTATTAAATTTAAAGAACGTAAAAGCAAATACTATTCATCTGATTTTAGCAGGAATGAGTCATGTAAGGAGATGCACAAGCTTTTGAATTCTGGCAGCTTACTTAGTAGGTGAAGTGCCAGTGATCTGGTCTCAATTGCAGGCTCTAGAAAGATCAGAGAGCTTCAGGCAAGCAACTAAGATATCTTCATGAGTTAATAAAATAATTTTCGATGCACATCTTGGAGTTGGTAAGAGAACTAAACCTTCCATATAGATTTAGCAATACAGAATGCTCTGGGAGACACTGGAAAGTATTTTAAGGTGGAAATGGCCTAAACTCTGATCTTCCCATGTCTAACAGCAGTAAGAGAATTGGTCATGTACACTCTCACAAATACATGGTTAATCCCCATACATACACTACCTAAAGAGATTACTCTTTGGGCAAACGTATAATCTTTCATAACCTGCTATGCCCATAGGTATTCTCAGGGATTTAAAAGGACAAGTTTATTTCACTGTCTGTTCTTCAGTGACTCATCTATTGCACACATTGTGACCTGCTGACAACACACTTGTTGCATGGGAAACACCCAGATTTTCAACTTGCTTTGTAATTTTGTTCCTTATGGATTTTCTTCCCAGCAGGTTTCACTGGTTTGTATTTATGTTCTGCCAGTCCTTAAAACAAAGAGCTAAAAAGTTACAAGACAGAGAAATATTAATAGAAAATGTTTGCTGTTCTATAGTGCCATGTTTTTATCCTCAGTTTTATCCTTCAGATTATTTAACAAAACCAGGCTTGATAAACCAGGCTTCATAAACTAGGCAAGTGGACATTTACTTTTTTCACTATGTACAAATGGGCTTATGTGAAGTACTTCCTTTACCAAGAAATAAACATCAAACTGTCAAGAACTTGCTCCATTTCAACAGAATACACTGCTCACTACTTATGAGCATGCTTACTGTATACATATGTATATGCACTGTGATTTTCTAAGGCTGAGTATTGGATGCAGAAATACATTTCTGATAGCTGACTTACTCTAAAGAGGTGCAACTGAGACGTCAAAAGCACCATCCAGATTAAAACTGGTATAGCAAAATGGATTACCCAGTCCAATGTCCTTATCCTCCTGCCTATCCATACTTCAAATGCTGCACATTCAACACTGTTTGGGAGTCTACGTGATTCTTAAATGGTCACTTAAACAATATTCAGTAGTGAGAGTTCCCTCTTCTTCACTATAAGACAGGTGTTCAGCACATCTGAAATTCTGCTCATCTCTTTAGAAAAATGTGCAACTGGTAATACAATTAAAATATAACAAACCCTAATGCCTTCATGATTGTACATGCCTTGTGGGATAAAATGTATCTAATCAGATACATCTAATAAGAAGTAAGCTATTATGCTTTGTTATAACAAATGGTAAGATTTATTCAATTATTTCTGGAAGTACCAATCAGTAACCTCAATCATTATAAGAAGCATCTTCTATGCCATGAGGTCCATTCCATTTGACACTGTTGTTGATTTACCTGCCTTCTGTGAAAAGTTGTCATGAAATTTTACTTGCAAAATTGTCATACCATTTTCACTACACTGTATTGTTCTATGTCATCCATATGTCATCTATGTCATTCATAGGTATTCTAAAAGGGAGGATTCTTTTTTAATATTAAGAGTAGGGTTTCAAAGGGAACAATGTGAAATAGACTAATATGGGCACCTTTAGCAAGTATTATAATTGAACTATCAGAAGTAAGCTGGTAATTTATATATACATAGAGAGAGAGAGAGTACAGTTTAAACTAGTTTAAACCCAAGTGACAGAAAGTGCTTTCTTGTATCTTGCATATTCAAAGTTGTATGTACTTGTTAACATTTAAATGTGTTCATACTACAATTAATTACAGATTTTTAATTTTGAGCAAGACGGTCTAAAAGTTGTATATTTCCATTGTGAAGAAAGTGTACAAAGTATTACTATGTAATTTTTTTTTTTTTAAACTAATACTGCATAATAAGGACACTTTCAAGGGCAGAGAATAAACACAAGCACTTCCAAATCTGAAAGTAAATGCAATGGGAAGAAACGTGGCCCAGAGTAATGCAAACCTTATAATGACTCTTCTGAAGAATCTGTTTTTAATTTCCAGTTTCTGTGGAAGATGCTCATATGGCAGGCTACACATTACATAGTTCCCTTGGCCACAGACTATTGAGACTGAGTGACATTTGCCATGAATTCTCAGCTTCCCTTGTAGAAATGGGGAAGGGGAAATCAGGAGATAAGCTCTGGAAAATCATGCTATTTGTTTTCTGGTAATTTATTTCCCATAGGCTCCTACTGTGGCAGCTTATTGGAATAACTTTTTGTGACTACACTGGAAGGTAATGTCAACTTTCCAGGGGTGGTGGAATTAGAAAACCCACCCAGATAAAACAGGTGTTAACAGTCCTGCTGGGAGATGTTTCGTGCATTCTGCTGACTTGCTGTTGCACGTGGCCTAGATTAAGGCACATTTCATATTTCTATCAAAATTATGACACATTTTAGGGGGTTAAGCAGAATACACTGACATGCAGACACATTCAGCTTAACTCTTTTGTAGCAAACTCCTCATTATTTGCAATAGAATAATTTAAGGAGCATTTAATAAAAATATCTATCAGTGAACCATGCAGCTTCATTCCAGAACTGTTCCAAACTAAGCACTGACTTTCAATAAGAGACTATACATGCAAATTAAAAACTTATTTACTGAAGGCATTTGGGAAGAATTTTACCTTAGAGAATAATAACTACTGGTATGTAGAAGGCCTCCTAGGCAAAAAATTTTTAGGAAATGATGCTGGAGTTATTTAATTATAGTTATTTTTTGAGGAAAAAATTACAATCTTATTTAAAAGTGAAATAGCTTCTACTTCCTTTTCCAACAGATATGAACATGCACATCAAATTCTTCCAACACGCAGTCCAAACACGAAATATGACCAGTAAACCCAGAAATGCAAAAACAAATTAACTTCTCAAGTACTTGGAGAATTCAACAGACATATGTACTGACCTGCTGATAAAAGAATGTATGAGGTCACTACTGAGGTGAAAGCATGGGCTAGGGTGTGTATTGTTTTTAAGAAAATGGTACAGTGGGAATTGAATCCCTTCTGGCATGAATTACTGTCAGCCCTGTCAGGAACACAAAAGCGACAATTGGTGTTGGAAATTTTTTCACTTAGCCCCTCACTTGGAGCTTGGAAACCTTAGAGTGAATGTGAGATAATTTCTGTAATGGCAAACACAGAATACAGTTTGTTTGTTTGTTTGTTTCTGTCTGTACACATCAGGAAGTTAATGAATAATTCAGTTACTGTAAATAAAAACCAATCCTAATCATAATTTTTAGATGGCCAAACAGATAATTATAAACATCTGCTGGTCATTTTCACATAAAACCAAAGAATGCTCTATCCACAAACACCAAAAACCCTCCAGCACATAAGAGAAGAATGCAAAATTTTACTCTGATTATCTTTATAATCATGTGATCTTGCTTCTCCACTTTCTACTCACTCTTCTTTCTGTTTCTTGTCTTGCCTGCATTTGCTCTCCCCATTTTTATACAGTAGTCTCTGCAGTGGACACTATAAAGCACAAAACACAGCAATGGTAATTTCTGAAATGCTTTTGCACTACTATAATAGAAATTGTGAGAAGAAAGTTTTGGATTTTTGGTTGGAATAGAGTACTGGGTTTGAACCAGAAAACCATGGATGTATTTCAATATATTTCAAAAATGTCTTAGAAAGCTAAATATGGTTGCACAGCAGAATGGATCAAAAGAAAAGACAGGGCCAAATTCTCTTCTAGTGTCTGCAAGTAACTTGCTACTTCAGGACTCTAGTTCTACAGGCCTGAGGCCATCACCACCATGAAAGAACCTTATACATGCACTAAGAACATTAAATTGAAGATAAATACTACCCTGGGAGGACCTTTTTTTGATAATGATAAAAAGAACTCTGTTAAACACAGTATTTCTTAAAGCAATGCTCTAGTCTAGTAAGCCCTTTTGCAATTTTTTATTTTTTTTTAAATTATGCAACACTTCTGAGTCAGCAAGGTACCAGTATCTAAATATTTATGAACTTGGAAACTTCTGAAAACTGGAGGGCATTGTGAAAAAGCACACCTCTTTAAAACACAGGAGGTTCTCTCCATTAGGTCAAAAGAGACTCTACAACAGAGTCTTCATTTATTAGATTTAATTAAACCTTTGAAAGATTCCAGTTCTCTCCTTCACCACTACTTAGTGCACAGCAACTTCATTCAGCTCGCTCAAAAAAGCAGCTTTTAGAAATAAGGCCAGTACAACCAGTGGTGGAATAAATCCTTTAAAAAATAAGTAAACAAGTAAACTACAAGGCATTGCACTTCATCTCTTGAACTTTGCCTCTGGAATCCATCCAGATGCACTGCGTGCTTTCTGAACCCTCCCTCTTGACTCCACTAGAAGTCATAATGCTACAGATTGTGCAGGAGAAACACTAACAGTTTGCTCCTATCCATCTGGCCTTTCAACTTCATGAAAATTCTAAGGTTTTTTTTTAATTAGATAGATTTTTCATATTACCCTGGGAATAGTTATAGAATTTATAGAATATACATTATTTGTAGAACACTGAGCTCATTAAAAGAAAAGTGATAAAAAATACTTGTTATTAACAACATCTAAAAGTACTGCCCAGAGTTTTCTGTAGGACTAAGGTTATGTGGCTAGTCCTCCAGCTGGAACCTAATGTCCTTGGGAATATATGCATAAGAGAACATAAATTACTAGTTTTCCTCCTTGTTTAATTTTCATATTACTTACTCAAATTGATTTAAACCCCAAAGAAGAAGACAAGAAAACCTGATGGTGAATTGACATCTGTCCTGGGTTGACAGTGCTCTCTATCCCATAATCCCATATCGTGGACTCCCTTGTTATGTCTAAGAGGTGTTCCGTCCCCTTTAGGGGGGGCGGGCACTGGCCTGCTGGCGGGCTCCGCTGCTGCTTTGGCTTTGGCTTTGGCTTTCCTGCTTCTAGGCGCTTGCTGTCTCGCAATTTTCTGCTAGTTTCTTGCCCTTTCGTTCTTTTGGTTTTTTTCTTCCTTTCTTTCTGCCGCCTCTGTGCTCTGTTTGTTTTTTTTTTCCCTTTTCCTCTTCTCCCTTTCCCCCCCCCCCCCCCCCTTTTAAGATTTAGGACCGGCACCCGGAGCTGATCTGGCTGGAGGAGTCCGAAAGAGGATCGCCGGGGCTCGTAAAAGAAGCTGCACGCCCTCCCCCTCACAGTAACCTGAGCTTTTTCTGTTCTTTTTTTTTCCCTTGTGTCGGGGGGTGTTTATTCATTTGTTAATAAACCGGTTTTTTCCACTTTGTGTTCAAGAGATTCCTTCCCAAACCCAGGGTTGGGGGGAGGGGTGGTAGAGGTTTTGTTATTAGGGGATTCCTTGAAGGTTTTCCCCTAATTCAACCCAAACCAGAACACATCACAGGTTATTAAAACCATTCAGATTAAACCAGGCACCTTTAAAACCCACAGGGATAATACAAGAGATTCATATTCAGGCTTTCACTTTTGCTAGTGTACCTGAGTATTGCATTTCAAACCATGTTTAGCATAATATACATAGGAATTATGAGGCCATGCTGTACATGTTTTCATGCCACGCTTCTAAACAACTTTCATGCTTGCCTATCTCTGCCCTTTTCTCATAACTATGGTAAGAATTTTCCACATTTTCACAAGATCTCATGTCTAGATTCTCAGCCAGGGACAACAAAAGCACCTGGAACCACAGAAGGCAGTGGGATATCTGCTTGTAAGCTCAACAGGCGCAGATTCTTTTTCTTGACTTCTCTGCTAAAAGCTTTAAGAGAAATATCAGAAGTGCTCAAGCCTATAAAATGAAGCCTTAACAAGCACTTAGGGCTTGTTGTCACATCACTTCCAATTGTAGCCAATGAAGTGTAAAGTGTAGGAGGAAACAATTTTTTAAATAGTTATCCAAGTGTTTTAAAGTTCCAAAATACTGCCAGTATTACATGAAAAAATAAGCATTTTAGAGGGGCTTTAGAGGGGGTACATATCTTCAAATACATTAATTCATACAATGCAACCATCTAAATCTTTCAAAACTGTTTATGCCAAGAAATCCAAATAGAAGCTTTATATATACAAGAACTGTGAAAACACCCTTTCACATATGTTTACCCTGGAGTGTTACTGCTGATCTGCCCATGAAGTAAGTAAGAGTTCTTAGGAAAAGAAAAAAAACAAACACCTAATTTAAAGTTGTTATTGGGCGGAATTACTGAGAAAATCTGTGTGAGAGGAAAAACAGCTCACATGGCTGGGATGCTGACTAATTAGTTATGTGTACACTTAGAATATAGGAGACTATAACTATCTAACTCCATGAACTACTATTTATGAAAAAAAAAAAAAATATGAACTATTACATGCAAATAAGTCTCAGTTCTTAAGTGTGGAAACCAAGGGATGAAGAAAATTCTTGTGGTGTTTTTTTTCCCCTAGAGGAAAAAGCCATTTGTACATTCCCATTGTAATTCCAGAGAAATGCTGAAGAATCAAGAGGTATGAGTAATTCAGACAAGGTTCTAATTAGCTGCCAATACAAGCCTAAACAAAATATAATCTAATTGTTATAGAATTAAAGACTGCCAAAAGCTACAAGCTAAAGTACAAATATATTTCTCTTTCAGGAAGACTGTCCAGATTCACCTTTCAGAACTTTGTGGGTTTGGTGTTGGTCTGGATGCCACCTGAAAGAGTTTCTAGGAACTACATAGATAAACAAATACTTTAAGTTGATATAAACTACCAAAAAGGCAAAAAAATATTTGTGGTCAGTTTGTGAGATTGAATACAACCTTGTCCCAACAACAAAAAAAGTATCTTGGACAGACACTGAAAATGAACCCTGCCCAGACTAATACATTTCCAGACACTGGGCCAACTTAAAATAAGTTCAATTCTAAATAAGTGTACCCTTGATTTATGTCATGTGGTCATCTGTTGATCATATGGTCAGCAGACTCCTCAGACTAGGAGTGTTTCAAATAATTCCTGCACATCAGAAAGCTGCCAAATAGATTACTATATTTATATTTTTACTATTTATTTCTGCTGAAACAAAAATGGCTGTACTGTATTCTAATTATTTATGTATTAAGTTTCAGGCCATAGTGGATTTAAACAGACAAGTTACGTAAAAAAAAAAAAAAAAAAAAAAAAAAAAAAAAAAAAAAAAAAAAAAAAAAAAAAAAAAAAAAAAAAGGAGATTTTGTTAACATTTTAATTAACTTGATCAAAAGCCTCTATATGAAAAAGCATTAGTTAATGCTGTTGAAATAAACAGTCTTTGTGATAACTTGCAAGTTCTACAGTTAATTTAAGCCAATTTACCAATCTGTATCTTAACAGCATTGCCTATAACAGGGTCATCAGCTGTAATAAAGTTTATATTTAGAGTTTACATTAGTATTTAAATCCAGTTCAAAGTTTGTCAAAATCTTTACTAGCACAGAATTTCAGGTGCCTCATACTATCTGGTGCCACTTCAGAGCAGTCTGATCCATGGGCTCTTGACAGCAGGAAAAGGCTGGTAGAGCAGTTATTTCAATGAATGAAAAAGCCATGACTACTCTCCATCTGGTCCCATGGCAGTGGACATGATTGTGAAGGACACAGGATATTTTCTGACAAATACTGCACATTTCATTTTGACATTTCATGGAATATATGGTGATTACAACAATAGTGCATAAATATATACTGAAAGAGCAAGCAAAGAAGTGCATTCTAACTCCCTAACACAGTAACTTTAGATATTGGGGTAAGAGCAGGAGAATGAAGGAAAAGAAAATGCCGGGGTAATTTTTTTCTTTTAAAGTCATCCCTCACATTGTCATTCTCAGAGAGGGAATATTGACCTGATGGAGCACTGCTGCATGTTAGTCATGTGTGCCAGCAATAGCACATTGGGGAGAGGCTGTAAGTGGAAGGGATTTGCAGCAGGGTTCAAAGAGGAGTTTGTTCTTGGAATATAATTAAGGGCAAATAAAATCACAAGTTTAGGCGGGTTAGTGTGCATAAAAGTCAAGGGACTCCAAAATGGTGAGTATGTAAAAGATACTGTAAAATCAAGCAGATTTGGCATTCTTTCCATAAAAGAGGCTCACACTAAGCTACAGCAGATGTAGGCAGCTTCTGTTCCAGCAAAGATCAAGGGCAGAGTGAGAAAATACATCTGGACAGATCCTAGTAGTTTCAATATGCACCTACTTTTATTTTTTTCTCTTCCTTTTCTAACATGGTAATTGTATTAAATTCTGGAAGTAATGCAACACTGCTGAAAAAACTCAAACTTTTTGAGGCAGCAAATTTTTGATATTTTACTTTGTAACAGGAGAGAAGGGAGAGGTTGTAAAGATTTTCTAATGTACGTCATAATTAAAAATGTAGTAAGACAAAATAGTTTTTGTGGCCACATTAGTCTGTAATTAACAGGAAGATTGCTAGAACATTCTGCGTTACTTTATTAGCCTCATGTCTTTCAGTCTCTTTTCTGTAAGACCAAACTTTTAAATATCAGGTATGTACAGTGGCTAAAAGATGATTCAGTGACCAGTACTGTCACCTAAGCATAATGTACCACACAATACCTCCAAAAGCTTGATCATTTGTTGATAGTGTTTCCTTTAATTTTAAACATATGTAAATGGTTAAAATTACAAGAAGGGTGCCTTCTTTCTTCCCTTCTGCAGCTAAACTCACAATGCAAACCATGTTCCACCCTAACATTGCTAGTTACTTTAATGACAATGGAAGCCACAATTTGTTGCTTTCTGGCACCCTCTGCTGCTTTACACATTGCACCACAGACAGCATTTTATGGGCAGTTGCACAGTCCCTGTATCTTCATTAAAACATCCTCCCAGTAGTTGCATTTCCCAGCCCAACCAAGTAAAATTATGATACTCATACTTGGTATATACTCACATTTATTATTTGCTGATGTTAATGCTTAATTCTCAAAATCTGTCTAGTAGCTCTTTTCTAAACTTAATCTGGACCCACCCTAAGGAGCAGAGATATTAATTCTGGCAAATCTGTAGAAGAGTGACCATTTTGTGCTCTCACAGATGTCCGGATAAAACAAAAATTCCAAGAATTTGAAAGCTCCCACAAACTTTGTTTTCCAAATGAGAGCTAGAGTGGCTTAAATACCTTTGGAAGTGAATACAGGCATTGAGAGTTCAATCAGAACTGGACAAGGTGCTTCACAGAGATGCATGGCCATGAGTGTGAGCCACACACTAAAACACATGCTCACATTGTTTCTCAAGAAACATGTTCAGTAACGATTGCATGTTACTGAAGCTTCAGAATTCCATTGTCAAGAGAGGTAGTGGCAGATTATTTTAGGAGGAAGGATGAGTGAAAGGCCTGAGTAGTTCACTTGAATGTTAAGAAATATTCTTTTGTGAAAAGTCTGCCTCTCCGAGGAAACTCAAGGCTCCACAGACACAGAATAGCCTTCTCTAAATAACATACAAAAATTACAAAAGTCTAAGAAGAAGTGGGAGTGGTTAGAAAATATTTAAATAGAAGTCTTCAACTATAACTATAAGAGAACTGGCATTTTGCCACAGTTCCAAAATAATGAGACATTTGAAAAATCTAGAAAGCTGACAAAATCTCAACATTACCAGAAAGCCTTGTTTGGTTATACTGTAAAATAAAACCACTTCAGATACATTGTTTATTTTCTTGTTCAGCTTAAATATGCATTTTTTGCTGTTCAGCTAAATATCACACACTTTCTTCTCTATTTTTAAATCCAGTAAACATTCTAGACATTCCTGGTATTTATAACATACTCTCCCTATAGAAGATGATAAAAATACACCATCAAGAAGCAGACAAATTTACTGTAATCTGCTGCTGGTATCTGGGAAAAATCTGTTAATGTCGTATAACCACAGGTGCTTTCTCGAATGTATGTCATAGTCAATTTATGTGTATGTATTTTAACTGCAAATTTATGTTAAGACTTTTCAGTGTATTGCTATTAACGGAGGTTTCAAGGCCATTTATTCCTCACCTCTTTTTCTAAGCATATGCATTGCTAATATGTATTTGTTCTATTCCAAACTCCAGGGAATGTTCACATGACTTTTTTTAGGGACAAAAATAAAACCACCACAAAAAAATCAACTAAAAATTGAAGAGCATGGAAAGCTAATTACAGATGGGTGAAATGGAGAGACTGTAAACTACATCTCTTCACACAATAAACACTTCTAAGTGTACATCACTCATTAGTTTTCAAGCATACTGCAGCATTTAATCTCTGCATGACCTCCCAATACAGTTTAAGTTTCTCATCAATTTGCGTTCCTGACAAACACAACTGAGGGATGGGAAGAAGAGATAGATGGGTGAGATGATCATATCTCAGGGGCATGAGTGGCATATTCCAGATAGAGATTGAGAGGAGGTGGGTTTCAAGGAACTGCAGGGAGGAGAGGGAGAAGGAAGGCAGGTGTTTGAGGGAAAATAGTTAACTTTAGGGAACAAAAATATATTTTAGCATTCGGTAGTCTTTGTCTACAGAAGCAAAGCGTGCAAAACCCTAATGCCAGTCCTAACCAAGCAAACCCAGCTATAACCTAATGACTCAGTAGATTTCATGGAGACTGTATAAGTATTCATCACAATATACGTACTTTTCATTACATGATTATTTCATTAATATCTAGATGAGTTATTCTCATATGATTCTACATAGTAATTACACAAGGGATTTGCAAGTGTAAACAAAAAGGCTAATAACAGTGCATGATTTATACTTCATGAATAATGTACTTCTAGCCTAGTAACATAACACTCAGGATGTGTTCCTGCAGCATTTTCTTTTATGGCTTCAGACAGTCAAATGTGAGTGACTCAGGGGAATATGTATCTCAGTGGCTGATACTACAGTGACTAACTGAGCTATTCTGTAAGAGAGATTGTTATAAATCTTGTGGTCCTTTTAATGTTCTCAAATGTAATGTTCTAAATATAAAGAGAACTGCTTGTTTCATTGCAGAATAAAGAGGTGTCACAAAAAGTCAAACTCGAATCAAGCCATGTCAAAAAAAAGAGATGATTTTGTTGCCTTTTCCTCTATTTCCTTTCTAAGACAGTAACATTTTTCGGCAGGATGAATGAAGGGCTCCATTCTTTATTCTCTACTAATCTCACACTTGCAGCAGTTCTTCCATCCTTTCCTCATTTTTCTTGTACTCTCAGAGTAAAAATATGCTTGGTCTACCACAAAAAGGCAACTGTTACTCTCTGTCCAGCTGTCATCCCATCTCTATTTTCTCTAAAATTTGTTGAGTTCCTGAAACTTTTAGGGTTTGTTTAGAAAACCACTTGGAATTCCTCTTCTTCCAATTCTATGCTAAACCACTTTGCCTCTCATCTTACTCAAACTGGCTGTGTTAATAACATTTTTAATCTCTTATCAGCAAAACTTGAAACAAGAATTCAAACATCTACATCCTTGAGATTCAACCATCGTAAACACCTTTAACCTTGCCCTTACAGAAATTTTTCTCTTTCCTTTCTTTAGTCTCTTCATTCATATAGTCACAATTATTCCCAAAATGTATTCTTATGTAGCCCCTCATTATTTCCTTTATCTTTTTTCTTTTGAGGTTACACATATCTCTCATCTTGATACATTCATGTTCATTTTTACTCTAGTCATTATGTCAAGTTAATTTAATCTGTAAACAAAAAAAACAAACTTCAATGTCTACATTAATGAAGATGTTACTTCCTGTAACTATCCTTCAATTTGCATTATCTGTTTGCATATTTTCACTGTAGATATATCTACATGCATTGCTTTTTGCCAGAGAGTTTTTAAATTTCTGTGGCACAGAAGATTACATTAAAAAAGGCACGAGCATCCTGCAAGCCACACATAAGTTCATAAAATGGCTTTGTTGGTGCCTAAAACAAAGAAGGAAACTCCAATCCTCAAGTTCAGCTCCTAAAATTTTGTCCTGCACTCATCATTCATGATTCAAGAGTTTGAAATATGGGAGACTTCAATGATAGTTGGCTTTGGCATTCACTAAATGCCAAACAAATTACAAATGCTCTGAAGCCATCTTGTAGGTTGTACACTGAAGAGTGGATTGCAAGTATCTGCATGTGTCAAACATTATTCAAGAAAGTCAACCCTCAAACAGCTGAGGACAGTCACTGGGAAGGATGTGGGAATGAGATTAGTTCTTAAAAAGAAGATCACACCCTGAACCTACCTAGGAAATGAGAGGACTTGCCCAAGAAAGCATCTTCAGAAGGCTAGTTAGGACATGCCCCTGGCTATGACAGTATTGGGCCCTTGGATTCTGGGAATCCCAGAAAGGTTAAAAGTTTAATGTAAATCACCTACCTAGTGAAGAAACTCACAAAGCACAGCTAGTTAAGTAAAAATATATACATGAAAGTGCCATCAGACAATGGGAAAATCTGAATATGCATCAGGTTGAGGAGTGTAACTTCCCTCACAGAAAAAGATCTGCTTATATCCTTTCATAGTGGAGCTGTATCAGCCTTGCCTGCTCTTCCACCTAGAGCTGCCAGTGTTGCAAGGCAGGAGAGAACAGATTGTGACAATAAGTGTTTGCTACCAGTGTGACTCTAATGTGTATTTAACTCGCATTAATTAAAAATTATTGCATGAGATTTAATTCTGTCAAACCATGAGAGCTGGATTCAGAAATGTGCAATTAAAAGGTAAGTAAATCCTTGTGAGGCTGGACACCAGAGAACATACAAGCTGTGCATTACCTCGACTCAATTTTCCCTGGGAATGGGGATCATGATGCTTCTGTCACCACTTAGTAAGTCAAAGTAAGAAAAGCAATTGATGGGAGCTTGCTAACTTGTCCTGGGTTGCAGTGTAGGATGTACACAAAGTATTTATTCTATCACCATCTTCATGAACTGTTAAACCAAGTGGGGCAGTGTTCTTCCCAGGCCCCTGCCTTTGGGCTGTCTTCTGCTAATGGCCCAATAACGCCTGGCCCATGACTCACAGGTAACTCCCTCCAGGGGTTATCTCTGTTTAATGGGCCATCAAGGACCTACTTCACAACTCCTCATCCCATTGTGAGATGCTCTGCCCAGGGGGAGGAGCCAAGCATTCTCACCTGGATATAAGCTGGTATTTGCAACAGTGCAAGCAGCCCTTACCTATTGGATTCCCAGAGGACCAGAGCTACCAGACCTTTCTACAGGATCACTGCTTCAGGAAGACCACCTCATCTGGACTGCTTCCACCACCCTGCTCAGGTTGTATTCTGGCTCTGTCAGTGGTCCTTTGTGTTACTGCATTTATTTTATTTTATTTTATTTTATTTTATTTTATTTTATTTTATTTTATTTTTACCTTTTTACCTTTCTTCTTATTAAATTGTATTTCTGACTTGGAGCCTCTCACTCGTTTTGCTTTCAAACCATGACATAACTTCAGGGGACAGGCTCATAAACACTGAGGGCAAACGTCCTCATGAAGTTCCCAGCTGGATAACAACCTGGCTTGAGGCTGCACAATACGGTCTGAATTTAAAAAAAAAGGGAGTCAGTACAGATGTCAAAGGGGTCATTTAGGGGTCAATGCAGGAAGAAACTGGCCTACACATTAAAGGAGCCAGTGTTAGTTTTCAAAACTCATATTGAATTGCCACTTTCCCAAGGGACCATATTTCTTCACCCAGCCAAATTTCTGTATGTATTTCTATCTGTCACACTTGCATGGAAGGCTCACCGGAAGCTGCTCCTAAGCACCTGGAGCTGCTTCAAAGCACAGAAAGTGTATCCTGAATCCATACAGCCAATGCCATCAACAACTGCATCAGCAAAGCCAGGAGATTCTTACACAGTTCAAAACTGTGCAGGCAGGAAGAGCTTATGTGGGCCCACTTGACAATGAACATAAGGATGATATTTTCAGACTTCTCATTCCTCAAAGAGCTATACACCATACACATACCATACACATTTTCATATGGAATTAGTGAACCTTAGTAGAACCCTCAATGCTTACTTTATACACAATTATCCTGTTCTTCACAAACAATTTTTAGACACAGAATATCATGCTGATGTTCTCATCCTTGAATATTGACATTGCTGGACACAGACAGGTGCTACTCCTCAGTGTCTGCCCAGCACATCCGTATCACAGGAAGTCTGAAGGACACATGGCACATTTAGCAGTTGTAGTTTCCACCCATATATCCTGTCCACAGGCTGACTCCCTGTTAAGAAGAGATCTGCATGCACCCCATCCTCTTGCAACCTTGTCCTCCTCCAGAGAAAAACCCAAGCATGTGAGCAGAGACGACCATGGGCTTCTGCAGGACTACAGGAACACCACAGAACACATCTAGCACAATAAATTACAAAGCAATGTCTACCAGTATACACAGGAACTTTGTCTTTGGGCTTCACACACTAACTTTCTGTCTCACAGAAAAAGCTCCCTGGTTAAGCAGAGACTGATTCTCCTACTCCATCTTCCTCTTGTTAACATACACAACTTTTCTTCAGTCTCATAGAATAAAGCAACATTTTTGGCATTCTTCTGTCTTTTTACAAAACATTTTTAATTAATTAATGTCTTTTTAAAGGCATTATTAATGAAATTAAGTACTATGGTGTCGAAATTATCTTATATCGTTCTAAACACAGCCACACCAATTCACTTTCATGGGATACACTGCTGCTCACCCAAAATCGGTGCTAACTCTGATAACTAAAAGCTTTTTACTAAATATTCTTATCAATTTGGAGCACATCTTCTTCACTCCCTGATTTCCAGGATGAACAAGACCTGCATTTTTAGTAAACTCAACTTTCTCTGTGGGACTGCAGCATCTCTGTATTCTAAATAATAAAAACTACCTTTGATGCATACTTTTGGTTTTATAAACTGGTAGAAAAGTGTGTCAAAGATCGGACTGACAGAATAAAAAATAGTCTTCATGAAGTGAAGCATACAACAACACTCGGACACTCTTTAATGAGAAAGGTCTCTCCAGTGCTAATAGAACTATGAGAAACCCCCAGCTACCAACAAAATAAGGATGCTTTTGTACCTATATGTGTATTGGCAGAGACACTTCTTGTGGGAAGTAGCAAAAGCTAATTCTAAGAAAAAACATCTACTAATGCAGCATTAATTTTTGAAGGAAAAATCAGCTTTTTTGAAGGAAAAAGTGCGATAAACTAAAAATTTTTGGCAACTTTGAATTTGTTTTACGATTTGTGCTGCTGACAGCTCTGTAAACTGCATGAGGAAAGAACAAAAATATGAGTTTTGTAAAAACCACTAGGGAGAAAACTGCAAACATCACCATTAAAGGATTTTCAACACCTTTTGATTTTCTTGCATTTTGATTCTCCAAATAGCGCTGGATGGATTGAACCGGTTTGTTTTGTTTGCTTACTGTATGTTTGATGTGATGTGTTAAAAGCCGAAACAGAGATTTTCAGTTATATTTATCATTTGTTCTGGAGGAAAAAAAAAAATCACCTGAATGCTTTCTCTTTGAATAATTGCATAAAAGCTTTATAACATATTTTCTACCCAGAAGGCTATCTCGCTTTTTCTAATGATGGGGGAAATTGAAATAGAAATTAAAGAAACAAATGGGTTAAAAAGAAGCAGAAAGGAATTAGCTTTAGATTTTATCAAAAGGTAAACCGTTGAAATCTCATTATTTTCTAAATAAAGATGATATGAAATGTCCTTAATTGATATACTTATGGATTAATTCATGCAAGGAAAAGATAGAAACTCATGTGGCATTATTTTCCATTGAAGGGATTCAAAGAGATGATGAAAAAATAAAAGCTGTATATTGTTCCTTGAAAGCATAGCTGTAAGGAAAAAATAGGCAAGACTATATGATACTACAGACAGGCAGCATATGCTGTAATACACAGAGGTTTAAATCCTTATTATATTTATGAAAATAATAAGAAATACTAAAATCTATTCACCACAGTAGACTGACCCAGTAAACAAGCCAACCTCTCCAATTCTCCTACAACTTTCATTTATTTAAAGCTACTGAGATTTAAATATGAAATAACTTATCCCCCAGTACATCTCAGATTCTCAGGTTCTGAGTGCAACATCAAATGGGTGAACATAATGAATCCTGGTAAAGCTATCTATGAAGAAAATAGGTTCTCCTGGGTTTCACAGATTTTTAGGTTTTATGAGCTTGGACCTATGGAGCCAATTCAACTTGTCTGCAAGTATTTTATGTAACAGTGCCAAAATGAGCATAGGGTGCAAGACATTGCAATAGAACTAACTAAACGAAAACTAAACCCTAAGCATTTTATATACATTTAAAATAAACATTAAAATATGTTTATAATTTAAAGTAACAGCTGAATTGAGATGCCTCAAAAATCATTTGAAAGATGATGCCACTGGCAAGAGGAAAACCAAGTTATGAATGGAAAAGAACTTGGGAATATTGGTAGTGACTGATCATGAACTAGCATCAATATCATCCACAGAGAGTATCAAGAATTTCCAATAGCAGACAATCCATGTCAGTGTTCTCTAGCTTTTTTAAGGCTAATAAAATATCTTAGACTTCCTGAAAATGGGTATCAAAGGCCTCCTAGAAAGGGTATCAAATGGCAGATGAATAGAGAAAACATTTCCCCTTAATTGCAAGTTATGAGAGTAAGGATTATGAAAACATATGTGTAAGAAGAGGGTAGTGGGATTCTTGAGGTTTATTTACTTAGACTTTTAAAATTAGAGCACTGAATGAATGGCTAACAAATGTTATTGGGAGTATTTTGATTGTTGCTGGTTTAATGGCTGATGTTCCAGCAAGTTCTCATAGGACATATTGCTACATACTGGTGTATGTCAAACACACAACATGCAAAGTAGCTTTGACTACTGTTATGTTTATTTTGTTTTCTCTGCATATCACAATCTACCATTAACTGAGTGGGCTAGCAAAACTGAGCACTGCCAAGTAAAATTACCTGAAAATACGGTAAAAATGTGCCTTTGGCTAGATTAGACCAGTGCAGAGCCCAATGGAAATAGAGAGCAGGCTCAAAACCTGGGGTCTCTGAGAGAAAAACTGACAAGTTTGAATTACTTTAACTTTAGTACATTTTAAATTTCCAAACTCAGTTTAGAAATCAGCGGTATAGAACTGGTACGTGAAAAGGCAGGAAATAATTTTATCAGGCTGTAGAGATAAAATTATTCAATAAACAAGATTTTGTCAAAGAATGGATAAATAAATATATTAATATGAAGTTAAAGTGGCTAAATGTGACGCTTTAGTCACTGTGCAAACACTGATGTATGACTAGGCAAAGCAGTTTTCAAAGCACCTGGTTTGACACCCAGAGCACCTGGGACATATTCTTTGGCCTGGCAGAGCTGAGAGATGGGCTTTAGACTTATGAAAGGACAAAGATGGATGCAAGGAGAGCCACAAGCACTGCTGCAGCATGGGCATGCTCTGACCATGTTTCCTTCATAGCTGCATGGAGCTAGAGATGAAATCCAGAATTTCTGTGCCACATAAACATGCAACAGGGAACATACAGCAATGTTGTTTGGGAGATGCAAACATTGCTAGAGTGAATAGTTCTCTCTGCAGCTCGTCTGTCTCTCAGGGAAATGAAGTTTGTTAGACAACGGAGCAGTGGGTCCCTAAGCAGTCCTAGATGGCCACTAACCACTTACATAACCTTGGAAAATCAAACCACTTCCCTGTGCTTTTGTGTCTCCTTGTTTGTCTTGCCTGTCTGAAATAGCAAGTCTTAACTTGATTGAAGTAGAGAGTGATTATCTCTTGATCTGTGTGTGTAATATTAGAGTTCTGTGCTGGAGTTCCCAAAGTTCTCAGCCAGGGCCACTAGGTGCTGCTGTAATATGAGTAATTAAAATAATAACTATTATTAAGGAAATTGTGTGTATTGTTTCTATGGACTATTTCATAAAGTCTGAAAGTCAGAGAAAAGTTTATTCTAAAGCTGTCCATTTTTTGAACAATAAGAACCAAAAGACCCCATTATTCACTTCACTAGTACTCAAAAATTTTGCCTTTACCTTTTGACGCTTTGCAGAAAAAAGCTGCAAACACCTTCCACCTTTAAAAGATGATCTGAAAAAATGCACTCTTTTTTTCTATTTCATTTCCATTTTTAAACCCAGTTTCAGCAGTTTGCTATTATGCAAGTTCAACCAAATCACTATACTCCAAAATCCTTGCCAGCTACACAGCTATGCACCTTATTTATATATTATTTGAATGTGAACAGAAAGGCAAAGACTTCAGCATGGGAGAACATGACTTGGATTGTAAATGATTCAATGAATGCATGGTGATTTTACTGAGGCTCAGATTTTGTGTCTGTCCCTTTCACAGTATTCTAAGGAGGTTTCATCTTATTAAATGTAGTTGACTTGCCATAAACACAGTAAAAGATTAATAAGACTCCATATGAATCACAGTCACTAAATGCTTCTTGTCTGAGAGTATTAAAAAGTCTTTAGACAGCTGCCAGCTATAGCTCAGAGAGCTATATGACTAAAGGGCTATTTCTGAAAGTCTTGGAGTCAGTTCATCTAACTGGACTTCACAGTGGACAATCCAAAAGGCTATTTATATTCAAAAACAATTTGGCAAGTGTTGTTCATCAACCAGTTTTCCAGACACGAAGACTCCACTTAATAATTTATTCTTGGATTTACTGCCCTTAAAATGAAGCTGAATGAAATTATTTGGATCCTCAGAAAAACAGGTCTGATAAGGCAATTCTGGATTAAATAGAAGTGATGAAGTTTTGCTGCCAGGTTATCTCAAGATCCAAAGTTAGGACAGAAATAAAGTTTAAAATATTAAGCATGTGTGGAAAATAAGTATCAGGAACCTGTATGAGAATTAGGACTTTATGGTAAAAATGGGATAGAATATTATTATTTTTTATAAATCCTTATTAAAAAGCATTTTAGGAAGGTGGAGTGGTGCCAACACAAACTAAAAATATATTTTATTCTTACCATTTGAGACTGGCTCCGTGGACAGCCATTGATATCTTCAACTTTTTCATTTGCTAAACAAAAACAGTGAGGGAAAAGCAAAAGTAAACAATGAGATAAAACTCCCCTTTCCAACCCCTGGTCAAAAAATAAAAAATTAAGAAAACTCAACCCCAAAAGCCTAAAAATCAAAACAGAAAAAAAAAACAAAAACCCAAACTGAAGAAAAGCAGAAAAGGCACAGCAATAAAATGCAGAGGGTTTTGTTGACAGAGAGCTCCTTTCTAAGCAAAGCTCAGTCGTACAGTAACAACACTCTTGTTAGCAGCAGTTGCTTCCATATGCCAAATCATGCAAAGGGGGAAGTGCGAAGGAGGTCGCTGCTAATTCTTCAGCCCCTGCAAAATAACTGCTGACATAAAATCTTCCACAATTGTCTTTGCAGGGTCAGGATACAGTTTCAAGGCATCCCAGAAAGTATGAGCCACTCCAACTAACAAAATGCACACATGGGAGACATATGGTTTAATGGAGCATTCATTTCTGACAATTCAAAGTGTGTAAGATACAGTTCTGGCCATTTAAAGTATGGTTAAACAGCAACTTCCAAACATGCTCACATAAACATATTTTTTAATTAAGACAAGGATGAACCACACAAATATCAGAGACATATGGACCCAGTCAAATTGTATTATTCAGGGTTCATCTTATTGTGAAATACATTCAACTTGAATTATATATTCCCCCATGCAAGGAGTCAGATCGCAGTGCTTCCCTCAGCCCTGGTCTTACCGATGATCTGAATGATTTCTGCTAGCAGAACTCCATCTGCAATGTCCTGTTGCAAATCCTTGATCAACCGCTTGTGGCCAGATTTTGCTAGGTAGTGGTTAGCCCAGTCAGTGTAAATCTGCAGAGCAGAGCGGGAGGGCAAGGGGAGGAAGGGGAAGAGAGGAAAAAAGACAATAAAAAGTCTTAAAACAAATGTTGGCTTACACAGCAGAACTATTCTGGAACACATTCCCATTTAAGAAGTCAGCACCAAGGGAAACAATTTTAATGTGTTTTTTGACTTTTTTTTTCCCCCTAACGGTCATGCCCCTCCCCCTGCCATCCTCTGTTTTATTTTAGCTTCAAATGATTCAGGCTGTTTCATGAGGGTTCAAACTTGCTGTGACCAAGCAAAATTCCCCTTATGACTGTAAAGGAAGCTCCTGCCATAAATCAATCGCATCTACCAAAATTCCACCTCCCACCACATTTCTACCTCCACGCATGCCCTGCCAATAACGTTCATACTCCGGGGCTGCCTAAGAGAAAGTGATAGAAGAGACATGTGCCTGTGTTGGAGTAAGGATTAATTAGGGTGTTGCTGGTGTTCTGTGGTTGCTGATGCCTCTGTAAGACTTTATGCAGTTAATCACTGTGTCCCACTGCCCAAGGACAGGTCGTTTGCCCCCTTGCCTACAGTTCAAAGTGCTCTAATGTGCAGAGAGGAGAGTGAGAGCACCAGATGCACAGTAGTCTTATCACTGGAATTATAGTATATATATTGTGGAAATATGCTGTGCCCTTTTTTTGCCTAAAGAGGAGGGAGGAATAGTGAGACTGAACAGCACCAAATACTTAGCAACAGGCAGCACAAAAATGACAGTTATCAACAAAAGGTTGAAGAGGACCAGCTGAATTACATCCTCCAAAATAAGGGAGGAGAGGGGCATGAAGAGAGAGGTTGAAGGCATTTCAAAAGATATGTATGTACATGAAGCATTTGGTAACACCTACAGCACACACAAGCAGAACCAGGTTTACCTAGGGTGGGAAAAAAGGGACACCTTCCCCTCTACACTGAAGGAAGAGTGCACCCCAAAAGCTTCTCACACCTTACTGGGGTGTCCCAGCAGGCAGAGGGAGCTCATAGAAGGGAGATTGGCAGGGGGTGTCACACAACAGGAGGGTATCTGTGGCCTTTGGCAGCCAGCCCTGGCTCCCTTTTGCAGAGTGTCTGTGACCTCTTTCCTCACTCCAGAAAACAGGAGTTGTACAGAACCTCCCAAATCTCCCACTGCTGTGAGATGGATCACTAAGAGAAAGCACATATGTATGATAGCTCCACCATGTGAGTAAATATAATAACTAAGAGTCTTTTTCTGCTGAGAATATTGTTTGAAAATGTGCTGAGAATATTGTTTGAAATTGTTGAAACTGCCGCTTTTTCATTAAAAAAACAAACAAACAAACAAATTTACTTTATAAACATCCTTTCATTTAACCTCATAGATACTTGGGAGAAGAAGGGGTCAGAACCCCATTTTGTGAAGAGAAAAAACAGACCAAAGCTATTAACTTGCTTTATTACTAATTTTTAAACTTATCTCATCAAGGAAATCTGTGGCAGAGCCAGGGTGGGAAAACAGATGCAATTCCCAGTCCAGAGCCTAATCCAGAGAACCATCATCTGCTTTCCACCCCACAAAAGTGTCACCACTTAAGTCCATGCTCACCTGCTAAGGACTCCTTTGCTACCTGAGTACCTTTGCCACAGATTTTCTCCTTCTTTGTTGAAATAATTTGTTTTGGTCTACTCTATTTCTTCCCATATTCTTGCAGGTAGATCACCAGCTGATTTGTCACAGCTTTCTTGACAGCTTTAGAAATTTAAATAAGTCCATGGAATTAAACTGTAGAAGTGGATTCAGCTCCCCCATAGTCAAAGTATGCTGCTGTTAAACGGGGCCCTTAATCTCCCTGCTACACCCAGAAGTCTCCTGTGTTTTCACAGACTGAAATCAGTGTTTTCACTGATTGATATTCTTTTTTGTCTTAAAACGTGGGGTTTTTTTAAAGCAATCTGTAGCTAAGAAAGTATTTCTTCAACTATATAATCATATGGAGTGAATGTGGGGTATCTATAAAGATTGCATGAACACATATTTAAAATAATATGAAACCATGATGATAAAAGACACATACCACACCCATCGCATCATATATTCCCTACTGCTTGTATTTCAACTTCAGTCATACTTTTAAAGTAATGTTTCAAAAATACTCTCTATTAATATAAGCAGAACTATTTTCTGTATTCCAATGAAAGTGATCCACTGGAACATACAAAATTTAATACCACTAGTATTATTTTAGGTTAGTTTCATATTACAAATAAAAATACCAGGCATTTCCTTTTTCATCTGTCACACCCTCACATAATCATGTGTATCAGTCCTAATTCTGACTACAATTTGAACTATCCTCCCACTAAGCACATAAGGAAATTTCAATATAGCAACTCCTTTGCAAGTGTCTCGTATTCAAGGAATGGACTCCACTGATCCATCCACTCCCTTCATAATTTTCTTTTTTCATTAATTTAAAAGTGATAAGCATAAAGAATGCTAACAGCATTTTGCAAGCAAAGGCTGATTATCCACACCATACCAAAATTTTTCTGATGGTCAGCATGTGATAGTCATGCAATGGTACAAAAACAGTACTGGGAGGAGCCAGTGTTAAAAGAGTTTTTTCACTTTAGATGTATTATAAAAAATTCAAGAAGGCAAAGATTTATTGATAGAGACAACATAGCAAACCAACATCCAGTTGGAAGTGGAATGTCATGTTTTATTTCCTCTCTTTCTGTAGGAAATACCACTTGCTTCTGTTCCCCTCCACCCTTCCCAATAGGATGCCTTTCTCATTCATCTCATTGTCCTGGGGACCCAACTGGTCAAGAGTCATGTAAAAAAATGAAAAGCATGTAGATAGACACATGAAATTATAGGAATGCCACTATAATATTTTTACATTAAATTATCTCATGTAAGTGTAATGAGAAATAGACACTCTCCCCTTCAGAGCTTTCAAGTATCATAAGTTTTATCTTTAAATCCTTGGGCAAATCTAAAGCTCCAGTGTGCTTCATCATTCACAATACTCAATTATCACGGTAGAAAACTCAGAACAAAAGATCAAAAATCAATAACTCCATGAAAGTCTGCTTTTTATGAGTACTCCCACTGGGTGCAGAGCAGCTCTGAGGAGGAGCTGTGCATACTCTTCCTCTTCTCAGAACTAGCAATAGATCATGCCATCTTGCATTAATAGTGCAGCAATGTTTCCCCTAAATCCTCTCATCTTAGATTTTTCTGTAATGAGGCTGTTTCAGAGAGAAACACAGACACGAGTGTTAGTTGTTGCAACACTTCCTCCCCTCTCCACTGCCCCAGTAACCCTGTGCTACAGCCACAGACTGGGCTGGGCTGCTGACTTACTCATTTCCTCCCCAAGGTTCCTGTCCTACCACCCTGCTCTACAGTCACGTCTGACCAGGGAGTGTTCACTCCAGTGTCAGGTCTGACAGCTGGCAGCACAAGGGACAGCCACTGTTATCTGACAGCTGGCAGCACAAGGGACAGCCACTGTTATCTGACAGCTGGGGACAGCCACTGGTATCTGCAGTGAGGAGCGCCCGTCTCAGCAGCACGACGACAGCACAGCCCTGATCCTGTGTTTGTGTGGTCCGAGCCCTGTGCCAAAGCCTGGTGATTTCACTGCTCGCACCAGGAATCAGGATCAGCAGGGCAATCCGAGCCCGGGCACAGGCTGCTCGTGCTAATGACGGCTTCCCCCAACATTCCTCAACTGCTCGTCACACTCCCCTTCAACGGAGTAGAGGAAATAAACCCTGATACCCAAATATAGTTATGAACTTCACCTCGATACTCCACAAGTAGCTACAAGGAGCATAGTCGAGCTGCTTGGCAGGATCCGTAATGAAGCAAAACACTTTGTAATTTCGTAGCTTAATGAAGTGAGAAAGAGAGAGGATCTCACAGGTTACTGCCTTTTCAGAAAATGTTTAATCATAAACCATGTAATATACATCAGGCAGTGATACAGATCATCCTCTTTACTACAGAAATGTTACCACCCACGATCAGTGCCAAGTGGGAAATGTCAGATGGGTTTCAGAAGTGCAGTCAGCCTAATGCAATAACAATGCATGATGCTGTGTCAGTGTCTTTCACCAGACCAGCTCAAGATGCTTTCCAGGCATGAATGAGATCACACCTTCTATTTGTAATTTCTATAGATGTGAGTAAACTGAGGCAAGGCGGCTGCTTTTTGATGTGGCTCACTCAAGGGCAAACAGCCGGGACTACATCCCAGATATTCTGAGTTGAAAATAATTTTTTTTTCTGTGAATTTTTATATCAGATACTTTTAGAAAAATACTTGGTGGGAAAATGCATGTTCAGGAATTTGGATCCTTCCATATTTACTTATTTATTTATTTATTTATTAAAAAAGGGTTTTTTTGGTTGTTTGTGACAGAATATAGAATCTCAGCTCTTGAAATGGTCTCCTGTTGCCATTGAGAAGATGGCTTTCCATATGCCTCTGTCACTCCCTTATGTGCCAATGCTGCTGCTTAGGGAACAGCAGTTGCTGCCAATTGAGGTACAATAAGATCATGACAGACTTCCATGCCATTTAGGAGCATACGTTAATTTCCAAAAATATTTAAATATTTTTCCACTAAATGAAAAAGATATGTGGAATGACCAGACAGAATCCAGTTCTCATCACTTGTCCTTTAAAATATTCTGTAGGAGACAATTGTATCCTCATTCATTAGCATGGCAGACTTGAAATGCTGTCCTCCAATGCTCACTATCATAAGCACCTTTGGAGGTGGGGAGGCTTTTTAAGAATTCTGTTTTCTGAAAGGAATCTGTAGGGAAAAGTAACCTTCATTAATGTTTATTTTGTGGCAAACAACAGTGGGACAAATGGATGGGAACTTTATTTAAAAAAAAAACGTTGCTAGCAGTATATCTGGGTTGCAATATTTCACAGCAGTACACAAAGCTACTTCTCAGCAGAGCAGGAGTCTGTCTTTTATTCTATGCTTGGATTATATCAATACATTTCATAATTCTTTTTTTTTTTTTTCCTTGATGAAAAATAGAGTAAAGGAAAATGAAACTATTAAATGGCCCCAGGATTAGAATTTTAACAGTGAGCCAATGTGGAAATATGGCACTGTTAACTTAATAGAAGGGTTATGTGACTTCTAGTGCAATGTTTTCACTCTACTTAAAATGTTGCCATTGGAAACAACTGATAGTTGATAGCACTTAGAGCTTTTCACCCGTGGACACTTTTTCAAATTCCCCTTGAAAAAGAAGAGATTGATGAGTTGTTTCTGTTGCTCTCCAGTATGTTACAAAATGGGCTGTAAATGATGTATATCTATTTCCTGGGAGGTTTTCCAGTGTGTGGCCTACCCTGGATACTGAATACCCAATAGAGCCTGCATAACAGTCCCAGAGTCCCTGTGAAGAGGATTTGCCAGAGGAAAGGGCATGACCACAACTTTATTTTGACTTAGCTATGCTTGTCTAATAAATTGTGGGTAGGAAAGCATGTGTTGGAGTGTCCCTAAAGCAGTTTGTATTTATAAAGAGAAGCTGGGCAACACACTGATTAGTGTTAGAGTAGGGTGAGGAAATCAGATTGCAGAGAGATGCCTTTCTCTTTCCCACTGCATGTACATTAAGGAAAACTCAACTGAAGGCAGGATCTGACCTTTTAAATATTTTCTTATGAAGGCTATGCCTCTGGGATGCAGAAGAATAATTTATTAGTTTCAGTCCTCCACTTCACATGTAAAAAGACCAACTTTGAAAACAATGGTTCACATTTAGACTACCATAAGAGACAGATCAACCATTCAATTTATGTCTTGATTTAATTGGGTACAGAAAATACTCTGCAATTCATTTGCTATAGAGTAAATCTAGGGTCTGGGGGTGGCACTTTCTGTAACATTAAGCAAATTACATGAGAAAGAAAAATATTTACACAATTAAAAATATATAGCCAGAAAATGAAACTAGAATGACTTAATTTATAGGCAAGATGGAAGCCAATGCACTTTATTTAACAAAATGAAATGAGTATTAAATGACATTCCACAAACCCTGTTTCTGAATCCCACTGAGCAAATGAGAACAATTATGAGTTAAGGAATAGAAACCACTTAGAGGGATACATGCCAATTAACCAAAATGTCAGAATCCCTGTAGTACAATTCTATTTTGTAAATAGCAGCATGTATCCATCAACACTACTCAGCAGTTTACAGATAAAAACACAATTAAACAAAACTCCACTAATCCCAGCTAAGAAAATTAGTAGAAAAAAAATACTCTTCAACAATCACTGGCAAGCCTTAGATGACTAACCCAACTTAAAGGAGGCTGTTTCATATTCCCAAGTTCCACTTGCAGTTTGTGATCAATTCACTGAAGTAACATTAGTACTGGCTTACTGTGTTCCCTTTCTACTCATTTCTTCCCAAACCCCAAGTCAGAATTAATTTAACACATATGTTTGAGGCCAATACTCACCAATGGCACAGGAGTAATACTTCTGATGCTTCTGTGCCAGATGGAAGGTAACAATATAAGCTCCTTTGAACATATATTTCTCTCTGTGTGTATTTGCCTGTAAGGTTCACTGAGTAATTTTTATTTGGCCCAGATAAAAATCCAACACTTTAGAGAATAAATTCACTTGTTCGTGCTTTGAAAAGATTCCTACTGATTTGCTTTACAGTTTAATCATATCGTTTTATTTACTGGCTTCAGTCTTGTGCAATAGCAATAAAATGCCACTGGAAGGAGCCAGATCTTCGCCCTGAAGCTGCAGGGACCCTGAACAGGCCGCTGCTTCTCTACAGGCTTGTGCTGTGGGGAAGTGGAATTTGTCAAGGGACCAACAGCACCACTGTTATTAACACTGGCCTCGAGCTTCCTGAATTATCAGGAGATATTAAGTGCCTATCAAATATTAGTAAGTTCCACCCACACAAAGCAATCCTCCAAAGCAGTCGACCTTGAGACTTTCTGTTATAAATATGCCATATATTTGTTCATACAACTTTGGAACTATTTCTTAGATATAGATATGGATATAGATGGATACACAGATATAAATGTGTGTTTATATATTTTTATATATAGACTTTAAAGTGCATTTCAGCATCCATTTAGCAAAAGTACAATAAAATACCTATTATTCAATGCAGCTTTTACATAAAATATTGATTTAAACTAATATCTCAGATAATTTTATTACAGTAAGGAAGACCAGGATTATCCAGTGGACATTGTGTTACACTCAGAGACACCACAAAGTAGGGGTCAACATTTTAGTTCAGATAAACAGTGTGATTCTAAAGGCACTGTCCTATCACTGAGGCTTTCTTAAAAATCTCATTCACATAAGAAAAAAAGAGATGTGCTTTAAGAAAGTCATGCTTCCAGTTTTCTTGGTGTCCAGGATAACAGAGACCCAATTAGTGTGAATCTCAGGTCTCATATAAGTCTTGTCACTGCCAAGATAAGTTTCATGACCAGTCCTGCATTCACTTTACTAAAGAAACCCACAGTAAGCAGAGTTAAGTTTCCTGTAAAGGGAAAAATTAACTAAATTTGAACAGGTTTCCTTTCTGGCTCACCAGTATAACACTACAGATGAATGGACAAGACTTCTACAATATGAGTAGAAAGCATGAAATAATTTTGAGAACAAAAACATTATTGCTTTGTTGGGTCTTTTTTTGTTCACAAGCAAAAAGTCACTCTTGCTATCAAACAGATCATTTCTGGGTGAACACCTGCCTCTGCAAATCAGCAATGGGGCTCCTCACATGCAGCTGAGAAGATTCCACTGTGAAACTACTCCAGATTTTCCATCAAAGCTCATTTTAAGGATTTATAACTTGGACAGGGTGATTCTTTCCACACTGCAATTTGGCATTAAAGAACTTGGCTCAGGGATCAAAATAACCCTCTTTGCCAGCACTTCTTTTTAAGTGTGGAAAGGCAAATTTCTGATATATAAAAATACAAAAATAATAAGACATACATCTCTTCCCTTCTTGTGAGAAAAAAAGTAGCAAAAGGCCATAACTAACTTTAAATATAGTCTTCAGCACTTTTTGAGGCTTAGATAGCTGATTTAAATTGTCTTGTTTCCTCTCATGTGGAAGAATACTTTGACAAATCACACTAAACAAAATACACTGCTTTCTGAGCTACATATTTTATAACAAGATATCCCAACTCCTGAGTAATTTTTCTCTGTGCTTTGATGTTTAAAAGTTGTTTTTCACCAACTGTATGATTTTAATGTCAATAATGGTGTTGCGCATATTCAGAACACCACTGAGGTACTCTAGGCAACACAATAATATTGAGTAAGCTAATGATTTCAAGTGTTGTGATCTGAGACTCTTACTGTCATTAATCTCTGCTGGAACAGGCCTTGGTGGTGAATGTGAGAGTTGTAATGGTCGTGTGGGCAACTGCTTTGCCTTTTGCTACCTACCTGAAGCTTAGGAAAATGAAATTATGCTTACACAGATGACAGCCTATACTTACACCCCTTCAGCTCAAGAAATGCAGTGTTTCAAGGACCTGAAAGACTAAAAATGCATTATACATTGGAATACCACTTCAGGACACTTCCTTTTATTCCTTTAATCAACATTGAAAGCACTGCCCATAACAAATACCTACCCATTCTGTTTATAATAATACTTAAATTTACAATTCTTCAGGGCAATTATTTTTATGTATGAAATAAATTCTGTCAGTTAATATTCTTAAACAATGAAGAGAAGAAAATAATCTTATCATAGTTAAGACAACAGGAGATTTTTCATCTCAAATGGTAATCAATCTTCTAATCTTTCTCATTTCTTAATAAAAGATGTGTCTCATGTACACCTTCTGTAACACAGCCAGATTTGGAAAGATCCTACAATGGAAAGAAAAAGGTTCTAAATTCCTACTAAAAATGCCCTTAAAACCCTTACTTTCTATCATAGAAGGAGCCTAAATACCTCTAGTGATTGCTTCGGCCACAGATCACATGAGAAGAGGCAGTGTCTCACAGAGGAAGGACCTTAGGACATGGAGGTTTTCATTCACAGTTCAATCTGCAGTCCCCCAGGCATACATTTTACCGGATTTTGATTCTCCTACACCCCTCTATAGGACCACAGCACCACCCAAAATAGCCCCAAAGATATATGATCCATGACTCAAAATTTTTTCACCCATGATTTACCTCTGAAGACAACAAAACTCCCTTCTTTTATGAGACAAAATGTGCTTTAGTGTTTGAGGCTTGTTCTCTGGGTCGTCATGACTGCCCGTACTCAGGGCTCACTTCCTCAGGGGACTGCTTTCCACATCTGCAGCTTCTCATTCACTGTCCTATATTTTCTTTCAGAATACACATTCTGGTGATACCATGTCTCTTGGATGACAGACTAGAAATGAAGGACAAGGATTGACTAACTCACTTTAAAGGGCCACTGCCTGTAAATTTAATTAAATCCATATCTTCCACCTCCCACACAATCGCCCCTTGGGACTAAAGGCTTCTGTAAAGGATTAGGAAGGGGATACTCTC
The DNA here is from genome assembly GCF_965231275.1 of Zosterops lateralis. Classification (NCBI taxonomy): domain Eukaryota; kingdom Metazoa; phylum Chordata; class Aves; order Passeriformes; family Zosteropidae; genus Zosterops; species Zosterops lateralis. The sequence goes on from NC_139765.1 coordinate 35,940,639, forward strand.
ATTGCAGCCACATCACTACAGAGAAAATAATTCAAGGTTTGGGAAGTTGTGAGCAGGAAGCAGATGAGGAAGAAAGGGACTCACTGAAAACACAAACAAATAACTCTGCTGGCTAGAGATTATAGCTTTTATTTTAGACAGAGGTGATTGTGCTCCAACCATTCATTCCAAGAGCCTTTTTGTATTTTGTCCTACTAATCTAAGTAAGAAGCAGAAATGATCCAGTAAAAGAAGCATCATGTCTCCTCTCAAATGAGTCCCTAATGCAGTTGCCTACCACCTTGTGTCCCATCCCACATCAGGCTCAATTGTTTTCTTGGACTATGGTGCTGCACAGAACTAATGGTACCAGTAGCTCGCTCCTCAGGTAGCTCTCAGAAGGCTGGCACTCCAGGACAGCCCACACAGCTGTTCAATCATTCACAAGGATATGGACTATTACTTTGGGGACCTCTGTTTGACACATGCTAGTTTTTTTTTTTTTTTTTTTTTTTTTTTTTTTTTTTTTTTTTGGTTTGGTTTGGTTTGGTTTTGTTTAAAGGAAATACTTATTGCTCATGAATAATAAATATTTCATCCTGAAACGCTGGCAAGGGTTATTTTTTCCCCAGCTCTAAATTTTGGTAAAGTAGGCAGGTGCTTATTTCACCTGCCCTTTAAATAAACCTTGCTGGCAAGGTACTTGACTTAGTGAATCCAACACAGCTTCTGAGCATTCTCAGAGGTACAATTTCATGTCTGTACAGATCCTTAATGTAAAAACCTGGAATGGCTATGGACGGAACATGAGCACTGCCAAAATTGACAGCTGCTGAGTGGGAGTTCTGAGGATGAGAATGATGGATATAGACACCTAAAATGCAAGTGAAATAGGTCATAGGAACATAAATTCTTTGTGGGAGGAGGAAAGATCATATTTCAGGAATTACTGTACAAAGGATATCCTTTGTAAAAAGTCCAACCATTTCCTACATTATTTAGTGCATAAGTATGGAATAGAATAGTCTTTAAAACAAGTTTTTCCTTAAATTCTTATAGTTGCTTTTGAAGGTCTCTGATAACAGAGGATTAAGGTTTTTTAATAGTACTTACTAATAAAAATAACTCTCTTTTATATGTCTGATATCAAGATATCTCTGATATCTTGAACACCTCTCATTTTGATGTAAATGCAAGGACAAATGCTTTGGAAGAACTTCCTGAGAACATAAAGAACCCTAATGCTTTTTTATCTAAGAATTTTTACATTTGGAAAGTTGAAGTTCAAGTGGAAAGTGAAGTTTGAAATTTTATGGAACTGGTATATCACTCACGTTGTTCAGTCCCACAGAGAGGCTTCTCAAACATTGCACCAGATGGCTTTGTTCTCACCTTCCCTGGACAGTTTAGTGCTACTTCACTATCAGGAATAAAATCCAATACTTACACCAGTGCTTCATTTTATGTTACTGTCATTATCTCATTACAGGTTATAATGGTATTGGCATTATCTGCCTAATAATTATTCTTGAGTAACAGCAGTAAAACTCTTTTAGAGTCTCAAGCTCTGATCTGAAGTCTGCTGAACTACTTAAGTTTTATCTGTGTCTCTTTGACCGAAAAAAGATGTTCCATACATTAAAGAAGAATGAAAGTGGGCAAATGGATTCTCTAGTCTGTGGTTTTACAGGAAAAAAATCCCATCTCAGCTAGATAGATTAAATGTGCCTCACCATAATTTATATAAATAATATAATATTTATATATACATATATATATGTATTGTGTACATGAATTTACTGTATTCCTTCAACTTCTAATCCACAGAAGCATTCTCTTATAAGTAACTGTTTATGCCACAGTTCCAAAATAGGTGACTTTGTTACATGTCAAACAAGCTTGGAAGATTTGAATCCTCAGGGAACACTCTAAAATAAAAATACTGCAGTAAAAGATGTATTTTAGCATACAAATGATAAAGTGTCTTGTATTTTAAGCCATTAAAAAATACTATATCCCAAAAATGCCATTTAAATTTCCCACAGTGATATTCAGTGGTACAACACATTTCTGTAAATAATTATCTTAAGAACAATGTATTTCAATTAATTGTGTTAGCACACTCCAAATTCCAATCACACAACAGGCACAGTGATACAGAGGGCACAAGACAATTCTGCATAATCAGCTTTGAAATTATGCTCAACCAACAAACTGCTCACAGAGTAGGGAAAGCATCTGAACATACCTGACATGAAACAAAGGTCATTTAAAAACAATAGCATGCACGTGCATATTTTCCATTCTTTGCAAAACAAAATTTACAAGTTTATTGGGCATTCCAGTTTACATGAGAGGCTCACCCTTGTCATTCAGCAATAACTAGGTAATTTATTTTTTTTTTAAAAAAAGCACAAAAATCATAAAACCTACGGCGTTCCTTTGTACAGATGGACCCCAGAGACACAGGAAGAAAGCCAAGAATTGAGAAAATTTCTTAAATCCACAGGTAGATAGTATGGTTATCATCTAATTGTTTTAGCTATATATATTTCACTCATTGAATATACACTACACAAACAGAGTTGACAAAGAATCTAACAACTAAATGAACAGCAAAGGCATGTGAAGAGAGGCAACAAAAATTAGGGAAGGCATGATGTTGAAGCACAACCTGTTGAGTTGTGCAAATCCTCTTGATGCCCTTCATGGGAATGGGTAGTGCAAACACCTCAGGGAACCTGTGGCATGCTCAGTTTCTAACACAGTTTTCTCAACTGACTTTGGCACAAGTGAACCTTTTTTGTGGACAGCTGTCAGAATCAAAATTTGCAGGGAAACCCAAACACTTCTAAACAAACTTCATGTATTTATTCGCTTGAAATCAGGAGGCAGAACAAAGGCTTAAAACAACAAACAGGGGCACTTTTTTCCCTCATTGCCTGCTTTCAATGTTCTTTGAAAGCATTTATAAAGTCACTTTAGTCTGTTCTCTGTTCCTGGCTGGAAGGAGCTGGCATTTTTTCTTCTGTCACTGTGGCTGTGGAGTTTATAGAGAGCCATGACAAACACAACATGGCCTAGTCCATTCCAAAGCTGCCCATGGGCCCCTTGAAGCAGAAATGCTCTCTTAAACACTGATGCAGTTCATGTGGATCCAGGAGACACAGGGCCTCTGTACCCACCTTTCCTGTGTAAGCTGAATGAAAGTGCTCTGCTCCTTTAAAACAGCAACCTTTTAAAAGTAGTGTTTAACCTATTTTTGTCTTTCTGTACCTACAAGCTCTTACTGATGCTTCTGCTTTCTAGCACCATCATTTTTAAGACTCAAGATGTCCCTTAATCTTACTCTCTACACTCATCTTTGGAAAGAGTAAATTTCTCTCAGCCTGAAGAGGGCAAAGACAGAAAATATTTCTATATAATTACTTCTCCTCTTTTTGCATGAAAGATCATTTTTGCCATCATTTCTTGTTATATTCTTGACAGATCTCGTATATGGTTCTATCTTGAATCCAGAACTTGAGTGGCTGTCAAAATCTTTGATGGCCTCAAAACATTTTCCTGCAGAACTGTTTTGTATTCTGTATAGCAATGTAAACTGACTAACAGTAAGCATTTTTTTCAACTACTTTTCACAGACGCCTTAAAAACAGCCCGCTGATTCATGCAGGTCTGCTACATGATGCGTTGTAAATCTTAAAACAAGGAGAGAATATTTCATATGACATCAAAGATTGAGAACTAAGGAGGAAAACAATTAGGAAAAAATATATCCTTTCATAAAATATTCTTATACCATATTTTTCATTACTGCATTTTTCCCTTAAGAGAGTAGGTTGATATGTTTTAAGTTGTGTCTGTGAAGATATATCTAAACTAAGAGATAAGGTAAGAGACAGCTAGGCAAAGAGTTTTGCTAGGAGCAAAGGCAAATGTAAGGTTTTCGGGGATTCAAATAAATTTGTCAGAATGAAAATTGTGAAAAATTGTTTTTGTTGAGATGATGAACAAGGAAAAAATGACCTGACTAGAAGAAGCAGAGACAAAACTCAGGGTCAGAAAAATCACTGCAGAAAAAAACCCTAAATCACAGAATAACCTGAATAGTATCAATGTGCAGAATAACTAAAAAATTCATTTTAAGATTGAGGGTAAAATAATCTTGGATGTAGGCAAGGAGGTTGGCCTGGATTATTTGGGTGTTTTACCTTTTAAGATAGAAAGTTGTCCTAAATTCATGTAATGTAGAAAATGGGATTTAAAATTTTCTCTTTTCTTCCTTTTGCCAGAAATAACCTACTAAAATCTGAATTTCTCACTAGCTATTCAAGACAAAAGGTTAGGAATGTGCTTCAGTAGATCTTTTTACTAGCAGGACACCCAATGTCATGACATCAAGCACAGGCAAGATCTTCACTTCCCTCAAGAACATCCAACTGTAGACTATACTGATGCAAAAAATCAATAACATTCCTCTCCTCACAAAGGAGGTAAAACACATTCATCTCTTTTCAGCTGGATCTTTCATTTCAGTTTCCGGGGTTTGGCCTCCCCTTACCTGTACCACAAGAAAGCAGAAATATCTCTACTAAAGACAACATATAAACAGAAGAGTTGCTGCATTTAAGGTAAGTAGGGCCTGGAGTTAAACAAACGAACAAATCAACCAACCAACCACATCCCCCCTTGGCACTGCAAGTGTTCATCACAGCTCATTGTAAGCCTAAGGTACTAATGAGTATCTGATGCTCTGTCTTGTCTGCAGATACTTTAAAAGCTGGTTTGTTTCTGTGCTGGATCAATTGCTTCACTAATGCCATTCAAAACTTTGTTCTGCCCTGATCCTTTTTCATGTGGAATTAGGTGGAATGAACTGCTTTCTCTAGCGCTGTCATCTTTGCCAGCCATCAAAAATCAGTTCAAAGCAGGCAGGAGAAGCCCAGCACTCCCAGAAAACCTGAGAAGGGACCTCTCTGGACAGGGGTGACATTGAGGCCACCGGGGAAAGCAGGACGTGCCGTGACTAACCCGGTGGAGAAGGAGTGTCACCTCCCGCCCCCGCATCATGCGAGTCACTCATCCCACAGCTCGGTGACACACAGGATGCAGGAGAGCACTAACAGCCGGCATTTACACAGGAAGAGACCTATGGAAAAGCAGGGCTCCATCCAACTCCTTCCCAGCTCAGTTCTGTTCTCAGACCTCTGCTGTTCCCACAACTGAGGGGCTCAGAGCAATAAATGCACCAACTAATTGCAACAGAATATATCAAATAATATATAATATAATGACATTGCATAACTGTGCTGCAATATTTATGATTTTTGTTTATTTGATTATATATGCACATTTAACTTATTTCTACTTATATGCATATTCCATACCAGTTTGTCTGATATGGAAATAAATATGGCTGATCACTTAAAGTTGGTAGTATTTAAGAATCAGATATTTTCCTCCAAAATAGAGGCATCTGGCCTGAGGTAGGCATCTAGGCTCCACTGATAGTCTGTACCAAGTGAAACAGGAACCTGTGAAGCAGTTTAACCCAAGCAGGATTGGAGCTTAATACAGGAAGAATGAATTTCTCTCTGGAGTTAAAGTCCTACTTTTTAGAGGACAAAAACTAGTGAGACTACCATATGTAGTGCACAACTATCTTTGAACTCTAATTTTGTGGTTGACTTTGGAGCATCTGGTTGAAAAAGTGGCATAGGAGGATCTGAAGAAAAAAATGCACAGCAGATACTCTTCCTCACAGTTTAGTGAAATCTTTGCTGATTTGTCTATTGATTTCTACTGAGGCAAGACTGAGCGGAGTACATCTGTTCTGTATTGATTTGTTCCTGCAAAGGGACAGCAGGAATTTGCAATGCAGGAGTTTATGGAGATGCAAGCATTCCAGGAGGGCCACACTCCTGGAATATGGATATGGATAAACACCTGTATCTCACTATCTCACTGTCCCCTTTTGATTTTCTACCTACAGAAGCAAAAAGTATCCCAGAACTGGCACAAATATTGCTACAAACAAGCTGATCTCACATTCGAACAAGTCATCACATATTTAGTAGGAACTGAAGGCTAGAAATAAAAATACAGAAAAGGATGTTGAGAATAGGATTTCATAATGTGGCAAAACCTCTGTTTGAGGGTTTATCTCACTGAAGGAGGTGATATGAAAAGATAAGTGAGAACGTATATCTAAGCAGATGCCTAATAACTTGATAGAGCATAGGAATGCAATCAACCACTTCTAACAAATTCAGTATATTGCATCTGTGGAAATAAAAAAACCTACGTATAAGAAATAAAGTAACAGCTGTAATTTACTCTAGAGCTGTCCATCCTTTCAAAATAAAATATAAATATATCAAGCACTATTAATACATTTATATGACATATACAGAGCACACAGAGATGAACACAATAAATTGCTTTCATTCTCCTCTGATCCTGAGCCAGCCTTGTATCAAGCCAATATTTTGGCATTAATTAATGCAGCCTAAAAAATGCTTCACCTTGTGCCAGCTGACTAAATTGTCCTACAGTTCTCATGAATTAAGGGGCTGAAGCTGTGCTGAGTTAACAGCTGCTCTACCACACCTACCAGCAGTCATGGTTCTCCATGGCCCACCAGACTGAGTGTCCCCAACCAGGACCCTCATGGAATGTGTTTTGGATGAAAAATTTAGTCCTGTTTTATACAATGGCTGCATTTAAACACCTCTCGAAGCAGGCCAGATGTTGGTTGGACCAAATTAATAGCATTCTGTATGTGCTTTTAGCCCACTCTGACTCCTATCAGCCATTTTGTCCCAAAAGCCTCCACACTATTAATCAGCTCCTGACTAGAAGAGATTCCTCACACAGCTGAAAGATCCATCTCCTTAAGCAGCTGCTGCTGCTACTAAACTCCTGAGCCTTTGTCATTACTAACAGCACTTTGCACTGGCAGCAAAACAGCTTTAATTTAAGGGCAGGACCCAGGTCCTCTGCTTGGAAACCTATGGAACCATCTGAATGTACTCAGCGTGCCCATGCTTTCCCAGGAACAACCTGCACCTTTTAAGCATCGAGGTGTATCATTAATTTTAAACGTGTGGAAGTTGAAAGCCTGAGCTCCAGTAAGAGCAGCTTGCCAGCTCAACTTAGGCAGCTCCTCAGATGCACTGAGCTGACATTATATGGGGAGGTGCTGGGGAGGGAGCAAAGCATCAAACAAAGTCTGGGAGAAGCTCACAGCATTTGGGATGTAGTTGCAATCTATTGTCAAAGTAAAACTTCAGGAACCTATGCTAGAATCACTGAAAAAAATAACTAACATTGCAGAAAACACATTTGGTGCTGATTATGATTTCTTTTCTGCCAGCTTATACAGTCTTACATGAGCTTCAAATTCTTTCCTCAGCATATTGTAGTGCAAATCAAGATTTTCAAAATGCTGACAAAAATAAAAATTTGGTATTTTGTCTCCCAAAGAAGAAAAAGTGACAGCCCAAAGTATCTTAGCTTAGTAAAGAGAAGGAAAATTCTTAATGAAACTAAGTCCACTTCTAATTTGTGAAATATACACAAAAAAAAATTATTTACCTCTCTCTCCCAGTAGCCTGCCCAATCTCTGCAATTCCAACAGCAAGTCCTTTCTTTTTGGCACCTGTTACACTCCCCAAATGGCTCTAAGAGCCAGTGCAGCATCACTAATGAAGAGAAACATCTAGAGAGTTTCAACTACTGCACTGCCCTGAAATGCATTTCAGAAGTAACAGCAGCTGTAATGATTTAAACTATAACACTCCCCCACTGCAGAGATTCAAAACATTCTAGAGCAGCTAAACAAAGTGCTGTGTATGTTACTAATTAAAGTACTACAGCATCAAGAAGTCCTCCTACACTCCAGGATCTTCAATACAACTACATAAACAAGGAATAAAAAGTATTTCTTGCTTTAGATAGTGTAAGATCCATCTACAAGAGAGGACTGGTAGAAAAAGATCTCTTTAGGAAAACACCAGACATGCCCACTCTGTAAGCGCAGGTACACTCTAGCAAAGTGTATCACCCTGGAACTACTCTTGAAGGGTAAAGCTCCTGTCCTTCAGGGAGTGAATCAGCCTCCAGCTGCGATATTTTCATGCTTTGCTGGTGCACAAGTACTAATCCACAGGTCTAAGTGTAACAAGAGGTAGAAGTGCTGACTCAGCTCACTGGGATGGGGTGTCTACCTTGCCAAGGACAGCAGGTTTTGGGCGTGCACAGGACACTAAACATGGGTGACTACAGTAGACAACATTCACTGCACATCACCAGCACACTCAACATCAGGTTTACTTTAGGCCTCACACATTTCTCACTGGAATAATCACCATATATTCTTTAGCACATTAATCTCCTCAAATTATCTACCCAATCTAATTCATGTTTTACCTCAGTCCTTTTGGATTAATTTTCAATTCTATTTAAATGATATTTTGCCCTTTTCAGAAAGACTGCCCAGATTTTTCACAACCATGCTACTCATCTTTTGAAATTTCACTCTGCAAATTCTCATGTCTGGCTTGGCACTGAAAGTAGTTTAAATATTATTTGAAAATATTGACAGTTGAAGCTAGAACAGGATTTGATTCACATCAATATGACATCTAATTAAAAATATAACTTATTTTAGAGTCTATCACCAAGAAGTAACATACTGAAATCTCTATTGATCCAATGACACAAAGGCAAGGAGAAAAAGGCAAAAGAACAACAACTGCATTCCTTGTTAAACAGTAAACTTCCTGAAAAATAAACTTCTGAAGCTGTTGCACTCTGAGAAAACTCTCCTTTCCCATAGCAGTGGCGCCATGCCTGTCCCAGATATAAATGACCAGCTGATATACCATCTAAGAAATTACCACCACTGAAGCTCTTTATCAATAACATGAAAAAACAAAGGCCATCAACTCTTTCTTTCTTAAATGAATTACTAAGATGAATTATTTTGTGAAGGTGAAAGCTCAAATTGACTGGAGAATGTGAACTGAACATAATTGCTTTGGAAAGACCTAAGTTCTTTCAGTAATTTGTCCTTTAAAGCACCTCCCTTCCCTTCAAAGCAGCTGTTCACCCTTGTAGCACTTCCATAGTTCTGAATTAAGAGACATGCTGTAACTGGTACGTTTGACTTTCTGCCAATAGACAGAAAACTGTGAAAACTGGATCCTCTTTTCCTCTAGCAGGTAGGAGGTGAGAAGTGGAGGTGGAGCCCCAGGCAATCAAGTGAGAGAAATGTGTGTAGAGTGGAGGAGTAAGAAAAATGAAAACCAAGAAGAAAAATGAATCACACTCACTCTTCAGCAAGTGTTAGGCCCCAGACAGTAGAAAAGGGCATTTAGAAAACAAAGTAAGAATAGGGCAAAACTGTGATTTAAATAGCCATAAGGGAGCTTTTATTTTTCTGCAACTCCACCCCTTTCCTTACAAGATACAATCCCAGTGGTGTTCTAAGCAGAGACAGCTCTGTGAGCTACCCTATTTTTATACTCTTCTGAATCACTACTATCTACATGCAGCTCCAAATGAATCCCAACAGGGGCCCCAAGATCCTCTTGCAAATGCACAGTTTACAAAAGAAAATGTTTGCAATATTCATACAGTGAAGGAGGTTAACTGAAAGGCAAATTATCCATGACTTATGCACAAACATAAATGCAGTAGTCAAAATACTCTGCTGTGTAAGATCAACATCTACCTTTTTTGAGGGGAAAAGAAACAGGTTCTGCAGCGCAGCAAGGTAGTAAAGAAAGTGTAACACATGTTCTGCTCTCAATGTTTGGCATTAAAGGTTGGTCTCTACATCAGCTGGATGTACTGATCATTTACAAGTGAAGGCAATTATTATGCAAAGGGGAAAAGTTTTAGGATATTTTGAGCTCTATGGATGTGCGGCCACAGCGTGAAGCACTGGATTATTTAGTGTGTTAGTAGAGAAACAGCTGGGTGAACCAGAATTATATTTTATTAGGAAATAGTGCCAAGACTATGCCTGAAACAACTAAAAAATTATCTATCTGTACAAAGATTTTTTTTTTAACTGCATTGTTTTCCCTCACAAATTTTAAAAGCAACTGACTAAGAAGAATCCTACAAAGCCTAGCTAGCGCTTCAATCTGATGTTCAGAAAAATCTACTTCTTCTTGTTCAGCTGCAGAATGTTCTTATCACCTTAGCAGAGAAACTCCACTGGTATAAAGAAGGGTCCTGTGTTTAACAGGAGAGGAGGGGTAAACCCCAGGAGCAGGGACAGGGGCACTTTCCAGAGCAGCAGTGCCACTTCAGCAAACTGGAAGACTTGCAAGTCCTGTGCTGCTCAGGTGAGAGTAGCCAGGCACCATGGGGAGCCATAGTTAATGCCTTCCCAGACTTTCGTGCCTCAGACAGCCTTCTTGTTTTTTAGTTCAGTGTCTAGTTCAATAATAAGGACTCTTAGCAATTTCTTAATTTACCCAACATCATGAGCTCTGAGGACATTTATTCTGCCAAATTACAGTTCCCAAAACTTTTTCTCTCCTGGTACGGCCCTACTGTAAAGGATTAAGATGAACATTATAACTTAATTCTCAGTGGTGGCATTCCTGACTTCTCATTCAAGTTTCAAGATCCCATTTTTTTTTCTCACTTACCCATTTCTTTAGCTCCAGCTTTCTCGTAAACTTCTCAACAGAGCTCTAAACTACAACTTTATTATTTCATTGATACTGATTCCCCCAAATGCCAACCAGGCCCAAGAAAGATAAATCCTGCTGCCCAGGGCAGAGCCTTAATTTTCTCAGTGCCCGTGTCCGGTGCTACAGTGACCTCTGGTTGCTGGGAAAAGCAGACCCGAGCACTGGAGTGTGTTCAGTGCAAGTATAATTATGGGTAGTTCATTTTCTAATCTCCAAAGCTTGTGTGAAATGAGACTTTCCAATGCTCACATCCTGCTCAAATTTCAGAAGATTTTTCACAGGGAAGGAGTGAAAAGCATTTTGTTGACCCTTTCAGCATTTCCTTGCCAAATTTGAAGACTGCTCCAAAACAGAATTGTTGCAGCTTCATAGTGAAACAGTCATAACACACTCCTCATTGTATCCAGCACCATAGTGCCTACCTCCATTTCATCTTCCTTCTTTTAAATAAATGAAATACAATTTGATTGCTATTCTTCTAAAACTATTGCTTAAAGCAAATACTTTACTTAAAAATATTAGCCCATATATTAAAACTCATCAAAGCCATAAACAGCTGAAAACAAGGCCTTGTGAGGGACAGAGGTGATCCATCATCCTTACATCTTTTAATATATCTGGTAGATTGACACTGAATTTTATTGAACCCTAGATGCTAGGCTCCTAAATCATTCTGAAAACTTGCTCAGAAGCATTATTTCAGCTTTATTTCTCTTGGGAGGTTTTATGGCATGTATGGGGAAGGTCAACTATCTCCTCCCTGGAATTAAAGAGACAGATTACAGTGTTCCTGTCTCCTTTCTGCAGTCTACTTCAAAGGGTAGACATCAATAAATTGTAAATTCAGTGAGAGACTCTAGTCTTTCAGAAAGTCTCTCAGAAACTCCTCATCCCATCCTAGGACAATTGTGTGCAGAACCACAGTGAGCCTACATGACCAGATGTCTCACCTCACGCACCTGATTATTTTACATGCAGCGTGTGCATCAGCTGTTTGCAGTTACAAATCCTCTGCTGGGAAAAGTCATGGAATCAGAATTAAAATCCACGAGATACAAAAGGTCCGGTGTGCTAATTAGCTGGCTGGAAGGAGGAACAATAATATATAAGCCCTTGAGTCAGAAGCCAGATGTGGCAGAAGTGCCCTGCAGCTGCTGGGCAGGCTCAGCAGAGGCCACATCCCAGCCCTCTGAGCTGGAGGTAACTGCACCTCTCTTTGCCATGGGATCTATGGCATGGACATTATGGCACTCAGAAATGGAGTAATACAGTCCCAAAGTACAATCCATAGTTCAGCAAGATTATTTCATTAATTGTTTTAAGCACTTAACATGTAGGGTGTGCTGGGTTTTTTCATCCAAGTTATAACTTTCAGTCAGTCCCAGCAGACCACAATCCATATTCTAAATATAGCATTTCTTCAAGTTGCTCAAACAACTATAAAATAGTCCTATAAATTAAACAATTGCCTAAGTGAAGTAGCTTTCTCAGAAAGTCTCCTTTCTCAAAAGTATTCATTGCTTTTATAAAGAAAACACCCGTAATAGAAGGTGTTCTCCAGTTATATGAAAAGCACCACAATTTCTGATTTTTCTTTTACTGCAGATTACCTGCAGCATCAAACACTACCTGAAGTGGAAAAAAAAAAAAAACATATTATAGGCAACTGAAACATTGTTTCAGGGAAGGCTGTGTGGGAACTTCAGATGAACATGTTGGCCTGAGGGGGTAAAAGTCATCCTAAAGGAGAAGGGATGAAGGCTGGAAAAGGAAGTAGAACTCGGCAAGCAGATACTTTAAACTCTTAAAAGCACAAAGGGGCAAAAATAACAGTTTGCAAAAGCCCAATAAAAATGTTAGAGGAATTTGGTCATTACTGGAGAAGTCACTAAAGCCATTTGATATCTGATGTGAAGCCTGCCAGGATCTTAATGCATTGTTAACTATCCTGTGACATTAACTGACTGACAAGAGGTGGGAAGATTCTAACAACAGTGGGGAGCAATTTTTTTCAGAGAAAAATATGCTGTCATTTCACTTTTGCCATCATTTGTTTTACACTACTCACAGTAACCTCAGAGTTTAAACAATGCTCAAGCAAAAGCAGGAATGAGATTGTGGCCACAGGAAGGTTTGGGGGTTTGTTTTTATTCCAATTTAGCCACCAACACTCAGGCTCAGAGTATTTGGATCTTTTTTGATGTTTTCCTGTTACGCTTTTCCTTGGTAATAATTGTTTTCCATTTTTTAAAAATACAGCAATAAACCCGGAAATTCCATAAAAGCCGTCTTCTTTTATTTGAAAGTAAGGGGGGAAGGGGAACCACAAAACCATATGGAAGTCAATGAAATGCTTTATTTGTTCAGCAGAAAAATGAGACTGTATATTTCCTGAATTAAATTTGTTTTCATTGTCCTTTTGTGGCCAACTAGTTTGGGAAGATCATATACAATGTCACTCTTCATTTATGATTTTTTTAAAATAAAAGTACCTGTATTTTGCAGGTACATGGTTTTGCAGCTGAAGCTAACTTTTTAAAATCTGTGCTTCATGTTTACAATTATGTAACTGGAAGAAGACTGGGTGCTGTTGCAATTTTAGCAATGCAGCTCCTATGTAATTCTCCACAGTTGTATAATAAAAATATTAACAGCTGTATAATTTCTGTTAGTAATTAAAAACTAATCCTTAAGGGAAAGGGTAAAACCAGTCTTCACACATGTTTTTTAATATCCACAAATACAATATGTGTAAGGGGATAATTTTGGGCAGCATTAGATATAGGGCTCTGTTGAAGAAAATCTATCAAGAAAATATTATGTACAAACGGATCCATTATTGCAAATTGCAGGTAATACTGTGGTGAAAACTGAAAAAAACCTCAATGCCCTCTGTTCTTTCTTGTAATTATTATTCACTGAATACTGGACATGCAGTGTTCCAGTATTCACCATTTTTAATTTTAAGGTGATTTAAGAGCAATGAGGCACCTTGTGCTTATTGTTTTACTATCCCCCTTTCTAAACCATTACACTTTCTGCTTCTCATTAAGATTTTTAAAATTGCAGTTAAGCTCTTAGTCCTTTGAGGCTCAAACAATAAAAATTCACATGCAGTTACCAACTACATTGTTAATTGTTATAAGAATAATATGAAAATCAACCAATACCTACTAATATTTAGATATTCATTAGAAAGTTATCTCACAAATGAATGTATACCTTAGAAAGTGCAATAAACTGTAACTATACCATAAGATCTACAAAAATTACCTGTGAGAAACAAAAGAATGACAAATGTTTATCCCAAAGAAAACAAAAGGGGAAGAAGGAGAGTTAGCAGTGAAGTTTTGACATGCCGTTTAAATTTACCTGTATGGCATTAAATTGGTATTTTGATGACAGCACCTGTAGATACTATGTAAAAGCAGGAGAGGAACATAAAACATAGACTATAATTGATGGAAAGTACAAGGAAGTGATAAAAAATGCTATTTTGGAATAGAAAGACTCACAGTCAGCTTTTTATACAGCATCTGAAGAGCAAAAGGACATGGCTTTTTATTCTGCACAAAAAGTAAAGAAATCTGTGTTTGATTATTCTCTCTGAACAATACTCTGGCATGGTTTTAAATACTGAAATAACTGATTATTAGTAATTTCCAGAGTTGGATTACTTAGTCATTAAATTATCACTGCATCCAAGTGAGCTCAGAGATAAGACTTGTGCATTGCTCTAGTTTTCATACACAATGTAGAAAAAAATGTGGAAGTACAGAATCACCATATCTCAAGAACACCCCAAGCCAAACAAATTAAATAAAAACATTCAAAGAAGATTAAAAACTGAAAGCAAATGATAAGAAAAAAAATTAATCTAGAGATACTGAATTCACTTTACAGATGTACAAATACAAATATCTCAACTGATAACCTCTTCCCACACATTATCTATCTTTGGATACAATTGTATAAAAACATAGGCTCCTAAGGAAAAGTTACAAAAGTAGAATACAAAGCTGGGAACTTCAGACAAGGAACATGATTTACTTCATAAAATGGAATAATCTGAGAATTGAAGTGTTTTAAACTCTTTTGAAATGTGGGGCAAGTGGGGAGTTTTAACATAAATAAAAATCCAAACTGAACCATTTGCCAACTTAAAGGGCTTATGTTAAGGCATCACAAGAAGATGAATTCTAACAGCTGCCATACATTTGCAATATCTGGGTGCACTGATCACATAATGTGAACTCAAGTATCAGCAAAAGGACACTCATTCTGTGAGTCACACACTTGTTTGAAGAATATTCCATTGCATGGGAAGATCAGCTGAGCAAGGAGGAGGAAAAGGAAAAGGAAGCACATTTAATATTATTTATGGTCACAGTGAAACTTGTCAGTTCAGACCAGATTTAGGAGCACTTCTGGGCTCTTTGCTGATGTTAAGCTTCCAGCAGTATCTGTAGCTCCAGATACAAGTTCCCTTTGTATCACCTCCAAGCAGTCAGCAAACCTACACCAGCAGAAAATGGCTTACTCACAGATTATTCTTACCTCAGTTGCTTCTCAGCTGGGCCCTAAAAACACCATTTTACTATGCGTGAATTTTTCAACCATCCTCAAAATCTGCCTGGAAAAAAAATACTGCAGCATACTTGGAACTCCAAGCTATCCATATAAGCTCATGCTGGGTAACTCTTATACTCACACCCCACTAATCTTTTCACTTTTTCAATCAAGCTGAAAGGTTACTTTAAGTCACTAAAATACTGATATTTTTCAAATTCTCTTTGTTTTCTCTTAGAAAGATAATCAGACTCAATACTGCTACAATAAATTAATATTAAATACCTATATTGATGCACATAAAAACAGAAAATGAAAATAAGAGTTACTTAAGAGATGGGTAGACATCTAACATTAAAAATTGGTATGTGATGTATGGATGGAATTCTCCACATTTCTTTAGCTTATATAGCAAATAAAGAACTTTACAGGTCGGAAATTAAACTGTGGCTGTTAAGCCACATAGATGCATGCGGAAACATCAAGGCTTACATTGCATGATATAGTACAGAATTATGTCTTCTTCTATTCATCTCTGTCTCCTGCTCCTATAACCCTATTGCCACCATGAGTCTCCTCCAAAATTTGATAGCCATCCCCCATCTTGCTGAACAAATGTAATTTAATACAGCAGAAACCAACTAGACAACCAGAGAGAAATGATTACTGAAAAGGTGGGCAACCTGAAACAACCCAGCTGTCCAGCATCAGTGCTGGCCATAGACAGGAGAAGAGAACATGTGGTCTTAAGCAGGAAGGGAGGCAGCAGATGAGGAGGGAGCAAACATTGACAAACAATCTTCATTGACAAACAATTTCTGCTTAGCTTTATCATTAAACACTATTTTGGGGCAATGTCATTTATTTACTGTCAGTATTCCTAGCTTCAGACTTACCTCTGAAGCCAGGTGAAGGGTCACAACAACAGAGTATAAATTGCTGGTGAATAAAAGCTTATGTCTTCAAAGAATTTTCACAAAAGCACCAGCAAAGAATGCATTAGTAAGGAAATTGAGAACACAGCAAACAGCATAAAACGTTGTAAGTAGCAAAGAATCCCATGAATAAGATTTAAATAGTTAGGTTTATACATATGCTCAACCTTCATTGGCACATATTTAAGTATAGGCTTTCAGAATACAGTGACTATTACTTGTGTGTAACCTTTAAACTCACACCTTCTTTCCAGTTAAACTGGGTAAAGATACACAATGTTTGCTTTGCTCACATGTTGTTATTATTATTTTTTAGAAAGAGAAACATCAAATCAAAACCAGCTAACAGTAGCAGTTAATGAAACTCCTGTAGACAGATTAGTACCTGGAAGTGACAAAAATTTTACCTTTCCTGTCTTGATCCTTACATGGTAACATATAGTCAACACACTTGAGTAAATGTTGTGAAGTGCAGCATAATGAATGCACATGAGCAAGAGGGAACAGCATCTATGTGCATCCAAAATGCACACAATTAAATGGGGATGCCTCAGGGCCATTTCTAACTCTTGTTTATATCTTTTCCACCCAATTGTTCTCTCTCTGGCTTCTCTGTAGGAAAGGACGGGATGCAACCCAACAGATGACTAACTGTGCAATCAAACCCATTTTGTTGCTTAACCCCAACAACTCCCATATGTTATTTCTGAATCTTAAGGACCCTTTAGCTATTGAGCTGTGGTGACCCCAGAGCATTAAAAAACCCAAACTCTTCTCTTTTTTAAAACCAAACAACAGTTTGCACTGAAAGGCATAACCACCTCCCATGTATAAATGCTTGCAACAATCTAGATTCTCAGAAACACCGTAGTAGAGTTTTGCTCAATGTTTAGTTAAATGCCACTATTTCCAAGCATACTGAAGACAATGAGAATTTTTTCAAGGATTTAATGAGCTTTGGGTAAGCCACAACTGGTTTAATTCACTGACTTCTGTCGATCCATGGGCCTGATTTGATATTCTGACAGTAATACCAAAAGTTAGTTAATAAACATATGCCATGTAAACAGTGATGTACCCTAAACACGATACTCAGCTGGTTTCCATCTCAAAGCTCAGATTATAATAACACAGAAGCCAGGTGTATGGCACTGACCCAAGCTTACAGTTTCAGATCTAACTTCTGTCAAACAGCCCAGCATGTATTTTATAACAAAGTTATAAAATCTGATATAAGAAGTAGTAATGGCAATCTAAAAATCCAAAATGTATTTTGCAGGGTTTTGAAAATAGTAATTTTTTCCATTACAGGCTTTACAGATGGACCTACCATAAAACCAGCATTCTTGTACCCTTATGTTCATTATTATCACTTTTTGATTAAAGCACCCCATTACCATTTCAAATGAACTATTATTTTTGCACTGTTAAATATGATACAATATTCTGACTATATGTTTATATTATGGCACTGATTTCACCCAAGGTTTATAATTTGACGAGCCTCCACAGATCTACTAAAATTGACTTCATCTTTATACACACACTTAAGAAAAGAAGCTTTAGGCATCAGCGAAAGCTTTAGGCCTCTGGCTTCCTGATAGCTTACAACAGAAATAACAACTGTAAGCACCCACTTGCATTGGATAGCTAAACCCATTTTATAATTTGGTTGAACCTTTAAACACACAGAAAAGGTAATGCTAAATCTTAAAATGCTTTTACTGTCATGATTTACATCAAAGAATTGCATGAGCATTCCTGTGGTTACAGTTCCCTGCTCTTTCTGTAAACTTAAATGGGTAAAGAAAACGGTGCTAGGAAAGCAATGTTTAAAGATAAGATTGTCCATTCGTGGCTGTCCCAGTTCTTCCTGTTTGGCCATAAAGTATTTCCAGCAGTATTTTAAAATGGTCCTGCACAGCAAATGTGGTTCAGGTCTTAACAAAGAAATTCACCACTTGAGAACTTTCTCCTTTCCCACTTACAGGGCACTAAAAAGGTTACATTGTTTTGCTATTCTCTGAAGTACTTTGCCACAGAACCCAAAAGCCACTGCTGATGACCAGCCAGCACTGCACAAATCGTTATGGCTTTACACAAGGACCTCGGGGTGGTTCACCAATGGACGTGCTGGACTCAGACCACACTTCAAATATATTTAATTTCAGTGTTTACATGTATCTTTAGTCTCCATCTATGTGAAAGGGCAAAGCACGTTCGCACAGTTAAACAATTTTTCTCCAAACTGTCAGAAGAAAAAACAAAACAAAACAAAAAAACCACAACCCACCCACAAAAAACCAGCAACAACAACAAAACAACACCAAAAAAACCCCTCACCACTCTATCAAACACTCTTCCAACAGGGAAAAGAAGGGACTTGAGGGCCTACTGTCTCTCATTACTGTCATGACTGAAGAAACTTCATTCTAAAGTAGAAGGAAATAAGGGTTTGCATCTTTATAGGTCAAATCAAATAATGCTAGAGATAGTAACTTTATAGTTTTTTAGCATAATTGACATGCAAAATTTTCCAAATTTATTTGAAAATCCTGTCCTCAAAACTGAGATTGTTCAAGATTTCAGAATGTCACTTAATAGCCCTAACTATTTTAAAAAATCTTCCACAGTTACTTTATGCATGCATATATATGCCTTCTTTCAGCATTTAGTATTACATACCTTATTCTGACAGCTCTGGGACAGCCAATTATTAATCACCTCTGCTTAAGACAGTCAATGGCCCAAGTGGGGAGAAGCCTGTAACTTCTAATCTAACACATGAACTCAGCTCCTCTTCTATCACACATCTGCTTTCCACGGGCAGACAGCATCTCACTGCACAAACACAAAGTTGATGTAGCCCTCCTCATCATCATGAAAATGTCACAAATTACTTCAGATTCCAGTGAGCAAGCTGAAATTTAATACACTGGCAAGACAACTAACTGCTATCTGTGTGGTACCTTATACATCTATTGCTTTTTGAAACAGGTCCAGAATTTGGAAATAACTCTATGGAACTGTACACAAATGATTTAGTCAAGCACTCTAATTTCTCCATATTGAAATATTCCACAAGACTGTAAGCTTTTCTCCAAAAAAGCAGGTATTCCAGCCATATAATTTCAGCATTTAATGTCTCTGGATATAAAGGGATTTCTATTAAGGTCCTGCAGTTTCTACTCTCTGTATACATATGGGATTTGAAAAAGTAACATAAATTTAAATTCAGGTAAAGTATCCATGGGACTTTCATTATCATTACAAATTAGGATTTATAATTAATTTGCTTTACAAGATCTGGCAACACTACTTTAACTATCATTAGCAAATCATTAACATCAATACCATTGCATGAAAACATAACATGGACACTGGAGTTTAAAATTTTTACATATCCTATTTCATACAAGTTTAACAATCATTAAAGGTCTCTGGAATCTAAAAATGTGTAATTTCTCCGTTTGCCCAAAGCATGCATATGATACAGAGGATAGCAAGTTTCTTAATGATGACTATGTCAGCCACCACAGACAAAGTCATCTCTTGGGTCAGAGGACAGTTTAGTCTCCAAGTTATCTCAGTCATTGGCCTCCTCGCTGTGTTCTCCAGCATGGTATTAATTAGTTGCAGTTGTAGTGTAGACTTCTGAAATATCAACATCTGTTCACATGCAAGACCACACACTTATCCTACACAGGCCTAACACAGCTAGTTATGACTGATCTGGATTTAAACTGAATCACAGCCTCCTAAAAGTAAAAGTCACTATGATGTTCACATTAGTTTGGCTTTTCATTACTGTTTCCCATTAAATCCGTTTAAAATCCTAATTTTAGTTTCTAAATTTTCTTTTTTTAAGCTTTTTTTCTCTTTCAGATATGTTTTGGAGAGATTTTTCTTAGCATGTTCTCTGAGAATCTCTTCAAACACAGGAGGATAATTTAAAGCATCAGACAAATAAGAAAGCATTAAACTGAGATAAGTCAGGAATGTTCAAATACCTGATAAATGGTGTATGATTTTAAACCTTATTTGGATACTAATATAATGTTTAAGACACTTTTGCGTAAGAGCTTTTTTGACTAGGAACTAAGAGGCTGTAGGAATCCAACTGTATGCCTTTTTGTGCTGATTTAACACTTTGATCTGCAGACAGAAATGAATGGATGTATGTACAGTAGGTGTACAAATGAATGCTATCTTCAGCAATATGATTACAATAGCAGAGATGTTCCTGAAAGGGTGATTTGGAAGCTTCTGCAGGAGCACAGACCTCCTGAGTTTAGTGGAGTCTTCCCACAACTTCTCTTATGTTTCAGCTTATTTCAGCTATGGCTATGATCTCATGAATGTATTTAGGGAGAACTGAATTTCATTCCAGAAAGACAAAATAAAAGTTTCACTGGTACAGAAGATATTACTTGAAACAATGGGATAAAGTATGTGATAAGTAAGAATCTAAGTAAACTGTTTTTTTCTTTTTTTGTTGAGGCTTTTAAAACAATGAACATTATATTTTTCAAGAGCTTGTCACTGTCTTTACATCCTGTAAGAATCCTTAATGCTTTTTGTTAAAAAATGAGGTTGCAAGAAAAGTCCTCAGCTAAACATTCTTATTAGAAATACTATGTTCTTCCTCATTCTTTAGCAAAATTCATCAAAATGGATAGGATCCAAATGGAATTCCTACATTATGTGAAAACTCCACTTTGTCTACAAAATTATTAAAGCTCTGTTTTAGTTGGCTTTTGCCATACTTAGCAGGGTCTGAGGTCACTATTAGCTTGATTACAGAAGCATGAAGTCATTAATATGCATTAGTTGATATAACCTAGAACACTAGGCATAAAATTATCCTTTTTTTTTCCCCCCTCAGTAATCACAGCAACTAAACTCAGCCCTGATAAATTGGAGTGAGGAGAAAAGAGAACATGATAGTAAAGACTCATTAGCAAATAAAATGCTCTATTAGAACAGCCTAGGCTGTTTTGCTCGCAAGATTTTTGACTCATTAGAGAAGCTGGGTGGTCTCTAGCTGAAAATGATGCAGAGTTTCCAGGAATCACCTCAACAGTTACAAAAGGAAAATCTGATCTATTTTTCCACATCATGTCCCACGGAAGACATTTGCTGCACCTCTCTTTCCACACTATACATAATCACAAATATTTTATGTTTCTCAATTACCTAGTTTTCTGGATTAAACAGGAATATTGTGTCCTGGCCTCCTAAGCATTTTTCATAGAGTCAGCAACATGTACTGATTCATATGAGGAAGTTTAATTGTTTGCCATCTCATAAAAGAGCATATTTGAAGTGATCAAGCTGAGATATAGAGCATCCTAACAAAGCAGAGCAGTTCTGCTTTGTTAAATGAAAAAGGTACAAGATATTAAATTGCCTAACTTTAAACATTTTGCTACAAATAAGAATCCATAAATTTTCTGAGTCACCTAAGCTACTTATATAGTGCTTGTGAAAAAAACAGGCAAACAAAAACCAGTCTAAGTGATCCACATACTGGAATTACAAATGCCTAAAGAAATACTTCAGTGCATAGCATGTTTGAAGACAGACTCAGGTAAAAGGCTCAGAGAAAGCTCCATTTTCTTGAGGATTTTTCTCACAGGATTTGTGAACTAAGTAAGGCTTACATTACTGTGTCACATCTTAGGTAGCAAAAATAGTGTTTACTTCTGTACTTGGTATGTTGAAATTATTTATATGTTCATTTTGCCAGTATTTAACTTGTACATTAAACAGACACTAAGTAAACAGGCCTTAAAGCAAGACTACCCTTTCCAAAAAAACCCAACAAACTCAGTGAGATGTTCTTCCCAAGTCTCCCATTATTGGCAGTGAAGTAATTCAAAAACAATAGAAGAGTAACCTCAAGCTACATTTGCCCATAGTCTAGTGATTTCAGTCTCCTGCATGAAGTAGGAAAGGTGGCGTTGACTCTTTGAAAGTAGAATTCAAAACTTCAGACTCTTCCTCTCAGGTATATGTAATCATGAGACTTATAAGAGGATGAATGCCATATTTCACACCTTTTTATTTAAAACAACCCCTCACCAAAAGTGGTCAATCTACTTGCATTAAAAATGCAAAATGAGTGTTGAAGAGCTTTTGATTGGTGGGAATATCTTTTTGGGCTAGGACAAAGGCCCTTCCAATCAGCTTTTAATTTTTGACTCATCTCAGGCAGAAGAGCTGGACAGTCTGGGCTTGCTCCAGAGCCAGAAATCATAGTGGGCTCTAACATTACACTGAGAGACACATGGTAAATTTAAGACACCGAGGGTTGAGATAACAAGAGATGTTAGGCTGAAAGATCTCAGTCACCCTGCTGAAGATACATTTTTTCATTTCTTCTAGCCTGACAAGCCTTTCCATCTTCTGTGGAAAAGAATTCCTTTCCTGACACAATCTATCCATCAAGATGTTTTACTAGGAGCAAACTGAAAGGCCTTTCCTGATGTTCACTAAGAATCTGACTTTACTGTTCTTTTTTGTGCACACTTTCAATTTTCTCTTAGTTGATTTTTCAAGACAAATCAGCCCATGGATGTGCTTATGAGTCTTGATTATGCATTCAGTTTCAGGAAGAATTAATGTCTTACTTAAGGAAGAGATTATGATAAAATTTCAATGAAATATTGAACTTGGATAAGCCACTTTTTCATATAGGAGGTATAAAAAACTTCTTGTGAACTTTTTCATCCAGTTCAGAGCAGAACTCATCTGTGATCCACAGTGCACTTAGAATGGTACAGAATTAATGAACAGAATTTCTTTACTCAAGTTTACCTCCTCTTTGAATTAAAACAAAACTTTTACTCAAATGGAATAAAAAATTTAAAACCCCAAATCTTGTCCTATTAGTCTTTCAAATGTCTTTTGTAAAATGCTGTGAACTTTTTTCATCACTTACAGAGATGAACTTCAGCATTACTTTCTGATTTTGGCTGCACACTCATAACTGCAATTTGAACTGCAAAGTTTTTTGTCAGCTGTTAGCACTTACAAATGTTGTCTCATTTGAATAATTATCTAGCAGGATTCTACAAATAATCAACTTATTTTCCGCAGGAATAAGATCTATAGCTTTTGCCTAGGATCAACTTCCCCACTGTGCAGTGGCCCAGATGAAGTTTATGAACTGTTCTTCCAATGCATTTCTAGGGGCTATCTTTATTTCCATGTATTTTCTCTGCATGAGAATGAAGTATGGCCCTAACTGCAAAAAGTCAGGAAATGGTGAATAGGTTTCAAAATTCCATACATGTTAATAATTTAAATTACCACAATAAATTGAAGTATTATTTGAAGAAAAAAATATAGTAGTTCAATATACATCAGGAGAACACCAGATATTTTGGCTTGGACCCAACATTTTTATTTCCTCAAAGAAAGACGTTTTATGAAGTTTTTTAACAGTACAAACATTCTTCAGAATTTTTGTGTTTAATTTATTGGACAAATTATTTTTACCTATCTTATTTGCAGCACTGTGCTGTTGTAATGAATGACAAAAAACCAAAAGTATGCTTGATCTGAGGCCAGGCCAAACCAATCCATTTTTGCTCTACAAACCAGCTAAAGAGTAAAACTGTCCTCAGCTCTAACGGACATTTCAAACAGCCATGGTGCGTTCCCGCAATCCTTGGCTTTGGTGAATAGTCTGTGAAATGGCACATGCAGCTCAGACTCAAACCAGGGAGACATATTGATCTACACTGCTGTTTCTGCTGGGGGTCTGTGTTTCCTCCAGTCATGCCAGCAGAGCTGGCCAGAGTTTATCCCTGGCACACATAAAGAAAGAGAGTAGGCATGAAGAGCAGAAAAAATATTCTTTGAAAAAACAATAACAAATATTCTCGAAGAATATATTTTTTTTAGATTGGACTTGAATTCACATCAGTTTTGTCTATTTCAAGCAAAATCAACAACAGACGGTGTGGTCCAAGTAGGGGCATTCCATTAGGCATCTAAAGTTCAAACACTTTTTAAAACCAGGGGGTTATTAGCAATGAGAGAGCCCTGTGAAAGGAAGACTGCAGTTAGAGACTTGTGATTGTTATTTGCTATCTCTGTTCCAGTATCTTTGAAATGAATATTCAAAGCATTTTCCATTCCAAGCCTCTGATCTTTCTTTCAAGTGTGGCAAGCAGTCTTGAAATCCTGAAAGAACAGTATGAATCATGTAGGAGTAATCACTGACTTATCCAATTTTTTGAATTCTGAATCATCAGAAGAAACCTACTTCGTTCCCCAAGTCACTATCAACTACAACTTAAAATGTGGAGTGAGATGCATTGACTCAAGTCTCAGAAAATAAACAAATGTTAGCATAATGAATGGGACTATAGCACTGTAACCTATGAGAGGAAATAAAAGAAAGAAATGTTAGGTTTTGCCAGCTCTGTATGCCTGACTTCTAAAATAAAAGTATTCAGGATTTGAGTGAATGCTACCAAGATGAGGATTGATGTTGAGATCTGCTGGGCACTGAAATGGACAAAAAATCCACCTCTAGAGAAACTCTCTCTTTAGTACAACTTTTGTTCAGTAAGAACTTAGTCCAATATATAGGTATAACCATGAGAATCAATTACCATACTTTCAGTGAAGGACTACAGAATAGTTATATTTCATATTTTATCTATATTTTATGAAATGCATAATCTAATTAAAGTAAAACAAGGAATGCTGGAAGATATGTATTTGTGTCCAGTGCATCTTCATCATGTGCTTTCAATATTAATTTCACTTTCTACTGGAAGCTCATTTAAACAGATGCATCTGTGTTTTTAAAGTAGAAGACCATTGACTTTCACAAGAATTGTACAATATAATTCTTCATAATCCGATCTTTTTTGTTACCTAAAAGTTAATGACAGCCACACAGTGTATTTAGTTACCAAACATTACTTGGAAGTATCCAGCCTTTTTCTAGGAAGATGAACTATGATAATATTCCCTTAGGATCACAAAAGCATATTGTAAGATTTTATTCATCAACAGTCCTCCTGTTCACATGACCCTTTTTTTCAGCTTTTTCAAGTTAGCAGAGCTCATGACACCTTCCTCTCTTCCTGTCTCCAATATTTTGAAATGTCATGGAGATTTCTGGTATAGGATCAACCTATCAAGCAGGGAAAAGAACAGCTATTTATTTCATTTCAGCTCTCTTGTGTTCTGCATTTGCACGTGGTGGAAGGAAGTACTGTTCTGCCAACAATTCTTACACCAGTTCCCCAGAGCTTGGTAATTATCAACACTATGGACACTAGGTCATTTATGGTGCTGTAAAGCACAACCAGACACACAACAGCTCCTTCTTGGCCTGAAATTGCACAAATGCAACATGAATTACAAAGATATGGCACTTAAAGGATTTCACTATTCATTTGATTCTACCATGACAGTTCTTCATGGATAAATTCACCCTTTTAAGCAATTCTAAATTTTGAACATTTAAATAAGAATTTATTGTAAAACTTAAAAGTTAAATATAATTATAATGCATAATTTATATTAAAAAACCCCAATAACTCAAAGGCAAATGACACATAACTTGGAAGAACTAAATTCAAAATATATGTTTCATGTAAATTTGCAGATAACCGTGTAATGTACCTGCTATTGAACAGCAATAGTTTTGAGTTGCTGTTTTGTTTTTAGTAATTTCAAACAATTTCTAAAATTGAAACGTGAGTTATTATAATGATGATGATGATGCTTATATAGAGTTTTTATTTCTCAAGTCGCTTCTTTGTCTCACATCCCATAAGCCAAATTCTCTTCTTTAGATCTGCTTGTACTTGTCATTGAAAATCATATTTAATCAAGAACAGATTTTGGTTATTTTTTTTCTTGAAATGCTCTAAATTATGATGTTAAACATTCAAAGATTATTTTATGTTTATCTCAATGGATATTTCTTTTTATTCCCTCTATTTAGGAGGAAAATAATTTCCAAGCAAGAAAGGGATTTGTTTTGTTTTTTAAAAATCAGTAACAAAGTTTACAGATTTACAGTAACCTTCATACTGACCGATCGAAAACTGGTACTTATTCCTTCCATAATGTGGCTTGCATTAAAAAATCTTTAATAATTGATTATAACTGAATTTTCTTCTCCCCCCACAGACATTCCATTCTTATATTTCCTAACTAAAGCAGAGCACATAAGCAGGTGATATAGACATTGTCTGCATAAAATCCTGCACTCACTTAGCTAAAATATGTGTGTTTCAAGCCAATTTAGTTAAACTCATGCAGTCTGTTCTAGCACACATATTTTCATTTACAGATATATTAGAGGGAACTTTGTGAGAGTGTTCAGTTGGATTATAGATTGTTATTTAGAGAGTGTGGCTGAGATTGAAATTGGATCCAGAGAGAACATATTTCTAATATTAAATCCATTTTGCCCTTTTGGAAAATAAAACAGAAAACTAAAGGCTTGGTTGTGGAAATTTCTGTTCTTACAAAGAAAGCTGTTCCTTTCTATATTTTCTTAAAAAATTTAGAGTATTATAAAAACTGTCACGTCATCTAATCCCGCAGAAGTAATGTTTGCTATAAATCTATAAATTGAGTTGTTCATTGGTGGTCTGCCTCTTCACTTTTACTATGCAAAGCCAGCTTTCACAAGGAGCAGTATTTAAGGGCCCTTATCCTGTTATTTCGTGTATCTGGCTTTCAGGCACCTATTTCTCCATTTCTCTATAGACACATTATACTTGGGAACTATTTAATATATTCAGCCCATAGGAACATGTTTCATCCTCTGTGGAAGTAAAGTAATAGGAACCTTCAAATTCAAATAAACTGATTTTCTTCTTACAGATTGTAGGGAGCAAAGGCAATGGGTTCTCTTTACCTCTTAATTAATTACCAGCTATACTTTGAATAGTATCCCATGGTGAGAAGGTGCTATAAGCTGCATGGCCTATGATCTGCAAGTTGCAGCAGCTATTTCACTCTCACTGCTCAGGGCATAGAGGCAGCCTGGTGGGAGACTTGTCTCTTCCCTTTGTTAACCTTCTCATCAAGAAATCTAACAACATTCAGTTCACCTCAAACTTGGTCCTACAGGCTAATCCTATCAAAAAGAATTATTCCTATTCATTTATAGAATAGAAACTTTTTTTTTTCTGAATGGTGTCAGAAGCAAGTTCCCATCAACCTCTTCTCCTGGCTCCACTGCATTTCAACAGAATGACTGACAGATTCTCCCAGTAAAACCAATGTGAGCAGGGCACTCTTCAAGGAAATGGGGGCCTGTGAATTCAGACTGAGGAAAGCTTAAAATTCAAGTCCTCTGTTTCGCTGTGGGTATAAAATTTAGGTACAATATTCAGCTGTTAAGCACAAAGTAAACATATCCTCCTTCTGCAACAGCTTAAAAGAAAAACGAGAGATGTTTATGGAGTTTAATAAAATAACTAAAACCTTCTGGGGACTAGCAAATCCCTGAAAGCCCCATGAATAAAACAGGGACACAGCTTTTCATTTTGACCACAAGGAGCCTCTCTGAGGCGCCCAGACTAACAGAATTTTTCACTTAGGTACATCTTTGAGAAAAAACTAAAGTGTGGCTGCCACTGGCTAGAATGCAAGGTAAAATTGTTTGGCTTGTTTTCCTAAATCCTTGGGGGTTGATCCGATTTGTGGATTTGTGATCTCACTGTTAATATAGGACCTTTTAGCTTTAACTACTGTGTTCTTTGTTTCTACCTCTAAATTATTTTCAAGACTGCTCTTAAGATCAAGTCCTTCATTTACAAGATCATAATCTTAAAGAGGTTGTAAACACACTCCTTGTTTCTCCTCCCTCATGCCAAGATGGATCAGCTCATATTGGCTTAATGTATCAAGAATCATTGTCCCAGTAGCTAGAAATTTTGCCACTGTTAGTCAGCAGTTTTAATCAAGGAGATTCTTTAAATCAGAGGCTCAAAGCATGGATCTTTATCCCACAACCAGCATCTTGTTCAGTTTTCACTTTCACAACCACATGCCTACCTTTGAAAAAAAGCTATATAGTTTCTTCTACTGTTCATCTAGAATAAATTCATTCCTTAATATTTAATTCCAGCACAGAATGATTTTTTCCTAATTTGGCATCATCTTTCAATATTCAGATCAAAATACATTGCAATCCTCAGTCTGTTCCATTCCAAAATATAATTTAAAATACGTTCCTCTGAGATGTTTAAGAAGTTTTCCTTCAGTCATCCCACTTCATCTCTTGCCAATCTATGTTCTACTTCATCAACAGATGTCTTTTTTTTCCAATGCCTCTCTTTATCTGGCCTCTGAATGGGATTAATTCCCCTTCCATAGTGTATCTTTTGCCTCCTGGAAAAAGACTTCTGCATTTGACAGACTTTCTAATTTATTCTACTCCTTTTCAAGCCTCTTCTTCTCCTCTCCTAACTTCTAATCACAGCTGTAACAAAATAAAGTAACTACACTCTATGCCCAAACTCCACATATGGCTTTTGCATTATTTTTGCCACAGTCTAAACACACATATGAATTCAAAAATTATGTTGATTGATAATTTAATTATATTTCCTCTTCACAGTGCATATTCTTTATATTTTTATGAACATTACAGACCATAATTATTATTTGGTGGTTCAAAACTTTTATGCTCATAAGAGTTACATGTTGAAGTGAAAAATTTTTTGTTGCATAAGGTATTTATCATGCAGTTGCTGTCTGTGATGAAGACTAGAATAGAATACTTCTATTATTTGGACAAAAAGGTAGTACGTGCCAACTGACAAGTCCACTCTCCAAATTAACTCAAAGCAGAAAAATCTGAACAAGCCAAAGTTCAGAGTACTCTCTCCATCTCTTGTATTTCTGAAATTACTTCCAAGATGGTATAATTCTCTTCCTATGACTGACATGCTAGGGAAATAAAAAAGCTCTTACAGAATCAGAAATAACCTTTTCTCCTCAAACACCCCATCAACATCCCTCCACTTTCCTTCCACACTCAGGCACATCATGAAGGTGAAGGAGGAAGGTGTGACAAGACAAAAGGAATGTAAACAATGGAGGAGATGTGATAAAGAATGTAGCCAGAGAATATTTCAGAAGCAATAGAGGATCTTAAGGGGGAAAAGAGGAATGGAGTGAAAGACAAACTGAAAGAAGTGAGTTTCTTGAGCAATTCATCATAGGGACAATAAAAAGAGAAACCTGGGGTAGAGCAGAAGAAAACTAGCTGATCTCTGGTCAGACAATACTAATATATAGCAATAATAATAATTATATTGTCTTTGGAAATGTCTCATCTTGATTTAGCAATAAATTTTCAAAAGGATTACTTGTTTCATAAATTTGTTTAGTAACTCTCATAAAAAGAATAATAAAAAAGAGAGATAAATTTGATTAGCTAAGGAAATAGCTGACTTGCTCTTAATGATCAGAAATAACTCCCTTCATGTTTCCCAAACACATATACATATATACCTGTTTTTCATTGTTAGGCTCTAATTTAAAAGAAATTTTCAGTCAACTAAATGTTTCCTTCCTTCCAATTATGTGTGTTTTTCCTTTGAAGCATCATTATGTTTCTTATTTAAAGCAGGATTTAACATTCCTTCTTTCTTTATAGATCTTCCTACAAAACTATATAAATGTCCAAAACTTTATAAATGCTAGTTTAAATATGTCAGGACCACAGGAAAATTTATCCTTAACTCCTAAGACCTAGCACAGTTTCAACTAAAGTTTGTTGTAATAAGAAAAAAAAAAATTCTATGCCATCCCATGAAAAATCATACAAAGGTGGTTTTGGTCATGTAGTTCTGTTGATATGTAAATTAGCACAGATAAAAGTAACTCCAGACATTTTGGAGCTGTAATTTCATCTGGTAGTCATTTTATAAAAAGCTTGCAGTACTCAGTATCCTGCATCATCTGTAGAATTCCTTTCTTGTTTATTTCTTACATACAACTTCCCAGTTCCATTGCTTTATTTTGTATAAATCTAATGCTTAATTTTCAAACCAAGAATATTCAGGTTCAAATTTTCTGATTAGCAGATGATCTTCCAATGAAATAACACTAGAATGATTTTGTCTACCCACAGTATTTTCAAATAGTAGTTTCCTATCTATTAAAGACATAAATACAAACTTTAAAAAGCCTCCTCTATTCGGGTGCTTTAATTTTTAATCTGAGGCTATTGAGTCTTAGTCTAAGGAATGTTTTAAATTGATACACACTGACAACTGCTTCAAAAGTCCTATTCACTTCCTACACCCACTGCTTACTCCTCCCTTCATCTCCTGTTCCAAGAGTTTGTGAACAGTACTAGAAAACAGATTCCGGTTAAGTCATGTTTTTATTTAACGTCTGGTAAAAGTTTATGAATTCTGATCTATTTATCTTCATGACTACTCAAATACTTGTGCTAGCTCAAGACTGAGTGTAAGAGGAATCAAAAGGAGAATTACAGCCATACTTGAGTGTTTGCAAAAGCAGGACTGCAGAGACTCTAATCGTTATCCAGAAAATGCAGGTGGAAAAGCATTAATGCTTTATGCATTGCACATGACTTCAGGAAATATTCAAAGTAATGTGTGGATGAGAAGTAGCCTTTGGGAGATGTGTACTTCATAGGCTGATTATGAAACTATATGGCCAACATGTACATTTGAAATAAATGTTACTAAAACTAGCACCATTTAAGTTTTAGGAATGAAATCATTTTGCTCCTTCTTCATAACTTTGTCTACACACTAGGCACCCAGTAGGATCTGGTAGTTAAAAGCAAAATTAGTAACACTGTTCCAGCAATCTCCAGGGAATTTTCTAAACTCACATTTATAAAATCGTTTTGCCTAATGTTAGGTAACTTTCTCAAAGAGGCACTCATCAATGTACAAAAATATGAATGTGTTTTCAAGAACGTAGCTCTTCAGAAAATTTTTTAACCTTCAGTACTTGTCTTTCTGATTTGCATGTGTGCTGATGAGAACCTGACATTAACTTCACTTAGACTTGAAAGGTAAAAAGCACAGGAGGAAATAAGAATGGGTTTGGGAAATTGCTTGATAAAATTTCTTGGGTATCAGCAGAGCCCTGTTAAACTCAAACAGGCCTCTCAGTTTAAAAATAATATCATAGTGACTGGGTTTCTACATAATCCACTACAACTAGCAGCAATGTCCTCAAAGAAACAGATGAGGCCATTTATAGGCATTCTCTTTCTGAAATCTACAGCAGCACGATATATCACCCAGAAAATGCCAGTTGATCAAATTGGTCAAAACCATACACTCCTCAGATGTTATATTTGAACAAATTCTGTAATGACAGACATTAATGGAAGATTTAACAGAACCAGGTGGTATTTATTACACTGTCTTTTACACCTGCCTACTTATGAGGAGAATGAAGACCATTCAAGAGTAGGACTGTCGATAATTCAGTATCATTTGTGGCAAAAAAGAAAACGCAAATACATAAACTTAGATTTAAGTATCAACAATCATATTTTTTGCATTTAATATATAATATTGTGTTTCATTTCTGTCAGGCTTTTAATGGATCATAATTTGGCTGAATGACAACACTTAGTGTTTTCAGGGGTTTTTTGCAATTGTCAGCGTAATATCCTCTCCTATGTAAAGGAAAAGAAAGCAAAATATAACTGGATGAAAATGAAACACTATTTATCTAGGAGGAAATACTTAACATTAAGAGAGACACCTAGACTCAACCCAAAGCACACCATCTTTCTTGTTTTAGACCTCATCCTCATGCTATTTACAATACATAATGTTGCCTCATGCTGCCTTTCAGAAAGTCTGCTTTACCAAGCCTAAATTAGGATTAGTGACCCAGACAACTAGCTTCTACTCTGAGATCAATGTCAGCTTCCTCAGAGGGCTTCAGCAGAGGACAGACAAAACCAGATAAACATCTTAATTGAGGCCTCTTTTATTTGCTGTTGAATGGGGAACAAGTATAAGAGGTGCCAAGGCAATTCCTTCTAGCTCACAAGACATCATGAAGGGAAGCTCTGAGTTGTCTCTGGAATTGTGCTGGTATATGAAATCATACCAAATTTTTAAACAGATGTGAGTGGGTGGTGGAGAGGAGGGAATCATGTCATAAGCACACAGGAACTCTGAAAGGGCTGATGCCTGCTAAGATCATCCATCTTCCCATCTGCAGTAAGATGAGGTGCACCACCTTTTAACTTGGCATGAAGTAATGAGAATCTGAATCACTGCTCCATCCCAAGGCTACTGTGGGCATCAAAGATCATCAGCCTTTCTAATTTGCTGCAACGGCACTCTCCATGAAATCTGCAGTTTTCCTTCTGTTTAAGAGGAAGGCATGCAGAAATTGTTAGGAATAAAGCTTTATTCTTTGGCTGAGGAATGGGAAAAGACTTACCTTCAAAGTCTTTTAGGCAGATTTTTGAGTCATTAAGCTTACAAGAGTTGTAGTACTTTGATCATGTGCACCAGGACCTTATAGAGCTGCTCAGTTTTTACAGAGACCTGCATTTCCTGATGTGCACACAGAGGTCAGGCATGCACAGATATGTTCCCTCTCTCTCTCCATAAGACTGAAAGTAGAGAATTATGGAAATGTACAGGTATCTTTGGCTCAGCCATAAGTTGAATCATATCCTATCCTTGATCTGGATGCAATACACTAACAGCAAAGGAAATGAAAAAATATTTATGATAAGTTGAAGTCAATCTGAGAGGTAAAATCACAGAAGGAAGCTTTTAAGAAAAAATGGTATAATTCAACAGTATTTACTGAATAATAGATGTAGTAAAGAGTAAATGCGGCTAATGGGAGGTGTGTGCTGATTAAAGGATCCTGCCCTTTTTGTTGACAAGAAATACCTGAGGAACAAAAATTTCAGTATTAGACCCTGCTGAAGTGCAGAAAAAAACTTAGGTTTTACCGAAAAGCCTAGAGATAAAAGTAGAGAGGAACAATATAAAGATTTTACCCTAATATTTATCAGAAAATAATTCTTTGCCCAAAGCAGGGAAGAAAGTTTTCCAAGAAAATTAGGCTGCAAGGAAATTACATCTTATGAGGAGATCTGTAATATGTATCCTCATGCTCAAGTCTATTATATTAAGATGTTACAGGTTTTCAAATACAAATAGTAAACTTTTTTCAATAAAAATGTGATGACTGGAAACAAACCCACACACAACAATCAGTACAGTCAAATCAGGTTTCAAAAACTTTCCTTATGCAGTTGATACAGATTTCCCTGCCATTTGAAAACAAAAGAACATGGCCAACCAGATGGTGACCATGACTATAGTCTTTTCCTGTACAGGAATTTCAGGAAAAAAATTCAACAGTTTGATGCTTGAGTGAGGCAAGGATACCTGCCAACCACCATAAGACTGCTGTTGTGCACATGTGCTGCCTTGTGAAGAAGAAAGACAACTCCTAATATATGTTATAAATAAATTCTCTAAGTGCTAGGATAGTTTCATTAGAATAACAACCATGAGGCCAATGAGACTTTCAAATCCTTAACTTCTGGCAGAGAGTTAAAGGACTATATTCTGTCCTCGGATACGCATGGATCCCAGATGTACTCACAGATAAAATACTCAGCCCAAAGTGATGTCAGGTTTGGTGTGAATTTTGCCTCATCTCACATCTGCTTTAATCTGGGCCCCCCTGAAGTTGCTGCAAAAATGCCTTTGATATTAGCGACAGTTTCACACAGTAAGACTGGTTCCTGTCCTCCCGTGTGCCCTGGTAAAACCAAAGTAATATTTGTAATGAAGATTGGGAACAAGAACCGGTTACTGTGAAGCTGGTGG
Source organism: Zosterops lateralis (assembly GCF_965231275.1). Taxonomy (NCBI): domain Eukaryota; kingdom Metazoa; phylum Chordata; class Aves; order Passeriformes; family Zosteropidae; genus Zosterops; species Zosterops lateralis. The sequence goes on from NC_139765.1 coordinate 35,974,698, forward strand.
TTTTTATTCCTTGCATTTAGGTCACAGTGAAAAATGTGCACATGATGTTATCATGGGATAGCAATGAAATTAAATCCCAATCCTTGGATTAGTGGTAATTAGCATTGTGTTGATTATTCCTAGGTGTTGAGAAGTTTCCAGGGCTAAGGAATACTGGCCTTATTTGTAGGGATGCCTTAAGCATCTGCCATAGATTTTGCAGAGTAATGAAAAAACTTTTCCAGCAAACCATGGAAACGGGGTAAGCTATAGAAAAGCTATTTTCAAACCACATTTTCAGCCTGGAAGCCAAATTTCTTAATTTTAGGTGCCTTTCCCATACTTTATTTGTATATTATTTTAAGTTTAAATGTTTTCAGCTCAATAATTTCTTTTCCTTCTGTACAGATTCCAACTATCTTTATGCCATATAGGCCTTTAAAAGTGTCCTCAAATGCTGCCTGCATTCAGCCAGCCAGAAGCATCTTATATATTTTACATCAAGTGTATTCGTATTTTTTCCCAATAGGAAACTCAAAGTTTATCAATTCAGTGGAAGCAGGCCAAAAGTAAAGAATATCTAATGCAGTAAGATTTCGCATACTAAAAGAATTAATGTATCAGATATGCTGAATATTACACAATACATTTCACAATGGTTTTATTTTACATTATTTTACAATAATGGATGTGTTACTAAAGTCAGTAAAGACATTTGAGCAGTCCTAGTTAAATTCAGCTATCAGGCAAAAAGGAAATCTTCTTTCATTACCATTTGATGGCAATAGCTTTAACATGAGCAGGATTTTTCTTTTGATGGTAGGGAAACCATGAGATTAAAACAAACTTCACATGCAAATCAACAATCTGTAATTTTTGCAATGGGAATACTTAAAACTGGCATGAAAACTACCTGAGTATTAATTATAAATGACTCATGTTATTCTGTACACTCTAGAAACTTTAACATGGAATGCTTTAGTGACAATTCCTTTGGCATTAACACAATCTCACCAAGATAATAAGGATCAATTTGTTTCAAAAGATGGAAAAAGTGTTTAAGTTAAAAATAAAGCAGTTTACTGGGATTAGCAATTTACTAATCCATAAGTAACACATCTGAGCAAATCATGTGTGTTAGGTAAAAAATAAGGCTGCAGTTACCAATCAAATCTGAAAAATAATTGTCTTCCCTAGGAAAATAAAAAAGATATTTCCCCTATCAACTTCTCTAGTACAGTCCATTAAATTACTATGTGCCAGCATAACAGGCAAAGGAAGTAGGATATAGCCCCTGTGTTCTTGAATTTACTTCCTTCCATTGTAACGTGTTCTTACTTTACGTGGGATTACCCTGCTTTTAAAACAAATTCTTAAATTGACTCTTTTTCTCTTTTTTCTTCTCCCAAACATAAAAACAAGCCAATCTAAACATGCTGAAATTACTGAGCAGACTCAGCAAAGTCTGGTCATGTTGTTGTTCTAGCTTCTTTCACCAATGGCAGAAAACTCACTTTTGTCAGTGTGTATTTAAAAGCAATTCATCATTGGTGCTTCAGATTCACACAACAATGATCAAAGGAAGCAAAGAGCATCATTTACCACAAAAAAAACCTATAAGTCACTGCAATAGTACATAAAAGTCTTCTTTGGCCAAAAACACTGTTGAGAAATGAACTAACAGCTGCACATTTTTACTTGCTGAACTTAAGTCCGTGAAATGAACCCAACACTGAGTCTAATATGAGAAAATCAATGGACTGTTGCCTTACTCGGTGCTTCTCCAAAGACTTTTGAACTAGAACAGAATTCATTTTAATGAGCATCCAACATCTGGAAAAGCCCCTTAAGATTTACAGAAAGCCAAGTTTAAAAAACCTTGCAAGAATACAAAATCTCTACTAAGAAAACACCAGACAGACTGGAATAGGAGAAAAGAAAAAAATTAAAATCTTCAATTAATATAAATACATTTTGGAATTAAGAGTGAATTATATTATGATGTGAATATTTACTTTAAAATAATTTCAGACAGAGTCTCTCCTTTGAGCATTTGATAAAAACTGATCTACCTGTAATTAGCAGTAGATTTTGGACAGAGTCCAAACAGCATTTTTTCTAATGGCTTCGAGTTACAGTTATACTCCTTTCTGTAGAGCACAACTATACCTTTGACAGTACCATAAACAACCATGAGGAAGAACAGTCCATATCTCTAGAGGGTATTTTTTACTGCCTCCTTTCTGTTTCCCACTCAGTTTGGCTACAATGCTTTGCTGTCTTGAAATTAAAAAAATCAGAATACTTCTGCAACTCTGTTCTATTAGTCCTATAGCTTATGCAACAGGTGGCTAATGTCAGAAAAGTTCAGGTCAAACAGTGTCTGTGCACTTGCAGACATTCAGTCCTTTCTAATTCAAAAATGCATTTATGTATGTGTATATATATTTGACTTTTGGCCTCTGTTCACCAGTAATTTAAATTAGGCCCCAAAAAGCTAGAAAAGCTGGATGTACTAGGTAATATTCAGAGTATCTCCAGATTTTACACACACAGGAAATGCTTCCTGAGATATGGATTCTGAGGAAGGACAACTGATAGCATTTTACACATTATTAATTTTAACCTTCCAGAACTTGCCTTCATCACTATGACACAAATGAAAACAGTGTGCTAGAGTGATCTTTTTGATTTTTTTGATGGATGAAGAACCTTATAAAGATGAAACATTCAAAAATCCTATGTTTTTTTTCTCTTTGGATTTAAAATTAAAAACCAGTAGATAGTGATAGATTAATATATATAGGAGAAAGGTTGGAAGGAGGAGAAATAAGATAAAATTTCTAAAGGGTTTTCCTTTTCTGTTTGCTATGATTTTTATAAACTGTGGCCCTATTAAAACCACCACTCCATAGACTTTTGTAATCTGTTCCTTTTTTGTAATTGTGCCAGTGTTGTATCCACTGTATATGAATTAATGCCAGATAAATATGGCTATGCTTCAAGAAGCACTATTTTTCATAACATTACCCTGAACTTTCTGGCTCAAGTACATAAATTTGAGGGACAAATGTCTACGAAAAGAACAGTCTACAGTGCTTCCAGCCCCTCTCTCCTACATGACTCTTCTGCAGTTGTACAAAGGCCAACAAACATCAAATGAGACATGTAGACTGAAGCCAAATAATTCAGACTAAACTGATCAAGTTTACCCATTCAGTGCAAGATGTTTTCAGTTCATAAGATCTCTTTTCTTTTGTAGATTAATTAGAACAACTTGACTAAGACTTACTGAAATATCATGTTCCTTGCCATTCAAAAATTTTATGAGCCAATGCCAATGCTACACTCTGTTCCCTTTTAAAGTCGTATGCACTTCTCTTAAAATTTTAAACCTGCTTAAGGTATCCACAGATGCTTCTAATATTTTGACTGCTAAATTCTGTTCTTCCTCTCCAAGTGAATTGCTATAAAGTATGCCAAACAGTTAATGTTGTTTTGGCTTTTTTGTCTTCTTGCATAATGCTGCTGTATTCAAACACGGGAACTGTACGAATAAACAACTGAAGCTTGTATTTCCAGGTTCAAAATTGAATAGTTGCCCCTAAAAGCTGGAGTTTGCCTAATTAGCTCAGCATTGTTCGTATTGGTATTAAATACAGTTTTACCACATATAGGCAGAATAATGAAGTTATTCTGGATTTGAAGAGCCAAAAAAAGCCTAATTGGTGTTTAAGGTTTATCCTGGTAACAGTAAAGAGAAGCCATATAATTTTGCAGGTGTTTATTTTTTCTTTCTGTCTCACTTCATCTGCTGAGTTTCAGACTGATCAAGAATTTTCTGTTGATAAGGATGAATTTAACGAAGAATGAGACTTGTAGGCTCATGCTATAAACTTTGCATAAAAGAGTTTTCTCTTGTTACTACTCTAGAAAATATCGCATTTTCCACAAGACAGAGACTTTTTTTAATTTTAATGAATTCTAGCTGAATTTAAAGTGTGAGTTTCATCTCAACAAAGTCTATGTCCTTCAAGATTCACACCAAAAAAACATCCCCCTATGACAAGCATATAAATATGAAAATGCATACAGACTTAGAAACAAATGTTCAGAAATTTAATAAACTGCAGAGCAGCTGAGAGGAAGAGGAAAAATCTGAACTTCAATAGCGGGAGAGACTATATGGATGCATAATATTACACAGATACAGACACATCTCCATATATGCTGTGAATACTGTATACAGACAAGGTGGCCTGTAATGAGGGAGAGGGAAAATTATGGGGGTTTTTCTCCTTATGTGTATTCTACTCTGACACTAGAATATGGATTTATTTCTTAATGCAAATCAGATTATTGTATTTTATTCCGTTCATGCCTATACCTAACAACTTGAACAAAATCTGAAGTAAAGTGGGAATTCTCAAAGATTTTAAAGATTTTTTTAAATTATTTTTTTTCCCCTTGTCTCTTTCAAATGAAAACAGAAAGCCAGGAGAAAAAGAAAAAGTCTCTCACTGAAGACTGCAGTGTGAGCTCAACCCTGGTTAGACTTTAACTCTGAGCAAGTGATTACCAACAGGGCTAAATACTAAAAAAACCAGACATCCCTATGGTTTTCATGGACAACATTGTATCAAATAGTGATAATAGTGATAATAATACAAAAATGTATCACTATTAAGGGAAACTACAGCAACTTGAAATAATAAGAATGAATTATGGAGAAAAAGCACTAACTAGTTTTATAAGCATCATACATTGTGATGTTTATAGAACCGCAAACTATTATCATCTTAACTAGCACTAGATTAAGTCCATAGATGCAAACTGTATGTTAAAAATTTACATTAAACCATATCCAATTTTGGAAGCAGCATGATGCTTCTACAGCAGTATCCAGCAGAGCACCAATGACTGCTTACATACCGGTCAGATATGAAGCAGAGTTCAAACACTGCAGTCGGCCACTCATCCTGTATGTTAAGGACCCCACAGATACAAATTAGACTGCTGGTGAAATTTTCACTAGCTTCAGGAGGGGAAATCTGCTGTAACTTACATCATCCATAGTCCTCCATAATCAGACCTTCCTAGAGAGAAGCCCATGCTGGTGGCAACATTTCCCACAGCTCTACTCAGCAGGAACAGCCTAACAAGAACTGGAAGTGTTGGGTAAGGGAGTTATTCAGTCCATGAAGGCAAGGGTGGAGGATGGTTCATCTGGTGCTGTTCCCAAGTTGTCATCTCCAATCAAACCAAGAGCTCACTGAGGTGCTTCAAGAACAACCCCATCTCATTTTTTTCCAGACCAGTAGAGATGACACCACAATCTGGCTCCTTTGTAAAAAGAGGAATCAGAAAGGATATCTACCTACAAAGACTAGAGCAGCTGCATCCTGAACTCTTTATAGACCATTTTCACTACTCTGCATTTTATAGCGCCTGTCCTTAACTTGACAAAATTTACCAAGTTTTCGCCATTTCATATAAATACCATCCAATGTAAAGTCAAAGGAAAAAGTTGGTTTTTCCTTCTTTCAGGTAAATTTTGAAAGATGATTTATAGTATGTTTCTGAGACAACCTTAAATAAGAGGTTTTTTTAAGAAAAAGGGTACGAGCAGAATCAACCAAAGGTATTTACCTCACTGTTTAGTTAAATTGTTACTCTAATTTTAGGTCAGTTATAGAAGTGTAAAACACTCCAATAAATGGTAGATTCACTCTTCACAGAATCACAGAATGGGTCAGGTTGGAAGGGACCACAGGAGGTCATCTAGCCCAAACCCTCTGCTCAAGCAGGCTCATCCTTAGAGCGCATGGTGCAGGACTGCATCCACAGAGTTTTTGAATACCTTCAGTGAGGGAGACTCCACAGCTTCTCTGGGCAGTCTGTTCCAGGGCACAGTCACTCACACAGTAAAGTTCTACCTCGTATTCAGGTGAAACTTCCTGTGCATCAGTTTCTGCCCCTTGCCTCTTGTCCTATTGCTTAGCATCACTGAGAAGAGCCTGGAAACATCCTCTGACACCCTGCCTTCAGATACTCATAGACATTGATGAGGTCTCCTCTCAGCCATCTCTTCTGGAGGCTGAACAGGCCCAGGTCTCCCAGCCTTTCCTCATAAGAGAGAGGCTCCTGCCCCTTCATTATCTTTTGCTGCTTTTCACTGGACCCACTCCACAAGTCCTGTGTCTTTCTTGTACTGAGGAGCCCAGAGAACTGGACACAGAACTGGACACAGCACTTCAGATTTGGCCTCACCAGGGCTGAGTAGAGGGGCAGGATCAACTCCCTCAAGCTGCAGGCAATGGTCTTCCTAATGCACCTCAGCACACCACTGGCCCTCTTGTCCAGAAGGGCACTGCTGGCTCATGGACAGCTTGTTGTGCAACAGGACACCAGGTCTTTCTCCAGAGCTGCTTCACAGCAGGTCAGCCCTCAGTCTGTGCTGGTCCCTGGGGTTATTCTTCCCCAGGTGCACGATCCTGAATTTGCCTTTGTTGAATTTCAGTTCTTGTAAACAATCAGGTAAGAGTCAAGTTGTAATTTCCTTTTCAAATACCTACATTTCAAATATGCTACATTTTCCAGAATTAAGGTCATATGGTCTCTAAGTAGTAAAGTAGAAAGCAAGAGAAACTAAATGCACATGGAATCAGTGCACATAGAAAAAATGCTGAACTGTGACTATGAACCCTGTCATGGCAGAGACTGTGAGTCAACCTTTTGTGTTGGACACTGAGATGTACAACCCTATCCTCTGTAGCTGGTAATCCCATCCTGTCTCCTCAGGGTCCCGATCTCCCTCCCTGCTCACCCCTCCTTAAAATCCCTTTTACTAGTTTGAGCCTTGCAGCAAAATATTTGGGAACGACATGTTAGTTGTAAGCACAGTGACACTTAAACACAGGACAAATAAGATAGAAGAATCTGTATTAGTTTGCTGCTTTCTTTGCTTCTCTGTGGAGTTGGGAAAGAAAGCTCTCTTTCAATGAGAAACTAAAGGCTGCCTGAACAAGCAAGTGAATGCAGTGACTGTGGCATTTGTGTTGCAGCCATTTTCATACAAACAGTTTCAGATAACTTTGCAGTATCAGCCTCAATGTGTACTTTGTTTAGAAAAGATTCCCCTAATCATCAAAGCACTTCATAAAAAAACAATCATAGCAATTAGGACATGCCAAACAGAAGAGACAGCTGTGAAGATTTTTTTGTCCATTTCTCTGAACATCCTTCCTTTGATTTACTTGAGTTGAGTTCAATTTTCTAGTCTTAAACTTCAGGCTCTTTCAAAGAGACACAGCCTTTACATATCTATCCAACTGTTAACACTGCCCCACTGTCTTCAGAGCAATAGCAGAGCCTTGCTCCTCACTCATCCAATCCTCACCCAAACATACATTCTGTTTTCACCTCATCCCCAGGGCACTGAAAATCTCTAAGGCTCTAGCTGCCCCTTCCAAACAGTGATTTCTGCTGAGGTATTTGACAAGAAATAAGTTAGCATACTACAGCAGGGCCAAAAGAAGTTCAACATTTAAACATTTATGTTCTAACATAAACATAGATAAAAAAATTTTATGTATCTGTGAGTTGCTTCTTTCTCTCCTCACTTATTTGAGACACTTTTTACATCACAACTCATGTAAATGGAATTGAGATCACTATTCCACTGGTATAGCATCTAGTATCACTGATCCTGTCATTTAAGTGCTTGGGTTTAATAGTTTTTAAGTCAGAAGATGGTAGAAGATAAAAGGTTTTTTAAAAATTGAGCTTTTGTCTACAGTACACTATATATTTTTTTCTGATACACTGTCACATTTATTATCATGAAAAAATATATAGCTTCCTCAGCCTTAAAAAGATAGCTTGGAAGATATATTAAGAAATGCCCTGAAAGCAGGTACAAAACAAGAACACAAGGCAAAAACTGGAGCCCTTTAAGAATAAGCACTGTAGTCCTTTAAGAATAAGCTATGCTGCATCAATAGTTGTACCACAGCTGCCACAGTGGACAAAAGTGAAAAACATCACCAGTTTCCACTAAGTAACCAAAAAAGTCCAGCCTGCTGCAATTTAAAATAACTCTGTTGTTTATAACTGATTCCAAAGAACATGAAAATATTAACAACTTGATGATTTACTTTTCTCTGAGTTAATGTGTTTTATTTTCACTTCTAACACAATGGAAGAGACACGAGAAACCTAACAAAGTATTAGGTGCTTTCTTTAGCATGATCAGCAGTGTTTTAGATGAAGAGAAATAATTTTTGTATGTATCTAGCCAACTTTATAGCCTCAAATATTAGATTGCCTAACTTAAAAATTTTGGAAGGAAATAAGTTTCTGTGCTTTGTAAAGACCTTAAGCCCTCAGATGCAAAAGCCAGTCACTCCTTTAATACAACCATTTCCCATACACCTGTAACACCTACACATCAAAATGTTTCTATTATTGAAATTGCAGGCTACCTTTTGATGTCTATTTTGCAAGATATCATTGTAATTTGACTGATGCCTTCTCTTTCTTACACTGGTATAAGGCTCTGCATCTGTGGTCTTGGGACTGCCTGGTTTGAAATACAAATGGCAGCAGCCAAATTGTCAGGAACAACACACACCTGCGGGGCACACCCAGACCAATCTGCATAGTCCCTCTAGCAAAGACAGCAAGCACAATGTCCAAAATGAAAATAAGCAGACTGGTTAGACAGGTGACAGTTCCAATGCTTTCCAAACATTTGTACTTCATGACAGTTTGCTGAGCAAAGTAGCTTACAGCTCATGAGGGATTTGCCAGAGAGATTACAGCAACTATAGCCAACAAGCACCACCCTTTGCAGAGCACACATCCAACTTGATTAAGCCTGCATGTAGCCCTGTCACTTGCTATAAGCCTTCCTGCTTATTTCAAGTTGTTAAGCAGAAACCACAATTCCTTAATGATATCCTTTCCCATAAGCAATGGCTGTAGCAGTTACAGCAATGTCATTCAGTGCCGAACAAGAAGAAAAATAATTCACATGAGGGAGGTGGTAATCCTCAAGAAAAACTTTCCTAAAATGATGTATGCAATACTCTGCAAGGCTGAGAATACATTAATGAATATCCCATTTTTATACTGGCTGAATTACTTGTCATCAGATTCTGTCTCTTTAAGTATATGAGTAGTTCCTAGATTAATGCCACTCTTCTACTCAGAAAGATTGTGACAGTAAGTGAAGAAGGAGAGAGTCTAATGCTGGCAGATGAACGCAAGTGCTGTGTACATCTGTATGACATTCTGCAGAGATAATAGAGAACGTTCAACATTTGTTCAAGTACACCCATGTCTACATCCACATGTGCAATTGATTGCCCACCAATTCATTAAATATTTCTCCTTGTGTGTGGACATATAAGACCCATGTTTATATACACAGTTGTGTTGCCATACATTCAGTAAACTAATTAATTATATTATTTCTGGGTAATGATCCATTTCATTATGTCTACAATCTCTGCAGCATTACACAGAAAGCTCTGTGAATATATGTGAGAATATATTTCAAAATGAAGCTTGTCTCCTCACAGAGGTGTCTCCATCTCCCATGCAATAGTTCATTTTGAATATTATTTTTGCTTGCCTATTATTTCTCTTCACCATTTCTCAGGGACTTTCCATATCTCCATATCCCTAATCTGCTTTAAGAATCAAAAAGATGTCCCTCTAAAAAAGCATGCCCAGATCCAACACCCTTATGAGGGTTATGTCTCCACTAGCTTGCAAAGTAGCCTATAAAGATTTAAATAATGTACTTTGAAACACAATTGTACAATCTGTCATAATAATGTTAACATTAGCAATAAGTACCTGAAAAGAACTTCACAAAAAGAAGTTCTGTACTACAGGTAAGATTCATCTCAGCTTATTTCAGACACTGAAAATCAAGTGTTTACCTTAAATTAGATGGTTCATCTCCCCTTAATTAAGCAATAGATGCATATACTGCCAGAGGGTGAGTCATTCTACATTTACATTAAAAAAACTCAGAAAAAATGAAGGAATTGCCCTCAAGAAGTATTTATCTCTGTCATTTGTATAGAGGAGGAGCTCAGACTAGACAACAACCTTTTAACTGGCTTCAATGAGGTCAGATGAATTCCATTCTGCCTGGAGCCTCATAGAATCACAGGATCATTAAGATTGGGAAAGACATCCATGGTCATTGAGTCCAACCCTTGACAAAACACCTCCACATCAACTAAACCATTACACTAAGTGCTGCACCAAGTTGTTTCTTGAACACTCCTAGAGACTTAAATCCACTATCTACCCTGTTTAACCACCCTTTCAGTGAAGAAATACTTCCTTATGGCTATTCTGAACTTTCCCTGGGCAGCTTGAGACTCTGTCCTTTCGTCCTGTTGCTGGTTGCCTGGGAGAAGGTGCTGACTCTCACCTGGCTACCGCCTCCTTTCAGGTAGTTGTAGAGAGTTCTCAGTTTTCAACAGGACCTCCATCCACTCCTAAACTGACAAATATAATTAATTGGGTTTCAATTGTCAATAAACACAAAAATTACAAGTCAGAATTAACAACTTTTCTTCAAATGATTTTTGTTTTGTGCTCTCCACTCTTTGTTGATTCTGAACTTCACTGATCTATGATGTAGTAAAAAAAAAAAGCTAGGACTCTCCTGAACTTTCCTAATATTTTCCACTGGTCCCAAGCTATTTGCAGACAAGAAAAAGCAGTCCTAAAGAGCCTTTCTGCCTGTGCTCCACATATTCTATTCATACTGACCATTAATCACATACACTTAGTCCTGACTTAATAGTAACATTCAGCTATTCAGGACCTTATATTGCTGAACTCAGAAAGAAAGATTTCCTTAAAGAAATACAGTATTTTAGACAAAGGTCCTACATAGACTGGACTCTTTTGGTACACAGAAAAAGACAGAGAAAGCTGACATGGATTGGCAGTAAAGATTGTGAGTGGATTTTTACTGACCACATTTCTACTGCCAAAAGTCATTTATGGGTGTGGCAGATGGAGTCTCAATTTTAATCTTTAAAGCCATGAATGTGAACAATTCTCACTGCAGAATTTATGAGCTGTTTTACTTATCAGTATTTCCTCAGAGTTTTCACGCAGTCAGATTGATTACCCTTTCCTTATACTGTTTGTACATACTCCAGTTTGGCTATACAGTGCATAAAATGGACATGGACTGTGTACTGTACCATACAAGGAAAAGAAAGGCAGTGACTTGCCAATCACAGTTCTTTAATTTTTGTTCAAAAACACAACAGAGTATCACTTATACGAAATAACTAAATGTCCAAATACTTCAGCAACAGGATAACCTAAATATTTGGGATTTTTTCATTAACTGAATTCCATAGGTCATCTAAACAGTTAGAATTAAAAAAAAAATAGTAAATGGACAGAATTTTAATTTTTCTGTAACAAGCTTTCATAAAAAAATTAATTCTGAATGTTTTCAGTGCACAAAGAAGAAGTTCTCTTTTTTCCCTCTTTAAGTGCATAATTTCCCTCAATAAAAATCTCCAATTAAATTATTATCAAAAAATACCAGTCAGCTGACATATAACATCACAGATACAAACATAGCCCAACATTCCCAAAAATGAGACACAAAAGCATGGCTTGAAAATCTTACCTTGTGAAAATGTAAGAGGTTGTAAATTGTCTAACCATGACGAAATGGGATGATGTTCTTACTCCAGTGAGCAAACAGAAAAACTCCCACTGATTTAAAGAACACAGCAAGTTCTAATTTCAGAAGGATTATTTTGTCACATGTCTAGAATGAAGTATTTAAAGTGATGGAGTGAACAATGGACATCTTCCTAGAACACATCTCAGAGATAGTGAAAGGAGAGAGCTGCAGAAGCATACAAATACAGGATAAGAGAATCTAGTCTGTTTGGAAACTGACTCCCAGTAAGTTAAAGAATTTATTTACCATTTCTCCATCACTCTCCTCAGCAATGCAGAGGCAGATTCACACCCCACAGGAATTGGATGAGGTAATGGAGACTGAGAGAGGAATAGTGGAGGGACAGGGTAGACCACTACCTCCCAGATCCTGGCCTGGCACTGGGAATGTGGGCTGCTGAGCTGCTGCTGAGTGCTGTGGGTGCACTGACTGAAACACATGGTCTAAGCAGCACAAGTAATCAGTGCTTCTGCAGGGTTTGCCTGTTTCAGTATTGAACATATCAGTTAATACTACAATAAATGACAAGCAAAAAGATACGTTCTGCATCTCACTTTTTTGCACATTACTATCAGCAGTAATTCTACCTTTTTTTTCAAAATTCTATCCTTTCTTTACCAAAAAGATAACATATATGACATATGATGTATATGTAGATATATATGTACAAGTTTATAGATATAGATGTATATATATATAGTATATAGATGTAGATATATATGTAGATATATATGTACAAGTATATAACATCCATATATGCACCTTTAAACCACCTTCCACATTAGTAAAAAAACCCCACTGACTACACTTTAAACTTCTGTAAATACACAGATCAATGTAAACAGGTATCTGTATATGAGCACAAATATCCATCTCTGTATTTAATATGAACCAGAGATTAAATATGTATAGTGGTTCTACTCTACATAGGATTCACTGCTGGTGCCAAAATGCTAAGGCTACATTTATTATCACAGTGCTAAAAAATTAAATCTCATGGTGGCTTTAGTGGAGGTGTACTAATCTATTCAGTGAACTGCTGGTTTAACACTTTGAGTTTTATCCAAACTGTATCCTGCTACTCCAAAAGTGTTGAGGCAAACCAATGCTTGTCACACTGAAATATATTTGAAAGTATCCTAAAAGCAGCTGCAGAACAAAATTAATCATATGAGCACAAAACTTATTAGTTAAACAGCAGTTCTAAAGCTTAACTATTAAGGGCAAAACACCCAAACAGCACTCAAAGGAAGACCGTGTGTTCTCACTGAAAGATCTCACTGATCTTTGAGGGAGATCTTTGAGTTCTCACTGAACTCAAAGAAAAAGCACTGTGTAGCAATGTTGCCTTACACAGTCCTTAAATATCCAATTGGAATTGTATCAAATATTAGCTGAAATATCATAATTCCTAAAGACCAACTAAGAAAACCAAAGGTAGTTGTAGAAGAGCGCTGATGAACTGAGAATTTCTTATTTTTGTATCTAAGGTTCCTCTACTTGAATATTTCTGTAAAAATGTTTCAGCATTAAAAAAAAAAAAAAAAAAAAAAAGGATATGTAATTGCACAGCTAGTGATAAATCCACATTAATCGTACCAAGCAGCTCAGGAACTATGAATAAATTACACTTTGCCTCATAGTGGATCTATGTGAAGTAATACCCCAGCCTTTTCCAAAATGATCCAGTGTTTTGTTGCCTTGAAATGGTGGTTGTGGAAATAGAGCTGGTTAGGATGAACAGTGGGGCAGCCCCACCTTCCTATGAAGGCATCAACTTGAGGCCCTGGAATTCAAGCCTGTAGGCTGAGAGGCTAACACTGAAATTGTGGTACAAAGGTTGATGGGAAGTTAATATGTTAATAGAGTTACTTTATATGGACACAGTTCCAGAATATTCCCTGGCTGTCTTTCCCCATTGGTCTATGTTTGATGCAGTGTTTTGCATATTCTAATTCCTAGTTTCTGACTGGACCCTGACCCTCAGACCCGCCTCTGAACTCTACCTTTCATATATTCCTGTTCTTACCCCAAAGTGCCTTCTGAGGTTGATCCTACACAGTGTTCACCTTCCCTAGGTTATTGTTTACATATATTAAAATACTTTTCCTTTTCAGACAACCCAGTCATGGCTCTCCTTTATCTCACCACTAACTCAACCTCGAGATCGTGATAGCCAGACCGTGATGGGTGGCAATTCATACATTGTAAAAAGCCTCTATTCAACTTTCAGTTCAGGTTAACTACTGCATCCATGCAGAATTTTATGAGAAATGGACTAAATTACAAATACAGGCTTACAATATGGCAGGAACCAATATTTACCTATACCTTCCAAAAGACCAATACTTGGATATGACATTGATTTATGGCTTGGTGAAGATATGTAATATTTCTCTCTAATTAAATAGGACAAAATAACTTGTTTATATTGAAATGGTATTGTAAATCTTGTGTTACTCTGTGCAAAGATTGCTGAGACCTTTAAAGACAAATATACATCTGAGTGAAAATTATATTTAAAAACACTAACTTTATTGTCATACAAAATAAAATTTTTAAAGGAAGTGAAGTTTTGTCCCTTAGACTGAAATGTGACTACCATCCCTCCGTCTTTGCTAGCATTTATGTAAGTATTTCAAAATGAAATCTTGCAACTTTGCTCAAACAAATTAGACTATAAATTGTCCAGGAAATAAAGGGGTAATATTTTCCATAGATGCAAATAATGCCCTAATCCCCTTGCTTTTAGGAGGTCTGAGTTATCCAGTATCTATTTTGCTGATCTAAATCTCCTGTATAATATAATTTTTCTTTTGCCAAATCACCTTTAAATAATTTTTTGAATGACACTATTCAGTTCCACACACTGGTACTCAATATGTTGAGATTTGCATGCTCCATAATCTGAAACTTTGGTTAATCACCTCCCCTCAGTACTCCATATCTCTGTATCATGTCCACAAATAAGGCTGAATAACTCAGAAAAAATCCTGCACTGACTTGGTGGGGCCCTGGGAAAAAGCCTTGTTTTCATATCCACATATTTTTCTCTTATTCCCCACTCCCTTGTGCTAATAGCTTATCTTATAAACCAAAACTCTTTAAGGCTGTGAGTGACACAGCTGTCATAGATGGGGAGGGTTGCTTTGCTCTTGTTCATTGGTAATACAAAAACCAACCCATTCTCAACACCCAGCTGGAGAAATCTTGTTCTTGTATAAGAGAAGTCTAGATGTGAAAGTTCTGCAAATTAGACTGTATTAAAACTGCCCCACACATCTGGAGATAGCCTATGAACAGAGTACTTGACTGTCAATCACTACAATAGTTTCTTTGTGGAGCAACCTCTTTCTTAGGTCTCAGCTAATAATACAGAACCATATCAGTCTTCTGAGTGATACTGCAGCAAGGTAAAGGAAACAGCAAAAATGCTGTTATTCTCTCTTTATTTTTCTCAGGATCACAAGGTTATACAGGAAAAAAAAAATCATGTTGTACATAAAACGCCTTCTACTTGCTACTTCTTATTATAACCAGGAAAAAAGAATGGATGCATTATTAGCCTGACAGACAGGAAGCTGAAAACATCAGTAACAGATAAGGTTAAAAGAAAATACTTTTTCTATGATGATTAAAAGTAGCTTCAGTAACACTTTACAAAGTAGCTAATTAGATTATTTCTTCAGTATTTAAAAAATAAAATTAATGAATAGTTAGCCAAGAAACAACTTCACTCTAGAAAATCCATTCATTATTACCATTTCACATATGAGCTTATTTCAAGGAGGTACTTGATAATAACCAGAAGTGAAACTAGATTGTGAATTCCCATGTGAGTTGCTTAGCCTTACTCCCCCCCAGAAGCATTTTAAAAGAAAATCTGAACCAGCAGCTCTCAAGTTTTCAGATTTGTGCTGCTCCTTCATGAGAAACGGATTCCTTCAGCACTTCCTTCCAACACTCTGTCTATGGCTGGTGAGCTGGCCAGCAATGATGAAAGCAGGCAGACTGTTCAGCTGAGGAAATTTCTAAACTCCTTTTGAACTCTTATTTGTTATTTCACATTCTTATTTAATGCCTATTTATTTCCACTACAGAGACAGCTTACAAAAAAAGAGCCTGAAAAACAAAAACCAAACCAAAACAAAAATACTCCCCCAAAAAAGAAACCAACTTGTTTACTGCATAAATGTGTTGCCAGGAAATCTCATTGTTGTGATGGTGAGTAAAAATTCTGCACCCTGACTTAAGTCTTACTCACTCCTAAATCATGCAGCCTTTCCTGATTAATGAAAGTGGTCAAATGTTTTACAGCACTTGTAAGGAAGTCATCTTTCTGTGCATGGCTTTGCTCATTACTAAGCTGTGATGGTTTTACTCATGCCCTGTAATTCAAATCCAGATGCACAACAGGAAGTTTTCACTGCCAAATCTTTTAGAGCTTAACACAACATCAATGAGATACAAAGCCAGGTGTTAAAACTGTCATAGAGAGATAATTTGAAATGGAAAACACAAGAGACAGTACAACAACTATTTTTGTTCCAATTTGTTTTCAAATTTGCTGCAATTGGATAGTTTCACCCAAACAAAATATTTTGATCAACTGTTGAGAGATATATTGAAGAATGAAATGCTTTCTTCTAAATTAAGATCAGAAGGGCAGAGCAGCAAAGGAAGGTTTATAAGGATTAAATATAACTAAAAATATAAGTCAGACCAAATGTCATCCTGAAAGTAGTTTAGGACAATACTAATATTATACTTGGTCAAATTCTCTCATGTTTTATGTAGAGTTAGTACATTTAGTGGCTGGCACCTTCTCAGTTTATATATCCAGAAATATTATGATCCAGCTCTAACCACTTCAAAATTATGCTTCCCTTTGATTTGCTTATTTTCTAAGTTCTCTCAGCTTGGTTTTACAGAACATACACAAGAGCCATCAGAAATCTGCACATCTTACGTGAGGGAATTATCCCTTCACATTTACCAGAAAAAACACTCCACATTCCTTTTCTGAATTTTAAAGAAGTTATGCTATCTTTCAGCCAACATCTTCTTGCCAGTAAAAACAAAAATGAAGTTTTGTGACCTTAAAAATATCATGGGCAAATGAAGATTCGCACAAAATAGTCCATTGCTAGGTTTCAGAATAGATATATGCTTCCTCCACTTCCAGTTTAATCCCCAAACACCCTCACTTGTCAAAAGACTATTGTTAAGGCATGGGCTTCCTCCAAGACCACATCCTGTGAATCAGGTCAGAGTGAAACACAGAGCTGATTTAAATGAACTGCTCTTTGCGTGCTCTGTATGTAAGTGCAGGAAAAATTGTGACTCAAAAAATAGTCCAGTATACTAGACAAAAAGGGATAGTGGACCTAGACCAGAATGAAAACTTAGTCAAAAAAATTAGCAGCTCTCATTTGCAATTCATGCTGTTAGTATTTAGTAAATACAAGTTTCTGCTACAAAGAAGCTAGACAGTGTACTCAAAGGCAGAAATCAGGACCCCAAAAAGCCATTTTTCTTCAAAACAGGCCTGCTTCACAAATACTTAGATTTTCCGCATCACGTTTAACAGGTCAACAGCCTATCAACAGCATTACACACAGGACCATTGATGAGTGTTATACTGCTTCACAAAGGGCACAAAATATTCAGTATCTTTAATAAATTGTGCTAGTCTATGTGGGTTGGATACATCAAAATCGAGAGTACATGTCTCCTGGAGTAAAATTGCATCTCCAGCTCAGAGCTAGGCCCACATTTATGCTAGCTATTGACATTAAAATGATGCCAAAGCCAAAACTGTCTTTATGAGGCAAGCAGGAAAAATAACTCATTATTTCAATGTTTCATTCTTAACTGATCCCTTAGAAAAGACAAAGGATAGGCTTGTGGTTATGATGTGGAGATTGGGACTTGAGATATATATGACTTGAAATTCCTAGTCCTGCCACAAAGGCCCAGCCTGAGTGTGGGAAAATCATCCATTTTGCCTTTAATCTCTCCCTTCCTTCTGCACTATGGGGATTATGTTTTTCCCCTTTCTCCCACAGTCCATGTAATACAGTCATATGGTCTACAGGGCTGGACTGACTTTTGCACACTATCTGTCATAGTAGGACATCAATCTAGTAAAACTTTCTAGGATCAAGGTATGGTTGAAATAAACAGAAAAATCCATGGAAAGAACATCACTTTTATTTGAGAGAAGAAATGTTTTTCAGTGCAACCAAACTCCCTAATCTTAGTGGAACCCCTCACTCTGATGGGTGCTTTGAGATGATCCTGTCTTTTAGGGACCTCCTATAAAACGCAGCTAGAACAAATATTCACTGCAGTGCTCCTGAAGGGATTTTAAATTAAAGATTTTTAAGTTCATAGGCCTCTATGTTCCTTGCTATAGGGAATGAACTGAGTCCCCAAGAGTCACTCCACTGTCTCACAGGCTCTTGAGGCATGAAGACATTCCAACACTGATATGCCCAGGGAAATGAGTGTTTCCAAGCAAGCCACTAGCTTTGTTTTCTGGGCTCCAAGAACACTCTTCCAGTGCTTTCGGGAAACTTAACAGGAATTGCAATTTCAGTGCTGTGTCTCTGGAAATACCCATACTGCACAATGGCACTTTTTCTGAGGAAGTCAAGCTGTCTCCAAGGAGAGTCCTTACATATCTATATTATTGTGGGCCATGATGCTGTCAGCTCAGGTTCCCAGGGACACATGGTTTTATTACCATGCACCTGAAGACACCTGAACCAAGGAATGACAAAAGAGAATGACAAAACAATATAGGTTGTCACTGATTCCTTTGCACAACAAAGGATCACTGCTAATACTACCATGACTGGCAAGTGTACACATTGGGTTTTCCAGTGATGGAGATACTTTATTTTCCACAGGCAAAGTTTAACTACTGTTACGGCTGGAAGTTTTACTAAAGCCTAACCATAAAACCTCCTGGGATATAATATATACCCATTATTTTTATCTGAAGTTGGAGATCACTTATCTTTATTTGTGGTTATGAAGAACAGATTGTGCCAGAGGGCTGCAAGAGTGTTGCACCAAGAAAACGTTGCTGAGTTGCTTCAATTCTGCTGGTGCATTCACAGTGCATCACCCTGCAGACACACTCCCATTTTTGAGGATAGGAATTTTTATTCAATAGTTGTCTGGTCAGAAAATCCCCAAACAGCTTCCCCAGGCACAATACAAAAGAGTAAGTGTGACTGTTTGCTGATGATGTGTAATACCATCACACAACACACCAATTAATATGGAATAAGTTGAGTTCTATGTTCTTATTTTGTAAGAGAAATAACATGAAAGCAGCAGAAATTTAGGCAGAGGTCTTCAGCTCAGGTTGGTGAATACCCTCGGTTGGTGAATATCCACGGTTCCAATTACAAATTGCAGACGAGAAACATCATTCAATCTACATTCAATACAATTTGTTCACAAATACAAAAGATTTAAGAGTTGATATTAAGTTACTTTACATTTATCTCAACTCTATGAAGATGTGCTTGATACAGATGATTGGACAATAAACATGTAACAGTGAAATTTAGTCCCAGCTCATACAGAGTGAAGCTCTTAAATCAGTTATAATATAGCATAGACAGATGGTACTGGATACATAAAGCACACTAAAGACACTGCTATCTGTTTGATAAAGAAATAATTCAGAGCACTAGACAAGAAGCTGAAATTGCTGACAATCTGAACTCCTGCCAACTGTCCTGGCTTCACTGGGGCTGTGTGAATTTTAAACACACATAGTCCCAGGTGTCCACAGTGCTGACTGAAATTTCTGGCAGCTAGTTCAATGCTTTTGAAACACTGTTGGCTTCCCATCACTAGCAGTCACTATGGGGAGAAGATAGGCAGTTTCTGGCTGCTTCTGCTGCCCTTTCTGTTGCCTTGGCTGTAGTGCTGTAAACGAAACACTCGGCACAAGTACCTTCCTTTTCTTGCCAACCCATAATGCAGATACCTCCAGGGCACTAGCAGTGAGAAAAGGAAGGGTAGGACAAAATTGAGAAAGAGACTAATTTGTTTATGTTCCCTAGATTCAGTGTATCAAGAAACTCAGTGGAGCTTGGCCCTCAGAGACCAGACAAAAACATATCCAAGAAATTTAAAAGTCAGAGAGATGTGGGATTGCAACAGATGCCTTGCTTTGGAGAGATTTTCAGAATGGTGGGAAAGGGTCACATGAAACCTAAGTAAGTGGTGTGGAAGGGTTAGCTGAGGAAAGACAGAGATATGGAAGTCATTTATGGCACACATCTGGTATTCCAATGTGCACAGCACTCCCACTGACGTGAAAAGGAGCTCCACCCATGTATGGAAAACAAAAATATTTGTCTTGAGATGTGTCTCTAAAAAAGAGCCTAGCAGTTCTCCAAGTTTGGTGTCTTGTGACGGGCAGGATTTACCACTGACAAACTACTTAAAATTGATGAGGGGAAAATGAGAGGTTTCCATGCACATCTTAATGACCTAGTGCAAAAGGGCTGGCTGAACGACACAAGAAGCCCTCAGAGTAAAACTGAGATGCAATGGTATGATGCCAAATAAAATGGACCTTAAGAGTCACTTTAATAGCTCCAGTACATGACATTGCCTAACCAGATCAAAGTATTTAGCTTGGTTTTGTGACACTGATATTCATTTTAGATTATTTTAACAATACTTGGTACAACTAAGTGTTTTGGACCCCACTCTGTTGGACATGCTCCCCAGGTAGCACAATCTATTTTGCTCTGTCCTGCTGGTTTTCTGAGGACTGCTTCTGCATCTTAATCATTCAGATTTCTGTGCTCCAGAGAAGAAGTTAGTTGTGTCTTTTTACTCAGGTGGACACATAATACTCTTTGTCATTTCTTCCAGAAGGCCTTGCAGATGATCAGTTTCCTGAGCTCCCCTAAGATCTATATAAAAACTGAACTTAGTGGGACTGGACCCCTGTACAACAGGTCACAAAAAACTGTCTATTCATCCTCTGGATACCAGTATTTCCATACTACTAGGATCTTACTACAAGCCCTCAAAACTGAGGTATCTAGGAAAGTTTTAGGTTTAAATATGGGTACGGTATCAGCTGGGGAGGCTGACTAGCACTTCTGATAATGAACAGTGATATGAAAAATGCTGCAGGCAAGACAGGAAGACTTGATTAGGGGATACAGAGAAAAATAAGTTATATTCAGTAGCCTGTAAAGATGTCAGCCAACAGGAAGGAAGAAGCAGATAAAGCAGACAGCAGCAGAGAGATAGCATGAACAAAGAGAAACTGAAAACAAAAAGACACCCAAAAAAAGATAATACAACAGCAAAGGAATTAATTAACTCAGGAAAGAAGGCTAAAATCTTATCATTCATGTCATGCAACCAAAACACTACAATTAATATATCAGATTAATCTCAGGAAAAATTCACTTTGGAAGCATAAATGATGGTGCAAGGCTCTTGAAAGAAGGAAGCCTAATGATGGGAGGAAAACTTTGGGAACATAAAGCAGAGCACTGCAAGGAGCAGCCCCAGGAAGCCAGACCAGAAGACCAGTGTGCCTAGCAGACTGACTCCTAGCAGCTGCACAACTTTGTGCTGGAGAAGGCTCATGGCAAAGCACTTGCGACTACACCATCAAATGTGTAGTTTTTTCAGCTATCAATCATGCGTTCAGGTGAGCTGGAGTAAAACACTATTGCCATTGGCATTTTGCTACAGGTCAATATTACAGACTCACTGAAGATCTCACTACCGACATCCTGCAGACCAACCTCCTACTAAAGCAGGTTCACCTAGAACAGGTTGCACAGGATTGCATCTAAACAGGTCGTTAATGTCTCCAGAGAAGAGGACTCCACAACTTCTCTGGTTAGCCTCTTCCAGTGCTCTGTGACCCTCAAAGTAAAGAATTTTTTCCTGAAATTCAATGGAAATTCCTGTGCTTTAGTTTGTGCTCTTTGATCCTTGCCCTGTTGCTAGCACAGCTGAACAGTCTGGCCCCAGCCTCTCAACACCCACCCTTAAAATAATATAGTGAAGAGTTATGATTTTAGCAACCAAATCAGTTGGTTTTGCAAATAAATTCTTTCTTCATTCCTATAATTTTAAGTCACTGTTTAATTTACCTTTATACAGTATCGATGGATATTTTTTTCACTTTGTTACCATTTAGTGGCTCATTCTACAACTAGAAAAGTATCAAAAAACAACCTACCATGATCTGATAATTAATTTTGCAAGCAGTATAAAATTGGTGATAAAGAAATACAAATCATACTACACCCACAGTTAGAAAAATATTAGAAAATATATAGTGGTGTTTTTAGACATGGTTTTGCATAAAAACACTCTATGGTCCAGCTGAACAGCAAAACTCCATCTGCTTCAAAGACAGCCAGCATTTCACCTCATGAATCCAGCAGCTGGATTCTGTTCCTGTGTACATATATAGGAATAAACTTTTGCCTATATGATACTCAGGGAAAAAGAATGTGCTCTGAATACTTGTGTTCAAATATTTTGCATGACTATTCGCATCATAAAGTGTTCATTCAGTCAGCCTAAACATTAGTGGGTTTAACAAGAAAGCAGATGGACCTGTTGTCTGAGACTTAGGCACCAAAGCACAAATTATGAAAATCTTGAACAAAAGTGTATTTGAATAAACTACACAGAGAATAATTTAAATAATTAGCAACTTAATATTTGCTTTCATAAGCTTAACTAAATTCTATACAATTAAGAAAAAAGGTAAGCGTAATCACCTCAAACTTTTTCTACCACAGTTTTTATGACAATATCACTTTCATTAAACCCCAAGCTTCATAATACCCACAAACAAGAAAACAACCAACACTACATGTGCAAGTGCAACAGAATCATGTGAGATGAGAGAAACAGCAAGGGAAAAGAGAACCGATGTTTGGCACTGTATTCCCAACAAGCCTCTTCCTCATGAGAAAGCCAACACAAGCGACAAAAGTCTCAAACAATCAGGTTTGGTGAGAGTGAAGTTCATAGAGGAAACAGCTGGATGGCAATGACCTACTGTATTGACATGCATAACCCAAATTTATTTCAGAATTCTTAGCACTTAATAGATAGCAACAGGATATGTCAGTGACTACACATGTCAATCTAAGTGCCTTACGGACAGGATGAGAAAACTTGTGATCCTCAGTGCAGCAAATGTAAAACACCAAAGAAAGGAATGCAAAAGGCACTGCTTTCAGCAGAAAAAAGCCAAAGTTAACTAGATGATGACTTCATATGTTCCATTGTCTTTTGCAGACAGAGATCCATATTTTTCCCCTCAAAAATCAGTGCTGCCTTATATGCAATAATATGTATAACATAAGCATACCACAAATATGTTAGTCAGATTTTACTCTCAGTTGGAAACTCTGACTAGGTATTCCTTACATTTTGACTGAAAAACCTTTTATCTGACCATTTTTGTAGTTACACAGTCACAATGTACAGTATTGCATACAACAGTCATAGAGATATCAATGGATTAATGTGCTTGCTAACAGAAAGTCTATTGAAATCAGCACTCACAAAGGGTCAAGCTTTGGGATGACACAACCTGTACAAGTATATCCAGCTGTAGATGCAAGCAAAGCTTGCAGAAGCTCAGCAAACCTGAAGAGACATTAACTCTAATAGCTCCATCAGATCTGTGCTTAGAACTACTGTTTAAATAACACATACTTCTGAGGCTACTCAGGTGGCATGCGTCTCCATCACTGATGGAGAAAATAGCATTAATACTTTTAGGCTGATCCTTTGAAGCTTACTAGTAAGAAAAGCATTAAAATAATGTCATCTTCATAAATACCCATCCATCTTACAGTCCAAACCCCTCTGGCAAAAAGATTTCATGAAACTTGCTTAAATGGTGAATAAAAGAGCTTCTTTCAAAAAATGTGCCAGGAAGAAAATTGAATAAAGGGTTCCCACTAAGCTTTACTGGGAATGTCAGACATATAAGGGGGTAATACAGAAAGGCTTCAGAAATTAGTAACTTTTTGAATGTCCAGCACTTCTATAAATCCAGGTGGCTGGGGGAAGATTTCAGATCATCATGTGCACAGCCTGGTCTTACTCTTTATGGATCGTCTTTTAAAAGTGCTCAGCAGCCTCCACTGAGAACATATATAGAGAAGGATGTCATGACTGCTGGGTTGTTTTTGGGGAGCTGGTTTGCTTTTAGTTCTTTAAAAAACCAATCTCTAAGATGACACATATTGTCAAACCCACGAAATGGCAAATTGGTATCACAGTTTGTGTCCATCCAGGCTGTTACTTTATTCACTGGAAGCCCAGCAGAGTTCAGGACCAGATGCCTGGGAAGGCTAAGACTCCCAGTTGGTTTCACACTAATAGCTCCCAAGTGGTTTAAACACTGAAGGCAAGATGCTTTATATCTTTCTCCACACTTTTATAAGTAAACAAGAAACACTTCTCAGCAGCCAACATAACCTTTTGCTTTATTTCATGGAAAACATTATTTGCAAATCTAATTTACTTTTCATGGGATATCCATTAAGGAGTCTCATTAAAAACAAACAAAAGAATATTTTCTATTAAAAATAATTAAACAAGCAGGAATTGCATTGTGTTGAAAAATTATTATCTTCCAACTTGTCTTCACACTCATGTTATAGAAACAGGCTGTTCATCACTTGTGATAATCAAGAGATGAACAGTTTTCTCCTTTTTTTATGTTTCTGTATAAGATGTCTGACACCACCAATACATCATCTCTGGGAGACAGGATGATGTGACACAGAAAACTCCAAGGAAAAAGTTAAGTGGCGTGACCAGAATCTTATGTGTAAATATGTGGCAAGGTTGAAAAAGGAAACCAAATATTTAGAATCTCAACCCCATGCTTTAACCACAAAAAACAACTTTCTTCACTAAAACTGAATTAAGCTAGTAACTAAAACCAAAAAATATCCAAGTACATATATTATGTGCATCTTGCCACTGTAACAACTCTAATGACATTTAAGTGTTCTCAAACTAAGATAGAATTATAAATATATGTTTAATTCCAGGGTGGTAATCAGTTCCACAAACCAGGAGTACTAGAAAAGCAAGAGGAAGTAGCCTCACAGCTTGCTGAAGCTGTGTAAACCACACATGCAGCCATAATGTAGTGACTGAAGGATCTACAAAAATATATGCTGCTGACAAGAAGGGACTCAATACTCATGTACAAAGCATGAAAAATGTTCTCAACTACAACAGAAAGCCTAGCTGAAAATCAAGCAGAAGTTTTTTCAAAAGTTAATTGGGACTCAAAAATAATCCCCTTATAAAAGAAAAAAAAAACACCCTAAGCAGTCTAAAAATATTGTGGTATCCTAGTTCAGATAATGAACTTTTTAAAAAAATCACAATGAACTGGGGCTAGATAGGGGCTAAGAAGAAGCTATTTTGCAGAAGAGAAAAGCACAAGTACTTTTCACTGAGAAGCTGTTTTTCTGGTTTAACAGTTCTGCAGCAAGAATAGCCAGATCATTTGAAAATTGAAGAGAAAATCAATTGCATGTTTTTATTTTAAAAGAGCCTCCCTGTGGGAATAGGTGTGGGCGTGAGATCTCTTTTTAAATTTCATAATATAACAAAAAGCTGCCAAGTTTGGGTTTTTTTTAAATACTCTGTTTACTGGGTGCTAGAATGATTTTTCTCTCCTTATGATTCTACTAATCCTTATCAAAAATCATCTGTGAAGTGAATAACATTAACATTTAAAAACAGAATATTTATTCAAACAGCAGCACTGAGCAAAACAAATTTTCAAGGCTGCTACGGGAGTTCAGTGATGACAGCAAAAGTCTCTTTACTCATTTACCTCCAAGTTTTGCATGCAGAAGGTTTGTATCAAAATTTTTTTCAAAGAAAAATCAACATTTGGGGTTTTTTTACAATTGAGTTCCACAGGTAAAGTTTACAACTAACCTTGCTATCTTCGATGTCCTGGGTTTTTCCTTGAAGCGTTTTCCTCTCTCCAAAATCACAGGTTGACTTTAATGTAAGCTGACAAGAAAGCATCGGGCTCTCTGCCCCTGTAAGCTCCAAAGACTTTGGTGAGTACTTCTGTGAGCCGGCGGGGCCAAGGTTGGGTATTGGGAGGGCAGTGTGGACAGGCTTTGACCCTACAGCTGGCTGTCTCAGCTTGGAGGCAACCCCAAGCACGGGCATAGCTTCTATAAAAGTATCTTCTTTCTGCCAAAGAAAATGCTCCTGACCTCAGTCTGGTAGACTCCAGCTTCAGCAATTTCAGCAAAAATGCTTTAAACAAAAGTAGCAGTCATCTTTTCGAAAAGTCTTAAAACAATAATATTGCAAGTTTCACAAGGCAGCAAAGTTTTTCCTTCATCTCTCCCCTTCTCCCTCACAGCCACTCACACGCACTGCTCAGTGAGTCAGTGGCTCTGTAAGACTAAACGCTCCTTTGGGGCGTGAACTTTTCTTGAAGGTAACTGCCACAGAGCTGCCTGTCTGGGATTAAAGAACTCATAAATTCGCTTTCTCTTCCTCCTACAGCGTTCCGAGTCTGTGCATTAAGTGAATGAAGGATGGGAGAAAAGGAGAGAGAGAAGAAAGGAAACCTCCCCGTACTCCAACTGTCAAAACAGCTCAGAGACCACAACACTGGAAGCAGAGACCTCTTCCTGACTACATAAATAACCAGCCCACATCTTAAAAAAAAAACAAACCACTTTTTTTTTTTTTTTTTTTCTGTTAAAAAAAAAAAAAAAAGGGACCTGAGTAGTGGCCAAAGCAAACAGCTGTTGGACGAGTTTTCATCCCGGAAATAATCTCAGCAATGAAGCTGTTTGTCTGATTCCTGGCTATTTTTCACTGCTGACAACCATGAGCCACGGTGTTTCATTCTCTGTTCCTCCCGTGAAATCAGGTTAAAATTGTGCAAGAGCATGGCTAGAAACAGACACTGTGGGGTAAAGTCTGTCTGTGCAATGAAAAATCCATACAAAAACACAGAGCAGGATACAGGAGAATCGTGAGCATTGTTAGAAGGTTTAGTCAATACAGCTTTCAGAGCCCTCTTTTTTTTTTTTTTTTTTTTTCTTTCTTGGTGGTAGTGTTAACGTCATCTATTCAGTGTTAACACTTCCCTTTCTAAAAACATTGAAAGCTCCATGAAGTCCTTGTCCAATGCTTCATTTCTGCTTGTTCTTCACAGAAATATTCTTTCTGGCAACCCCAAATCCTTGCACATAGAAATACAAGTCAGGCAGGCAGAGCAGGCTCCAAAATGAGTCATGATGGAGAGTCCAAATTGTTGAGCAGCATAAACACTTACTTAAAAGAACAACTGTAAATTCCATTGAGATCCTGTAGCAGGGGAATCCCTTTTAAACTGACAGGAGGAAAAAACCTGTGCAGAAACATCACACCATTCAACTTCTATGGGATTTTATCACCCAGCATTACAGACATGGGATTTTTTGTTATATCTTCCAAAACAAAACATGACTTGACTTATTCTGCTCCAATATATTACATGGTATTAACCACATTTTCCTTGAACAGTATGTACTATTACCATCATAGATAAAAGCAGAAGAGAAAATAAGAGCCCTCTGGACTTTTATGTTCTCAATAAAGGATGGAAAAAGTTAAAAAAGCACTGAAAATAAAGTAAATGAGAAGCAGACTAAAAAGATCTTAAATCATGCTTTAAAATTATTTTGCAGAATAAACATGTGATACCTGCAGTATTGTCCTCTATCATTTATTTACAAAGATCACACTGACACAGTTCAACACTGACACAGTCAATACAGCTCTCTGTATTACAAAGTATCCCATTCTTGTTTGTAGTTTGTAGGAGTGTACTTGACCTGTTGTAGTAATCTGAGATTTGAAGTGAGAATACAGAGAATCAGCAAACACATTTCAGCATCCTCTGCTTATCTGCTGTTTGGTTTTGCCACTATTAATGATAGATGCAGTGGATTTTGTTCAAGAGTGCACAGAGGTATCTGCTCTGCATTTCAGACAAGTTCAGCCCATAGGATCCATCAGCTTGCTCCAAGGATCAGAATATTCTTGTTCAGTGTGGTATTTCAGATGTTCTGCAGAGCAAAGGGGAAGAAAACTCCTTGTGCAGTCTGCATTTGTTCCCTAGCAGTATATAAAGTGCTGTGTAATGAATTTAGGTTTCTTAGGCACAACTGTTAACAGTTAACGCTTCAGAAAATGCACTTATGCAAAGACTGAAGTGGACCACAGGAAAAGAGGGATTTATCTCTTGCAAGGTTTGAGAAGATGAAAAATCCTCATGAGAACTGTTACCCAATGATCAAGACAAAGAATAAACTACAGCCATGAGACAGATACTTTCTTAAAAAGAACTTTGCCAAAAAAATGTAATTGAATCTTATTACTTCCTGGGGTTGTAATTTTACAAAGTAATGCACTTTGGTAATCTTGCTGATCTTCTTTTGAATATGAATGATGAGGTCATGATACCCACAGTCTCTTTTGCAACCCATTTTCCCAGCACAGAAACCCTGAAAGTAATAAGTAAGCAGACTTACTAGGAAAGAGTCATCTGTAATACACAACCAACAGGATTTGGAAACAATGATGTGAGGCTGGTGTTACTGCTACTCTTTCAAAATAATTCCTCATTATATCTTGACTTTAAAGCTAGTACCAGGTCAGGGCCATCAACTTCAGAACCCCATCTACCTAGAGTTTGTACAATGATGAATCACAGAAGTGCTTCTGGTCTATTGAAGATGCAAAGAAGAGTGTGCAGGATTCTTCACAGGAATCATTAAAAATAATGGAGGAAAATGATTATACTTTGTAAATAAGAATTCAGCTACAAGCCTGGTCTTCCTTTTCTTGTTTTCTCTAATTCTAAGCAAAAGATAAATAAACAAACATCTGCTACTCTTAGAAATCACTTAGCTACAGTTTTTGCTTGAAAGCCCCTTGTGTACCGTGGCGAACTTGGATTTTATGAAGGCTATCTTGGGGGAAAGAATATTTAACAACTAAGCTTCAGTACTGTTTTTCACACAAACAGGAAAGTACAGGATAAAGCATCTGTGGACAACATAGGCAAACAGTCACCAGATGCAGGTGTCAGTGGGATGACCCTGCCAGCAGAAGGTGCCTGAAGATTCTGTAGGGGAAGGAATTGTGGGGAAAGGGCAAAGTTGGAAGCCGTAAAGAAGAGCACACTGTCAGGCATCAAGCTGACCATGTGAGTTCAGTGGGATTTTCCTCAGTATCTCCGGAGTGGAAAGCTAAGTGACTGTCAAGCAGGGCAGACAGGGAGAACCTAAAGTAAAAATGAGGATGATTCAGATAAATGTGAATAATGTCCAAACAGAAAAAAAAAAGGCGTATCTGTGAGAAAATAGAGGTGGAGAAGGTGTAAACTGTGGCTGTAACCTGCAGTTACATGAAATCAAACACAACACCAGACTGTCTGGCATGAGGGACAAAAGTAATACAAGAGCAGTGAGTAAAGGCATGGCTTACAGAAATAAAGGACACACATAGTCATTTGGATACATGAAACTGATATATCTAGAAAGGGACTGCAGAGAAACAGGTCAGGCTAAGCATTGTTCTGAGGGGAATTGCGGGTTTATAATTCATCCACTTAGACTTTAGAGAAGACATCCTTCAGCCAGACAGGCAGGAACATCATCTGGATTCAGGATTCAGGAGGATGAACACAGATCACAACTGAAGTCCTGACACAAGGGAAATGATGTGCAGGAAAGGTTGGAGAGTGATGAGGAAGCTAGAAGAAAACTGAGATGTGGGAAAAAATAGAGGGTAACATTTCAAGTGGGATCCTAGATAAGAAGATAAAAGTGTAGAGGAACCAAAAAATGGGAAAACATAGCAAAGGTCAAAACACAATCTTTAGTAGTTTTGTCAGTGGTAGTGGTGGTTCCAGTGATATGTCGAAGGTAGGGCCACTGCTTTAGCTGATAAAATAATGACACTCTGGCTGTTAAGCGTGACCAAAAGCGTCACACAATCAACCTTTTTACAGAAATTATAGATTATATTAATGATCTGTACCTCACAGTAAGACAGGATGTATGCATTCAGTATAATAGTCCCCATAACCTAAAAAAATCCATAATAATTATTTAATATAGCAGGACCAAACACACCTGAAATCTAAACCACTTCATAAAAGAAAGTATCGGTCACTTGTAACGTTATGGTGAATTTTTGTTCTCAGGACTGAACAGAAATAGCTGTTCACAGCACAACAGCCCACCATATATTTTCTTTCCTTCATTGAGTCTGATACCAGCACAAGTCCCATGAAGGTTGCTCCCCTCCTGCGCCCCCAGCCCTCAGACAAACTGTTCACATGAACTGAACAGACAGCTGGCAGTGTCTCCCAGAGCACAGGAAATATCAAGAGAGGGGACACCTGCCTCAAAAGTGGAGCCAAGATATTTGTTTGCTCCTTCTGCTCTATGATCTTCAACAAGGAAGCTGTTGCATGTGTACAGGGTCAAACAGGAAATATCAGGGGTCCAGAGACTGCAGAGCTCTGTTCTGAGCTGTTTCCCCACTTCATCCCACTGGTGTAGCAGCTGTGTATAGAGTTTACGTGAGCCAGGCCAACTTCTGAATGAGCCTGAATGTGCTGATACAATCACATGATTTTGTGCTCATTGATTTCAGGTTGGCAAAAAGTTTTCCCCAGCTGGGGATGAACAACTCTTGAAAAAGCAACCACTGGTTCTAAAATATTGAAGGTAACTGAACCAATATGATTTATTTCTTTTGATTTATTTATTTTTTTACTCCAGATAAGACAGGTTTAAACTTTAATAATGCAAGTAAGACACACACCACAAGTCTGTTTGGTGCAACAAATATGTTCAACCTGTCAGATACTGAGGAGACAAATCCTTCAGCTCTGACTCATGTTCACAGCATAATTCTATGGACATTATTTTTGTTATTACAAAACTCAGGTGAATCCATTCGTCTCAAAGGAAGACATTGAACAAGTATTTAATCCTATCTGCAAGTATGTAATGCTACTGAGTAAGCTGCTGTTGTTTTGCTCAACAGTTTTGTATTCCAAAAGTTTTATAATCCAAAGCCCAGTTATAGTCAGAGAAAAAGGTGCATCCGGCTTCCTAAAGGAAATCCTTCTGCTTTGGCTTAATGTTTGGGGAAGTGTTTCAAAGAGGACAATCTTTAAATAAGGATATCGTTTTATTGTCTGAACATTTTGGCCTTTCAAAACTCAGACAGGAGTTTAAGGGTTTGAATGCATTAACTGATAAAGTGACCAGTTCTATAATTCTCATTCATGCTGTACAATTGCAGCATCTTCCATCAGATGGTTTCAAACCTTTATGTGTAATTTAGTACCTCACCACCTTATGAAGTATGTAAGGAATATTAAAACACTGTCAAGTGGAACCATGTGCTTAAACGACCTTCCCAGGTGTATATGGGGCTTCAGTACTTTCTTTCTTAAGTAGTTATGGTTTTTTTAATTATAAATCTGTGTGGGTTAAAAATTACAGTTATTTCTCTTTGCACTGTATTTAATCATCAAGTATTTAGCTTAAAGGAATTGAGCTTAAATACTATAGGATTGGAAAACATAAACTAAAATTTTATAAGGATAAGAAAGAACTGAAGGCAACAGAACACACTATGTAAGTATTTACATACTGATCTACTGGCTAGACCACACAGCCAGCTGGTAAAGCTTAAGGAAAGGATCAGCTTTTCTCTTTGGGAGGTGGAAGAGGAAAAGGAAAAAAAAAGATAATTTATTTGTTCATTTCTAAGCAAATGACCCAAACAACAAATGCTGAACACTCTCAAAGTTGATGTTAACTGCAGCTGACATGGAAATTAGGACAAACTGGTCAGAAAGCTAACAGTCGTCCTAAGGATTGAAGTGACAGCTTTTCTATCCCTTTTTTCTTGTCTCCTTAGTTTCTCATTTACAAACTCTCTCCAGGACACAGTCATAGCAGGAACACTGGCTTCTCCAGTATCCTGGACAATGGCAGGTATCTTTGCCTTTTTCCATTTCTGCTCTCCTCCCAATTTGTCTTTCTTTCTTTAAAAGGATTTCTGGCCTTGTATCACTTTTGGTGGGCTCTGGTGAATTACCATTTCTACTGCTTGCCCTTCATTTTTCTGCCTTAAAACACATGACATACATTACTTCAGTGCTGCATTGTCAAAGAGCACTTCTCCCACTTATCAGGGTGATTAAGAGCTTCAGCTCTTTGTAGAACTGCTGGAGGAATGTCTAAGGTAGACACGACAAAACCAGACATTTATAGAATGCATAATTAAAATCTTAAATTATAACATTACTTTCAGTGGAAATGGTAAGGAACAGAATCCCTAACCTGTTTTTAATAATGTTATTGATGGAAGTTTTGTTCCATTTGAAATTTTGACCAAAGCTTAAATTATCTTGTGCTCTCCTTGAAAAATAGTCCTCATAAATTACTCTGCAATCACTACTGCTTTCAATATGGATTCTCTTGGAAAAAACATTTCACAATGCACATACACCCCAACATTTTGATGGAATTTTTCATGATGCTATGGAGACATTTATAAGTCCTAATTAGATGAGAAGGAAATTGGCAAGG
This sequence comes from Zosterops lateralis, assembly GCF_965231275.1. Classification (NCBI taxonomy): domain Eukaryota; kingdom Metazoa; phylum Chordata; class Aves; order Passeriformes; family Zosteropidae; genus Zosterops; species Zosterops lateralis. Next base: position 36,007,119 of record NC_139765.1, read on the forward strand.
AAATTTGTGGTTAATCAAAGCTGTTCTGACTCTTGATACTAAGTGTGAACTGTTCAGAAATTTCATCCAAAATTTCTTCAGAGAAATTCACTTGCTTTACTTACTATGAAATTTCCTAACAAACTGTAAAAAATAACCCATAAAAAGAAATTGAGACTAAGCAGGAAGGAATCTGCTGATTATCTGCCATCAGGTGGCTGGCAGAGTGGCAAACCTATGCTTTCATCTGCAGGAAACTTTCCTCTTACGAGCACTGTGGATCTGATAGAGGGTTTCAAAATCACAGTTATGTTGGCATTCACTTCAGCATTGCAGTGAAAAACTTCTACATAAGGCTCCCACTGGTCTATTAAAAAAAAAAAAAAAAAAGTTACTGTAGAAAAATAGCTTAGAAACATCTGCTACAGTCATGATCAGACTCTTGGCCAAGTGCAGCAACAACAGTAAGGAGACTTTGAAGTCAATCAGCTTTGCTATCACCACCAGATACCCCTGCAGTAAGGGAAATTACTGCACGGAGAATTTAGGAGAGATGAAGAAAAATTTCTCTGCCAAAAATGTATATAGAACTTTTTTTTTTTTTAACAATCATGAAAATTGTTAGGAGTGAAAGGTTAGCAATAGGTGTTTAAATAAATTCTTTTTACAAAAAAAAAGAAAGGACTATATTAATACTTAGAGAATATTTTATGAAAACAAAGATGGATATATTTTAAGGGATTAGCTTTGATATTTGACCTTAAACAAGTGCACTGCAGCTGGAGGAGCACTCATGATCTACTATCTGCTTCCTTCTTGCTTTGAGACTGTAATCATTCAATGCCAAATTGCATCCCCCACAGTTTATATCTATTATAGCTATACCACCTCTACCCATCTGCTACTCCAGGCTTTGATCTATGTAGTAATTATTGCATAATATTGCCTGTTATTAGTCACTGCTTATCAGTATAGCAGAATGATCCCAGAAATGTTTTTGGTTTCCTGTTGACCTTTGCAGATAGTCATCATAACTAATTTTGTTAACAAGTAACCCTTCCTACAATGTCCATATTATTTTCATCTTCTTTAACCACACAGATATTTGATATTTATTCTACATTTCCTGTGATTTGCACTAATTCGGGAGATACTGATAGGCATTTTAAAGGCAAGATTTCCTATGGCAAACATAACACCTCAATATAAAGCATGAAAAAACACTGTAGTTCTTCGTGAAGCATTAGAAGATTACCATTATATCCCCTTCCCTGCCACAATTCCCATCAGAAAATCTGGCATTTACAGTGAGTGCTCTCATGTTGTGTGGATGTATTGGTGAAGCATTACTCCCCATGGCAGTTCCAGGTTTGCAGCTTGACTTAAGGGTCTTTCCCAACCTAAATAGTTGTATGATTTTATAGGCCCCATTGCCACACACTTCCCTTGCACATCATCTCTTGCTAATGGTCAGAGGCACCATCCTGAGTGTTGGATCTTTTCTGTGACCAGTACTTTCATTTTGGATCTCAAGTTGTTTGTGAGAACAGATATTGTACCTTCAAGTCACTCTACATTTTTCGTTTTGTTTTGATAAACAGACATGCTCTTTTAATGATTTTTTTTGTGACATTTTCCTGCTTTTATTGAGGAGTTATGATAACACTATATGGAATCCCCATTTTTCAACAGTATTTCCTTGCCAGGGCATATCACTACACTCACTGTGGTTTTTCTGCTCTTGTCTTGTGCTTGACCAGATTGGAACTCTGGCAGAGATGGTCACTCACCTCTACCTGTGAAATAATAAGCAGACAGACTTTATGTGCCAATGAATGAAAAACCTTGACCAAGTATAGTTGAGCCGTGAGTGCCTTTTTCTTTCAAATAAAAAATGGCCTAATGCACATGCTAAAAATCTCAATCATCTGCCTCTATCTCCTGCTGGCCATATGCAAACATTTCCCTCAGTGAGCCTTGAAAGCTTGTGCCTTTCTCCATTCTGCTGTGATCAGAGCATGCTCCAGGCCAGCTTCTGAAATGGGTTCTGTATGTCACTAGACTAGACCTTCCAGCTTTTTGGTCAGTAAGTGTCAAGGAACTGCTGTTTTTCTTTACCAAACATCTCCCATCTATGCTAAACCATTTACCTTGTGTCATCCCAAGAAAAATCTAAGAGTAAATTACAATAGCAGCTTTTCCAGTCAGCAAACTGTATTTCCTCACCACTACTCTGTCTATAGATGCATGACTTTATCTTTTGTGTGTATCTTTATGTATACATGAGTACACATGTTTAACATGTCAGACAGACATTAATGCCCTTTGAGCAATTCACCTGGGTTGTTTTAACTTTCACACACAAACACACACACACACACAGAAAAACAACAAAAATCCAAAAACTCAATAGCACACAGCTGTCAAAAATAACTTCAAATCCTGCAGATGTTAGAAGCTTCCTTCCTGTTCTCTGCATACTGGGGAGAAATATTACCTTACAGATGCGGCATGTTGTTTTTTTTTTTTTTTTTTTTTTTAAATAGGAAGCTATAGTTATATATTTGTCTTACCTTCAAGTGCAAGGAAAGTGCTAAATGGGAGACAAATGATACAATTCCTCTCCCAGCTTTCATCCATCAGCTGGGCTTTTAGAACCGACATATGTAACAAGCATTTGGCAGCTATAAAAGCAACATCAGCATTCACAAATTAAAAAATAAAACGGAAAGCCAAAATAATTTTTTTCCACCTACAATAACTCTAGGATGAGCTACAAAGAAAGCACAGTTTTATCAAAACCAGAAGGGGGACTAAACTGGTTATTTGGCTGCAGCATCCAGCTAAACAGACACTGCTAGCTATAAATCAGCAAGAACTAAGTTAACAGTCACTAGTGAAAATGTCACTGGTGGCATATGCACCTTCAATGGTGACAAAGGCAGAAATCATTATCTTCAGATAGATATGTCTTCAGACAGAAAATATCTTCATTACATGCTCATGCAGCATCACAGCCAATAATACAGTAACTTTCCTGATAGATGCAAGATTTTCTATTGGTATAAAACTCTGTGATTCCCACTACTTCTCCAGGCCAAGTACGAGACATACAGTACAGTCTCTCTCTCTGTTTAGAAAAGATATAATTAGATTCCATACATTATTCCTTTCTATTCCTTTAATTTTTTTCCTATATTCTCTTTGAAAGTTTTATTTTTCATTCCATTCCCATCTCTGCACCCAGGGAGGGAATATTCTCCAGAATAAGAACAAGATGTGCAGGCAGTATTTTTATTTTCTTTTCAGAAATCATTACAGTACAGCATTACAATTTTTGCAGTACAAACCACCTGAGCAACACTGGGATCTGTAACTAGCAGACTATTCAAACATTTCCTCCAATAACCTGTCAAAAGATTCTGGTCTCTGAAACCTACTTTAGTTTAGGAAATTTCCCAATATCCCATTATTTTGGTTTTAGCTTTACATTTAACTCAGCTAAACTATAGTCCAGCCACTTTTACTTATATTCCCTACTTCTGTTTAGCCTTCTATGCAATTTCTTTAACAAACCTGAGCACTTTTTATTCTGCCTTATACAATAAAGCTGAAGCAGTCCAATGCCTAATGCAAGGAGCAGGAGTCTATTCTTGCTTGAATATATTAGCTAAAAATGGTGGAGGAGGAGGAGAAGAATAAAAGAGGGCTACACAATGTGCAGTCTGCTTTCTGACCTGGAAAAGGTTTCCTTCTGTGATTAGAGCTTGCGTTCCAGGCTAGTTACATTCTGGCCAAATTGATTTTCCCACCCTTACATAACTGAACTCTGTTCTTCATTATACGGGTGTAAATCTGCAACAAAAACTTTGAACTTTCAATGAGTAATTCTAGATCTATGCCAGAGTAATTGAGAGCAGAATGTAGCCTCTTGGTTGCTCATAGATATTATACTATTTAAGATTTCTGTCCTTCAACACACTTGTGAACATTCAACTTTACCCAGGCCCCTATTCTTTCCTTTAAGCTATTCAACAAGTTGAAACAATATTTGAAATTTTAAATAAAAATCATATTTGGAATTATTTTACTTCCAAATCAAGGGAAAATATAACTACTGAGAATGTATGTATGAAGAGGAGCCTTTTTTCCCTCAGAGAAAATCTTTAAGAACAATAGAGAAACATTCTTCTGTGCTGACAGAGGCTGCATGCATGACCGTCCAGCTCTTTTTCAAGTTTTTCAAGTCTACAGAATTGTTACTATTTATCAAATCTAGACTGCTAATATTATTCAAATAGTAAGCAGCTCAAAAAGTTCATTAAATCAGTTTCTTTAAAACTGTTACACAACTATTTTGTAACCGCTACCACTATGCTCATTAAAAACAAAAATTATTTCAATGAAGAGTACTTTTTATGTGTTGGGTAAACTTTATCCCTGGTATAAGTTTAATTCATTCCAGCGAGTTTTCCTCCAGCAGGAAAGAACTTATTGTTTATATTACATGCCAACAATTTGCTAGATTTAACAAAATATGAATCCTTCTTATGTTATAACTTCTGTTTAAAAATTTATCCCAGTAGGGGTATTTTTGAAACTATTTTGCTGATAATGTCACCCTTTGTTTGCTCTTCACAGAAGCCAGCAGGGTCTCAGAGATTTTTCTTGTGCGTGCTAGTGGCTCAAACAGCCCACCCTGTTTGTTCACATAACACCAAAGTACCTGGAGCTCAGAAATTCTGACACTGTCCAACTGTGACTAGAGAATTGCTTTTCTTTGATCTTTGATTTCAAGAATCCTACACTTTCCCCCTCTTTGAGGAAAAACAGTTGGTTTTAATTAAAAAAAAAAAAAAAAAAAAAAAAAAAAACAAAAAAAAAAAACCACAACATTAAACAGGAGAATTTCCCAACAGGAAACAGAGTTAAAGTGAGCCAAACTGTAGCACCATACCTTTTGGATCATGCCCTCAGTAGGGTGTAAATATCCCGTCATTTTAAACTTCAGCTTAAGGCACCTTAAGTTCTCACAAATATCTGGACTTACAGCACAGAAATGAAGTCAAAATCTTACAGAACAACTATTTCTCAAACAGCTAGGCTGTTTAAAGGCCAGAATTTTAAAGGTCTCTAAGTAAGTAATTCTCACTGATTTCAATGAAAGGGAGAGGAAAAATCCATTCCTAATTACAGTGGTCTCAGTGAACCCAAGAACCAAGCCCAATTTCCACAAAAATCTTTCCACAGACAGAAATTTTTCCATAGACTTTGGTAGCCACATGTGCTAAATAGTTCTCACTCAAGGACTCTGGGGCTGGGATTATACTATTCACTTATATAAATGAGTTCAAAGAGAATGTAGAAATTAGTGGGAATGGTAGAAACTTTAGGACCATTATGAGATTTGCTTAATTTGACAGGCTAAACTATTCAGCATCACTTCTAGAAACTCTTTGAAACAAATTTGGCTTAAGCAGAAGCTCTTCTGAACTGATTAAAAAACTTATCAAGGCTCGTTTTAAAGATTTATTTATTCAAATTCTCTTACTCTTCTGGCAGCCAAGTTGAAGTCAAAACTCAACTGTGATTGGAAAAGATAATTTGAATGTCAGTGGGTTATGTAAAAGCGGAGACTTTTTGCCCAGAAGTAAATCTTAGAATGTTATATTGATAGTGCTAGTGTGAGAAGTCAGAAAAGGATTTAGAATCTAAAAGTCTCAGATGCTTTCAAAATTATTTTGAATCCATATAAATATGTTGGTTTCTCCTTTCTGGAGAGAGGTCACTGATAGAAGCCATTGCTTTTCTGCCATGATATAAGAGTAAAATGTCTATTCCCAAATGCCTTCCAAATTCCAAGTCTCATGGCCTAGAGTTTTGACCCTAAAGGCAGGGCTGCCAGACTCTTTTTGAAGTCTATTAGAAACCTTCCTACAGCTATTAATTTTATACAGATGAGACTGTAGAGCAATGGAAAGCAGTATCAAACAGTAGACTTTTTCTATTTGTTTCAAGATAAGAATCATAACCACAGGACCCCAAGATCAGTAGAGAGAACAAAAAAGTCTGTCCTCCCTTAGGGAATATAGTGGGTGAAAGACATAATCCAGATTTTGCTGGTAATACCTCAACATATGTCAGTCTGTTTGAAGAGATCTGAACTGTCAAATCAGGAAACCATCACAATTATGATGCTAAGAAAAATACTGTGAGTGATTATGATCTTACAGTCAATAGAATTCATATGTAACAGAGTAGATACTCAGAAAAAGTATCTACTTGCGGGAAAAGCAAGATGATATCCTATCACCATCCATCATCCATTCATCTATCCATGCATCTATCTATGTCAAAAATATTTTTGGAGCGTGGCCACTCATTATTCTCCTGTTCATTTTATTCATATAACTATCTGTTGAAAAAGAAAACAGTATTGCTGTATCCTCATGCTGACAGTAATGGGTGTTTATGAGTCATGACCTGGATTCTACAGTAATTTCATCATTACCTATTCTACTTTCCTTCAGCTGATCAATGTAGGAAAAAATCCAGATTATTATGCATAGCCCATGACTGCATTTCAGTTAAAAATTCCTATGATTTAAGCGTCCTTCTAATCCCTCTAGAGCCCTTAATTATATAGATTTGAAAATGTACCCTATAACTATTATGGGTCCAGCTTGAAATTAATACTTGGGGTTTTTTTCTCCCTTCTACAAAATTCCTAACTTACCATATGTTTTTACTTTAAAGATTCTATACTAAATCCAAGTTTTATTAGCTCTTAAAGAGGAGAACTGAGAGTCACCAGACATTTCTTCTGCTTTCAGTTGAATCTCCTTTGAAACAACCTGTGTATATAGAGTTTGTTAGATGTATGCATAAATAGCTGAGCAATTTTTGAATTTTCTTTTTCACATTAAGCCAAATATGATTGGTATAGATTGAAATACATGAGTTCAATTGTGTTGAAAAAAGCTAAGGCAAACTAGAAGCCCTCTGCTGTACACTGGAGTAAATGTACTTCCCAAAGGTTTGATGGTGCAGCTCTAGCACATACTCATTTCTCATCACCATCATGAGTTCAATCATCACATGCAGCCTATAAAGCCATATCCATTTCAAGTCATTAAGCAGAGCTTGCAAGTTGAAGCTGGTGGGAGTTATGCAGATACAGGACAGTAGCTGGCTCTGAGGTTTTTGCTAATTTGTTCACCATCCTTTGAAGCACAAAAGCAGGAAAGAAAACCACATGAAATATTAAATCATCCCACATTTCCGGGAAGGTTCTGAAACAATTAAATGCTACTACCCTAATGTATAGATGTTAGTCGGTTCTCAAAAAACGCCAGAAAACTTGTAATAGGAGTAATAAACCTTCTACTTACAAGTACAACAGCAGAGTTTATGCTTGGTTGTTATCCACTGAGCAATAAAATATCTATTGAGCACTTAATAAATAACTGTAAAATCACATACTGTTATATTTCAGGCAATAGTGATTTTATTAGGAAATTGATTTAGATATTCGTCTAACTTTGAAGACATACAAACATCATAGATTTAGTCTGGACTGGGACTTGACAAAGAGAATTTATGTGAGAGAAAAATGTGAGGAGACGGATGGCAACAAAAGAAATGTTTCAACAAAAACTAGATAAAATATATTAAGAAAATCTTAATTTCAGACTGAAAATTACTAACAACAGATTTTTCCTTCTTTATTTTGAAAAGTAGTCCTGCTTCTTATCTGAAAACTACTTTGTTTTCTTTCAAAATTCTTCTTTCAAACTGACCTGTTTAAGTTACATTTTAAATCAGGTAGTGATAAATTTCAGTGTCTCATTAAATAAAAAAGTACTGAAAAGCATATCTTTGCCACATTTCTTCCAAATATTTTACTCTTAATTTTGAAAGTGTCTCATTTCAAAACATTCCGGATCTTTTATTTATAAAAAAGCATTTAAAACATATTAGATCAAACAAAATACTTTTCTATCTCTCTCTGAAACAATTTAAAATTTTTAAAATAGAGTTGCACAGCTGTAAGGCAAAAGAATAATAGCTGATGCGGGCAAGCAGCTGTTGTGCAACATGCCTGTTTTGCAAATGAATCATAATTGTGTCTCTTGAAACTTGTGCTCCCCCATCTGTCTGTTGTATCTGTTACAGAGAGGAACAGGTCTCTATGAAATTATGAACTACATTTTGTATTATATTAGAACACATGTCTAATCTTGCCCAAAGCAAACCTATCGAATTCCCTGCCAGACAGCTGCCCTTCCTGCAAACGATGCTTGACATCTTAGTGGAAGAATAGCACTGAAAAGCCATTGAAACTGCAATTTGATGCCTACTTCTTCAACTGTTAAGTCTACTTCATCTGTTTGACCAAAGTTATCCCATGGAATAGCTATTTAATGCTAGGCAGGGGGTTACTAGATTTGAGGAGGCAACTTAATATGGAAAGGGAGCCTTTGAGAAGACCAGTAGAAGTCATAGTTAAGACCTGGTCTGTACTGAAAGAAAGGAATCACACAAGAGAGTAACAGGATTAAAGAGGCAGAAAAGGGTTTGCCTATTCTCAGACATATGTAAGCAGGAATTCATCTCATGCATCTTCATAGATCTACATCCAAGCAAGCCGCAGCTGTAATTAATGTTCAACAGAGAGAAACTAGAGGCTGCTTTGAGTATGACAGTAACCAACCTCCTGAGAGAAGGCTGTTTCCTTCCACTGACCACTGTGAGCCTCCTGTAGGTATGACTGGATTGGTATGACAAGGCTACAGTTTCAAGTTACAAAAAATGAGGCAAAACGATTGGATTACTCAATTAGACTATTTGCACTTTTGTCCTCCTGACCCCAACATTACTCCCAATTCCATGCCACAGGCCTCTGTTCCTTGGCAGTGCCAATTGTGTCTATTAATTGAATGGATCCATTTTTAAACAAACCTTTTTTCATTTTTTCCCCAAGGACTTTTTTTTTTTCTTTCTTTTTTAATATTTCCTAAGGGTAGGAAAATTTGCCTAATCTAACTCCAAAATAACTAACCATTTTTTGTGAAGAATGGAAAATATGGCTTCAGATTATGCCTGATAGAAGACAGAATTAAACCTGGACTAGCCAGAACAAGGACAAACACCCCATCTCCTGAGCTGACTCTGAAAAAAGTCCCAATGCCACTGTTGGTCTTTTTTTCTTTTCTTTTCTTTTCTTTTCTTTTCTTTTCTTTTCTTTTCTTTTCTTTTCTTTTCTTTTCTTTTCTTTTCTTTTCTTTTCTTTTCTTTTCTTTTCTCTTCTTTTCCTTTCTTTTCTTTTCCTTTCTTTTCTTTTCTTTTTTCTCTTTTCCTTTCTTTTCTTTTCTCTTTCCTCTTTCTTTTTCTTTTTCTTTTTTTTTTTTTTTTTCTTTTTTTGGGTTTTCCACCATCTTTTGCATTTGTTTGCATTGGCAAAAATTAAAAAAAGAAAACAATCAGAGTATTTTGAGTCAGTCTACAGTCCATCTCACACTCAGTAACATGAGCCTCAGGTTACAATCCAATTATCCAAGACAACCCAAATTTTGGTGCCAAGGACAGGAGTATTCTATACCATCAGTCATAAGAGATATGTTCTGAGACTGGGACTGTGCACTGGTCCCATATGTAAGCACAGTGATTATGTTCCATCCAAAGTCAGCTGAGATGGGACTAAATGGTCCTATTTGCCACATACAGGATATCCCTTGCAACCACTTAGACTGCAATTTCTTTAGGTCAAGTGATATTGCATCTAAACTGATGGTCCCTAAGCTTTCTGGATAATTCTTAGCCTACAGTGCTTCTGCGGAGTTCCACGTGTCCTGATTATGAAAACATGGATGGGAACACAGAACACATATTGAAGACTGGCTCTGAACACAACCATGGCTTTGCTGCAACGCCTGTGACAATCTGAGAACTACAGTCCTGAATCAGGTAGCACAACAAGACTGGTTTGCTTAAGCACAAACCTAACCCCAAACAGACACAAATCCTCAGTATTATTATTTTATTATTCACTATACATATGGGACTACTCAAGTGGTGAATACTGTTAGATAAAACTATAGTGGGATAAGAGAATTTCACCATTGCTAATTTCCTGTGGAGGAAAAATTAGCCTCAGCATAGAATCCATCTCAGGTCTCTACAACTTTAAACATAGTTTTTGGCAAGCAAGTAATTGGTCCTGATGCTCAAACTGTGAGCTCAAACTCATAACCTTGCAACAACCTCTTATCTTTCACTGCTGATTATCAATTTTATGTGAAACAAAAGAAACCCATATATGAATTGAATCATATCCAGTTCTTCTCTTAATTCATGAGGAAAATTGCTCTCAAAGTGCTTCCCTATCCAGTACTTAAAGTCTTTGACCATCTACTGCTAGCCACATAGTAAACAAAGTATGGAAATCCAAGTGTCTTTCTCAGAATTTCAACCAGTAATAATGTAGTGAATGGAATATCTGTACTTGGGCAAACTTAACAACATAAGCTATTTGCATTTAAACAATCTGTCAAACCTTTAAGATTTCTTTAAGGTATATCAGTTCCAGAATATTACAACAGAATGGCATGAATTTATTTTATAATTTACGTGTCTGAAGGACATCAGGTTATATGCACACTTTATTAAAGCACATCAAAAAGATTTTTATATATAAAAACCAGAAACCTTCTTGGGAACAGGTTTTATGTGTTCAGCAGGAAAAAAGCAATTAAAAAATAGTCAATCAAATAAGTGTTTTTCCACTTATGGTTGTGCTTTATCCATTTAATTCTTTCTGTTTACACCCCAATAAAATATTGCTTATGCAGGCACACACAGAATGACATTATAAAGTGTCTTACTGCAAATTCAGCCTTCAGTGTTATTGCTTAGGGATGGTCCTTACAGTATATTGTGGGTCAAAGGCACAACTCACAATTTCCTCTCTTTGATAGGTTTTCTGCCTTCAGGGTAAAAGATCTCCAAGGATATCAGCTCAGAAGTCACACAGAGGTATCTGGAATATTTGTTATACTATGACTGCAGTTCATATGAACTCATCTGGCTTGATATGACTGGGGGCAAAACCTGGATTATCTGCATTTTTAGCTAGACAAAAAGAAAAAAAAAAAGGATTGAAATTACGTTCTCTAACTAGAAGGACAGTTCCATTTCCTGTCATTCCCTGCATTTAAGGACCACATGGCTGTCTGTAGCCTTAACTGAAATGCTTATTGATTTACTAGTCAAACCAGGTATGTGCTGAGGGCTTTGGGTAAATCTTCTGCTCTGTCCCTCCAACACTAATGATATAAGGAATATCAATGCCAATTATCTACTAATTGTTGCTGTTATATCTGTTTGCCATCACAAGAATCCAAGAAATTTGCCTAAGAAGGGCTCTCCAGAGGGTATCCAGTCAAACGCCAAGCAGAGAGGGGGATTAAATATAGGGCCACACACATCAGCTCACTGCCTGAGCATTTCTTCACCACCTCCCATGAAGGGGATAATATGGTTTTGTTAAGCAACCTGTTCCAGTACTTTATCTTCAAAGGAATTAGAAAGCTTTTCCTGGCACATGGTGTTTTGGTAACAGCATGTATTCTGGCTCAGGAGAGGTTTGAATGACAGGGGAGTGTGTACATGGGAGTGGCCTTTAGTAGCAGGAAGTATTAGGGTTGTTGCTTTTGTAACTTGGGAAGTTGCCCTAAAATCTTTCTTGTGGGCAACACTTCAGTAAGTTCAGTCAAATTTTGTTCTGTCACTGATCATTTTTTTGAATAGTCTAAATCCTTGAGTACTGATTTTTATCACCCCTCACATTGCAACTTTCCCACCGTATTTCAGAGCAGAGTGGGAAAAAACACTCAATAAATACTTTTCTTTTCAGACAATGTTACTGTAGTCTTTTCTTCAACACAAAATTTACCAATATACACAGAAAGAAAATAAAAAGGTTTTAATAAAATAAAGCAAAAGATAGTCCAAATAAAAAGATAAACACTTTTTAAAATGCAGACATAAAAAACAAATTACTTGATTCTGTAAAAAATTACTTGTATACTTAACTCTTTTACAATCTCAGTGGCGATTTTAGCAAAATAAATTAATTAGTGGGAGCTAAATGTGGGAGTGCAACTGAATCTTCTTGAGGGAACTTAAAAATCCCTTTGAATATCTCCTACAATATCATGTCAAGGAGCAAAAAATAATTTAATGAGACTGTGTTGATATTCAATTGCAACGACTTTATATAGTGATGTAGGTATCTTTAAAAAAGGCTAGTCCTTTGGTTGTATTCTGCAGTTCTTGACAGACCTGAGCACAAGTGGAACTGTTAGTTTATAGCAGTCGAGTCTACTGGTCTTTTGGTTGTGCCTGGGCTCCCATCAATGTTGAATTAAGTGAATTTGGGTTACAGGAAAGAATCAGGACATATTTCTTTAATTAATACTTCAGCAAGAGATTGTAAATATATATGTGCAAATTAGTTTTATTTTTAACTTTTAAAAGGGTCTCGAACATATACTCAGTTTTGGTTTTCCTCTTATTTAATTCTTGGGTAATTGAATCTTGATTTCACCAATGAAAAAGGGTGAAAAATTAAGAAAAGAAGAAAAGTCATTGGTGGCCTAAAGACAGCTCTGTCACAGGAAGGAATAAAAATATAATGCACTGCTAATACCTCTGCTATTATACGAGGATATTCCATTTAATCATAACCCTGATCACAAAGTGTCCTCAGGAGAATATTGCAAATCAAAACTCTCATCTCTTATACAAAGACTCAGTTTTACTAAGCTGTCTATTGTCTCCAATATGTCGCAAATAATTACAAACGGGGCCAAGTTTAGGAAGTAGCCAGGCCCATATGCCACCCAAAATACAAAGATGCCTTGTAATTTTGCAGTTCATTCTCTTTTTATTTCAATTCAAATGACTCATATTTTTCTGCTCCCTACAATCTTTTTTCCCTTCTGAAAATCTGAGCTAGTGTCTGTCTCCTGGAGCCTTTCTGCCAGATATATGGCATTACCTTCCATGTGACACTGCTGACCATCTTGCTCAAAGGGCATTTCTTCCTACCATGCCCTCCCCTGACATTTCAGAGAGAAAATTTATCTGAAACTTTTTACAGTTTTTACAGACTAATTACCCATTCCCACATGAAACAGTAAAAGATAGCATTTTTGGTGCCTAAGGAACTCTTAAATTTGCCAGGCTGATTTTGAAAATTACAAAAACTTAATGAAAAATCAGACATTCACTAAAATGATTCCATACACATTACTGCAAGACATACTTATGATTTTCAGGCATTTTAAAATCTGGTTTTAATAGGTTCTCAATTTAATGTTTTTATAACAGTAAAGGTGACAAGCCAATAAAAATATTTGGCAAGTCCCTTTTTTTTTTTTTCTTGAGTGGAATATAATGAACTCAAGACAGATACAACAATCTAACCAAGTCCATGTCTATTACCCTTGAAAGAAAAGCTGATCTGTAATTCACCATGGAAAAAGCTACAAAACTGTTGGTTTGCTATAAAATGGGACTGAACATTTCAACCCAATTTTGGCAACAGAGTGCAAAGAGAAAGAAAAAAAAAATAAAAAAGAAATAAAAGGAAAGACCTAGAGCAAAGAAACTGTGCTTGATTTGGATTTATTTTATTTCATATGCAAAAGAAAAATCTCTGTCTCAGGAGAGCAAAAATTAAGGCATGAAAAAGGAGGTGGAAAAAAATTCACCTCTTCCTTAAAATGTATATTCCTACACAGCCATTATATCACATAAAACTCTTCAAATGCTAACTGAACAAAAGAATAACTTGGTTCCTTAAAGCTTTGATAAACTGTGTGCACAGAAGTCACTGACAGGAGACAAACTTTAGACTACACTAGCACTTCTTTCAGAATGTCTTGCCTCTATAAACATAGCAGCATCAGGGTCAAAACTGCATTTCATTTAAAGAGTTTCTAACAGAATACAAAATTACCTTATTGGTTCTTTCATAGAGGATATTTGTATTTTTCCAAAAGCATATGCATGTTTAAATCTCTCTCTCAACTAGAAGTTGCTACTCTAAAAAGTGCAGAGGAAGAAATAACAGGAAATTCACATCAAAACAACAGAATCATATGCCATCATGGAAGATAAAAAGGGGATGTACATTATCTTCAGTGAGATTCAGAGAACCAAAGCACCAAACTGTCTGAAATGTATGGTCTATAATTTGAGGAATTAGCCCAAAACAAATTCCATGGATTTGGTTCTTGCATATGTTCCAGCTAGGTTTAAAAAGGCCAGAATTTTGCCAAATTCCACTCAGTGTCTTCTGTCTAATGACAAAAACCTTAGTCCACTGGCAGTGCATAGAACTGAGTGCCATTTTAGTGAAAACGAATGAAGATAAGGCAGCTCATTACTTTAAACGAGATATTTAGAATGGATACTTGAAAAAAATTATTTAAGAAAAAAGTAGTCAAGGATTACATAACAGAAAGTATAGGGGGGAAAAAGAGAAACTTCAGGCTACAAACACAAGGAAACAGCCTGCTATATGACTTCCACTAAGGTCGAAGAGGCAAAGCAGCTTTCATGACACAAAAGCTGTGGAAAATCCCCAGGAAATAAGAGATCAAAGCAAACCAGATCTCAAAAATAGGCTAGTTTTTCCCAGCATTAAACTCTAGGTCACCATAAGTGCTATTTCCAAAATATAATAAACTTAAGCAAAGTATATTTTTTCTTAATGTCATGATTTTTATCACTCCTAAAGTAATAAATACTTCGAGTAGATAGATAGATTTTCTTTTTCTTTTTTTTTCTTTTTTTTTTTTTTTTTTTTTTTTTTTTTTTTTTTTTAACATAAAAAAAGAAGAGGCAGTCTCAACCTATTACATGAATGCTGTAATCAGATTAATACATATAGAGGATAAAAATCCTCTTCCCAAGGCCAGACTTAACACAACTGAGGTAAGTGGGCTGCTGCAAATACCACACCAGCTCATCTGTAGACAGTTGACTGCAAAAAAGAAAGAAGGTGTAGGAGGGCTGAAAGCTCAAGTCTCAGATTAAAACCAGAAAATACATATATATTTCTTAATTGGCAGTATAATTAACTAATAAGCATACCAGTCAACAGTTGTGATGATCTCTTCATTTCCAGCAATCTTTTAGGTAACACTAAATTTTTGCTGAAAAGACAGACCATAGTTCAGTTATAATTATTGAAACTCAAAAATCCAGACCAGGTATCACAAAGTATTGCCATCATCCAATGTGTCAGGCGACCTCAGTTTTAAGAAGAAACTAACCATAAAGCCAATCAGCAACTAAAAATGTAAAGGAGAGACACTGAGAGCTAGATGCGCATGCAGTGTATTTCTCAGGCAGAAACAGCCCTGACAGTGCAGACCTCAAATTCAGCCTCTGTTTTCTAAGAGTAAGAGAAAAAGGCAACTGATATAATACAGGTAGCCCCAAGACATTACTATCCTAAGGTACCAGAGAACAAAAATAAAGATAGGAGTTTCTCCCCTCTGTGTTTTCTGCTCTCTGTCTTTTGAATAGGTTGGAAAATACTTTGAGTTGGTTACTCCTTGTCCTGAATGTTTGGAAATAGATAGGAAAAAGCAATATCCAGCTCCAGCTTTGAACACAGAAAAATATATTGATTCAGGGAAGGGCTATTTCTGCTTTAAAGAGATTTTGAGGTATTTCTAGCATGGCTAGAGCTGCTACAGGGCTGACCTCCATCCCAGGACCCAGTAGTAGTTTCATTTACTGATGGTGAGACCAATCTGCTCATGCACAGCATGAGCAGATACTGCTTAAGGGAGCTGGTTTTTTTAAATGTCAAAAATGACCACAATAAACATGGAATATTCATGTCTCTATATACATACAATCTCTCCAATAATCTAAACCAAAATGTACATTATTAAAACATTTTCATGTCTTTACTTAGACATTTACTTGTGGAGACTTGTAGAAGAAAGTGGAAGGGAATTGACTTGCTTTCCAAGTGAACACAGCAAGACTACCACTTCTTTTGTCATCTGTAAAAAAGGGGGGAATTTGGGCTGGAATAACATTTCTGTATCGAACTACTGCAAAACACTGAGCAGCTGTTGTTGCTCAGACATTTCCTAGCTTGTACTCATCCACATTCTATTTAATGTGGATCAAGCAGGGAGTAATATTTTTTCTCACAAGCTTGTCCCTGAGTAGGG
Source organism: Zosterops lateralis (assembly GCF_965231275.1). Lineage (NCBI taxonomy): Eukaryota > Metazoa > Chordata > Aves > Passeriformes > Zosteropidae > Zosterops > Zosterops lateralis. Next base: position 36,023,360 of record NC_139765.1, read on the forward strand.
CTGTGTGCTCAAAAGCTTGTCTTTTCCTTCAGCTGTATCAGCTGTTATAATAAAAGATAGCACATCTCCTATAAACCATAAGCTCTCCTTTCATCAATGGAAGCTGAAATATCTGTAGCTGAAAGCACCATTTTCCCTCTTACAAAGGCAAATGTGGAATTCAGAAGGCTGAAAAGAAGCAAGTGCTGGGCATTCAACAGCTTGATGAGATCTTGTAGAAAAAAAAAAATCTAAAAAGCAGATGTCAGTTATACTGGAAGTCAAAGAAAAAAATGAAAGCTGTAACAGATGAAAAAGTGTTAAAAAGGAACCTAGGTTGACACTTGACTGGCTTGATTTTCTGATTGTCTGGTCCCAGTTTCTGTGTGATTTGAGGTAGTTTCAATCTGGCCTCAGGTGAGTCAAGGGTAGGTGCATATTGCTGGAGGAATCAAGGCTTCCTTAACAATATCTTCTCTACCTCCAAATGCAACGGCATTTGAAGAGCTAAGTATTCTTATTGCAGATTGAGACACCAGGCCACAATGGTGGCAGCAGCAGCTGGAAAAGCTGTGTATTAGCAGTACTGTTTCAAATGCCTTAGTCAGACCTAAGCCACACACATATTAAAAGGTGTGAAACATATGATGTGTAATCAGTGTGACCCTGTGGCTGTACAAGAAGGGGCAGGGTTCACATCTGATAATGAGTGTGGCTTGCTCCCCATTTTTAATAATATGAGTTGACTCCCTAGTAGTGGAGCACCACCCCATCACCTCCAGGGAAGTCTGAGTCACAGCAGGCTACCCTGTGCATTTTGAAGAAGAGACAGACACCAGGAGCACGATTATGGCTGCACACAACATTGTGGGTTGGTTTTCCTTAAAGTGGGAGAAGAAAACATACCCCTTTCACCCTATGAAGTTTACTAGAAAAAACTGCTTTAGGCTACTGGCAGACCTTTTGGGGATTCCTATGAAATACTGGAGGCTGAGAAGCCTTATAGTTACAGCACTGAGTAGGTAACTACCTGAGTAAATATCCTTATGTATTTTGCTAATCCCATCAAATCTGGCAGGTTTGACTGTATGTTTACTGAAAGGAAGAAACAGTCATGCATTTGCAGTCTGATGCGAGAGAATTTACAGGTTTTTCCAGAGGATGGGAGTGGTAGGAGGAGGAAGGGGAGAGAATTACACTCTGTGAATGTTCATGAGTTTCTGTAATGATATAATTGGAGGTAGATAGGGTAATACTCCAATTCCAACTGTGACCTAGCATAAAATCTAGAATTTCAAAAACAAAATAGTATTCTACTCTAGGGGTAGCACTTATACTACTCCCCTTTACTTCAACTTGTACTTATCTGAGAGGTTCATTCCCAATACTAACTTGATGTAAATCACTAAAGGAAAATAATGCAATGTGTGAACACAAGGAAGAACAGAATATGAAAGGATCACTGATAAATAATTACCTCGATTTGTAAAACATGTTTTACATGTTTTACATGACACAGCTGCCTGGTGATATGGAGGACATTACAGTTAAGGATTTTCCAGTGCCTTTGTTTTAAATTCCTACATCCAGAGCCTTATAACTTGTCCATAAACTTTGGCAAACCAATTACTATGGTCGAGAAAAATAACACCTTAAATATTGATCGGGCTGTGTCATTATATTTGCTATTACATAAGCACGAACAGAGTGAGCTTTCAAGTAACATGATTTAAGAAGAGATCCAATATTTAAAGTGTGAAGGGTTGTATCATATCCATCACAGACATTGTCTCAGCTGCAAAGTTACCGTAAGAGGCATTGCACAATTTCCTCAGAAAGAATTTCAGAAAGCGTCCACTACAAGATTATAGCTGTACCTCCTTATTTATAATCTACTATTATATTTATATATAATATTTATATTTCTATACTACTATATTTGTAATCTAATGCTCAAAGTTCATGCCTTTTTTATGGCCATTTTGATTTCCATGAAGAAGCCTGAGGACAAGTGTACTTCATCCTCACATAACAACACTTTATGGATTGTTTGTAAAGCAGAGTAGGAAAGTAAAATATTTACACTACTTCTTGCACTGAGGCCAGTTGAAAGTAGCCCCAAAGCTAAGTTTCTTAGTGCCACAAAATGTCTTCTTGAATACAGTCTCCCCAATAAACAGCTGTATGGACCTTTTCTTTAATGTATGTTATCCTTGTAGGATGAAAATAACTTTCTTTGAAAAAAATGCTTAAGGCAAAGTTTACCATTGCTTAGATAAATGTTTACATTAAGATTTCTGACATCCATAAAGTCAAGATGCTTTTTGATATTTGAAAAAGAAAAAAAGCTGATGCATACCTCTACCTTGTGTGTAAGAGTTCCCTTGAAAAATTAGACCTTATCTTCAGAGTTCAGCAGGAAGATTGCTTGCATATGAACAGAATAAGATTGTCTCAAAATAGCCATAAATTTTCCCCCTGAAATCTTAATTGTATGCATTGGGAGGGAAAAGAAAAAAAAAAAAAAAAAAAAAAAAAAAAAAAAAAAAAAAGAAAAAAGGCTGATTTTGGTTTTAAGAATCTACCAGAGAATTATTATGAATTAATATGAAAAAATGTCTGATACAAAAGGAAAGCAAGACCTATATTACAGAGGTTTGTGCATTTTCTGCCTACTGGTGTATTGCAGACAACTCCAACCCTGGGTAAATTTGGACAAAATAAAATTAAAAGAAAAGTTAGTTGTATTAACATCACTTATGGCAGTTGTATTAAAAAGGTACCAGATTACTCCCATGAACATTCAGAAATCTAATACTTAAAATATGTAAATGGCTGAATTTACAGCTCAGCATGCTGAAATCACAGCTCACAAAAAAGGTTAATGGTGAAACAGTGGCAAAATCTGCAGCCACGAGTTGCACTAAACAGGACAACCACACAAAATGCTCTCACAGAACAAATAATGCTAGTAATTTTCAAGTGCTGCACCACAAACTACACACCTGATGGGAAAAAGGTCCAATTCTGTTCCAATTATTAGCAAATATTTATTTTTGTCTTTTGGTTTAGTTCATAAATGTTAAGCACTTGCTCTAAACTATAGCATTTAAAAATTATTGCTGTATTTCTTAACATTTGAGTAAGCCATAAAGGCAAGATGTTGATTTAGATGACAGCAATATATTAACTCTCCTACAAACACTACCCTTGGTATTTGACTTACAGGGGGTACATTGCTGTCTCAAATACCATCTAGAAAACACAGTGTTAGGAAGTGGGCAAGAGAGACCGCAAAAAAATAAACAAAATATTTAAAGACCCGTATTCATTCAAGATTAAATTCACCCCTGTGCAGAGAGCTGGCACAAGACTTGTATACTTCTTATGGCTTACTTAAGTCCCATTTTAGGAATGAGTGCATAAATTCATGCTGTCACAAATATTTCTGAGACTCTCTAAAATACGCCTTTCCTCACTCCATGCATGTGAATTTCTGCCTTTCCAGCAGTATGTCACTCCCAATTAAAAAAAACTAAATAATGAATTTTTTTCAATTTGAAATATCATAGTTATGTCTCTTATTTTCCATGAGCATATGCATAATTTTCAGCCACTCTTAGAATAATTCCTGCATTGTTCATTAATTTTCCCCTAATTAGGGTCTATTAATGGAATACTGAACAACTTCCAATATTTTTTTTTTTCTCACTTTAGCCTTCTATTGTCCTAGGACAAAAATTATAACATTATAGTATTCAAACAAAATTAAAGGTTCTAGTTTAAAATTCATATAGGAGTTTACCCATATTAAAAAAATACTTCTTTTCCCACTATTTTTCTACTGAGACCCAGAATTAAGGGACATGCCAAAAAATTTTCCAATTGGAAGCACTCTATCCAAACGCCTTCCAGAAGGTATGTTCCCCAAAATTTCAAGTTGGAAGGGTGCAGCTTTGATAACTTAGGAAAGTATGCCACAATGAAATGAAAAGAAAATACTGCTGTTTTTCTTCGGTTCAGCTCTAGTGCACTGAAATGAGACCTCAATGTCTTGCTTCAAATCCCTTTAAAATCCCGTTAAGCTGCACTTCCCAAGGTTGTTATGCAAGGAGTGAATTAGCTGGAACTGCTCCTCCCGGACAAGGCACGTCCCATGCGACGCCTCCTGCCACACGGCACGCGGGGCCACGAGCACCAGCGCCGCACTCACGCAGGGGCAGGAGAGACATCTGGAGAGGTGAAGTGATTTGGGACCTGGAGGGAAGCAGGAAAACAACTGCAATGCTGCCAATGAGCCGTCTGTATAATCCTTGCCAAAACCCACCTGGATGCTTTCCTGTGTAACCTCCTTTAGTTGATGCTGCCTTGGCAGCAGAGCTGGACTGGATGATCTCGAGAGGTCCCTTTCAACCCTCACTATTCTGTGATTCAGTGATTCCTAGCAAGAATAAGGTGACTTATCCTAGGTGCAGAAAGTTAAGCTTTGCCTACATATTGGATCACACTGTGGAAGCTGTTTTCCTGCTGGGAGTCTTGAAGACAAGAGTTTTTTGTTCCCTGACAAGCTCTATTACAACTGAGAGCATCACAAAGAACATTTTGCCATGTTCAATATAATACCATGTTTCCATGAAAAAAATCAGAACACATTTTGACATTTCCAGCCCAAAAATTGTAGTCCTCACATACAGACAAGTCCAAAAATTCAAATTTTTATTTCACAGAAGAATTAAAATTTCCTTCTAAATGTTTATAAGCCACCCATTCCTAAGTCATTAGCTCTAGCAAGTAACTTTCATTATTAAAAGACCAACACTGAGCAAAGCATCACAGATTATGTGTAAAAATACCAAGAAAAACTAAAACTTATCCATAAGACAAGGTTAGCTATTTTAAGAGACAAAATCAACCTCCCACAGCACCTGCATTTAGACCTGACATGTCATGCAATGCTAGAAGCAGACATAGCAAAGCTTGAAAGCCTGCATGACATCCTATAAGCCCATCTTTTTTAGCCTACTCCCACTGGTGGTGTTACGGTCTTCTTGGTACCTGTAGGGGAAGATACTTCTCTCAAAAATGCATAGGCTAATTTACAAACATGTGCAATAGAACTGTTTTCATACTGGACCTCCAATGAGCAGTTTCTTTGAAGCAGAAATACATCTTGTGAGTCCTGGGCACTGGCAGTTGCATCTGGAAAGTTATTCAATTTTTAAAACCCCAAAGCATACAGACGAACAAAAGCCCCAATCCAACACAAAACAACAACAAAAAGAAATAGGAATATTTTAGTTAAATTTTCCTGATTAGGAGTATAAGGTCACTGAGAAAAAGCATTCCCATCAAAGAGAAAAGAAGATTCTATATTTAGATTTTTCCTTAGACTGACAGCTGCTAGACATAAGGAGTACAAGTTATACTGAGTTTTTCCATTTCATGATAGCCTTGTTGAAGTATCTGAAATCCTGAGCAACTAATACAGAAAAAAGTATCTATTTTATGATCTGGGAGAAGATAAAGGACGGCTCTATGGAATGCTTAGCAATAGTTGCAGCAGATTTTGGATTTAGGTGAATAAATTGTTTTTATTAAAATGTTTACCCTTGACCCAGAACGCTGCTCAATACAGACAGACTCAAAACACTGAAGAAATTATCTTCATTCTTTGAACTATGTTTCTGCTGATTCATTACCCAAGTGTACAAAACAGTATTTCATATGACAAGATTTGCAGCGAAATAAAAGCATTTCAAAAACATTCTCTTGAAATTGTCTCTGCGTTACATGAATGAAATAAATTTTATAACAAGAATACACTTCTTCCAGGTTTTAGACAGATGACCTACTAAAGGACAATTAAGAGTGTATACTGAGACACTGCTGTGCATAGCACATAGAGGACATAGCCCTAAGGATTTGACTAAGCTAACCACTGCAAAGAACTCTTTGTGACATCTGTCCTCAGCATCTCAGAAAATGTGCAGGAAGTAAATGACTGTCATCTGGACTAAAATGTACAATTTGCAATGAAATGTTATTGCTGCCATACACACAAAATGAAGGAGCTAGAAAAGAGATTATCAAGAGCAACAAAAGGGTAAAAAATGAAAACACAGGCCCCAAAAACACAGATGGAGTGAAAAACTAGGTTTAGGAACAAATTATATATATATATTTATATACACACTTAAACCACTTAGTATTCCGCATCTTTTTTCTCTGCTACAGTGTTTTCCCTCTATGCTGTCTCCATATGAGCCATCAATACACTTCCCAGGTTTTCCATTCCTAAGAGTTCTCTACAGAGACAACACATAAAGACTCATTGGGATAACAAAGTGTCTCTTGTACTTCCATTTGCAAGTGAACTTTTTATTACCCCATGAGATACATTTCTGCTGAACTGATGGGAAGACAAGAAGACATTTCTTCAGGGAAGGACTCCATTTTTTTCTCAGGTATTCACTTGAGTCTTCCATGTCTCCTATGCATTTTACTCATGACACAGCAATTAAACATTCTCCCTTTATGAGTTAAATAGGAAAAAAAATTGCATGATATTGAATTAACACCTGAACACTCATAGCAAGAATTCTTGATTAAATAGAAACATATCTTTACAGAACAAACCCCAAACCGTCTCAGTCCTCAAACTACAGGTAAGTGATGCAAAGATGCAGAGTGAAAATCAGACCCAAGCTTTAAATACTGCCATATGGACACATTTTTTCTACTGCTATCACTAGCATTCAGATAAAAATCATGCACACACCATCCCTACGCAACTGTATGTCAAGCCTGACTGACAGCAGCACCACACAGTTACAGCCTTTCTGCTTATTATCATGTTTAGCCAGACTACAGAAAAATATTCTCTATTATGCCACTAATTAAATTATTTCATGTCTTGATACCCCTAAAATGCCCAGAAGGATCAATTTGATGTTTCTTTAATGAGAGGAGATCCTTAGAGCCAACCTGAAAACAATGAACTGATGATAGCAACAGCTGGTAGGGAAGAGTACTCCAGTGGAATGAGAATCAAGTCTGAGCACTATCATGTAACGTTGCTTAATCTCAATGTCACAAAAGACCATTTTAGTGATCAGAAGTAATCCTTTCAAACCAGGAAGAATGCATCTTTGTTTCTGGTTGTTTGAACTGACTCAGGCAATTTAAGTTTTACCCAGCTTCTCAAATGACTTTATCCATCTAACTTTAATCTCATAATAGTAGTCAAAAGGGACAGAAAATTAAGATAAAAATATAACATTTGAACATAAAATATAGTTCTGTGTTCAAAACCTTCCGGGCAAGATTTCAACCGAGCTTTATCCATGTCCAGCTTTTATTCATAATAAGCAGCAGCACAGCCCTGTCAGCAGTTTAAAAACCGTGCTAATTATAGAAAAAGGAACTCTCAACTCTCTTTAGAAAAGAGCTGCTTCTGATTTAACATAGTTATCTCTCCCTGCCACATCCCCTTTTTTCTCCCTAATGTAAAAAATCCTCAAAAAATAAATTGCAGTATGAACCCAACTGAGATGAAGCCTTTCTTCAGAACCCAAACCAAACAGAACAGAATGGATTTGGATTCTTTTATCTGGTTTCAGCAAATCAGAAGAAACTGTTTTTACTTAAGGAAATAAAAGCTGTTTATTCCAAAAGAGGCCTTTAGGGCGAATTTCACTTTAGCACAGGAGGTCAGTGAAGATGTAGTCTCTACTTTGGTTCTGCTCAAACTCTCAAAACATGAAATGAGGCACAGAAACTCTTGGGTTAGCCATCCTGTGCTGGAACACAAAAAACCCCAAAACTTGTGAAGCAAGATGGAGAACCCCTTGTTGGCCTTTAAGAGATGGAGTAAACTCACAGTTCTCATGCTTTTGTATAGTAGGATCATCCGTGACCACTAACTGCCTGGGATATAGCTGAGACACTGCTCCTTTCCCAATATTCTGATTTTTTTTCTTCTTTCAATTGGATTCAATGTCTGCCAAATATAAACTGGAATACTGCTTTTTTATTGTGGCCAAATTGCAGACCATTTTTTAAAAAGGAAATATCCTAAAGTTGCCATCCCAGAGCCATCCAATTCCAATGCACTTTTCCTTTGGATATGTGCATGCTTGATTGTATCAAAATTATCATTAGAATGGTGTGAAAGGAACTAGATGCAATAGGCCTATATCAATGGTGGTAACACTTCTTACAAAGTGTTATGATCCATCTTTTTTCCTTGCATTCCTAGTGTTAACTTTTCACTCCCTGTTTATGGGATTCTACTTTAGCACTCACATCAACATTTACAGACTACTAATTCCATGGTTGTCCTCTCCTGACTTTTCAGAAAAAGCATGACTACAGTTATCTCGATGGCAATACCCCTAATATTGAAGAATTTGAACTGCAGGCTAAGAAATATTCATATTTTAAAATGTAGTGTCCCAAAATTATTTTGGAATTTAAAGCATTAAAAATGGAGCCACAAAATATTTAATACTTTGCTAGCAGTGAAGGCCTCTGTGTGGACCTCCTGGAAGTACTTCAACCACTGGAAGCCACCTCAAGAAACCACAGACCACAGAGTGAAAAACGCTCATCTGTGACAATTAAACAATGTCACATGAAATGTTCAAAGTATAAAATTCATTGAACATCATATATTCTAATTTGTACACAATACCTAATTCACTCTAATTAAAAAGAAGGTTTTCAAAGCATATTAAGTTTGTTGTCACAAGTCTACTGTGAGATGAAGCTCAGCAATAAAACCTGGCCCTGCTGAAGGACTGCTTCTCACTGATTTTACCCATGGAATATCATGTGCCATTCCACAGAGTGGGGAAACAAACATGGAAGCTTCAAACCAGTCAAGAAATGTGCACTGAAGTAATTCAGTAATTTATTTTCCCATCTGTTCTATCACCACTGGACTAGACTAACTCTCTTTCCCAACAGACCATCTATGACAACAAATTACTGCCTACTGATAACAATGAGCCAGAAAAAACATGCAATTAGCCAACTGAATAATTATGGGTTTTATTTTGTATACTTAAAATATTAAGCAAAAAGAAAAGGCAATTACATCTTTCCCCACTTTAACTACTGCCCCTAAAACCAAAATAAATACACTCAAAAACCTATCAAAAACAAAGCAAGAACTTGTGAAGGGCCAAGAAAAACAAAAATCTTCATATGAAGATTGAGTTTACACAGAGATACTGGAGAGCCACATAATTTACTTTTCCATGTACTTATCCTACAAGTCTTTGTACACTCACTCACTCACTCACTCACTCACTCACATGCATAGTCCCAGTGATTCTCAAGAGTATTCTTGGTATTGCTTTCATTAGCTCTTTTCCAAGAACAGGAATTTTTTCTATCCCATAGTGCAAGCATTTATGATCTAGCAGCCTAAAACCCATTTGCAAATCCATTAAACACAAAAGGAATCTTCACTTGCATTCAATGTATGCAGAATCAGGACCTTCTAAAAAGATTTAGATAGTCTTAAACAAGGCAAAATTTAATGGTTTAGGTCAATTTTTTTAATGTAGCTTTTTCCTCAGTTGAAGTTCTGGATCAAGATCAACTCCTTAGTTTCTTAGTATTAGTTCTGATTTTAAGTCCTTCCTGTGATGTTATAAGCCTTTCGGATTCCTGAAATCTTTTTTCAGAACATCTATTATTTTTTCCCTTAATGTTGTAATAATAATTTCCTCTTCACATTTCTAATTTTTCAGGAGGAATCTTGACCATTTTAGCTTGTTGATATTATACCCTCAGTAATGCAGTTACAGAGGCTCTATGCTCACCTCCTTTCTTTTACAGACTATTGACCCAGTCTATTGTTTAGCTACCTCAGGGTGACAAATGACTATATTTGCATTTACAATGCTGCCAAGATGGGGTAATTTTATTTCTTGTCTAATACTTCCAGATTTATATTGCATTCATAAAAGTGGTTCTTAAGCAAATACAAGAAACAAAGAAAGCACTGAAATATTTTTTTTAGAAGAGACTGCAACCACTTTAGGTGATCCAGGTCAGTATGGCTTTTTCTATGAGTTAACTTATTTGACAAAACAATGTAACTTGTATAGGACTTGGTGTTATGACAGTTTCTCCACTCCTGATACTTCAACTGCATGGCTCAGAAACCTGCAGAGCTCATTTATATCTGGAACATGCTGCAATCCATCTTGAAAGTGAAAAACTATTAGATAAAAGTTTCAAATGGATTTTATCATCTAATTCCCACAAAAAGTACTGGAAGCTTGCAATTTATTGCAGTTTAAAATTGAATCCACTGGAAGCTGTTGAATACACATGGGATGAGGCACGTACTCATTTTTAGGGATGGATATTTAGATGACTGCATACAGAGACATGGATTCAGAAGTGTAAAGCACTCTCACATTCCAATGACCAAATCTGCAAAGGAACTTAAGCATCTAACTCCCACTGACATAAACAGGAGTAAATAATCTTAAACATCTGTGTTTAACCCTAGTTTTGAAGTCACTTGTGTCTGGTTTTTAAAGCCATTTCCTGCCTAACATGCCAAAACTCCATAAATTCCTATTTGCATGATAAGACACCTTGAAAATCTAGCCTTTATTTTTAAACTTGGGCTTTATATACTTCAGTTAAATCCAAATTCTCAGCAACATTAAGATGTGTCACTGCCATGGAAAGAGGGAAAGACAAGGCCCTGACAATTTTGAGGATCTTGCTACTAGGGATTGCTGAAAGTTCCACACGTTTTGTTGACCATTACCAAATAGTTCAGTACAATCTGTGATTTCATATTTGCAATTTAACTTTTTTTTTTTTTTTAACTTAGTGCCCTCACTGACCTTAACTGCAGTTGTTGAAAATAGTTGCACTAACACTCCCACTAATGAGAATTGGATTTGGTCTTTAGAGAGTGAAAGAGCTAAGGAAGAGGAGTTTTACATTACTACATAACTATCTGAAGGAGTGATCACAGCAGTCAGAATTCACAAATTCAAACATAACCACCAACATGTTTTTACAGAAAATGTTTAAGACATCATTTAATATTCACAGCTCTGGAAGCCATTCTCATCTCTATAAATTGATTGTTCTTGGCAATCAAACATTCTGTATGTGCCAAGGAGATTAAAATAAAAACAACCCAGGAAATTGAAGCCAACATACAGCAGCCTTATGTCAAGACTGATTTTAAAAAACGAGATAATGAGATATCATTGCACTGTATCTTTTGATAGGGCTTCTAATTATATTTTTTTTTAATTGCAATCAGCACAGTGACTGTTTTTAAAACCCAACTGATCTATCATCGTTGCCTGTCTCTGCTGTGCTATTCCTCCTTTAATGGTATCAAACTTGGGCACAGAGAAAATTTTGTTTATCCAAAATCAAACATGAAACCTTACAGCAGAACCAGGAATTTTAAAGCCCTGCAGCTTATTTCATGAACTTTACCACAAGATGATCATTGTTTTCTGTACTTCGCTGAAGATGAGATATTCAAACTACCTCAACAGTTTGGGGCTTTAACAGGCTTTGTTTAATAGGTTTTTAATATACCTCCAGTCACTCAGGAGTTTTTTAATTCCCATGCATAATTTACATTACTCCTGTTTCTTAAATAATAAAGAAGTTTCTAATAATAGAGTAATATTTGATGTCCTACTTCTAGGACTAAAGTTTGCTGAATGCACTACACGATGACTTTTTTAATTAGGAGAATCACTGTGAACTCACTGGAGCTTTTAGTAGAAAGTAAGAGTTCAGAAAAACAGCATCCCTTTATAGTTCTTACAGTTCCTCTAAAAAAAGTTTAATGCCAGCACTGTTCAACAGGGAGAGAAGAATCTATTACCTGCAACTATATTTACATTGAACTATTTTAAGAGTCAATTTTAAAGAGTGCACTATTTAACATAAGATGTGTCCTGCCTAAGAAGCAAAACACTTCAGAAAAACAAAATGGCCAATACCACCACTACTCTTAGAGCAGCATTATAGTGTTTTGAACTGCTTTTATATACACACACACTCTTCTACTTCTTGGAGTTTTGAAATTTTTTTATCAAGAGATGTTATAAGCCTGCAGCCAGTGCTGGCTGCATCAACGTTGTGCCACACCAGCTCTACACTGGGGTTCAGTGCCGTTTCCACTGAAGAAACAGAACCAACAGAAACAACACTAGGACATTTTGCCAATTCTGGCTGGCAAGTGTAGAACTCCTTTGTAGATTTTAATAATCAAGAAATGGAAATACTTCTAAGTGTGCTATAATCTAGTGCTACTACATTAACACTCCTGAAAAGCGGCATCGCCCATCAGTTTGATGTAAAATGTTTCAGGATGAATATTGCAACTCTGTAGTGGGAAAACCAGGATGGAACTGAAGGATCAGAGCCTTAGTTCAGAGGAACAGACTGGAAATTATGAAATGTATCCCAAACCCCAGTTCCTGTCCTGCACACCCACACTCTCTTAGCTCTGTTCTGTTTCCAGCAGTCTGCTTTCAGTAATGGAGTCCTCTCCTCTAAAACTCTCATTCAAACTGCAAAACAGAGGAAATTGTTTTGTGTGTTTTTTAGTGTTTTCTAACTATTTATCTCAGCCTGAGACAACATCTCAGTGAAAGAGAATTCTATTTCAAAGTTCTTTCTTTTATGGGTAATCATGGAAATAACATCCTTGAAAGAGTCAAAAGGACCCAAATTACTTTTTCAAGTCCAAGTGATGGTCCCACTGTTCTCAAAAGCAGCAGGATAAGCCTCTGTATGTAGTTAAGTACAGCATAGTCCAAAATGCAAATGAGGATCACCTTAGTCCTTATGTAATAAATTATAACCATTCAAGTGTAAAGTGCAATATAATGGGTTTTTTTATAAGACAACAGCTAATCATTAAATAAGAATGATGAATAACTTTCTAGCTTTGGCCAGAGATCTTCAAACCTGTTTTTTATAATTATTAAAGTAAAAACTGATACAAATTTAGGGTAGAACTTCAGCAACTGCCTATTAATGTAAAGATTCCAGCTTAAAATCTAATAATGACTGCCAAGAAAGAGAGTAGGCAAAATGAAAAGGAAATGTTTTCTTCATTTACATAATCACAGCAAATTCAAACAATAATTTTCCTAACACACATGAACTTACCCTGCAATGCTTGTGCCTAACTTCATGAAAAATAGGTTTTGAAATGTTAAATGCCTCATATCCTAATTTTATGCAGGAGAATCCTTAGAGCTTTAGCAGAGTTCAGGAGTCTAGAAAGCTCAGCTACTCAGTTCACTATAAAAACAATTGTGTGAATCAATTTCTGACACCTGGTTTATTTAGGCGGTTCTTAAGCTTCACATTTAGGAAAGGAACCCCCAGAGAAATAAGTGTGTCCAAAGCAAAGAAAACCTGTAATTACTTCACCCTTCAGCTGTATGAGAATGCATTTCCTGCAGGTTTAAAATTTATGAGAAGAAGAAAGATCAGAAGAATGATCTGCAGCCTGAAGTCATTTCTCAGCTGGGAACTTCCTGAAAAACTGCGCTACTCCATGCACATGAAAATAGTAATACATTAGTAATACATATGGATGCAGAGGGTCCTGAGGACTGTTTATGTATAAAAAGAAATTAGGTAAACTCATGAATATTACCTAAGTTTAAATTCATGAATATTACCTAAGTTTAAATCGAATAACACCTATTACACACTCTGACCTCAACACGTAAGCTATGATCCCATGGCTGAATCTTGAGTCAAGGAAATTCTTACTGTTTCCTACCCAGAGTCTGAACCTTCCTGACTCTTCAGTTGAGGTTTCACCTTGTGAAGACATGCTATGGCTGCCAGGAGGTCCAGTAGTTTTAGTTCAATGGGATGGTCCAGCTTTGTGTCTTCCATCCGCTTATCAATAATATATCTAAGCACAATATTTAAAAGAAATCTGTATTTAATAAGGCAAGGTCCTTATGGCCAGGTGCTCCCCAACAGGTATTTTATATCAGTTTGTGTAAGTTGGTGGCCAGGATAAATTTTCAGTGACTCAAAAATCCGTTTTCAAAAATTTAATTAAAACTTTATACTCTTCATTTTCCTTCTCTTTACTTTCCATCCTGCAAACTCCCAAGAGGTTGTCAGTTTAAAAGTCCTAAAAGTCACCTTAAATAGATCAGGTACAGCTGGAATGGGAAACATGAGTCATTCTTTTGCAGGAGGAGCAGAACCATTCCGAGGAGAACGTGAGACTCCATTCAGTTTATTAGTGACACTAACACAGTGACAAAGGAGTCACAGTAAAGGACACAGTAAAGGATCAGGAACATTAATGCCTACCAGATCAGGCTTTTCTCAAAATGATAAACTGGTTTGTCTAAATCTCAGTCTAAAAATTCTTGTGAACCCTCTTTTCAAATCTCCTGGGTGATGATACGCAGATTGGGTTTGGACTAATCACACAGTCTCAGTCATGCTGCTGGGTTTGCAGACACAGACCACCACCACTCAAAGTAGGTGGATCATCTAGGCAGAGTACACTCTAGGCAATTTCCAGAAGGGGCTTTTACACAATTATATGTATCTATGTGCTATTTGCGCTTTTAAAAATCTTCCCCTCAGTTTCAAAAAACTCCAGGCGTACAGAGTTTGTTCCACACTTTAAGGATTATAGCCAGACAAATGTCTGGATTTAAAAAGTACCTCAAATTTTTCTTTGAAAACACCAAAAGCAGATATTTGAGTAGAGAAACAGATTTTATAAAAACTTCTAGTAAATACACTTGCCATGATGTGTCACTGAAATTTCAACATTAGATGCTCTTCCTCCCTTACATCCGAGAAAAAAAATATAAGCCTTAAGAAATCTCATGTGTTTTGTCATTTATCATTAAAAAGGGACTGGAAAAAAATATTTTTCTTTCATAACTAAAAATAAAAACAAAAAGAGATAGTTCATTAAGTTGCATTTGGCTGTGTTCATATGCTTCTGACAAAACACAGAGCATATGTAAACAGGATAATGCACTGCTACCTTTGTGATACTTGATGGAAGATGGATAGCTTGTTTATGGACAACCTCCACCATGAAATTATTTTCCTGCTATTTACTATGGCCAGATCTGCAATATTTTTCATTTAGAGAAAATTTTATGAGCCAAGAGACATGTCAGCTGTGGAAAAGATATTTGCAGCATCTAGAGATGGAGCACTGCATAACAGAAAAATAAATCACTGATAAACACTAGATACACAACTGTAACATAGGGCCTCAGGGAGATCCTCATATATTTTCATAACATCATTGGCTTTCATGGTAAAATGTGACCTAGTAGTCAAGGGAGACTTAGATTTTTAATGTAATTTTTATTTGATCAAAAGGAAAGGAAATGGAAAAGAAGGAAGAGGATCAGAAAGGGAAGGAAAGGATCAAACTCTTAATTCAATCACTTGTACATTAAATTGCAGGGCTGTGCAAATTATATGCATTTCTCAAAAAAACCTTTGGCAGGTTTTTTTTCTCCAGTTTTGCATAAAGAAAACATGCAGTTGACACAGTAATGAAAAACTGAACTGCAATATTCATCCAAAAGTGAACCACACAAGAAAGAGCAATTTTTTTAATGAAAATGAGACTAACCTCATTTTCTGCAGCAAGACACATCAACACAAATTGATTAGAAAGTTTTGTACAATTCTTTCATTGTAAAGGTAAAGTGGCTAAGAATGTTTTCAAAGGCATATGAAAATGGAATTGTATTCACTACTTTGTTCAGCCAGTAAAAAGCCTTTGCTCTAGGAGCCATGAACTTCTGCTGAGAATAAGAAGCAAATGGTTCAGTCTTAAAAACACTGGACAAGGAGTTGCAGTATCAAAAGTAGAAGAGTGGAGAAAGGCATGAAGAAATCCAAGAAAATCTTGGTTGACAGTCTGGCACTTGAAGTTTTAGATCTTTTAGAAATTCTCATTGATAGAACTTGAACATTCTTAGAAAATCAAGCTGAAGCTAAAATTACAAAGAGTTATAAATTATTAAGAATTTTGACTGATGAAGACTTTTTTTTTTTTTCTCATGGTATCCCTGAAACCGTTTGTCCACATTTTTTCTAACCAAAAAAAACTTCAATGTGCTCAGCACAGTGATGTGACACAGTTCTCACAACTTAGTCTGTGGAAAAGGAGAATAAAGAAGTCACTGTAATGAATGTGACATAGTGTGAGGGCTGAGCAGGACAGGGTCCTAAGGCTAAAGCATAGGAGGAACACAATATAAACACAATGTAGTTGGTTTTGGACAAGAGCCCAGTGATGCAGGCAAGGAGAAAGGAATGTGTCTCAGTGAAAACGAGTCTGTGGCCAAGGCCATCACAGCTGCACTCCTCTTTCTCAACTAAGCCCTGAGAACAGCATGAAAACAAAAGTTCATTTTATATGGCTGGAGAATATCTCGGATGGGATTAAGAGGAAAAAAAGAGTCAAGGAACTTAAGAGCAACAAAGCAGACTTCTAATACTTTAGGGAGTTCACTTGACTTCAGCATCCTCTGACTTGTGCTTAAAGTCTTATCTCTTTATTTTTCTAATTGATCCTTGCTAAACAAAATTCAATTTTGTAAGTGGTGATAGAAATCACTAGTGATATAATGTGGCTCTCACAGATTCTCTATTAGATCATACAGAGAAACCTATCAAAAAATTAATTACCTAATAAGCTATGCTACATAACCATGGTTTGTATGTGATTTTTCCAATGAACTGTACGCGGGAATCCTGAGGAAATCAAAGTGCCATAGAAACTGTGGGCCTTTCTGTTGAAAAAAAAAAAAAAATCTAAATTACTATTTCCAATATGTCACAAGTGTATTTCAACATGAAAATAATGTTATGTATTAGTTCTCTTTTACTACTAGATATCATTTAAAAATTTATTCATTTCAATATTTTGTACTGATGGCAATAAACTACCACTTTTATAGCTGAAAACCCCAAAGTAACAGAAATTACCTATACCAAATGTGAGACTTTGTCCAGAATTATAACGAACAGAATGCTGCTTTCCCCAGGCTTTTCAGGCATGCTTCTCTCAGTTGCAGGGCACAGAAATGGGGATTTTGAACTGTATATCTGTTTTCTTCATTGCTCAGATTTAAACATTGACAAGTCACATCTTGTGTGCCAGAAGCACTATCTAGCTATGCTCTCATCTAAATGGGAGACTTCTTTATTTTCAATGCAGACTATAGCTGACTGAAAATTTTGATAAAGATAGGAAGAAATTGTATACTACAAAATAAAGTTTTGCTTTTCCAACAGATCCCACCCTGCTGTTATATTCTTGTGAAGATATTAAAACTAGTATAGCTGGTACTAGGATCTCTTGTGGGTTTTGCTTTGGAAATTCAGAAAAGCATCAGTTAAAAGTGTCAGTAGGAATGAAGTTGGAATGATCTGCACCATCAGACATCACAACAGCAAGGATACAGACACCTGGAGATTCATGTTTACATGTCTAGGGCAAATAGCAGAATACTTGATCTGCTTCTTAGGAGGAGTTAAGTTAGTTGTTCAAATTGTTTGGGTTCTTTTTTTCACCTTTATTTATAAAATATAGAATCATCTTTTTCACGTTCAAAGCTGACACTATTTATATTACTATCTGAACTGAGCTGCTCTAACAAATAGAAAGGTGTACTCTCTTTTCTTTTTCCCTCTGCTTGAAGGCATAAATAACAACATTTTCCACTTCAGGACTAGGCAAGGAAAGAAAGAAACTCTGTGACAAAAAGCATAGCTTCTCCACATCCTAATTCTCTCATCCCTGCTGAGATACAGATGGCATCAAAGAGCTCAAACACAGCAATTCACTCCTGTGTGGCTAAGACAAGGTAAATCAACAGCCTTAGGTTGGCCTCTAACTTGATGCTACTTTCCCCAGAACAAAAAAGATTAAATAAAGGACAGAAAGAGAAAGGCAGGTAATTAAGAACTAGCTTGTGGTGTTCTATACTGCAACATAGACTGAACCAATACCAATTTCAGTAGAGGTTAAGGACTGAGAAAAGCCAAAGGCTGTACTTTCACAGCCTGTTCTCACAAAAACTTTAGCAGGTCTGTCTGAGATTGGAGTGACACATCTTTGGAGTGGGCCAGTTGAAGACACAACCATGACAAGACAAGAGGTCACCATGGCCTGCAGGAGGTAAGTAAGCTCACCATCTTATCCACAGAAATTTTATATATGCTCTTCATAGACTGTTTTGAATATCCTTGTATAAGACTGCATAACATAAAATACTATATTGTAATTTCCTTTCTTTCCAGAGTGAATAAATGTATTACATTGACAATACAAGGTGAAATACAGGAAACGTTTGTGCTTTCATATCTGTTACTTCCCTGTGGTCCACTCTTCCATATTTGTCATGCTTCACACCAATTTGGCATTTCAAATTTGGTCTTATAAGGAAGGCAATTAAAAAAGGAAGTAAAGAAAATAAGTAAATAAGAAAGAAAAGGAAATGGAAAAGGGGATGAATGGGAGGGAGAAGGAGAAGAGGGGTGGAGAAGAGAGAGGATAAAAAAAGCAGGGAAAGGAAAAGAAGTCTTCTCAACTGCAGTCATCTTAGTCTAACAAGTATTTTACATCAGAACTTCTTATTACCATTGCTACTGGACAAACCCACATGTGTTTATGTTTTAGCAACTGGAACCAATTTTTTCCATTTTCACATATTTCCAGTTTGCTCAAAGACACCAAAGTCATTCAGACTAGGAAAAAAAGTAAGAAAGATTTCGTACAACTTTCTGATGGAACACCCTCATCAAAATAAACAACCTCTCCCCAACTTTTAACTTCTATATGTCTTATTACAGCCTTTCCCATACACTCACTAAGACAGATTGACCCCAGAAAATATTCAACCATCAGGTAAATATTCTTGCCTTATCCCTTATATCCCACTTCCAATGCAAGGAAAGTAGAAAAGCTCACTTGATTCAACAGAACCCACACTCAAATGAAGGAGTTACCTCCTGGATTTTGTTTCATGTTTTACACCAGAGGAAGACACTATGCCAAGTTTAAATTAAGAACAAAGTCCAAGTAATGGTGCATCACTTGTGGTTTTGGCAATAGTAAAAAAAAAAAAAAAAAAAAAAAAAAAATTAAAAATTGCCTCAAAGAAAACATACCTTTTATGGAAACCAAATATAGACCACAACTGGCAAAGAGAAAACTGCATGGACAAACAAAACTGCTGGATAAACAAATCAAAATTACACAGGAAGCTGACACCCATTCTTTACAGTGGAAAACCAAAGATAAAAATGAGTCATATATCTTATATTTTTGGACAAGGCAAACTCCCGTCTGTCTGGCGGTATATGATTTATATTTTCAAAGTAGTCTAATATTTCCAATATTACCCCTAAATAACCAACCAAATAATCAAGTAGAAGGATCATTTAGAATAGTTGATGTCATGGAATAGCTTACTAGTTTGTGAATAGTAAGAAAATGAGTGGCCTTGAATTGCAATAACTGCAATATGCATTTTAGATCACATTATTAGGGCATAGATATAAACAGTGAGCAAGGAAGAGAGGAATGGAGGAAGAGAGGAAGAGTGAGGTAAAGAAAGAAATAGGGAAAATTCCTAATATGCTTTACGTATGTTAGATACTAAGTTTCTTCTTAGGAAGGTAAAAACAATTCAAAAGGAAGCTACTTTTTTCATAAAATTTTGAATATTTGATTCTAGTTTCATTTTCTCACTTCTTCTGCTTGAAGATTTTCATCTTGATTTGTTTTGCATATAAAGTATCATTTATAAACACTTTTACTCATTTGTCTGGCAGGAATGTAATCACATCAAATTCAATAGTAAGAACAAGTCAGTACCATAAACTGGGTGAGGAGAAGTGAGAGAGCCAAGCACCAACACATCATGCCTCACGTCTCTCTGACAGTTTTTACACTTCTGGAAATCCTTGCAGATCTTTTAGTAATTTATTTTTACATATCCTCAAATACACAACCCCCATTATCCTACTGTTGTCTTACTCATTCCCTTGCCAGAGGTTATCACACCTCTAGAAGAATGGACAGGACCAAATGTACACCTACACCTCAGCTACCCTAATTCATAGACAGGTGAGAAATTGAATCATTAGCAAAAGGGGGAAATTAATTGTAATGTCTTGTGGGCAGAAATACAACAGTTGTTTCACAGCTCTGATATGAGCACCATATTTCTATGCCTTATCTGCATAGAAATAATAGAAAAACAGAAACAGGTTACTTTTAAATTTTGTCATCATAAAATGTGGGACAATACTTTAAAAATGCATGCTGGATGTATCATTCTGATGGAAGAAAAAACACTCGAAGCTGATGTTTCTGTTTCAAAGAATTCAATAATTTGGTGATGTCTGGTCCTTATTTAGGATGCCTACACTCTTTTCTACCACAGTAAACTTAAGACTACCAGTTAAAGTCTAATGATTTGGAAGCTTCTTCTCTCTAGAATAAATACATAGATGAAGTACAAATTGCTGTGAAATGCATTCCTGTGTATCTAGGTTTGGACTCTCTTAAATTAACTCCTACTCATCTAGTGATATGCTAGTGCTATGTCTAGCACTAGCTTCACACCACATTGCTAGGAAGCCCTGGTGATTCAGCTTAAGTATAAAAAAAAAGGAGGCAGGATTTATTTGTAAATAACATATATATTGCCAAATTCAATTCAGCACCATGTTATTTAAGGCATCTTTCCATCCAGCATCACACACAAAAACAACGTTTACTAACAGTACTGTACTGTTGAGCAAAGCACAATTAAATAACATACACGAATACAAAATAATGAAGAGGCACTTTGCAAATCCCTTTAAGACCTGCTTGCAACAGAAACTCCGTCAACTTTTAGTATGGGAACTATGATTCGTATTAGTGGGACTGTAGGCTTCAGGCAAACATTTTGTTATGAAGTATGCTGAGTAAGATATTTGTACTCTAGGAAGCAGAAATAAATGCAATGATTCATAACGTTTTTGTACAGTGCAGTGAATGTTCATATATCAAAGTTTTCTCTCATTGCTGTAGCAACAAAGAATGACAGAAAAAATAAGTAACAACTCCTAAATAGTTCAGAACAATTTAAGAAGAAAATAGGGCCAAAATATTTTTTGAATACTGACATGAACCTTGCACGTCCAGTGCCTGAGCAGGGGGAGAAGAAAGACAGCAAAATGCTTAATTTCCTTTCTCTAAATTTAACATTAAAGTGTTAGATTGTTGACATCATGCCTCCAGCCTGGGTTGTGGACTGCCCTGCTGGGCAGGGGCACATTGATCTGCTGAGTGGCTGCACGTGCCACATGAGAAACTGGCTGGGTGCTGCCCTAAAGACATGCCACCCACTGGAGGGCTGATCCCCAGAGGTCACTCTGCTGAATCCTTCCACTTTGTTACCTCCCTTCTTATATCACTTGGTACAGCAGAAAGATTCAGAGTTGAATTGCAGAGACAAATTCACACATTGGAGAAAAACTACAAGTATAAATATCTCCCAGAAAAATCAACATACAACCATCTTCCCAATTAGGAGATGCCAATAAACAAAATTAGCTGAAAAATACAAACTATTAAATACATTTTGAAGGTCACACTTCATTAGGTCCATGTTTATTAAAAGCCATAAATTATTTTTGGAGACATAAAATTACCCTAATCATCTGTATTAACTTGCTCACAGTTTAAGGCTTCCTCCTATTGATGTTATTTAGAAGTTTTGGTGGGTTTTTCAAATTGTTTTTTTAAGGTTATATTCAAGGATAAAATCAAACACTTAGATGGCATGGTATTTATGAGCACTAGTATATAAAGTATTTTGCAAAATTTAGTAAACATACAAAGACAGAAGCAACATATCTTTAAGGGTCAGGATAGTCAAAGGCAAGTTTCTTGAGCAGAGCCTACAGTAGGACAGATGCCAAGCTGAGAGCACAAGCACACTGCACTCTAAGGTTCTCAGCTAAATACCAACCTGATCATGTGCAGTGACACAATTTGGCTTTAAATACTCAGCTTTGAAAAAGAGAAGTCAGAAATCTGTTCAAGCCCCAATGGCCCACCAAATGGCTGAGGTTATGGTAACTCATTTTGCAAATTTGTGCCCAAAATTACCCATTTACTGCTGAGCAAAATGACAGCGCAGGCCTGGAATAAAGCTGAAGTACACAGTACTGTCAGTAGTTACTGCCTGTCAGAACTCTAAAGTTATTATTTATAAAAATGGCTCAAGGTTTTACAAAGTAATTACGCATCAAAGTCCATAACCTTCTAAGATAGTTTACTTGGTATTTTACTTATCTCCAACGCATTAAAAAAAAAAAATATGAAGAGAGTTATTTGACAAGCCAATCAATATCCAAGACACAAACTCTTTCTCCACCATGAGATGGGGTATTGAAACATTATTCTGAGTTACTATGTAGAGTGGGAAAAGGTGCCTACAGAGACATCTGCTCCAACTGCAGTAGTGGGCTGTCATCAAAATCCCTGTTACCATTTAAGGTCTCAAATGCCTGCGCACTTTCTTCCAGTATGGTCATTTGGAATACACTTCTGGGTACATATTCAATAAAGAAACAAAGGCTATATTAAAAATACATGGGGAAGAAGTAATTTTTTCTTATTATTCCTATGCAGAATACCAAACCAAGGAGTGACTTTTTCCAGCAAATTTTTCTATCTTTGCAAAGATATACTTCTGATTCAAGATGTGCACTTTGTGCAAGAGAAGGCACTTGGGTATTCAGAGAGCCTGTTTCATAGATTCAAAAGTTCACTCTCAAGTCTCCACTGATCATTAAAACAGAGGTTGGAGAAGGGAAGAGGAACAATAGTACAATGGGCAGCCTGCCATGCCCAAGTCATCTCATGTTATACAGTATGCACATATATCCTGCATCGTATTAGGCTTGTAAATTTCTTGCCAATTTTCTCCGTGTTTTTCATCAGCTCTTCCCACTGGGATCCACACAGCGCACAAAGAGTTAAAAGATGAAGCTGATTTTAAAACATTTCTAACCTTCCAATGACAGGAATGTCAGGGGTTTCTTTTATTATTTCTTTTTTTTAAGCCAAGAATATATTTAGATATATTGGTGGATAAGGTGAAAACAACATTCTCATCATGTCAGCCTTGAGGCAGATGCTTAAAAAATACAAGGAGACACAGACATGCAATTAGAATTGCAGGGAGAGGGATCATGGCTGCATCTTTCACTCTCCTTTGAATTGTCTTTACTCCATGACAGCCTTGACGTTTACCAGATGGAGTCAGATTTATCTCATGCACAAGAGGAGGCAGGCTTCGACTAAGCCAATATTTTTCCTTTCAAAATACTGACATTGACACCTTAGTTTTAAGCAAATATAAGCATGAACTAAAAAGAGAAATCTCTGCAGCGACACAGCAGCTTTTCTATGTGGAATATAAGAAGTGATCTGTAATATTCAAAAAAATAATTTCAAAGTATGTAATAAACATCAAAAAGCTGTTGCAACAGAGATGAAAGAGGGGATGGTTTTAGCAGGTGAATGACTAGCTTTGTAATAATCTTCAAACTATTACCATAATTAGCCCCTACTTCTGCTCAAACCTTGAATCTAAATTCAGTGGCACAAAGAAAAAAGGGAAAAAATAGAACATATGAAGACTTACATTACTTACACATTTTTCTGGCATACTTTTTTCCTGATATCTATCCAAAATTAATAGGTACTCAAATATATTAAGCACATAGAAAGCATTCTGAAGGAAAAAAAATCAATTTTGCTTGATGACTTATGAGAGTTTCACTTGCATGTAAATAAAATGTATTCTGCTTGGTGCCATGATATTGTTTCCAATAATATTTTAGGTGACACTATTGAAATTTCATGCCAAATTTTAGTTTCTTTCCACAGTTACCATTTGAGTCAAGGAAAGCACTAAATGATGTATTCAGATCAGTACCTACACATATGTGTTCCCACTGGTACATTTCCCAGTAAAGATGTTTGTTAGATGCTTGAGTAGTGAAATTAAATTATGTATCTGTTAAAAGCTACAGAATTAAATATCTTACTAAACTGAAATTGACCTGAAAAGTATGAGAATATATCTGACTACTTTGGTTATTGGTCTTAAGAGCAGTATTTTTGATATATGCTGTTCATAACTGGGTATCATCAACCATCTGGAAACTAATTTTTTTTTTCCCCCATAAGGAAAAGGAAATTGAACACAGCTTTTCTGGAAAAATTCATTCTATGCTTCCATTAATGTCAACAGTTATAAAAAGTATTGGTTTTGTCTTCAATTACATTGAATTTCACATGGTAGGAATCCAAATGAATTCTCTTTCTTCTTCCATATTTGTATAAGGATCCAAAAGAAATGGAGGTGGGGGAGGGGAGAAGGGAGGAATAATAGACCCTCTGAGAAACTAGAATCTCTTAGTGACCTTTTAAAAGCCAGCTTTGAAAGCCTTGACTTTAGAGAAAGATGACTTCCTCACAAAATCTTTTAGAATAGTCATTGTCTGTGGAGTAGAAAGGGAAAAAATACAAATAATTACAAGTAATCCTACATATTAATAATGCAGAACCATGAATAAAGCTGTTGTTAGAGCTCCCTTTTTCAGTCAAATACTCTGACTCTCCTTGCTAGTACTGTAACTTATTAGAAACCTAAAGGGCTCTTGACATAAAGGTTATACCAAGGCAATCTCTTTGACATCATTATCCATTTTATTTAAAAATTACTTCTCTGAAATAAATTAAAAAAAAAAAAAAAAACACAAGAAAAAGAAAATTACGAGTATTTACTTGTGTTGCTTAAAAGCAGAAGGAAAAAACAACGCACACAAAAAATGTCATTTTGAATAGTATGTCTACCAAATCAATCATTCACTAAGGGAGCTCAATTTTTTATTGCTGGGATTTGTCTGAGAAAGCTTCAGGGCACCTCAAATTTAGTTTAATAGAACCATTTAAAAGGGCAGTGGTTGCCTCTGCAAAGTAATGACATTTCAAAGATGCATTGGGAAAGTAAGTATCCAGAAAAATCACAGTAAAGACACAAATCCCATCTTGCAGAAATGTTGCTAGAGTTTTCCTGAAAGGCAAAATACATAGATACCCAAGAAAACTCCAAAGGGAAAAAAGGACATAGTATTTTTGTGTGTGTGTGTGTGTAATTTTAGTGATTTCTCCCCATACCCAAAAAGAATATACTTTGAACGTAGAATTGCTGTCTATTAAGCAGACGTGAGAAAAAAAGAGTATTGCAATTCTGAAAAGAAGACAATATAAATGTACATGTGCAATGCAAAGAAAGAAAAAGGCATCCTTTGTAACCACAATTTATTTTGGACATGCATGTAGGCAATGTATAGGGGACCAGGGAATAAGAAATTCTGTAAAGCAATATTCTGTTTGTCCGGCCAGATTCTGCTTCCCCTTCCTCTGGGCTTGTGTGATCTCCATGGCTCTCAGTGGCTGGCTCTCAGCTCTCTCCTTCACATTCAAAACCAGTCCAGATTCTACTAATCTCTTCTGCTGATTTCCAAACCTCTCCATCATAATTCCCCTCCCTGTTTTCTTCCTATTGTCCTATCTTCTGGTCCCCATCTTCTCATCCCCTATCCAAGCCTTCTAACTAAAGCAAACTCCTGCTTTAGCAAAGGGAGGAACAGGATAATTGTTGAGAATTCAGGAATGATTGGTTGCCTAACCTTGGAGGGTCTTTTACGACCTCCACAAAACACTAACCTTTCAGGAAAATTCTGCTTTACCTGCCTGGGTTGAAAACCACAGAGTCACTCTGGCAAACAGTTCCTGTGCAGTTCATGGACAATTGTAAGTCTTCTAGACAAAAACCTGTGCCAGCACAGAACAGGCCACAGAGGCCTTTACTGAACATGTCTGATCGATGACAATCTTCAAAGACTTATTAATCTCTCTGATCTGGACAAGTTTTCACAACTACAAAAAGTCACGTGTTCAACACTGAGGTCACATCCCCACCATATTTTAAATTACTTTTAAAATGAAACATATTTTAATTTACATATTTTAAAATGAAGCATCAAAATTATTTCAATTCTAAAAAAATAAAGATTGTATCCAGTTTTTTCTAAACATGAGTGGCTGACTGAAACTTTTAGAATCAGTTTCTGACAGAAGATGAAAAGGCAAAATTTAATTAAAATTAAGCACAATTTGGGTAAATTCTATCTCAGTGTCCCTAACCTTTTGTGTCTCCAACCTTTAGTGTTCCCAAGTATACAGATATTGAATAACCTGAATGCCTGCTGATTCCCACATTGCTCTAATGAACATAAAGATGTTATATTATGCTAATTTCATGCATTCATTTATTGACATCTGCCTAGCAAAAGTAGCTGCAAAGGAAGAACAGCAATATTACCTGTACAAAACAAGAGATCTTTCTATTTTTCAAAACAAACAAACAAAAAACAAACTCACAAGAACCCTACAAACAAATAAACAAAAACCACAAAACAACAACACAAACAAAACTGAAATTTCTTGATTTCACAATTGACCATAGTGGTGTACTGAAAGGCTAATAATAAAGTATCTAAAAACAGCATTTATAAACACATTCATTTTCCCAGATTTTTATGTGAAGAACCACTTTGGGATGACTATCTATCCCAGAACAAGGGAACAGAAGTATGCTAAGTTTTAGCACAGGATAATAAATCAAGCTATTCAAAATTAAATTGAACTGACTAAACCTGCTGAGACAGCCATGAGAAGGAGACAGTGCATGAAATTACTGAGCTTAGAAATGCCTGTCTTTTATTCTGCTGGTTATCAAACTTTATAGAGCTTTCAAAATGAAGAATTGTATCAGTGAATGAAGTTATATGAAAGAGGCAGTGGCCTACAATTCTAAAACTTTACACAATCATCAAATTATTGAGATGGAAGAGACCTCTGGAGATCATTTAGTCCAACATTCTGCCCAAAGAAGGGTCAAACTAGAGGAGCGTGTTCTCGTTCCATATACAGTCAAGTTTTTGATATCTCCAAAGTTAGTGACTCCATGATCTCTCTGAACAACCTGTGTCACTACCTGATCATCCTTACAATTTAATATATTATTTTATATTTAAATAGAATTAAAACAAGTCTAAATATTGCAACCTCCTTTGATTATTGATCACATTTTGGGCAACGTATTCTTCGTCCTATCTATCATAAAACAAGATTCTTTAGACAAAAAAATTACATATAATTATTGAAAAAAATTAAAAAACTACAGTAGTCATATCTTAAGGTAGGAGAGATGGACACAGTGGTGTAGAGCAAATGACCTTTTTGATTTGGAAAATATCCATGCGAATAAATAATTTCTGGTTAAATCTCATTGTCTTTAATGGACTAGGATTTGCTTTTAGCAACAAAAATTCAGTAATTCCCCATTGGCAATAGTTCCCTATCTGCTATGAGTAAATCGGCTGTAACAGCTCAGTGCACTTCCCAGATTCCCAGTAGTGAAGTTAGGACACTTCACGACAGCATTAAAATCTATGAGACAGTGAATTTTAAGAGCATCTTGAAATTCTAGTGAAAGAAGTTAATCTTAACTGAATGCTGTATATAAATAAAGCAAGAGGCTGGTGTTTCATTAATATCCAAAGAATATATTGTGACTGAAATCCACCCTTCTGAATCTGAAGACAAAGTAATTGGTCTATAATTAACTAAAGGGCCACAGTTTCAGTTCAGTCTCTTGCTGCCTGTGGACTGAAATAATAGTTGTTGCCCCTTAGCAGGCAATTTGGATCAATGTACTCATTCTCAACTTGGCACATTTGTCATCTTCCCCACTGTGCTGGCTACATCAGTGCCCACATGGACTCACAGGTTGCCATACTCTGTATGGGTGCAGATGTTCCTTTCAGTGTAAACCAGGCTGTTCTTCCAAAATTCCTGCGTGCAGGCAAAGCTGATGAAAATGTTTTCTCTATAAAAGCTTTCAAGGCTAAAAATATGGTTTAATTTAAGGAAGAATTCTAAGGAGAATGTGATTGTTGCCAAAAAATATTTGATTTTTCTATGTGAAATGTAGTTTTAGTTCTGCTTTTCAGTTAAAATCCAATATAACTATCAAAGGTATAATAAAAAGATCTACTTTTACTGAAAATATAGCTGTGTTTTGAAGAAATAAAACAAAATAGATATTAATTTGAATGGAAAAGATATTTTCAAGCAATTTATCTTGGAGAAACTTATTTCCCAATTAAATATCAAGGGTGGACACACTAAACACAGCACTGTGTAATGCGTGAGGTGAGATGAGAATTTAAATGATCCTCACAGTCTTATCTATAATAGAGCAGCCTCAAAGTTTCTGCCTGGAAGTATGTTTAAAAAGCTTGCTTCTTAGGCCATGACCTACCAGACTTTCACAAATTCAATGTCTACCAGACCTGATGTCTCCAAGATCAAGTTTTAAGTTCTTCCAGTCCTTTCATCATCAAACTTAGGGGTGCACCTGTCAGGCAACCTAGGGCAATCAATCCCTCTTATCTGACAGAACAGCCAGGGACATGGGATTGCTTTCATGTGCAGCTAACAGGCACCCTGGTCAGGAGCCAGAGGGAACATAACTGGGGGAAGAGACAAGGTGACTGAAAAAGCAATTGGGGTACCAGAACCACAATCAGCCAGCTCAGATATCGACCCCTGCCAGTGCCTGTGGGACCTCTCTGAAAACATATGCCAGTGTGCTGGATCCAATCTGCAAGTCAGGAGAGTAGAGCTCCTGACTGATTTTGTGGTTAGGCTGCCATGGGACTCCAGCATTAATGTTTGCCTACTGTTTGTCTGCTGGCTTTTGAGGGGGATTTTTTGAGCTTTTTCTTTCTTTTTGATTCTGTCTTGATTTAATCTAAAGACAAGTTTGGGCTATGTTCTTCTCCCCATTTGACTATATCTTGCAAAATGGACAATGATCAGCTCAAACTTCATGTAACGGTATAATATGAAATAATCAAAAGAGTAAAACGTGAGGATCAATGTGGAAAACTCATAAAACTTGTAGGAAAACTGTTGTATCATGGGTTGGAATCCAAAAGCAGGAACTGGAAATACTTAAAACAAAAACAAGGCAAAAAACTTCAGGGCAGCTCATTAACATATCATGTTAATTAAAATTCACAGAGAAGAGTGGCTGAAATCTGTGATATCTCACAAACATTTCCAATTTTCAAGGAATGGGATTATTTTCTGCCAGTAATGACAATGTATGTGGCTGAATACAAGAACAGTTCTGATAGCTCTTTTATTTAAACCATATTCCTATAAAAATAAGTGTGGAAACAGCTTGGATGTTCTTCAAAGAGCATAATAACATAAATTAAGGCTAGTTCAACCAAATTGAAGGAGAGTATTTTCATTTTATTCCATTTCTGTAATTTTGATGTAATTTGAACACTGTTGCAGACATGAAGTAAATCTCATTAAGGCTAATCAAAACCTAATGTAATGCACCATTAATATGAAGAATACAGAAGATATTTATTTATTTATTTATTTATTTATTTAGTAAAATCAGCAGAAGGTTTCAGACTACAGACCTTCATATCAGATTCCTGCATCTCCTCACATAAATTTCATTAACTAGAGGGTTTCCAACTCTTTACCATCTAGTCACCTATCTATAGTACTAATAAAGGTAATTAAGTAAAACACAATAGTATTTGTATAGGTGAGGTCAACAATTAGGAGTAAAATATTACAATACTCCTTACTGAAAGTCCATCTGTTTTGTATGCAAGAGCAATGGAAACTATATGCACAGGAAAACATACCTTATTTCTGAGAAATTTACTCTCCAACTCTTTCTAAACTGCAGTGGCAACACTGCAACCCTCAAGAGCTACACAGTATGTGTTTCTAGGATGACCACTTCTGAGCACAAGGCTTGAATGTAAAGGGCCTACCATAAAGGCTACATTCATCTGACTGGAGATTGTCCACTAGCATGCTTTGAAATCCTTTCCTAAACAAGCAACTTATCACGGTTTTCAAACAATGTGAACAAAGTATGTTTTCTGATTGATATTTATTTTTTTTCAACCAGGTTTTTCCATACTTCCTAGTTTGCTTGTCTGTAGTTAACCCATAACTTGGGTGTTGAATCTCTACAGGCAAACACCTTGTGCCCCATCTGTTACTGTGTAGGAGGAGACTGATAATTTTTTTTTATCATTGCCTCACTTTTGCCAGCACTAAATTATTCTGTATTTGAGAGCTGATGTAGTTATAATAGCACAGGTCACTCTACAGTGACTTTGAAATTATATAAATACTAATATTACCATTGTTTATAGTATATAAAATTACTTCAGTTCTTGGTAGATATTTTTTTTCTTTCTGAAGTGTTTGTCTTAGTTTTCTAAGCAGTGGCTTTCAATGGCAAGTCCAAGAAACTCAAGGAAACTCTGCATTACTTGTACAGGGCTTTGAAGGGGTAACAAGAAATGCAAGATAAATATATTATGGAGAGATTCATACCACCTCTGACAAGTATGTACATGTGAAGACTTTAGAACCAGCACTCTAAAGCTATACTGTGAGAGACTAAATACTTGCTGCACTTAGGTCTTGTAAATAAGCATTAACTTTACTCTCCTTTGCTAAACTTTGCACTAGTCTCCTACTGATGCTCTGTTTTATAGAGGTTGAAATACGGCCTGTAAACTAAAGTCATTTGGCATAACGGTACATGATCAGGCTTTAAACAAGCTGAGTCCTCCAGCAAAAATAACAGAACTTTATCATAATTCACTTCTTCATTCTCAGCAGAATTGGCATATGGCTGTTAACAAAAATACTTGAAATGAATAGAACCATGTCAGCAAATATTCAGACCATATGTTCAGAGCTTAGTTAATGATAAACCCTGAGGTATATTAACAAAAACTAATGGAAAAAAATTAATACCATCTCAAAGCTCATCAATAATTTGTATTTCTTTAACAAAAAAACTAATTTTCCTGGCAATAGCAAGTTTTATTTCACTTATTAAAATATTTGTATTTTTTTCTACACCATAATAATTACATATCTTTTACTTTTATTACGAAAAATGTTTATAGCTTATTATGCTTATTCATTCAATTCTTGATTAAGGTTTGTGATGCTTCCATGATAGCAGGCATCTTTGTTAATGTGCTCATGTGTTTTAATTAAGCTAAACTGAGAAGAAGGTGTTTATTCAAGACCTATAATTTGCTCATCCATTTATATAGACATCAGCATAAAATGTGTTGGTTGGGGGACAGGACATTGGAAGTTTGGAGCTTTTGAGTTTATGCCATTTACCTTCATGCTTGTTGTTGATGCTAATTTTAACATAAAATTAACATCCTAGTTTTCTTAACCTTTTCTTTTTTCTTTATTCGTTATATCATATGTGATTACTTCCATCAAGAGAATTGCTATAGAATGGCTACATCTCTGCTAAAATATCTCTTTGCTCTTTTCTGTTTGATTGTAAAGCACCATGGTAAAAAAATTGTTCAATTGATAATTACTCCTTTGTGATGCCTAATTGTTTCTATTACCTTTGTTTACTACTAAAATGATAGCTACTGTCTTGATTTTACATCCTCTCCTGCTCTGCTCATATACAGTAAATATTGAAAGCTGGAAGCAAGTGACAAGTCATGAAAATTGTGGCCACCCTGTGTCAGTCCCAGAGCACACGAACCCACAGGACAGGAACCAAAACAGCAGTCAACAGGTTACAAAATATTACATGAGCTCTCTCCTGGGACAGAAGAGTACCTCTGATTCCATGCCATATTTCCAGCCAAAAGATTATGTTATTTGAGATATCTAAACTAATGTCACACTTGGTGAAGCTTTCAGGGCACATTTCGTTTCAATTTCTGCCAGACATTTTTTGCCATTCCCACAAAGAAATATAAGCAGCATGAAGGAAAAAACTATCTGATTAAAGCATAAATGTCAAGGAACTCAGAACCACCTGCAGCACTGGGCATTAAAAAGAACTATGTTTTTATGAAACCAGTGCTTTTTAAAAAACAAGAGAGGAGAGACACAAATAAGCAAAATAATTGTGTCATAATTTCCCCATTTTAACTTTTGTTATCCTCCACTGGCACTAACACTAAAGTGCTCTTTAAGACAGTTACATAATACTGTAAAATAGCATTCTGTTTTAACGTACACCATTTCTAACAAAAAAAAAAGCCTTTTCAAAAGATGCAAAATGTTATAATAGTTCATTGGGTTCTTTTTCTTTTTTTTAATAAAGACAATTTCATTTTGTGTCAAATCCAGACCATTATGAATATAGACCTCCATTTGGTAGAAGTTGGCAGCCTGGATTCATTTTGCATAGTATTTACTTACTATTAAAGTGATTAATGTTTTCCCATCTTCAGAATATGTATGTGCTTGAGGCAAAAAACAGTATGTTGCATTAGTTAAGAAATTGTGGAAAGAAGAAAAAAAAAAAATATATATATGTGCATTTTGAAAATTTCGATGAAACAAGAAGTCTCTGAATTTTATCAACAGGACAACTGGGAGTGTGTCCTTAAAGGACAAGTGCTTTCCACTATCCAAAATTCTCTTCCTGCCAAGGTTCACCCAGACAAGCACGAGTTGCACTCCAGTTGTTCAGAAAGATCCTTGCAAAACAGCTAAGGTCAAGACTGGCTGAAGACCCGATTCCTGAATTAGGGAGGTCTAGGCTTCAAATGTATTCAGTTTGCATAGCAATGAAATGAGATCTGTAACACAGAGGACTATCACACAAGCACTCTCCTCTCCAGGCCACCTGTGCTTCAGTGCAGACAAAAACTGCCATCAGCTGAAGTGCAGATCAAGTAAAACCTGACCCTGTGATCAGGACACTCAACTGTGAGAAGACGGATCCAGCTTCCTGGAAACTGCATGTATTTTACATGAGACTTCCACCAGATAATAACACAAAAAAATCCCAGAGAGCAAAGGCCAGGCTCTGAGCATTTCCTGCGCCTCTCCTCCAAGTGCTCTATCTGCATGGTTTCATTCAGGCTCTTTCTTGTCTGCTCTGAAGTTTCTCCCACTGGGATTTTGATGAGTTCTAAGATGGAAGTGAACTGCTAGTGCTGGCTCTTCTCAGCTTGGTGCTTAAATTGATAAGAAGAAAAGGCAGCACTCAGATATTAATAACATGCTTTGGTGGAAAGACCCCTGACTATTTCTAGGATCTTCAGAAACAATGATAAAGGGAAGACTGATGAAATCAGGATGCTCCAAACCAGAATAACACCAGGAAGCTGATATTGCTGCCATACAAGTTCCTTTTTGGTAACTAATACCTAGTTTAAAATGCCCAGCATTTCAAGGTTTTTACTTTGCTTTATAAAAATTATTGAGGAAAAAAACCCAACCCACAATTATTCCCAAAACAAAGGAGTATCCAGAAACAGCAATTATGCTCATTCCAAATGTCATTGTGCAGTACAAAGTATTTCAGCATTACAAGAATACTTTACTTCAATTATTTCATAAGCTATTTGATTTGGAAATCAACTAACCAGTATAATAGTATAATATTCATGCTGAGAGAAAATCCAAATAAGAACAAAGCCAAGACATTTCAAGTAAGATGAAAATAGCTGCCACAAGAATCCCCATCAATACAAACCAAAAATCCACTAATCTCTAGTTTCATCCATTCGTTCTGAATTAGTTCAGGAAAAGAAATAAAGCAGAGCGGAAGGACAGGACAGTGTGCAGACAGGAACAAAGTACAACGACGTACAGTAGCACTGACATGCAGTAGTAATGACTCAGAAAAACAAGTATTGAATGTTTAGGGGCCAGACAACAGACTGATGACTTCTTATAGGACTGATTTACTCTAAGATTTTAAGGGAAAAGAGCTGTTTCATTTGTATCTCTTGACGAATAATTAAAATATGTATCAGCAGCAACAGGGTGGTTGAGCCAGTAAAGCTGCTTAACTGATGGTCGGACAATGTAGTTCCTCTCTTCCCGTCACATTTTGTTATGAGTCAATTGTGTTTAGTCATCTTAGTGCTCACATTGTTATGAGCAGTCACCATGTGGAAATGTACACTGTAATAACATAACAATGCACTGGTAAAAAAAAGAAAAGAGTAGTAAAAAAAAAAAAAAAAAAAAAAAAAAAAAAAAAAAAAAAAAAAAAAAACCAACAAACCCCAAAGACTGAAAAATCAAGAAGCATGATATTTCATTTCCACAGGACTGTGTCTTTCTTCTCTGCATTCTATATTAGGGATTTTTCCAATGGAGTTTTATGTGTCTTTATGATAGGGATTTCTCAGCTTCCTGGTACTCACCTCTCTTGCTTTGCTTAGTTTTATCCCATTATTATCAGCTTCCTCCTAGGGCAACATAAAGTAACTCCACTCTCTTCTTGATATTTATATCCTTATTCATAATAACTGAGTTTACAAGCACTCAAATAACAGAAATGGAACTTCCAGAAACAAACAGAGTTATGG
The DNA here is from genome assembly GCF_965231275.1 of Zosterops lateralis. Classification (NCBI taxonomy): domain Eukaryota; kingdom Metazoa; phylum Chordata; class Aves; order Passeriformes; family Zosteropidae; genus Zosterops; species Zosterops lateralis. Next base: position 36,057,959 of record NC_139765.1, read on the forward strand.
ACATATACGCAGGATTACAGAAACAGAAAGCAAGTTGGAGTTCTTTATAAAGACTGACAAAATTTTAGTATCTCAAGCAGAAACTCATTTATAGAAGCAACAGGAAAAAAGACTGCATGTGTTGGTATAAATAAGAGTCATAGTAAAAAAAATGCATATTTTTTAAAGTAATATAACTGTGATTTAAGAGAATCAGCATTTTTTGTTGTTGTTTTTCTGTTCAGAGGAAGGAGATCTAAGTCATGACACTGAGCCTTCTACTCTCACAGCAAAGCACTTCACATCATCCCTTTCACAGATTACTACCCTACTCCATTTTGAAATAAGTAATTTGCCACCCCTCAAGCATTTAAATTTGAAAGCTGTTCTGTAACTTCATTTCTCTTACGGTTCCAATTTCTAACCCTGCTTTTTTTTAGGATCATTTTATGTGGAATTTTCTTTCTTGGAACAGTCATTATTAATCTTTTCTCCTTCCCTAATGCTCATTCCTGCCCATCATGTATTCATAAAGAGAAATTATATCCCTTCTGAATTTCTGATTCACTTGGCTAGACAAACTCTTGTGAAATAGACAAGATAAACTGAGCATTCTCCTGACCATCCCAGCAGCCCTCTAATTGTATTCCAGTATGTGTACTATGAAGGCTAGAACCAAGAACATGTCAAATGACACCTTATCAACACCGCAGATAGGGAAGTTTTCATGCCATTATTTTCACTAAACTTGGATAGAGGATCACCATTTGGCTTTTCGTCCCTCTTAGAAGCTTATATTCATCTTGTGATCACAGGTATCATTTTTTCTTCTTTTATTTTCTGATGAAGCAGCTCATATATTATAAACACAGAGTCACTTTGCCCCATTTCATGTTATTTCATGGACCTTAGAGACTCTTTCATGATGTTTTGATCCTCCTTTGATGACGCGTCTCAACTTTTTGATCTCCAAATGCCACTGGCAAAAACCTTGTTGTGCCTTAGTCATTAGTGAGAATGTTAAATAAGATCCACCCCCAAACCTATCCTACAGCAAGTCTTTAAGCAATCTGTTTCAAACCCTAGTTTGAGACTTCTTCATTAATGTTCCTTACACATATTTTTAATCATGTACTAATTTTAACTTTCCCTGTCTTAACAAATACTTTCTTCAGAAGACTATTGACTTTTTGTGACCTATTATATATCCTTCAGTCAGAGGGCCAAATGTCTAGTCATGACAAGAAGGTATAACCTACCTTGGTAAATCCATGTAACTTTTTTGCTAATCATTCATTTGCCTTCACATCCATTCCTCTGAAGTATTTCATAGAGCATTTTATAAAGTTTTATAGATCCTTGAATTAATTGTTTTCTTAAAATATTTGTAAAACACTCATCACTTTTTATTCCTCCAGTGCCATCCCTGGTTTGATAGTCAGTAAAACCCAAGGCCTGCAGTTTCATATATGCCAGACTTGCCACCCATGTCCTCCTCAACCCATTCTGTACCTTATGAACAAAAGATTCCAGTAAGTTTACTGAGAATACAGTCCTCTTGTGCCTCTTGGGTATGGTAATTTCCATTTTATACACTTATTCCAGTTATTTACTCACTTGGCCTTTGGTTTCTTGTTCAACATCAATATCCTTACTGAAGACTAACTCAAAGTATTCACTGAGTTGTGAGGTCACACTGACTTTACTTTTAATCTGGATGTTACAGTCACAGGGTAATGATCTCCCACCTTTCTGCTCTTTCTTTTCAAGTGACTAAAGAACCTACACAATTTCTTGTAAATTCCTGAAAAATGCTTAATCAGCTTCACTTTATGTCATTATTCACATTACTTCCTGACTTTTAAAATGGACTTTCAGTACTGCCTGCTAAAGTCTGTTGCATATCCAGGTATCTTTTTCAAACATTCATATTATTTTTTTAAGACGCAATTTATTTTTTTTTTTTCCCTTTGGCAGGGGGAGGGGTGAGTAAAAGTTCTAAATCCTTCAGTTTTGACTAAAACACCCCAATTTCTCCAGCCCTCAAGCCTAATCTTGTTGGAACCTTCCTTAATTCCTCAGAATTTGCAATATTACAAATGAAAGTTGATAGTAGTCTACATTTCATTTAAATGGCGTCAGTGGGACCGCATTAGCTGAGGATCTTTTCTGCTAGCAGTTCTACAATGTCTTCACAGTTTAACAGAATCAAATACTTAAAAATTCTCTTTGCTGGTTCACTGGCATTGTGGTGAAAAATGCTGCCCTCCTTTCTGAGACAGTTGGGAGCTACCTTTGTTAGAAGTGTTTGCTCCCAGATTTGTAACTAAGGGCTGATCTTCCACATTGCCCCACATTTCAGAAGTATTTTTCTCTTTAACAACTCTAAAGATACCACATTCCACATTAAAGTCTGTATGTCTTCATTATCCCATTTTCATGTAAGTGATATTGATCCAAATAAATGTATTTTATATATACTCTTTGACATCCATATTAGTATATACTGAACTCTTCAGTGCCAGTTCTACTAATTACTCAACCATACTTTTGTTAAACAAACAACACCTGATTCAAAGTCTAAAATAATTCCAGATTTTTCGCATTTAGGCATAAGAACTTAAGCTGGGACTGGTGGAGCACAGTCAGTTCCAGGCCACGCTGACTATGGCCCTTTCATTATCTATACAATTTACCTCAAGTCACATAAATATTTGCTTTACTTACATTTGCTACTTCATTCTGTCAAAATGACAATCCTTTTTCATCTCTCACCTTTCTATTTCATAAAAAAGGGTTACAAGAGTACATGACTCTTTCCCTCACTTTGTATTAAAATAATTATTCATGCCAAAACCAGGACTGTAGTCTATCCACAGTGAAGGGCCCCATTTCTGTGAATGCCGTCTAGGCTTGTATAATCCTTAATCCGGAATGTACCACACTCATTGCATAAACAGATCTGAGCTGACATTACCTAGACATTTTCGTCTGAACTAGATCAGATAAAATCTATTCCTCTGATGCTGCACCTTAATCAGATGAAGAAAACAGAATAGCGAGTTTTAGCAACTGATGCTCAGGCTCTACCAGGAATACAGTTTTATACTTTATCAACAATTTATCTCCTAGTGCCTATTTCCACAAACAAAAGCCCAACAGTCCTTTCCATCAAGTCATTAAATAAACCTTAACGGAGAAAAGTTTTACAAAAAAGGTAATTGTAAATGCTTCATTATATGATGGTGTGATTCAAACCTCTTTTAATCATTGTATTTGTTGTTTGCAACATGGAGAAAGAGTTACAGTGGAGACAAGCATGGACTCCTTTAACTTTGACAGGGTAAGAAGGAAAACATTCCTTCTAAAGGAAATACCAGTTAAATATAACATGAAAGTGAACCTAATTCCATATGCCTGCTTTAATGTGGTACATCAAAAGTGTTAATGGAGAGTGAGTTGACTGTATATTAAATATATATTTACTGGCTACTCCTCTGAGAACAGGTTTTGAACTGTGGTTTTGGTTTTTTCTGAAGTTGCTTTTATATTCCAGAGGATTTCAAAGTACAACTCTAAGTGACTGTTTCACCCCCCTGAGATAGGAAGACTATGTGGGCTGGGAATTGACATGTTTCTGGTTTCCCCCTCTAACCTCTGTGTTTTAAACTGTTTACATTTCATGGTTGTGCATCTCTTGGCTAACAATGTTTGGGAATGAACTCTGTTTTGCATTTGAGTGAAGTAGAATGCAACCAAACCTTCTGGAAAAAGTATATTCAAACAAAGTCTCATTTTAGAAGCTGCCACAAAAATGAATCGCATGTCAGAAAGCAGGGATGTGCTGCACACTTTTCTAAGGACCTCTTGCCTTCTATTTAGGCTGAAGTGTTAAAACTCTACCCAGAGAACAAGAAGGAAGGTCTTCCCTAAGAAGCCAAATGTTTGAAGTTGTACTGCAGAAACTTAAAGGAATATTTGGTTTAGGATATACTTTGTAATCTGACCTGAATGTTGGTTTGCCTTATGATATTTACGTCAATTCCATGTTCATGGAACAGTACTTACTTTTCTTTTAGGCTCAGGTTAGAATCTCTTCAAATGCAGTAACTCTGACTGTGTGGCCTGAAATGAACTACTGAGTATTGAGTGCAGCTTTTTCATAGTTTACTTGTTCTGTTCCAATTACACACCAATCACTTTAAAGTTTTTATTCTTTATATTACATTTTTTCATAATTCTCCTTCCATCTCATGGTTCATCCAGAATGTACATCTAGAGCTTTAAAAGCTTAAAGTAACAGAGACACACACAGCTTGGCTTTAAGGCACTTAGTCTTGCATTAGCTTCCTATTTTACATTTAAAAAAAAAAATAACTGAGTTCACTTAGGCAAATCTCAAGGGCAGAGGTTTTCCCCCCCTTCTTTTGCAGTTAGTAGGGTGTAAAATTCCTTCAGCTCATCAGCCAACACACTGACACTAGGAAACTGAGGAGAAAAACTCAACCTTTTTCCCTTTCTGAACTGGATGCTGAAATTCCCCCAGGAAAATATATTTTGGAAAGATTTAAAAGAATTAATTTCTGGCTGCCATGAGGACTTTGACAGCTTGCACATAGCATCTGAGAGAGAAACAGAAGTTGGAGAAAGAATATCTGAAGGGACAGCCTTGAGAGCTGACATAATTTTCATGCATTTCTCCTTGAAATTTCTGCTGTATCATGTCAAGCTACAAGCTTTGCTATAAACTCCAGGCCTCCTTTTCACAACCCATCAGACTTGAAAAAGCTCATCTTTCAATTATCTTTGAGCTTGTATGCAATTCATGTATGAAATCTAAAATCCTATTTAGAACTTAAATCTTATTAAAGAGAACAGCTTATACTGGAAACTAGACAAAAGACAAAATTAGGCCTGTTAACAGCAACAAATGAAAATAAGCAAGAAAACTCAGTAGAAGCAACTAAATATCTTGCTTACATTGAATTAAATACTGATGGAATCCAGCAGAATGAGAAAACTGGAATTTTAGTTTTTCCAGAATAAACGTTCTAATTAGGTAGCAGCCTAATTTGAAAACTAAGTTCAACTATTATTGCACATAAGAAATTACTCCAGTTTTCCATTTTAAACCAAGAAGGCAGCACGTGGTCATTTTGGATGCATGAGACTGTGACACAGAACACGGGTAAAAAAGACTTTTCCAGTACCAGCAGAGGACTGTGAAGGGCAGTGCACAAGACTCAGCATATTTCTATTTGGGAAAAGGTTATTGCAAATTAATGCACTTAGAAGAGAGAATGAATTATGGCAATGACTAAAGGACACTGAAATTATAGGGACTTGGCTCTTTAACTCATTTCTAGACTCAATAAATCAAACCCACCTTTTATCAGCAGCTACACATAAAATCTGATAACTATTTTCGGAATATTTATACCTAACTTTGAAAAGCTTTCACCCCATGTCCTCAATTTTTCTCTAACATGGGCACAGTTCTCCCACCTGAACAACTCTGTATATTTCTCAGCTGGGTTGGGTTTTTTGATAGCTTACTGCTTTTATTTAACATGTTGCTTTTCACTGCCTGGTCAAAATGCATAACTATTATAGAGCAACAATCAATTTGTTCGAATGACACAGGACATAGAAACACTGCTTAAAACATGACCAGACTTCAATCTAAAACTACTGCACATTGTTAAAGTGGCTGGCTGAGAATTGTGTGCTACTTCCTTTGGTACATTTGGTACTTGTGCAAGGATAGACATTGTACTCATTTCTGTAACAGACACGTGGGGGCTGATGGCACTTTCCAGTTATTTTAAACAGTATGTAAACAACTGTCAATTCTGACAATATCCAGTAGGTGGCAGATACCACATGCAATACAGTAAAGTTCCAGATATGCAAAAAGGCCCTCTGAAAAACACTGATAATAGTTAAGTTAGCTTGTCTTCATAAATAATTCTTAATTATATAAAGTACCAAAGTAGGAATCGCAATGTAATTAATGTGCGAGGCTGGAACACACACCTAAAAGCTCTTTCAAACAATGGAAACCATTTCTTTTAATTTCTTAAAATACGGTGGTTTTCAGTAGAAGGCACAATTCATCATGTGCTTTCTCAGGATTAAAAAAAAAATAATAAAAAATTGGTATTATAATGATTTTATAAAACCTGATATTCATTTTCAGGATTTTGTAACATTTGTAAAAGGATAACGAAGCACAGAAATTGTTAAGAAAGCCCCCTAAAATTTCATTGCAATTATAAATTTACTTACTTTAAAGGGTCTAAAAGCATTAAGGTTATCTTTAATGTTTATAAAGCTAGCTCTGTAAAAAGAGGTGCACAATCTTATGGAATGTGCCAAAATGGGATATCTGTCACTTTTTTTTTTCCCCATTTAAAATGAAAACATAACTATTCTTGAATAGCTGGAGATCTAGACTGGGCTAATGTGGGCAGACGTAACTGATGAAATTAAAAGAGGAAGGTCACAGACTGCAACTGAATTGCCCAACCATGACACATGACATTAATTGAGTTTTTAAATGTCCGTCTGTGATCAGGCTTCAAAATTCTCAAATCCCTCTTGACTCTCCATACCCCCTGTCCATATTACCCTGGAAAGACAGGATGAAACCCCTTTCTTCTACATTTTTAGAACCTTCCAAAATCACTTCTGAATCCTGAATTTATGGCTACATCTGTAAGTACAAGGCTCTATAATAAATGAAGTGTTTTGCTAGTGTGTCTTAGCTTGTATTAATTTAAGCAAAATTATTCTTGAGGAACAAAAATCTAACTAATTAATATTAGGAAAATAAGGTTTTTACTTTTTTCAACTGATGTAGTTTATGGCTTGTATTTACACTAATCAAGTTATTCCAGCTTAAAGTACCTTAATGAGCCTCTTGTCCTTCAGCAGAGGAAAACTGTTCTTTAATCTATGAATTTACATATATCAGATTACGCGTTAGGCTTCTAATACTGTTTGCATCAAGACTCTTCAAAGATCTGCTTTTATGTATTAGAATACAAAATTCGTAACTCTTAACAAGGCTTGAAATCAGAAATTATGTGCTACTCTGTAGAAGCTCACCTCTGAGTCTATTTCTGAAACAGAAACATTCTTGCAGGTACAGGGGATGAAAAAGTAAAATACATTAAAATTCCTTGAGCCTAAGGATTTTTGAGGGGGAGGCCTAAAAATAATTGTCTGAAATGGGGTTTTTTGCCTTCTTTCTGCTGCTAAATATTCTTTTAGACTTACATAAAACTATTTTTAAGAAACAACTTTCTCAGTTTCAAGAACAGAGCTTTTGATGTTTCTAAGCTGCTAGAGGCTAAAAAAAGTCAAATTTGAATAAAGTAAAGCATGTCTTTTCCTTGGTGAGAAATACAATGATATGATCTTTTGCTCAGCAAACAGAAGTCAATGATAATTGACTCATTTATTTTTAATAAGCAAGACTCCTTCCTTTCAACATGACTGTAAATAATTAGCCCAGCAACAAAGTAACATAACATCTTCTGGGGTACTAACATTTCATAAACATCTAGTGTTGCAAGCAAAAAATATTTTTTTTAATAAATAGGAGTACTGAAGAAATACAATCAAAATTGCTTAAGAAATTATGAAAACTAAGAAGCTCTTCACTTTTGATCACTTCAAAGGGATCAAAAGAGAACAATGGCTTAGTATTCCTCAACAGCATCCTGTAATTTTTGTGATGAACATAAATGACAAACCCATCATTTTAGCCCAGGTCAGTTCTTTCCCTGTGTTTTCTTCTCTCTGAAAGTCCAAAATATATTGACAATTTATACCAACTGGCATCACTGTATGTGTCATGAGTGTCAACCTGGTACTGAAAACTGAAGTACACTTGCTAAGTTATTTTATACACAATAAACAGTTGGCAAGATAGTAACTAATTTTCAGTTGCTAACAGCTTGGAGCTCCTCCCAACAAGAAGGGAAGAGGTGACAATCACAAGTAAATTACAGTTCTCTAAGCCTTACATCTCCTCTCTCTCTCTCCTGAGCTGGGAAAGAAATGACATGTAACATTTTTTTAAGTAAATGTCTACAATGAGAGTTATTCCTTTGGAAATGTAGCACACAGCTCATTACCTCTAAGAGACATCAATCTCAGACACCACATGTGAGAATATTCTTTCCCAAGGTCAGACTCTGTAACATTTTCTGCCAAACTGCATCTCAGGCTGATAGCTGCATATGCTCCTTCTAAAATAAAGGAATTAATTCAAATACTGCAAGCTTCTGCTGTTGCTACAATAATCATCAAGCCCTCTGACTGAAAAGGGGAACCACAGGCTACTCAAAATACATCTAGATGGTAGAAATGCAAGATAAAAATGTTAAAGGTGTGTTCTGATTGCAAACATTACATGACACATGCACTCACCACCAAGGCCAAGAACTGAGGGGCTTGACACCACAGACCCCATGAGCAGGAGCTACTCCTGCAACACTGCTCCTCAGGGACATGTGTACTCTCCCCATGCCACCAGGAGCTCAAAGATGAAGGGAGTATGACTCAAGGCATCAGTGTACAGAAAGTCTCTCATTATACTTGATTTTAAAGAACTAGTATAGGCAGAAATGCTCTGGTTATGTGATGTCTGCACAGCTAGACTTTTTGACATCTGATACTGCAGCGATCAAATTATGCCAAAGGAGCAGGAATCAAACAGAAGGGACATGCAAAATTCTTGATTCTCATCATCCTGGCTTGTTAACCAGATACTTCATCACAGCCAGTGTGGTTCCTGCACTGCATGGAGGCAAATAGAAACCATGTTAAATTGTGCAGACCAGGCATAGCATCTGCACTCTAGGTTTTTGTCCAGAACATGAAGGCTGTAGCACCTCTGTCCTCTTCTCAAAAGACACTACACAACAGTCCAAATGGAAAATTTATGACCAGTTTAAGGTACTGATTAGTTCTGATATTATGGACAATGAATGATTAAAATGAATGCACATGCAAGGGAGTGTGAGAGAGAAATTAGCAGGTGCATTCAATTCCACATTGCCTGTAACAATTCCAAATAAATGAAACAGAATTCATATGTTGATAATGTAACATGTAATTTATTACTGTGAAATAGATGCACAGAAAAAAAAATAGTCTTAGGACTTTGAAAACAATAAATGCTGAATTATTTAAAAATATTTCTGAAATATCAACAAGAAGTGTAGAAATATCACAGGCTAATTACCTGCAAAAATGCCATTTGAAAAAGCAGCTCTTTCATTGTAGATGAAACATCTTTGATAAAAACCAACAACAAAAAGAAAGCCCCTGCATCTGTTCTGAAAATTAATGTGGTCGTAAAATACCCCAAATTCTCCTTTATCTTTCATGCTTCTCATGCCTACTTCAGCATATTTGAAACACTGAAAAGGTTTGTGTATGTATAAGCTCTCACTTGGCACTACTTTTGATTAGTTTTATATACAGTAATCAGAACTAATTGCAACTGTTCATTAAACAACATTATTAAGGTATTTTTGCAGGCTGTGGTGCTCTACATGTTTTAAGTGGCCTAGAAGAATACAGAGAGATGTTTTTCTTGGATTTAACAGCCTCCATTCTGCTCACAGTAAGGACACAATAACAGAGCTGGAAACAGTTTATTGGCTGGGAGTAAGTCTAACTAAAAATGCTTTTTTTGGACACGGCCAAATTACTCACAATTTCAAGTCAGATTTGGCAAAGAATTCTGGCTGAATGAAAATCCTGGGATAACCTTTACACTTTTCAGATGTAATTTTCTAAAAGAAAAATGTTTCAACCTTTTGTTCTGGAAAAAGATTTAGATTTCAAGATTGACCTAGTTTTAAAAAAGCTGCAAAGAAATAGTGTTGAGCTGAGATCCACTTTTTTCAACTAAAACAAAATTCTTTTTTGACAATACAGCCTCCATACCTAAACACTCCTATTTTGTACTCTGCTATAGAGAAATTCCCTTGCAATGGCTGGCAACACAGGAAGAGAAGACAAAAGATCTGCTCGCACATTATTTTGTGCCTATATATTAACATAAACCTTGTTGATATTATGATTTTATTTTCTTCCTCCAAAAGTAGCAAATTTTGCACTCCATTACAGTTCTCTGTTCCAATCCAATCCTTACTGAAGTCCTTGATTTACTACTATGCCAACAATAGGGGTATATATTGTTACTAAAAAAAAGTGATGACTCCTTATGGTCAGAGATAAATGTTGTTGCTGCTTACATTAACCTTTATTATGCCTATATAAATCAATGGTTTCCAGCATAAGCTTTCCAGAGATGAAGTTAAATATAATCCTGTTTATATAGCTACATGATGAATTTTACTTGAGAAGCACACTATTTTATTAAGTCTGGAATGCAGATAGAAACTAAAAAAGTAAGAAATTTCTGAAAAAAGATGAAATATAGTGCCTGTTTTCAAGCTAAATACAATGGTTCTCTTTTAGAAAACAGCAGACTTTCTTGAATGTCAGCTGACACATGGTTCATTTAACTCAAATTTCTACTTACATCTCAAAATCAAGGCCAATTTTGACTCCTGTAGTTTACTTTGAGCTCGTGTTCATGAGGAAAATTCACACCTGACATGAACAAATGCTTTCTAACAGCTTCCAAACATGTTCAAAAATTATTTTCTTCTGGTTTAACCAAAGGCTATACTAATAAAAAATATTGTAGTTGCAAAGTCAAACACTAAAAATTTTAGGAAATGTCAAAATTATGCCTGTTTGTCCCACCTTAATTCACCCCACTTATGTGTCCTTCTAGGAATTAATGCAGTCATGCATTAAAGCCAGATCTTCCAAACCATAAGTCATAGGCACAGCACTCATCACCAGGATGTATTCTCACTAGCAAACCCCAAAATATAGGCATTGTCACAAGGACAAAGCCAGCCCTTTTACACAAGCCTAAGTTAATCGAGGGTCATGTAAGAGGACAACCACAAAACTGTGAAGTATCTACCCACAGAACAGCTTTCCAAAGCAAGAAGGGAGGAATCCCACTTCACAACATATAGGCATGTCCTGATTGTTCTTTCTTAGGAAGTTTAGGAGAACTGCTTGCCAGAGTTTCTTCCCTGTTTCTATTTGTATAGGCTGATGTATATCAGAGGTATGCAAGTGTCAGAATCCTTTACGCACCTATTTCTGCATACTTTGAATTGCATTATGGGATGCTGTGAAATCAAAAGAACTATAAAATTCAAAACAGAACTGTTATGAATGATGGATATTTGTGAGACTGTAAAAATAGCTATGTATATTGATGCTCTGTAGAATAGTAGACAGATTCAATGTGCCCTGTTTCAGTCTTCTGATTCTGCTCATTGTTGACCACAGGTAATTCTGTGTGCACAGCAGCTTCACAACAGAGCTCTGCCCACGGGTTTAGGATCTTTGTCTTCCCATCTTACATATCTAAGAGAAATGTACTTGGGTTTTTAAGTTAAGTTTCTATTGCAATTACCCTAAGCAAAAAAATGTTTAAAAGATATGTAAGTAGCTTTACTAACAATCCTAGGATTTAAATTTATAATTACCCATTCTGTGTTCTTGTAGCTTTATGGCTCATTTATTTAGTCAATAATAATGTTAAAATCACACTTGAAACATTTCACTGAAAACATCCAAATAACAGATGATAATAAAACACACAGATTCCTTCATAATGGCATATATCTTTCTTAAATAAAAACAGCTCTTTAAAGCTTCTTGTATTAGGTTTTCTATAAATTCAAAATAAAAGTGAAGATATTAAGTATAATTAATAGGTGATAACTGTGAGTATGCAGTTTATTGAAGCTTTTGAATGTGAAGATATTTATTCTTTCTGAGTTTTTTAATTAATGGGGTTGAATTTAAATAAGTATTGCCATCTTTCAAGGAACAACAGCATTCCTCATTCATAATTTAAATATTCACGGGAATCATAATTAAGAAAAATTACTCCACTTTCTTGCTGCTGAATTAGGAGCTACTTCAAAGTCATTGGGACATAAAGTTTATGAAACATCCACCTCCCCTAATACATATTACTTTCATGTGTAATTTTTATTCCTCCAATGGCTAATAGCACTATTTGTCTTCCCAGAAATCAGAAGCAGCATATGTGATAAGTAAGTACAATGTAAGAAAAGCTTCATATGGAAGCCAGAGGTACATTTATATCACCTTTAGAGATGGTCCACGGAGTGTGGCACCCTGTGTGAGCTAGCAAGCACAGAGGCATGGTGGTCATGCTGGTGCACTGTTTGTTTCAGTTGCAGAGATAAAAAAAAAAATTAAAAATCAAGTACTATTTTTTACAAGCACAATAAATCTAAGATACAACATACAACTCTATATAAGAAACCCAGACAATAGATATTGGAATCAACAGTACTCAAGAAATACAATTTTATGAAAAATGTGCTTAGCACTTACCAGTGATGTTTACTAATTTGATCTCTTTTAATGATTCAGAAGAAATTACTAAGGTAGCTATTAAGATCTACTGAATCATTCATGGAACATGCTAAGCACAATTCCCTGGTAATGCAAGCTGATTTGAACAGATTAAATTTTAAATTCAAAGTGCACATGAGCTGTAAAAGAAATTACTCAGTGTCAGTGAAGCTTAACTTTCTACAGAAAACACCAGAAGCTCATCCTTTATTTATTTTTACAATTTGGTGGAGGAGGGATGAGGAGGAGGAGGAAAACAAACCAAAATGGTGAGAGAAAATTGAGACACCAGCAAGCTGGTGAACGTGTTCCATAATTAAATGTTGCTTACAGAACAAAATCCAGCTGCACACAGAAATATATATATAAATACATTGTCTTTCATTTAAATACAAAGATATCCTTAGGTAAAAACTAAGCTTCTCAAACTTTTATGAGAGGAAACATTATATGTTATAGAGACTATTATATAGTGCATATATATTTAATATACTATCAACTGCTCAGAATTTTTTTAAATCCTACTATGTAACAAAGTATTGCATATTATAGGCATATTTATTGCACAAAGAAGATGTTATTTAATGGAGTTGTCTCTGAAAGACAGGAAATATCTGCATAGGTTATGAGCTGTTCATATCTACCTGGTTAAAGCATCTTAAAGGACAATAAGAAGAAAGGAAATTATATGCTACTAAATTTCTTATCCTGAGCATTCTATTCTTTGTACATCTGAGGTTACTCTTGACATGCTGAATTCATTTGTGGCCTTGCAATGTTCTGCTTCAAAGATGTAAGATATTGAATCCATCTATGCAATACCTTCAATATGCAGAATTCTTTGCCATAAGTTAACATTATTTTACAATTCCGGATAATATTCAGAAGTAAACGCAAACATTCATACATTGATGAGTTAACACCTCCACAGTCTAAGAATTCATTTGCAAGAGCCTGTTATCAAAGTCTATCATCAAAGTCTTCCTGTGGGGTGTTCTGTCTCATTAGTAAAATGTCTGACACTTAAATTTATAATCATCAGGTCAAACTACAGCATTTGCACCTATAAATAAGGCAATAAGCTCCCCCAAATGAATCAATACTACTGAATAACAGCTGGTACACAGTAAATTACATGTTTCTAGAGCTGCCACACCTTTTGGAGTGAAAATTTATATCACTTTGTGTCTTAATGTATTCAAAGGAGCAGGAATGGAAAATGAAGAATAATAATGGGCCAGAAAAGAACAGCAAACAGGAATAACATACATAAAAGACAAAAGGCATTTTTTGTTAGCTCTTGAAGGATGTACCTTGAAGATATATACGCACATATTCCATGAAAAAAAACCAAAGAAAATAAAAACATCACTGAGCACAATAGGTTAAAATTCTAATTAGCCTTGCAAATTTTAATTCATATTTTTACATCTGATGCCTTTCAGAAGGGGTAGGGATCTACTCAACAAGATCGTGAAGCAAGAGTCCAGACACACAAAACAAGAATTGCAAAAGCTATAACAAGCATGGGACAGCAATTTGCTAGCTAAATTAGAGGCTGGAAGAAAAGCCTGGTGATTTATGTTCAGTCTTTCTTGACTGGAGTCAGACTGTATTGATTGTACAAAACTGGCAGCTTGGGCGAGCCCGTTAGATTTATCTCCTTTTTGGTGCCATAGTTCCCTGAGCCCTGCTGCTGTTTAGAAGAATTGTACAGTAACTAGAGGGTAGAACACCATTCTTGCTCTCGGCTCTGCTTCTCTTGAGCCTTACCACCAGTTTCTTTTGATCATGGGTCTTCCAAAGTCACCTGCAATGCTCTCATTTTCAGATTCGATTTCTATCTTCTCTCTGGAGTCTTCTGAAAATCCTAATTTGACTCTGACTTGGAATGCAAATTTTGGGATCACCATACCAAAAGATGTTATCATCACATTGTCTAAGTCTATATATATATAGATATATATATATATGTATGTATATATATGCACATAGGTATCCACTTTGATTCAGGATATGACAATATATTTTTTAGAATTAAAAAGAACTCAGAGAACCTGGACATTTATTTAGTCTTAGACAAGAAAATCAGTGGGTGTGCTAAGTGGTACTTATTCAACAAATGCCTGCTCATTAAAACTATCATTTTCAGTATCAGTTAACTTTCTTCTGTTATTCATTTACTGTTTTCCAGACCCTGTGTTCTGCACTTATCCAAGCACTGCTCTGCAGATTATACTGAGAATCGCAGATAACAGAATTCACTTTAGCTGACTGTATGTGTACATTAAAAATGCATTCTTACAAAATGCTGAGTAATCTCCTTCAGCCCCTACTGAACTGTTAGGATAATGAGATTCACTAAAAAACTACCAGGCTTAATTAAGAAAAAAATAATAAAACCACAAAAAACCCCAACTTCTGGGCTACGAAGTTCTGTTTTTTCATCTCTGCTTTGTCATAATTTGAGTACATGGCCACCTACTTCTGTTCTAGAGTGAGTACCTGCACAGGACCTTTGGAATACATGGAAAGGTCATACAAGCAACTACACTTCAGGCACCAGCAATGTCATAAAATACATCTGTTACTCTTTTTCTCCCAATTCTTTGCATCCATATTGGTTGACATCAACAAGATAAGATGTCAAAAATATTTTATGCCAGGTAAACATAAATTTTATGTTAGGAAATGCAGAGAGGGGAGCCTGGGTGAGCTCTCTCACTGTAGGACACAAAAATACAGACACTGGCAAAACAAAGCAGAGCACCTCTCTGCCCAGAGGTTTGTATTTGAATGCTACATTGTGTTGTAAATGAGTTTAATTCAATAAACATGTCTCCGTCTCTTAAAGTATAAATTGTCACCCTATGAGAAAATTAGTAAAGCTGACATCCCAAAAATTAAGTTATACATTTATGGATTAATCAATGCACTCTTCATAAAAGGAAAGACATTACAGCAGCACTGCCTGAGTGAGATTTTTTATGCTATAATAATGGCTTGGAAGAGGAGAGAATCACAGGCAATTACCCATGTTTTGGAGTGACAGTTTCTCCACAGCCACATCTATAATTGGAAAGCCACAGTTGAAGAAAACTTTCTACTATTTCATTACAACAACAAAAAGAAGGTTTAGGATGCTGACTTTTTAATGTCTTCTGGTAGTACAACATTCAGCACTGTTCATGGCCTGAACCAAGGCTTCACCACAGTATTGATAAATCTAGCACGCAGGTTCTCACATGTGGCACTGGGCAATAGTCAGAGATTGCCCATGTTCTTGCAGTGGGAGAAAGGGAACATGGTGACCACTGACCATCAGTCACTGCCTCAGGAGGAAAAGGACCCATCTTGATGGTAAACTATTGCAGGAATTAGAACAGGATGGAAGAAGAAGAAAGGAAAAAGAAAAGACTACCAAATTAAGAAGTCTAATATATATAAATGAATGGAGAAGTGAGCTAATAATAAGTTCCCAGAAGTTCTGTCATATTTTAAGGATTCAAATATGGTGCCTAGAACTCTGCTCTGATGTGCTGAAATTGTTTTCTTCTTTAAATATAAAGGGTCAGAATGAGTAGGAAGGGAAAATAAAGGCCAAGAAAATATAAATACAGAGTCACCAATATAGAGCAGAGGTAAAAAAGAGAGCAGTGATGAAAGTAAAATACAGTGTGTACACATTTTAAAAAGGAAATTCTTTCAAGAGAGCAAGCATTTAAAATTAAGCATAACTTGAACAGATCTAATGGATATAAGCATTATTTCCATGTCTGTCAAACATATTCCATCACCGAAGTTCTTTAATGACCAAGGCAGATGACATTACAGTGTTGCACTGTATACTGTAGTGAAATACAAACAATTCTCAATTAGATAAAGTAAAACATGGGCTAAGAAACACAAATGTAAAGTATTAGGACATCTCACATCCATTCCAGCTTCAATAAATTAAACCTGTTTGTTTTGGGATCCTTATATCTAGGGATGATACCTTGATAAATAAACTGGAGCAAAGAAGAGAAAGATTGATCCAAGGATGGTCTTTAATGGTCTGAGGACTGAAAGCAGCCCTAGCAAAACACCTCCACACATATTTCTTTATACGATCTACTGCCAGTCCTGAAAGAGAGGGTGAGAAGACACCTCCCATGAAGAAGGTAGCATAAACACACTGCAGAGGAAAAGTCAGGAGACTCCCTGTGCCCATATTCTACACAAGAGAGATTATTTGCCCTAGAGGGGGTCAGATGAAAGTATATGCAAATCTCCAAGTTTTTTAAATGTGTCACATATAAAGCTGAATGATTTTATCCTAAATTCCGCATAGTGGACTTTAGTCCTCTGACTTTTCCAGAGGACACAATAAACACTGCACAAAGCTTACACTTGGCAATCCTGCTATTTAGTGGTTTAGGTATAAAAACTAGCCCTTTCATCAGCCTGTGCTGCCAACTAAATCTTCAAATGCTATTGTTACGATCTCCATTATCAGATGTAAGACTTGTAAATTTCCTTGCTGTTATTGTGACCTCAGCTTTCCAGTATTCCCTTCTCTTTTAAGTGAAGTCAGCTACTATAACAATACTGAGAGCTTACTTACAGCAAGGACTACTGTACTTTTCACATCACTTGTATTTCATTTTTAAATTTGAAGGCCATTAAAACAACACTCATCTTCTGTGGCTCAGGAACACATTCTAGCTAGGTCAAATGATCTCTTTTATCATACAAAGCAGACACTGTAGATAAATCAAGTCCTTCCTGTCTGTTTAAGATGCAGCTCACATTGACAGCTAAGCACTGATCTGGAGATCTAAAGATTTAGAAACCAGGGTTATTTTTTAGTCTCTCCCTCTCTCACAAAGTGAATTAGATATTAAGGTTTTAATCAGATATTTATTCAGTGCAACTGGATTGTTTGGCTTGGTGGAATGGAGGGTGCTTCTTCATGTTTGAAAAATTAGAAGAAGACAAAAGGAAGCAAGTCTTATGTATGATTTATGATTTTTGATTCATATTTCTTGAAGAATGCTACTTTGAATCACTGGATGCTGGTTTTGTACAGCCATGTATTGCCAAAACAGTTTCCAAAGCTAAAGAATAAACCTTGTTTATAAGCACTATAAAATTTGTGTAAAAAATTAATGGACTACAAGCACTACTGGTGACACGAGTAACTATTAAGACAGACAAAAAATCCTATATTCAAAGACTCAGGATTTTATTTAAATGGTCTTTGACATTAACTGCAATTTGGTGAGCATTCATTGAGTGGATTATCATGGTCAGATTAAATAATTACAGGAAACCACATTAAACAGGCAGGTTTTGAAAGGTTGTTTCTTTTGTTGCTTGAACCATTCATTTAGCCTACTCATCACTGTTAGCATTCTGAAATATTCTTTGCTATTTCATGCATGCCTTTAACCTTATTATAGTTTCAGTTTCCTCTTTCATGCTTTAACTCACTTAGCTAGTAAAAACTGGATTGTTCCATGCTCCCTTTGTAGCTCTTCATTGGCTTTTGTTTTTCAGTCATGCCTCTTTTCATGGGCATCTATGCAGTGCTCAAGAGGAAATTTGGTACACGTACACAGGAGTTAGGCTAATCCTAATACGCTTCTGAGAATATCTGTTAAACAGCTAGAAAGCTTATTACTGTGTTCTTTCCTCATTGCACTTTTTCCTTTCAAAATACTTTTTTGTTTTATTATGAGGTTCAGTATTTAGATTTTTCACTTCCTTATGCTGTTTGATTATCAGCTTCTTATAGAATGCACTTCATATTTCACAAGTTTAAAAAGTAGAAATGAAGGTATGAATTCCTAATATTACAATTGGAGGAGGATAGATGAATATAATACAACCAGAAAGGAAACTAGTAAATCAAGCACAAGGATGTGTTGTGTTAATTTTCAATGGCAGTTGTTGTCAAATGGGTTACAGAAAGCCCATTAATTTTCCAAAGCTGAGACTTCTTATTTTTGCCAAATCTCACACAAGCAAAGATACCTGGACTAAGTATCCATTTTCATCAGCCATCGTTCACTTGCTCCTTCAGACCATATTCTTAAAAAAAGACAAACAAACAGGCACAGCACATCCTTGATCTTCACTAGGGCTTGTGATCAGTACTATAATATAGGTGTTAAAAAGATGTATCCCTTGGGAAGTGGATGGGCATGAAAACAAGCTTTCACAAAGGTAGAAATGTGCATGTTTTTTCCACAGTTCAGAGATATGCAACCCTTTCACACTGAAAACAAAATAAAAAACATCTTAGAGAATGAAAAAAAAAAAGTAAAATCTTTCATTTTTAATTAGGTAGAGAAAAAAATGCTTATATGCTGATTGGGATTGCAGGGGTATACCTTGAAATACTGATGGAGAGCCCCTCCATTGCAGACTTCATTTGTAGGTTGGAAGAGCCCTAGATGGAGAGCACAAGATATCACTGGAGAATTTGGTTTGTAAAAGTAAAATCTATAGGATCTTTCATCTATACTCTATAGGCTCTGTCAAAATCAAACAATGTTCTGTAACTTACTGAGCTTGTGGTTACACTATGATTTTCAAGACCCTGTGTACTTGTGCTAATCCATTAAAAAAACCCAACACAAACAATACTTCTGAGGGCTCAGGCACCTAATCAGAGTCAAATCCTGTTATCCTGGAGGTGTTTAATAGCTGCACAAAGCATTTATTTAATTTTGTTTTCGTGATCAAGAGTTGCAAGTTTTGAGGGACTCAAGCTTCCAATTTCCAAACAATTGCTTAGAACTCCACTACACTGACTGTCTAGTCATTTGATGTTTGTGAATTATGCAGGAGGCAATCACAGCACACACTGAATGGCTAATCTACCATGAACTTCACACTCAGAATCTGTGAGAGGAAAGAAATGTGAAGCAGCAATGGGCATGAGAATACAACTATAAATTAAGTAACATTAAGTTGATTACACAAAGTAATGTAGACAAGGAGGCTGCCTCCTACAAATGGTATTGCTTTCTGGCAAACCTTTTCTGCAGACTAGGAAAGCAGCAGTGCACTGCACAGGGTTTAGAGTTGTTCTTTTGGGGCAGGGGTGATTGAGGACTGGAAATTGATCTTTTTCATTAGTGATTCTCACCTTTCTCCTGTGAGGATAATTCTGCACTGGCATATTGCTATTCCATCATTTGAATGAATTCTATATAATTAGTTTTTAGCAAGTCTTCTAGTAATCTAAATCTTTAAGCATCATTGATGGCTTTCTCTGAATTCCTTCCAACTTTCTGGTGCCAGCTTGTCCAGGATTCAAACCTACTCCTTGCAGCACTGCAAAATGAAAGGACAGCTTGCTCCTAAGATCTGTGTGTATTAATACAGGATGATCCAGTAGGAAAGCTGTCAGACTGGGCATGGTTTCTGAATAATTGGCCAACAAAATGTGAACTATAACTTATGTTTGAATTCTGATGCATAAACTCTCTAACTAGAAAATATGAAGTATTCAAATGTTCCACTTACACCAATGACAGATAAATAGAAGAAAATACTTAACAGCAATTAATTACAGTATATAATGATGTATCACATAAAGATTTATGTCAATTGAATGCTGATTCTCTTTCACAGACCTTTTCACATGAACAGCACAAATCCTTAAAGGAATCAGCTAGAAGCCTCAGTCTATCATTAAAAAATGACCATATGCTTCTATCCCAATTGTTAACTGTGAGGCATCCCTTACAGATCTTCTTTTGAAGCCTTTAATGAAATACCTTGTCAGAAATCTACATGGCTATGGTTTCCTATGCTTGGCAGAGAGCTGACTACAGTAGTAGTTCAGGTGAATCCCAAGGGAAAATGTGGCAGCTGAGCTGGAGCTGCATTAGATTGTAAGTCAGTGCAGGTTGGCTGCTGTTAATTTCAATTTTGTGTTAATAATTTAAGCAGCAAGCTCTATCCTACAAATGTCAAGTACAGAAATGGACAGGCACCAAGTGAGCATCTGTGAAATTGTGATGTTGACAATGTACAGAGTTGAGAATTGACATTTTCTGAGAGAATAACAGAAATAATGTAATTTGTACAGCAGGTCACTACAGTCTTCCTTCCACACTTCTCCTTGGCAGCATCAAGGGCATGAAGCAATATGGAAAAAATAATATCTCAATACCAGCCACTCTACGATAGAGGCAAGTAGAGAAAGAAAGGCAATTCCATAGCACCCTCACTTGTCCTGATGAACATGCAAGATGTAGAATGACAAGAGATGTTTCTAGAGAGAGGCAAGAGCTGTTTTCTTCCCTCTGCCACACACATCATTGGAAAGGAAGCATTGTGGTTTTGATCTGAGCACTTCCGAGCTGAAAAAGACCTCTTTGATGTTGGTATAGATGCAGGCACCCATGCATATTTACTTTATCAGCACAATCTGTCTTTCCTTCCTGTAATCTCAGCTGAGCAAACCACTCTTTCCAATAATGGCGAGCAAGCATTGAAGTTAACTACATGTATAGGTCTTGTTGAATTAAATGTTAAGTATACAATTAAATGCCTTGCTGACACTAGATGTAAGCTTTCCTGAGGCCACAGCAAGGGTGCAGAAGCTTCTGGAGCATAATAGCAACTACAGAGCAGATTTCCTTGCTGCAAACACATTTGGGGAATACTCTTTTCACTTTTTTCCTCAAAGCAAATCCATGCTGCTTATGCAGCTTTTCAAAGAGAGATTGGTTCTTGTATTTGCAATAGAGCTGATAATTTTGTCAAGCAGTGGGCACAAGATTATACCTGAGGTAACACTGAAGAGATGTAACATCTGAGATGTTTGGACAGGAAACTAATTCTATTATCATAGATCAATCTCCTCTAAGACTGGAAAAAAGTTAGAATTCTGCAAAGATCTCCTATAAACAGTTAAATAAAGCCAACTTGCTACTCTACCCATGAACATAACTCATCTCAAGCTATAGGCTGGATGTCTTAATGTCATAAATGTGACTGAACATCTCTATCACTGTAAAAACTGCCTAAATACCACCACTCTACCACCCTTGTTGCATATGAGAGTAACCATAAAGCCTTTATTCTTTAAGAGAATGAATAAAACATGCTGCTTATTGAAGTGACATAGGAACAGACTGTCTCAGGCACTCAAGTGAAAAGATGACCAGCATAAGAGAAATGAACATCACATTATGGTTTATTAACTCCCTTGAGAGTGCTCTACAAGCCACCGGTCAAAACTCCTCATTACTAATTCAGAATTTTTCTCGCAGTTGCCTAAAAATATACAAGTCCCAAAATACAGAACAAACACTTACCCTTTTCATATTCCATTGTTAGTACTTATTCTTTTTTTCAAATGTACCTAAGATCTCTTGTTTCAAATACATATTTTTATTGCATCACACCACACCAGCTACAAGGGTGTAGCTCACTTTCTTTATAATTGCAATTAGGCATAATGAAGCCATGGAATAGATTGTGTAACATTTGTGCAGGATGTTTTTATACTACTCATATTATTTATTTCTATATAACACAAATATATATATATGAGCATGATTTAGCTAAATACAGAATCCATGTCTATACTCCTTTAAATAAGATGAGGCAATTTCCAAGGATCATTTACATACAGTGTATGAAAAACATACTTATTTTATGAAAGGAAATAATTGATGTTCTTTTTTTCTACTTGTGGAGAATACTTTACTATACAGAGGAAAGGTGTGTTTTCCATAGTTTTTAGAGGCAATTGGTTTGTTTAATTAGATATCTGACCTTTAAAATTTTATTTCTTTTCCCCAGCTGCATCAGGTGCACAACCCTCCCATAATTACTTTGCCCTGCAGACATCTCATTTTTTTGTCCTTGATCATTCACAGCTACAAATAACAACCAGAACAGTGCAAGTTAACAAGTAGTGAAAAAATATGTATGCAAAATTTAGAGGAAGTATGCTGGTGAATTTTATTTGATTTTTAAATGTCTTCGATGTGGAGTTGAAGTGCTGCACCCCTTTATATTCTAGTCATACACGTGAGGGCTGTTTGGCAGGGTAAGAAGGATAGGCTAATCCTTATTTTCTCCCATAGCTTCTTAATAATTAGGGAAGTATTAGATGCACACTTAGATGTGATCAGAGTAGTTTGATGAGACATAATTCACAGTCTAATTAAAAAAAAAAATGTGATGTGTTAGTCTGGATTTTTCTTTCTTTATACTCTATGGGATTGGCATGGAAATATATTACCCAAAGTATATATAGGACAATTCACCACAAAACCCCACTTTTTTTCCTGTGGCGAAACCTTTTAGAAAGCAGAACCATACAAACCTCTGCCGATTCACATTGCATTTGTTGAAACAATAATTAATAGAAACTGACAGCAAATAAGCTAAGAATGTGTTTAAGAAGAAGAAAGACAAAATATGTTTTTTAGTCAGTAAAACATGAAATTATAGAAGATACAGGAAAATAAAACTTCTGAAATTACAGAGCTACTGGAAATGAAACAGCTTGTAGAACTCCTTTGAAGGGATCCACTGAGGAGCAAATTCTTAAAGGCACCACAAAGCATCCAGAAGAAACCAATTACAGTGAGAGCAAGAAAATCTCATTGTAATGAGTCATTGCTTAACTGTCTGGGAGAAGAGATACTGTGCTTTAGAAGGAACATCAGGGCTTGTGTTTCTCTACCCTAACACAACAAGCAGCTCTCCAGCATCAGAAATCTATTTTCTCAGCAGAACCTGCTCCTTGTGCTTTTACAGAGCTGGAGCCCAAGGTGGCAGTGTTACCTTCTGGGATTGCTCTCTGCATCCCAGAAGGGGTAGACAGAAGCACCACCAGACAGCACTCGGCAACCTCCCACCAACTGCTTGAGATAAGGTGCCTTTTCAGGGAGTTGATTTGCCCCTCCAATAAAGCCAGAGGCAAAAAAATCGGCCTCATTATAATTTTTCAGAAGATACGCCCATTAGAAAACTCAAGATAATTATTAGGCTGGGTACCGTTTTGAACAAAGAACGGGGCAAGGAAGGATATGGGGGGAGAAAGATAAAGCCTATTTTCTTAAAAGCAAGCTTGGTTCTGCATTAAAATAAAGCCATCATTTATTTTCTTAAAAATATGTCGTTACCTTGTTAACAAGCTTACACAATGGGTATAGAAGAATAAAAACACCTTTAAAGTCCACTGTGAGATACAACTGTGAAGCAGCAAGATAACTTATTATAAACAGGCACTTTCAAGTATATCTGCCTGGACCTGGCATTGTTTTTTCATCCAAACTTCAGTAAAGAATTCAGGTACTATGTTCTTGCTCTGTTTGAGTCAAGAGTTGTTTAAAATTATCTTCATAACCTGCAGCACATTTTTTGTTTGTTTGCTTGCTTGTTTATGGTGCTCACAGCGTGGAAAGAGAAGAAAAGTCTGGTCTGTAAACCATCATAGCATATATCATCAGCTCCACTAAATAAGCCAAAACAGACCAGGCAAAATTCAAGAGATAGCTCAGCGTCACAAGAAAGCTTGAAAACAGAACTCAGGACCTACTCTGTTTGACTGCTCTGAAATCATCATGCCAAACAGTCTGTTCTGCAAAGATAAAACAAACTGTATCACTTCTACTCAGTGTTAATTCAAGCTAGGTGGGAAATGCAGAAAATACCAATATGAAGAGCCCAGCACTAATGACAGCATCACTTTAACAAATTTCAACCACCTTTAGCATCTATACTTAAGCTTTTCTTAGGAATATTGTAAAGGAGGGGGAGTGACTCACCATCTGAGGGTTCCCATTTTCTGTGTTTGCTATTCAGAGTTGATAGACAACAAATACAGACTAGAAACCTAGTTTTTATGTACCTATGCTTAGGCTACCTATGTTTCTACCTGACTAAAAAGAAAAATAAATAAACAAACCTGAGGGAACATGAGGTCTAAGAGGACAGTTCTCCAATATGCAATAAAAAGTTCATTGATAAACCTTATTTATTTAAAAAAAATATTTCATAAAATAATCAGATATAATAAAGGAGATCAGAACTGCTATTATTAATACTTCTTTCAGCGCTGGCAGCCAATAGCAATACTGTCAAATGAACAATATTTTAAATTAAAATCTAGGTTTTTCTTGGAGATGTAAAAAGTATTTGTCTCAAAAGGATCTGTTTAAAAACAAATTAACATACCAGGTAAAAGTATAATTCTGGAATCTCTCATTTTTAATTTTACTTTTTAGTGCCTGTTTTAAGCTACTAATAAGTTTCTACCATATAAGAAAAACCAGAGCAAATTTAGCACACCTGCAGTCTGTATCTACAAGGGAGGAATCTCTGGAAACACTTTAAAAACCAGTTCTCCATTAGCTCAGGGAAATGAGCTATTGAAAACCAGGAAAACAGACTTCAGAAGAGGAAACTGATTTTTCTGCTTGTAGTGAAAATATATATGGCTCCTATAATTACATAAATGATTACTATAAAATTGCATTTGGTTTATATATTACTTATGACACTAATAACATTTTATCTTTTCCCTCTGAAACCCTCAAATTTTTGTATTTCTTTAATTCACAAAGAAGGTCTTAGTTTATAATTGAATTAGCTCTGTAAATACTACTTTCTGCCACTTCAGTGATAGAACCCACTAAATAAAAATAGAAACAAAAGAATTACATCAGTATGAGTTTCACACAGAAAGGAGCTTAGAATAGCTACTACTAGAAGAAGAATTTCTATCTTTTTTTCATTTTATAAATATATATTCTTGCTGTGTCAACATTGTGCAATTTTTAAAAATACCTCTGTTAGTACTAGAGAAATGTTAAAAGGAATATAAAATCTATTATTTTCTTCTAGTGTTTTTTTTCTGTGTTGTTTTTTGATTTTTAATAGGTTATTTTGTTGTTGTTGTTGTTTTGAAGGTTTTTTTTAAGAAATTGGGTGCTTTCAGTAAATGCCTCCTGTTATTTTTGAAGTCAGAATTGGAAATAAATATCAAAATATTCAATAAGCACATTTTCAGCATGATTCTAAGATTACTTCTGCTTCAAGTATCCAAAAACAAACTGTAGGAGTAAGTTCACAACATTTGAATTTGTACTCAATGCTGCAAAACCTTTGAACATGCCTACACCTACCAACATGGGAGCATTTGTATTGCCAGCACAGACAGACTAGACAGTGACAATGACGCTGTAACAGCTGCCTATGAGCCAAAGGCTGACACACTGTATATCTTTCAGAAGTTTCCAACAGTGACAGACTAAAGAAGAGCAAAGATTCCAGAGCTCTGGACACCCATAAAATCGATGGAGAAAAGAATAATTGTGAAGAATATGTTATCAGCAAAATACGCATTGCAGCTTGAAAAGGCACAAACATTGTTTGCATTCAGCAGCTCACACACTAATGAGGTTGCTTCCATCGCTGCAGTTGATGAGGAAGCAGAACAGTTCTCTAATTAGGTTTACTGACTAGGGGCCTATACTGTCTTCTCAGCAATAGCAAGTTGGGAATGTCACAACCTTCTGCGTTGAAAGGAAGTGAGCTACCTGCCTTACTCCTCACATAACCAAAACAGTTATAAATCAGGAGTATCTCCATCACTTCATCCATTCATTCATGAAGGGTAATTACTTCAGTCTGTCGTTTTTACAAGCCTTGAACTTACTGAAGGCAAGCCTTAGTCAAGTCAGATGTATATCACAGACAACAGTAATCTACTTGATAATATTTACTAAACTTTTCTCTTGCCTTTTTTCCAAGTCTTCCTTGCTAGGGGTCATAATGCATTTATGC